>NC_040095.1:36250000-37500000 GCF_003369695.1 Bos indicus x Bos taurus
ATTTAAAACTTTGCCACAAATAAAACCTGAGACTTCGATAGTTTCTCTGGTGAATTCTATCAAATATTTATGGAAGAAGTAATTACAGCACTATACCAACTCTTTTAGACAATAGAGGGGGAGGGAATGCTCCCCAACAAATTTTATGAGGCCAGCATAACCTGAATACTTTAAATAAAGACAACACAACAAAAGAAAATTACAAAATTTCACTGGGCATCATCTCCCTTTCAGCCAGTTGGAACGGAAAACCAGTAAAGATGATTTCATGTGAAAAGTTTCTCTTGTAAGCCAGGCCTGTATATGGAATGCACCACATCCACTCATATTCCTTGAGAAGTTAATAATATAACATGTAAGGAAAACATACACAGACCACCGGTCCAGCACATGGACAACCCTGTGGCTGGTGAAATGAGGGAATGAATGAATGAACCAGCAGTTAGCTAACAATGTAAATAAGCTCTCTTAAAATTGCCTCTACCTAGTTCCAGATGATGGAGAAGGCAATGGCACCCCACTCCAGTACTTTTGCCTGGGGAATCCCGTGGACAGAGGAGCCTGGTAGGCTGCAGTCCATGGGGTCGCTAGAGTCGGACACGACTGAGCGACTTTACTTTCACTTTTCACTTTCATGCATTGGAGAAGGAAATGGCAACCCACTCCAGTGTTCTTGCCTGGAGAATCCCAGGGACGGGGGAGCCTGGTGGGCTGCTGTCTCTGGGGTCGCACAGAGTCAGACACGACTGAAGCGACTTAGCAGCAGCAGTTCCAGATGAAGTAGTAATTACTGCACCAACAGTAATGGTTTACAAGTCACTAATGGGCCCTGGTTCAGAGCTAACTTGTGGCTAGAACACTGGGTATGTATTTGCTTTCTGTGGGACTTGGCGGTCAGCCTGACCTAGCATTAAATGTCTCAGTTCCAATTGTACGTGAAGCTAGTGGGATTCTTCTGTAGTCACTTAACCTTCCACCACCTCAATTCGTTTTCTTTGGAGAGACGGGTCCATGGGAATAGAGGGAGTGGGGCAAGTCCAGAAATCTATCCTGCTGATTTTTATGGCAAACACTGTGTGGTCTCTCTATATATATGAAAAGTTGGTAAATTTGTTTTAAAAGATAGGAGACTTGTCTTGTTTCAGTGGACACCACATGCCTCCCCGACTCAGCTCTCTTCCACTTTCCGAGATGGGGAAACAGTGGAAACAGTGGCAGATTTTATTTTCGGGGGCTCCAAAATCACTGCAGATGGTGACTGCAGCCATGAAATTAAAAGATGCTTACTCCTTGGAAGGAAAGTTATGACCAACCTAGACAGCATATTAAAAAGCACAGACATTATTTTGTCTACAAAGGTCCGTCTAGTCAAGGCTATGGTTTTTCCAGTAGTCATTTACGGATGTGAGAGTTGGACTTATAAAGAAGCCTGAGCGCCAAAGAATTGATGCTTTTGAACTGTGGTGTTGAAGAAGACTCTTGAGAGTCCCTTGGACTGCAAGGAGATCCAACCAGTGCATCCTAAAGATCAGTCCTGGGTGTTTGTTGGAAGGACTGATGCTGAAGCTGAAACTCCAATACTTTGGCCACCTGATGCAAAAAGCTGACTCATTTAAAAAGACCCTGATGCTGGGAAAGATTGAAGCAAGGGGGAGAAGGGGATGACAGAGGATGAGATGGTTGGATGGCATCACCAACTCAATGGACATGGGTTTGGGTAGACTCCGGCAGTTGGTAATGGACAGGGAGGCCTGGCATGCTGCAGTTCATGGGGTCACAAATAGTCAGACACGACTGAGCAACTGAATTGAACTGTTTTTCCTTATTTCCTTTCTCTATCCTAATTATTTTTCTTTGCTTACTTCCTGACCTACCACAAAATATCCTGATTTTCTCTAAAGAGCTGAAGGGGACATAGGCTTTCTGGAGATTTCTGAGCATGGCTTCAATACAGATTGTCATTCTCTGAAAATCAAGATAATGGTTTCCTTCAAACAGCAGCAGCAACACTTGGAGAAGAGGTATATTACTGTGGCGAAGAAATAGGAAAGCCCTGGCTGTGGAACCAATGCAGAGTACAGTGACACCGTCCACGTCCTCACACCTCCTTTATAATTTCCTCAGTCCCCCAACTGCATCTTCAAGCATAATGAGTAAGGATTTCCACTGGTATTCCCCATCTACCACCATCACCACCTCTACCCTCCACATCTCTCTGGGTCACAGCTTCCCTGAGCTCACTTCCACCATCCAGAAGAATTATGGAGCATCTTTATGAAGCCCCTGAAAGAGCCCAGTGTTTCTCATGATGTATTCTGCATATAAGTTAAATAAGCAGGGTGTCAATATACAGCCGTGACATACTCCTTTTCCTATTTGAAACCAGTCTGTTGTTCCGTGCTCATGAGAAGAGTTGACTCATTGGAAAAGACTCTGATGCTGGGAGGGATTGGGGACAGGAGGAAAAGGGGACGACAGAGGATGAGATGGCTGGATGGCATCACTGACTCGATGGACGTGAGTTTGAGTGAACCCTGGGAGTTGGTGATGGATAGGGAGGCCTGGCGTGCTGCGATTCATGGGGTTGCAAAGAGTCGGACACGACTGAGAGACTGAACTGAACTGAACTGAAAGAGTCCAGCATGGCAGCAGAACACTACCCTTTCAGCCACCCCTGACATTTCATCCTGGCCTGAGTTTACCTTCGTAAGATACCCTACATTCAAAACCAACAGTTAAGCACTGAACTTGTGTTTTATTGTTTCTAATGTATATTACCCTGGAGAGGGAAATGGCAACCCACTCCAGTATTCTTGCCTGGTTAATCCCGTGGACAGAGGAGCCTAGTGGGCTATGGTCCATGGGGTTGCAGAGAGTCAGACACGACTGATCGACTAACAATGTATATTAGGTTCTTCTGCCCAGATAAATTTTAAGATCCTTGGGGGCAAGGCATGTCTAAAGCTGCTTTGGCACTTCTATAGGCCCTCACACAGCCTTTCACGTCATAGATCCTCAATTAATGATTTGATTTAAACCAAATGAGGTGCAATCACTGATTAAAAAGCAAACATCCTTAAGAAAGACAATAGTAGAAGCTTGTTGGGTCATTATTACCTGCATTTGCATGGTGTTTCTTGTAACAGTGTTTGGATTGGGGCTGACAGTGAGAGAGGAAAACTCAGTATTGAGAAGAAGGGGTTGGCAAAAAGGGAGACCCTCCCCAAGTGGAGGAAATGGAAAATCGAGGGAAGTTGGAACTATTTTTATACTGATAGGACTATCAGAGTTCAGAGAAAAAATGGTTCCACAGTGACCAGAGTGGTCAGAAAAGATTTTGTGGAAAAAAGGAGGACCACTTGAAGGAATACGATTTTCTTAGAAAAGTCAGACAGCTTTTCCTGCCGGGAGAACAGACTCAGCAAAGGAATCATGATAGAGTTTGATAAGTCAGGGCCTTGAAGAGATGGTGTTGACTTACGCCAAGAATGTTCAGGGGCTGTGGGAGGCATGGTTGGGATAGTTGCTGTGAGGTCCATTTATGGGGAACTTTGAAAGTCAGACATGGTGAGTAGGAAGCCATGATAGGTTCTTAAGCTAGCGAAGGTCCTGGTGAAAGTGTTATTCAGGGATGTAGAGCAGGTTACAGTCCCAATGTTCTCTACATTCTAATACGGTAACCAGGTAATGTAACCAATGCCTCAGTGTGGTACCCTAATATCTTCCTCCTGCTAAATGGCTGTGCTTCTAGAAAAGTCAATCTAATGAGAACTTCAGGCACCATGGCAATCTTTGGACAAGATATATTTATTTGGAGTATCTCAAATTTCAGATTATGGACAGCTTTCTTTTGGATCCATATTTAAACCTGACTCTAGGCTCTGAGTATAAGGCAAGCGACTTTCTGTAGTTGTTTAGTCACCAAGTCGTGTCTGACTCTTTGCGACCCCATGGACTATATATAGCCTGCCAGGCTCCTCTGTTCATGGGATTTCCCAGGCAAGAATACCAGAGCTGGACTGGGTTACCATTTCCTTCTCCAGGGGATGTTCCTGACCCGGGGATCAAACTTGCATCTATCTTACATGCAGGTGAAGGCTGAGATTCCCTAATGGGGAGGATAAAGGGCAGGTATATGGGGCCACAAGGGTAACAGGTATTTGTAGCTATTTCTCCTTTAGACCAGTGCTTCTAGAACTTTAATGTACATACACATCACCTGGGAATAATGTTAAAATGCAGATTCTAATTCAGTTGGTCTGAGATAGAGTCTAAGCTCTATTTCTAACAAAAACCTGGTTGGTGCTCATTGTCACAAGTCTATGGGCCATACCTTAAACAGTAAGGATCTGACCACCATCATTAATAGTAAGCCTACAGTACATGCAAATGAACTCCAACCAAAGACTGAGCCTGGCAAAATAGTCTTGGGACCCCACGACCACCTTCTCTATCTCCTCCCTCACCACTTCACCAACTCCAGCATCTCAGTCACCTCCACTCTCACCATCATCTCCATAACCACCACCATCACCTTTATTATCGTCTCCATCACCATCACCACCACCTCCAATAACACTACCATAGACTTCACCCCCACCATTTCCATCACTTTCACTAGCACCACTACCATCTCTACCACCTCAATATTGCCCATCTTAAATCATCAAAATTACTTATATGACAGATCATTTATTTATCCAACTAGATTCTTCTTGGACACCCAAGAGATGATTTGACCAATAGATATGAAATCAAAGACTGTGATCTCTAACCAAACAATAATGATAAGAACTGACGATTGGCAGTTCATCAAGCACAGTCACGACAGCAGGAAATATCAGCTTCTTCTGATAGAAATAGCTAAAGCACAGAAGGAGATCTAACAGTAAGGCAAATCTTAATGATAGTGAAATGGTTGTCAAAAGGCATCTGCCAAAATCGCACCTTCACATCGGCATGCTTTGGACGTGTAGCAGAGCTCATACATTTGGAAGGTGAAAAAGGTAAGGAGGTAAGCTTAGCTCACAGCTGAACCAGGTAACTCCTCTGCTACGTAAAATTAAGAACAGAAAACTGGGATTTCTTTCCTACTCTCTCTTTAGTCCCTAAGAAGATCTCTGAGAGGGGCTGCCAAGTGTGCTTAACCTCTGTGTCCACCAAACTCTAATCCCTGGCAAACATAATTTTTATTCTAAAAATGAGAAATCCGCCCAAGTAGTAGCAGCCGGAAGTTCAAAACCATCTGTACTGCTAGGTAAACACGATCTGTACACACGACGTGGGTAGTGGTGAGTTCTTCTTCTCAGCTTCTGAAACGAGAAAGCCTAGGAAGGCAGCAACTCAGCCCAGCCCATGTGAACCTTCTGGGGTTCAACCAGAAGTGATTACAACCAAGTTCTCTAATTGCTTGTGTGTTTTATTAAGTAGATCCCATTTGAGTCTAAAATCACATGCGATGTTTAAATGTTATTGCTGTAAGCTATACAAAACTATAATCTTTCAGTAAAGAAAAAAAAAGATGCTGTCAAATACGAGATATGAAATGAGATCGTTCTTCTTTGCGGGACAGATGTTTTTTTTGGCTCTTCGGTATAATACATTCCATATTAGAGTTTCTTTCTAACCAAATGCTAGGAATAGCACATGCTTGCATAAAGTGCACCAGAACCATTATCAAGAAAACTTCTTTTTATTAACACTGACAACTTTTGAGGTCCCTGGTATAGAAACCGCACACTGTCAGCTGCGAATGGGACCCATTATGCCAAGCCTGGACTTTTTCCATCCATCTCACATATCCTGCAATAGAAATAAATCTATACATTCCCTTAGAACTCACCATAGGAGTTGACAAATGATTTTCCCCCCTCTTATCTTTCTGTGAAGCTCTTGTCCTCTTATACCAGTAGATTTCATAAGATTTAAGGTTTCTTTTCCCATCTTTAAAGAAATGTAGAAAAAGAAGGCAGTAGGGTTGGCATAAACTTACCCAGAAAAAAAAAAAATCCATCAAACCAATTGTCTTACTCTACTTGGAAGGAAAGTTATGACCAACCTGGATAGCATATTCAAAAGCAGAGACATTACTTTGCCAACAAAGGTCCGTCTAGTCAAGGCTATGGTTTTTCCTGTGGTCATGTATGGATGTAAGAGTTGGACTGTGAAGAAAGCTGAGTGCTGAAGAATTGATGCTTTTGAACTGTGGTGTTGGAGAAGATTCTTGAGAGTCCCTTGGACTGCAAGGAGATCCAACCAGTCCATTCTGAAGGAGATCAGCCCTGGGATTTCTTTGGAGGGAATGATGCTAAAGCTGAAACTCCAGTACTTTGGCCACCTGATGCGAAGAGTTGACTCATTGGAAAAGACTCTGATGCTGGGAGGAATTGGGGGCAGGAGAAGGGGACGACAGAGGATGAGATGGCTGGATGGCATCACTGACTTGATGGACATGAGTCTGAGTGAACTCCGGGAGTTGGTGATGGACAGGGAGGCCTGGTGTGCTGCGATTCATGGGGTCACGAAGAGTCAGACACGACTGAGTGACTGAACTGAACTGAACTTGTATTTATCACCAAAAACAAGTTTGGTGATCAGTAAATATCAGCTGAAACTAATTAGCTCCAGGACAAAAATTTCCATATTGAACTGGAATGACAAGAATGCAACCAGAAATGAATAAAATGTACTGGTTGGAAGCAGATGGCAGTTTTACCAACTAGTGTGTGCAGTGAGAGGAACAAATGGTTAGTATTAGGCTGATTTAATTTTCAGTTGGAGGTTCTTCTTCATGACAGAGAAGCTGATGTTCATTTAAATCCTCTGACCTCAGCCAACTGTGAATGCCTTCTGGGTTTGCTGAGGTCTTGCTTTCTTCTGCAGAGTTTTTAAAGATGGCATCTTGCCCTTCAACAGCCTGGGGGCACTGCCAGCTAAGATAAAGTGCAAACAAATATTCCTTGAAAAGACAAGAACCTGCATATGGGGAATATGGAGCTGTCCTTTGTAAAGGCTGACGTTCTTCCATGTTTCTGGTGTGTAACGAAGGGATTACAGTGGCAACGCTTGGAATTTAAAAGAGACACAGGCTTGGTTGTTTCAAAAAAGACTGTGTGAGAGTTTGTAGAGATTTCTGGGAACAGAACTGGGTTCCCCTTCCCCATGGAGTGAAAGTGGGTGGTGGTAGGGACCCAATAGGTAGACAAGTTCCTAGATCCACTGGGACCATCCATAGTCAACAATCAACAGAACTAGTCAGTAGTTAAGGAAACTAATCAATAGTCAAGACTATTTCGCTTCAGTTCCCCCATAACTTGGGGTGCAGCTCCCACCCCTCTGCCCAGTACTAAGGCTGCTCACCCTAAAGCAGGGTAGAGAAGAGGTGCTGACCTCCTTCATCCGCCTGCCCCACCGCTGTACAACCCTGACCGGAGTGAAGACCTTGTGTTCTGCCAGGATGTTGGGGAGGCTCTTCCACTGTAAGCTGGACAGTCTGCCCCGCTGTAGGTCTGACCCTATCCATATTTCCTGAGCCTACTCAGAGGTCATCTGTAACTCCAGTAGCTGGTTCTCAAACATGCAAAAGCTTTCCTCCCTCAAAGACCTGCATCTCTTTCTGCCTGCGGTTTTAGACTCAGAAGCATGCCTGAGTCTAGTCTCCTCTGGACTCAGACGCATGCCTGGTCCTTGGAAATAATGAGATACTCGTTCACCAACTATGAGTGAAGATCTCAGTTTTTGTGTCTCTTGGTGAGACAATTCTTGGGTGTGTCCTACCCAGCCTCTCAGAAGGTCTGCAAAAGGATTAGCTGTCCCCAGAGGTAACACACCTGCTAATGTCCCTTTGATTTGCTTTGTGAGATTTGTATTGCCTAGTTTTGAGTCAAGTTTATTGTAAGAGGGGCAGAACATGAAAGATTTCAGAGACTGGTCCTCTTAATGTCTGGGTCAGTGTGAATAGCTGAAGAGCTGCCATATCTGGGTTAAACATCTTTGTAAGTGGCCAGCTGTTTGAAACCTGTGTAGGCAAATGTATGAGGAACACATCTCTTCCCAACTCCTTGTTTAATTGCTTCATGTTGGTAGTTGGACCATGGTAGTAGTATTTACACACACACACAAATCAGCAAACACTACACATTTCCCCAAAGAGCCTATTGTGAAACATTTACCAGCAAACAAATGGCACCATCCCCGAGACCTTACTAATTCTTCAGCCTTTTTATACAAGAGTGGGAAATATGTCAAAAAATACTTAGGCCACCCACTTATTTTGAATACCATTATCATTACTAATATAATAACCATCATGCAAGTTACTAATCCTTCAAATAGGAGATGGCTTATTTTTTTAATTATTTCTGGCCATGTTGAGTCTTCGTTGCTTTGCTCAAGCTTTCTCTGGTTGCAGCAACCGGAAGTTACTCTTCATTGCGGTGCACGGGCTTCTCATTGTGGTGGCTTCTCTTGGTGTGGAGCACAGGCTCGAGGCACACAGGCTTCAGTAGGTACAGCGCACAGGCTCGCTAGTTGCAGCTCATGGGCTCCAGAGCACAGGCTCATCAGCTGTGGCACAGAGGCTGAGTTGCTCCTTGGCATGTGGAATGTTCGTGGACCAGGGATCAAACCTCTGTCCCCTGCATTGGCAAGTGGACTCATCCACTGCACCACCAGGGAAGTCTAGGAGATGACTTACTGAAGGGACCTCTGAAGTATGACTTTTCTGATTAAATAGAAGCTGACTACCCCAGGGTATATATTCCTGATTAGAGCAATTGGCCATCTCTAGATTGTAGCTTAAACTAACTCTCTGATAATATCATACTACCAATGCTGCAGTTGTTGAAGTAAGTTGCAGACATCACACCAGGAGGCTTACTATGTACCAGGCAGTCAGTAAGGCATACCTCTCCAAGCCCCCAGACCTCACTTCTAAAAGATTTCTGAGGAGCCTTTCATCCAGCAAATATTTTTTGAGGAATTACTACTGTTTGTGAGGACCTGTGCAAAGTACTATGGGAAATCTAAAAGTGAGAAAAATGAAGGGCCATGTCCTGGCAATGCTAAATTCCCATGAGGGACTTGTCCCTCAAGAATAACAATCCCCCAAAAAAACTCCTCTAATTTACCTGCTGGAGGCTGAGGTATAAGAACAGAGAGTGTGGTGGAAACCAGGCTCTGAAGGAACTCTACCCCATTGAGTTCAGGTGAAAAACAGATCTTGGTGAGCAGTGGGAAGGAAATGGCCGATGGACAGAAGGAGAGAGTGAGATGTGTGAGGAGGAGCTATAACTAGGTTATGAGGATTATGAAAAGGCTTAAAAATTATATGAGTTAAAGATTTAATCCTCAGGCCAAACATGACCTCAACATCACTTTTCCCAAGTCCTTGAAATTGCTACTTTCAGGTCAAGGAAAGCCTCAGATGAGATGAGTAGGTTAAGTGAAAGTGGGTAGGGGTTTCAAGATGCTCAAAGTGGGCAGGCATGTTGGCCTGTGCTTCCAAGAAAAGGGAATGACGTGCATAATGCAGAGGCATGGGCCCAGCATGTCCAACTTGGGGGAATTTTGAGAGCATCAGAGAAGAAGAAGGTTTGGGTTTTGAGTTCTAATCTAACCTTTGTTACTTGAATAGCTTCATGAACTTGGGTGAGTCACTGAAATTGTACAAACCTCAGGCCTTTGCAAAGAATCAGCTTTTGTTTTTGCAGAGCAACTCTACTAATTTCTTTGTTGTTTAATTTCTGTGTAAATAATTTCTATTTTTGTATTTATTAATTCCTTTACTCTATATTTTTTAGTTTATTTTTCTCATATGTATCTAGTTTCTTGATTTAAAATATTAGTTCATTTATTGTCTTCCTTGTTTTTCCTAATAAGTACAATTATAACAAATATTTATCCAAGTACCATGCTGGCCATATCAATGATTTTAATACATTGTATTTAGCTATATTTCATGTCTACACAGTTTTTGTTTCCTCTTTTACTTATGTGTTACATAGAAGTGGGCTTTTATTTCCTTCAAAAACTATAGTTTTAAGAAGTATAATTTGTTTTTGGTTTGAGGTGATTTTGCTGGTTTATTCCTTCTCAATTTCTAACTTTAATGCCTCATGACCAATGAATGTGACCTATATGCTTTCTGTTTTTTAATTTGTTAACATTTTCTAATCTATGATGATTTTTTTCTGAATGCTTAATGTTCTTTTGAAAAAAATAAATGCTGTTTTTTGGAGGTATATAGGGTTTCCTAGGTGGCGCTAGTGGTAAAGAACCCACCTGCCAATGCAGGAACTGCAGGAGACTCGGGTTCAAACCCTGGGTCAGGAAGATCCCCTGGAGGAAGGCATGGCAACCCACTCCAGTGTTCTTGCCTGGAGAACCCCATGGACAGAGGAGCCTGGCAGGCCACAGTATATATGGTCACAAAGAGTCAGACACGACTGAAGCGACTTAGCATTCACGCATGCATGGGAGACATGTAAAATTTATTCACTGTGTTATTCAAACCTTTTATATCCTTACTTATTTTTAGTGTGTCTGGTTTACAAATTTCTAAAAAACTGTATGTTTAAGTCTATTTCAACTGCGGATCTAGTTATCCTTTTATTTTCTATTTGCTTTTCTTTTATATATTTAGAAGCTATGTTGTCAGGGTTATAAAGGTTTGTCTAATAACTTTTATTACTTTTAGTATTCTGAAATATTCCTCTTTGCTTATTTTAATATCTATCTTAAATTTTCTTTTTTCTGACATCAGTATGGTCAAGTTTGCTCTATTCTGGCTAGCGTTTTTCCCTTCATATTTTTTTCCATTCCTTTCATTTCAACCTTTATGTGTCTTCGGCCTGCTTGTGTAAAGAGCCGGACATGCCGTTCTATGCAGTGTGACCTCAAGCCTGTCTCCTGTGATCTGGAGGAGGAACAGAATGTGCTGTTCCTCGGGACAGATGTTTAGTTATCTCCTGATGTGGGGCTCATTGGTTCACCTGCTTGTCACAGTCACTAAAGGCCCCACCCAGTCTCTCACTCACTGTGCCTGCCTAACACATGGGTTGCTCATTGCCTGGGAGTGGCAGAGGCATAGGAGAGGAACACTGCAGATGGTCAACAGACCTGATGGCTTCTGCTGCTGCTGCCGCTGCTGCTGCTAAATCACTTCAGTCATGTCCGACTCTGTGCGACCCCATAGACGGCAGCCCACCAGGCTCCCCCATCCCTGGGATTCTCCAGGCAAGAATACTGGAGTGAGTTGCCATTTCCTTCTCCAGTGCATGAAAGTGAAAAGTGAAAGTCAAGTCGCTCAGTCATGTCCAACTCTTAGCGACCCCGTGGACTGCAGCCCACCAGGCTCCTCCGTCCATGGGATTTTCCAGGCAAGAGTACTGGAGTGGGGTGCCATTCTGCTGCAGAACCCCAAATAATCACCCTATCAGTTACCCCTGGGGCCTGCTTGCCAGATCTCTGAAAGTCACCAAACTTCCAGCCAGAAGCATCTCTGGAGGCCCGTGCACTTTTATAGGAGTTCTCTCCTGCACAATTTGGGTTGTAATTTCCTCTTCAGTCTGATCCAAACTATCTTTCATCTTCCTGAAATTTATCAAATGACTTTTGGGCAAATGAATCCTCTTTGGTTTTCAAACATAATTTTTTAAAAAACAAGATTTTTGCCATTGTGGATAAGAGGTTACAAGAATTTCCATAATACTTCTCCTGTCCTTTCCATTATTTCTTTAAGCCAACTTACCAAACCTGGGATTCTGAGGCAAAACATGTGAACATTTTTAGAGACCATAATACATATTTTCAATTGCATTCTAGGAGGAGTATAACAATTTACACCACCAGTAGCAATTCTTTCATCAGAAATTTTATTGATCATTTAGAAAGAAAAGAAAAGTTAGATAGAATTTTTTAAACAGCTTTGTAAAGGTATAAAAGATCTTTACAAAGGTCCCCATATAGTCAAAGCTATAGTTTTTCCAGTAGTCATGTACGAAGAGTTGGATCTAAAGAAGACTGAGTGTCAAAGAATTGATGCTTTTGAACTGTGGGGCTAGAGAAGACTCTGGAGAGTCCCTTGGACAGCAAGGAGATCAAATCAGTCAGTTGGAAAGGAAATCAACCCTGAATATCCACTGAAAGGACCAACGCTGAAGCTGAAGCTCCAATACTTTGACCATGTGATGTAAAGAGCCAACTCATTGGAAAAGACCCTGATTCTGGGAAAGATTGAAGGCAAAAGGAGAACAGGGCGTCTGAGGATGAGATGGTTAGATAGAATCTCTGATTCAGTGGACATGAATTTGAGCAAACTCTGGGAGATAGTGAAGGACAGGGAAGCCTGGCATGCTGCAGTCCATGGGGTCATGAAAACTCCAACACAACTTAGCAACTCAGATCAGATCGGTCGCTCAGTCGTGTCCGACTCTTTGCGACCCCGTGAATCGCAGCACATCAGGCCTCCCTGTCCATCACCAACTCCCGGAGTTCACAGAGACTCATGTCCATTGAGTCAGTGATGCCATCCAGCCATCTCATCCTCCGTCATCCCCTTCTCCTCCTGCCCCCAATCCCTCCCAGCATCAGAGTCTTTTCCAATGAGTCAACTCTTCACATGAGGTGGCCAAAGTACTGGAGTTTCAGCTTTAGCATCATTCCTTCCAAAGACTTAGCAACTGGACAATATAAAGGTATAATTGACATACAATAAAATGCACATATTTAAAGTGTATAATTGAATAAGTTTTGACATATACATCCACCTGTGAAATCATCAACCTTGATCAAGAGAGTAAATATAGCCAACAATCCCCCAAATCTCCTGAAACCCCTTTGCAATCTCTCTTTCCATTGCCAAGTAACCAATGATCTGGTTTCTGTCACTATTGATTAATTTACATTTTCTAGAATTTTATAAACAGAATTATAACTACATACACATTTTTCTCTTGTCTTTCACTCAACATAGTTATTTTAAGGTTTATCCATATAAATGCATGTGTCAATAATTTACTCCTATTCATTGATGAGTACTATTCCACTGTGAGGATAAACCACAATTTATTATTCACTCTTCTTTTTCTGACTTGTATTACTTTTAATGATTCCATTTTAATCTTTATTGATCTTTCAGCTATAATCCTTAATTTTATATTTTAGAGGTTACTTTAGGATATCGTGTATATCTTTAATTTATCACAGTCTACCTTCAAGTCATATTATACCTCATTATAGGGGATTCTCAGATGGTTCAGTGGTAAAGAATCTGCCTACCAATGCAGGAGACACAGGAGATGTGGGTTTGATCCCTGGATTGGGAAGATCCCCTGGAGAAGGAAATGGCAACCCACTCTAGTATTCCTGCCTGGAGAAAATCCCAAGGATAGAAGAGCCTGATAGGCTACAGTTCATACGGTCACAAAGAGTCAGACTGAGCAACTGAGCATTCATGCACACATGTATAGTATAAGAACCTTGACAATGACATACTTCCACTTAGCCCTTCCTGGCCTTCGTGGTATTGGCATCACATATTTTATATGTAATAACTATATTGCTATTATTTTTGACAGTCAATTTTTTTTAAAGATTACTAATAAGGGGTAAAATCTTACATATTTACCCATGTGTAGTTTACCCTTTCTGTTGTTCTTCAATCTTTAGTGTAGACCCAGATTTCCATCTGTGATCTTTCCCTTTCTGTTTGAAGAACTTCCTTTAACATTCCTTGTAGTCATGGTCTGCTGGTGACGCTTTAAGCTTTTGTATGCCTGAAAATGTCTACTTGCTTTCATTTTCAAAGGAAATTTTTGCTGGATATAGAATTCAAGGTTGACAGTTTTTATCTTTCAGTACTGTAAAGATTTTTTCCACTGCCTTCACTTACATTGTTTCTGAGAGTAAATTTGTTTTATCTTTGCTCCTCTGTGCTTAAGCCATAATTTTTTTCTCTTGCTGCTTTTAGGATTCTTCTCTTTATCAGTGGTTTTTGACAATGTAATCCTGAGGGGTAATTTTCTTCATGTTTCTTGGGCTTGGGGGTGTCTTGAGCTTTTTGGACAGTTGGTAGAAAGAATAATAGCCCCTCAAGAATATCCATATCCTAATCCCCAAAACCTATTGTATTAGTTTGTTAGGGCTGCCACAGACTGACTCAAAGAACAGAAATTTATTCTTTCTTAGTTCTGGAGGTTAGAAGCCCAAAGTCAAGGTGCTGGTAGAACCAAGCTTCTTCCCAAACATCTAAAGGAAGAGATTTCCTTGTCTCTTGCAGCTTCTGGTAGCCCCTGGTATTTTTTGGCCTGTGGCAGCATAAATCCAATCTCTGCCTGTCTTCACACGGTCAACTGTCCTCTGTGTCTATGTTTTCATGTTGTGTTCCCCTTTCTTTATGTCTCTCTTCTCTCTTGTGCATGTGTGCTAAGTCACTTCAGTAGTGTCCAACTCTTTGCCACATTATGGGCTGTACTCCACCAGGTTCCTCTGTACATAGGATTCTCCAGGCAAGAATACTGGAGTGGAGTGAGAAGCCCTTCTCCAAAGGTACAAAACATTGTGTATATTAAGAGCCCACCATACTCCAGAATATGCTGATATGCTCAGTTGCAGCCAACTCTTTGCAACCCCATGAACTGTAGCTCACCAAGTTTCTCTGTCCATGGAATTTTCCAGGCAAGAATACTGGAGTGGGCTGCCATTTCCTTCTCCAATATTCCATCATGACTTCATTTTAATTTGTATCTTAGCTACATCTTCAAATACCTTATTTCCAAATAACATCACATTCAGAGTTACCATGGATTAAGACTTCAACATATCTTTTTTTTGGGGGCAGGGGGAGCACAATTCTCACCATAATACCTGTGAATATATGTAATCATAAACTGCAAAATGGGCTTTGCATATGTAATTTAGCTAAGATTTTAAGATGGAAAGATTGTCCTGGATTATCCAAGTGGACACCATATAATGATAAGGGTCCTTATAAGAGAAAGACAGGAGAGTTGGAGAAGATATGACAATGGGAAGAAGTTGGAGTGATGCAAACACAAGCCAGGGACTGCAAAGCCTCTAGAAGCAGGACGAGGCAAGAAACAGTTTCTCCTCTAGAGCTTCCAGAAAGAAGCTGTCTGTGCTGATGCCTTTGCTTTAGTCCCTAAGATCCATTTCAGACTTCTGACCTCTAGAACCACAGGCATACCTTGTTTTATTGTGCTTCACAAATATTGTGTGAATGTTCACAAACAGAACATCTGTGACAGAGAAGGGCTTCCCACGTGGCTAAGTGGTAAAGAATCCACCAGTCAATGCAGGAGATGCGGGTTTGATCCCTGGGTCAGGAAGATCCCCTGGAGTAGAAAATGACAACCAGCTCCAGTATTCTTGCCTGGAAAATTCCATGGACAGAGGAGCTACAGTCCATGGAGTCACAAAGAATTGGACACAACTGAGTGACTGAGCACACACATACACAAGTCTATCAGTACCATTTTTTCAACAGCATTGTTTTTAAATTAAGGCATGTACATTGCTTTTTTTTTGGCATGCTACTGCACACTTAACAGACCACAGTATAACATAAATATAACTTTCATATGCACTGAGAAACTGAAAATTTTGTGTGACTCACTTTATTGTGATATTTGCTTTATTTCTATAGTCTGGAACCACACTTGTAACATCTCTAATGTACCTGTATAAGACAATTTGCCTCATTTTTAAGCCACTAAGTCTGTGGTAATTAGTTATAGCAACAATAGGAAAGTAATGTATTGGGGTTTATAGGTTTTATCAGATTGTTCTTTTGAATATTTTGTCCTTCCCTCTTGTCTCCTTTAGAGACTCCAGATAAACACACACACACACACACACACACACACACACACACACCCTCTTGAAGTTGCCCCAGAGCACACTGATGCTCTGTTAATTTTAATTCTTTTTTTCTGTATGTTTTTGTTTCATTTTTGATAGTTTCTATTGCTATGTCTTCAAAGTCACCAGTCTTTTCTTCTGCAGTGTCTCAGTTCAGTTCAGTTCAGTCACTCAGTCGTGTCCGACTCTTTGCAACTCCATGAATTGCAGCATGCCAGGCCTCCCTGTCCATCACCAACTCCCGGAGTTTACTCAAACTCACATCCATCAAGTCAGTGATGCCATCCAGCTATCTCATCCTCTGTTGTCCCCTTTTCCTCCTGCCCCCAATCCCTCCCAGCATCAGAGTTTTTTCCAATGAGTCAACTCTTCGCATCAGGTGGCCAAAGTACTGGAGTTTCAGCTTTAGCATCATTCCTTCCAAAGAAATCCCAGGGCTGATCTCCTTCAGAATGGACTGGTTGGATCTCCTTGCAGTCCAAGGGACTCTCAAGAGTCTTCTCCAACACCACAGTTCAAAAGCATCAATTCTTCGGCGCTCAGCTTTCTTCACAGTCCAACTCTCACATCCATACATGACCACTGGAAAAACCATAGCCTTGAC
Organism: Bos indicus x Bos taurus; assembly: GCF_003369695.1. Lineage (NCBI taxonomy): Eukaryota > Metazoa > Chordata > Mammalia > Artiodactyla > Bovidae > Bos > Bos indicus x Bos taurus. The sequence goes on from NC_040095.1 coordinate 36,266,484, forward strand.
TAGACGAACCTTTGTTGGCAAGGTAATGTCAAGTAAGCTTTTGAATATGCTATCTAGGTTGGTCATAACTTTTCTTCCAAGGAGTAAGCATCTTTTAATTTCATGGCTGCAGTTACCATCTGCAGTGATTTGGGAGCCCCCAAAAATAAAGTCCGACACTGTTTCCTCTGCAATGTCTAGCGTGCTATTAAGTCCATCCAATGTACTTGCTACCCTGGACATTATAATTTTCATATCTAGATGTTTGATTTGGGCTTTTTAAGAAAATACTTTCTATGTCCCTAGTTTACTATTTAAACATGTGGAATCTACAATAATTGTTTTAATGTCCTTGTCTGTTAGTTTTGACATTTGCACCAATTCTAGGTCAGTTTTGATTAATTTTTCTCTCATTATGGGTTATATTTTCCTTTTTTGCAATCTTAGTAATTTATTTTACTGGATTCTAGTCATTGTGAATTTTACTTTGTTTGGTATTAAATACTTTAATATTCCTATAAATATTTTTGTGCTTTATTCAGGGATACAATTAAATTACAAGGAAACAGTTTGGTCCCTTTTATTCTTGCTTTAAAGACTTGTTAGATGGCACCAGAGCATTGCTTAGCCTGCTGCTGCTGCTGCTAAGTCGCTTCAGTCGTGTCCGACTCTGTGCGACCCCATAGACGGCAGCCTACCAGGCTCACCTGTCCCTGGGATTCTCCAGGCAAGAACACTGGAATGGGTTGCCATTTCCTTCTCCAATGCGTGAAAGTGAAAAGTGAAAGTGAAGTTGCTCAGTCGTGTCTGACCCTCAGCAACCCCATGGACTGCAGTCTTCCAGGCTCTTCTGTCCATGGGATTTTCCAGGCAAGAGTACTGGAGTGGGGTGCCATTGCCTTCTCCAATTGCTTAGCCTAGGGCTAATTATTCCCCACTACTGAGACAAGACTTCTCTGGGAACTCTACCCAGTGCTCCATGAATTGTAAGGCTCTCCAATCTGTTTGGTGAGAAGAGGAATTATTCCTGGCCCTGTGTCAGTACCAGAGATTATTCCTTCTGATCCTTTGGGATGGTTCTTTCTTTGAACTCAAGTAATTTCCACATATGCATGGGCTGAAGTCCACTATTTCTTGAAAACATGGTTTCATATATTATATCTTTGTTTCAGGTGGAATGACAAATCCAATCTCTTTCAATCCATTTTGACAGAAGTAAAACTAACTTTTTTGTGTGTGAGAAGTTGATTTTCAAATAATGCCACTATTTAACACAGATTAGAAGCTGAGCTCCTAAGACTGAAAATAAGGTGAAGAATAGACATGAATTTGAGCAAGCTCCAGGAGGTGGTGAAGGACAGGGAAGTCTGGCATGCTGCAGTCTATACAATACGGTTGCAAAGAGTCGGACACAACTGAGTGACTGAACAACAACAAAAAGATTGATGGCCTGAGGAAACGAGTCTTCGTAGTTTCTTCTTTGATGCTCTCAGAAGCTCCAGAGGACTCTCACCCGATCCCTATTCACAGAGATTCACAGGACCACTGGATCTAGTCAAACTTCTCCTTTTTATACTTAATGGAACTGAGACTCAGAATGATTGAGTCACTCGTCCAAGGTCAGACAGCTAAAACCTAAGTCATAGGATAAAAGGCTATAATGACCGCATATGAGTAAAGACCTCAAGAATGGTAGTAATTATTACTCAATCTGTTTTTGCATTTTAAAAAATTCAAAAGCCTGTAATAGTGACTAGAGAGGAGGGTAAATCTGTGTGTTCAGAAAGGATCCAGTGCTAAAAGGCCCACTTATGCCTTTCTTTACAAATCAACTACATTTCCTGAATCCCCATCTCCTGGGGAAGGTTCTCATGGCTCCAGCTCAGCTCCCAGATCTCTCTTGAAGACCAGAACCCAGATCCTTCAATCAAGCCTTTTGTCTGCTCTACCCCATCACCTCCCTTCCATTTGGTAAAATTCTCAGATCCAGTGAAACCCTTATTCTTTGCCATCCACAAAATATTTATATTTTAAAAGAGATTTACCCAGAACAATGTGTTTGTGATTGTTGGCAAATTTCCCTGTGGGAACAAAATAATCTCAATCCCTCACTAAAAAGCAAAGATTCCGTTTTGCCTTGAACTTCATGCAATACACTGCGGTCTGACAGGGTTTAGGAAGCGGCAAGAAGGAAGAGACTTGCGCAAAGAAAAACGAAGCCTCTAGGCCCCCACTGAAAACAACAAAACAGGAAGGAGGATGTCAAAAGGGTCTAACTCAGACAGTACACACTGGATGAGTCTGGATTTGCCACTCAGTGAATCTCAAATTCCTTGTCTTTAAACAGTATTCATAGAACCTGTCCCTGCTTGCTTCCCAGAGAATCTAGGAGCTACAAGCATATTTAAAAACAGTTTGTAAATCACTTAGAGCTCCTTAGAGATAGGATGATATATACATAAGAGGCATTACTATTATGTTCAGTTCAGTCGCTCAGTCGTGTCCGACTCTGCAACCCCATGAATCGCAGCACGCCAGGCCTCCCTGTCCATCACCAACTCCTGGAGTTCACTCAGACTCACATCCATCAAGTCAGTGATGCCATCCAGCCATCTCATCCTCTGTCATCCCCTTCTCCTCCTGCCCCCAATCCCTCCCAGCATCAGAGTCTTTTCCAATGAGTCAACTCTTCGCATGAGGTGGCCAAAGTACTGGAGTTTCAGCTTTAGCATCATTCCTTCCAAAGAAATCCCAGGGCTGATCTCCTTCAGAATGGACTGGTTGGATCTCCTTGGATCTACTAAAACCCAGGACTTGAGATACATTTAGAAGTCTTTCTGTATCAGTGAGAACTGAAAGAATCTCAATATAACATAGCCAGTCCCATGCCACAACATCACAGTATGTCCTTGGAGACAGCAGCAATAAGGGAAGTTAAGTATCTTTCTTGAAGATTTAGTCTTGTCATTTTGCCCTACACTAGAGGTAAAAATTACTAATTCATTTGATTCATCTTTGTTATCTAATTGCTATTCTTCATATAAATTTGTTTGCAAGTTCAGCACTCAAAAGATGCTTTCTTCCACCTAAAGCTATACCTTCAGTGTAGGATGGCAAAATGTCCTTAGGTGGGTAGTGACCTCATGATATGAACTGCAGGGCCACTGCTTATAATTGTCCAGTTATGAATAACTCCTTGAGAACTGTGCTGTGTACAACTTTCTCCATCATGTATTATTTCCTTAATTCTACTTTAGTATTAGCGGCAGCTGCGCGGCATTGGAGCAGCAGCTGCGTGGTGCTGGAGTGACTTTGAGGAGACACCCCATGTCCAAGGGCAAAGGAGAAGCCCCAGCAAGATGGTAGGAGTTGGGAAATCACGTTTAGAATCAAACCCCATACCCGCCAGAGATGCTCAGAGGGCTCAAACATACCTTGGGTGCACCAGGACCCAGAGACCCCCACAGAGACTGAGACAGAACTGTGTTTGAGTGTCTTCTGAGGAGGTACGGGTCTGCAGTGGACTGCTGCAGGGGCAGGGGCTCTGGGTGCAGCAGACCTGGGTGTGGCAGAAGCCCCATGGGAGGAGATCACCATTAACCCCACCATAGAGCCACCAGAACTTACACAGGACTGGGGAAATAGACTCTTGGAGGGCACAAACAGAACCTGTGTGCACCAGGACCCAGGAGAAAGGAGCAGTGACCCCACAAAAGACTTGACCCAGACTTGCCCGTGAGTGTCCAGGAGTCGCTGGCGGAGGCCTGGGTTGGCAGTGGCCTGCTGCAGGATTGGGGGCACTGAGTGTAGCAGTGCCTGCATGGGACCTTTTGAAGGAGGTAGCCATTATCTTTACTACCTCCACCATAGTTTGGCCTCAGATAAACTAACAGGGAGGGAATACAGCACCACCCTTCAACAGAAAATTGGACTCAAGATTTACTTGGATACAATCTCAAAAACAACAGAATGATCTCTGTTCGTTTCCAAGGCAAACCATTCAATATCATAGTAATCCAAGTCTATGCCCCGAGCAATAATGCTGAAGAAGCTGAAGTTGAACAGTTTTATGAAGACCTACAAGTCCTAGAACTAACACCCAAAAAAGATGTCCTTTTCATTATAGGGGACTGGAATGCAAAAGTAGGAAGTCAAGAAATACCTGGAATAACAGGCAAATATGGCCTTGGAGTACAGAATGAAGCAGGGCAAAGGCTAATAGAGTTTTGCCAAGAGAATGCACTGGTCATAGCAAACACCTTCTCCCAACAAAACAAGAGAAGACTCTACACATGGATATCACCAGATGGTCAATACTGAAATCAGATTGATTATATTCTTTGCAGCCAAAGATGGAGAAGGTCTATAGAGTCAGCAAAAACAAGACCAGGAGCCGACTGTGGCTCAGATCATAAACTCCTTATTGCCAAATTCAGACTTAAATTGAAGAAAGTAGGGAAAACCACTAGACCATTCAGGTATGACCTAAATCAAATCCCTTACAGTTATACAGTGGAAGTGAGAAATAGATTCAAGGGATTCGATCTGATAGACAGAGTGCCTGAAGATTTATGGATGGAGGTTCATGACATTGTACAGCAAGCAGGGATCAAGACCATCCCCAAGAAAGAGAAACGTAAAACGGCAAAATGGTTGTCTGAGGAGGCCTTACAAATAGCTGAGAAAAGAAGAGAAGTGAAAGCCAAAGGAGAAAAGGAAAGATATACCCATTTGAATGCAAAGTTCTAAAGAATAGCAAGGAAAGACAAGTAAGCCTTCCTCAGTGTAAAGAAATAGAGGAAAACAACAGTATGGGAAAGACTAGAGATCTCTTTAAAAAAATTAGAGATACCAAGGGAACATGTCATGCAAAGATGGGCACAATAAAGGACAGAAATGGTCTGGATCTAACAGAAGCAGAAGCTATTAAGAAGAGGTGGCAAGAATACACAGAAGAACTGTACAAAAAGGATCTTCATAACCCAGATAATCACGATGGTGTGATCACTTACCTAGAGCCAGACATCCTGGAATGTGAAGTCAAGTGGGCCTTAGGAAGCATCACTACAAACAAAGCTAGTGGAGGTTATAGAATTCCAGTTGAACCATTTCAAATCCAAAAAATGATGCTGTGAAAGTGCTGCACTCAATATGCCAGCAAATTTGGAAAATTCAGCAGTGGCCACAGGACTGGAAAAGGTCAGTTTTCATTCCAATCCCAAAGAAAGGCAATGCCAAAAACTATTCAAACTACCCACAGTTTCAGTCATCTCATATGCTAGTAAAGTAATGCTCAAAATTCTGCAAGCCAGGCTTCAACAGTATGTGAACCATGAACTTCCAGACGTTCAAGCTGGTTTTAGAATAGGCAGAGGAACCAGAGATCAAATTGCCAACATCCGTTGAATCTTTGAAAAAGCAAGAGAATTCCAGAAAAACATCTACTTCCACTTTACTAACTATGCCAAAGCCTTTGACTGTGTGGATCACAATAAACCATGGGAAATTCTTCAAGAGATGGGAATACCAGACCACCTGACCTGCCTCCTGAGAAATCTGTATGCAGGTCAGGAAGTAATAGCTAGAACTGGACATGGAACAACAGACTGGTTCCAAATCGGGAAAGAAGTACATCAAGGCTGCATATTGTCACCCTGCTTATTTAACCTATATGCAGAGTACATCATGTGAAATGCTGGACTGGATGAAGCACAAGCTGGAATCAAGATTGCTGGGAGAAATATCAATAACCTCAGATATGCAGATGACACCACCAGATGGCAGAAAGTGAAGAAGAACTAAAGAGCCTCTTGATGAAAGTGAAAGAGGAGAGTGAACAAGTTGGCTTAAAACTCAACATTCAGAAAACTAAGATCATGGCATCTGGTCCCATCACTTCATGGCAAATAGATGGGGAAACAATGGAAACAGTGACAGACTTTATTTTGGGGGGCTCCAAAATCACTGCAGATGGTGACTGCAGCCATGGAATTAAAAGATGCTTGCTTCTTGGAAGGAAATTTATGACCAACCTAGACAGCATATTAAAAAGCAGAGATACTACTTTGCCAACAAAGGTCCATCTAGTCAAGGCTATGGTTTTTCCAGTAGTCATGTATGGATGTGAGAGTTGGACTATAAAGAAAGCTGAGCGCCAAATAATTGATGCTTTCAAACTGTGGTGTTGGAGAAGACTCTTGAGAGTCCCTTGGACAGCAAGGAGATCCAACCAGTCCATCCTAATGGAAATCAGTCCTGAATATTCATTGGAAGGACTGATGCTGAAACTGAAACTCCAATACTTTGGCCACCTGATGCGAAGAACTGATTCATTTGAAAAGACCCTGATGCTGGGAAAGATCGAAGATGGGAGGATAAGGGGATGACAGAGGATGAGATGGTTGGATGGCATCACCGACTCAATGGACATGAGTTTAAGTAAACCCCAGGAGTTGGTGATGGACAGGGAGGCCTGGTGTGCTGCAGTCCATGGGATTGCAAAGAGTCAGACATGAATGAACTGAACTGTAGTATTAGAAGAAAACCAAAGTCAAGGAAGAGAATATGGGAATTGAGGAAACATGGATTATTTCGAAGCCAGGCAACAGAATCCCTCCGAAAGACATGCATACAAAGATAATAGATCTGTCATATATTTCAAATTCACCAGACTATATTAAATGTACTTGCATAAACACAATATACTTACTCATAAAAATATTTAACACATATACACTATATGTAAAAATTGATTGAGCCCCTAGGACTAGATCTATAATAGGCGCTTCATAAATATTTCAACTATGTAAATATAAGTATACTTACTGTCATAGCTGTAAACTGTGGCTATTAAACTAAGATGAACTGCTGCTAATTTTCATCATGATGAAGATGGAGTGCTATTCATCTTCATCTAGTTAGAAATGGCCCACCAGCTTCAGAAGACTCCAAAGGAACCTATAACCTAGAATCACAAGCATAACCAAGTGTGATCTAATCAGCACAAACTGATTCCTCTGTAACATATACCAGCAACTATTTAATTCTAAAAATCCTGCTCCAGAGCCTTGGCACCATCTTCTGAGAAATCTCTGTGCCAAGAGAGTGAAAAGCAGAGGAAGAAGTGAATGAACAGGCTAAACAGCAAAAAGAAGAAAGATGAGGCAGAGCTCCAAGTAAACTTGTACACCCATGGAAACCACAGGAGCAGAGGCCGGGGATGCTGGTCCAGAATGCTGGACTGCATGCCTACCGTGTATAACTTGTCTCCTTGAATCTAGAACACCTATGGCCATTCGGATTTCCTTGACCACCTTTGAAAGCCCACCTTGCTCATAACAAAGTGGTTCCTTTTGGTCCTTAACCCTGGACCTGTGACATTCTGGAATAGTTCTGTTAATAGTTCTGTTCTGTTGTAGCTTAATGTAATGTGTGTTCAACAGATCATCTTTTTTGCTGTCTTAGCTGAAGGGGAAAAAAATCCTGCTCCTGAAACTCAAGTAAAGACAATTGCTTTGTCACAGGCAAGCTCCATTCTCTAAGAAAGGTGGTCTTTATGGAATAGAGGAACAAGGATTTGTCTAAGAATCAGAAGACCTGCTTTCCAGGCCCAGCTCTGTAACCCACAAGCTGAGGCCACTTGTTCCAGTCCCTTCTGTCCAGACCTTTACTATTTAGTCTGTACACTGCACAGTTGAATTTAATAGTCCATAAGGCTCCTTCAAGTTATGTGTGAATTCATTTATTTTTTGCATTTACTTCGACCTTGTCAAATCAAGAAAGTTAATAAAATTAAAAAGTAGGACTAAAGGGCAAAAGGAAAATGAAAATATGCTAACAACCAGGTTGACATAATTGGCAACTACATTTATATTTGACTCTGAGCAATCAGGACAAAATGACAAATGTAAGTTTCACAACTTTCATTTTTAGAAAGGGAGAAATTTTCCTTCTTAAGGTATAATCTTCTATAGTTACAGTCTTTGCCCTAGTTGAGAAGATAAACTGTGACCCTAGAGTTACAGGATCACCCCCTAAGCAAGAACCCAACTCCACCCCCACCCCATATATTCTTCTAGGTACAGACGAAACATTCAAAAGACACCATTTTTCATAAGCAGTGAAATGTCCCGGCGAGGTCACTGAGTATCACACAATTGAGGAAATCAGAACCCAGAGAAATTAAATAATATTTCAGAGGCCACCCAGCTAGCTATGAACAGCAGAGAGATGAAACACTCAAGAGCCCCTGACCTGAGGTCAGCGCCTGGTTTTAGGTAACACACCCCCGACGGCGGTGGGGCCGCCCAGGTGCACGTGCGCGGAGCTGGAGGTCTAGGGAATCTGACACGAGCTGTGGGAAGCACAAGGGAAGTGAAAGGCAGGGAGCACTGGGGTCTCCTGGAGGTGTGTGCGGATCCCTGTCACTCCATCCCATTGCTTTCAGCACAGCTCAGTTTTAACCTGAATTAAGTGTGAATTTGCTTCCTCTTCGGCGCAGCACACTTTTCCGGGTGCGGTACCCAAGCGGCGGAAGCATCAGTGCGTCTGCAAGGTGGACCTGGGTGCTGTCAGAGACTCGGATTGGAGATCACCGCAGGCTGGGGAACCACTTGCCTCCAGTGGAGAGAGGGGTGCCTCCCACGAAGCTCAGACACAATCCAGGCCTGTCGACTCCCCGCTTCAGGCATCCTTTCATCCTGAGGCTGTGACTCCAGGGACTAAGGTCACCAAAACACTGCTCACAAGGAACACCCATTAAGAATAAAATTTGACAGCAATTTGTAGGACTGTTTCCCTCATTTCCTGGTCTCAGGGAAGAGTCCTGAGGCTCCTGAGTGAATTAGTTTTCTCTGGTGGGGATAAAGTCTGAGAAATAGTGATGAATACAGCTTCCAGAGAAAATCTGCTATTCAGACGACCATCCTGAAGAGCTTTTTTTTTTTTTTTCTTCAAAATAACTTGCCCATCAGTGCTTCCAGCCCTAATTCAAGTCTTTTCCCCCCTTAGCCAGCAGGGGCAATACTTCCAATAAGCATCCAAAAATCATTTTACTTCTACTGTATCTGTGAAGTGATGAAGTGAAAGTCACTCAGTTGTGTCCAGCTCTTTGTGACCCCATGGACTATACAGTCCATGCAATTCTCCAGGCCAGAATACTAGAGTGGGTAGCCATTCCCTTCTCCAGGGGATCTTCCCATCCCAGGATCAAACTCAGGTCTCCCGTATTGCAGGCAGATTCTTTACCAGCTGAGCCACAAGGGAACAGGGTTGTAAAAAGGAAAGGAACCTTAAGAAACATACGTGGCCACTAGAATAGCAAAACAACTATGCTGCAACTTGTTAGTGGAAACTGTAATAGACCTTGGCTCTTCAAGTTTAACTGGGCTTTTTCCTTTCGTTCATCTTTTTTCAACAAACATTCATCGCACGCCTGCGAAGGCAAAAGGAAACACAACCATGCTCTGACTCTGAAACTTCTGTCTCAGAAATGACACACATCCTTTCTGCTCACATTTCTTGTGACAAATTGACCATGACCAATTTCAATGATCAGAGATATATTATCTTCCCAAGGAAAGGGCATCAAATTTGTGAACAATAAGACAGTCCTTCACAAGATCCTGAGATCCAGGACAAGGCTTGATTTCACCCAGACTAGTTAAGGAGCTAGGACCTCAAGAGACAAATCATCCATTAAAAGGGAGGCCACAACAGCTCCTCATTTCTCAACCCAAACTAGAGACACTCTGAAGACATGGACACCAATGAAGAGCACAGGGAAGAAGAGCCCTGTGGAAGCTCTTTGGGTAGAAGAACGATTTTTTCATTCCTGGGAATTTAAGGACAAATATATACATGAGCCCCTGACACATGACCTGAAATTTTCCATGTATACACAAATATTCAACCAGGTGGATATAAAGTTGTGAGGATGAGACACAGCACCATGATGGCGTCTACTGTTGCCCTTCTCCAATATTCTAGACCCTGGAGCCAGAATGATCTTTTTAAAATAGAAATCTGGTTGTATTTGCCCATTCCTTCATCCACCTTCCCATGCACAACTTTCCGCTAGTCAACATATACCCATAGCTTCTTCGTAGTGTTAGTCTAAAGATTAAAATCCTAACTAAGGGTTCCCTGTTCTCTCTGTCCAGGCACACTGGCCTTCTTTTCGTTCTTCAGGATGACCATGCTTCTTCTACCCATGGAGCCATTCCATATACTCCTTCCACTTACTGGAATGCTTTTCCCTTCCTTTTTCATTCAGGAAATTTCTTTCTTTAGATCTTGGCTTACTGCCGTTCTCTTCTGAAAGTCTTCCTTGGTCTCCCTAATCAAGTCAATCTCCCTAGATTACTCATACAACAAATGTTTTTTAGTATATACTAAGTGCTAGGCACTGTCCTACTTACTGGGAACATAAAGAAAAAGCATCAGTGTAACATCAGGGACAATGAACAATAAATGCAAACCTTGTATGGGTATGATAAGTGCAAGAACCACAAATAAATAGAGTAAAAGGCAAAAGAAGAGCACTATCTTAGATGAGGTGGTCAGGGAATACCCTTCTAAAGAGGAGAAAATTAACCGAGCCGTAAATGAAGCAAAGGATCATGCAATGGTTTCTGGGAGAAAGAAATCCCAGGTGGAGGGGACCATGAGTGAGAAGGTCCTATAAGTAGCACAGCAGAGAAACAGCCACAGGTTTGTGATTTATTTCCATGCTCTGTATCTTATTTTAGCACTTATCTTAGTTGTTATTAAAAACATTCATTTGTATCATCTGCTCACTGCTCTTCAAGATTGTTAGTTCTAATGACATAGGACAGGAACTAAGTCCATTTTTTGCTCACCATTGAACACTGAATCTCCTATGTCTTGCCTGCTGCCCAGCACACAGAAGATCTTTGATAAACATCTGTAGAACAAATGAAGAACTAATGATGAACAGAGTGAAGTGAGTCAGAAAAACAAATATCATATATTAATGAACATACGTGGAATCCAGAAAAATAGTACAAATGAACCTATTTGTGAAGCAGAAGTAGAGACACAGATGTAGAGAACAAACATATGGACACCAAGGGGGGAAAGAAAGGTGATAAATTGGGAGATTGGGATTGATGTATATATACTACTGTGTATAAAATAGATAACTAATGAGAACTTAATGTATAGCACAGGAGAAAAAAAAAAAAACAAGGTTCAAGCTGTTTGTAGAACATATATTAAGTTAACCTTAAAAATCCATTCCAATGTACAGTAGTAGGTGCAGACAAATACTATTTGATTCCACTTAAACGAGGTACTTAGAATCATCAGATTCATAGAATCAGAAAGCGCATGGGTAGATACCAAGGGCCGAAGCCTGGGGCAGGGGATGGGGAGTTAGTGTTTAATGGGGACAGAGTTTCAGCTTAGGAAGGTGAAAAATTCTGGAGACGGATGATGGCGAGAGTTGCAGAATCACATGAATGTACTTAGTGCTGCTGAACTGAACAGTTAAATATGGTTAAAATAGTATGCTTTATATTATGTGACTTTTACCACAATAAAAAATAAAAAGAAGTGATGGCGAAATGAATAAATGATGAAGCAGATCCCTAGACAAACGCAGAGTAGGTGTTGCTTGTATCCCACCCATATACCCTCAGGACTCACTATGAATGCCAAGAGCTATTCACTCTGCCATTTCTGCCTATGGACTTTTTTTCTGATTCAGATAGCACGTTTGGCCAATGAGTTTCAGAGAGTTAATCTCCCCAGAAACATCCCCATCTACCAACACTACAAGGCGGGTGGCAGGGTGGGGGCGCTTTTCCCTCAACTGTTGAGAGGAATAAGTCTTGGGCAGTGGCTCTCAACCCTGGGCAACCTTGCCCCCTAGGGGGCACTGGCAATGTCTGGAGACCTTTTGGGTTGTCACGATCCTGGAAGGGAGTGGGGGTGGAGAGAACAGGAAGATGCTATTACCATCCAATGGGTAGAAGCCAGGGATGCAGTTTAAATATCTGACACCACATCCCCTACAACGAAAAGTGATCCAGCCCCAAATGTCAACAGTGCTGAGGTGCAAAGCCCGCTCTAAGGAATATTTAATATATTCTACATGGTCTCCCAGAGAGCTGAGCTCCCGTTACCCACAGTGGTAGCTGGTTTGATCACACACCGTTTACTGGCTTTCTTCCCTTCTCTGTCTCACTTCCTGACCCCCTAGTGGTGTTTCCCAGAATCACCTCCTGAGCCAACCGTGTGTATGTTAAGTCACTTCAGTTGTGTCCAGCTCTGAGAGCGCACACTATGGACTGTAGCCCACTAGGCTCCTCTGTCTAAGCCAACTACTTGCCCGCAAATCATTGTTTCAGGTTTAGCTTCTGACCAAACCTCAAATCTTGAAATACTCAAACCTTGTGTTTCTCAGCACTTGTGTTTGAGAACACTTGTGTGTTCTCAAACCTTGTGTTTCTCAGTCTCTCCCACTCTTTGGCTATGTAATAAGCCATGGAGCCAGCCTAGAAAGCCCCAAGGAATAAGCAAATGACATTGGCCTCTGAAAATGGCAGCAGCTGCACTGAAGTTCTTTGTTTTGTTTTTAACTTTAGTCTATTTATTTATTTATTTGGCTGCACTGGGTCTTCACTGCTTCCAGAGGGCTTTCTCTAGTTTTGGCAAGCAGAGGCTTCTCGTTGCAGCGGCTTCTCTTGTTTTGGAGCATGGGCTCTAGGCGATGGGCTTCAGTGGTTGTGGCACACAAGCTGAGTTGCCCTGCGGCACATGGGATCCTCCTAGATCAGGGATGGATGGAACCCGTGTCCCCTGCATTGGCAGGTGAATTCTTAACCACTGGGCCACCAGGGTAGTACCAGGGCTGTTGCTCTTCAGGAAAGGCTGTGCCACTTGATAAAGTGTCTGGTTTGGGAAAGATATCCTTTTCCCATGGGTATCCCTGGACAGTCACTCTGTTTAGATAGTTATTTGGCATAGGACTGTGGAAGGAGAAAGACAGGCTAGACCAGAAAATCAAATTCCTGGTTTGAATCCTACTTCTGTTGCTAACTGGATCCCTTTCCTGGCCAGATCGCTAACTTGTCTTATATCCAGTTTGTCCTCAAAATGAGTTTGCTGGGAGGGATGATCAGTGAGGATTCTTTGAGCCCTAGTATTCTACTATTGCAAAGAGAATTACTCACCTTCCATGCCCCTTCACCATGACCTGAGCCCTGTCTGCTCTGCCCAGGGGCCTCGTCCCTTTTCGCCCAACCACGCTCTCCCAGGGCAGACCTCCCTTCCCTTCTTCTCTTCTATTAACCCTGATCTCATCCACAAACACAGCTCAGTTCAGCTCTTAAAAACCAGCATACCTCTGCGCTTGTTTCCTAGCTCAAAGGAAACCAAGCACAAAGACATCCGCTCACCTTCTCAAGGTTGCAAAACTGCAAAACTCAACTCCAAGTCCAGGACTCCACCTCCACCCCCCCCCCTCACTTGAACAGCTGGACAAGTACGCCTATGCACACGCTAATTATATATTGGGTTTGGGGTTTCAAGTGCAAAGGAAAAAAAAATTAAACCCTTTCTCCTACTTAATAGAAATATTTAGGGGACAGGATATTTTGATTGAGAATTGCCAAGCATGTGCTGTATAGATGATCAATTTTTGAAGAATTAGAAAAAAAAAACCCACAGTCTTTGAAACCCATACTGTAGATAAGAATATGTTTTCTTAATGGTTATAAATGTGTTTCAAGAATGACAAAAATATTAAGAATGCCTGCCATTGGTTTGGCTCCATGTCATTTATAGTCTCAGGTTTGTATCATATTAGAAAGAGCTAGACATGTAATTTCAGTGAGGCCATAAGAATAGGTCAAGGTTGTAGAATGTGGGAAAAGGAATTATTGTGTCTTTTCCTGATAAGAAAGTAAGCATGTTTTTCAGCCTCTTATTTATTTTTAACAAAAAGTTATTTAATAAGTAGACAAATGGTTTTATAAAAAGACAAATGGTTTTGTAAAAAATTTCTAAATATTTTGTTACTAAAGTAACATACTCATTTAGAAATATTTAATTTATAAAAATGTATAGAAAACAAAATGCATGAAATTAAAATTGGCTACAGTTTCACACCTAGAGATCACCTTTGTTTATATATTCATGTATTTTTTTCCAATTGTTTAGACATTTTTACCAAAATTTGAGACAACTATTATCTAATACACATACAATTCCTGTATCTTGCCTTTTTTACTTCTCACCGTGTCATGAGCATTTAATCAAAGATTCCAGTATGCTTAATCATTGCATAATAGTTCATTTACCAGTCAATGAAAAATTTATTTCACTGAGCCTTTATTGCTAATGCTTAGATTGAATCCAATTTTCCAATTTCTCAACTTGTATGGAAGTCTCTCTGAATCTGATAGATTCCAAGAATCAAACTCACTGGGTCAAAAGAAATAAACATTGTTAAGGTTTAGAAAAGCTTTAAAAGCAATTAAAGCCAGGAATTTATTAGTATCTTTCTCATTCCTCATCCTTAATTTGCTGAGCACAGATGAATCTAACCCCAGCCTGATGCACAGATCTGACTAGGATTTTTCCTCATGTTCTCTTTGTACAGCATGTCTCTAGGAAAAGTTCAGCATCAACATTGTTAGAGAAAGGGGATTCTTAGGCTACTGCTGATTTCTATTTCTTGATCTGGGTGGGAGTTACATAGTTGTATTCAGTTTGTAAAAATTCATTGAGCTCTACACTTAAACAGTTTGTGTACTTTAATGTATATGTGTTATACTTGAATAGAAAGTATGCTTAGAAAAATATTTTTAAGGCTCCTTAGAGTCATTGGCTATAAATTTCCTCAATAAAGTCTTTAATAGCCAGGAAATCCTTGTGATCTTGGGAATAAAATAGTGTGTGTATTTGAAAACCATTAGGTATTTTTTTAGATATAAAGAATTACCACTATTATCACCTGGGTGAAGTCATTCAATGATAATATGTAAATGAGGCAATACTCTCAGAGGGCATTTTTAGTTTATAATAAATTAAGTAACTCTGGAATTGGTAAGTTGGTACATAGGGTGACCAGACTTTTGAGGAGGAGGGCTCTTTCTTGTCCACACCTCCTCTGGCTTGCTCTCCCAAAGAATAAGGTACATGTCACTGGGCTGCTCAAAACTCTAGTTTCAGTATCTAGTATTCTAAATTCAAGAGTATCCTGGGCACATCCTTTGGCAACATCATCAATATCTGGAGTCAGTTTTTCACCTATAAAATGATGAACAAAACCAATACCTATGGTTGGCAGGGTTGTCCACAACACAAGGACGCCTGGCTAAGGTGCCTGGCAGGGCGTGACTTTCAGAGCTCACCATGCCTCCTGGCCAGGGGCTACACCCACTCAGAAGTAGGGAGAGCCTTTTTCTAACTTAGACAAAGATGCCAAAGGGGCTCCCCAGAGGTTTTTGTCTCTGAAAACCCTCACCTTAACATTCTATGATTTGGGTCCATGAATCTATGCTGCCATCTGGCACCCTTCATTTCCCTCACTTTCAGGCCAGGCCCTGTGGATGGCCTACGTTCATCCTCCATGAAACACGGTCTGTATTATTTAGCACAGACGTCACAACCATACAACATGAGTTTGACCTTAGTCTTAAGACAAGTCCTGTCATCCCTCTACTCTGAACATGATCCCCAAATACCCCTGGGCTCTGCCTGGACATCTGTGATGGCTAATTTGATATGTCAACTTGACTAAGCTATAGTGCCCAACTGTTTGGTCAAACACTAACTAACCTAGATATTGCTACGGAGGTACTTTTAAAATCTGATTAACATTTACAATCAGTAGACTTTATGTAAAGCAGATTGCCCTCTATAATGTGGGTGAGCCTCATCCAATCAGTTGAAGGACTCAAGAGAAAAGACCATTTTCCTGAAGAAGAAATTCTGACTCCAGACTATAATATGGAAATTCTGCCTGAGTTTCTAGCCTGCTGGCCTCCCTATGGAGGCCTCCCTATGTGAGCCATTGCAATCTCATGATTAATAAATAAGTAAATCAATACATTAATAAATCTCTCTCATATACACACACAAATATATATCAATAGGACACACGTGTATCCTATCAATTTTCTTCTCTGGAGAACACCGAGTAATAAACACAGCATCCAGAACTGCAGCCTCCCCAGTGGAGCAAGGCCCACTGAGAAACCTCCACATTCTCAGGAGATCTCTCATTGGAAGAATGGCCGGGAGCACAGTGCTTCACGGCAATCCAAAAAAGCAGGAACCTACAAGTGCAGAAGTCTCATTTTAACACTCATTTTAGAGGCCTTTGCAAAGCTTCTAATAACAAATACAATCTCAGAGTAGACTGTTGTAAAAAAAATATCTCAGCAGAAAGGGTAAAAGGCTTTGGGGGTTGGTATCATAAAGTGATTTCATGACCATTTTTAATCCTTTAGAAAGTGCTTTTACATGTATGTTCTCATTTAATCTGGCAGTATATCTGGGGAATAAAGTCATGAACTCAAATCTCATTAAATTCTGATCATTTGAGATAAACGGAATAAAACATCAGGAGAAAAAAACTGTGTTCTGCCATTGGTGCCCATATGATTTCATAGGGGTTTCTCTAGATCCCCGGGAAGCATGCCTTTTAAAAGCAAAGGAAGTATCCAAAAACAGTTCAAATAAGAACTATTTTTATGATTTTTTATGAGCTGGCCCAGAGTATGAAATGGCATGTAAGGTCTAAAGAGAGAGAGAGAGATCTATTTAGGGATTATAATCAATCATTTCCTCCCCTCCCTGCCCTTCTTAATCTTTCTGGCAGATTAATCTGAAGAACTCTGCCCAACCATCTCATTTCCTGTGTGCACAGACCCTGTAGACACATACAAGCAGATCATTATCACTCTGGGAGTGATCATGGACCAAATGTTATTTTCACCTTCTCCAGCTTCACACTGTCTCATTTTGAAGACTCTGGCTATCAGTCTGTCCTTCACATCTTGGTGGTATTTTTAGCACCATTTCCCTTCAGATCTGTCTTTGTCCTGTCAGAATTCCCCTGGCAAGAAGATAGTTGCCTTCTAACTTTTTCTACCTTCAGCAGTTAAAGTTCACTCAGAGGAAAAATTCTTAAGTCTTGTAGAATAGCCTCAGTCATCTGCTATGCCTGGCAGTGAGGAGGAGGATGAAGGAGAAAGAGGAAGGTGAGGAAGAAGAGACAGGGGCAGTAAAGAAGGCAAGATTCCCTGCAAGTTTCTTGCAGGCAGTGTCTGAGCCTCGCTCCTCTTTGAATCTTTGCCTCTTAACATCATGCCTAGCACATAAAAAGTGTTTATTAAATGCTTGGGAAATCATGTAATATAAAGAAAATTAACAAAATGAAAAAGAATGAAGTCTGCAGGAAGAGAGAGAAAGAATTAACTTATTTCTGGTAATATGAGGAGACAGTAAATACAGTTTCTAGAGTCAGAATGATTGACTTGAATTTCAATTCTGAAACTCACTAGCTGTGTACCTTGGGCAAGTGTGTAAAGTTTGTAAGCCTCAATCTCCTCATCTGGAAAATGAGTCTATAGCACCTGCCTCATTGGGTTGTTCAAAGATTAAATGTAGTCATACGTGTAAAGAACACTCCAAAAACGATAATTACTATAATTTTTTTTTTATCACCACCATCATCATGGCATCTCCTAAAGTCCCTGTTATCTACTGATCTTGAAACTAGTTCTCTTCTAGAAATACCTTGATTTGGTAACCAGTCAAAAATTAAGAAGTCTGTATGTTGGTTTTGTGGATACTCACTGGCTATTACTCAGAAGGAAATTTACCATATTAATTTCATGTTCTGGCAGTGCTTTAGGATATAGTGAAGAACATTAAAAATTTCTATTGAATTTTCATATTTTAGTCAATTAATTTAACACTTCTCCTGAATGTTCAAGGCATAACCTAGAAGTGACTGAATCTTTCATCACAGTACTAATCAGATTACAGTGAATTTTACTCCCTGGGTTTACAAGGGAATGTTTCCTTACATCTCAGAATGCTTCCAAGAGCCAAACCCGCACAAGCTTGGCAGGGACCCAGGGCTCACCGGCACTCACTCACCTGACAAGCAATCACATCTCATTTGCAATGAGGAGGAATTCCCTTTTTGATGACAGATGCACTTCAGGGACACACCTGCTGGGCAGGGCACTGTCTCATGACCACTCAGGGGAACTGACCCAACAAGCTTTCCCAACCAGCAGAAAAACGTTTATCGATCTCAGCCTATTCATTCACATCCTCAAGGACATGAATGCAGTGGGATCCTTTCTATGAAAGACCAGAAGTGAGAAAGGCCAGAGGAGGTATCAGACTGTCTTAATTCCATGTCCATCCATTGTTTTGTTTGTGTTTTAATTCTACTCACCCACTCAAAGATAAAATATATATTTGAAAAAGAAAAAAAAAAAAAGACTGGTGCTGAATCACCATCTACTCATCCAAGTGTTTCACAAAATTACTACCCTGGGGCTATAACTTTTTATAGGTCTTTGGCCCTCCTCTTCCCTCTCTTGTCCCAAGAAGCTAGTCTAATCTTATAACCTTTCACCCAGATCAGAATCGTGGGCCTGATGAGCAAGATCTTTTCTAAGTGAAATAAAAAAATAATGACCATCTGTGTCATGGTACACAAGGTTTAGAGATTGCAGAAAACACATTGCTGCTAGTGTTTGATTGTAATAAATCTTTCTCCAAATCTGGGATAGTCATCATTACTACAGTCTTTCTTTGAGACTCTAGGAATAAAGCTCTGAATGACAGCAGCTCATCTCAGTTGTACATAATTATAATGACAGTATTTCTATTTGACAAGTTAAATTCACATGCAAGGAAATCTACAGCCATTTACAAGAGCAGGGAAAAAAAAAACAAAAAAACCCTGCTACCCAATAAAGAGTAGCATAACAAGAGAGAATTTTCCTTTGACACAGACTGACAAGGAAGGAGCTTAAAGAGGAAGTCACAGACTCTGAGGATATCTGGCTTACTTGAGGCTAAGGTTTGGTCAGTCAACCTGGAATTCACTAGATATGAATTCCTCAAAAAGACCCATCTTTCCCAGTGCTGGATAAACTCAGATCCTGAGTCACAGCTTGAGGGATGTTCTTAGTCTGTTGGGGCTGTTGTAACAGAAATAACATAAACTGGGCAGCTCAAACAACAGACACTTATTTCTCAGTTCTGGAGGCAAGGAAGTCCAAGATCACAGCATCTGCTGACTTGATGTTTGGTGAGAAACTGCATCCTGGTTCATCGAGCGCCATCTTCTTGCTGTGTCCTCTGTGGCAGAATGGCCAGAGCTCTCTAGGAACCCTTCTAAAGGACACTAATCCCATTTGTGAGGACTCCACCCTCATGACCTAATCACCTTCCAAGACCCCATCTCCAAACATCATCACATGAGGGATTGGGCTTCAACATATGAAGTTGAGGGAACCAAACATTTAGTCCATCGCAGAAACTGAGTTTCCCAGGCCTGCCAGTGCTGAATGAACTTGAGCAGCTTACTAAAACTTGCTGCTGCCTGTTCTAGCCAGCTGTGAAATAGGAAAATAAGAAAACTACCTACTTCACAGCGCTGTTAGGGGAACAAATGATTTCATATGTGAGGGCATCTAGTCAACTAGCAAGATAACATTGAGCTAGAGCAATTAGGAAAGACATCATAGCCGAGGATGCTCCAGAGACTTAAAAAGGAGCAGGGTCTCGACAGGTAAAAAAAAAGGGGGGGGGGGGGGGGAACATTGTGATGTAATGAATAGGGCAGCAGCAAAGATGATACAGGTCCAAGAGGTGAAATAGACTAATGGGAACCCAGCAGAATGTGGGAGTCCTGTGGAACAGGCCTCCTCTTTGGATGTCCACAGGGATCTTGGGATTAATATCTTACACAGTAGTATTTTGCATAAAAGTGTGATGAAATTTTAAAACAGGGATTTCCTTGGTGGTGCGGTGGTTAAGAATCCACCTTGTAATACAGGGTGGATTACACCTTGTAATAATGTGGGTTCAATCCCTGGTCAGCGAACTAAGATCCCACATGCTACAAAACAATTAAGCCCACGCACCACAGTACTGAGCCCACGTGCCACAACTAGAGAGTCCATGCACTTCAACTAGAGATCCCACAAGATACAGTGAAGATCCTGCGTGTGGCAACTAAGACCCAACACAGCCAAAAAATAAACAGATATTTTTTAGAAAAATCTTAAACCACACGGAATGGTAGTTCTCCATAAGGCCTGCGTGTTCCTGCCCAATTTTAGTGACAAGCCATCCCCAACCCATAACTCTGCAGCCTTTGATCAGTCCCTGAGTCACTAAACCAAAGGTTCTCAAAATATGGACCTCAGCCAGCAGCACCAACAGCACCTGTCATGGAACTGGCAGAATGCATGCATGCATACTCAGTCACTTCATGGCCCTCAAAGATGTCCCTGTCCTTATCCTTGGGACCTGTGAACATACCACTTTCACAGGTAGGAAAAATTACATTTGGAGATGAGATTAAGGCTTCGAATCAGCTGGCTTTAAAATAAGATTACCCATTGGCTATCAACACATGGTAATGCAAGTTTCCACATTACTCTCTCCATACATCTTACCTGACTCTGGGAACTCAAACAGGGGCTCTGTAACAACCTGGAGGGGTTTGATGCGGGGGGAAATGGGAGTGAGGTTCATGCAGGAGAGGACATATGTATACCCATGGCTGATTCATGTTGATGTTTGGCAGAAACCAACAAAATTTTGTAAAGTAATTATTCTTCAATTAAAAAAATAAAATTTTTAAAAAGAAAAACAGAAAAAAAAGATCACCCACTTGCTTACTTGGTATGAATAGAATGCTAGAGTTCTAATTTTAAAAAAATAGATATTCAATAAGCAATAAAGGTTTACTGTATAGCACAGGGAACTATAATCAATATCTTGTAATAACCTATAATTGAAAATAATTTCAAAGATAACATATGTGTATACAGACGAGTGAATCACCTTGCTGTGTACCTGAAACATTATAAGTTAACTATGAAATTAAAAGTTGTTCAGTTGTGTCAGACTCTTTGTGACCCCATGGATTATTCAGTCAATAAAATTCTCCAGGCAAGAATACTGGAGAGGGTAGCCTTTCTTTTCTCCAGGGGATCTTCCCAACCCAGGGATCGAACCCAGGTCTCCTGCCTCACAGGTGGATTCTTTACCAGCTGAGCCACAAGGGAAGCCCCTTCCCACAGAGGAAGGAAGTTAACTACATACCTCAATAAAAAAATATATATATATTAAGAAAAAATTAAATAAGATCACTGAAGTGAGTCCAATGCCATCACAAGGATCCTTATACAAGGGAAGAACCAGAAAGAACATTGTGAGAAAAACTCAATTCAGTTGCTGGCTTTGAAAATGGAAGGGGGCCATGGGGAGGGAAGGAATGCCAGGCAGCATCCAGAAGCTGAAGAGTACAAGGAAACGGATTCTCCCCGGAGCCGCCACACAACCCTGCCAATACCTTGTTGATTTTCTCCCAGTGAGACCCATTTTGGACTTCTGATCTCCAGAACGTTGAGATAACACATTAGTGTTGTTTTAAGCCCCTGAATTTGTGATAATTTGTTACAGCGGCATTAGAAAACTAAAACAGCTGAAAAATTGCTAAAAAGGCAACTTCTTTGGCCACATTCCAGACCTATTGAATCAGAAAACCTGAGGGTGGGGCTCTGCAGTCTGTCTTTTCAACAAGCCCGGAGGTAATTCTGATGCACACGGAGGTTTGAGAACCACGCACCAGACTAAGCAAACACAATAATTTCCCCAAAGCAATCACACTCAGACACACATTCCCGTGAAAACTCAACACAGACAATTAATGACTTGATTAGCCATGATAAAATCTACCAGAGCCACATTCTGCCTTGACAAGCCTAGAATAGGAAACCCAACCAAATCATTGGTGATTCAGATTCCCTCCAGGCTCAGTCTTCATTTGGAATATCAGTGATGAATGCGCCCTAGTCAATGGGAGTTCCATTTTTAATTCATTTCTTATGCCAAATAGACAGTTATTTGAGGTGGAGTCAGTTGCCTCTATCTCACTAAACTTAAGTAATGGGATGGAGTGGGGAATGTGGGTAGATGAGGGTCCCAGTAAATCGTAGATTTAATGATGGCCTGTTCCAGGAAGAAGAGGCAGACTTAATTTCAGACTCTTAGACATGAAGGAATGAGGGTTCTCAAAGACCATGAAGCTGGTTCTTCCATCTAGAGTGTAGGTCCCGCTCACCCCCTCCACCATTTCATTGCCAATCAAGAGGTCTGTCAACCTCAGCTTGAATATCTCCCATGATGAAGAACTCACTACCTTCCATGGCAAATATTCCATTCTGCAAGAGTTCTAATGCTGAGACCTAAATTCCCCTCATCTGACAGCTGGTTTTCTTTGGACTTCATGCTTGATTTCATTCTGGCCTATATAGACTTCTTTGAAGTCTCAGGTGTACACACTCACATTTGAGACTGAAATATGACGAGGTTGCAGCCTCCACTACCTACACTGGCTTGTTTTCTCAGTACTTTTAGCCTCTACTGACCTCAAAGGGAGGCATGTGTGTGAGCTGAGCAGGAGGTAGACGTGGGCCCTGTTAAAGACAAAGTGCTTTAAAAGCCTTTGATGAAAGGCATTATGGCTTGAAAGGGTTGTTTCTGAAATACTACACCTCCCTTTTAAGAACTCTTAAGATCTGAAGGGTGATACTCTCTCACCCCAGAAGAATTCAAGCATGAATTTTCTTAGAGCCACCAATTAAGAATCCAATTCCATCTCCCCCATTGCTCATTTCCAGTGAAATTACCTAGTTAGATCTTTATTTTCATTTTTTTAGGAACAAACTTAACCATGCTGAAAATATCTCAGAGTTAAATAACTATTAGATGGGACAAATTAAGATCTAAAAGCCCAGTAGCTCTACTTAATACACATAACTATAAATAAATAGAAAGAAAACCCCAAGTCATCTTTGTTGTTTAGTCACTCAGTCATATCTGACTCTTTGTGACCCTATGGACTGTAGTCAGCCAGGTTCCTCTGTCCATGGGATTCTCCAGGTAAGAATACTGGAGTGGGTTGCCATTTCCTTCTCCAGGGGATCTTCCCAACCCAGGGATTGAACCCACGTCTCCTGCATTGGCAAGAGGATTCTTTACCACTGAGCCACCAGGGAAGCCCAAGTCATCCTTACTTTACTTATTAATTATTAATCCAATTATTTTGTGTATCTATTATATGCCAGTAAGAGAGGTAACAGAACATGATGATGAGCTAGACAGACACTGTACCTGTCCTCCTGAGGCTTGGAGATCCATTTAAACACCAATTCATCTCTATTCACATGATCCTATGGCATTAAAGTTCCAGATATTTCTATCATTTATAAAATAATTCAGGGAAATGTGGTTGTTGGATTGGGATGTACCCATATCCTTGATTCAGATGGCTAAATGAAAGAAGCTAGAAACCCAAGATTAAATAGATCTTGGATTTTTCTGGATGAAACCTGTTAAAAACATGAAAAAATCTCATCTTTGTCCATTGCCATATGGGTTTCTTTATGGAACAACTGAACTAGGGTCCAAGTAAGGCTTCTTTAACAGAATTCATTAGGTTTTTCCTTCTTACTCTGTCCCAAGGCTTATTCCACCCATACAGAATTCAAACTTGCTAGCCAGTGTCACTGGATATTGGCAGTAATTCATGAGCCCATAGCAGTCCCTGTTACCCCTGCCAACCACTGGGGTTTAGCTCCCTTCAGTCCACTTTAAAAAAAAAAAAAAGTATGAACTACCAACTGCTATCAAAGCACTAGCCCTCACATCACTAATCCAAAGAGCAAGCAACATCTGTGGATCCTCCTACACTCCTGTGGATCTCTCTCCTGGGAGATCAGAAGATGCTTGATACATGTATGCATTCTTCTATAAAAACAGAAAAGCTGCTCTTCCGATTCAGGATACTAGCTATGACAGAGACCCCCAAAAGCATCTTATGGAAGTCAGAGTTGTCCTCTTGGTCATGAACTCAAAAAGTCAGATCAGAACCCAAAATAAACACAAAAACCAAAGCTCTTCCTTCCACAGTCAGTTTTATCAACCATAAACATGCAACCCTTCTAGATTTATATTTTTGGAGACTGCCTCAATTCTACAGTAGTAAGAAACAAAAGTGCATTATCCCCTATATGAAGTGGGACTTTCTTATATTATGCAAAGCTAACTTTTCAAAGATAAAGAGATGGAAAGAATACATGGAAGAGCTGTACAAAAAAAGATCTTAATGAACCAGATAACTACAATGGTGTGGTCAGTCACCCAGAGCCAGACATTCTGGAGTGTGAAGTCAAGTAAGTTGAGCCTTAGGAAGCACTGCTGTCAATAAGTGGAGGTGGAGATGATAGAATTCTACTAGAGATATTCAAAACCTTAAAAGATGATCAAAGTGTTGCACTCAATATGTCAGCAAATCTGGAAGACCCAGCAGTGGCCACAGGACTGGAAAAGGTCAATCTTCATCCCAGTTCCCAAGAAGGGCGGTACTAAAGAATGTTCAAACCATCGGACAATTGCACTCATCTCCTGTGCTAGCAAGGTCATGCTTAAAATCTTACATGCTAGGCTTCAGGATTATGTGAACCAAGAAATTTCCAGCATCCAAGCTGGGTTTAAAAAAGGCAGAGGAACCAGAGAGCAAATTGCCAACATTCACTGAATCATAGAGAAAGCAAGAGAATTCCAGAAAAACATCTACCTCCGTTTCATCAACTACGCTAAAGCCTTAGACTGTGGGGATCATAACGAACAGTGGAAAGCTCTTAAAAAGATGGGAATTCCAGACCATCATACCTGTCTCCTGAGAAACCTGTATGCAGCTCAAGAAGCAACAGTTAGAATCCTCTGTGGAACAACCGACTGGTTCATGATTGAGAAAGGATTACGACAGGTCTATCTGCTGTCACCCTGTTTATTTAACCTATCCGCTGAGCACGGCATGAGAAATGTTGGGCTGGATGAGTTACAAGCTGGAATCAAGATAGGAGGGAGAAACAACAACCTCAAATACGGAAATGATACCACCCTAATGGCAGAAAGTGAAGAGGAACTAAAGAACCTCTCGATGAGGATAAAGGAGTGAAAAAACTAAATATTAAAAAAACTAAGATCTGGCAAATAGAAGGGGAAAAGGTGGAAGTAGCGACAGATTTACTCTTCCTGGGCTCTAAAATTGCTGTGGATGGTGACTGTAACCATAAGATCAGAAGATGATTGCTTCTTGGCAGGAAAGCTATGACCAACCTAGAAAGTGTATTAAAAAGCAGAGACATCACTTTGCTGACAAAGGTCCATCTAGTCAAAGCTTTGGTTTTTCCAGTAGTCATGTACAGGTGTGAGAGCTGGATGGTAAAGAAGGAAGAATGTCAAAGAATTGATAACTTCAAACTGTGGTGCTGGAGAAGACTCCTGAGAGTGCCTTGGACAGCAAGGAGATCAAAGCAGTCAATCTTAAAGGAAATCAACCCTGAATACTCATTGGAACAGCTGATGCTAAAACTGAAGCTCCAGTATTTTGGTCACCTGATGCGAACAGCCGACTCATTGGAAAAGTCCCTGATGCCGGGAAAGATTGAGGGCAGAAGGAGAAGAGTATGACAGAGGATGAGATGGTTGGATGGCATCACCAATGCAATGGACATGAACTTGAGCAAACTTCAGGAGATGGTGAGGGAGAGGGAAGCCTGGCATGCTGCAGTCCATGGTGTCACAAAGAGTCAGACACGACTAGGTGATTGAACAACAGCAACAACCTCTCAAAGACAACTTCTTTAGAAATTCAGGACATCTGCGTCCTCTTTATTATTGAATCCTCTCAGACTTTACCTTTCTGAGCTGAATAATACTAACCACTTTTTCATTCGGTTTTCATAAAATCAGCTCCTGCGTCTCCCTACCCTATTTCATCTCTCCCACATATATTCATATTCACTCTCATATTCATGCTTATATCTTATCTATCTCCCCATAACCAGTTTCCTCTGGAGGCATCCACTCTTTCCCGTGGCACAGTGCCTGGGCTCAAAAGCAGCACATCTGCTGGGATGAAACCATCTTTCTCTTCCATGATGCTATTTAGTTTCCAACACCCTTAAATGACAGTCAGAACATGTTGGCTTTTTGCAACCAGTGTCTTCATTGACTCACATGCCCTAGATTGTAACTGATAACCCAGAGTCTGTTATTCCACTTGAATAGTTTATAGATTACTTCTCTACAAATTCAAGATCCTTATCTATTTTGAATACGAAAATGGAGAAATGTTATGATTTTCATTATGTTATTCTTTGAGATGGCATCTAGGCTAGAAGAAACAATGGTTGATATGCTCACTAAAGCAAGATGTCATGTCATGGGGATACACAGCAGCCCTGAGAGAAGACAGCATGTAGCGAGACCCACATGGAGAGGAAGCATCTTATCAGTCCAACCATGGCTGGCCTTAGCAGTGGGTCCTGTAGTCCCCGTCAAGCCTTCAGATGATTCCAGCCCCCTCGGGACTTGAGTCTTCCAGCTGAGATCACAGAAAACTTCATGGAGCAGAGACAAGCCATCCAGATGTGCCCTCTCTGAATTCCTGACCCACAGTAATTCTGAGATAATAAATGATAATTGTTGTTTTAAGATACTAGCATTTGGGGTAATTTTCTATACCACGATTGGTACTGTATCATGGTGTATGGGTATCCAAAAATAACTTTTCCTAAAAAGTAAAATATATATGTATATATATATATATTACAGCTCAAAATTCAATATAGTGGCTACCTCTGCAGGGGAGGCAAAAGAATAGGTTAAGAGAAGAGGACACAAATAATTGCTAAGTAATTGGTAAACATCTGCCTATTGGTCAGATGGTATTTTTTTGTTTGTTTTTTTCCTTCAAGCATCAACATTTATTACTTTTTAATTACAAAAGTTAAGGTAGAAAGTAGAAGAAGAGACAGTTTAGAAAACTATGGATATGCACAAAGGGAAAAAAATCACACATTATTTCACTTCCATGTGAAAGTAAGCTTTTTTCCTTTATATGTGCATAACTGTTTTTTTTTCTTTGTGTATGTATCTACTCACACATATTTTATTTTTTTTAAACTGAATCATAGTATACATATTCCTTTGTTATCTTATTTTTTTCCACTTCTTTTTAAAATTAATTTTTATAGGAGTATAGTTGGTTTACAATGTTGTATTGGTTTCTATTACACACCAAAATGAATCAGCTAGACTTTCTTATTTTCTAATACTCAAATGCTCAGTCATGTCTGACTCTTTGTGACCCCATGGACTGAAGCCCACCAGACTCCTCTGTCCATGAAATTCTCCTGGCAAGAATACTGGAGTGGGTTGCCATTTCCTTATCCAAGATGGTATGTTTTTAATAGGCAAATAGATGAATGGATGATTAGATAGATGAATGGATGAATATGTAGATAAAGAGAAGAATTTGTATGGTCCAATGATGAGAGTGTGTCATGAGCCAAAAATTGTGTTTAATCCAATTTAAACACCTAAGGTCCAATGATAAGAAAAGGAGAGAAGAGAAGAGGAAGGGGAAGAAAAGAAGGAAAGAAGAAAGGTGGGGAGGGAGAAGAGAGTGAAGTTGTTAGTTCTCACCTGGTAACATTTTAAAATGTTTCCACCCTTCACCCACCATGTCAATTTCTGAGTGTATATCCTAGAGCAGCAATTACAGAAGAGAAAAGGTAAATATTCACAGAAGCATTTTATAGATGCAAAATTTAGAAATATACCAAATATCCAGCAACTGTAATATGAATAAATCCATGGTAGTTATTCAGATGGTAAAACACTACACAACACTAAATACTAAAAACTAACATCCTGGTTTAATCTCTACTCAACTTCAGGGATAAATATCTAGAGATAATAGACACGGCTTTCTGCAATAAGAGAAATGTTCTATAGCATGAAGCTGGGCAACAGAAAAAAGATGAGAAATGATTCCATTTCTATAATGTTAAACACAGACAAAAATAGATAATACATTGGTTAGCAACGCATACTGGGCATGCGTGCAAAGTCTCTTCAGTCGTGTTCAACCCTTTGTGACCCTATGAACTGCAGCCCACCAGGCTCCTCTGTCCATGGGATTCTCCAGGCAAGAATATTGGAGTGAGTTGCCATGCCCTCCTCCAGGTCAGGAAGACCTGATCCAGGGATCAAACCCTCATCTCTTATATCTCCTGCATTGGCAGGCAGGTTCTTTATTTCTAACACCACCTGGGAAGCCCCTTAGAGATGCATATATGGTAGTAAAACTAGAGTGAAAAGCAGGCAAATACACAAGACTCAGACTGGTGACTGAGAGACAGGGAGATTGAATAGGAGCAGGCCACATATGAGAGACTCAACAGTATTGGAAATATCCTCATTCTTTCTGTATATATAAATATAAAAGCATTTTTAAACTTTATTATTAATACTCAGGACATTAGGAATTTCCAGATTTTTTTTTCAGTAGCATATGTAGAACCACTTTTGGTAACAAATACAGTAGTAAAAAACTATGGAACGATTTATGAATTTGCATATCATCCTTGTGCAGAGGCCATGCTAATCTTTTCTGTATTGTTTCAATTTTAGTATATATGCTGCTGAAGTGAGCACAAATATTCTCATTCTTAAGCAGGGTTGGGGAGAGATCCAAGATGTTCATATTTTTATTATTAAACTGTATGTAGATATTGTACAAACTTCTGCATATGTACCATGAATTTTAAAAATAAAGATATAAGTGCAGCAAAATAGAGAATCAGTATCACATTAAAGGACTTAAGCAGCAGAATTTCCACCCAGCACAGTCAACTCTTTGTCCTTTCAATGTCCCCAGAATCAGGTCTGCAAGAAACCTCAGCTACCCAGGTTTCATCTTTGCTCCTCGGAATATAACAATAAAAAAAATATGTTTATTAACTAGCTATCCCATAACTTTACAATACCAGCACCACATTTACATCTTCAGGCCAGAAGTTCTGTATCTTAGCTTTGTGGGTTGTCAGATCAGCATTCAATATGTATGACATGGTGCAATGAACAGAGTATTGGACTGAGTATGAGAGGCCAGTTGACTCTGGGGTCTGCTGAATCCCTCCCCAGCCTAGGTGACTTTGACAAAATCAGTTCACCTCTCTACCGGGATGCTTCAGAAGAGCCGCTGGGGATAGCCAGAGCTGTTCCATTTATAAATGACTTTATGTTGGACTTCTTGGTTTGATCTCTTTTGAAGAAAAGGTTGCACTGCTTTAAAAAGAGAAAAAGTTCAAAAACCTCTAGACCAAATGATCCCTAAGTATTTTCTTGCTTTAACATTTTAGAACTCTTTGTGCTTTGTGAAAATCATATTGTGGACCTGGCATATTGTTAGAAGGATTGATCAAAAGGGTACTTACAACTAGATCACAAAGTTGGCCTCTTCTGGAGAAAGTCTATATATTTTTTTGCCAAGAGTAATGGAATATTCCAGAAGTTCTCTAGCAAGGCAACTCAGGCTCCCCTTCCTTGTTTCCCTCTCAGAGCCCATCTGACCCTTATTCTGTCTGGGGATCTGACAGCAAATCTAGCTGATTCATTGAATCACTACTAGAGAGAGATCGAGGGAGAGGGGCTGGAGATGAGGGGAATCTTCTGCAAGAGGTAGAATTGCATAGGAACTTTCAGACAAACTCCTGGGGACCCACAGCTGGCTTGTTTGTGCTTGTCTATCCTTCTGATGTCTTTAGCCCTCAGGCCCATCAGCCGTGCTGTCCTCAGGGTCTCCTTCTGTCCTCCACCCATTCTTCATGGGATTTTCGTACACTCTGCTTGGTCAAACATGTGTCCAATAGAACACTGGGTTTTGGATCAAACATTGCCATCTAAACCCCAGTCTTCCAGACTTGATGGATTTCAGGCACCTGCTAGAGCTGCCTGCCTGGCACAACACCTTCTTTCCATCTCTGTACAAAGTCAACTTTGCCTGTGGCCACTCGGCTGGTAATACTCACCAGCACCTGCCAGGACAGCATAGGGGATCTGTCCTCTGGCCAAGATGTCAATGTTATTGTCTTAATAACGGATTAGCCATTGAATCATCATCCCACTTTGGGGTGAATCCCACTTCCAGCTTTGCTTCAACTTATTCTAATTTTCAAATAGAACACACCAGTTGCTGTTCTACACAATAACAAAAGGAAATAATGGGACTTCTCTGGTGGTCCAGTGGTTAAGAATCTACCTTCCAATGCAGGGGACATGAATTCAATCCTTGGTTGGAAAAATAAGATCCCACATGCCACAGGGCAGCTGGGCCTCTGCACCATGACTAGAGAGAAGACCATGCACCTTGAGAAGCCCATGTGCGGAACAAAAGAACCCACATGCCGCAACAGGACCTAGTGTGTCTAGGTATTTTTTTAAGTTATTCGTTCTTATTAAAAAAATAATAATAATTTTTAAAATATGAGTCTTGATAGTCTGTAAGTTCATCAAACTAATCATATTAATAGAAACTTCAGATTCAGTGTCACAAAGATTTCTTCTAAGCACAATTCTGATGTGCAATCATGATGCGTGCTCTGGAGAAATAAGGGCTGTCACTCCTCCTTATCTTTCCCCCACCTTACTTCACTCCAGAGTTGCTGAACTCCCAAGATAACCACACAGCTACAACGTGTCGATTTCTAGACATTCACATGTTGAGTGTGAATGGGAACATTCCAAATGTTGCCAGCAAAAATAATTAATATTCTCCTTGGAAGAGAAAGTCAACATAGAAAGATGCCTTAGCCAAAGCAGAAATCAGCTGTATTCTCAAACCACAAAAACTATTTTTCTCAGTCTGCTCCTGTTGCAAAAAAAAAAGCATCTTCATTTGTTTATAGGATCACTATGAAACACAACGGCTTCCCCCCACCCATGGTCTGGAAAGTAATTCTCCAAGGTTTTTATAAACATGCTGAATGGAGGAAGCTCAAACCGATCCTCTCTCTCTTGAAAGGAAATTACACGCAGGCCCCAAACTCCAGCACACATGAATTCCAGGTCCATAAACTCAAGATAATCCATCCCATTCTCAGTGGCTAGGTTTGGTGGTCCACAGGCATGCGCTCCAATCTGAAGGACATGGCACTATCTCATTAGTAAGCTAGGACTATACTATAAATCCTATCCATTTATCATACTGCCATTTTGTTCAAAGAAATGGAAAAAGCAACATTTGATGGTTCTCATTTTTAGGTACCCTTAGCCCATTCTCCTTTACCCAGCATTCCACACTCTTTACCAGCAGTCTTTGGCTGGCCAATTCAGCCTCATCTCCCACTGCTCCATTAGCCTTTGCCAGAATCAAGGTATTTTAACCTCTATCCCTCAGCCCAACTTGTGCTCTACCCACCCCTCAATCCCTTAGATAGTCCCTACCTGAGATGTTTCCACTTTCTTTAATATTGTTTCCAACAGTCAAAGCCCTCCTGAATACTCATCTCCTTCTTAAACATTTTCCTAAACATTCCAGTTAGAAATCTGTATTTCCAATGAATGTTTGTAGATCTCATTTCTGCTTTTAACTTGTCTTTCTTACATCTAATTTGCTGAAAGAGGTTTTTGGTTTGCTTTGAATTTTAAAGTAACATTTACCCATCCAAATTTCCCACTTGACTACAAGCTTTAATGGCTGAGGGGGTTGTGGGTAACTCTTCCTTGGTGTGTCACCTATAATGTCTACCATTTTTCTTTGCACATAGTGGATAATTCAATAAAAGTCTGTTGATGATGCTTGGGAAGTAAAGATTCCAAACAAAGAAACCCAAAACATCTTGTCAAATGTAAGATTCCTCTTTAGTAAAACAAACAACTGATCTATATGTACACTCCATTCCTAAGGCTTGTTTGAGCCAAATCTCTAGAATTTTGTCTACACCAATCTCACAGACAGTAGCAATCTCCTAGTTAAACTCTTACATACATGGATCATGGGCTAGACACCCAGAATCTAGCCTGAGTGGCCCTTCACAACTAGAGGTTCACCATTCCAGCTATGTCATGCTTGATCCTGAGGACTCTGGGAAATCCCCGATTAGGGGATTACTTTGCCCACGTAAACCCAAAGAGCAGAAAAGAAGAAGAACCAGACCTCCCATCTCCAGTACCCTCAAAATGCTAGGCCAGATCAATCCTGATTGCAGATGTTCAAGGAGTGGTCCACTCTCAGACATCCATTTCACTGAATGGCTTTCATATTTGTAGCTTCATATACCAAATGAATAAATGAACAGAATGAACAGCCTATATCCACTTAGTAGGCAGACAACAGTAAACGGTATCTGCGGTTATTAGGTAATTTCCTCTTTGCTATTTTCATAAAAAGTAGGGTTTATCTAAAGAATTTCTTTGGACTCTGATGAAATCCTAAAGACTCAAATTCTTCAACATCCAGCAAGGATATACAAATATATCATACAGATAGATATCAATATATCTTTTTTTTTTTTGATATCAATACATCTACCACGGCATATAATCAATACAAAGTTGCCCTTTCCTTTCTTTGGAAGAACTGTTATTCCTCCTCATTTTTTCATCTCAGAATATTTTTCTTCCTAATGAAATATTAACCCTAGGAAATGGCTGCCACTGACTTGTTTTTAGTGACATCACTTGACAAAAGAAGATGACAATCCCATTGGTCCTCAAGATTATTCAAAAGTTGCTCCCACCTATGAAATTCAAAGTCTAGAAACTACCAGCTAGAGAAGGTAGGCCTTGCTAATGTCAGCTCTACATGATGTCTCTTGTCCTTTGTTCTCATTTGCATCCTTTTAAAAAACCATCATTTATGGAGGCACGCAATGGGTGTCTGACACTGTACCAGGGGTTAGGATTACAGGCATGGAATACGGACAGTCCCTGGGAAGCATGATCTAGGGAAAAGGCAGGCAGACAAACAGTTATCCTATTTTAAAAAGCCATTGTTGGGACTTCCCTAGTGGTCCAATGGTTAAGAATTTACTTTCCAATGCAGGTAACACAGGCTCCATCCTTGGTCAGGGAACTAAGATTCCACATGCCACAGGGCAGCTAAGCCTGCACACAGCAACTACCGAGCCTGTGTGCTCTTGAGCCGGTGCTCCACAACAAGAGAAGCCCACACACAGCAAAGGGAAGCCCTTGTGCCACGACTAGAGAACGCTCACATACTGAAAGGAAAGATCCCGGGTGCTGCAACTGAGACCCGATGCAGCCAAAAATAAATTAAATGAATAAATATAGTTTTTAAAACTAAAAAGCCATTGTTTCCATTTTCCCATCATGGTAAGTTCTAAAAAAGAACATCTAGTTCTGCAGAACTTAACCTCCCATCCTTTTGAAGGATTCTGTCTATATTAAAGCATTTGTACTTTTTTTTTTCCCCAGGAGTCTAAAAATAACCAGAAACGGCCTGGTCCTCTCTCAGCCTCTGCTACACTCTCTATGGGTGCCCAGGAAACACATGCCCCAGGCTCACTTTGACCTTTTGCTGGCATCCTTCAGGCCCAGTTCTCATAGGACAAACTGAAACATGACATTCTTGGTATCCTACCAGTCCCCCAGCACATGTTCACTTTCGTGGTTTTGTTGCTCCTGAGTTATTTCTCTTATTGTAAAACACATCACCTTTCCTGAAGGAGATTCCAATTAAGATACAGAGGAAAACAATTAAGGGGTGATTCAGACAAGACATACATGGTGGATCATAATCATAAATTAAGGTAATCAAAAGGATCATAATATTTAATGAAGACAAAAGAGAAAAATGATAAAAGGGCTTCTTGTCTAGAGAGAAGGTAAGAGGTTCCTTCACTCCAGCTTCTCACTCACACCCCATACCCTGTGACTAGTGAGATTTTTTTCTGACACTTCACTTGGCTGCTTTAGAAGTAAGTGAGAAAGGACAGTTAGTGCTGTGACATGTTGTGAGCCAGCTCTCTGAAGAAGGAAAAGTGTTCTGACTTGTGGCATTGCCAATTTCCAAAGGGACAAATACTCCCACTATGGGCAATTTCAAAGTACCACCAGTTTAGCAACTGGCTCAGAAAATCCCTGATTATTTCACTACCTGTTTTCATGACTCCGTGTGAGCTAGCTCCTGCCCACCAGTGGATGCGTGGAATCTGAGAAATGACTGTTCCAATCCTAGGTCCCCATCGCTTGATATGGAACAAGGCTTTTTAAAGCTACTGATTTGTTTTAATATAAAAATTTTAAATAAATGGGGCCAACTCCTTGAGTTAGGTGGGAACAAGCCAGCACTTTAGAAAGGGTACATTTATTCCTCGTTATTATTAATCTGAAACTGGGACCCAACTACACTGGGACCAGAGTCCAGGAAAGGTTGATGGTTCAAGGAGGAAATGTCTGAGCTCAGGCAAGCTCGGTCCAGACATCAGTAAGCAGAGAAGGTTTGATGACAAGTAAGCTGAGGGCACAGATGGGAGTGAAGCGGGGTTAGGGGCAGGGGCAGGGACCTGGGGGTAGAGGTGAAAGGAAGATGACACAGAGGGGTTTCCAAAAAGAGAAGCCAGGTACAAAACAGGCCCATTTCACCACTTTACCTTCAACTGAAGTGTTTGCAGAGCTGAGTTCCTTGAAAAGTTCTACTCGGTTTCCAAGGAAAAGAGCCATGAAGAGATGGTTTTCTGTCCTGGGGGCCTGTCCCCCCAGGAACCTGATTGCAAGAATGAGAACTTGGGCTGATGGCTCCTTTCTACACATATGGAACAGCTTTGGGATGGGAAAACATTTTTTTTAAAGACTGAAAAAAATCCCTGAAGAATAACTTTGGCTCTTGGTTAATGGGAGTGATGCATGACTTGAGAGGAATGAGAACTGTGGCAAAATGAAGCTTTTGAAATGCTGAGTTGCTCTGGTTTTGGATCAGGGCCTTATCATTCGGTAGCCAGAGAATGGGTCTCCTTGGGCCCGTTAAAGTTATTGATTTGGTTTTAATATAAAACTTTTAAAGAAAGATTTTTGATTCAATGGAATGAATGGATATCTAGGTAGGTAGATAGATGCAGGAAGAATGCAATAGAGATATATAGTTATGAAATAAATATAAATAAATACATAAGTAAATGTTCTATAAGGGTTTTATCTGAAAGAATATATATTGGCTCACATGATGGTGAGGGTTGGCAAATCTTAAACTTGTCAGGCCAGCCAGCAAGCTGGAAATTCAGCAGGAGTTAACTTTGTAATCTTGAGACAGAATTTCTTCTTCCCTGGAAAACCTGTTCCTACTCTAAAGGCCTTCAACTGAGTCCCACTCATTTTCAAGAGTAATCTTTACTTAAAGTAAGGAAATCAGGATTAAGGATTACTGACTGCAGCTGTCAATCACATCTATAAAATATCTTAAGAGCAATATCTAGATTAGTGTTTGATCAAATAACAGGGTACCATAGTCACATTGGGAGAAAGCAATGGCACTCCACTCCAGTACTCTTGCCTGGAAAATCCCATGGACAGAGGAGCCTGGAAGGCTGCAGTCCATGGGGTCGCTAAGAGTCGGACATGACTGAGCGACTTCACTTTCACTTTTCACTTTCATGCATTGGAGAAGGAAATGGCAACCCATTCCAGTGTTCTTGCCTGGAGAATCCCAGGGACAGGGGAGCCTGGTAGGCTTCCATCTGTGGGGTCACACAGAGTCGGACACTACTGAAGCGACTTAGCAGCAGCAGCATAGTCACATTGACACAAGAAGGTAACCATGACAGGTGGGACCCTGGCTCACCCTCTCTGGCCCCAGGCTGGAATTTCTTCTCCAATGCTACTCAAGCACTCTGGGGTCCCACCCCTAGCGTCCACAGTAACATTAATGTGGTAGTTACCACTGGGGCTCACATCAGGTCTGTTCTTTGTGGTTCCTACAAGCGCCTATAACCCTCTGGTCTGCTTCTCTCTGATACATTCTGTTGGGAAAGATCACTCTAACCTCTTTTCAGGCTCAGCCTCTTTCATCTTTGGTTCTAAATTAATATCTGGGTCCACGGGGGCAAATACCATTACCCAGAACATCTGTCTGCATCATGTCAGCCCCTGCAAGGACCATGAGTCTACTCTGCTTCCTCCTTCAAAGGAAGAGTATCCATTACAGGTCAGTCATGGGCTCTGGTCTGTGTCATCCTTGCTCTGGGCCCAGGATGGTTCCGCCACTCTTTGGACCCTTGCCAGTCACTGGGGCAGAAGGAACATGGGAAACTGTGAACTAGCTCTTAAAGCTTCCTCCTAAAAGAAATATACTTTCCTTCCAGGAAAATACCATCCCACCATGTGCCTGGAAGGAGATATGAAAATGTGTGGTAATCTGCATTGACTGTTATCACCAGACCCCCTGCTCACCCACAGGGCTGAGCCTCAAGCCCAGTGAGTTGCCCAACCTTGTCTGGATCAGATCACCAGCCCCCAGCCCCTACTCCCCTCACTCTGCATGGGTCTCCATTGGATGCAGCCAAACCTTCCCTCTACATTCACTTCTCTCTGCTTCTCTGCCTTTCCTACAACTCCCACACTCAGAAATAACCTTCTAAACTTGATACTAGAATTCTATCATGGAAACATGCTTTACACAAACAGCATTTTTTTTTTTTTTTTTTTTTGCTTTTTTAATATCTGGTGTCGCTGATCCCCGGTTAACTCATCGTCCGACCGGAAGCCTCCACAAACAGCATTGATAGACAGAGTTGGCTACAGAGAAAGATTATATCCTTTGGGTTTCCTGATCCAAAGCCCCGACTCCTCATTGCAAACCACTTCAGACCAGTGGCTACCTGCCCCAATTTGTGCTTCTAAAAGGGCTTCCAGGTGGTGCTAGTGGTAAAGAACCTGCCTGCCACAGACAAGGGTTCCCTTGGGAAGATCCCCTAGAGGAGGACATGGCAAACCACTCCAGTACTCTTGCTTGGAGAATCCCTTGGACAGAGGAGCCTGGCGGGCTACATGAGATCTCAGAGTCATTCAGAACTGAAGCAACTTAGCACGAAAGCACATGCTTCTAAAAAAAATACAATTAATGGTGCAAGAGAATTCTTATGATAGAATACGTAAATAAGACTATGTTCTAAATCAGAAAATCTCAACTTTAAGAAACAAAATGTTCATGGACATAACTTTTAATGGGTCTAAAAACTACTTCAAAGGGATAGAGGATTATTTCTGGAACATGGAAAAAGAATTGACTGATAATATGTTTTCAAAGTAGGAATGTGTGTATATTCTTTTTTAAGATTTTTTTTTAATGTGGACCATTTTTAAAGTCTTTATGGAGTTTGTTACAACACTGCTTCTGTTTTACGTTTTGGTTTTTTGGCCACAAGTCACGTAAGATCTTAGCTCCCCGGATAGGAATTGAACCCTCACTCCCTGCGTTGGAAGGTGAAGTCTTAACCATTAGACCAACAGGGAAGTCCCTGTATATTCTTTTAACTAGGAAAAAATGTTAAAGGTTTTTCAAGTCCTTCTGGATGGATATTTGTCATCCTCTAATCCATCTATGGGGTCGCACAGAGTCGGACACGACTGAAGCGACTTAGCTTAGCTTAGCTTAATTACCTTTTAATCTGTGTTATAGACAAGAATCTTCGCTTACATCTCACTAAACTCGCTTTTACAGTGATCAAAATCTGTTTCATTCGCTCTGGGTAACCAAGGGGGAAAAAAGATGAGGATGGGGTTAGAGAGGTAAGGTGTCTGCTTAGATGACTGAACAGTCCTGGAAAATTAGCCAGGATAATTGTCTCAATTCCCCAACTCCTCACTGGACTACACAGAACCCATCTAAGGAAAGCCTTCAGACCCTCAAAGGCATCCTATTTGAAATTTAACAGTGTCCTCTGGGCAGTCACTGGAGCAAATGGTGTATTCTCCACATTCCTGCTCTCACACAGCATCTAAAACAAATAGATGACAAAGTTTTAGGTTACCAGGATGTCACAACACAGCCAGAACTGGGCAGTGTCCTTGTGGGGAAGGAAAGAAAAACAGAGACTCCATCCAGGCTCCCTCCTTCCCAAGCCAAATAGCTCACAGCGGAGCTGCCTCCCCATCCTGGGCCCCTCTCGCCTGGATTAGGTTCAAGTGTCCAGCTATGGGCACGCTTCAGTGGGCACAACCTGACCACTCCCTGAAAAATATCCGCTGCCCTTCAGGGAACCCCAAGCAGCTATAAACACACTAGATTCTAGACACAACTAGAATTGATGTTTTTGAATTGTGGTGCTGGAGAAGACTCTTGAGAGTCCCTTGGACTGCAAAGAGCTCAAACTAGTCAATTCTAATGGAAATCAACCCTGAATATGCATTAGAAGGACTGATGTTGAAGCTGAAAGTCCAATACTTCAGCCACCTGATGCGAAGGGCTGACTCACTGGAAAAGGCCAAGATGCTAGAAAAGATTGAGGGCAAGAGGAGAAGGGGGTGACAGAGGATGAGATGGTTAGATGGAATCATTGACTCAATAGACATTAGTGTGAGCAAACTTCAGGAGATAGTGAAGGACAGGGAAGCCTTGTGTGCTGCAGCCCATGGGATCGCAAAGTCTGACATGACTGAGGAATAACAACAGGCAGCCCTAAGTAGCTGCAGATACAATACATCTTCAGAATCCCTGGGTTTTAGGTTTCACCTTGGATTTTGATGTATGCCCAAAGTGGAAGTTTAGGGGTGGGGTGGAATTTTATTTTTTTCCAGCCAACACCAAAGCCAAAAAAAGGAGGGACAGGGGCCACAAGCACTAGCCCAGACAAGAACTTCCTTTCCTGCTTAGGCTGGGCTAAACTCAGAGGTCTAATTACCACCATTCACATCCGGAGCTCCTGAAGAATTGCAATGCAAACCCAAGCACAGTACAGATGGAACAAAAGTATCTCCTTTGAGAGGAGGTGTAATAAACCCCCAGGGCACAGTGGCAGAATCTGAGATTAAATCTCTAATCCATCATCTGCCAGCTGCATGGCCCAAGGCCAGTTGTTCCAGTCTCTTCATCCATACAATGGGATTATCACACCCAGGAACAACTGAAGATATGGTATAGAAGAAAGGACCCTCAGAATTTTTTTTTTTTTCAGAATTTCTTGTAGTCTAGTCCCTAAAGAAGTGAAAGTCAGGACGCTTTGTATTAATCATGTTTTTAAATTCTCTATAGTTTATAACGGGCTTCCCTTGTACCTCAGTTGGTAAAGAACCCACCTGCAATGCAGGAGACCTGGGTTCAATTCCTGGGTCAGGAAGATCACCTGGAGAAGGAAATAATGCTTTGATATCTTGAGGACCTGATTGGCTGGGGAGAGAGTGCCCCTCTAGGATTAGCTAGTTCCTAGGGAGAGCAAACAATTTACCTGTGAGTATGCCTATGCAAACCAACCTGTCCAGAGCCCAAGTCTTCAACCACCTCCCTTACCTAATTCACATGCCCCAAGCCAATCTTTCCTCTGCCCTAAATCACCCCAGGGTCAGGAGCTGGACAACTAGATATCACCCCATAGTCCAGAGCCTGCCAAAATTATTCAAACTAGCCAATCCTAAAATATGTATCCCTCCCTACCATGCCTTTCCTGCAGGGATAACAGTAAAGTCTCCTGCCCTTGCTTTCTCCTGGCTCCTCTGCCTCTGACCAGCCCTGGTGCTTCCCATGTGGCCCTGAATGGCATGGTGTGTCCCTTCCTCTTAAAAAACTGTAATGAACTTCTTTCAATAGCATTGACCTCTCTGTGTTATCACTTAGTTACCTCTATAAGAAAAATCCTGGGTACAGTCAAACCACCCTTGCAATCCAAACTCTTATGACTCACAATCAAAACCCAGGAACCAAATAACTTCAGGAAATTTAGTGTTCCAAACTAGGATCCAAGTAAATTTGATTAACAGAGGATACTTGTATTGTGTAGTCTGAATCCTTAATACTCTCAAGATCGAAAGTGTCGTTGGGGGTCTTTCCTAGTGATCCAGTGGTAAAGAATATGTCTGTCAATGCAGGGGACACAGGTTCCATCCCTGGACTGGGAAGATCTCACATGCTGCAGAGCAGCTAAGCCCGTGCGCCACAGCCACTGAGCAGCACTCCTGAGCTCAGGAACCACAGCTACTAAACCCCGAGTGCCTAGGGCCCATGCTCTGCAACAAGAGAACCATTACAGTGAGAAGTCTGCACCGCAACTACAGAGAAAGTCCTTGCACACCAATGAAGACCCAGGGCAGCCATAAATATATAAGTAATCTTTTTTTTTAAAAATAGGTGCTGTTTGTGACCAACAGCTGTTCCCCAAATAGGGGACACAAACTAGATAAGCCAAGAGCGACAAATGTGTGAAGCTCCCTACTAAAAAGTTACAAAGCTGTATAAAGTACTGCTCTGTACCTTCCAGTATGTACAGTAATGTGTGTGTGTGTGTGTGTGTCTGTGTCTGTGTATATCCTCAGTTGCTCAGTCATGTCTGTCTTTTTGCGACCCCATGGACTATAGCCCACCAGGCTCCTCTGTCCTTGGACTTTTCCAGGCAAGATTACTAGAGTGGGTTGCCATTTCCTCCTCCAGGAGATCTTCCCAACCCAGGGAATGAACCCACATCTCTTGCATCTGCTGCACCAGCAGATAGATTCTATACCACTGTGCCACCTTGGAAACACCATATGTAGTAAAACATGAAAAATATCCAATGAATATTATATACTATCAAAGTTTAGAATAGCAAGAAGGCGCCAATAATACCAATAGAAGTCAATGGAGTGTCAAGCATAACAGTTTAAGGGAAATGAGAATGTTCTGGTCCAAGTCTGCGGTTGGTTTGCTAACATGGTTCTACACACGTGGGAAACCCTTCACTTCACAGTCACCGGCATTCAGCCAGCCCCTTTGCCTCGCAGGCTGCTAGCACCGCCTTCTTGGAATGCTCTCTGGCCGGAGGCACCAGCCCCTCGGCTGTGACTGTTCCTTCCCTGGGCCATGGTGCCACCCATGCTTCTGTGTGGCTTTGAGTGTGTCTTCCTTCCACCATTGATCCACCTTAACATATCAACTGATAGCTGCCTGAGTATTCAGCTGATGCATCCTTGAGGGAATGTGTTTCTGAGAATACAGTTCTAAGGTTAGAGGCTGGGCCACGGGACTACGCCTTGTCATTGGTCATTGCTGCTGCTGCTGCTAAGTCGCTTCAGTCGTGTCCGACTCTGTGCGACCCCATAGATGGCAGCCCACCAGGCTCACCCATCATTGGTCATTAGTTCAAGTTAAAAGAAGCCACTGAGAAAACTCACTCCAAAAGTCAGCCTTGCCAACCAGACGTGGACCAAGCAAGCCGTGCTCCGGGTTAGCTTTCATTCTGGACCACTGACAGGGTTTTTGGTGAATGTCACTGTATGTGATTGGCTTTTCCTCAAGAACTGGAACGTTATCTGAAGAATTCTCCGTTTCCCATTAGAAGCTAAAAACATGTTTCCAATTTTGTTTACTTACTTACATGGCTCTTGCATTTGTTCAATGCTTCTTTATCCTTTACAAGGCTCATGACAGAAACATCTGCTTTGACAGGAACTTCCCAGCAGGCAGT
Source organism: Bos indicus x Bos taurus (assembly GCF_003369695.1). Taxonomy (NCBI): domain Eukaryota; kingdom Metazoa; phylum Chordata; class Mammalia; order Artiodactyla; family Bovidae; genus Bos; species Bos indicus x Bos taurus. The sequence continues at coordinate 36,308,222 of NC_040095.1, forward strand.
GCGTTCTCCCTCTGTCACTCCTAAAGCTGCAGGCGATGGAATGTGAGTGGGCTACAGAATCAGACTGTGGCTTGGGTTTGATGGCCTCTCACCAGCTGTGGGACATTGAGCAAGTCACTAAACCCTTCTGAGCCTCTTCTCCTTTCAGAAAAAAATGGTAATAGTCATATCTACCTCACAGGGTTGTTGTGAAGATCAAATGAAATAACACAGGTAAAGCCCTTAGTACAGAGTCATGTACAATGCAAAAAATAGTTTTCTAGTCTAGTGCTAGCTAACAAATGCTCTTAAGGGCCTGCAAAGCAAGATATAATGATAAAGTCCTTGAACTCAAAGATAGGGTAAACTACTGTTAAGAGCTAGTGTAATGACTGTATGAAAATGTACTAGCTGGGATGGATTAGGTTATGCTGCAGTAACAAACAACCCCAACATCTCAGTGGCTTAAAACAATAAAGGTTTGTTTTTTGTTCATGTTACATGTCCATCATGAGCAGACTGGGGAGTGGGGAGAGTCTGAATCTCACTTCATCCTCATTCAGACATACAGGCTAACAGGGATTGCACCATATGCAAAGTAGTTGGTTGTCTTGGCAGAGGGAAGGAGAGATGAAGAATCCTACTCTAGCCCTTAAATATACTTTAGCAAAACATTATTCATATATTATTAGCCAGAGTCCCTGGCTATACATAACTCCAGAAGGACAGGGAAGTATAGGCTTCCCGAAGACTCAGAAGTAGAGTGGAACCAGAGACTGATAAAAGTACTCATTTCTTCCACAGAAGGTATATGGTGTATGGTGAGATCATAAAGAAAGGAAAGTATAAGGTTGCCTTACATTTCCAGAGAGCCTTTGTCAGGGAGAGAATGCTTGTGATGAAACTTTAGAAAAGAATTACAGGGTTTCCCTGGTGGCTCAGTGGTCAAGAATCTACCTGCCAACGCAGGAGACACAGATTCCATTCCTGACCTGGGAAGACCCCACATGCTGCAGAGCAACTAAGCCTGTGCACCATCACTACTGAGCCTGTGCCCTAGAGCTTAGGAGCTGCAACTACGGAAGTCTGTGAGCCCGAGAGCCCGTTCTCAACAAGAGAAGCCACCTCAGGGAGAAGCCTGAGCACCGCAGCTAGAGAGTAGCCCCCACTCTCTGCAGCTAGAGAAAGTTCACGCAACAAAGACCCAGGATAGCCAAAAATAAAATTAATTAAGTTTTGGAAAAGAAATGAATTACAACTTGACAGATGAGCAAAGGAACAGGAGGTGCCCTAGACAGAGGGACTATCGTGTGCAAAGCCTTGGAGGCCTGCAAGAGCATGATGCTCTCTGGGAACAAGTAATTTCATGTTCACAGGAAGAAAAAATGGTGATCTGTGAACAAGTGGGAACTGAGTTTGAACCAGTGCTAGATCATGTCACAATAAGGACTTGAGACTTTATCATACAGGTGATGGGGGAGAGGCAGGAGCCTTGGAAGGTTCTGACAAAGGAGGGTGCTAGGATCAGATTTATTTGCTCATCTTTTTGGTCAACACATATTTACTAAGTGTCTAGTAAGAGCAAAGCAGTGTTCAAGGAATTGGGGATATATTGGTGAACAACATTCTGCCTTCATGGAACTCAAACGCCAGTGGCAGAAAAAGCACTGTAGCAGCAGTTAGGGCTCTGGATTAGAAGGGGCCGGTTGAGATGAGAAGCAGAGAAAGCAGGGAGGAGGTTACTGCAATACTAGAGATGAGTAATAACGTGGGCCTAAAGTCCACTAGTGAGAGTGAAGAGGTGGGAACAGATGAGAGACAGATGAGTGAATCAGCAGGACTTGGGGATACGATGGAAGAGTTCAGAAGTGGGAGAAGTTCAGCATGACCCTCTGTTTTCCTGCTTGAACAATTAGATCAATGTCAGAGCCCTTCAGCAAGACTGAGAACTCAGAAGGAAGAACAGATAATGAAGACGTGATGAGTTTTGTTGGAAGTTTATTGACTTTGACGTGTTTTTTTCTGACAGGAATTTTGATGTAACTGGGACTCAAGAGCTGGCTATACACTGAAAACATATATATTGGGAGATAAACAGCAGAGAGCAGAAACAATGGCAAGAATCTAAATTGATGACAAGTGTGTATCTTCTCTTTCTCTCAAGACCTGATGGGGTTACATGGGCAAGAACACCTGTAAGTACAGCTACACATTCAAAAATTTTCCATTTTGATAAGAAATGGAAATCTTATAGTTTATAAGTTTATGCCTATTTTTTAAAAGAAAAGAATTGAGAAAAAGAATGGCATTAGACTTATCAAATGCAATGCAGGAATCTAGAAGATCATGAAGAAATGCCTTCAAATTTCTAAGAGAAAATGGCTTTGAATCTAAAATTCCAGACTCATCCAAATTTCCAATCAAGTGCAAGGATAAATGAAAAACATTTAGTTGAGCAAGGACTCAAAAAAAAGTTGATGTCCATGCACTCTTTAGAAGCATTCAGGAAATTGCTTCACCAAACAGGAATACCCAGTGGATCTAGAGAAAAGGGGTTCTGACCAAAGTAGGAGGAAGGAGAACTATGGTGCAAAATATTGAGGAAAAGCAAAGGGGAGAGTTGAAATGTGACCAGATAGAATTGAACATTTGGGGAAATCTGTTAGGTTTGTGACAGATATAATGCCACACTCAGGGGAAAATAAAAAAAATAACGAATATCTGTATGAAAGAATCTGCAAGTGAGTATTAGGGGCAATTATTGTCTCTAGAAGAAATAAAAAGGATACTAGAAAGTAAATATTATCAAAAACCCTCATCCTGGGTTAAAAATGAATAGTATTAATATGGTAACATTGTAAATGCTGATAGTTTAACAAAAAATATAACTATCTTAGAGGGATCAGAGAGGGAAGTGCAGGCACGTACAATGTAGCCACATCCTCACCTATATTGGGAGAAATTTGTTAATTTCAGAGATCACTTGGTTGCAAAAGGTCAGACACGACTGAGCAACTAACACACACACACACATCCCACTTACATCCATTTATAATTAAACTACATAGATGTGAAGTGACAGTGAAAGTTCCTCAATCAGGTCCCATTCTTTGAGACCCCATGGACTGTAGCCCACCAGCATCTTCTGTCCATGGAATTCTCCAGGCCAGAATACTGGAGTGGGTAGCCATTCCCTTCTCCAGGGGATCTTCCCAACCAAGAATCAAACCCAGGTCTCCTGCACTGCAGGTGGATTCTTTACCATCTGAGCCACCAGGGAAGCCCAAGAATACTAGAGTCATAGCCTATCCATTGTCCAGTGGATGTTCCCAACCCATGAGTCGAACTGGGGTCTCCTGCATTGCAGGCAGATTCTTTACCAGCTGAGCTACCAAGGAAGCCCTCTACATAGATGGGCCAGGACCTAAAAGCAGTTCTGGAATTATAAGGTGTTGGGCAGTAGCTCTTGTTGCACTATTACCAGAGCAGCTAAATGCATACCTGGCCCTAGGAAAGCAGCTGAAGCTAACAAAGTCTCTCAGAAACTGCTTGGCTGCCCTGCACCCTCCCTAAGCTCCCTGCCTCCCCATCTGCCTGCCCCCACTGCCTGGTAGGAAAGGACCTTGGACTCCTGTTTCAAAGGTCGGATTCGGGGACTCTCTATGGCTTCCACTCAGATATCTTGACCCTTACTTCATCCTGAGACTCTTGTCCTTTGCCCCTCGGACTGGATCTGACATTCACTAGGTGCTATCTGGGTGTCCCCATCTGCTCCTGGGCTTTTCTCCCACCCCCCACCACACATGACAGGAATAGTTCATGCAGCAGATGTCACTTTGCTTTTCCCGACATAACAGCTGTCCAGCTCTTGGAGGGCTTTTCATTGGCTATCCTTGAGGTAAACTCCTTTAGTCAGTCAGTTAGTGTTAGTCACTTCAGTCATGTCCAACTCTTTGCAACACCATGGACTGTAGCCCACCATGCTCCTCTGTCCATGGAATTCTCCAGGCAAGAGTACTGGAGTGGGTTACCATTTTCTTCTTCCTACTCCTTTACAGCTGGATAATGTGGCCATAGGTTGTTTATAGATATCAGTTCAGTTCAGTTCAGTCGCTCAGTCGTGTCCAACTCTTTGCGACCCCATGAATCTCACTAGTTCTCTAATTAGGGCTTCCTGGGTTGTTCAGCTGGTAAAGAATCTACCTGCAATGCAGGAGACCCTGGTTCATTTCCTGGGTCTGGAAGTTCCCCTGGAGAAGGGATAATCTACCCACTCCAGTATTCTTAGGCTTCTCTGGTGGCTCAGATAGTAAAGAATCTGCCTGCAGTGGGGAGACCTAGGTTCCATCTCTGGGTTGGGAAGATCCCCTGGAGGAGGGCATGGCAACCCACTCCAGTATTCTTGTCTGGAGAATCCCTATGGACAGAGGAGCCTGGCAGGCTACAGTCTATGGGGTCAGAAAGAGTCGGGCATGACTGAGTGATGAAGCACAGCACAGTATAATTCTCTAATTCATATAATTAGTACTAATTCTCTAATTAGTAAGAGCTGGATCATAAAGAAGGCTGAGCACCGAAGAACTGATATTTTCAAATTGTGGTGCTGGAGAAGACTCTTGAGAGTCCCTTGGACAGCAAGAGTTTGAGCCAGTCAATCCTAAAGGAAATCAACCCTGAATATTCATTGGAAGGACTGATGCTGAAGCTGAAGTTCCAATATTCTGGCCACCAGATGCGAAGAGCCAACTCATTGGAAAAGACCCTGAAGCTGGGAAAGATAGAGGGCAGGAGGAGAAGGGGGTGACAAAGGATGAGATGGTTGGATGGACACTGAGCAAACTCTGGGAGATGGTGAAGGACAGGGGAGCCTGGCACGCTGCAGTCCATAGCATTGCAAAGAGTCAGATGTGACTTAGCGACTAAACAACAACAACTCTCTAATTGGATATTAAAAACATTAATTCTTTTTTAAAAAGCATTAACTCTTTAGAGCAGGAAGAAAGGTGGTGAGAGAGGCCATAACAGTACTTCCAGGCTGACAACTGAAAGAGCCAGAATGTTCTTAAAGTATAGAAAGTAAGGACACTCAAGAGAAGCTCCATCACACAGCACCTATGAAACGAAGGACATATCAAAGGCACATGTAGATGATTCAACCTGAGAGACAATTTGGAAGTGAGAAACTCTTCAAGAAGCACGTGCAAGGGGGACAGTCACTGATGATCAAGCTGGTTAAATGTGGGCAAGTTGGGATATTATAATCATAATGGTATTTATTCAGCGCTTGCTATGTGTTGGGCTGTAAACACTTTGCCCTTATTAGCTCACTTAATCCCCACAAAAACACTGCCAGGTCAGTATTATGATTTTTATTATTCCCACTTCACAGACGAGGAAACTGAGGCAAGGATCTAACTGCCCTAAGGCCCACAGCTGACAGAGGTGGGGTTTGAACCCAGGTTGCACAGTCTAAAAATGCTCTCCTAAGCTTAACTATAGTGTGAGTTACACAAAGCACATGCTCTGTACATATATCCAGGCTGAGAAGCAGTCCCGTCTTTGTAAGGATTATAGTATAGAGCTCAGAACAGAGGATATGGGAGCCGACCAAGAATGTGAACAAATACATGGGTTCCCATCACCTAGGGAGACTGAAATCCTGACAGGAAACCCTGTAGCCAGGCATCCAAGCATGAACAGCCATTGAGTACATCTGAAGGAAAGCTAACTCTTATTGCCAACTCTGAGCACAGAATGAGCTTAGCAAACCTTTCTGTACCTTGGCAGACAGGGCCCTGGGTTCCCAGTACTGACATCCTGAAAATTTAGGGGTGTGTGTGTGTGTGTGTGTGCGCTCAATCACTCAGTTGTATTCGACTATTTGTGACCCCATGGACTGCAGCCACTAGGCTCCTCTGTCCATGGGATTCCCCAGGCAAGAATACTGGATCAGGTTGTCATTTTCTACTCCAGGGGATCTTCCCAACCCAAGGGTCAAACCTGCATCTCCTGTGTCTCCAGTATTGGCAGATGGATTCTTTACCACTGAACCACCTGGGAAGCCCTGAAAAGTCACATATCCTGATGTAAAAGCCCAGCGGTACAAAATTCACAGCAAAAAATGGTGAAACATATTCTAACAAACTGAACCTGTCATTTAGGGCCCTTTAAGCATATTTAAAAGCAGAGACATTACTTTGCCAACAAAGGTTCGTCTAGTCAAGGCTATGGTTTTTCCTGTGGTCATGTATGGATATAAGAGTTGGACTGCGAAGAAGGCTGAGCGCCGAAGAATTGATGCTTTTGAACTGTGGTGTTGGAGAAGACTCTTGACTCCCCTTGGACTGCAAGGAGATCCAACCAGTCCATTCTGAAGGAGATCAGTCCTGGGTGTTCTTTGGAAGGAATGATGCTAAAGCTGAAACTCCAGTACTTTGGCTACTTCATGCGAAGAGTTGACTCATTGGAAAAGACTCTGATGCTGGGAGGGATTGGGGGCAAGAGGAGAAGGGGACGACAGAGGATGAGATGGCTGGATGGCATCACTGACTCAATGGATGTGAGTCTGAGTGAACTCCGGGAGTTGGTGATGGACAGGGAGGCCTGGCATGCTGCGATTCATGGGGTCACAAAGAGTCGGACATGACTGAGCAACTGATCTGATCTGATCTGTAGCTCTTTTTAAATAAAATTCTTAACATGAGGTCCCAATTCTGAGCTTGCAAATCTGTAGCTAAATTTTACTCCAGGGGCAAAGAACTTTCCAGGTGAAGCCAGATGCATCCTTGGATAATTCAGAGAAATAGTTCATGGAAAAAGAACTGCAAGCTTTGTTGAAAAGAACTCTCACTGCTTGTTCAGCATCAGTATGAGAGCCCTCATCTTGAATTGTTCTCAAATTCTGATTTGTTTGAAAATCAGTCCAAATGTCTCCCCACCAGTCCCATTCCCATCTAGTAAATTTTATTAAGCAATAAATTCACATCAAACACTATTCATTGAGAAATTTCAGATGAAACTAGTCAAATTCACTATACAGTGGACACTCTGAGGCAATCAGCATTGCTCCTTCACATTTTTTCATAGGGAATGCCACTGAGATCTGTCCCCCAACCCTTCCTTGTGGGGCATGACTCCCAGGAAGGGGTCTTGGCACAGAGAGGGAGTAAAAGCCTTTCAGAGCTGAGACTGCTGCATTAAAAAGCCATGTGGCTCCAGCCACACTCTAAGTATTCTTAGCTCAAGACCTGTAGTTAAGTCCAGACTTCACGGACGACTGCTGAAGGCACCCAGCTGCAAGCTTCCTTGCCAAAAGCCCAAAGCAGTAAGTTCAAGGTGCTTCCTGGCTCTGACTCAGCCAGTATGGAAGGACCCCATGTTGACAGTAGAGTAGGAGCAGCTCTGAGCCTTCTCTAAGAGCGCTCTGGAAAGCATTATCCTCCCCAAAGGGGATGAAAGTCTCTTTGAAAGCATTTGCCTAGCCTGCTCAGAGATGAAGACAAAAACCATAACACATGGGAAGGACCAATATCCCACAAACTGCTGACTGATATTATCTGGGTGTTCTGCTTTTGAAAACCTTTTGCCTGTAAAAGAAAAACACGTTCCCATCACTAACTGTCCCCGGAGCAAGTCATCTGCCCTTTCACAAGGCTCTCATCGTAAAATGAAGAGTTTAATTATAGATGATCCCTGCGGTCCCATATAGTCTAGTAATGACAAATGTCAGAAGTGGTCAAATACAATTTCATATGGCATGCACACACACACACTCACCGCACATCAAACTTCACAAACTTTTCCTCATTCATTTGGTAAAAACAATTGCTAGCCAGATGCCAAGCACTCTTCCAGGCAACTTTTAAAATACAGCAGCAAACAACACGAGCCCTGCTTACCTGGAGCTTACTTTCTAGGACTGGCCAGAAGCAAAATAATCAAGCAATACATATCAGGCAGTGATAACTGCCATGGATAAAAATAAAAATGGATGGAGACTGTCAGAGTTGGGTAGGATGTTCTATTTGAAATATTGGTAAAGGCCTCTGAATAAGATGAAATTTGGTGTGGAATTTAAAAAATAAAACAAAACTGAATATAACAAAAAGGAACAGACTTACAGATAAAGAGAAGAAACTAGTGGTTACCAGTGAGGAGAGGGAAGGGGAGAGGGGCACTAGAAGGGGAAGGGAGGGCTCTTTGCAACCCCGTAGACTAGCCCACCAGGTTCCTCTGTCCATGGGGATTCTCCAGGCAAGAATACTGGAGTGGGTGGCCATGCCCTCCTCTGGGGATCTTCCCAACCCAAGGACTGAACCCAGGTCTCCCATATTGCAGGTGGATTCTTTACTATCTAAGCCACCAAGGAAGCCCAAGATGTATGAAGTATTAAGTATAAAAAAAGCTACAAGGATATATTGTACAACACAGGGAATATAGTAAATATTTTATAATAGCTCTAAATGGAATAAAACCTTTAAAATTTGTGAATCACTATGTTTGACATTTGAAACATATATATTTTTAAAAAGATGCCATTTGGGTATATATGGTAAAGGAGTAAGCCATTGGACATTCACGGAAAGGAGGTTCCAGGTGGAAGCCATAGCGTGTGCAAAGGCCCTGAGAGAGAAACATCTTGACCTATTCAACAGTCAAAGAACAGCAAAGAAATTAATATGGCTGGGAAAGAGAGTGACCAACGGGGGGAGTGGAAGGAGGTAAACCAGAAAGATGATCAAGGTCTGGCAAATTTTCCCTCTGAGTGAGATGGGAATCCACTGGGACTTTGGAGCTTTGGAATGGTGTGATCTGATATATGTGCTTAAAAGAGTACCCTCACTAATATAATGTAACAAATAGACTTACAGGGACAAGGGTCTCCCTCTAAGCAGAGGACCAGACAGGAGGCCATTGCAATAATACATATGAGTAATGAGGGTGGCTTGGACCAAGTGATGACAGTGGAGCTGATGAGAACTGGATATGTGGGGAAGCTTAAGTCAATAGGATTTGCTAACATACAGTATGGGGAGAGCGAAAGAGAGCACTCAAAGAGGATGTCCAGATTTTACACTTGAGTAAGTGGAGTGATGGTGTTTCCCTTTACTGGCCTGGGAGAGACTAGGGAAGGAACATATGTAAGGTGGTGGGAGATAGAAATCTGCATGTTCCATTTCAGGCATGAGAAATCTGAGATGCTTTTTAGATATCTTATGTAACTGTGATAGTAATACCATAGGCTTCTAGAATCTTCTTTGGAGAATTTAAAATATAATCCCCACAGAGTGAACTCAGAAAGAGAAAAACAAGTATCATGTATTAATGCATATGTATGGAATCTAGAAAAATGGTACTGATGAACATACACAGGGAAGGCACAGAGATGTACACAGAGAATGGACTTGTAGACACAACAGGGGAGAAGGCAACGGCACCCCACTCCAGCACTCTTGCCTGGAAAATCCCATGGACTGAGGAGCCTGGTGGGCTGCAGTCCATGGGGTCGCAAAGAGTCGGACACGACTGAGCGACTTCACTTTCACTTTTCACTTTCATGCATTGGAGAAGGAAATGGCAACCCACTCCAGTGTTCTTGCCTGGAGAATCCCAGGGACAGAGGAGCCTGGTGGGCTGCCATCTCTGGGGTCGCACAGAGTCGGACACGACTGAAGCGACTTAGCAGCAGCAGTGGCAGACACAACAGGGGGAGGAGAGGGTCGGGCTAATTGAGAGAGTAGTGTCAACACATATACACTACCACGTGTAAAACAGATAGCTAGTGGGAAGTTGCTCTTTAGTACAGCGAGCTCAGCTCGGCGCTCTGTGATGACCGACCTAGAGGGGAAGGCGGGAGGGAGATCCAGAGGGAGGGGATATGTGTATACTTAGCTGATTCATGTTGTCGTACAGCAGAAACAACAAACAAATTATCCTCCAATTAAAAATAAATTTTAAAAACAAAATTAATTAATTAAATAAATAAAAATAAAATTTAAAAATAAACTAATTAAATAAAATATAATCCCCAGTGACAACACTCTGCTTAGGAACTGTCCAGAGAATACAGGTGACCAAGGGTTTACTGGTAAATGTTTAACAACCTGTTCTCCAGGGGAAAAAGATTCTTCATTTGTAACAATCTGTCGGTTTCCATGGTGTAAATACTCCACCCTGGCCAATTTCAAGCTGGCAGTGTGAGGTCAGCACATGCAGAGAGGGGAAGGATGAGCACAAGGGCTCTCCTACCAGTAGGAGCAGCAGGCTCCAGCCGGCCCTGCAGTGACCTTCCCCAGGCCCCCACACTCCTCAGAAGGCAAAGTAGGGACAATTTTCAGCTGGGAGGGAATGGCTTTGGGCAGTTATCCTTTAAACACCTTTGCAGGGGTTTTGAAAAAACAGGTTGTGAGAAAGCCTGAGGCATTTGTATTATAAACAGCTGCCTTACTGTTGTAACAGACTCATCCAAGATCTGACATTAATTATCTCTAACGCAAAACAAATCTACTCTCAAGTTTCAATGGGGGTAGAGCAGGACGGGCCTGCTCTCAATGGGGGTAGTGCCAGGTCCCAGGGACGGTCCCCAAGTCATTCTGAAAGAAAGGAAAACGCCATCCTCTCCATTTGTTTCTGGCTTCTGAGCTCAGAATCCCTTTCTGAAATAGATAATACTTGGATCATTTTCAACTTTGGGATGAAAAAATAATTTGCTCTAGGTTTTAACCAGCTCCTGGAGAGAACTATTTTCTCAGGGCCGTGAATGCCATTAAATTTGCTTTATTAGACGGTTGTTCAGTCAACAAACTAAAGATTCTTTATTTCCATCTCCACTCTAGAACAGGGGTTCTTTTTGTTTTGTTTTTTGAATGCGGACCATTTTAAAAGTCTTTATTGAATTTGTTACAATCTGCTTCTCTTTTACTTCTTGGTTTTTTGGTCTTGAGGCACGTGAGATCTTAGATCCCCGACCAGGGATCAAACCAACACCTCCTGCCTTTGAAGGCAAAGTCTTAACCACTGGATCGTCAGGGAAGTCTCTAGAACAGGGGCTGGAAAATTATTTCAGCATACTCCCTGGTGGCTTGGAGGTTGAAGCATCTGCCTCCAATGCGGGACAGCCGGGTTCGATCCCTAGGTCGGGAAGATCCCCTGGAGAAGGAAATGGTAACTCATTCCAGTATTCTTGCCTGGAGAACCCCATGGACAGAGAAGCCTGGTAGGCTACAATCCAAGGGGTTGCAAACAGTCGGACACAACTGAGCGACTTCACTTCACTTCACTTCACTTCATGCTGTGCAGGGGTAGTTGGATTGCTCACATGCAGAGATTCAGATCTAATTGGTTGGTAAGACCTGGGGTGGGGCTTTTTATCTTTTTTTTTTTCATACTCCCTACCTGATTCTAATGAGTAGACAGGGCTGAGAACCACTGCAAGTTCAAGTAACCAGTGGTTCTGCTCTCTGCTCTGCTTAGTCGCTCAGTCATGTCTGACTCTTTGCAAAGCTATGGACTGTAGCCCACTAGGCTCCTCTGTCCATGAGGATTCTTCAGGCAAGAATACTGGAGAGGATTGCCATGCCCTCCTCTAGGGGATCTTTCCAAACCAGGGATCAAACCCAGGTCTCCTGCATTGCAGGTGGATTCGTTACTGTTGAGCCACCAGGGAAACCCTATTTCCGCCATTTAGCATATGTCCTTGGAATGGCTGTTGACCAAGGTGGACTCAGAGGTCAGGACAGATGGTCCTGGCTCACTCGTCCACCTGACATTCATGTTGGCTCCAACAGGGGAGCTGTATCATAGGCAGTTCCCTCGACAGCTATCCAGGGAGCCCCCTGCATGGTGTGAGGGCACATTTCAAAAGAATGGCAGCCAAGGGTTGATGCTGCTTTCGACTACTCAAAGAGCTGGTAAAAATGTCTTGATAAGGGATACCTGAGCAAAACATGGCTGGATCATGGATTTGCCCAAAATAAAGCATCCTGTCTTGGATGGAGAGTCAGGCTGATGCAATCCTAACCTTTCCTAACTCTCCCACCTGAGTTTAGTTTCCTGGTTTGATCACCTCAGGTTGCAGTAGGACTCACGGGAACCCAGCATTCTCCAAATCACTGAAATTTCACATACTTTCTGACCAAACAATAAAGCAAAGTTCAATTAAGAAATTCATTCTAAAATTAAGCAATGCTTAACTGCCTGATCTTTGGAGTTATTAAGAGTAAGGGTCCCTTGGGCCCTCTCTGGTGGCTCAGTAGTAAAGAATCTGCATGCCAGTGCAGGAGACACGGGTTTGATCCCTGATCTAGGAAGATTCCCACGTGCCTCAAAGCAACTAAGCCCATGCATCACAACTGTTGAGCCTTTGCTCTAGAGCCCAGGAGCTGCAGCTACTGCAGCCCAAGTACCCTAAAGTCCGTGCTCCACAATACAAGAAGAGCCCACACTGATCAACGAAGACCCAGCACAGCCAAAAATAAGTAAAGTGATTAAAAAAAAAAGAGTAGGGGTCCCTTCCATGAACACTGGCAGTTAATGACCATTTTCACCAGAGTCTCCTTACAGTGTAAGTCTACATGTCCTCCTTCCTGCCCTCCCTCCCAATCCAGAACAATCTCATGCCCCTCCCTGCCCCTATGCACATGCTCCCCCACTCACACATAGACACCAACTCAGGACCCAAAGCTTCAGAGAGAAGACAACAGCAAACAGAGCAGAGGGGATAGAGAAGGGATAGTAAGAGCTGTCCAACTGAAGGACAAAAGTACAGAAAATGACTATTTCCAAGGAGGATGGGGAAAGTCTGCCCTGGAGAGCAGAGCCCAGCCAAGGGCAAGCCCCACAGGATGTAGGGCCTGGCATGACCTGAGAGACACAACCACCAGAGCAGTTGGAACTGGCTCAGGGCAGGCAACATAGACCTCCACTTATCACACTACAGACACTTCCGGCCCATCTTCCACCTCCTAGTGTGTCTCCAGGGGAGGCTGGAGAGGAAGCCGCCCTCCACTGCCAGTGGCTGCAGAGGCTTTTGATTAAAGCCTCTGGAATGGAAGCTTTGTGTTTTAAATCCCTCAAAACAGTTTCCAAAAAAAAAAAAAAAGTGTAGATAGAACGAGAAGGGGAGCAGAATGCTCAGGACTTCAGCCTGCAAAGGCCAGATGCGGGAAGCAAATAAATTCAACCCTTTCAACAAGAGAACAGGGTGATGCTGCCAAGCGAGGCAGGGGAGGGGATTCTCTGGTTTGCTTACCTCTCTTCTCACCCAAGAACACACGTTATGAATTTCATGGAAATAGATGGTGGGATGAATCAGTTACATTCACCAGGTCACCCTTCTCCAACTACAATCACTGGTTTAGCAAATCAGGTCTCCTGCCTGTGCTGGTACCTCTGTCTGATAAATTCCTTCTTGATTGTTGTTGTTCAGTCGCTCAGTTGTGTCTGACTCTTTGTGACCCCATGGACCCCATGGCCAGGCTTCCCTGGCCACTATCTCTGGCAGTTTGCTCAAACTCATGTTCGTAGTAGAGTCAGTTATGCCATTCAACCATCTCATCCTCTGTCTCTCCCTTCTCCTCCTGCCCTCAATCTTTCCCAGCATCAGGGTCTTTTCCAATGAGTCAGCTCTTTGCATCTTATCCCAGCTCAAATGTCACCTCTTCTGTGAAGCCTTCCTGGACTCCCCCAGGTCGAACCTATGACTCTTTCTCCTATGTTTCCAAGACCTTCCTCCATACTCTCCAAGGGCATAGATTGTCATCTAGCTATGTTCTGTCTCCCCGAGTGAACTGGGAGCTCCCAGGGGTAAGAGCCAGACCTTGTTCATTTTCTTATCCCCAGTGCCTAATAAACACTTACTAAGGGAACAGACTGAGGGACTTTACTTTCACTTTTCACTTTCATGCACTGGAGAAGGAAATGGCAACCCACTCCAGTGTTCTTGCCTGGAGAATCCCAGGGACGGGGAGCCTGGTGGGCTGCCGTCTATGGGGTTGCACAGAGTCGGATACGACTGAAGCGACTGAGTAGCAGCAAGGGAACAGATAGATGGACACAAAGATACCGGAGGAATTCAGAGAGGCCACTGCTCTAAAAGGGAATCTTCATCCACAGGAGACAGAAGATTGCACAACCACAAGGCAGACTTTTCTATTGGCACCGAGTCATCTTTGCTGGAAGTCTGGAAGGATTGTCAGCAAGATCTCTGCCAGTCTCCTCTGTGTCTCCCTCTATTTATACCCTGGGGTCAGGAGACAGGAGGAGGCTGCCTGAACTCAAGGACAATGATCAGCAAGCAATACCTTTGGTGCATTTATTCTTGGCAAGGATCCCCAGAGGTTAGGTTTCCTTTAAAAAGCAGCCGCTGAGAGAGGGAAATTCCAGTTTTTTAACTCTTTGGCTATTTCCAAAGAAATTAACAGAAACTTTAAATATCTGCTAGGTAGTCCTTAAGGCACCAAAATTTACCCTTAGACAAAATGACCATAGGCATTGCAAAAGTTCTTGACTCAAAAAAAAAATTTTTTTTTCAGGTTACTGGAAAGGGAGCAGCAAAAATAAATAAATAAAAAAGAATAAAACTGAAAGAGTCTCTAAGAGAACAAAAAAGGGATGGTAATATAAAATCACCATCCTAGCCAAGTATTTTAACTGTGTAATTGAACAGAAAAAGAGCTTGGTAAAATACTTAGGTTTATAATTAATGGACCTAAAAACAAATATATACATACATGTAACTAGTATAGCAACCATTAACCTAACTTTAACCTGATTTGCTAAAATGTTATTTTAATCCCTTTTAGGGAAAGCAGCAAAAGCTACAGTAACTAAGAGCACACATTTAGATGTCAGACCTGAACTGAATCTTGTGACCTTCCAGCTGCAAGACCTTAAAGCAGGTTACTCAAGCCCCCAGAGCCTCAGTTTCTTTAGTTATAAAATGGGCTGTTTTAAGTCTTCCTGAGGTGCTATACATAAAAGGTCTCCACACCGGTGCAGACCAAGAAAGTGCTCAGGAAGTGGTAAGTATTAGCAAGAGAGGTTCTCAGAATCATTATGACCATCATCACAATAACAAGAAAAGAAACGGATGCCAGGACTTTAGAAAGAAAGGAAAAAGTTCTGAACTTTCTTCTATCATTCCATCTGTTTATCAGATGCATTGGTCTCTGTAGAATCCCCAAGAATGATAGAAAGATCCAATTATAGTCACAGAATTACCCAGGAATGATATTAACACCTTTGATCAAGCTTTCTATTAAATAGTTGAGACAAAAGGGTTTCTTTTCTAAACATTCAATTCCCAGGAAAACTCCACACCCTAGTAGCCTAGTTTGTCTAAATTTGATTTGTTCTTTGGTTCCAGAGGCCTGAGAGGCTACCTAAATACAGATTTCCTTCTAGAAGTCACATCAGAAGAGTTTCCATTTATTATTTCCCCAACAGCTTGGAGGAATTAAATATATACCCCAAGAGGAGACCCATCTTTGACACTGAAAGTAAAACCCTAACCCAATCCCAAGTTTGTGGAAATTGTAATAATAGATGCAGTTGCTGAAAATAGCACTTTATCATCAGGCTGGAAAGACTCAATAGGACAAAATTGTCCTCAATTGCATTATAGGTTTTCAAGGGCTAAAGACCGACCATTTAAATACAACTGTATGGTTTTGTGTGCACGTGTATGAGTACACATGTGCACGCAATGAAAGCAGGTTTGAGGATTGTGAGACATGCCTCACACCTGACTCTTCCTGTCATGTCAACGACACTCTCAACTTACACACGTCAGTTCACCTACACCAGAAAGGACAAGAAAAAGGAAAGGAAGACCTTAGAACACCCATGAAACTCAGCCAGCTTACAAGTATGAGTGCAGAGTGCACTGGCACTGCTCCAACGGAATATCATAGATTAGGTGGCTCATAAACAACCAAAGTATATTTCACTTCTGGAGGCTGGGAAGTCCAAGATAAAGGGCCTGGTAGATTCAGCATCTGGTGAGAACCATTTCTTAGTTCACAGACAGCCACTCTGGGGTCTCTTTCATAAGGGCACTAATTCCATTCTCAGGGACTCCACCCTCACGACCTAATCACCTCCCCAAAGCCTCACCTCCTGGTATCATCACACTGGGGGTTAACATTTCAACATACAAATTTTGGCGGGACACAAACATTCAGTCTCTGGCAAGTACCAATAATCAAGAAGATGCAAATAAATTCAAATGGCACATTTCTATGAACTTTTCATCTGACTTCAGAATAAATAAATTGGCATTTGGATTAGAAATTTTCATTCTTTTCTTTTGCAATTAACCTTTATCAGTTGAGTTGAGGAGATTGGCAATTACAATATAATGACTTTCATGAACACAGTCCAAGTAATGATAGCAGAATTACACTTGGTAAGAGGAAGAAGCCATTATTGGATGAAAAACCTGGATAAAAGAGTGGATAATGGTAGATAACTAGGAGTTGGCTTATCACGCATCTCCATACTATGTATCTGTTCAGTTCAGTCACTCAGTCATGTCTGACTCTTTGTGACCTCATGAATGGCAGCACACCAGGCTTCCCTGTCCATCACCAACTCCCGGAGTTTATTCAAACTCATGTCCATTGAATCATTGATGCCATCCAACCATCTCATCCTCTGTCATCCCCTTCTCCTTCCACCTTCAATCTTTCCCAGCATCAGGGTCTTTTCTAGTGAGTTAGTTCTTTGCATCACGTGGCCAAAGTATTGGGGTTTCATCTTCAGCATCAGTCCCTCCAATGAATACTCAGGACTGATTTCCTTTAGAATGGACTGATTGGATCTCCTTGAAGTCCAAGGGACTCTCAAGAGTCTTCTCCAACACAACAGTTCAAAAGCATCAATTCTTCAGTGCTCAGTTTTCTTTATAGTCCAACTCCCACATTCATACATGACTACTGGAAAAGCCATAGCTTTGACAAGATGGACCTTTGTTGGCAAAGTAATGTCTCTACTTTTTAATATGCCGTCTAGGTTGATCATAGCTTTCCTTTCAAGGAGCAAGCATCTCTTAATTTCCTGGCTGCAGTCACCATCTGCAGTGATTTTGGAGCACCCCAAAATAAAGTCTATCATTGTTTCTGTCGTTTCCCATCTATTTGCCATGAACGATTGGACTGGATGCCGTGATCTTAGTTTTCTGAATGTTGAGTTTTAAGCCAACTTTTTCACTCTCCTCTTTCACTTTCATCAAGAGGCTCTTTAGTTCTTCTTCGCTTTCTGCCATAAGGGTGGTGTCATCTGCATATCTGAGGTTATTGATATTTCTCTCAGCAGTCTTGATTCCAGCCTGTGCTTCATCCAGTTAGCATTTCTCATGATGTACCCTGCATATAAGTTAAATAAGCAGGGTGACAATATGCAGCCTTAATGTACTCCTTTCCTGATTTGGAACCAGTCTGTTGTTCCATGTCCAGTTCTAACTGTTGCTTCTTAATCTGCATAGATTTCTCAGGGAGGCAGGTCAGGTGGTCTAGTATCCCCATCTCTTGAAGAATTTTCCACAGTTTGTTGCAATCTACACAAGGCTTTGACATAGTCAATAAAGCAGAAGTAGATGTTTTTCTGGAACTCTCTTGCTTTTCTGAAGATCCAATGAATGTTGGTAATTTGATCTCTGGTTTCTCTGCCTTTTCTAAATCCCAAGCTTACATATTATATATGTGAGCATGTATATACATATATATACTGCAGATTAACACCAATATTATATATGGTACGTGTATGTATATATAATACATATACATTCATGTATATATAGAAACATGGGATTGATATGTATATATTTCTATGTATAAGGGTGTGTATATATGTGAGCATATATACATATGCAGGCATTGAAAAATTCATGTGCGTAAATAGTATATGTGTGTGTTCTTGTGAAGTTTCATCCTCACAAAAGAATGTGTCTCATGAGCTCTGTCTATAACTGACATACGGCCTTGTTTTAGGAAACATGTTTTCCATTTATATGGTTTATTATTCCCTGGTTGTTCCCTTCCTCCAGCAAAGTAATGCTGAACCTACATCTTCTCCCCATCCTCCCTACCAGAGCACCTGCCCCCACTGGGAAAAGCCAAGTCCTTCCCACTTTTGCAGGACCATGACACACCATCATACCCTGTGGACAGCCAAGGGCAGCCCATCCTAAGTAACTATCTCTATCAATCCCAACTTCTTCCTCCCAAGGGCCTTTGTCCGCCCTAGTAGAGCACAGATTTTGGTGGGAAGGCTCATCCAGACAGCTTCCATGGAACATGGGACATCTGGATCCAATAATGCCTTGTAATAAAGTACCTCCTGTAGCCAGATTCATGTCTCATCCCCTGTGTTCATGATGAGAGTCATGTCTCCCTGTGTCAGAGTCTCTTAAGAGGGTGGGGGTGTAAGCTCTGACTTTTATATAAATATGACCCTGTTGCCCTTGAGAACATGTGGGAAATTGTCTGTTGAAGGGCCTGGATCACTATATGAGCCCACTCTCCTGAGGCCAGATGCACTGTCTGTCCTGCCCCAGTTATCCCTTTCCCTTTAACCTGGCGGGGGGCTGAGGAGGGGGGGGTCTCTCCTGAACACAGAGTGAAGGGTCTTCATCACTACCTCACTGCTCCAGTCTCTTGAGAGACAAAGAAAAGGATGCATTTTCCTGCACACAGCATCACCACCCATTCCTGGCCATAATATGAGTAGAGCCAGGAGGATACCAGGCTTCACCCTGGTCAGTCTGTCCTTAAAACGTCTCCATCATTCTGTCTGCATGCCTGCATCTCCTCTAGGACCCTCCCTCGTATGTTCAAATGCCTGATCTTGACCCAGAGGTGCTCCCCATGCCCCATAGGGAGCCCTGTAATCCTGAATTCCCTTTGAACTCTCTATTCTCATCAAAAATATACCAGTCTTCTGTGTCCTTTACTCCTAAAGGTGATAGGAGGTAATATGTCACCCTGTTAATTTAATATCACCGGATGTATTTACTAGCTAATGGGTTACCTCTTATCAAGAAGATCAACAGACAGTAAAACCAGAGATGGGATTCTACGAATTCTGTGTAGGCTAATGAGGCATCACTGGAGGGGAAGTGAGATTTCGCCTCTTTCCTGCCATCCTGTGTAAATAGTCACCAACTCAACACACAGAGCAAAGCCAAGAGGAGGGACAGAAGACCACGGGAAAGCACTTCTCCAAAAAGACCGTGTTAGGTGTTCCTGATCCTCGCCCCCACCCTGACCTCTCTCAGAACCACACATGGAGTCTCTCTGGGCTCCCACATGGAGGGTGGGCTTCCTTCCCCTGCGGTAGTGGAGTCCAGCAGACAAACAGCACTCCAGGGGCAGAGAAGCCTCAGAGTGCTTCCCCAAGGGCACCGCAGAGAACTGGAATACAGGAACTCAAAGGCCAAGCCATCAGAAAGACTTTTGGCAGGGATACAGGGGCCATCAGGAAGCTAATTTAGATCCCGCTGGGCTGACTTGAATCTGGAAGGAACAGAGAAAGAACAAGAAAAGTATGTGGTGAATTGTCAGAAGGCAGGAAAGACCCAAGGCCTTGGTCTTAATCACGTTCCATATGAAGAAGTTCTGGCATGACGCATGCCTGAAACTTGCCAAGCCTTGAGTAATGGGAACAAACAAGAGAGGAAGAGGGGGGTTGCTGAGAGTGCCTGGTGGGGAGAGGGAAGTCAGGCCATGTCTAGGTGGTGCCAAACATCTGGGTAAACTGTAAAATGTTAAGCCAATTTCGAACCATTTTGTCTATAGAATAGCAAACACTGAATCTGAATGTCTAGGTCACATCATTGTAACTTTGTTTTATTTTTCAGTTTGTGCAGATGTTTGAAAGTTCCTGGAGGGCATAACCAAGGCTTATTTATTTTCAGTTATCTTCACCTTCTAATACTCAGTACATGCCTAGTACCTCACAGCTACTCTATACACATTTGAGAAAGGGAGAGAGGCAGGGGAGAAGGATGAAGCCATGTACAGATTACCTCCAAATCTTTGATGACAGGATGATCACATAACTCATTGCTCAAACTGGGACATTCTTGAGAGTAAAAGTGGCTGCTAACACTGGCCCAAGCCATATGGTCACCCTACTTAATGGTCAGTTACATATGGAAGATGAAGCATTAGCAAGGAACTGCCTCTGTTGTTATTTTCCAAACACTAAGTTAGACAGGCTTGCAGTGCAGAAAAAATAGCAAGAAGGTCAATGTGGCTGGAGCAGAGAGAGGGAGGGGAGGTGGGAAAATGAGGCAGGACTTGGACTTCATTACAGGTATGAGGAGGTGCCCTGGTGGTAGGGGGCTGGGGAGTTTGCTGGGTGAGTGACAAGTTGTGATTTATGTTTTAAAAGATCTGTCTGCTTAGAATAGAGTCAGAAAGTACATTGGTAGATGCTATAGGTCAGGGGATGGGGGGTGGGGAGTTAGTGTTTAATGGAAAAAGTTTCACTTTAGTAAAGTGAAAAATTCAAGAGATGGCTGATGGTTAAATCTCAACATTCAGAAAACTAAGATCATGGCATCTGGTCCCATCACTTCATGGCAAATAGATGGGGAAACAGTGGAAACAGTGTCAGACTTTATTTTTGGGGGCTCCAAAATCACTGCAGGCAGTGATTTCAGCCATGAAATTAAAAGACACTTACTCTATGGAAGGAAAGTTATGACCAACCTAGATAGCATATTCAAAAGCAGCTACATTACTTTGCCAACAAAGGTCCATCTAGTCAAGGCTATGGTTTTCCCAGTGGTCATGTATGGATGTGAAAGTTGGACTGTGAAGAAAGCTGAGCACCGAAGAATTGATGCTTTCAAACTGTGGTGCTGGAGAAGACTCTTGAGAGTCCCTTGGACTGCAAGGAGATCCAACTAGTCCATTCTAAAGGAAATCAGTCCTGGGTGTTCTTTGGAAGGACTGATGCTAAAGCTGAAACTCCAATACTTCGTCCACCTCATGTGAAGAGTTGACTCATTGGAAAAGACCCTGATGCTGGGAGGGATTGGGGGCAGGAGGAGAAGGGGACGACAGAGGATGAGATGGCTGGATGGCATCACCGACTCGATGGACATGAGTTTGAGTGAACTCCAGGAGTTGGTGATGGACAGGGAGGCCTGGCGTGCTGTGATTCACGGGGTCACAAAGAGTCAGACACGACTGAGCGACTGAACCGAACTGAGAGTTGCACAATGTGAATGTACTTATTGCCACTGAACTGTACAGTTAAAAATGGTATGTTTTATATTATGTTACTTTTACCAAAATTAGTAGAAATTTTTAATAAATAAAAAATAAAAAACCAACGATCTGTCTGCTGTATAGCACAGAGAGCTCTACTCACTACTCTGGGATGACCTAAATGGGAAGGAGGGAGCTTCCCAGGTGTTTCAAACAGTAAAGGATCTGCCTGTAATGCAAGAGACTTCCGCGTATAATGCAAGCTAAACTTGAGTTCTAGTACATATTCTGGGCCCAGTGAGCTGCAGAGTCTTGGTCAATCCCTGGGTCGGGAAGTTGCCCTGGAAAAGGGAATGACAACCCACTCCAGTATTCTTGCCTGGAGAATTTCATGGACAGAGGAGCCTGGCAGGCTACAGTCCATGGGGTCACAGAGAGTCAGACACAGCTGAGAGACTAACACTTTCACTTTCTTTCCTTCAAATGGGAAGGAAATTCAAAAAAGAGGGAATATATGTATATGCATATATATATATATGCATAGAGTGGATTCACTTTGCTGTATAGTAGAAACTAACACAACGTTGTAAAGAAACTATACTCCAATAAAAATAAATTTTAAAATATATTTTTTAATGTTGTAAACAAAAGAAAATACCTGTCTGGCTGTAGTATGGAGAATGAACTGTAGGGGAAGAGTAGCATATGCCACCGAAAAGGCAATGGCACCCCACTCCAGTACTCTTGCCTGGAAAGTCCCATGGACAGAGGAGCCTGGTAGGCTGCAGTCTATGGGGTCGCTAAGAGTCAGACACCACTGAGCGACTTCACTCTCACTTTTCACTTTCCTGCATTGGAGAAGGAAATGGCAACCCACTCCAGTGTTCTTGCCTGGAGAATCCCAGGGACGGGGGAGCCTGGTGGGCTGCCGTCTCTGGGGTCGCACAGAGTCGGACACGACTGAAGCGACTTAGCAGCAGCAGCAGCTATGCCACTGTGGTTGTGCAAGTGCAAGAGGATGGTGGCTAGTGCTGGGGGCAGTGTGTGCTGAGGAAGTGGAAATAAGGGGACAGTTTTAGGAGAACTGGTCTACATTGAGTTGCTGATACAATCAGGAGGGAGGGATAAATCAGGAGCTTGGGATGAACATACACACACTAATATATAAAATAGATAACCAACCAGGACCTACTGTATACCTAAGGAAAGTCTTCTCAATATTTTGGAATAACATATATGAGGAAAGAATCTAAAAAAGAATGAATATATGTATATTTATGACTGAAGTACTTTGCTCTACACCTGAAACACAATATTGTAAATCAACCGTACCCCATAAAATGAATTTTTAAAAAAATGAGAGGCATAAAAAATGACTCAAATTTAGAAGCTGAGCCACCAGCTGGGTAGATGGTGATGTCCTGGTCTGCCTGGGCAGGTCAGGGGAGGTCAGTAGCCTTGCAAGGACTTCATTGACCTTTGCCTGAAAATGAGTTACTCTGAAACCCTCAGCTAGTTTCAGTTACTCTGAAACCCTCAGGGTCTCCCTGCTGTTTATCTTCCTTGGCTCTTATCACTACTTATACATGTTTTATGTATGGGTTTACTAGGTTAATGATCATCTCCCCTGCCAGACTATAAGGGACTTTGTCTTGCTCACCAATATGCCTAGCATCTAATATGTGCCCTATAAATATTTGCTGGAAAGAAAACCAAACTAAGTTTTTTTAAAGCTAACTTGAGTTCTAGTACATATTCTGGGACCAGCGAGCTGCAGAGCCTTGGTCAAGCCATTGGGCCTCTCTGGTTCTCAACTCTCATCATTACCACAACAGTTTGCATGAGGTGCCTGCCAAGGTCCCTTCCAGCTCATTCAGGAACCATAATTACGTTCTTTGATGCTCACAGGTGAGCTGGAATAAGCAAATCCAGAAGACAGTGTCCAAAGTCCTCTGAAATGAGGAAATATTACTGACCTAGAGCTGAGAAGGGAGGTTGTCCCCAGTGGTCAGGCCGTCACAGAAGTACGTGGAGATATATCAACATCACAGAGAAGCAACGCATCAGGGAGAGCAGGCTGGACTCATTTCCCTGGTCCTCAAGGAGGAAGGTGACACACCACCCCATTACCAGCCTGAGCAGGTATTCCAGGTCCCCATTCCTCCAAGGCTGCTGATTGGGGTCCTACCACTCTGTCAGCCGTCAGCAGCACCTTCCTTTCTCTTCCTTCATGACTGCTCCCATTATTCAAAGTGTGGTATGTGGTTTACATGCAATAAGCCAGATCATCTTTGTACTAAACGTGACTAAGTCTGCTATCCTCTGATAATACAAGGCACGGTTTTATTTTCTCATTTCCTCCTTCCTTTTTCCAGCCTCATGTCCAAGAGGGAACTTTGGAATGAGCCCCATGAAGGTTGTTATTCTGCCAACAGCACTGTGATGACCCCTGGGTCTCCTGATTCCACGTTTGGCATTCCCGAACCCAACAGCTTCCCTCTGACCTTCTCTCTCTCTCTCCTTGCCAACAGGAAAGAGAGTGTGTGGATAAAAGAAACTGACAGATAACGCAAAACCCCATGTTAGTCATTAGTTAAAACTTCCTGAGCCACTAACAAGAACCAGAACTCACCCTAGGAATATTTCAAAACCTCTGCATTCAGGCTAGGTTGGTGTCGAGTTGCAACAGTATGCACTGCAGGTCTGAACAATCATGCCTCATGCCAACAGCTAGCCCAGGCCCAGAGGAAAGCTCCAGAACACCAGGGCAGAGACCAGAGTCCTGAGCTCAATTATCACAGCCCAGATGCACCGCTGGAGGCTCCTCTCTGCCTGATTTTCCAAACCGTGGATCCTAAGTCCTGCCTGTGTCCAACCACAAGGACTCCTCTTCTGCTCCACCTTCCTACTCTAAATGGGCCTTTAGGCACCAATCTCTGGCCACACTCCGCCTATGCCCTGTGCTTACATGGGCCCTTGTCTGCTCTGTGCTAACACTGACCCCAGTGTCCTTGAGAATCAAAGGATCCAGATCTTCACAGATATACCAGCTGTCCTACTTTTTTTTTTTTTCTCCATCTTCCTAATTTGTAGCTTATAACCTGTTTCAGGTTCTCTCTTGCCTGCATCTCTTCCTAGGCTAGAGCCCCTTCCTATGGAACTCCTGTTTCAAGGTTCCACTGGGAGCCCTGTGAGCAGCCACACTGAAGATTGTTTTCTCTGACATATTCTCTTGTTTATCCTTCTGCTTCTAAAGTGAAGTCACTCAGTTGTGTCCCACTCTTTGCAACCCCAGGGACTGTAGCCTACCAGGCTCCTCTGTCCATGGGATTTTCCAGGCAAGCATGCTGGAGTGAGTTGCCATTTCCTTCTCCAGGAGATCTTCTTGAACCAGGTCTCCCACATTGCAGGCAGATGCTTTACCATCTGAGCCACCAGGGAAGTCCTCTGCTTCTAAATCTTTTATTATAATGAGACATGGCCAGGCCTCCAAATTCTCATTACACAGGCTTCATCCAATTTGAAGAAAAATTAACATACCTGGTAGCAAACTTCTGACTGCAAAGACATGCTTCCCAGGTCCCATCTGAACCACCAACATCTGTTGGCCTTATCTGCTTCAGGGCCTGGTTATGTCTATCTGTAACAACAGATACTGTCCTTGTCCTTCTATGCTTATTCTCTGAACTGTGTCCTGTTTAAGAAGAACTCCGATCATGTCACACTTGTGCTCAAAATCCTACAGTTTCCCTCCCATTTCAGGGTAAAAGTCAACGTCTTCACAGTGGTCTAGAAGCCCCTTCAAATTGGAGGTGTAACCAATTATTCCAAAAAGATACCAGGCATGCCCCTGTTCCTCTACCTGAAACTGTTTAATCTGGAAAGCACAGCTCACTCATTCCTTCTACTACTTCAAATCTTTTCTCAAATGACATATGCAGGCCACCTCGTTCACAATATCAGCTCCTACCTAGTCATCCCATCTCCCTTACCTTTCTTTTCTGTTTCTAAATTATATTCTATTATACCATGTAATTCACTTGTGTGTGTGTGTGCTTAGTCACTCAGTCACGTCCGACTCTTTGCGACCCAATGGACTGTGGCCCACCAGCCTCCTCTGTCCATGGGGATTCTCCAGGCAAGAATATTGGAGTGGGTTGCCAAGCTTTCCTCCGGGGATCTTCCCAACCCAGGGATCGAACCCAGTTCTCCTGCATTGCAGGCAGATTCTTTACCATCTGAGCCACCAGGGAAGCCCTGGTATATAATTCTTTAATTTTGTCTCTTGCACTAGAATTTAAGCTCCCAAAGGGCAGGAATTTTCATCTGTCTTATTCAGTGATGAATCCTCAGTGCCCTGAATATTGCCTGGCATGTAATATCATGGAATGGATTAATAACTCATTAGTAAGAAGTTCATCAGTATTTTAGAGTCCCAACTCCGGTCTTCCTGCCAGGTTTGAATCTCAGATTTTCTACTTTTAATAGCTGTGTGACTTCAAGCAAGTTTCTTAGCTATTTTATACCTCAGCTTATTGATGTACAAAAATGAAAAAGGCATTGCAACTATTCGGTTAACCCAGAAGTTCCTTAAAATGTTATGGAAAAACCCAAATGGACTTTCTGGTCGGCCCCAGGATCGTCAATGAGAAAACTCATGAAGTATGTTTAGCATGGTGTCTGAAATACCGAAAGAACTCTGTGGATGGTATTTATTATCTTCAGCCCTAGTGGGTGAATTAGACTTTTGGAAATAATCAAAGAGCTACCTGGACTGAAGCCTGGTAAATAAAGTAACAGTGTCTCTGCTCAAGCAAGATGGGAAGATAATGCAATATGAGCAGTTCTCTTTTGTGGTTAATAAACTGGCTCTGTAAAACAATTCTGGGAGAGGAAAAAAAAAAAGCAACTCATGTTTTCAGCCATGGTACTCCCAGTATGACCACTTGGAAGGACAACACCCATTTGGCTTCTCAGTTCTAACATATTCATATTTGCTAGTCCCACAGAGTCCCAACAGAAGAAACGGTAGACATGGAGGCCCTAGAGGTCCTCTGCCATAGCTCCTGCTTCACACATCACTTTATGTTGCTTTTCTGCCCAGGAGCTTCAAGAGTATGTGGGTCAAGAACCTCTAGGGAGAGAGTGCCCAAGAGGCTTTACGGAGAGGATGTCACAGAAAATGATACCCTGAACCAGACCAGGCAGTAACCTGAGTGTTGGGAAGGTCTAGAAACCCAATCTGGGAAGAGTGATCAGAGATGGGATAGCTCGTTTGCAGAATAATCTTTCTGGGTCCCCGAGGAAGGGGAGGAGGGGCAGTCTCACCCCCATGTGGCTGATTGCCAGCCACCCTGTTACAGCTCTGAGACCTTCCTCCTCCTCTCAACTCTGGTACTGCAGGGAGAAGGGGGTGAGGAGATAGAGGAGCCCAGAGAGGCACACTCAACCCTACCACCTGTGAAGAGGCAAATGCCTGGCTCTTCCACTTCAGCTGTGCCCTCCATTCTTCCCCAGGGCCAAGCATATGCTTCAAACTGTATTCGAGACTCAAGGAGGGACCCTGCAGACTGTCCCTTCTCATTTTACAGAGGAAGAAACTGAGGCTCAGAGAGAAGGATGTGGGGGTGGCCAACATAGCTGGTGGCCATCTATATTCTTCAGCCTATCCCCAAGGTCACCTGTGGACAGCCTCCTTCCCAGCAATGGCTTCCTACATCTCCCTGCCTGAGGGCAGCCTCTGGCCTCAGGAACACACTCAGCCAGCAGGTGGAACAGGCCAGATGGTCCAGGAGGTTACTACTGTTATTGCTTAGAAGGGACACTCCACCTCTTGTCGTTGTTTAGTCACTAAGTCATGCATGACTCTTTTGTGACCCCAGAGACTCTAGCCTGCCAGGCTCCTCTGTCCATGGGATTTTTCCAGGCAAGAATACTGGAGTGGGTTGCCATTTCCTTCTCCAGGGGATTTTCCTGACCCAGGAGTTGAACCTGTGTCTTCCGCACTGGCAGGCAGATTTATTACTGCTGAGCCACAAGAGAAGGCCAACCTTCCACCTACCAGGGGAATAATTTCAAGGCATGCCACACAGTTTCCTGGAGGGACATTTTCTCATCCAGTTCATTCAGGGAAAATACTTTCATATTCAAGCAAGAAGTACTAAGCTGTAAGTTCTAAACATTTTTGTTCCTTTGGATCCCTTTGGCAATATGGTGGAGACTGTGGACCTCTCTTCGGGACAATTATTTTTGATGCACAAAATATATGGGATTATAAAGGACACTGCTACTGCTGCTGCTGCTAAGTCGCTTCAGTCGTGTCCGAATCTGTGCAACCCCATAGACGTCAGCCCACCAGGCTCCCCCGTCCCTGGGATTCTCCAGGCAAGAACACTGGAGTGGCTTGCCATTTCCTTCTCCAATGCATGAAAGTGGAAAGTGAAAAATGAAAGTGAAGTCGCTTAGTCGTGCCAGACTCTTAGCGACCCCGTGGACTGCAGCCTACCAGGCTCCTCCATCCATGGGATTTTCCAGGCAAGAGTACTGAAGTGGGTTGCCATTGCCTTCTCTGTAAAGGACACTAAATATGCTAAAAAACAATTTTCAAAATAATTTTAAAATAACTTTGGAATATCATAACATGCAGATGTCTTTATTTTATCACAACAAATAAGATCAAAGGAGAATCTCATAATGAACATAATTTGAGAGTAGTGATGAACATAACAGTTGCTGCACCAGCTGTAATGTGACATGAAAACATGTGTGATTTCTGTTGTTGACAAAGTCACAGGCACTGCTGATATTATAGTGTTGCCTACATTCATAATTGGAGGAAATGATAACATCCTGTTAGAAGTTAATGAATAAAGGTATAATTAGTTCCCATCAAGTTAAAATTTTTCCATCCAAGTTCATAGACCCTCTGAAATCTCTACATGGATCCTCTGGGTGTCTATGAATACCAGATAAGTTAGGAACACTGTGCAGGAATATCTATGTGAGTTGCTAACTGGTGACTCAAAACTGATTAAATGGCCCTTTGAATTTCCATTCCCTGGGTCAGGAAGATCCCCTGGAGGAGTGCACAGCAATCCATTCCAGTATTCTTGCCTGAAGAATCCCAAGGACAAAGGAGCCTGATGGACTATAGTCCATGGGATCACAAGGAGTCGAACATGACTGAAGTGACTTAGCATGCACTCTGAACAATTCAGTCCTAAAGCCATGAGTTAGGGCAGAACAAGGTGGTTCTATAGCAGAGATGCAGGGAGCTGCAGGGGTTCAGAGGAGGGTATCAGAACTTGAACAGACTGAAGAGGGTGGCCCCTGTCAGGGAGGGGATAGTAGCAGACATAGGAGATATCACAGGGCATTGATCAAATCAATAAATGTATCACTAACGGAAGCAAGGTTTCTCATTGTTAGAAAAGACAGAAACACAGAGAAGGAGAAAGCTAGAATAACCTCTGGTGTTGGATTCCAGATTAAGACATCTGTGTGAATGCATGTATGTATACATACGCTTCAGCTCTGACCACAGAGAAGTCTGGGGAGCAGCAATACCCTCCCAATAACAATAAGCACACCTAGCACTTAGATCTTGTCTTCTAAATACTATTTTCTTCTAAAAGAGAACAAGGTTCCTTGGAGAAATGGTTGATTGCATGATTGAGGGCAGAAAGTAGGGATGAGCCTGGAGAGCTAAAAGAATGAGTTCCCATTCTTTGTGAAAGGAAGGTTTATGTGAAAGGAATGCTGAAGTCAGCTTGAATCTGATCCCAGGGGCCAAAACAGGGACCATTTACACATGAATAATTAAGAATTAGAATGTGTTTAATACGATGAAAAATCTTGAGTCTATACAGATATAAATAAATAGATGAAACAGTTGAATGTTTGATGAGAAATGAGACGTTTATACAGTCTCAAGACACCTTCCCACAAAATACATATCAGTTACACAGGGGAAAAGAGTAACTTTACAGTGGGAAAACCTAGAAGACACCAACTTAATCTAGTAATCAAAGGTAGCAACACTAGTCATTGCATAAAGAGGCATCTGTCCCACTTGGTAAGATGCAGTTGAAAAGCACATACCCTAACTGCTGCAATATTCCTGCCAAAATGCCTAATCTGGGTATAACCACAGGGAAGCATCAGACATTGAAACTGAGGGTGTGCTACAGAATGCTAACCTTTGAACTTCAAAGTGTCAAGGTGTGTTCCAGACTGAAGGAGGCCTGAGACACAACAACCAAATGCAGCCTGTGATTCTGAACTCCACCCCTTTGCTGCGAGGACATTATTAGGACAATTGGCAAAATTTAAATGGGGTCTGAGGACTAGATGATAGCAAGGTATCAGTATTCATTTCCTGATTTTGATGCTCACACAAGAAAATGGTTTTTTTCTTAGGAAGCATCTTCCCAAATATTCCAGGGTGATAGGATACAAGTTGGAAATTTACTCTTAAAAAGTTCAGAGAAAAAAAAATGTTCTTTGTAGTATACTCTCAATCATTTTTGAAAGTCTGGGGTTGTTTCAAAATATAAAAAGAGGAGGAAAGGCTGATTCTGTGACTATCATTTACCTTTAGCCAGTACACAAGAGGAAATAAAACATAATTAAAGAAAGATTAGGGAGCATGGGTTTCTTGGAAGAGAGTTGTGACCTTATATTTAGAGAATCCTGTTCATTTCAGTTGAGAAGCAGGGATAGACATTCTCCACTGCGACCACACCTTAGAGGTGGACTGAAAGAGAGATTAACTCTTGGCCCAACTGCATGATAATCAAGATGCTGTACAAATAGAGCCATAGAGCACAACAACCAGAGCAGGACATGAAAAAATTTGAGTGCAGCCCACCCTTCCAGAACTGGGTGGGCAAAGAATACAAAAATATCTCCCAGGAGCAGTTGACACCATGGAGGAAAGCTATTCTTGAGCCACCTTGAAAGGATCCAGCCCCAGAGGTAAGGTGATTCCACAGTCAGAAGCTCAGAGGGAAGAGGAGATTGGAAGTAAAAGAGGAGAACCACACCTGGTCAATAGGAGAGTAAGCCCCCAAGTCAGAGAATAAGACAGTCAGCAGTGCCTGATACCACTTTAGGGAAAGGAGCTCTCTTAAGACCTATGAAAGTACTCCAAGAGAGAGTGCTAATATTTGAGAATTGACACTCAGAGGGCCTCAGCCCCAGAATTTAACTATATCAATACTGGACTAAAACCCCAAAGAACGAGCAGCAGTACCATAAGTGGCAGAAAAGGAAAGAAACAATAAGAGAAAACATAGAACAAAATACACCCTACCCTTCCCCACTGCAAGTCCGCAAGGCTTGGTCAGACCTAGAGTTCGGAACTGGAGGGGAAAAAAAAAAAAACTTGAAATTTTTAGTTGAATTGTAATATTTCAATACTGGAAAGCAAGACTAAAATATTTGAGAGTGACCAAACATCTATGGAATCTCCCAGGGACAGGGAAGGAAAAGCCAAAGGAACTCATGCGAAAACCAGTGATGAGTAAGAATAACGTGACTCGGCTTCTCCCCAGCGAGTCCAGCCCATTCAATCAGCCATTACATATGCATTATCTTGTTGAGTCCTCATGACACCCTAGGAGCAAGCCTGACTGAAAGGGACTAACAGCAGGCTTATGGGTACCAGTCACAGTACCCAGTTTGCCAGCCTTCCGGGAGCCCCTGGCATTGATCTGCACCATCACCTCACATGTGGGTAACCAGGGAGCAGACACCAACAGGCAAGCCGGTAGGTAGGCAGCAGAAACCGATAGAGGATAATGCAACGCACAGTTGTAGGGAATTTGTTTTGCTTTGTAGTGGCTTCCTGGGAAAACCACAGCTACAGGGAGGATTAGAGTCAGGGATGGGGTGGTTCTTCCAGTGCAAAGGCACTGGCAGAAAACATATTGTGAAAGTTAAAAGCCCCAGCAGAGAAAAGCCCAACCCAGGGATGTTCACAAACCGAGATTCTGTTTATTTGCCCGTCGTTCTGTTTCTTACTCCTGCTTGTATACTAGAATCACCTGGGCCCTAAACTCAGAGACTCTAGACGCTGGATTTTTTTTTTAAGTTCCCTGGATGATTCTAATGTGCAGCCCGAGTTGAGAATCATAGCTCGACTGCAATGATCTTGCTGCTTCAGTTTGACAAAAAGAAAAAGAAAAATGCTTTGTCTTGATCACAAATGTCAACTTCGGAAAAGCTTGGCTGAGCATGAACTTCAACCCTGTAAAGTAACTTGTAAAAATTATCAACATACTAATGAATATTTCAGCTTTCCGTCATTTACTAGGTTTAAGTATAGAAAGAGAGATTGATCTATCTTGCTGTGCTAGTGGTAGAATTTGTCTATTTAAAAGTGTTTTTCCTGCATTTGAAGAAGACAATCATCAGTTCAACTTATCTTTCCTTACGTTGCTCCCCTTGCAAAAAAAACACACACATTCACATGAAGGTTTAAAAAAAGAGCAAAGCCATTAGCCCAACCAGGTGAGTGAACTGGGGTACTTTGTTTCATGTAAACTCTGTGGAACCAAACCCCCACACTACAGCATTTCCATCCACCCACTGATGTCAGCATTTTAATAAAAGCTGAAAACAGGTAGTTAGATGAGTCTACACTTTGACAGTATTTAACTCCAAAGTCACTTTCAAT
Organism: Bos indicus x Bos taurus; assembly: GCF_003369695.1. Lineage (NCBI taxonomy): Eukaryota > Metazoa > Chordata > Mammalia > Artiodactyla > Bovidae > Bos > Bos indicus x Bos taurus. The sequence continues at coordinate 36,340,094 of NC_040095.1, forward strand.
TTCCACCCCTTTTGTTTTAATATTAACATTTCCCATTACTCACACTGAGGATTCCCAGGTAGTACTAGTCGGAAGAACCTGCCTGCCAATGCAAGAGACATAAAAGACATGGGTTCAATCCCTGGGTCAGGAAGATCCCCTGGAGGAGGGCACAGCAACCCACTCCAGTATTCTTGCCTGGGAAATCCCATGGACAGAGGAGCCTGGTGGGATCCAGTCCATAGGGTTGCAAAGAGTCAGACACAACTGAAGCGACTTAGCATGTGTGCATTACTCACATTATAAGAAAAGGTCCAGATTCCTCTGCTTGAAAGTCAAGGTCCTTTGCAATCTATTTCCAACCTAACTTTTGACTTTTACCTCCTTCCTTTCATAGCTAGTAAGTCCTCTCACTATCCCAAACTTTCTAAAATCACCTTTTTTTCTTCCATTTACTTTTACCTTCATTAAAATGTATTTTTGACTAATTTTTTCCCTACTGAAGATAATAGTGTTTCATCTTAAACTGAAGCAAGAACGTATTTAAATAACCATGCTGCTGCTGTTAAGTCGCTTCAGTCGTGTCCAACTCTGTGCGACCCCATAGACGGCAGCCCACTAGGCTCCCTGTCCCTGGGATTCTCCAGGCAAGAACACTGGAGTGGGTTGCCGTTTCCTTTTCCAGTGCATGAAAGTGAAAAGTGAAAGTGAAGTTGCTCAGTCGTGCCCAACTCTTAGCGACCCTATGGACTGCAGCCCACCAGGCTCCTCCGTCCATGGGATTTTCCAGGCAAGAGTACTGGAGTGGGGTGCCAATAACCATAGATACATCTATTTGTCTTCACTACTAATGAAAAGACAATGTTGACCATACCACTGACAAGCACAGGGATAGACTCATCACTCTAGTGGCTCCAGCACTTCACCCCTCTCTGGATCCTTGGCCTTTGTAATGTGACTTGGTTGTTCTGCCAACCAAAAGGTGGCACGTATTTTCCCACTCCTTATTATCAGTTTGAGACTTGCTTTGAACATTGGACAGACCTGACATAAGCCAAAGCTTAAACAGAAGTGCTCAAGTATTTCTTCTTTTGCTTCTCCTCATCTGTGATTGCTTGGAAAACTATTGCTTGGAAAAAATGCCAGAACTAGCCCATTGGAGGATGCCAAACATATGACCCAGTGACTGCAACTGCCCCAGCCGACAGCCAATCAACTGCCAGACTGGTATGTGAGTGAACTCAGCTGAAACCAGAAGAACCTCCCAGCTGAGTCCATCCTAAATCAGCCAACCCTTGAAAACATAGGGGCTTCCCTGGTGGCTCATTTGGTAAGGAATCTGCCTGCAATGCAGGAGACTCAGGTATAATCCCTGGGTGGGGAAGACCCCCTGGAGAAGGAAATGGAAACCACCTCCAGTATTCTTGCATGGGAAATCCCATGGACAGAGGAGCCTGGTGGGCTGCAGTGCATGGGGTCGCAAAGAGTCAGACATGACTTAGCAACGAAACCACTAAACACCACTAGAAACCATTATACCAGTGAGCCCAACCAAGACCAAAAGAACTGCCCAAACAAGTCCAGCCTAAACTGCAATCTTACAAACCAACTGACTTAAAAAAAAAAAAAAACAAACCAATGATTTTCAGTCACTGGGTTTCAGGATGCTTTGTTTCACATATTATTGTGGCAATTAATAAATGGTACAATTGCTATGCTAAAGACTGTATAGCAATAATTTAAGTGAAAGCAACCGGGCAAAGATGAGGCAGCAAGACCCAGGGGTGCAGGGACTATGTTGGGTGATTTACCAGTGCCTCCCCTTTGCATGGCACAGGGACAGTTACAGAGACTCAATAACACGTGCTGGATGAGGCGAACATCCGGTTGTAACAGACCCTATGCTGGAACAGTTCTCAGAATGGTCATAAAATCATTAACTTCCAAACTTTTAAAAATACAGCTGACCAACTTCTATCATTTACTTACCTTTTTTTCCTTTCTAAGTCAAAATCCTCAGCTAGCACATATAAACCACACAGTAAAAAGAGGTTTCTGTAAAAGCCTTTTCCCAAGCACGCCAATGACTCCTTGCCCCATCACATAAAGTCATTTCTTCCCAGCTGCCAGGCTGCTTCTGAAAGAGCTAGAGCCCTGCCAGTTACAGTAGCTGGTATAAAAGCTAATCTTATAAAACACACATCACTTCTCCAACCCCATAATTAAGACCAGAAATCTGTAACTGAGACATTCATAAAACTGGGGTTTCCAAGTGCCAGCTTTGCCTTCAGGTTCTACACAATGGGGCAGATTTGGGAAAAGCTGCCCAGAATAATCTGATGGGCAGGACAATGGGCTCCTGAATGGTCAGTGGCCAATGGGAGCAGCCCCAGGTCAGTGCTTTCCAAAGCTTCTTCTCCGAGCTCATGGCTCAGTACTTCTCCATTCACCTGTGATCACTATTAGAGGCCAAGACTAAACAGCTACTAGCAAATCCATTGTATTAATAGAACAAATTTCTATGGACAAGGTTAGTAGTTGTTTGACTTTTGGAGTTCTGTCTTTATTAATGTCTCCAGAGGCTAGTTGTGAATGAGAAGGCTTTTTAACTTCTCAGAAAGATATTTCTATTTCATCAATTTTATCTTTCACAGAAGGGACCAGCTTCAACCAACTCTTTTCCAATCCTCATACTTGGCTTCAAGTCAGAAGCCAAGATTATTAAACTGATGTAGACACCGTGCTTATTAACTGAGTTCTGATTTATTAACATGCTTGTTTAGACGCAGTCATAACAAGAATTGGGAAGCTAAAGCCACTCCTTCCCAAAATGCAAATACATACACGTGCTTTGCCTCTGAGTCTATTTATCTGGACCAAAGCGTTGATTTTGGCAGGTCATCTTTGAATCCACTTTGGGAGCCTGTCCCTTTGATATAGTCGGAGGGTAAAACCGCCACATCCACATATGTCTTCAATTGCTGAGATATTCTTTTCCCACCACTTCCCACTGTGGAGAAATTTTCAATCTATTTAATATGAGGGAGGAGCCAGGTTGCTATTCTGGGTTTAACTATGAAATATTTATTTGAGTTCTAACTTACCAAGAGCTATTTGAAACCCCAGGGCCTTAGGATTGTATCATTTTCATAAACAGAGGCCCAGAAATTGATCAGGTAATGGGAGGAGGAAGAGGGAAGGTCACCCTGATTTGAAGGAGTGGCAGAGCAGGGAGCTTAGACGATAAGCACCCAGCAGACAGGAAGGGCAACTTTCACGTGCTTCCTTCACAGTTATGGGCAAAGAACATGAAAACGGAAAAGCACCATCAAGATCATATATGGCAAACTTTGCATTTTATATGAGGAAATTAAAGCCCAGAGAGGTTAGGTGATCTACCCAAGGTCACACAGTAAGTCAAAAGAGGAATCAAGATGAATTTTTTTCAGCAAATAACATGAGTACCATCTACAAAGACAGGGCAGTATCATAGGGTTTGATCTTGTAGGTACAAGCCGCAGTACAAACTCTCAAATGTTTTTATCTCTGGCGCCCAAACTCAGTGCACTCATACCAGTGAGCTCCCAACATTAGCTCCCAACAGTGAAGAATTCATGATTTAGGGCGAGGGTTCTCAACCTCAGCACTTCTGACAGTTCAGCGTGGGTAATTCTTCGTTGGGTGGGGATAAAACATCTTGCAGTCTCCCTAGCTTCTACCACTAGATACCAGTAGCATCAAGTTTGGTTCTCCAGGCATTGCCAAATGTCCCCTGGGGAGCAAAACAGCCCCAGTTTAGAACCACTGATTTAAAGCAAAATTAATCTGACACCTATTCAAGGCTCCACATAAGCATCATTAAGCTGAATGATATATTTGTATTAATGATAAGGCAGGTAGAAAGATCTGGAGAGTTAAAGAGAAAGACTTGATATCATCACAGAATTATCCAGTGCCTAGAACCATGCTTCGTACAAAAAACTTATATTCCATCTTTTTATAAATTAATATGTAATATTTAAACTATTTTATTTTAATTTATTGGGCTTTTTAGAAATTGATGATGTTTTATTCTTATTTATTATTTTGGCCATATTGTGCAACATGTGGGATCTTGGGTCCCTGACCAGGGATCAAACTCAGACCTGCTGCATTGGGAGTGTGGAGTCTTAACCACAGGACTGGCAACGAAGTTCCAATTGTTATTTACTATTAATAATAATAAGTGTTAAATTATTAATAAAAACCTTCTAAATGTTTCATGTTTACATTCAGATAATTTTCTTTCCTTTTTCTTACTTCTAATGGACAGTGGGTATACTTTTCCCAATGGCCATTGTAATTCTTCTTTGAAAAAAAAAAAGAAAACATAGCCCAAAGGGTATACAAAGTACACACAAGTAGTGTAAAAACAATCCCTCCCCCAAATAACAATTTTAAAAAGCCTCATTCACATTTGATCCTTTACTAAATTAAAATGTGAGTGAACATCCTGCGGCAACTTCGCTCACATTAGGGCTGTCAGATGGCTTTCTGGCCACCAGCCCTGAGCTGCTGAGGATGGAAGTGGTTAAAGGAGGCAGAGAGGAAGGATGGGCCCTGGACAGTGCAGAGTTAGTACCAATTTCATGTCATTTCAAACTCCCAGCATGAAGCAACTCCTACGTCCTAGGGGAAGGTAGTGATCTGTGACTTTGCTGCCGTACCCACTGGAGGCTAGTGTGTGAGGAACTGTGAGAGGAGCCCCGCAGCTGGACTCAGCTCCGTGACTCACAGAAGACACAAAATGACACTGGTGGGTGATTTTTAAACACTCGTTTGTGAAAAGTTGCTATTGAGTGAGGGATAAAACCTCAGGAAAGTTGGAGAGGTAGTTAACTGTAGCTAATGAGCAACATGCGGAGAAGGCAGTGGCACCCCACTCTGGTACTCTTGCCTGGAAAACCCCATGGACGGAGGAGCCTGGTGGGCTGCAGTCCATGGGGTTGCTAAGAGTTGAACACGACTGAGCGATTTCACTTTCACTTTTCACTTTCATGCACTGGAGAAGGAAATGGCAACCCACTCCAATGTTCTTGCCTGGAGAATCCCAGGGACGGGGGAGCCTGGTGGGCTGCCGTCTATGGGGTCGCACAGAGTCGGACACGACTGAAGCAACTTAGCAGCAACAGCAGCAGCAGCAATGAGCAATGTGAGGGTAAGCAAAGAAACACTGAATTCTCTGTGGAAACGCAAGTCAAGACAAAATCAAGAAGTTGTAACATTCTCTTACTCTCACCTTATTCTCAAATTGAGGGAGTCAGAAAGTTTTGGAGCACAGTCCTCTGGGCTGTCTATTGTAAAGCCTCACTTCACAGGGGCTCACGAAAGAGGGTCCAGACTGAGAGACTCTGCCACTGCAGGCTGGGTGCAGGGTGGGAGAAAGTGCAGGTGGAAAGCCCCAGAAAGAGGCTTGCTTGGCACCTCTGCCTTTCCAGGGCCACCTCCTCAGGCAGCTCTCGCCCAGCTCTAGGGTGTCTGGTACCAAAGGGCTGCCTAGAGTCAGGGTTGGACCTCAGATGTCCTGGCTTGCAGACCCCAAAGAAGCACATCAACTGTGAAAGGAAAATAGGTCAGCTGTGGAGAGGCCTGGCAGTGTCACTCCAGGGGCTTATACGGAGGCTGAAAGATGACTGTTCTCCCAAAGACTCACTGGCGCAGGTGCTGGGTGTGCTGTCCGGGGCTCATCAAGCTGCTCTGATCACCTTCCCCACTGGTGCCACCACTGAGTCCCAAAGAAGCCAGTTCCAGCTATGCCCTGCACTGTGTCGTTTCCTGTCACTTGTCCTTCCCTAAAACCTGGAGGAAGAGATCACTTCCCTATCCTATTTCAAAGAGGCTAAGGATTGCTGGGTTTGATCCTTGGGTCAGGAAGATCCCCTGGAGAAGGGTATGGCAAACCACTCCAGTATTCTTGCCTGGAGAATCCCATGGGTAGAGGAGCCTGGCGGGTTATCCTTGGTAGGAGTTGGCAGGGTTGCAAAGAGTTGGACATGACTGAAATGACTCAGCATGCATGCACAAAGATTGCTGGGAGAAATACCAACAACCTCAGATATACAGATGACACCACCCTATTGGCAGAAAGTGAAAAAGAACTAAAGAACCTCTTGATGAGGGTGAAAGAGGAGAGTGAAAAAGCTGGCTTAAAACTCAACATTCAGAAAACTAAGATCATGGCATCTGGTCCCATCACTCTGTGGCAAATAGAAGGGGGAAAAGTAGAAGCAGTGACAGATTTTCTCTTCTTGGGCTCCAAAATCACTGCAGACGGTGACTGCAGCCATGAAATTAAAAGACGCTTGCTCCTTGGAAGAAAAACTATGACAAACCTAGATAGTGTATTAAAAGGCAGAGATATCACTTTGCTGACAAAGGTTCATCTAATCAAATATACGGCTTTTCCAGTAGTCATGTATGGATATGAGAGTTGGACCATAAAGAAGGCTGAGCACCAAAGAACTGATGCTTTCAAACTGTGGTGCTGGAGAAGACTCCTGAGAGTCCCTTGGACATCAAGGAGATCAAACCAGACAATCCTTAAGGAAATCAGCACTGAATATTCATTGGAAAGATCTGATGCAGAAGCTGAAGCTTCAATACTTGGGCCATCTGATGTGAAGAGCCAACTCATTGGAAAAGACCCTGATGCTGGGAAAGATTGAGGGCAGGAAGAGAAGGGGGTGACAGAGGATAAGATGGTTGGATGGCATCACCGACTCAATCGACATGAGTTTGAGCAAACTCTGAGAGATAGTGAAGGACAAAGGAGCCTTGTGTTGCTGCAGTCTATGGGGTCATGAAGAGTGGGACGTGACTGAGCGACAACCACAACAAAGGGAGTGAACTGCCTGCTTGGCTGCACTCCCAGCAGCTCCAAATCTCTGACAAACCGTGGCTCCCACATGAGCCAGCAGGAAGGTATTCATGCTTGGTTCTATACCATTCACCAAGCTGGACAGAATCCCACAATTGTCCTTCTCCAGAAAAGTTCACCCTCCTGTAATGTGCCAGATGCTTTATCTATTATCTTGAAGTGAAAGTGTTTGTGGCTCAGTTGTGTCTGACTTTTTGCAACCCCATGTGCTGTAGCCCACCAGTCTCCTCTGTCCATGGAATTCTCCAGGCAAAATACTGGAGTGCGTAACCATTCCCTTCTCTGGGGTATCTTCCTGACCCAGGGATCAAACCCAGGTCTCCCGCATTGTAGGCAGATTCTTTACTGTCTGAGCCTTCCTTCTAACAACATGGCGATGTGCATGTGTATAAGTGAGAAAACCAGGGTTAGGAGAAGGTAATTAACTTGTCCAAGGTTGCACCAACAGGTAAGTGATGTGGCTGGGACACCAAGCCTAAGTCCTGTGCTCCCACCATGACAGGAAGGGATGAGAGATGCAGTATTGAGGGCAAGTCTGGGCCTCTCCTGCCTGACTTGCTCCAAGATAGACCTGGAAGATTCCACAGGGACTGCATCTCTCCATGCCACCTGCCATGTGCTGGTTTCTCTGGTACCCCGAGAGCATCTCCACAAATGGCTGTGAGCATGGCTGCCCTCCAGACCTGCACTTCCCACCACACCCAAGCTGGGACCACAGAGATTCCGCGCAGCCAGTCTCTCAAAGTCAGCCTCACGTTCCAACACAAGACCTCAGGTGCAGAGGCTACGGGACCCTTCTTAGACTTGGGGACAAATGGGTAGCCTTGGCCTAACTACAGGCCCAGAGCCTCATTTATATTTCCTGTGGCTTCTGTAACAAATTATCACAGATCTAGTGGCTCAGAACCACACAAATCCATTCTCTCACAAGTTGGTACGTTAGAAGTCAGACACAGGTCTCACCGGGCTAAAATCAAGGTGTCAGCAAGGCCGCGCTCCTCCCTAGAGGTTCTAGCAGAGAATCTGTTTCCTGGCCTTTTGCAGCTTCTGGAAGCTGCCTGTATTCCTTGGCCATTGGCCCCATTCCTCAGCTCATCCTCAGAGGCAGCCACAGCCGGCTGAATCCTTCTCACATGGCATCGCTTCTCTTCCACAGAAACACCGCTTTCTGACTCTCTTCTGTCTCCCTCACCCACTTTGAAGGACCTTTGTGATTCAGTCTGGTTGATGCAGAAAACTCAGAATAATCTCCCCATCTCAAGGTCCTCAATGTAATCACATCTGCAGAGTCCCTTTGCCATGAAAAGTAACGTTAACAAGAATCAGAGATTAGGACACAGACATCTTTGGGGAGGAGGCGCACCCCATGAGGCCAGAATCTCCCCTCAGGTCATTTTCACACACGGAGTGCAGACATTTTGATAACTCTGGCCCAGGACCACCTTGGACTGTGAGCAAGTTGAGGATGGGGCGTCTCCTATCTTATTAACCAGCGCCTAACACATGGAAGGCACTCTGTGGGGTCTGTTGCTTGAATAAGTGCCCACCTTGGCCGACAAACTGACCTCTCCCAGTAGCCTTTAAATCCAAGGACCTTCGATGACTCACATCTGCCTTCTGACTGCTCACTCTTAGATACAGCCCTCCTGACCATGAGTGCCCATCAGCACAGACCAGGGGCTGCATTCACCCACCAGAGTCCCTCTGCCCACAGTAGAGGCAATGCCACTTGTGGTGACGAGTTTGCAAAACCTGAGATATTGCCATGGGAGACTCTGAGAACACCCTTGTCAACATGATGCTGTCTCACCCCAGGATCTAAGGTGTTTAAATTGACACGTCACACTTCCCTGGTGTTCAGTGGTTGAGAATCCACCTGCCAATGCAGGGGACACGGTTGATCCTGGTCCAGGAAGATGCCACATGCCACGGGGCAACCAAGCCTGTGTACCACAACTACTGAGCTCTCATGCCCCAGAGCCCATGTTTCACAACAAAGAGAAGTCACTGCAATGAGAAGCCGACATCGCAACTAGGGAAGATCCAGCACAGCCATTAATCAGTCAGTTAAATCAATTCATGAACCATCTCTCCACCCTGTGAGCACTGGAGCAGCTCTACATTTAAGGCCCTCAGGGTGAAGTCCAAATGTTCGAGTACAAAATAACCCTGGCAAATGGTTTTGTAGAGGGAGGGATGCAATGCCGCCTTCACATCTCTCTAGCGCCCCCTCTGGCACCTTCCAGTCATAATGAACAAGGACATCACACCTCACTCCCCAGATTTAGCACAATGCTCTGCTGAATTAACCCCAGAAGGGGTGAGATGAGCAAACAGACTCGGGATAGATTAAGAATCTACCCAAAGTCATCTAGCTTATAAATAGGAGAGCCCTGTGTAAACCCTGTCTGACTCAAAACCAGTGTGCTCTCAGCCTCATTAACCCAACCTCCCAATACGGTGAGATAACACTGGCCACAATTCATGCTTCAGGGCCTCCTCTGGTGACCAGGAGTGTCCACTACACACAGGATTGCCTGGGCCCAGTTACAGGGCAGCCCTTTCCCTCTCATTTCCCATTCTGTGAACATTAGGATCAAAAACCTCGTGATGTTGTCACTTCTAGATTTCCATGTATAGTAGAAAGGATTTCGTTAGACAATTAGAAGAACTTGCCCAAACATTAAGGATTGGGTAAGACCATTGGATTAAATTTTCCAAACAAAACAACAAGCAGACACTGGAATGGAATTATCGAGGTGTCTCCCTTTGGAATTTTGCACAATATAGTCCACAGATTCAGTAGCTGACTAAAGCCGTTCACAAATTAAAAAAACAAAAACACCTATGTCTTCTTCCCTAAGTCTGTTCTATCACTCATTCTCGGAGCCCCACACACCTCAGGTGCCTGGATTGAGGGAGATAAGGGGGAGGTTACCTGTCATCACCCGTCAGAGGAAAACAAACCCCAGCATCCACCCTGAATCTGTGGTTCTCAAACTCTAGCAGGCATCATAATCCCTAGGAGGGCTTACTAAAATAGAGATCATTCACCCTAGCTCTAGAATTTCTGACTCGGTAGGTCTGGGTGGGGTCTGAGAATCTGTGTCACTAACAAGTGCCCAAGTGATGCTGCTGCTGCTGCTGCTGGGGTGGGGGGTGGCGGGGAGCAGGGGGACCACACTCTGGGAATTGCTGATCTGAACCTCATCGGCCTCAATCCTTTTACATGGTTGGATTTAGAAGGGATGTTGGCTTCCTCCCAGCCCTGAGGCGTGCCACAGGGCCTATACGATGACCAAGTGCTTCTTTCCCAGCTTTTCTTAGAAGCGTCTTTCAAAACCTAGCTAGAACTCTGATCTTTCACCAAAGAGGCGCTAGCCTGCTTTCCCCCATCACAGCTGAGATCATGTCGTCTTTTGTTTTCTCTGAAAAGACACTAATCTTAAGTGCTCGCTGTGAGCTGCCTGTTTACCAAGCTGCCACTGACTTGGCACCGAAGTTTGCTTAACCTCTGCTCAGCTGCTGTCTTCTGAGGATTTTCTTGTCCCGCCCTTGGCCAGGCTCATGTTTTTCCAGTTCAGTCCTGAGAAGTCTCTCATTTCCCAGGTGGAGGAATTCGGGTTTCTTTCCTGCATGAGCCCCTTCTGGATTCCCTTCCTTGGCTGCTCCAGGCAGACCAGGGACAGGGATGTGCCAGCTGTCCCAGCAGGGAGGGGTATTTTATCACCACAGTGTTTGGAACTGTTGGCACATGGTGATAATAAATGAGGTTTGTTTCGTTACTGTTTTTAAATGTAGGGGGTTGTGGGCCCCCCATCAGCAGTATCAGCATCACTAGGGCACTTGCCAGTGATGCAGATTGTCAGACCCCACCCAAACAATGCACTCCCCTCCCACTCCTCCTCCCCTATGGCTGGCTCCTGGGGCAGACAGCTTCCACCCTCAGCCACCGTGGCCCACTGAGGCCATACAGGGTTGTTATTCTACAAGTCTTTAAGTTGAGCACCATTTCTAAAAGGGCCATTGTCACAAGGTCCCCTGGGAGCAGGAGTCAGGGTCTAGATACAATTCCCATTTTCCTATTTCTTCCACAACCACCACCTCCACCCACCCCACTATACTGCCCAGCTCTGGGCCCTGGAATCACTCTTACTTTTGTCCATTTGTTATTCCTTCCCTCCCCACCCACCACCCATCAAAACCTGCCCAACCTCCTGCCTAAGTGGCTAATTGATCTGCCAAAACCATTCTCCCTAAGGCCTTTGTGGAAAGGCAGGACTTTCCCCAGACCTTGGCATACCTAAAACAGCAGGATTCCTAGGTTGTGTGGTGTCCATTTACAAACAAAACAAAACAAAACAAAACAAAACAAAACTGTACTGTTAACGATGGTGATGAAGCAACTCAAAGCTCCAAGGGTCAACATGGAAAAGGTAACCTCTGGTCAGGACCCCTCAGACCACGCTGTGTATGTGAACTCTGAATGTCCATCTTAAGGTATCAGCTTTCTTTTGTTGCAGGGAGAAGTCAATTCTGACTCCATTTGAAACTGTTTCTTTGACTTGCTGTTTGTTGCTTTTGTTATTATAACCATACATAATGGCCTGCCTCAAAGAATCTGCCCCTCTGCCTGATTGTTAAACTGCCTTTGTTCAGAACCCTGTCCACCTGTACTTGGCAGGAAGGAGGAAACTAACACATCCCCCTGCCTGAAGCTTCCCATCCTTGGAGATATTTGCAAGATTAATGGCCTTTTTTATTTTGGTTTCTCACCTCTCCCCCATCTTTGACCCATGAAAGAGCCTGGCATCCGGACTCTGACAGAATGGTTATTTTGAGACCTTAGTCTGCTATCTTCTTGGTCAACCAGCTCTCCAAATACAGTCGTATTCCTTGCCTCGACACCTCTTCTCTCAGATTCATTGACCTCTCGTGCAGTGAGCAGAGTGAGCCTGGACTCCGTAACACTTTTAACATCCAAACAAATGTCCTGAACTCCATCCCATGGGAGTAGAGTGCCCTCCTCCAGACACCTAAGTGGGGGCAGGGCAAGGGGACTCATAGCTGGGCCACCCCACACTTAAATTCTCCCTTAAAGGGACTTCTTGGTCCAGGCTCACCAACCAGCCTCCTGCATTTATGGTTTTCTCTGTGCACCTGTGTGTGTTCCCCTCCCTCAGATACTACCCCCTCCCCCACTCATTCTCCAAATATTTTGCCTGAATTTTGGGAAAAAACATAAGAGAAAATAGCTTAAAACTGAAATTGGTCACCAGTATCCTTAAAGTTGCTATTCTATCCCCACCACTCTCACCCTCTCTAACTGGATCTTTTCTTGTTTATCTTTTCCCAGTTTTCCAGGCTCCAATCTCCCTGTCTCCCTCTACTCACAAACCACCAAGGGAAAATGGAAAAGTTCTGTTACTTTATAATATAGACATGTTTAAATCTGAACACTCCTTTCCCGGTGGCTTCAGGCCCTCTTTTTCTCATCTGTTTAATAAAGTTTCCTTAACAAAAAACCACCTTCTCCTGGCATGAAACCCACTGATTCCAGCACACAGAGAAGCTACAACAGTCATTTCTGTTTTGAAATAGCAAATTTTCCTTCCCTGATATCTAGGCAATTTCCTCTTCTGCCTACAGGCCTCACTTTGATTCTTAAACCATAAGAGGCTTTTCTTGTGCCAATTCACTTTTCTCAATTACTTATATATATTTTTTCATAATATTGTAGAAACATGTCATATATTACTGAAAAACAGAACACATGATCCCATTACTCTTTCAACCATTTTCATTTTCAAAGGCTCCATTTTAGTCTTCATCCACCCATACATATTTTAAGGCATCCATGTTTTCTCTTCTGCTTTTTGATTTTCCTGATACTACAAGCAACTTTTCATGTCTTCATTGCTGTTATTCTAATAGCTGTAGAACACTACATCAACTTATTGCCCCACAGTTTATCTATATGTTTGTTGTTGTTGTTTAGTTGCTAAGTCATGTCTGACTCTTTGCAAACCCATGGACAGTAGCCCACCAGGCTCTTCTGTCCATCAGATTTCCCAGGCAAGAATACTGGAGTGGGTTGCCATTTCCTTCTCCAGGTGGATCTTCCCAACCCATGGATCTAACCCACATCTCCTGCATTGCAGACAGATTCTTTACCAACTGAGCCACCAGGGAAGCCCTATTTGTTTGCCTTCATCTAAACTGGTTTTCTCTTTTTTTATTTCATCTTCCCTTTCTATTAGTTAAATAGGTATATATTCTTCCACTCCTGTAGAGTATCAAAAAACGGGCTTTTGTTTTAAAATCTCCTGGCAATAAGTAAATACAATTATTTATACTTTGGTTTTTGCTGGATACTCTCTGTGTGTTGTGTGTTACGTCACTTCAGTCGTGTATGACTCTGTGCAACCCTATGGACAGCAGCCCACCAGGCTCCTCTGTCGACAGGATTCTCTAGGCAAGAATACTGGAATGGGTTGCCATTTCCTTCTCCAAGATACTCTTTAGTCAACCTAAAATAAATTGTCTCCTCAAGTCCTACATGGCACTGTGATCATAGATTCAGGTCCTCCATAGCACAATAGCAGAATTCCCCATGCATAGGCAGTGCCAATTTCTAGCATTAAATATTAAGCAGTTTCTGTTGTCCTCAAAGTACAAACAAGCTGGCGAATCACTTGATACCCACATTCAGATGGCCATCAGTGTAAGACACAACTTGAGCATGGGCTGATGGCAGAGATGGCCTCAAACCCAGCCTAGCCTGCCTTGTGCTGGGGCTCTGAACCCCACACAGACTCTTTCTGGGGAATAGAACCATCCTTCCATCATTTGACCCAAAATGCTGTGCATCCTTAGAGAGGCTGCTGCTGCCATTAAGTCACTTCAGTCATGTCCGACTCTGTGAGACCCCATAGATGGCAGCCCACCAGGCTCCCCTGTCCCTGGGATTCTCCAGGCAAGAACACTGGAGTGGGTTGCCATTTCAGAGGCTACCTACCTTCAAACAAAATATAGTAATCCTTCAATTATTTGTTAGAGAGGCCTTCCAAATATCCCTTTATTCTTGGCTTTGGACAATGGTTTTACATTTACATTTGAGATGTTGTCAAAACTTGAAGAATATAACGAAACCACATTGCAAAGGATTAAAGGAAAACTGAGTTTGAAAATAATCTAAAACCTTCCTTCTCCCTCAATCTTTCAGCTAATCTACCCAGAGTTTGGGGTGGGGTACCAATTGTTTAAGACCCCAGGGTATCCACACATGCACTTCAGCAGTAAAGTTGTCTATTAATTCTTCAAAATTATCTCCCTGGACCTCGTTCATGTGACCACAAACACAAATAATGAGAATGGAAAACATCTTTGGCTCGGGAAGTAAGCTGTTTCTGTTAGTTAGACTATGATTTTGAATCTATTAGCAAAGCTTTGCTGTCTTGTCTGGAATCAGAGAGGTCAGTATGAGGTTAAGCCCAAGTGAATGGCCCGTCCCGAAATAAACATAGCACAACCCAGAGCTATGTGCAATGTTATTCTTTCACCTTCTTCCTGGGATTTCAGAGGTTGTGCAAATGGAACACTAAAAGGGACAAAATAATGTGACAGTATGAAGTAATGCCAGGAGAGAAATCTGTTTATCTGAGGATTCAGAGAAGAAATAAAACATACTTTAACTGTAGATGTGGGGCTTCCCTGGTGGCTCAGATGGTAAAGAATCCACCTGCAATGCAGGAGACCTGGGTTTGATCCCTGGGTTAGGAAGATCCCCTGGAGGAGGGCATGGCAACCCACTCCAGTATTCTCGCCTGGACAATCCCATGGACACAAAAAGTAAGACATGACTGAGCATCTAAGCACAGTACAACTGAGGATGTACCTACCTCTACTCCCTTACAAACCCCCTCTTCCTTCAAAAAGAAAAACTTACAATTTCTCTTTTTTTTTTTGTCTTGTTTCCAAAACGTTTTCATTCTCCCTCTCTCTCCTATATATACAGAGGGGAAGAAACATTGGGATGTTAGAACTGAGTGGAGGAGCTGGAGAATCAGCAAAGCCAGTGCTTTTTAAACTTGTTTTAAACCAAAGAATCTGATTACTGACTAAAACACATTTGTAAACCGTATTAGCTGTGGCTGCAATGACGCTGTGTAACAACCACCCCCCAAATACAATGCTTTTAACGTTTGTTCTCTGTTTACAGATCTGCAGGTTGACTGTAAGATGGTCTGGAAGGGACTTGACTGGAGAAGTCCTGCTTCAGGCTATGGGCTCGGTCTAGTCTGCTCCACACATCTCTCATTTTCTTAGACCAGCAGCTACCTGCAGGCACATTCTCATAGTAAATGGAAGAGCACAGAGGCAAGCCAAACCAAGCAACACACGTTTCAAGCCTGTGCTGGCATCACATCCTCTCACATTCTATAAGTAATTCAAAAGTAAGTCAAAGTAAATCACATGGCCAAGCCCCAAACCAGGGGCTTGCGGTCTGCTCCAAGGGGGAGAGATTTATTTGCTGACCAGCAATCCAAATATGTAAAACAGACATATTTACATATTTTACAAAGTGGCTCTTTGCTAGTTGAGTTGAGATGAGGGAAGCCTGGACCCTGGGCTCTTCCCCTTGCCAAATTCCCAGTGAGTCCTCTGGTAACACAAGGGCTTCAAGGAACACAGCATGAAATGTCAGGCAACCTGCTCATTTTACAGATGAGAAAGTTGAGGTGCAGATAATTACAATAACTTATCCACCATCTGAGAAGTATCTGGCGTGAGGCCACCACCGAGAACACCCTCTCTACAAGTTTTCAAATCTGATGACAACTGGTCATTTTTCAGTCTCTAGTCACAGTTAGAGAGATTACCACAGTTACATAGTTTACAATTTGCGTAAATTGCTTGCAGCTGGAGAAAATATTCACAAATCAGGTAGCATAGTAAATAAAGAAAAAGAGGGGGTGGAGATATGACTCTGGCTACCGAATCTCCAGCTACTCACTTCACAGCAGCATCTACTTTCATTCCCACCACCCATGTACGTTTGCTGTAGGTTAGAGCAGACAAACCAAGTGGGAGAGCGTATCGTTCAGCCAAATTCTACAGGCATCTTCAATACAGAAAATTTTCAAATTACAAAATAGAAACAAGGCCATAATGCTATCGTAAGGCTTCAGAAGCCAAAGCATTAGGAAGAGCGGAGAAACTTCCCCAAAGCTGTAACCCCTTAGCACCAGAGGCCCTAGAGAGAGCACCCATGGCCTGAGGATGCTGCCCAGCAAAGAGACCTACAGGTCCAGCTGGAGGACTTCTCAGGAGTAGATACCAGAAACAGAGAGTAGGGTCAACGCCAAGAAAAACAGCCATTTAACGAGGCATCCGAGAAGCCAGAGGCACACCAGGATCCCACAGAGGGCCAGGTGTTTGCAGCCTTATCCAGGCCATGATTGTGAAATCAAGGATGGGTACAAGACATGGTCCCCCTCAGCAGTTGGTGGGGAAGAGGGAATGAGGTGAAACAGCCAGGCTGTTTCTTGAGCTGCGAGTGCAAAGGGATCCCTTGTCCAGTGTTTGGCATCCTCTCAGCACAGCTCTATTTACGCACGTTATCAGGCCACCCCAGGGACTGAAGCTTACAATCTGTCTTTCTACGCAAAAGACAATGTACTGACCTTGTGCCGTGTCATGTGAACAGAGCAGAAACTACATCTGGGAACTACATTTCCCAGAGTTCCTGTATGGCTCCAGATCAAGGCCGGCAATAAGAGAAATCTGCAGGAGATTTGGAAGGTGGAATGAAGCAATGGCCATCGGGTTCCAGAGACCAGGTGTGGGCACCAGGTGCGGCAGCAGCTCACACACTGTCACAGCCCTGCTGGCCCACCTCAGCGCTGCTGACATCAGCTGGGTCCACAGCAGATCCAGGTCTAACCAGATCTCCCCCAGCCTCTCCAAGCCCTGAGCCGGGTACACATTCAGCTCTGTGACAACGGGCACCTGCTTTTCCTGTGCGTCCCATGTGGGATCAAGCCTGGAGGCAGTGAGAGTCAGGGGCACATTCCAGTTTGTTCCTGTCCTCTCCCACTTCACATCAAACTTTTGTCCCAAGTGCAGGCCCTGCTGGTCTGCGGAAGATTTAGGCCCTACACCAGACACAGAGGCAACAGCCTTGCACAGACTTTGCCACTGTTTTTCATACTGCGTAAATCTAATCTCCATAGTGAGTCCTTTATTCTGTGTCACTCAGAATAGCTGTGCTGTTCCTGATCCAATGCTAACTAATACAACCGACTATTCCCATGGTCTCAGCAAACGCAAAGACCTTCTGTTTTTGCTTCCATGTGGTTCCTCTGAACAGCTTTTTCTACCAGCTTCTGCTTTCTTGATTGAACTTTGATCACTATCACCGCCACCACCAACACCAACACCACTGTCGTGGTCACCATCGTGACCACTACCAAACCACCGTCACCATTACCAAAACCATGACTACCACCATCACTTCCATTGCCACCATCATCACCAAAACCAGCGTTACCACTGCAGTCACCTGCTGCCTCCACCACAACCCTCACTCTGGTCTTATCTCCCTGAATTTTTTCACACCAACAGATGCATCCAAATTATTCCTATTTTACAAATGTGGAGCTGAGGCCCAGAGAGATTAAGTAACATGGAGAGATTTAAACCCAGGTCCAGCCCAAGTCCCCTCTTCCATCACTCCACTGCACAGCCTCTAGGACTATGTTTAACAGAAGAGGGCACTGGCCAAAGAAGCAAAAAGGACAGGAAGAAATGGAACTGTGCTGATCAAGAGAGAAGCACACAGAGAAACAGCAGCTAGAAAGCAGTAGATAGGCAAGTAGGGATGGATTCAGACAAGTCCCTCAGACCAGAGCTGGGGGTGGGGATGGGGGAGACCAGCCGCCGGGTAGCAGCAGCTCTGATCTAAAGCCCGCCTGGGATTCCAAGAGGAAGTGGCCTTGCTTTTGCCAAACTCAAAAGGGACAGCCTCAGAGGAAAGCCTGCCCGCTGCCTGGAAGACAGAAATCAGGTCCTTTCTGGCCTCCAAAGAAAGAGTCAGTGAGTTCAAAGAGGCAGGGGTCACAAATTATGAGAAGCACCTGTAATGCCCACTGAATGCCTTGGCCAAAGCTGTTCTCAGCCCTGGCTGTGCCTTAGAAGAGTTCTGAAACTCTTCACCCTGAAAACTTCTCTTACCTTTTAAATATTCCCCAGTTCATTTTAACATGCAGAAAGGGCTGAGAAACAATGCATTAAACCAACACAACTCAACTGAGCTCATGATTCTCCTCCATTTGAGCCCCCAGAAGTCTCTCCACTCTCGTATGATTTAGTTGGGTTCTTGAACAAAGTGACTCTGGATAAGAGATAGTGGTAAAGAAGATGAGAAAAAAACATTCTATCCCAGGAAGAAGAAACAGATAAGCCTAATTTTAGATGGAGGAATCTACCCCCTTTTTATTTGGGGATGAGAGAAATTGAGTTACTCTACGGGCTGAAGCAGTAAGAAAAGGAAAGTAGGTTGGAGGTGGCTCCAGTAGATGCAGCGAGTACTGCCCTCCCCCCGGCTCAAGGTAAAGTTCCTCACTTTCTACATTATTCAAAGGCTCCATGGAACAAGAGCAATTATAATCAACAATAGTGATGGTTAGCATTTGTCAAACACTTATTATGTGCCAGGCACTGTGCTAAGTTCTTTATGTATAGTAACTCTTAATTCTCAAGGTAACTTTATGTAGTAGAGGCTAGCATTTTCCCCTCATGAACAGATGAAGAAACTGAAGCACAGAAAGGCTAAAGAATTTGCCCAAATTCATGAAGGGTCAGAGCTGGGACAGTAACCCAGGAATATGTCTCCTGAGTCCACACTCCTAACACTACATCATCCAACATCTCATCCCTCATGGTCCCTGAGGTGAGTAATATTATCCCCATTTTACAGGTGGAAAGACAGGTGGAAAGTTAAGTGACTTTCTCAAGCTGCCCCGTCACCTCACTAGCACAGCCTGGACTGGGATCCTTCATAAGTAGAAATACACCAGACAGGTTTAGGAGCAGTTTAGCCTCAGAGAAATGTTACTAAATGCCCAATTCTTCCCCAACACCACCCCATCCTTCACACTCAGAGGATACACAGAAATCACATGCAACGATATTTCTAAATAACTGTACTTTAAAAAATCTATTCAAGACCCAAACCAGCACTGGCTTAAGTGCCGAGTCTAAAAATGACACATAAATAGAAGAAACGGTGAATCCAGTCATACTCTAGGCTGGGCAAAACATCTCAGATTATTTGTTTCAAACATTTTGCAATTGGCAAGACCCAAACCACATTTTTCCAAGCATTCCCTTCTCCACTCCCCCCGCCATGGCCCTGCTTTACATTGCAAACCCATGTGTATTTCCCAAAAAATGTAATCCATATGTCTCTGATCCGTTTACACTTAACTCATCAAATTGTTGTTTGCTCAGAGTTGTTTGCTGCCCATGAAGCCTTCTGAGACTGTCTGTGAGGCCTTCAAAAAGCTCTTTCAGCTTCTTTTCTTAGAAACAGGAAGCTACATTTAGTCAAGGGCAAATGAAATTAAAAATGTTGGCAATGGGAGGGAAGAAGTTCCAGGACTGAAAAGTTTGTTCTTTGTTCCCATGGCAGAACAGTAAGGAAGGTCCCCCTGAGGTGGTATTTCAAGGTTTTGGGTACTTGCTCTTGGTGAAACGACAAGGTTAGGGGCTGTCCAATTTTGTCTTCAGTCATCCACAGTCCCTCTGTGGCTACAGTCCCTGAGGTGGCTTTGGAATGGACTGGAGAACCAGGAGCACGTCCCTGACCTGGGTCATCAGTGATCTGATGGTAAACCCTATATACTGGATTTCTATCTCAGCAGCTAAAGATCTTGCAAATTCTGCTTTTATATCGACCTAAAAAAAAAAAAATGCATGCATATAGACAACAAATCAAACACTTCTTAAAACAAACCATTACATCTGATATGGTTTAACCCATCCATGTTTTTTGGCCTTTGCAAAAGGTTCTAGTTTTGTGTTTGGTTGTTGGTTTCTTTTTTTTTTTTTTAATTGCTTAAGTTCAGCTAACTTCTGTCCTTTGGGAAAACTGATCTATGTAAATATGGTTTAACTAAAGAGATTCAAGACAGTCACATGTGTTTTACATTTCCTAATCATCCTGAGCTCTGTACATAGTGAGCAGACTGAGAAAATGATGGTGGTCTCATTTCAACATCAATTTTCATCCTTTTTATCTCCCAAGAATACTGAATGATGGCTGAAGAGAATCGCACTTCCTATTTCCAGACAATCAGAAGCTGGTATTTATGGAAACCCTGTCAGTGTGTGAAGGTGACTGAATGGGTGGAAGGCTCTAAGGGAAATAACAACTCTCTTCTCTAAGATGTCCACATTCTCAATGTTGACCAAAAGTTTAGTGAAGATTCATTTTAAATATTCCAAGCCCCTGATTAAATTGAATATGATCAACATTTAAATATGACCAACATTTAAATATGATCAATACAGTGTTAATTGCATTCATCTTCTAGTACTGCATGATAAGTCACTACAGCGTAAGTGACTTACAACATAAATTTGCTGTCTCACAATCTCCATGGATCAGGGATCCAGGTGTGGCTAAACTGGGTCTCTGCTCAGGCTCTCAGACAGTTGGAATTGGAAAAGACCCTGAAGCTTGGAAAGATTGAAGGCAGGAGGAGAAGGGGATGACAGAGGATGAGATGGTTGGATGGCATCATCAACTCAATGGACATGAGTTTGAGTAGGCTCCAGGAGTTGGAGATGGACAGGGAAGCCTGGCATGCTACAGTCCATGGGGTTGCAAAGAGTTGGACACGACTGAGTGAAGGCGTCAGTCAATCTATGTCCTCATCTGGAAGCTGAACTGGGGAAGAATCCACTTTCAAGTTCATTAAGGTTGTTGGCAGCATTCACTTCCTTATAACTGTAGGTATCTCCATTTTCTTGATAGCTTTTGGCCATGAACTGCTCTCAAGTCTTTGAAGCCACCCTTGGGTCCTTGCCAAGCAGGGCCACATTCTTAAAACATAACTACTTACTTCTTCAAAGCCAGCAGGAGAGTCTCATCCTTCACGAATGGCCCAGTCCTGCTTCAAGGGCCTTTGCCTGATTAGGACAGGCCCACCCTATATCTACCCCCTCCTCTTGATTAACTCAGAATCAACTGATTTGGAACTTTAATTACATTTTCCAAACTTCTTACCTTAGCTGTATAATATAACCTAGAAGGGGTATGACATCTCTCATATTCAAAGGTTCCATCCACACGTAAGGAGAAGCATGTATGCTGGGGAGGGGGCTGGATTTTGGAGGCCACCTTAGAATTCTGCACACTATACCTACTATGTGCAAGGGTATGGTGATACATAAGTTATGAATCCTACCTTCACAAAACTCACATCCAAATAAAAGCAGTGTATACATAACAAATAATGAGTACTACCTGAGATACATTCTGTAATAGAGATATGTTCAATGTTCAGAAACAGCACAAAAGTGGTCACATAGAAATCAAGATGGGTAAGGTGAACAGAAGTTCGGCAGGCAAGCATGTATGGGAAAGAGGGGATGAAATAAGATTGCCTGAAACACTATAGTGTGATTAAGAAATTATCAGGAATCTGATTTTCCTAAGAGTTTAGCATGAGAAACGCTGGGCTGGAAGAAGCACAAGCTGGAATCAAGATTGCCAGGAGAAATATCAATAACCTCAGATATGCAGATGACACCACCCTTATAGCAGAAAGTGAAGAAGAACTAAAAAGCCTCTTGATGAAGGTGAAAGAGGAGAGTGAAAAAGTTGGCTTCAAGCTCAACATTCAGAAAATGAAGATCATGGCATCTGGTCCCATCACTTCATGGCAAATAGATGGGGAAACAGTGGAAACAGTGTCAGACTTTATTTTTTTGAGCTCCAAAATCACTGCAGATGGTGATTGCAGCCATGAAACTAAAAGACACTTATTCCTTGGAAGGAAAGTTATGACCAACCTAGATAGCATATTGAAAAGCTATCTAGAGACATTACTTTGCCAACAAAGGTCCGTCTAGTCAAGGCTATGGTTTTTCCTGTGGTCATGTATGGATGTGAAAGTTGGACTGTGAAGAAAGCTGAGCGCCGAAGAATTGATGCTTTTGAACTGTGGTGTTGGAGAAGACTTCTTGAGAGTCCCTTGGACTGCAAGGAAATCCAACCAGTCCATTCTGAAGGAGATCAGCCCTGGGATTTCTTTGGAAGGAATGATGCTAAAGCTGAAACTCCAATACTTTGGCCACCTCATGCAAAGAGTTGACTCATTGCAAAAGACTCTGATGCTGGGAGGGATTGCGGGCAGGAGGAAAAGGGGATGACAGAGGATGGGATGGCTGGATGGCATCACCAACTCAATGGACATGAGTTTGAGTGAACTCTGGGAGATGGTGATGGACAGGGAGGCCTGGCGTGCTGCAATTCATGGGGTCGCAAAGAGTTGGACATGACTGAGTGACTGAACTGAACTGAACTGAAGAGTTTAGCAAATATGCTGAGCATCTTTATTTTGACTTGTCTTCTCCAAAAGAGTAGGAAGATTAATTGCCTTAAAGCCTGGTTAACAGACCATGTGTATGTGTATGTAATATGTTGCATGTGACCCATCTGCTTACAGCAATCATGAGAATAACACTGAAGGAAAAAATGTATAATAAATTAGCACTCCAGCTGTGGACTGAATGTCTGTTTACCCTAAAAAATCATATACTGAAGCCCTAACCACCCACTCCATTCAACTGTATTTGGAAGTGGAGCCTCTGAGAAGTAATTAGGTCATGAGGGTAGAACTTTTATGGGGGGATTAGTGCCCCTTATGAAAAAGAAATGGACTTCCCAGGTGGTGCTAGTGGTAAAGAAACCGCCTGCCAAAGCAGGAGACATGAGACTCAAGTTTGATCCCTGGGTCAGAAAGATCCCCTGGAGGAGGACATGGCAACCCACCCCAGTATTCTTGCTTGGAGAATCCAATGGACAGAGGAGCCTGGAGGGCTACAGTTCATGGGGTTGCAAAGAGTTGGACATGACTAAAGCGACTTGCACAAACTGATTAAGACATCAGCCCTGTAAGGAAACATGCTTCTGTCTGTGTTTCCCTCAGAATGTATGGACCTTTTACAATTGAAAGTTGCCCTTGAAATAATTTTCATTCCAGAAAGGTGGGAATGAGTCCATACCTACAGGCATAACAACAGGAAAAGCCAAGGCAATTGCTGCATCCCAGAGCACAAAGAACAGCAACCAAAGCTGGACAGAAAGCCAGGCCAATCCCAGTGCCTGAGGCAACACATGCTAAACTGCAGCCCACATCCTGGCACTTTCATAACTTGAAACAGGATTCGCTTTTGAAGCTTGAAGCCTTCTGACTCCTCCACCACAATATATAAACACAGGCCAGAAAGAAAATGCCTCTAAAAATTACAGTAGCCTTTATGGCAACTCTAAAACACCTCTTGAACCACTAGGAAGATGACAATACTATAAATGAAAATGCAATCATCTTGCCGGCAGTTTGGGTCCACATGTTCCACTTCCATCGCCAAGTCTGTCTGTGGGTATTTTCTGGTTACTCAGACCTGCTCAAGCTGAGTCTCCCTCTCTGGAGCCCTCCTGGAAAGCCACAAGGCAGAGGGGAAAGTATGTTAGATATGACATTAGGGAACCAGGGTTCCAGATTCGATTCAGTTTGTTCTTTCATTTACCCAGGATTATTGAAGGATAAGTGATTTTCCCACTTCTTGGATAAGTGAGTTTTCCAGACAACTGAAAAAATTGCTAGCTACAAGCTGTTTGCACTTTATTGTTTAAATACGGGAAATTCTCCTAAGATATGGTATCTATTAAGAGATGGGCCCTGGAGCCAGGATGCCTGGGTTTGAATCCCGGCTCCAACACATGCTTACTGAGTGACATGGGCAAGGAACTTAACTTCTCTGTGTCTCTGGGGATAGCCCCTACTTCATAAAGTAGCACAGAGGGTTATGACATAAAACGCTAGAACTGTACCTAGCATATAATAATTATTTCATAAGTACATGTTTATTCTAAAACAAATTATGAAAAATAAGAGTTGAGAGGCTTTTCTTCTCAGAGTCATCATCATAAACACCAAGCAAAATACTTTATGCATGTGTATAATACATACTATATAATGGGTTGGCCAAAAAGTTCATTCAGGCTTTCCATATGATGTTTTGGAAAAACCCAAATGAACTTTCTGGCCAACCCAATATTATATGCTGTACAACACACCCATTCTCACTAAATACATACACACACATACGCATAATAAAATATATAAAATCATGCTTTCATGACTCACTGGAATATATTAGGAAGACTACATTTACCCTATATGACCTCAGAAGGTGGTTTTCAATGCCTCGTGTTTATCTTTTTCAAACATCCTAGCTGCCCCTCTTTGGTCTAACTGCTGTGTCTGACTGTCTTCTCCCTCTGAGTTGTTCTAGATTCTAGGACTGGGAAACCAGACTACAAAGCTTGCTGGAACTGTGAGCAGAAGCAGAGCACAGCCATCTGAATGAGAGTCTTACAGGCTCCGTTATGAACTAAACGTATGGGCTTAAATATCTGGGCACTGAAGAGAGCAATATTCAACTTGCTTTCTCAATCTTGACCATACTCTAAATGAGGTTTGCAGCTACATTCACATGGCCTTCACGCACTGTGAGCACGTCTCCAGAGCCCTCACAGTGGGGATGGGATGAGGAAGGTTCACCCAGTGAGCCAGCAAGCCCTCCACTTGCACTTCAACCAGAAGGGTTCTGATATTTTATATAATGGGGCTCTGTATACAGCGGTGAAGTGAAGTGAAGTTGCTCAGTCGTGTCTGACTCTTTGCAACCCCACGGACTGTAGCCTACCAAGCTCCTCTGTCCATGGGATTTTCCAGGTAATAGTACTGGAGTGGATTGCCATTTCCTTCTCCAGGGGATCTTCCCAACCCAGGGATCGAACCCAGGTCTCCCGCATTGTAGACAGATGCTTTACCATCTGAGCCACCAGGGAAGTCTGAGCATACAATGACAGTTTGTGAAAAAGGACTTCGCTGCTAAATAAATAACTAATGCTGACAGCTACTGTTCTACAGAGTCATGTTTGCCAGATATCTGACATCTGAACATACGTTCTCCTCTGTATGTTTGAAATATTTCAAAAATTAAAAAGAGAATTACAAGCTACACATAACTAGGAATTAAACATAAGAATTCACACATGATAAATGAGACCAGACATCTATAGAAAATATTTCCACATAAGTCACCATAACTATGATTTAAAAAAAAAAATTTAATGAGATTAGGCTAACCCCATATCCCACCAATGAGCCACCAAGTTAACTGTAAATAAATGTAAAATAAGTTATAGTTCTTACAAGTCTAATGTTGATGATGGCTACAAATAGATGGGAGTGAATTGCATGGTTGAGAAAAGGAGAATTGTTAACAATCATTTGTCAGGGTTTTTCCAGAATTCACCTAAAGAGATTCCAATAGCTGATGTTGAGTTTCTGTTCAGAAACATCCCACAAGTGAAGATGGACACGTTAGCATGATTGAAATGATGTTTCAGCAACATCAAACTCTCTCTTATTCTAACTCTATCCTTACCACTGTGTTAACAAGGATTGTTTCAGCTTCAAGAAGCAGAAAGACACAAAAGCGTCTTTAAAATAGCTTAACCAAGATCAAAGTTTATTTCTCTCTCATACAAGGAGTCTTGAGGTAGGTAGTCTCCAAGGACCCGGGCTTCTTCTACCTTACTGCTCTGCCATGAATGGCTTCCATTCTCAAGATCCCTTCTGACCCAAAATGGGTGCTAAAGTTCCAGACATTATGACGACACTTCAGACAGCAGGAAGGAGGAAGAGTAGGAAAGGGAAACCCCCCTTCTTTTAAGGAAACTTCTTAAAAGTTTCACACACCCCTTCTGTTTTCCAGACATTATGACGACACTTCAGACAGCAGGAAGGAGGAAGAGTAGGAAAGGGAAACCCCCCTTCTTTTAAGGAAACTTCTTAAAAGTTTCACACACCCCTTCTGTTTACATCATATTGGTCACAACTTGGTCATGTGGCCACACTTAGCTGTGCAAAAGACTGGCTGGGAAATATAATCTTTATTCCAGACAGTTCTATTCCCATACTGTGAAAGAAGGGAGAACAGATATTAAATGATAACAAAAGCCTCTACCATGCCATCTCCTGATTTCTATTTTGACTTCCTAGGTGAACCTACTCAATGGAAATAGAGTGGTATCCCTGTTATCCACTCCTTCCCTAATTATATGTTTAAAATTTCATTTTAAAATACCTGTTATTTGTTAAGTACCTTTTATGATTCCTATTCAGCAATAAAAAGGAACAAAGTATTAATCTGTGGAACTACATTGATAAATCTCAAGATAATTACACCAAGTGAAGATAGCCAGAACCCTCCCCCCACCCCGCACACACACACAAAAAGGAGTATGTGTTGTATAATTACATTTAAATAAAATTCTCAAAAATGCAAACAAATATACAGTGACAGAGAGCAGAACAATGGTTGGGAACAACAGAAAAAGGAGAGGACGGAACACAAGGGAGCTTGGAGATGATGGATCTATTCCTTATCTTGATCATGGTGATGGTTTCCGGGGTGAATATATGTATCAAAACTCATTAAATGGAAGACTAAAAATGTAATTGATCCTACATCATTTATACTTCAACAACACTATAAAATACTTTTTTTAAAAAAAAAAAGAACCTATTACATGCCTGGCAGATGCTGGGCACAGAGGATACAAAATTAGCTATGAGCCCTGTTCTGATGAATAAAACAGGCTTATCAGTTTAGAGGGAGTGAGTGGATCCCCCAACACTGAGCACCGTCAATAAATAGACTAAATCAAGGCACTCAGTCCACAAAGTGAGGGTCAGATTCTGGCTGTTGTGTCCAGCCAACCCCCCAAACCCAGCCTGAAACAGCCCATCAGGCTTAACCATTTTGCAGTGAAGAGCAAAATACAAGTACACATCATGCTGTAGGTCTATTTCTACATATGGCTATGGATACATATGGGGAATTATATTAATACTTTAAAAGTCCCAAAGTTAAGTGTGTATTTTCCCTTTCAGAAATGAAATTCAATGTCATGCTCCCTTCACTTTTCACATCTGTGTTGCAGAGCCAGAGAGGATCATATGACAAAGCCAAGAAGTTGACACGAACAGATCTTCAGAAGGAATAGTCTAGCAAGACAGCTATTTGGAATCTGCTACTTCCAATGACCAATACCACTCATGTCTTGGCATCCCTGGGCACTGCTCTTGTCCTGTGGGTGATGTTGCAATGGTGCAGCGTGCTAAGTTCTGGAAACCTCAGATGTCAGCACAAAGGCAAATACAACTGGTCAAATACTCTATTTGATTCTCAATTTTGCCCCCTTGCTTCCCAGGGCTTATGAAGGTTAACAGAACGTTTTCTTAGAATGGAAAGCCGTGACTTCTACCTTTTCCACTTTGAGAACAAAAAAATCATAAAAGCATAATGGTTGTCAGGAACTGGGAGGAAGAGGGAGAGATGAATAAACAGAATTAAAGGATTTTCAGGGCAGTGAAAACATTCTATACAATACTATAATGATTGACACGTGTCATCAAATGTTTATCTAAATCTATAGAATGTACAACACCAAAAGTGAGCCCTAATGTAAACTGTAGTGATAATGATGTGTCAATGTAGGTTCATCAACTGTAAGAAACACACCACTCTGGTGGGAGATAGATAATCTCTGTACCTGTGGATAATCTTTCACCTGCCCCTGGGAAGATTCTGTACCTTCCCCTCAATTTTGTTATGAACCTAGAACTTCTCCAAAAAGTCTTAATTTAAAAGACTGACATGCAAAATGATAATCAACCTCACTAGAATTATATACATTCTAATAAAAATAATGAGATATTATTCCCAACATACTGGCCTTTTAAATTACAGTAATAAAGTGCTCATATACAGTAGGTATGAAGAAGGAAATGACAGCCCACTCCAGTATTCTTGCCTGGAGAATCCCAGGGACAGAGGAGCCTGGTGAGCTGCTGTCTATGGGGTTGCACAGAGTCGGACACGACTGAAGCAACTTCTGCTGGGTCATCAAAAAAGCAAGAGAGTTCCAGAAAAACATCTATTTCTGCTTTATTGACTATACCAAAGCCTTTGACTGTGTGGATCACAATAAACTGTGGAGAATTCTGAAAGAGATGGGAATACCAGACCACCTGACCTGCCTCTTAAGAAACCTATATGCAGGTCAGGAAGCAACAGTTAGAACTGGCCATGGAACAACAGACTGGATCCAAATAGGAAAAGGAATGCGTCAAGGCTGTATATTGTCACCCTGCTTATTTAACTTATACGCAGAGTACATCATGAGAAACGCTGGACTGGAAAAAGCACCAGCTGGAATCAAGATTGCCAGGAGAAATATCGATAACCTCAGATATGCAGATGACACCACCCACCCTTATGGCAGAAAGTGAAGAGGAACTAAAAAGCCTCTTGATGAAGGTGAAAGAGGAGAGTGAAAAAGCTGGCCTAAAGCTCAACATTCAGAAAACTAAGATCATAGCATCTGGTCCCATCACTTCACGGCAAATAGATGGGGAAACAGTGGAAACAGTGTCAGACTTTATTTTTTTGAGCTCCAAAATCACTGCAGATGGTGATTGCAGCCATGAAATTAAAAGACACTTACTCCTTGGAAGGAAAGTTATGATCAACCTAGATAGCATATTCAAAAGCAGAGACATTACTCTGCCAACAAAGGTCTGTCTAGTCAAGGCTATGGTTTTTCCAGTGGTCATGTATGGATGTGAGAGTTGGACTGTGAAGAAAGCTGAGCGCCGAAGAATTGATGCTTTTGAACTGTGGTGTTGGAGAAGACTCTTGGGAGTCCCTTGGACTGCAAGGAGATCCAACCAGTCCATTCTAAAGGAGATCAGCCCTGGGATTTCTTTGGAAGGAATGATGCTAAAGCTGAAACTCCAATACTTTGGCCACCTCATGCAAAGAGTTGACTCATTGAAAAAGACTCTGATGCTGGGAGGGACTGGGGGCAGGAGGAGAGGAGGACGACAGAGGATGACATGGATGGATGGCATCACCGACTCGATGAACATGAGTTTGAGTTGGTGATGGACAGGGAGGCCTGGTGTGCTGCGAATCACGGGGTCGCAAAGAGTCAGACATAACTGAGTGGCTGAACGGAACTGAACTGAACTGAAGTAACTTAGCAGCAGCAGCAGCATACAATAGGTAGGCGTATATATATGACCTGTTCCTCTAGACAGTAATTCGGTAAGATGTACAATGAGCCTTTTGAAGAGTTCACGGTATGTATGCCTAAACAGTTCTAAATGATTATACAATAAAGTGTTAGCTCCTTTTAAGAAAGTCATTAGTTGCTGTGTAGATAGCTTCAACATAAAAAAGCAATGAGATCAGATCAATTGAAAATCCACGTCAGAAAAAGAAAAAACGTTTTTCCAATCCCCCATGAGGCCTTTCATTGTGTGGTCTGAACATCACTGAGTCAGGAGTCTCACACAGAGTTACATCAAATGCTCCTCACAATCCAAACACCTCCCTCTCTTAGCCTTACCCACACTTGACACCCCTGTATAACTGACCCCTTTACATAAAATTGCTGAGGCTGGACTGTCCTCTGGGACAAGAAAGCAAAAATCCAACTGACAACCCCACCATGACCCAGAGAGCCTTGAAGAACTGGTGTAAGGTAAACCCACAGGGTTGGACCACGTGATCGCTGTGGAGCTGGTGAGGGTGTGACAAAGGACCATGTGAGATGCATGAAGCAATGAGCAACCAAACTCTGGCTATGGGACAGTTTTTCAAGAGATGGTCCTTCTTCTTATTAAAAAAAAAAAAAAAAAACTACTCTGGAGTGGAGTAATGAATGATTCTATACAAAATCACCAAATCTTAATTATTTTCAAATGTTGATTGTATTTTAAAAGACCCATAATTCAAAGCACTTCTTTCACCTTACTCAATCCCCTAATAAAAGCAGACTTGCTCCCTTCATTAAGCCAAATTTATTGACATTCAAAGTGTATTGACTTACTACTATGTGATTGCCCTAATTACGCTGGAACTTCCAAAGCCCTGGAGCTCTGCTGATGAAAATAATCCCTCGCCAGTATTTCCTTTCTGACTGAGCACCTCTGTGCACTGAAAACATCTACCA
This sequence comes from Bos indicus x Bos taurus, assembly GCF_003369695.1. NCBI lineage: Eukaryota > Metazoa > Chordata > Mammalia > Artiodactyla > Bovidae > Bos > Bos indicus x Bos taurus. The sequence goes on from NC_040095.1 coordinate 36,370,378, forward strand.
GTGCGAATTAGGAAGGGCTCTCCTGGTCCTTATCATGTGAATTTTGTGGCTTTACCTTTTCAACAGGGTAAGTCCTTTTCTCAAGTCATCTGGGGATAGCCTGAGACAGCTCATCCATGAGAAGGCCCAGAGCAGATGAAGGAGGAAGGAGAGAGAAATCAGTGACAATCTTCAACATTTGTTCCTTAATGATAAGCATCTTGACCCTTCTGTGTAGAATATCTGAATAAACTACTCAATCCTGAAACTGATGGAAGTAGTTCTGTCAGGAACAGAAGTCCCTCATTATAATGTGGTTTTCATGAGCAGATATTTCTGGGGAAAGAGGATGAAAGCCAGGGACAGGGAGATGTCAAAATATGGCTATCAAAACCTAACGCTGTCAAGCCTACAACACTCATAGCGACAAGCTGGAGTCAGTCCCATCCCTAGTATGTCACAGAGACATTTCACATCTACAGCATCACCACCCAGGCATGTCCACAGCTTGCTCTGTGCCCTAGGACAAGGCCTTGCCTCTGAGTCTCATCTCATTCATATTAATACAGAGATGAGGCTGGACGAGGGGACCTCTGCAGTCCATCATGATCTATTCTGTCTAGTATTCAGGCCATGGAATTTAACTCCCCTAGTGGCTATGCTTTGTCTTGGTGCCTTAATTCCTCATGACATCACTCTTTCCAAGACTCCTCTGATTTTTTTAAACACTGTGTCTAAAACACCAAGAGAACCTCTTCAGGTGCATGTTAAGAGTGTTTCCTGGAGAACAGTTGGTTAAAGCCTATTGTCTGTTTCTTTAAATTAATTTTTATTGGAGTATAGTTGCTTTGCAATATTGCATTAGTTTCTGCTGTACAGCAAAGTGAATCAGCTGTATGTATACATATATCCCCTCTTTTTTGGATTTCCTTCCCATTTAGGTCACCACAGAGCACTGAGTCGGGTCTCCTGTGCTCTACAGTAGGTTCTCATTAGTTATTTATTTTATTTATAATATCAAGAGTGTATATATGTCAATCCCAATCTCCCAATTCATCCACCACCACCTCTTTCTCCCCTTAGTGTCCATTCATTTGTTCTCTATGCCTGTGTCTCTACTTCTGTTTTCCTATTGCCTGTTGATGGACCTTCTGAACACCACCCTTGCAGAATGACCCAGAGCTGGAGGTTGATTTTCCCCTCGGGGTACATCTGGCAATGTCTAGAGATATTTTTGTCACAACCTGGAGGGGAAGGTATAATGCTCTTGACATCTAGTGGGTAGAAGCCAGAGATGCCTCTACTAATCCTAAAATGTACAGGACAGCTACCAACAACCATTATCCAGCCCAAAATGTGGACAGTACCAAGGCTGAGAGGCCTTGCCCAATGCCAGAATGAGTGGAGTGGAGCAACCAGCTCCCCCAGCTCCCTAGAATGGATTGTATATATCTCTTTCCAATTCCTCATCCATAAGGTCACTCTGATAGCTACAAAGTAGCCATTGTGGGAGTATTTACACCACAGAAATCAGTACACCCTACAGATCAGATCAGATCAGTCGCTCAGTCATGTCCAACTCTTTGCAACCCCATGAACCGCAGCACGCCAGGCCTTCCTGTCCATCACCAACTCCCGGAGTTCACTCAGACTCACGTCCATCGAGTCAGTGATGCCATCCAGCCATCTCATCCTCTGTCGTCCCCTTCTCCTCCTGCCCCCAATCCCTCCCAGCATCAGAGTCTTTTCCAATGAGTCAACTCTTCACATGAGGTGGCCAAAGTACTGGAGTTTCAGCTTTAGCATCATTCCTTCCAAAGAAATCCCAGGGCTGATCTCCTTCAGAATGGATTGCTTGGATCTCCTTGCAGTCCAAGGAACTCTCAAGAATTTTCTCCAACACCACAGTTCAAAAGCATCAATTCTTCGGTGCTCAGCCTTCTTCACAGTCCAACTCTCACATCCATACATGACCACAGGAAAAACCATAGCCTTGACTAGATGAACCTTTGTTGGCAAAGTAACGTCTCTGCTTTTGAATATACACCCTACAGATCAAGGCAATTTTATTTCTGAGAGCTAGCTGCTAAACATTTATCAACACATTGCTACTTACAGCCAAGTCCTAAAATAACTGATTCAAAAGTGCTTTTAGTAAGAAGGCTAGATTGCAGGGAAACTAGAGATGATTTTACCTGTGTATGAGGAGTCTGACCTTATCATAACGAGGACAAAGATGAAAAGAGCAGCATGAAGTACATTAAGGGCACATCCTTGAAGACGCTCCTGTCTTATTGTTCTGTTTGTTTGCTTACTCATACTTCCAAACAGTATTTGAGGGGACAATTTAAGAAATAACAATAGGCTTATTTATTAAACTCCTCAGAGGAAAAGCATGACGGAATGATAATAATTCAATATATTTAATTTTGAAAACTGGACATACAAAAATAAAGATCAACATGCAACAGGTTGCAAAGCCTGAGGGGCAAAGGCAGCCTTTCAGCACCTGGCCTGGCCACCTGTGCACATGCTCAGTCATTTCAGCCATGTCAGACTCTGCAACCCCATGGACTGTAGCCCTCCAGACTCCTCTGTTCATGGGATTATCCAGGCTAGAATATTGGAGTGGGTTGCTATGTCCTCCTCCAGAGGATCTTCCCGACCCCGGAATCTAACCCACGTCTCTTATGTCTCCTTCACTGGCAGGCAGGTTCTTTACCACTAGCGCCACCACCTGAGAGACACACTTCCTGGAAAAGCACAGGTCCTGGATGTCAACAAAGCTGGACTCACTAGATGCCCAAAGAGATCCACTCCTGCCTTCCAGGGCTTCACGCAGACAACAGACACACTACAGAAACTCAAGCTCCATTGGAGGGAAATCTTTTCCCTGAGTTTGCTCTTCATTACTGTCTTGATATTTGCCTCTGGTTGCTATAACAAAATCTGGCCTTGGAATTTTTCTGGGAATAAATAGGAAATAGTTGTGAGGGGGTGCAGTTCAAGACCCTACGCACATTTAGGTTTGGTTATAAACACTCATTGTAAGAGAGAGCATTGACTCATTAAACCCAAAACAAAACCAAAAAAATACTTTTTTAAATCCCCATTCAAAAACTCGTACTGTGTTCCAGAAGTGACCCACTAGAAAGCTATTTGTTCTCATAGACAAGGTCACCAGCAAAATGAACCAGCAGGGTGGGGCACTGACCAGTTGGGGTCCTGGTCACCCCGTGCCAAGACACACTCTGCTTCTAGTGTGCTTGATTTCTGGAGCTGGGAGTGCGAACCCAAGAGCAGAAATTTTCCACTTGCTAGAACTGATTATTTTGTCCAGTGATTATTTTTCAACTAAAGAGAAAACCAGGGCCACAGCCATGCAAACTCCAGCACCAAGTGTATGGAAAATATGATGAAGGCATTGGGGCCTGTGACACACCTCGGGCCCAGATGTGCTAGGGTGTCTCTCTGGCTTTTTTGTCTGTCTTCCTCTGAGGCCCTTATATCTGAAATTGTATTCCTAAATCTCCACATTTCATCTAAGCCCAAATTAATCTCCCAGTTCACATCCACTGCCCTGTCTTCTAGAACCAGGCTTATATGTGGGAAGAAGCAGCTATCACCCCAACAGAGGGATCTGAAGGGTAGGAAAGCCCCTGCACCCTACATGGGCTGGCCAGTGTGACTAGGGGTCTGCAGCATGGACAGCTGTTGTGAGACACAGAGGCTATAGGAGATGTCCTGGAGAAATAGCCTATTGATCCTTCCATTGGCCATTTGGCTCCATGGTTCCAGCCTGATTTTTCCCATCCTATCCTCCTCTACTCCCATCAAGCTTTCCAACAAACCTCCTCTGCTCCTGTCAAACTCCTACCTCACTGTCCCTTGCACCTAGCACAAGTGACAAGTCAAAGTCGCTCAGTCATGCCCGACTCTTTGGAACCATGGGCTACAGCCCATGGAATCCTCCAGGCCAGAATACTGGAGTGGGTAGCCTATACTTTCTCCAGTGGATCTTCCCAACCCAGGAATCAAACTGGGGTCTCCTCCACGGCAGGCAGATTCTTTACCAACTGAGCTATGAGGGAAGCCTGCATCCAGCACAGATGCCTCCAAAACAATGACAAAAATTAATTACCACATCAAGCAATCTTTATCTCTCACTATTGCTCAAAAGAGAGAAGAGATTTGTTCAGAGGAACTATTCAATGAAGCCACTTGGGGAGGAGAGACAAGAACTCAAGGGATGATCAAATAGCAAACAGTAGTCACTGAACTACTATTCATAAAATAAGAAAGGAAGGAAAATGTATCAGGCCACAGGAGGCTGAGCCTGTGTTATTTCAGTTCAGTTCAGTTCAGTCGCTCAGTCGTGTCCAACTCTTTGCGACCCCGTGAATCGCAGCACGCCAGGCCTCCCTGTCCATCACCAACTCCCGGAGTTCACTCAGACTCAACGTCCATCGAGTCAGTGATGCCATCCAGCCATCTCATCCTCTGTCGTCCCCTTCTTCTCCTGCCCCCAATCCCTCCCAGCATCAGAGTCTTTTCCAATGAGTCAACTCTTCACATGAGGTGGCCAAAGTACTGGAGTTTCAGCTTTAGCATCATTCCTTCCAAAGAAATCCCAGGGCTGATCTCCTTTAGAATGGACTGGTTGGATCTCCTTGCAGTCCAAGGGACTCCCAAGAGTCTTCTCCAACACCACAGTTCAAAAGCATCAATTCTTTGGCACTCAGCCTTCTTCACAGTCCAACTCTCACATCCATACATGACCACAGGAAAAACCATAGCCTCGACTAGACAGACCTTTGTTGGCAAAGTAATGTCTCTGCTTTTGAATATGCTATCTAGGTTGATCATAACTTTCCTTCCAAGGAGTAAGCGTCTTTTAATTTCATGGCTGCAGTCACCATGTGCAGTGATTTTGGAGCCCCAGAAAATAAAGTCTGACACTGTTTCTACTGTTTCCCCATCTATTTTCCATGAAGTGATGGGACCGGATGCCATGATCTTCGTTTTCTGAATGTTGAGCTTTAAGCCAACTTTTTCACTCTCCTCTTTCACTTTCATCAAGAGGCTTTTTAGTTCCTCTTCACTTTCTGCCATAAGGGTGGTGTCATCTGCATATCTGAGGTTATTGATATTTCTCCTGGCTATCTTGATTCCAGCTGGTGCTTCTTCCAGTCCAGAGTTTCTCATGATGTACTCTGCATATAAGTTAAATAAGCAGGGTGAGAATATACAGCCTTGATGTACTCCTTTTCCTATTTGGAACCAGTCTGTTGTTCCATGTCCAGTTCTAACTGTTGCTTCCTGACCTGCATACAAACTTCTCAAGAGACAGGTCAGGTGGTCTGGTATTCCCATCTCTTTCAGAATTCTCCACAGTTTATTGTGATCCATACAGTCAAAGGCTTTGGCATAGTCAGTAAAGTGGAAGTAAATGTTTTTCTGGAACTCTCTTGCTTTTTCGATGATCCAGCGGATGTTGGCAATTTGATCTCTGGTTCCTCTGCCTTTTCTAAAACCAACTTGAACATCAGGAAGTTCACGGTTCATGTATTGCTGAAGCCTGGCTTGGAGAATTTTGAGCATTACTTTACTAGCGTGTGAGATGAGTGCAATTGTGTGGTAGTTTGAGCATTCTTTGGCATTGCCTTTCTTTGGGATTGGAATGAAAACTGACCTTTTCCAGTCCTGTGGCCACTGCTGAGTTTTCCAAATTTGCTGGCATATTGAGTGCAGCACTTTCACAGCATCATCTTTCAGGATTTGGAATAGCTCAACTGGAATTCTACCACCTCCACTAGCTTCATTCATAGTGATGCTTTCTAGGGCCCACTTGACTTCACATTCCAGGATGTCTGGCTCTAGGTCAGTGAGCACACCATCGTGATTATCTGGGTCGTGAAGATCTTTTTTGTACAGTTATTCTGTGTATTCTTGCCACTTCTTCTTGATATCTTCTGCTTCTGTTAGGTCCTTACCATTTCTGTCCTTTATCGACATCTTTGCATGAAATGTTCCCTTGGTATCTCTAATTTTCTTGAAGAGATCTCTAGTCTTTCCCATTCTGTTGTTTTCCCCTATTTCTTTGCATTGATTGCTGAGGGAAGGCTTTCTTATCTCTTCTTGCTATTCTTTGGAACTCTGCATTCAGATGCTTATATCTTTCCTTTTCTCCTTTGCTTTTTGCTTCTCTTCTTTTCACAGCTATTTGGAATGCCTCCCCAGACAGCCATTTTGCTTTTTTGCATTTCTTTTCCATGGGGATGGTCTTGATCCCTGTCACCTGTGCAATGTCACGAACCTCATTCCATAGTTTGTCAGGCACTCTATCAGATCTAGGCCCTTAAATCTATTTCTCACTTCCACTGTATAATCATAAGGGATTTGATTGAGGTCATACCTGAATGGTCTAGTGGTTTTCCCTACTTTCTTCAATTTAAGTCTGAATTTAGTAATAAGGAGTTCATGATCTGAGCCACAGTCAGCTCCTGGTCTTGTTTTTGTTGACTATATAGAGCTTCTCCATCTTTGGCTGCAAAGAACATAATCAATCTGATTTCGGTGTTGACCATCTGGTGATGTCCATGTGTAGAGTCTTCTCTTGTGTTGTTGGAAGAGGGTGTTTGCTATGACCAGTGCATTTTCTTGGCAAAACTCTGTTAGTCTTTGAGCCTGTGTGGGAGGGGCCTAAAGAGGTAATAACTGTAAGAGTAGCTTCTTATCTCGTATTTACCGCTGTCGAGCACTAGTTCCAATCTCTTTACCTGATCCACTTATTTAATACTTACATAACCCAGTGAAGTGGTCCCTACTACCATCCCCATTTCACAGATGGGGAAACAAAGGCCCAGAGTGGCTCCACAACTTGCCCAAGGTTACTGGCTTGTGAATAATGGTGCTAGTGAGCAATCATCTGTACTTTGAACCATAGAATTCGTACTTTGAACCACTCTACTCAACTCCCTAAGAGGGTAAACCTCTGGGAATAGCTGAGGAAGGACAGTAAAACAGAAGAATTTTATCAAATATTAAAAGATATCAGTGTAAGACACACCACAATGTTATGGACTGCTATGAAAATGCTGTCATTATACTCTGGCACACCATCACAGTAAGGCAGTAAGTGGTTTCAGAGATAGCAAGTATCCAAACATGAAAAAACCGCATCTTAAAAATAATGAAATACAGCCCTGAATGGAGATGATGAGCCTGCGGGCTGTGCAATGAAACCACATCTCCCCTTGGAAATCCTCAGTTAAATCCTGTATGCCTCACTGATGCTTCTGTGAATATAGATTTTTGAGGGGAGGTGGTACAGGGAAAACTTTATAGAAGTGCCATGTGTGTGTGTGTGTGTGTGTGTGCACACACGTACACTCACTCATCCATGCACGCATGAGTGATCAAGTGCAGGGCAAAGACAGTTTTAGCAATTTCAAAATTTCCCTACACAAACAAAATACAGTTTATTTTGCTGTAATTGATCTAATCCTTCTCCTGAGCCCTTCGCTTTACAATGGAGAGACAGATAATTAAATGTCAACCCACAGAATAAATTAAACAAGCTCCTGGGTATTTCAATCTTGCAGTTTTCCTCCCCAGCTTTCCCTTCTCCGAGATGACCTCTAAAGGAAGAGTTTATTCTTACCTGTTGATGGCACAAAGCGGGAAGGAGATCCTTGGTCTCCGTGATTCGTACACACAGGTCCTGTAACTCTCTCCAGGTCCTCTGGGTCCTCCTTGGGAGGCCTTTGATGCTGAAATCTGTGGCCAATCAAGGTCTGCTATGCACTCTCTTGGCTTGGCTGGGGCCAAGTGAACTGAGCTCCCCTTGGAGCCCTCTTAGGAATCAAGGACCCCTGAGGTCTGCCTATGCTTCCCATCCTGGGCAGTCCCCATGGGTTCATCAGCAGGGCTTACTCATGGCACTCAGAACTCTTGCCCAGTGAGCCCTGGTATGACTGTAGCATCCTGCCCACTGCAGCACCCTGCTGGCCGCCACACTGAAATAGCCATATTAAATAAGCTCTTGCCATCCCAGTCTCTTTGGAGAAGGAAATGGCAAGCTACTCCAGTATCCTTGCCTGGAAAATTCTGTGGACAGAGGAGCCTGGTGGGCTACAGTGCATGGGGTCACAAAGAGTCAGACAACTGAGCACACACACATCCTGGTCTCTTAGTCGATTTCTAAGAGGCTTACCTACCGGTAGTTAGTTACCTATGCCCAGAAGACCATAACCACCTGAAGGGGAAACACAGACATCATATAGAATTAGCTAAATTAATAAAGATTATTATCAATTGCCTATACATGCAATCTAAAAAATAGCATAAATGAACCTATTTACAAAACAGAAATAGAGTCAACAGATGTAGAAAACAAATTTACAGTTACCAAGGGGGAAAGCAAGGGAGAAATAAATTGGGAGACTGGGATTGACATATACACACTACTATATATACAATAGATAACTAATAACCTACTATATAGCACAAGGAACTCTACTCAATACTCTGCAATGGCCGATATGGAAACAGAATCTAAAAAAGGGTGGATATAACTGATCCACTTTGCTGTACAGCATAAACTAACAACACTGTAAATCAACTGTACTTCAATAAAAATTAATTGCAAAAGATTATTATCACTTACTGAATACATCAGTGTGTGTTCTTACCCTAGTTCTGGTAAATATTATCTATCTTCCCCCAGAGGGGAAAGAGGAACACATGCCAGCATGAACATGTGCCATTCAGGTCATTCTATCTGACTCCCCCAGGATAATCTGACCCAGGAAAGGCAAGCATTGCTAATGCGCTAGTTTTAGGAGTTTATCCAGAGCTTCAGGTCATTATGGCTAGAGAGGTAAATAGGCTGAAGAGCTGATACTGCTGAAATCGCATCCTTTCCCGAAAGTCTGGGATGAACCCATCAGATCTCAGGACAGAGGACGAGGGTGGCTGTTCGGCCCCTCTACAGACTGGAGCAGCTGAGTGTGGAACCCGTCAAGGCCCAAGGAGCAGGTCTCCTTCCACAATCCCCCTTCCTCCTCCTGGAACATCTACCCTCTGTCCACCTTAACGGACTGCCCCCTCTCCCCACCCCACCGCCCGCCCCCCCCCCCCTTCAAGAAGTAGAGTATTTGAATTCTACATTTTAAAAGAAAATCCCCAGGCGGCCAAATCTTTAAAAAAAAAGAAGAAGAAGAACATGAAAGTGAGTTTTAGAAGAAAAACTGGAAGAGAGAGCAGAGCTGTTCATAGGTCCAGAAAACAGAGTCCACCCCGCTCCCCACCCCCTTCCCCCCGAGACCTGGACCTGACAGTCTGGGTCCTCCTCTGGCCACGCCCCGCTCCGTGGAGACCTACCCACTCAGAACCTGCATCTCCTTTTCCAGACCACAGCTTGGGTCCCAGAGACCAGTCTCTGCCTGAGCGTCCCAAGCCCCCTTCCAGAGCCTTCCCCAGGCCGGTTCTCTCAAGGGAGAACCTCCAGTAATCACACACCTATGCCCAAGAAGCAGCCACAGGGTGGCTGTTTGCAGACGTGGAGCTTGGATGTACGGACTGGGGCTGCCGGGGAAGAAAGAGATGGGGGACAGGCAGCAGGCCGAGGGCGGGGAAACCTCACTTTCTGAGCCACGACATTCCTGCATGGCACCCCAGGAGCCGATAAATTTTCATTCGAACCTGCCCTCTGTGCAGGTATATTTGTCAAGGCAGGAGGATGGAACATATGTTATTTAACATCCGGTCAGCCTGATTTATAGCTTGTAAATATTTAGATGTGGTACATGAGCCTTCATTCTTACACTTGCTGGGGCCCCACAAAAGCTAAGTGGGGGCAGGGAAGGGGAAATGGAGGGACTTTCTGGATCAAAAAGAACCAAAATTGTTTCTGTGCCATGTGGTGCATAGAACAGCATCTAGCACATAGTAAGTACCCAAAAGGTCTGTCAAAAGAAGGAAGCGAGGGAAGGAGGGAAGGAAAGAGAACAGGAAGGCTCTGTGTTAAACCTTCCATACCTTCAGGAGCTGTAGCACAGAGTCAGGAAAGTCAGAATTCAAATTCTGTTTCTATGCTTCTCCCTGAGTGTCCTCATACAATTTACTGGACATCTCTGAGCCTCAGGTCCCTCATCTGGAAAATGGGGGGGCTTTGTCTATCATATAGTGAAGCAAAGGTAAGTAATAGCTACTTACATCAACCCCTCTGTCATCATCATTTTCATTATATTCTCCATCCCTCAATCCCATTTAACTTATATTCTGAAGACCAACTTGTTTCAGACAATCTCAGGAAGGCTACTGCTACTGATGTGCCCAAAACAGAGAGTGAAACATTTTATGATCTCCATTTCCACCCCACTGATATTCTCAAATGCCCACCGACCACCCATAGTAGGTGCAGCTGGTGGACCACCCATACCACTGGGCACATGCTTTTCAATACTCAGCAGCTTGATTTCCAATGCCTGGCTCTAGCATTTTTTTGCATAAGAGCAAAGTCGACTAGAGGCCACTTTGCCACTTGAATGGCAGGACAGAAGTGTGGGACAGTAATGCCCAGAAGCAGCCTTCAGCCAATGTCAAATTCGAGTGGGTAGCAATACCCCATCTCTCTCACTCCCAGGGCAAGATAACTCTGAGGTACACATTCTACGCTACTGCTGCTGCTAAGTTGCTTCAGTCGTGTCCAACTCTTGCGACCCCATAGACAGCAGCCCACCAGGCTCCTCTGTCCCTGGGATTCTCCAGGCAAGAATACTGGAGTGGGTTGCCATTTCCTTCTCTAATGCATGCATGCATGCATGCTAAGTCGCTTCAGTCGTGTCCGACTCTGTGTGACCCCATAGACGGCAGCCCACCAGGCTCCTCTGTTCACGGAATTCTCTAGGCAATACTGGAGTGGGTTGCCATTTCCTTCTCCAGCACATTCTATACTGAATCCCAATAGAATCAGTTCCAGTTACCCTCAGTACTAACTTGTGGAAAAGGAATCCTTTGGTTGCTACACAAGTATGTATGAGTATAGCCACGCCAGTTACTATGACCAGCAAGTGTTTAATTGCTCAGTGTTTATGCCTTATGTGTGTGTTAATCCCTTAGTCGTGTCCTTCTCTTTTCGACCCCCTGGACTGTAGCTCACCAGGCTCCTCTGTCCGTGGGATTCTCCAGGCAAGAATACTAGAGTGGGTTGCCATGCCCTTCTCCAGGGGATCTTCCCAACCCAGGGATTGAACCCACATCTCCAGCGTCTCCAGCATTGCAGGCAGATTCTTTACTGCTGAGCCAGCTGGGAAGCCCCCAGGACTGCCTTACTATTTGTTAAACATTTTGAAAACCATCTTTTCACATTTAACCAGCAAGTTGCTACCACAAGCACTTCTTGAAAAATGACAACAGCAACTTCACCTATAAAATAATAAATATTTATTATTTTTCCCTGCTTCCTACAAAGGCATTAAAATTCAATAATTAAGTGGTGGAGAACAGACTGTAAAAGATCACTCAGCATTTCTACCCACATACAAAAGCCAGCAAACACCATGGAGTTTTTGTTGTCACTGTGGCTGGAAGATTTCCCATGTGTTCAAGGGAGGTATCATGACCCTACACAGTGTATCAAAGAGGGCATCTGCTCTCAAATACTTCTGTACTTGGCAGTGACCTCAGGGCTTGACAAATATGTTGTCTCCATGTTTTTATTTATTATCTCATAATCCTTTGAATGGCGACACATTCTGAGATTACAACAAATATATTAAGATCCCAATATGAATATAAGTAACCAAAAAGATGACCTAGATCTAGAGTGGGTGAAAGCCAATGCAAACAGTGGCTAAACTGGGCAGCTGTTTGCAATTAGATTCAATTAACACATTTTAAACAGCATTACGGGGGAACCCCTTTGAAGTGTGTTGCTCCGGGAAGGTTTTTTTCTTGAAAGGGGCTTCCTAATGGGAAGCAGTCAAAATGCACAGCTGAACAACTTAACTTCCTATTTTGACTTGAGTGCCACATAGAGTTCACAGTTTTAATTCATTTTCCCCACTTATGTGTATAAATATTTCAAACATGTAATGAAATGTCTGGGAAGGCATCTTTGCTGAAAAGAGTATTTGTGAAGCCAGGAAGAGGGAAGAAAGGGGCTGAGCTCCTGCACTCTTAACTTGCATGCGTTGAATTGCCAATCTCTACTAGAAATGCAACATTGTAAAATCATAACCATTCATTTAATAAGCACATCAAAGCACTGTCTATTGCGAATGAAAAGCTACATGAGAATGAGAACCTAGTCTCCTTTCTCCTGTATCTCTACTACCTGCACTGGCACACAGTAGGCCTACCAAAAATACTAGTTAACTGAAGGAACGGATGGATGGGCACTGAATGAATAAGCAAATGCATGAATGAAGTAAAGAAATAAATAAATTATATACATGTGTTTGGAAAACACAAGCTAAAGTCCCTAACCCACGTATATGCGTGTGTGACACAGAGCCACACGCATATTCAGAGAAAAGGAGAGAGCTGTCTTAATTCTTCTAATTAGTTTGCTGGTCCTGCCTATTTGGGGATAATTTGGGAGTTAAACTTTAGCTTCTTTTTCATGTCTGACAAAAAGCTGAGGAATGCAAAGTTAGGAAGAATGCACCTAGAATGGTCTGTGACAATTAGCACTAAAAAAATATGTGAGGACTAATGGGATGCCCTGGTGGCTCAGTCAGTAAAGAATCTGCCTGCAATGCAGGAGACCCTGGTTCGATTCCTGGGTCGGGATGATCCCCTGGAGAAGGAAATGACAACTCACTCCAGTATTCTTTCCTGGAGAATCCCTGGACAGAGGAGCCTGGCGGGCTATAGTCTATGGGTTGCAAAGAGTTGGACACAACTAAAGCAGCTTAGCGTGCAAGCACACACCCAGAACAAAAATCCCATGGGCTGCACCTAAGACCCAACACAACCAAAGAAACAAACAAATATTCTAAAAAGAAGAAGAAAACGTTGATGCTAAGAAGGAACTGAAGCTATGACATCCGAAAGCAAAAGAGCTCTGACACTGTCCATGTGACAATGTCTCGGGTCGGAGGGAGGCTGGAGCAGAGCTGGGTGCCATTAGAGCCTTATAATGACAAGTTCCTGCAACGTGATAATTTAGGGACTTGTAATGTATCTGTCCACACATCAGCCAGTTTCAGAGCCAATGGTGTACTCCTCGAAGACAACCTAGAAACCTGGAAAATCCAAGATGAATGGTCTGTTAGCATAAAGGATCTCAATGGCTTAAATCCTCCATATATCATGCCTGCATGAAAGGCTTCCTGTGTAAACAGAGGAGCAAGACCACACTGCCTTGTATCAAGCCCTGCTCAGCTTGTTTAAAAGGGGCATTATTTTCCACTGTGCATGTGGTTTCTTCACAGTTTCACTCACACACACACACAGCCTATCTGTGCACAAGGCATAAAACTCTTTGGGCAGGCTCTTAAGTAATAAAGGGCTTGCTATGCTAAGTCACTTCAGTCGTATCCGACTCTGTTCGACCCCATAGACAGCAGCCCACCAGGCTCCCCCATCCCTGGGGTTCTCCAGGCAAGAACACTGGAGTGGGTTGCCATTTCCTTCTTCAATGCATGAAAGTGAAAAGTAAAAGTGAAGTCGCTCAGTCGTGTCCGACTCCTAGCGACCCCATGGACTGCAGCCTTCCAGGCTCCTCCGTCCATGGGATTTTCCAGGCAAGAGTACTGGAGTGGGGTGCCATTGCCTTCTCCGAATAAAGGGCTTAGCCTTTTTGTATTACCTTGGGGAGCTTAAAGCTACAGATGACACTGATGCTTCTATGATACCTACTGGTCAGGCTTCCATCTCTCTCTCAGCTGGTCATCAATATCGCTTCCCTTCCTACTGCCTTCAAATCCTGCAACATTCAGTCCATTTGTTCTTGAACCTCAGTAAACAAAGGTGCTTATTTTTGGTTTTGTTGTTATTTAGTCCCTCAGTCGTGTCTGACTCTTTGTAACCTCATGGACTGTAGCCCGCCAGGCTCCTCTGTCCTTGGAATGTCCCAGGCAAGAATACTGGAGTGGGTTGCCATTTCCTCCTCCAGTGGATCTTTCTGACCCAGGAATCAAACCCATGTCTCCCATATCTCTTGCATTGGCAGGTGGATTCTTTAGCCCTCAGCCACCAGGGAAGCCCTCTTTTTGGTTTACTTGCTCTGGGATAGGGTTTCTTTTTAATTAAGTAGTAATTATATACAAACATTTTATGACAATTCTGCAACATATGAGATTCAAATCCATTTCTATGGACTCCCAAACCTTAGGCTCATGGCAAGGCCTTATGACTGCATGATGGATATGGATGAATTACTCATAAAAGTCAGGAGGAAGAGAGGGAGCAGAAGGTATTGCATTGAGAACAGGCTTTATGTTCATAAAGTTTATGAACACTCCAGTTTATGCTGTGGTAAGGCAATGGCAACCCACTCCAGTATTCTTGCCTAGAGAATCCCATGGATGGAGAAGCCTGGTAGACTACAGTCCATGGGATCACTAAGAGTCAGACACAACTGAGTAACTTCACTTTCACTTTTCACTTTCATGCATTGGAGAAGGAAATGGCAATCCACTCCAGTATTCTTGCCTGGAGAATCCCAGGGACAGAGGAGCCTGGTGGGCTGCCATCTATGGAGTCACACAGGGTTGGACACGACTGAAGTGACTTAGCAGCAGCAGCAGCAACAGCAATACTACCAAAATCTCAAAGGCATCTTTCTCACTCCACTACACCCCCATCATCTGTAGCCAGGTATGTGGCAGGGGAAAGGTCTGCTTGGCCTCACACCAGCAATGACACACTTGGGCTGGTGGTGACACACATCACCTCCGTGTGCATCTTACAGCCCAGAGCTAGTCATGTGACCCAAGCACAGCCACTCAACTACAAGGGGGCCAGCATGTGAAACCCTACCATGTGCCAGGAAGTCACAGAGCCAGAAAGATTTGGGGAACAGCACTCTTGACCACCAAGACAGGAGGAAAAAAGGAAGAAGAAGCCAGTAACTGACTACCTTTGAGAAAGACACACTAGGAGATCTTACCCACCATCACTGACCTAACCCTAGTTCCAATTTAACAGCAATCTACCACTGCCTATAATATCCTGCAAAGCAGAGAGTATTTCCCCAAACATATTTCAACCTTCAGACTAATATTTAAATAAATAATCATGCACTTCTGTAAGACTGAGGTTTTGGTAGCAGATGGGTGTTGCTTTGTAATTTAAAAAGAAGATTTTTGTTTTAATTATAAGATTTTTTTAAAGTGTTCATTTGCTATGAAATAGGCATTCTCATATATTAATTTTAGTAACAAAGTTGGTTGGGTCTTTCTGGAATATTATTTATTGTATGTGGAAAGAACATTTTAAGTGGTTCATTGCCCTTTGACTGCATTTCTATGTCTAGAAATTACTCCTTAGGAAATAAGCAGAAAGGCAGATAAATATCAGGTAAAAATATATTTTCTGTAGCATTATCATTAATGCTCCAGACTGAAAGTAACACAAATGTCCAATAAAAGAGGATTGATCCAATAAATTTTGCAATATCCATATGCTGGAATATTGTGTAGCTACTAGATGAAGTAGCTCAGCAAGCTGCTGAATGCATATGATTGACTACGGACATTCGGAATCATAATTACGAGGCTTATCTAGAAGTATGGAAAAAACAACATGAAGTAATAACAGGACAAAATAGAACTCAATAATACCCATTAAAATTATCTATGAACTAAAGCAGGTCTGTATCAAATTCAGAAGGGATTAGGGCATACACATGACATTTCAGGTGTTTGGGTTTTTCTGCTGATTGCAAATTTGTGATCAGATGTTTTGTTCAACTCTTGTTCAGTTGGTGAAAGGAAAAGAGGAGAAAAGAGAGAGGAAGGGAGGAAAGAGAAGGAAGGGGGATGGTGAAAATGGACGGTTCAGGTAGAAAGGGGAGCAGAGGCAGAGGAAGATGGTTTAGAAAGATCCCTGCAGTGGCCACCGGAGCAACCTGTGCTCCCCACCTCACCCCACCCCTGCGGAATACTGAGTAGACTCCTCATCTGTGAGCTACATACATGCAGTGTGATTTCATCCACCAAAAAGTGCGAATTTTTTCAGTTCATTAAATACACAGAAGGTATAGAAAAGACCTACACTCACATATACGCGTGCTACTTAGAAGGAGCTTTGGCATCTAAGTAGTGTGGCTACCTGGAAGGTTCACAACCATCCAGTGAACTAGCTGAGCATTTCCAGGGGTGTGTGCTGCTTGGTCTGGCCAATAACCAGTTAGTATCCATGAGCAAGGCTGAGTGACAAAGGTCTGGGCTTCACCAGACTTGCTGAACTCCATCCTTGAGGGTGAAACAGAGGACTCAAGAGTTAGTAGTAGAAGTTCTTAAACAAGCCAGAAACTCTTCTCAGCTCAGTAGGCTAGCAACAATGAGGTACCATCACATTCCCCCCTCCCCCCAGAAAGGCTACAATTAAAGACTCCCAATATCAAGAGTTGGTGAGGATGCAGGTCAACTGAAGTCTCCTTCATTGCTAGTAAGAGTATAAAATGGTGCAACCACTTTGGAAAGCTGTTAGGCTGCTTTTAATGTAAGTCCACTCCTAGGTACATACTTAAATGCAGATGCCTAAAAAAGTCTTGTAGAAGATTGGGCATGGTGACGAGTCATAATAGCTCAAATTCACTCCATCAGTTTCCTTTCTCTGGGATGATGGACTGCCCAGGACAGGGTTTTCTCACAGTAGAGTCCAGGGGCACCAGAAAGCAGAGAAGGCTTGCCTCGCATCTTGAAGCCCCACTGAGAACCAACCCATGGTCACTTCAGTCCTTTTTCTGTTGGCAAAGCGTTCACTGAGCATTTATTACAGACTTGACTCTTCTCAGGCATTTTAACCTTTGAAAGTGAAGTGAAAGTATTAATCACTCAGTCGTGTCTGACTTTTTGAGACCCCATGGACTGCAGCCCTCCAGGCTCTTCTGTCCATGGAATTCTCCAGTCAAGAATACTGGAGTGGGTTGCCATTCCCTTCGCCAGGGGATCTTCCCGACCCAAGGATCGAACCTGGGTCTCCTGCATTGCATGCAGATTCCTTATCACCGAGCCACCTGGGAAGCCCAAAAATATGGTACACTTCATGAATTTGCACATCATCCTTGTGCAGGGGCCATGCTAATCTTCTCTGTATTGTTCCAATTTTAGTATATGTCCTGCTGAAGCGAGCACAATGAGGTAGATACAATAATTATCCCCTTATATAGATGAAGAAACTGAGACTTAGGGAAGTTAAGCAATTTTTAAAGTTAAGAAGTTAAGCAATTCAAAGATCTGAATGCCGAGTCGGTTTCAGAGCTCCTCACGCTGAACCAGGATTTAGAAGACCCAAGGTCCTGCCTGCCCTCTCCTGGCACACAAGCCTGGGGAATGAAATGAGTTGAGGCATAAATTTTTTAATGGCTTGAAAAAGTCACTTAACCTATCTGGCTTTCAATTTCTTGTATAAAATGAACGTTACATTGAATCTCTAAGCTCACTTCAGGTATAAATTTAATGCCAAAGTTCTGTAAACTCAGTAGAACACTTATGGTTAACTGACAACAGCTGTCAATGGATAATCTGCTGATCACTAAAAGCAAGCCCACAAACTACCCCTGATTTCAAGCAACTATTCTTAAAGTTTCTTTATGCAAAATAGATATCAATTTAATTCTCATTTTTTAATATTGAATATTGCTTTTTGGCAGATCCTTTCTGGTACGAAAAAGTAATTCCTTGTAAAAATTAGATCAATTCTCCCTGTTAATGCAGGATTTCACTTCAATCTTTCACTGCAAATTACAGTTCCCAGGGAAGCAGAAGCAGGCTTCTGGCACATGGGTTTCACCCTCTTCATTCTGTGGGTGGGGGGTGGTTAGAGCACAGTTGATACCCCAGGAGAGCTCCCTCTGGGTGTTCACACATGCGTGCAAATCCCATTCCAGCAAGAGCAAGAGGAAGGGCTGAAATTGTATCATGGCCTATTGTTACTTAAAATAACCTCCTAGTGTTCTCTGAGGATTTTTTAAAAACACTCCTCTGATCTCCCAAAACAGACTTACAGACTTAGAAAGCAGCTAATTTCCACCTGTTTGCATTACCATACTGTTTGGGAAAACAGGATAAATGGATGGGTAAATGTGTAAGCAGATGGGTGGATGGGTAGGTGGGTGGATAGGTAGTTGAACAGGTAAGTAGATGGCTGGGTGGATGGTCAGACTGGACAGATAGACCAGTAAATACACACGCTGTACCAACGTCAGGAATGCCTTTTCCATCCCACTCTCTTTCGCCTAATTAACCCCTATGTACATGTCAGTTCTCCTCTCAAACATTGCTCCCTCCAAGAAGCCTTCCCTGATTCCCCAGTCAAGGTCAGATCCCTTCGCTCTCCTTTCACAGTGCACTGTTCCTTTCTTCAGAGCGCTAATCTATATGGAGTTAGGCACTGTCAGTACAATCAAGTAGATGTTTAATGTCGATATCCTCATCCAGGCTGTAAACTCCGTGAAAACAGGGAGCATGTGAGAAATGAAAGGGAAAAAAGTGAACAACCAAAGCAGGCTATGAGCTTTGAACTTCATCATAAAGAGGTTTCTGCTGTAATCACAGAACTGCCGTATTTAAGAAAAGAAGAAACCTTCAAGGTCAAACGGTACTCACAGAATGAAAGAACCAGAGTTCTGAAGGAACCTGTGGTTCAACCTCCCACACAATGTAGGAATCTCTGCATTGTAATGAGATTCGACCTGTATGAACAAAGTGGATGAACAAAGTGTATAATTCTTTTCGGAGTAGGCATTTACTTCCTTGGGAGACATCATTTGCTCTGGTTACCCTGAAACCCTAAGACATTTAATTTAGTTCACATAAGTGATGATTTTCTTCTCGTGCTTTTTCAATCAATTAATAATTCTATCTATCCCAGTGCAAGGCATTAGCGATGTGTGTATATGTGTACACCCATATATTAACTATGTGGAAATCAAATTTTTACCAATGAAATCATTTAACGTGCACCAAAGTGTTTCACTCTTTAAAGGAATTTTAAGGTAAATTCTAGACTATTTTAAACTTTAGATTATCTGACCCCTGATGTGTGTACTTTGAGTCTAGATTTTTAATCTGAGCTTTCTGAAAATGAGACACACCTCCAGCACTGGATTTTACAATGAAGAGATTCCTCAAAAGGATGACTGGGAGCACTTTATCATAATATTTAATACACAAAGATTAAACTGGTTCTCCCTAGTATGTTCCAGAAGACAACCCTGAGTTCCTCCCTCCTACTATGTCTCGGGTTAGTGAGGTGGAGAGTCCATCCTCACTCAGACCTGACCCTGCTGCCCAACTACAATGTAGGTGTCCATCTACAGATGCCTACGAGGACAGCTTGCATGGCATGTGGAAGATTCATCTGAGTGTTCTTAGGAAATGAGCTCATCAGCTATTCCCTGAACCTGATGCCAGCCACACGACTTGTAGCAAGGAAGAGACTAATATGATCAACCCTGTGAGTGCAGGCAGCACTATGCCCGATCCCAGAGACCGGCTTCATGGTTGGTCTACAAGCTGAGCACAGCAGTCCTCCTTTCCTTCACTACAGGCTGGGCTAGGGTGGACCTGTGAGCCAACTCTGGGGCGTGAAGGGAAGGCTGCTAGGGGAGTCTCAGCCAAGATGCTCCTCCTTGATAAAAGCAGAAAGGGCTGGAAAGAGATGCCCTTTCTCTCCATTCCCTTCATCCTTCTTGTTTGGACACTGTCCTGTTTTGGGACACTGTCCTGTGAGAACATGACTTTTGGAGTCCTGCGCTATGAAAGGAGGTACTACTGACACATGAATACCAGAATCCAGAGCACAAACATCAGGTCTCAAGTGACGTCGTGGAGTCAGAGCACCAATCCTGGGGCCTCGCATATCCAAGAAAATGAATGCTAAATGTCTTCATGGTTGCAGCCACTGTTAATCCAGCTCTCAGCTACTGGTAACCAAATGCACTCTTGATACAAATCACAACATAGTCAATATTTTATATCAGTGTGGCACATCACTTTCTTCAAAATTCTTTTGTATCCATGACCTCGTTCAATCTTGCCAACAATCCTGAAAGGAAATAGCGCAATTACTATTATCTCTCATTTTACAAATATAGAAACTAGGATTTTGAGAGAATTAGTCTTGTGTGAAAAAACAAAAAGAAACAAGATTAAAACAGATTCAAGACTCTTCGCTTTAGTCCATGGCAAACTATGGTCCCCAGGGCAAATGGTCAACTGGCAAACTAGGAATGCTTTTGCATTTTTAAATGGCTGGGGAAAAAAAATGAAAGAACAGTAATATTTTGTGACACAAGAAAATTACATGAAATTTCAAATGTTAATACCCATAAGTAAAGTTTTATTGGAAAACAGCCATGCTCATTCATTTACATATTGTTTATGCCTGCTTTAGTGCCTCAGTTACAGAGTCACTGAAACAGACTCTATGGCCCACAGAGACTAAAATATTTACTACTTGGCCCTTTACAGGAAAAGTATGCTCAGCCCTGGGTTAGTACTATTATGCCCGCTCAAAAAAACTCACGTTCCAATCAAAACTGTGTTGAGCATGTAGGACACCATATTTTACATCCCAACACAGTGATCTGAGGTTTGGTTCACTTTGGTTTGCTGTTTGTCTTTTTTTTTTCATCATCTGAATATAACCTACTGACAGCTTCATAATCCCCAGACTACCCAGATAGGAGCAGGGAAATGTCTTGACTAACTGCTAATTAATCAGTCTGGCTTAAATTCTCTCCTCCGTAAACACCAGAGCACATCTGTTTAAAAAAATATTTTGATGAAACAGTCCCTCAATCATAAAGAAAAAAACTAACATCCCAGTCATGCCAGGCTGCAGGAGTGTTTCTTCTCTGAGAATGGCCATTACATGAGTGTCAATGAATCATGCTAAATTTGGTGCTAAACATACAGACTTCCTCTATGGCAAAATTATGGGCAACCATATTATGTAAATCAAGGTTATGCAAATCACAAAAAGCAGATATAAAGCAAATACATCATTTTATTTCATAAGTCTTTTCTTGCTTGGATCTTAATAACATTACATGTAATCATCAATATAGTTCACTGAGAAAATATATACAAACGTCATATAATACCTAGTACATATTTTGTGCTCAAAAACTAGTTGAACCTGAAATTCCATGAATCATGAGAAGGAAAATTTTTAAACCACTTAATTGTTAAAATAGATTTTTTTTAAAAAAAATATGCATCTTTAGCACATAAATTTGAGGAACAGGTAGTCTACTAAAATCCATCTGAAAATAAGTTTTTTCTCACTCTTGTGGCTTTGGTTTAAACCACTTCATAGAACCCCTAAACATGCCTTAAAAGATACAATGCCAGCTCTATTCCAGCCAACATGGTTTTGCTATGTTTATAAACCTTTGCATTGTTATAACACAGAGACAGCATGCTAGTCTATAAAGATGCTTTTAAGAGTTTTAAATTAAAATTACACTCACCCCACTATCATCATCAAGTAAAGGCTTGGAGTTCTCCATGATAAAAGGTTCTTTTTAGGACATTAGAGCTCTAGGCTCCCTGTCACCCAGAGAACTCAATGTTTTGAGTTTATCTGCTCCCTCTGCTGCCTGGTTCCGTGGTAATTAGCAGGCTCTTGGAGCTGGGCTGACATCTCATGTGATAGAAGTAAGTATACTAGCAAAGAGGTAAACACAAACAGCTGTGTTCACTCCAGCAATGTTCAAACCTTAAGCTGAGGGAAAGTGCTGAATCATAAAGGAACAAACTGAGGGATAATAACTCTTTCAAAATTCTAACAAAGGACCTAAAGGTTACATCCGATAGGACCAACCATCCAAAAGTAAAGGGGCTGTAAAATATGCAGACTTTTCAAAGATAATAGCTGAACATTTTCTTTCTTTCCTAGACAAAAGCTTTTTTGTAATGACTACAAATTCTCTGGAAGAATTGATAAAAGTTAAGTCGTTTCAGTCATGTCTGACCCTTTGTGACCTCATGGACTGTAGCCTGCCAGGCTTCTCTGTCCAAGGATTCTCCAGGCAAGAATACTGGAGTGGGTTGCCATTTCCTCCTTCAGGGGATATTCCTGACCCAAGATCGAATCTGCATCTCCTGTGGCTCCTGCATTGGAGACAGATTCTTTACCACTGAGACACTGGGAAGAACTGATAAGAATCCAGTAACTGTGTTCCCTGGGAATGGATGGCTTAAAGGTGGCAGGGGAGAAAGAATCACTTATCAATGAAAACGTCTTTGTGCCTTTTGAGAGGTGTAACATGTGCAGGTATAATCCAGCCAAGTAATTGCATAATTTAATTACATTTTTTAAATTACATACTACACACCACACAGGCCACAAATAGATCAAAGCTACTAAAAGCACACAATGCAAGTTTTGACTTTTAATGAAATTCTTCCCATCATTTAACAAATACCATTTATGTGCGGCAGAGGATAAGATGGTGAGATAGCATCACCACCTCAACAGCCTCGAATTTGAGCAAACTCTGGGAGACAGTGGAGAACAGAGGAGCCTGGCATGCTGCAGTCCAGGGTCACAAAGTGAAAGTGAAAGTCACTCAGTCGTGTCCGACTCTTTGCAACCCCATGGACTATACAGTCCATGGAATTCTCCAGGCCAGACTACTGGAGTGGTGTAGCCTTTCCCTTGCTCCAGGGGATCTTCCCAACCCAGGGATCGAACTCAGGTCTCCCATATGGTAGGCAGATTCTTTACCAGTTGAGCCACCAGGGAGGCCCAAGAATACTGGAGTGGGTAGCCTATCCCTTCTCCAGCAGATCTTCTCGACCCAGGAATAGAACCAAGGTCTCCTGCATTGCAGGTGGAGTCTTTACCAGCCGAGCAACCAGGGGAGCTACCATGGTCACAAAGAGTCAGACACAACTTAGAGACTGAACAACAATTTTTATGCTAGATACTAAGGATGCAAAAATAAAAAATATGGTTGCTACCCTTGCAGAATAATTGGTCAAATGCATGCAAGCAATTGTATATAATGGGTACAAAGTCCAGCAGGACAGCGGAAGGATGCTCAATAAACACTGGGACATGTATTCTCAAATGTGTATTTCAGCCTCCTACAGTCACCTTGAGACACTGTTTAACCCAGGAACAGTGTTGTTCCTGTTCAGCATTGTGAGGTCCTCTTTTGGAATCAGTTTGCAAGCTCTATCAGTTGTCTGTTGCCAGAACAATGGTGTGTAATAACCACAAAACCCCAGTAACATACAACAGGAAGTATTTATTGCTCATCTCTGGAGTGATCAGAAAGGCAGCTCTGATGATCTTTGCTAGGCTCATTTACATGGGTGGGGACAGGGAGGGTAGGAGTCAGCTGGCTATCAGCTGACTTTGGCTGTCACTTGTCTCCCATTCTTCATTAGGCTTGCCCAAGCGTGTTCTCATGGTTAATGGCAGAGGTTTGACAGAATCAGTGGAAACATATTGGCCTCTTGGGTTGCTCAAAAGTGGCAACCCTCAGTACCATTGCATTTCAGTGGCCAAAACAAGTCACGATGCTGGTTCAGATTCAAGGGATGGGGAAATGGACTCTACTTTTATAGTGACACGACAAAGAGCATGGCTACAGAGAAGGGTGAAGAATTGAGCCCATCACTGCAATTAACCACCGGTTTATACCAGAGGAGTAGTCTCTAAATCTGTCTCTCTAGTCTCTATCACTTGAATTTATTTCAGATGACTTGGTCTTTGCCCCCAATTAAATCCACCTTCAAAATCCAGTTAATTGCCACTGCTGAATAGGGGAATGCTAGTTCATGCCTTTTTATGTCCCTTGACAACTGCCAACACAAGGCCTTGGGAAGGGAAATGCCTGAACGATTTATATTGGATGAACAAATACATCCACACATCCTAAAAGTGCTTTGAGCAATAGCTGCATACTAGGACATTTAGCCTCCTCAGGTGACCATTTTGAAATGGATGTCACATTTTAACATGTCAGTGTTCCTGTGTTTGTACAAAAAAGCGATCCATTACATTTAGGTCATGCTTCCCTGGTGGTTCAGATGGTTAAGAATCCATGAGCAATGCGGGAGACCCCGGTTCGATCCCTGTGTTGGGAAGATACCCTGGAGCAGGGCATGGCCAACCACTCTTGCCTGGAGAATCCCCATGGACAGAGGAGCCTGGTGGGCTACAGTCCATGGGGTTGCAAAGAGTCGAACACGACTGAGTGACTAAGCACAGCACATATAGGTCATATTCCTACTATCAACATTGTAAAGCCCATGCTTTATTCCACTTACCTTACTTTTACCTTTTGTTTTTCACTCAGATGTCTAAAATGCACTTTCAAACCTTTCATCCATTATTTTTTGAATAATGAAGTCATTCTACAAATATGCTCTTCCCTAAACTTATGTTGGGTATATTAGGCACTGATCTTGCACTGGCTGGAGAATGACTCTCAAGAGGATAACAATAACCTACCTTAGGGGTTGTTCTGCAAAAAGTTACATGATGGATTCCTCGAAGAATGGTCTGCAAATGTGCCTTTTGTAGTATTAATTCTTTACATTTCTCAAGCTGACTTTCTCTCACAGAACGCCCAGCACTTCACATATGGTTGGCCAGATCCTGCTGGAGGGTAAATTATGCCCCAGGAGTCAGTGAATTTCTTGGTGGAGGTATTAACTCTTTTTGGGTCACTAGGGTTCCACTTAGAGCACTGCAGGAGGGCAGTCATTTATCAAATAGCACCTCAGCAGCCAGAAGGTATTACATGCAGCATAAATTATTCCCAGGGAGTCCTTTATGAACTCAGAAAATCTGGTTTATTATCTCACCTACTCACACAGATACTTCACACAGTATCCCTGTGAGAGAGAGAACAAGCAAGAGAAAAATAGGTGAGGCTGGTGAGGCTAGAAGCTTCCTAAGCTCCTGCAGCTTGTCAGGGACAGAGCTCCCATCTGATCTGCCTGATCCTTGGCCTGACTTCCTCCTAACCAGGTCTCAGGATTTGGGGCTCTCATTTTGAAGTTTCTGCTAACTGGGAGGAGGTGAGGCAAATGAGGTGCCTAGGATGCTAAAGGAGAAGCCTTAGCTCCTCCCATAGTCTTGACCCTGCTGCTGATTCAATGAGGGAGCCTTGGATAATTGCTTAGAAGAAGCCACAAAATTCACACGTATGTGTACTGCTAGCTTCTATTAAATCTGTAAATATTTTCTAAATTATTTATTTGGCTGTGCTAGGTCTTAGTTGTGGTATGAGGGATCTACTTCCCTGACCAGGGATCGCACCTGGGCCCCCCTGCATTGCAAGCTTGCAGTCTTAGCCACTGGACCACCAGGGAAATCCCTAAGTCCATAAATACTGATGAGGATTCATTAGTTGTTTTCCCACAATGAGGAAAAGTGGAAAAGGCAATGCGGGAGGGGATACGATGGCAGAGAAGGCTGTCTTCTTGTTTTGTTGCCAAAATTGGAAATGGTCAAATGGTTGGTCTATTTTAGGCCAAAGGAGAAGAAGCCAGGTTGAAGTCTGTGTGACGCAATTAATATGTGGCAAAGCGGTCCCCTGGCATGTTTTGGCTTGAAGGTCCAAATGCTGAGTCCTTGCCCCAGCGTCAACTATCGTCTTCGGCAGTATCTCCAGCTATTGCCTGTGTTTTACATCTTTAGGAAGATTCCAGAGGCTCTGCAGCAAGCATGATGTGGTTGAAAAAGGATTAGGATGCAGGGGTCTTGATTCCCCACTCAAATCTCTCTCAACACATCTTTGTGCCTTTGT
This sequence comes from Bos indicus x Bos taurus, assembly GCF_003369695.1. NCBI lineage: Eukaryota > Metazoa > Chordata > Mammalia > Artiodactyla > Bovidae > Bos > Bos indicus x Bos taurus. Next base: position 36,396,311 of record NC_040095.1, read on the forward strand.
GATGAAATGCTGCGTACCCGCTGTCTAAAAGCCAAATCTAATGGACTACTGAGGAGGACAGGGGAAATGTACCTAGTGTTGTACTCGGCCTGGAAGTTCTGCTACTCGGTATGCACGTGTATTCAGTCACTTAGTCGTGTCTGACTCTTTGTGATGTCACGGACTGTAGCCCTCTGGGCTCCTCTGTCCATGGACTTCTCTAGGCAAGAATACTTGAGTGGGTAGCCAATCCCTTCTCCAGCGGATCTTCCTGGCCCAGATATCAAACCGGAGTTCCCTTCATTGGCAGGTGGATTCTTTACCACTGAGCCACCTTCGAAGCCCTCTGCTACTCTGCATGTCTGCTAAGTCGCTTCAGTTGTCTGACTCTTGGCAACCCTGTGGACTGTAGCCCACCAGGCTCCTCTGTCCATGGGATTCTCCAAGCAAGAATACTGGAGTGGGTTGCCATGCCCTCCTGCAGGAAATCTTCCCCCTCCAGAGATCGAACCCATGTCCCTGTGGTTCCTGCATCGACAGGTGGATTCCTTACCTCTGAGCCACCTGGAAGCCCTCTGCTACTCTGAAAGGTGATAACTGACTTCTTTTCAAAGCTTTGTTCCCCATTTGGCCAGATATCAACCTCTACCACCAATAAAGAGTCAAACTGATTTCTCTGTATTTGGACTCAGTTCTTGCCTCAACAAAAAATACTAAGTCCCAGTTTCAAAGAAAAATGATACAATACATCCCCCATGTACTCCCCACTGCTGTCCTTAAAGCAGATGTGCAAATGTCAGTGCACTCACAGATACCAGTGAAGTCATTTGATCCCACGTTTTCTCAATAGTAAGAGTGTGTCACTCACTCAAAGAATGACCTTGGATAAGTCACTTAACCCTCTCTGCCTCAGTTTTCTCTCCTGGAAAATTAAGATTAGACTATAAGCTTCAGGTGCTTTTCAGCTCTGCTGCTGCTGCTGCTAAGTTGCCTCAGTCGTGTCCGGAATTCCCTAATTCTATAGGTGATACAGAGTTACAACTTGAACCTAACTGGAATCAGCAAAGCACAGCCCTCAGGCCAAATCCTACCTACCGCCTCCTTTTATGTGGTCTGAGGACTAAGGATAGTCTTCATGTTTTAAATGGTTGAAGAGAAAAAATAAAGAGTAGTATTTCATGACATGTGAAAATTACATAAAATTCAAATCTCAATGTCCATAAATAAAGCTATATGGGAACACAGCTGTGCCTGTTCATTTATATATTATCTATGGCTGCTTTTGCCATACAAGGGTAGAGTTGAGTGGCTGCAAGAGAAACTGTATGGCCTGAAAGCCTAAAATATTTCCTATATCTACCCAAAAGAGCCTGCCCTTTACAGAAAAAGTTTGCCAAACCTAACTTGAAGCCACTAGACCCTTTGCAGAGTAAGAGTCTTCTGGAACCCTCTTACCTGATTAAGGTTGTATTACCAGGAAAGAAGACTCCCATAAAGTAATCCTAAGAACCAAAAACAAAATTATGGGTAATTAGGCAATTTGAGACCTATAAAAGAAACGGCTGGAAATCACTGATAAATCTACCATGTCAGTGTCAGAATCAATTTCTTAAGAGAAACAATTTACTCCAAAGAAGTTATCTACTTTACAATTTAGTCCTTACAAGGAGGCCAATACCGTCCATTCTTTCCCTTGTTCTTTTTTTTTTTCCTCTTTTGTCTCTAAGTGGTTTGAAGGATAGAACATTTTTCTTTCTATTATAAGTAATCATATCATTGGTGAAAATGACTGTTAAAGAGTGAACGAGCATGAAAGAAATCCCTGCCCAATAAAGTGGTGACTTTGAAAAGGAAATTGCCCTGCCCCAGTGATGGATTTGGGCTCAGCCGTCATGACTCCCGTTATGAGGAAGTCCAGGGACCCGTGTCCTGGCCCTTACAGGCAAAGCAGCTGCAAGGCTCCCCTGGGAGCTCACCAGGACTCTCTGTGAAGGGCCAAAGGCTGCCCTGCCACCCCACTGCCCCACCAGGTTGCAGCTCGCAGCACTGAGTGTGCGGGGACCCCTCCACCTAGCCTGGAATGTCCCCCCTTGGCTCCCCCTCCTCTCTGCCTACTACCCCTATCAAGCCCCAGTTTGAGTTCCAAATATGGTCATACTCAAGGCCCATAGCCTCAGGATATCCTGTATTCTTTATCACTTATTGTTTGTGTTTTCTCTTCCTCCCAAGAATCTGCCTGCAATGCGGGTGACCTGGGTTTGATCCCTGGGTTGGGAAGATCACCTGGAGAAGGGAAAGGCTACCCACTCCAGTATTCTGGCCTGGAGAATTCCAGGACTGTATAGTCCATGGGGTCACAAAGAGTCGGACACGACAGAACCACTTTCACTTTCACTTTTTTTCTTCCCCTGGACTTTGGGCACTGGGAGCACCCATGATTTTGACATCTTTCAGTTAAAGATCCACAATGAGTTCTGATGAAGATGATGATAATGGTGAAATGGGAAATTAGCAAGGTGATGAACATTTTTTTCTCAAAGAGGAGATAAGATGCTTGAACCATACTTGCTTCTCTCCATCTGAGTTTCTGGCAGGGTTTTCCAGATGAGAGGCTGAGATCTAAGGACACTGTGAGATTTCTTAGCAGTGTGTTGTTATTACTTTATCAGGGGACCATCCATCTATTCAGCACAAAAGTGGTTCTCTTCTAGATGGCACATTGTTCTCTTCTGGATGATGTTGAGGAACATCAAATCAAACATTATCTTTGTCTCCTGGAGAAGGAGAAGAGGTGGACACAGAGCTATTGGGGGGCCCTACTTCCAGTATCTGGGGACTTTGAGATGGTGACATCAGGCCATCCCCTCGTGCCCAAGACACTGAATGCTTGCTTCCTGGCAGTCACTCCGGAAGCAGCTTTGTTTCTCATTGTCTGTGAAGGCCTGCGATTTTTGTCAATATCAACTCCAGTACTTTTAAATATTGGGCTTTATAGTGGGGGATCTTGAAAAATTTTAGACTTTTTCACCTCTTCTGTAGTCTCTGGAATGTTGTAATCATCTAAAAAGTGTTCTTTCAAAACTATAAGTATTTGCTTTAACTCTAAGTTAATTTTATAGTTTCTTTTATGTTACTATATAAGATAAGTAGTAGTATTTCAAAAGGATTTAATGTTTTGGAAAAGTCTGAGTCCTAGAACCTATCAAAATAGGTAAGCCTCTTAGTTTGGCTCGCAAAAAGAATCATCATATTAATGATTATTATAATCATTAGGGGAAAGAAAACTGACTAGTACCTCAACCCTGGCTGCACTTAGAACAGCTTAAAACAAAATACCAACTCCTGGGCCCCACCACCCAAGAAATTCACATTTAACTGTCCAGGAACAAGGCCGAGGCATGGGTATGTGTTTGCAATCTCCCCAGGGTTCCACTTGCCAGGTAAAAATCACATCTGAGCACCTCACATATACCTCTATTACAGCATTTATCACTTTATACTATGATTACTTATGTATCATCTATACCTCTAAAAATCACATCTGAGCACCTCACATATACCTCTATTACAGCATTTATCACTTTATACTATGATTGCTTATGTATCATCTCTCCTTAGAGATGGTAAGCTTCCAGAGAAAGAGGAGTCATATCTTATCTATCCTTGAGTCTTGTAGTGGACAGAGGTTTGTTAAACTCCCAAGTGTCTGCCATTAACACAGCTCCTTCTGGGTGCCCAAATCCTATGCAGGGAAGGCAAAGAGGAACTCTAGGAAGTGTCTTAAGTGAAGATGGCCAGTCTCGGAACCATGAGACCCAACAACGTAGACGTGGGTGATTAGTCTGGGAATAAGAACCTGACTAAGGTCTGTTGTGCTCCAGGGTGTCCAGTAACCTGTATGTCCTGACTCAAAAGCTCTCAGTCCATCTCAAGCACCTAGCTAGTGCCCAGTGGGGCCAATAAGATCCTCTCGCTGAAGGAGTTTAAATGTGAGATCAACAGAGAGCTGAGCAGTTGGTAGCAGGAGCAGAAGCCAAGAGACACCCGGAGAAAAACACAGAGAGAGGAGCTGAATCACGTTGGCGGCTAAGCCTGTTAGAAGGGACGGCAGATGCCTGTGGCTCAGGGGGGCAGCAAGATAACCCAGTCACAGAGCCAGATCCTGAATGACCTTCCAGTTCCTGAACTTCAATCCAGTTTTCGTGAGGCCTGGCTGGGTGGCCTTTCCGGAAGGCTTTTCGGAGACACGTGGCTGAGCAGTGAAGATTCCGGTCAGCCTTCCTTCCACAGTCAACTCCCATTACTTAGGGTAAACTCAGTGGTATCTGTGCTCTGCAACCCCCCCAAAATCCCAGTTAGCACAATCCCCAGGGTCTAGCACTTTGCCTGGCACAACAGCGAGCACTAAATCATTGCAAGTGTTTGGAAGGCAGGACCATCCCCAGTGGAAAAGCCTTCAGAAAATGAAGAAATCATTCACGGTGAAGAACACTGGCGAGGGTCGCCTTCGAATTACAAAAATAGTGTTAAAATAGGATAAGTATATTAAGCTTAGCCCATTTTCAAACCCATCTACATTTCTACCGTAATCTATCAAAGAAGGATATGTCACATTCTGCAGAACTCCAGTAGGCATCCTAATTTCAGCTAAGGTATGTCTGGATGACTTTTCACTCCGCTTAACCTTAAATCATGGTAACATTAATAACAATTTTCCTCCCACGCTAACATCACTGTCAAACCTCCAAAGTAGCTGATATTTGTCTTTCAAGAAGTTTAGTAATATGGGCTCTTCCCCCGACACTGCCACACACATTTCCCCTGTCTATTGTCTGTATCAGTTACTCCACGAACACATACTCCTCAACAGCCGGATGAGTCATAAAATAAGAGGTACATGGATGTAAACTGAGCCTGTTTATGCTCTCCCTGGCCCCAGCTAATAAAATAAAAGAGGTCCCACTGAATTCAGGTCCAATGGCTTCCGGAAAACAGGTTTCTGCTTAGCAAAGACATACCTTACTCAGTACATTATTTTAAAGGTAGAGCTAATTTCATGCCCTGGGTGAATGCAACGGATTTATGGGGAGAGTCATGTGCAGGGTGTGTAAGGACTTGCCCTCCTCACGTCCTCTACAAAAGAAGGCTCTGGCGCGTCTGGTGGTGAGCAAACCAACAAAAGGAATGCCTAAAAGGTCTCACAGAGATCAGGAATGGGCGCTGGGTCCCTGCTCACTGGAAACTCAGTACCCAAAGCAGTGCTTGTTTAGGTCTCCTATCTGCATTTTCGAAAATAAAAGCAGGTTTAGTCCAACCTTCCCCGACCTGTTCTCAATCAAGTGATCTTACGCCTCTGGAATTGAGATTCTGAATGTATGTGTCTACCCCACGTTTGGTATTATATTACAACAGCATGAAAATGGAGCCTAGGACCGAGGAGCGGCCAGCCTCAGAAGCCTTCTTCATTGCCTGCCGTGTAATACATGATATGCAAAGCCTCTGACTTCAGCCAGCAGATATGTGGAGACCGTGTTGGCCCTAGCATGGGGGCTAAACTAATGTGTGTTTAGGTCAGAAAGCGAATCAGAAAAGCCACTGGAGGGCACGTCACGGAGTGAGAGCCCTATAAATTCTGCCCCAGTCTCAGCGTCCCCTGGCAAACACTCAGCTTCCCTCCCTGGGCCGCTGCACATCTCTCCTTCGTAGTGCTGGAGAACTCCGGCCAGCAGCAGCTCTCCTCGCCACTGCCTTCTGCCCTGCAGAAAAGCCAGAGAGCTAGACATCGAGGTGGAAGGAAAGCCCAGTGCAGCCCTCCACTCGACACAGCCCCTGCTCAGAGAGCTAGGCGCGAGGGCGAAGCCGGGCGCGGGCGCCGCGGTCAAGTTCGGATTTCTCCCTTCGGTTGGTCCGCGCAGATCTCCGCACATTCCTCCGGATCTTCCCGGCGAGGAGAAAGCGCGAGCCGGGCCGCGTCTGCACGCGCTGAGCGCTCTCTCCCTGCACCCCGGGGAGGGGCGCCTCGCGTCACCCACTCGCACCCGGAGCCCCCCGCTTCGGGAGCTCGGGCGCCTCCTCGCTGTTCTCCTTTCCCTCCCCGCCACCGCCGCCGCTCGACCCCTCCCCTCCCGGGGCCCCGCGCCTCCCCTCCCCCACCCCGGCCCCCGGCCCGGGCTCTCCAGGACCAGCCTGCGCTCCTGGCGCCCTCATGTCTTCGCGGGACTCTCGGCGCCGGTTGACGTGGTGTCTCGTTCGGATTTCCAGGCCAGACCTCAGCTCCGGCGGCAGCATCAGCCCGGCCCGTCTCGTGCTCCCCGGCGCGGCGCCCCAAGAAGGCGCAGAGCGCGGCCGCCGCCGCTGAAGCGCCCGCCGCGCCCCGCGCCCGCGCGGCCCCGGCTGAGAGCGCGGCGCGCGCAGCCCTGTCACCCCCCAACCAAGGCAGCGGCGGCTGCTCGGACCTCGCCTTCTGGGGGTGCAGGGAGCCGGCGAGGGAGCTGTCGGCATCCCTCGCCCTTCTCACGGCGGCGGCGGCGGCGGCTGGAGCCTTGGCCGCCGCCTCCTGCGTGCCCTCCCTGCCGGGAACGGCCCCAGGATTGCGAACTCGTGCCCCTAACCTGCTGGGCGGGGCTCCGCGCTCCTGCCCTCGGCCCGGATGGGTCTCCTGGCTGGGACTCGGGGCTCCTGGAGTTAATGTCCAGCTGGGGGTCTGCGGAGACCGGATACGAGGTGAGTAGGGGAGAGGGCCTGAGGGGAGGCGGGCGCGGCGGGCTGCGGGGCGCTGGAGACAGAGGGGGGCGCGGCTGGACCTCAGAACGGGCAGTGGGACTAGAAAGGGAAGAGACTAAGAGGGAACCGAGACACTGGGAAGACAGAGGAGAGAGAAAAGTTGAACTGGAGACAGGCTGGCCTTGCAGAGGGGCAGTTTGCCTTTCCACGTGGGCAAAGATCTCTGGGGTCCCTCATGCCTCTAGACCCCGGAGTATTCAACAGGGACAGTTTCCCTCCCCGACTCGGCGGGGCGCTCTTCCGTCAAGTCCCGGGAAGGTACCGGGCTGGGATCGTCTTTGAACCCACTACTGCCAAAGTTGGGTCCTCTGTGGAGGCGCTGCTGCATAGATATCATTACTGGGGTGTAACTTGTTTTGGTCTGTTCCGAGGGAAAGTGTAGGCCCCGGGAGGGGCTGCTGCTAAAGGTGCTGAGGACCTAAAAACAGAGCGCTCACCTCCTCTGGAGCCGTCTTGCAAATCTACATTCCTCGCCCTTTTCTGAACCCGGTTACTTGCATGAGCCCGCAATTCCAACTAACCATCCGCGTCGAGGTTAAGAGAGGGGCTTCCGGGATAGCCCAGGAGCTGGGTCTCCGTCTCCAACAGACTCTCGAGCCTCAAGGTCTTCCCTACGCCATCTAAGTGATGATTTGAATGACCGCTTTTCTCCTGCACTCTGTGCCACCTCCCCAGTTAACACTCTCCACCACTACCTTGCACAACCTCAGGGATGATTTCGCCGCTTTTTGGTTTCCAGCCCCTCTCGGGGCGGGAAATAACTTTCCGCGGACCTCCCCAGCCTTCTGGCGCCTCCCTGGTTTCGGCGGTGGCAAACCGGTCTGCAGAGCAGACGCGCGCGCTCCGGGGGAGCTGCCCAACCCCGTGCTCGCAAGATTTTTGCTCATTGGTGGGGGCAAACACAACTCTCCTGGGCGCTGCCGCGGATATGTTAGAGCGCACTCGACTCTTGCATAGTATTTTCGATGTTCACTTAAGTATTCCAAGGAAGAGATGCTGCTGCTAACCTCGCGCACGCACCTCTACCCGCAAAGCTCCAATGCGAGCTTCTGGGCTTCCGCCCCGCCGCGACCGGGTTTGCACTGAGTTTCGGCATATCTTCGCTTTGGCAAGGTTCAGGGACAGTAGCGCCTTTTCAACAAGTGTCAGGTGTCCGAGGAGCCCGCAGCGTCCCCAGCCCATTCTCGCAAGGGGTTCGGGTGCACTCTGGATCTGAAACACGGCATCGGGCCCTTGACCCATTCCCAGACTGTCTGCAGGAAGCATCGCTCATTCTTTTCCCTACCGTGGTCTTGGGCCCAACTGAGTACCACCGTCAGTTCAGGACACAAGGAACAGCTGAAAAAAGCAATACATCTTTCCGCAACTTCTGTCCGTATTCCAAAAGAAAGCCTCCGAGTTACAGCGCGCCCCCACCCACCCACTCCCGCCTCCCTTTTTCTCCTCCTGAGACCTGGATCTCGAGGGCAAATCTCCCAGCCTGCCAGACACGGGAAAGTGCGGGGGCACTGGCGGCGGGAGCGCTTACCCGCGGTGAGGCTGTCACCGAGACGCGGGGGAGGGAGGGGGAGTTCAAAAACCAGGTTGCCGAGAAACCAGCTTAAGTGAAGCGGGTAGAGAAAAATCCCGGAGAGAGGATGAAGAGCGGTAGGAGAGGATGAACAGCAGGGATGCTGGTGAGGACATCCAAAAGTTCCGGGGGGTAATTTGGATTCGGAGAGAATTGAGGGGTTGTGGAGAGCGTTCGTGCAGCGGTTCTATACTTAAAGTGGCAAGGCAGCCGTCCGGCCGCGTGGGCGCTTCGGGACTCCGGCGGTTTCTGGTGCCCCCTGGTGCTGGGAACTCAGAAGCGCCCGGCGGCGGGTCCCGCAGTCCGGCTCCCTGGGGCATCCGTCTTTTCCGCCCCAGGCCTGAGGATCACCAGGTGCCGGTGCCCGCGACCTCCCCTTTTGCTCTGCTGGACGCAGAGAGGGACCAGCCTGTGGGGTACCGGAACGTGTGCGGGGGCACCTAGCGGAGAAGGATAGCTTGTTTATTACCGCATGTGGCAGCGCCTTGGGCAGTTGGCGCGTAACAGAGGCTGCCGGTTGCGGACAGATGTGCTTTGAGAAAGAGATAAAGAGACCGACAGGGAAGCCGCTGGGTGTGTTGGGGGTGGGGATGTGGGGACCCCACAGGGATTTGGGAAAAACCTCCCCGTAGACCGCTGTGAACGCTCAGCCTCCAGACTCCCTCCGCCCGGCAAATACCGGGAACTACAAAGCGGCTCTGACTGCAGCCTGCGCGGGCGGTGCTCAGAGGGAAGAAGGCGCCCTTCTCGCCTGCCTGAGATGGGCGAGCTCTTTTCACCCGGCGGAGGGCGGGGGCGGGAGCCTCCTTTGGATAAGGCGGGGAGTTTTCCTCTATGTCCTCTTTTGCCAGCTTCGTCACACTTCTAATTGAGGATCTCCACGTCCAATTTAAAAAGCCCTCCTCCTGCCAAGCAGAAAAAAGAAAAAAAAAAAAAAAGGAAAAACCCTCTTAATGCGGAAGGGAAACCTGGTGCCTCTGTCGCTTCCTGCCGGCGGGCACCGCGATTTGGGACGGCGCATTAACCGCGCGCCTCCCTGCCCCTCTGGGCAGCCAGACAGTTCGCACGCGCCTGGGATCGGGCACCCGGGTCGAGGGGACGGGAGGCCTCGCGTTCCCTCGTCCCTGCTCGAGCGCCTCGCAGGGCTTGTTTTGCACGGCCTGGGTGAGGTGTTGCCTGGGAGCCCCAGCGCCTCAACCCAGAGCCTTTCCTTTTCCCCGGGTTTGTAAACCAGCCAGAGGGGCATGGAGCGCCGGGAGCCGCAGGGTTTAGGAGTTTGTGGTCCCTACAGACTCCCCGAGCCCAACAGCTGCGTAGCGAACAAACAGACGCCCAAGGGATGGAAAATGCATTCGTCTCCACAGCGGTGGGAGGTGGCGGTCGAATTAAACGCTTCCCGGGGTGGCCTGCACCGGAACCCGGCGGGCGTTCTGGGTAGAGATGGGGGTGGGGGCGTTTGCTGGAAGGGAGGCGGGAGCTCCTGGCGACTGATGGAGAGGAATGGGGTCGAGGTTTTTACTTTTATCTGGGAACTGCCTTACTCTCTTCCACTGAAAAAGTTCAAGGAGCTTTTCCCAAGAATCTCTTTTACTTGGAGGAACGGGGATAATCAACTGCATGAATCTCGTAATTTCCACTTTAGAATGCCCTTGGAAATTAGAACGCTGGCATTGGGGACTCACCTCAAGGTGCCCGGGTCTCCCCCCCACCCCCGCCTCCTTATTGCGTGAAGTTGGGCCCTGAGTTGAGGGTACCCTTTTTCTCACCCGCCCTCAACTGCGTGACCCTCCTTTCTAGGGGTGCGAGGATTGAGAAGCCAAACGGAGCCCCCTAAGAGGAGCTGAGCCCCCACCGTGCGCCCTTTCCCGGTCTAGACCTTCTGGTGCCCGCGCTCCTGCGTAGCGTCCCCGACAGGGTACGATCGTCCAGGAGTGACTGTGACCCAGCTTGGGGAGCTCGAAACCCCTCTGCGAGGGGAAAGGATTTAAGGCCAGAATCTTGCAAAAATGCAAAAATAAAGAGGGTATTCGAGTACACCACGAACATTTTCAAGACCGAGGCAATCCCTCCCTAACTGTAACGCTAAAGCATTTATTGAACGAGGTTAGGCCTTTTCATATGTTAACATTCATAACCTTAAGAAGTGGAGGTAGTATTTTAAACCGAGTTGAAACTTTGGAAAGTTCAGGAGCTTAACACAGATATTCCTGGACAGCCTCAAAGTCTTTAAGTCCCCACTGGCTTCTTGTTCCGACGACAAAACACTAATTGAAATGGCAGGAATGAAGCTTGGGCGGGGTTCGTGGTGCCACTGAGCCTGCCCCTGCCTAGCTGAGGACAGGATCAGGACCCCGGGAGGGCTGGTCTCTTGCTTGGGTTCAGGGCTCGTTCTCCGGGGCGGGGGCGGGGGGTGGGGGTTCCTGTGGGAGCTGCTGGACGGGGCGGGAGCACAGGGTGAGGGTTGCCCGGTCGCCCCCCAGAATGGGGATGGGGTTGCGCGCCAGTACTGCTGTCGTCGTATTGGGAAGCAGCCCTGCCCCGAAATCCTGGGATCCGATGGCGGAAGAAAAAGGCAGTTGTCAGTTGGAAGCCGGAGAGGCGCACCCCGGAGCGGGGACAGGCAGGGAGCTGGGAAGGAAAGAAGGGTGGGGGTGCCCGGGGAAGCGCCCGGCCGCAGCGGTCCGGAAGGAGGGCGGTGCCAAGTCTGGAGGGGAGCCCCGGGGATCCGCGCGGGCCCCAACATCCAGGCCTAATGTGCTCTCCCCGGTTCTGCGCCCCCGCCCGCCCGCCTGCACAGGTGCCGCCGCCGGACGGGACTCTAAGATGAAGTTATGGGATGTCGTGGCTGTCTGCCTGGTGCTGCTCCACACCGCGTCCGCCTTCCCGCTGCCCGCCGGTAAGAGGCCTCCCGAGGCGCCCGCCGAAGACCGCTCCCTCGGCCGCCGCCGCGCGCCCTTCGCGCTGAGCAGTGACTGTAAGAACCGTTCCCTCCCCGCAGGGGTCACCCCACCCGCCGCCCGCACGCACCCCCAAGTTAGCCACGGCCGCAGAGTGGCCTCCCAGGGAAGAGCCGCGCAGGCGCCGAAGCCCCCTCCCGGTGCGCCGCAACCAACTGGTGCCCCAAGGCTGCAACACCTAGTCTGTATATGGCACGCGCTGGCTTTGCCCAACACACAGGGTAACACACTTTTCTGCTGCTCATTTAGATTCCGATCAACAGCTGTTTTCCCCACCACCACCACAGGAAAACACACAAGTTGTTTTCTTTTTTTTTGCCTCCCCATCACACACACACACACACACACACACACACACACACTCACACACACACACTCACACACACACACACTCACACCCGTGTTTTGTTCCAAAGCCCTCTATCTCTGTTTGGGTGTGCCTGGCTCTGCTGAATTCTGAGAACAATTGCCTTTCCATCCTAAACTGCCCTTGCAAGGGAAGAGGCTGAGGTTTCACAAAACCATGCCAGAGTCAGAGAAAACACAGAAAAGCCTTGATTTCCAGAACAAGCATCTGGGCAGTGTCAAGTCTGTTCAGGAAAGTTCCGGTTCTAGAAAGAAAGTGATAAATAGTGCTGGGCTGGGGCTAGGGGGAAAAAACACAAAATTGTAGTTCACTACACAAATGACAATGTTAACTCTTAAGACTAGATTATTCATATTAGAAAATAAATCTGCGATTTGCCTCTCAAAAATGTCTCAGCGGTTTATCAGGGCATGTCAACTATGATTTGATATAATTTACCCTCTGCTCTTGAGAAGTTCATCTATTGCGTAAAGCAGAATATGCTTCATCACAAGTTAGAGATTACTGGCGAGGAAAAGAAAATTTGCACAATCCCAAACTAAAGCAGCAGTAAACCGTAGCCATAACCATGCTGGCTACTCCCCATTTCTGTTACCCTATTCTGCATTTGAAAATTATTGTGATCATAGGCACCACTGAAAGGGTTCCAAAGTCAGCTGTATGCTGGAGTCCCCCAAACCTGTGGCCTTGGGCTAAAAGTAGCCCAGGAAATGTGATGTGCTTATCTTATGCTTGATTACAATAAAAGCATCTTCTTCCTGAAGTCCCAAGAAAAAGTGCATTTTTCTAAGACAAATGAAGTCTTCAAGAGTGACTTAGGGTTAGAGAACACAGTTTGATCCCTTGAAGTAACTGTTCCAAGAGTGTATGTCAGTTAGTTGTATAAACCTATTTTTAAAGGTTTTGGTTTCAGCCACAAATTTCTATCCTAGTGTATATAATGTATCTCCAGTAGAGACTTAAAATGCGCTTTAGTGCCATAATCTTCAGAACAGTACCCATGAAGGCTAAATGGCTTTTCATTCAAACAGCCTAGGTCAGAGGAACAGGAACCCAGTGAAAGGTAATAGTTTTCTCACCAAGGCACTCTGGAGGAAAAATGACTGTGCCTGATTATGAAGCTGATTAGTTCATGGAAATTTAATAAGCATATTAGTATCCTGTCTACCTAGGCTTATTTAATGCTGGCTCCTGCTTCTGGCTCTGCTTTTGGCTAATTTTGTCACCTCAGACAAATTACTTACTGCCAAACACAATGAACAGTTTACAACTGTACAGTAAAGGAAGGCCTTGCCACTCCAAAATGCCAATGACTGAGATTTGGTCAACCCCAACCTTCACGCTCCACCCTAACCTTCCTTTGGGAAAAGACTCATAAGACCCCTGCTTACTGGACTCACCTGGTGAGCTCTAGTGACTACTGGTGCTGGGCCTCTCCCAGAGAGATTCTGATCTAATTGGCTTGGGGTGTGGCTTGGGCAACTAGAGATTTAGGTGTTCCCCAGGTGAGTCTAACGTGCAGTCAGGTGAATCCCTATGCCTTGATAATACCCTAAGAAAATCTGTGCCTCATGTAAGGTCCAGCCAGTCACAAAGCAAGCAAGGTAACATTAATCTTATTGACTGGGGTGGGGGGAGTTGTGGGGGAAGGGAGGTTTTTTCCAAAACTGATACTAAGTCATCAGTAGTATCAGTAGTATCAATGGACAAGATTCTGACTACTGTATTTACATTTGAACCAGCAGAGCACACCCGATTCTGTTTTATCTATGGGAAGACCCAATAGATCCTTGAAAGAGAAATGTTCCCAAAGAGAAAGTGAGCTGCATTCTAAGCCAAATTGACTTCTTTCCAGGTATGTTCAATTCGGTAGCAAGTTGTCAGTGTGGGGAAGGCAGGATAAAGACAATGTGCAGACTTTGAACACTCAACCAGTGTCAACATGCCCCTGTCACAGTGCTGACATTTATATCCTGCACTGTGCACTGTGCAGTTAAGGCTTATGCAGAAAACATTAAGTCACTCATCATTTGAAAATAGAAAGTGCCATAAATACTGATCCCTCTTCTTGGAATGCTTGGAACTTAGTGATTGAGCAAAGGCTCTTTCGTGCTACGTGAGTCAGTCATTCTGTGCTGTTCAAAGGGGGCTGGACTGCACCCTGTCTACACATTCACCCTTGAGATCACATGTATTCTGCTGGTTCTGATGTAAATGAAGCAGCCAGAATCTTGTTCCTACCATTATCACGTTTTGAACTAACCAAGTAGAATTCGTAACTGGCCCACTTGTCTGCACAGAGGTTGACGATAAAGTTCATGGGCTGTGGCTGCTTCTTGTAGCAGCTTCAAACTTGTCTAAACTTAAAGACTTGTGGTTTTCCTTTCGGGTCATCCAAGACTTTTCCGTTTCACCGTCTTTGTATTTTATCATTGTGCTTTTTACCTGTGTCTTCACTAACGTGTGATTAGAGCAGGCCTGAGGCATGTAAAAGGTGAAAATAGGTCTTGTGCACAGATGCCATAGCATTTTAGAGCTGAAAGGTAGCCCCTAAAATTCCCAGGCCTAAAGATGTAAAGCAGTTTATCCAAAGTGCCAGGGTTCCATGATGGCAGGAGGAAGATTGCTGAAGCCAGAACCCGTGTTTCTCTAAACCCCTGAATTGCAGAGCGTTCAGTCTTGCTACCTAGGAGAAAACACTTTATATGGGAGGATAGTTTTCAACTAATGAATAAAACTGTGTTGCACAGGGTTGCTTGAAGTTTTTAAAGGTTTGTTAATCATAGTCATATACCAGATCTCAGCTGTGCATAATAACTCTAAATGTGTTTCACAAAGCATAAAATGCACGTGCCTTTTAAAACGTTGTGATCTAAAAGCACTTATTCATTCAACAAGTAATTAATGTGTGCCTGTGTGTGCCAGACACTGTCGTAGGGGCTAGGGAATCCTCAGTACACAGACAAAAGCCCCTGTCCTCACAAAATGTACTATGTAATAAAGGTACAGGGTGTGGGGCAATTTGGTGGCATTGTAAACTAAAACCTTGGTCAGAAGAGGGCCTTTTTGTGTGACCAGAAAACAACTAGAAACACTGAGCACTGCTAAATTATAATTGCAAGTAATCCACAATGCATTGTAATATCATGGGGTTCCATTCTACCGGTTTGGCAGCAAGTCACAAAATTTCCTAGAGAAACAATCTTGCAAATCAAGCCATCAAGTTCTCAGACTAGCCCACAAAACTCTATGTAACCTTGATCAATTTGAGATATGATTCACCATATTGTGAAGCTGGAGTCTCTTCCCAGGTTGTCATTTCCCATAATCTGCAGAAGGGGGACACAGCGAGAAGTCATAGTTTCAATAAGCAAGAGCTCAAGTTCACGTCGGTTCAGTCAGCCTGACCACTCAGCTGTTACTTAACAGCTCCCAAACCTCAGTTTCCTCATCTGTGACATAGGAACACTATTCATCCTGCCTCCCGGGGCTGCTGGGAACAGAGTTACATGAGGCAATGCTTTGTTAAGCCCGTGCCCCATAAGCAACCATTAGTACTTGCCACGCTGCTGTTCCCAACCCGCACCCGGTGAGTGCCTTTTCTCCCGTCCCAGGCTTTCAGTTCGGCCTCTGCCAAGACATTGCTCTAAATGGTGGAATTTCAAGCAGCTCAACAAAGTACAGAGAGGGGAAGAAATGCAGGCCTTGCGGGGAGGCTATTTTGGGCCCCACGGTCAGTCAGTCGGGTCAGTCAGTCGGGCCAGCCTTGCGTGGGATTCTGCCCCAGGGTCAGCTCCCCCTGGCTCTTCCCAGGTTTCACAGCTCCTTCCCTTCCCCATTTGCTGAGCCCACATAGTTCCTACGGAATTTTTCCCACCAGATTCCCATGGTCGTGTTAGGGAGACCCTCGTCCCCTATGGGGAGAAGGGAGCCAGGACACCATAAGATCCTTACATGTAAGAGATCAAGGAAGCTGTGAGCTGGAGGCTCCCTGTCTTGAGATAGAGCATTTCTGTTTTAAGTGATCCCACCTGGATATTTAATTCAAGCTGCTTCACAAACCCAGCAGAAGACTGTTAGTGAATTTAGTAAACTTTCAGCTTGTTGTTATCCAGCTAAGAAACCTTCTAATGCAACAAGGTAGTTAAATGTTAGGCTTTCAAATCTAATGTTGTGGGATATAGAGTTCAGAATAAATAAGCTCTGTCTATCTATTTTTTGTATTATTATTTTAGGGACTATAGGAACAGACAATACTGTAATAAGGTCCCTAAGTTGGAAGGGGGCTCTGCCATTTGGGATGAGGTGCTTGGAATCAAGAAATCCCACGTCAGGCTTTTAGGAAACACTGATTCCTCACTCAAGATCTGAGACCAACATCTCATTCTGGCCTCAGTCTGAAGACCTATTTCAAACTGTTGCTGTTTAGAGAAATCTATTTCAGGCTTAATATGAATTGGCCAGTCTTAGGACCTCAGGCTGATCCAACAGCCAAAGAATTATTCTCAGAAGATTCTCCTTTCACTGATAGAAAAATAAAAGCTCTCTAGCATTTTCCCTTCCAAATGTCGCTTTCTTCTGGGTTTACTTAGCACTTAATGGTCCATAGCCTCTTTATTCAATTAAAACATATTATTTAATCACTTGAGCTCAATCAGGAAGCAAGTATTAAATATCTTTCATGCTCTAGGTGCTGTGTGGGCATCTAAAAGGCAAAATTGTGAACTTAAATAGCTTATGATCTAGTTGTAAACTATGGATAGGCAGATGGGTGGGTGGGTGGGTGGGCGGACTGTCAGTCCAACAGATAGCTATGTCTACCGAGGCGTGTGCATTAGCTGTGGTCATGGTAAGAATTCCTAGGGATGAAGTCACTAGGATTTGGAGATCATAGCAGGAAACAATTCGAGGGAGAGGGAGGATTTGAGCTAGCACTTGAAAGATGTGCATTAGGAAAGGAAGGAAAAGGAAAAAGGGCACATTCCAGACCAAGGAGAAGCATAGGCAAGTTTGTGATCACGATATGGGGAAGGGGCAGGTGGTGGATACAAGGAGGAGGCCAGACCAGTCGCCAAGTACTGAGAACAGGTGGCGGGAAGTGGTGTGAAATTTAGGCTATCTCTGTAGGTGATACCCAGATTATGAGATGCTGTAAAATCCAGGAAAAGAAGGTGCTTGCTCTGTTTCTGATGGCAGCGGGGTGCCACTGGGGTATCTCAAGCAGGCAGGTGGCAGCAAGTGGGATCTCACTGCTAAGCCTTCTTGCTGCAAAAATTATTCAAGCCCCAGGCTTCATGAGTCTATAGCATAGGCTATGCCCTTATTTTTAAAAAGTGTGTAGGTGTGGGCATAATTGAATCAACCTGTTAACAAGTGAAAAGATACAAATAAAAATTTAAAGTTAGTATCATACAAATAAACTTATTTACAAAACAGAAATAGACTCACAGACTTAGAAAACAAACTTATGGTTACCAAAAGGGAAAGGTGGGAGGGGGTAAACTAGGAGTTTGGTACTGACAGATACACACTAATATATATAAAACAGATAACCAACAAGGACCTACTGTATAGCACAAAGAACTATATTCAATATCTTGTAATAACTATATAATGAAAACCTGAAGAAGAGTAGATACATAAAGAATATAAATATCAACTATACTTCAATTAAAAATAAATACAATAAAAACAAAAAATAAAGTTAGTATCACTACATCTCTGCTTTTCACGTAGTAACCCAATTTTTAACAAATAGGGTTTTTTAATTTATTGAGTATAGTTGATTTATCATGTTGTATTAATTTCTGCTGTACAACAAAGTGATTCAATTATACACACATATATGTATTCTTTTTTTATATTCTTTTCCCTTATGGTTTATCACAGGATATTTAATATAATTCCCTGTACTATAGAGTAAACTCCGGGAGTTGGTGATGGACAGGGAGACCTGGCGTGCTGCAGTTCATGGGGTCGTAAAGAGTCAGACATGACTGAGCAACTGAACTGAACTGAACTATGGAGTAGGACTTTGTTGTTTATCCATTCTATGTATAATAGTTTGCATCTGCTAACTCCACATTCCTAGCCCATCTTCCCCCAACACCCCGCCCCCTGGTAACTACAGGTCTGTTCTCTACATCTGTGAATCTGTTTGTTTCATGGATACGTTCATTTGTGTCATATTTTAGATTCCACATCAGTGATATCATAGTTGTTAGTCTTTCTCTTTCTGACTTACTTCACTTAGTATGATTATCTCTAGGTCTAGCCATGGTGCTGCAAATGGCATTATTCCATTCTTTTTATGGCTGAGTAGTATTCCTCCGTGTGTGTGTGTGTGAGTGCACACGCGTGTGCACACCATATCCTCTTTATCCATTCATCTGTCGATGGACATTTAGGCTGTCTCCATTTCTTGGCCATTGTGAATAGTGCTGCTATGAAAATAGAGATCCGCTGGATCATACAGCAACTCAACTGTTAGTTTTTTCAGGAAACTCCATATTGTTTTCCACAGTGGCTGTACCAATTTACATTCCTTTACCAACTGTGTAGGAGGGTTCTCTTTTCTCCACACCCTCTCCAGCATTTGCTATTTTTAAATGGATTTCATGTATTGGCCTAAAATCGAGTAAGTTTGAGCTCTACTGGGTAAGAGATGTTATGTATCCCTATTGTACAGATGAAGCAATGAGACCTAGAGATTTACTCAGGGTCACAGATTTAGTAAGTGATGAAGCCAGAATTCAAACCCCAAACTTCCAGTCCCCAAACTGGTAATTTTGGCTTAATACAGACTGCACTCTCATATTAGTAGATTAAGAAAACACAAATCTTGACTTGCGAAAAATACATTCACTATCTGAAAGATGTATTTCTAGGAAAATCAATTAGCCGAAGCAAGGAGTATTATATTTCCTCCAGGCCCTTTCTTTGATCTCTGTTTGGGCCAGAGTGGACCTAGGGTTATTTTATTCATGATACTTCAGAATCCAAATCAGGACATTTTAGGAAGAGAAACATGCATTTCTTCACACACTCCTAAACTATCGATGCTTTTTGCAATGAGGGAAGGCTCCCTAACTCTTTGGGACAAAGTGAGGTCTCCTCGAATACTTGAGGCCTTCAGGGGGGTGCTTGTTCTCAGCTGGCTTCTGTTCTGCCCAGGGAAGGGAGTGTCCACATGGGAAGCCAAGGGCAACAGCCCATAGCCAGCACAGTCCCCTCTACGGGAACGGGAGTGGGTTTGTATAAGCAGATCTTAGGTCTCCACTGAGAATCAACTGGTTAACTCAGTAGAGATAAAACCCACTTTTTAATGATTTTATAGGATAACTAAGTTGGAAGGCCTACTTTTGAAAGTCTTAAAACTTTTTTTCATGTAAACCTACAAAATTATGTTGAAAAACTAGCACACACTCCTAAGGTAACATCTGTAATTTTCCAACAAGTTTTAAATAGTTGTAGCAGAAGTAATTTCCAGCCCATTTGGCAGCTAGACATGTGCTTCAATACTTTTGGCAAAACTTTGGAGCTGCAAATTTAGCTTATTCAATTTGTGGGAAATTATCCAAATGTATCAGCTCAAATACATTGATTTTTTTCATCAGAAAAGGTCCAACTTCATTTTCATTTCAAATACACATGTTAGCCTGCCTCTATGGCAACCACTACCTTTTGGATCCTAATTGTAAGATGAATAGATGGATGGGTGGATGGACCGACAAGCAGAGCATGCCTTGCCATGACTGCCTGGCCAAAATGAAATATGGAACCACCCAGTTTGATATTTCTTGATTTATTCATATGGGACTTTTCCTCAGTAAAATATTCATAGTAAACTGAACACCCACGGGTCTTTTTCACCAAGATGGACTTCTTGTTAGCATTTTGCTTCATTTATTTTTTTCTAAACCATTTGAGAATTACTTTCAAATCTAACAATAAATAGTTTAGTGTGAACCTTCTAGGAGCAAGGACATTACCTTATGTAACCACAGTTCAGTTATCAGTCTCAGGAAACTTAACATTTGTACAATGCTGTTATCCAATAGATAGTCCATAATCACATCTCCTCAATTGGCAAGAATGTCCTTCCTAGTTTTTCTCCTTAATCAGGGGTCACAAATTGCATTTGACTGTTGTGTCTGTTCATTCTCCGTTAATCTGGAATTAGCTCCCAACCCTTTTTTCCCCCTACAACATTTTGAGAAGTCTAGGCTGTCTTGCCTGCGGTTCTGCAGACTGCCGCTCGGGTTGCATTTGTGGGATTGTTGGCACTTGATTAGATTCAGGTTCGCATCTTTGGAACACTGTGTTCATGATGACGTGTCTTCACATCATGAGTCACCAGCACCAGTTTAGCCCAAGGAGCCTTGCACACCCGGACTGTCCTTACAGGTATCTATCCACCAGACATGCCTTGCAGTAAAATGAATGAGATGGGCAAGAAGTGCATCTGTCTGAGGAAGTCCAAGGGTGACCGTAAAACTGGCTGCATGAGTATTTGTCTGTGGACCGGGCTTAGAATGCAGCTCATGTGGAAGTTGAGGATCTGGACATGGATTCTTCTAAAACTCCCCGTAGACTCTAGAAAGCCCTCACATACTGCCCCCCTGAGGGATACATGCCACAGTCTGAAGACACTGACCAATGCCATGGTGAACACAAAATATTGTTCATGGAGTCAGTTGATGTTTGTGTAGTTAATTTGAGGGCATTCCTAGGAAGAGGGAAGAAGCAGCCCAGACTCCCAAGGTGGGTCTGCTCCTTCTGCCCACAGCCTACCATGCCAGGGCCCCCAGGCCTTCTGCTCTGTGGGACACGCTGGATGAGCAAGGGGCCAGTGTCTCGTCCCCTTCAGGGTACATTCTGTCCATGAGCCAGCCGAGTTGATCTTCACACTGCTTCCTCTAGTGTAATGTTGATGAAGGATCATCATCAGCTGTGAAAACCATAGGCCTGACTTTGTGGGCCATTTGTTAAATGCCTCCAGGCTCTAAGCTAAAATCTTTTCTCCCATTCCAAGTAATGATCCCCATTTTAGGGGGAGGTCGGGGCTGCACAAAGTTATAGGCAACCCAGCCAGACTAGACTTGGGAAAGCCTAACCCAACACTTAGCTTGGGACCACATGACCACTTCCTGCCAGTACACCGCGCTGCTGCATAACTCTCCTTCTATGTCAGAAGGTCAGGGAGGAGAAAAGTCGAGTGGAGGTTTTGAATGCAGCTGGTTTTGAATGATTGTTGTTCAGTTGCTAAATCGTGTCTGACTCTTTGCAACCCCATGGACTGCAGCACGCTAGACTTTCCTGTCCTTCACTATCTCCTGGAGTTTGCTCAAACTCATGTCCATTGTGTTAGTGCTGCCATCCAGCCATCTCATCCTCTGTCATCCCCTTCTCTTCCTGCCTTCAATCTTTCCCAGCACCAGAGTCTTTTCCAATGAGTCAGCTCTTCTTATGAGGTGGCCAAAGTCTTGGAGCTTCAGCTTCAGCGTCAATCCTTCCAATGAATAGTCAGAACTGATTTCCTTTAGGATTGACTGGCTTGAATGATACTTCTAGCTAATTTCCTGAAGAGTCTTTGAGAGTCCAGTGAAGTCATTCACTGAGGGGTAGAGAGCCCCTCTTCACTCTGATGGCAGGAATCCATCAGGCAGGCTGGAATGATAGAGAACACTTCCCTTTTATCCTCTTTATTCTCCTTTCAGCTTTTCAGTCCTTCCTCTTCTTGCCCAGGTCTCTCCGGCCCTTCGAGTTCCTTCTACCCAATGCTCAGTTAATAGCTTCCCAGGTGGCTCAGTGGTAAAGCGTCCTCCTGCCAATGCAGGAGACCCAGGTTTGATCCTTGGGTCAAGAAGATCCCCTGGAGAAGGAGATGGCACCCCACTCTAGTATTGTTGCCTGGAAAATCCCATAGACAGAGGAGCCGGGCAGGCTACAGTCCATAGGGTCGCAAAGAGCTGGACATGACTGAGCAGCCAAACGACAACAGCAGTGCTCAGCTGGCCCTGGGGAAGGGCCCAGGAAAGTTGGATGCAGGCCCCATCGTAATTGCCAGGCCCCTCGGACTGCAGACAGGGCCTTTTGGGAAGGAGGGAGTGAGGTTCCTTTGCTTTCCAGGTTCCTCTGGGGTTTCCCCTGAAAAACCACCCACCTCTGATAATACCACAAGGGATATTTTCCTTTTGTGTGTGCTTAGTTTCACTGGGTAACTTTCTCACCCTCCCCATAAAGTGTTTTGTAAGGACAGTAGCAGGGCCCCTGGTGTGCACTCTTGAGTGTGAGGTGTTTACAGCTGGCTGTGCAGTGCTTTCAGCTCACACCAGGTATTCATGGATTAGCTGACAAATGGACACCCTACTGGGTGTTTTCCTGACTTAAAAGCAGAAGAATGAACATTTTTCCCCTCAGGGGAGCCATTTCTGTATTACCATAAAATTATTAACATCACTATAATAAGAGCATGGACCACATAGGTGGAAATCAGAGCAATTGGAATCTGAATAACAAAATGAATATAGTCCATCTTTCCTGAGTGAAAGTTTTTGAGCTATTTGTATTCATGGAGTAATTTCAATTACAATGATGATAAGTTTTCTTAGTTAAATTGTAGGATAAATAGTCAAGAAATGGTATTTCTAAGAAGTATGTGTGATGTTGGTCAAAGTAGGCAGAGATGGTAAATAAAATGGCATTTTGGTTGGACTAAGTGGCCTTTAACAGTATATCCAGAACTCCTTTTTCTGAATTTTGAACTGGTTGGTCTTTTCTTCTGCCTTGAGAGGATGCAGAAATACTTTTTTAAACGACAAAACACTGGTGTTTTTATAACACAAATACTTTACAAATAAACCCATGTCATGTTTTATTACCAGCCAGCCACTGGTCACGAAGAGTAACTCCAGTAACTCCAGCAGTGGTCACAATGACTTAGTAAATGGCCTCAGCTGGTGACTGTTGATAGAATAGATGCCGTGGACCCTTCTTGAAGTGACCAGGATGGCCTATCTAATGCTAGGTGAATACTCTGTCCAAAATAGGAAGGGAAGGCCAGGGGAGTCATTACATAGTGCAAGATAACCTCAGCAATCTACTGCTTAGGGACCCATGGGCGCTTTTTTAAAATGATTTCAATTGAGTGGCAAAATCGAAACTTTTAAATAGCAGATGACAGAACTTTGAATTTTTCGGAGAACTGGAACATCCTCCCGGACCAACACTGTACATTTCAGAGGTCACGGAAGGTCAGATTAAAACCAAGGTGCACAGTTCCCAAGACAAGCTGTGGGACTCTCACAATCCATTTGGCAGTGGTTGCCGTGGATGATTCTAGCCTCTGAGTTCTAAGACCTAAGCATGTTTTCTTAAATTTTAGAATAAACAGTCCAGACATGGTATAGCTCATAAGTATGTGTGACATTGGTCAAAGTGTGACCTACATATGATAGAAGCAGCAAAATCATAAATGAATAAAACAGAGATTTTGAGAACATGTTTTATTTTGAAAAATAAAACCGATTTTGTTGGCCATTTGGGTGAGAAGGGCTGGAGGAGCATAGCCTGTTGGTGTCTTTGTGTTCTCAGAGATGATGGGCTCCATCTCTGCCTTTCCAGGTGGAGACTGAAATGTAAGGCTGCCTCCCGCAAGAACCTGGATATTTTGAGACTCAGATACACGGCCCTCTGTACATATCCCTTCACGTCTCCTAAAGACGACATAGGAAGGTGACACTTGGTTATTTCAAAAGTAACCAAGATGTTGAGACAAGAGGCAAACAAAAAAACATTTAGGACTGCTAGAACCTCTCGTGGGGTCTCCTGGGGCCACAATGGTGGCGGCTGAGCAGAATAGCGCTGGGACATCAGCAGAGGTGGTCCTCTCCCTGATGGGGATGACTAGAGATGAGTGTGGGGCAGGGGTTTCCCACTGAGACTCAAGACTGTCCACATCTTAGGGTGTCAGCACTGGGGAGCCCCCCTCCCACCCCAGAGGGATAGGCGACCTCAGAAGGATTGCCTAGTCCAAGGTTGCAAGGCTGAGCAGGGACTGACCCCGGATGGAATCCCAGGCTCTGTCCTCTCCAACTCTGCAGTGAGACTTTGTCACTTGGCGCCAGTGTGAGTTTGAGGAGCTTCCGGAGACAGGCCTCTCTGTCTGAATCTGCCGCCGCCCTTGGCTGCCGGTTTTCCGGTTTTTACTGGGAAACTGCCAGTTCTGCCTTGGAGTGACATGCAAGACCAGGAGCTGGGAGAGGTGCCCCTGACCCGCATGCTTTTCCCTTTTTGGAGACAATATACTGTATTCTGTGGCCCGTGGCAGCCTAACTTCAGAATTTACTTAATGCACCTCCATGCCTGCTGAACTTTCCAATGGAAAGTGTTTCTCCCTTCGTGTTCTGAATGTGATAAATGCATGCAGGGGGAGTCAGCATACCTTGCCCTCCTTCCAGAGTAAGTTGCCACAGGCTGAGAGCAGACAAGCTGCACCACATGGAATTTTTACTTAAACACAGATAGGCAGCTAGGAGCACTTGGAACCAGTCTGAGCTTTGAAACCAAACCGACTGAGTGCACTTTTATGAGCCACGTGACCTTGGGCGGATAGATATTTATCTTCTCTGAGCCTCAGTTTCCTGCTCTATAAAGTACAGATACTATGCGACCCCTGTTTTAACCTTGCAGGGATGTCATTGGGGTTCAAGTTCAGGTTGGGACCTTTCTCTTGTGACTATTAAGTACACCAAGGAAGCGATCGCTTATAACACAGGATGATGCCATTTGTAATATGAGGAATTTTAAAGGTGAGGCTCTACCATGTAGTTCTTATTTCAATATTAGTGAAAGAAAATCCTATTTGTACATTATTGAAAAGTAAAAATAACATTCTAAAGAATGACATTAGTTGGGAATTCTCTTGAGAGGTTATATAAATCTTAGGCTGATCTTTTCTTTTCATACAGACGTGCATGTATGTATGTGTTGGTCTTTCCTGGATGACTCAGGGATAAAAAAATCCGCCTGCCATTTCAGGAGATACAGGAGATGCGGGTTCAGTCCCTGGGTTGGGAAGATCCCCTGGAGGAGGGCATGGCAACCCACTCCAGTATTCTTGCCTGGAGAATCCCATGGACAGAGAAGCCTGGTGGGCTACAGTCCCCAGGGTTGCAAAGAGTCAGACAGAACCGAGCACAGCATGCAGAATCACATAGAAGTGTATATGTATATACGCACATACATGCGTGTATATGTGTGCATGAGTATACACATACACAGAGAGAGAACTTCTCTTTTCCATACACTTGGTCTACAGAGCAGTTTGTACTTTACCTGGGCTTCAGGTGGGCAGTGAGTATCAGAGTATATGTCCTCCCCTGCCCAGGCAGTTTCCACTCGCCTCCTTTTGTAGACCGTCTTTCAGGGGAGGCTCCACACGTGAGGGTGGGCTGCCCAGCCCCCCAGCGCCCCCAGACGCAGCATCTTAGGCCTCGTATCCAGGGTCGAGCCCACCCCAGATCTGGGCACTGTCTGGAGCGAGGGCTCCCGGGTGCTGGTTGAAGATGCGCATCTCACCTGTGTGGCCCTGGCTCAGGCCGTAGGTCACGTCTGTGGACCTCAGCGTATTAACTCTTGCCCATCCAGTACCCAGCAGCTGGGTGATTTCCAGTGAAACATAGAGGCAGGAGCCCCAGAACAAGGAACATCTGGGTCTTCTCTCCAGCACCCCTGCATCCTTGAGGCTGGCTCTGGCCTGGAAGACAGCTCCTATCCAAGAGGCCCTCTGCGGGTACCAGAGTCCTGGCCCCTCTTCTCTGGGCCCCACAGAGACCCCTCCCACTCTAGGTAAGGGGTCACATCCTCACTACTCTGTGCACAACCTTGAGCTTGTGGGCTCCCTCCAGGGCCCCTGGGCGGAAGACTGGCTGAAAAGTAGCTCAGAAACCCGGCCGGGGAGAGGAGGGCAACCATCCAATAGGAATCTAAAATGACCTCTTTGATTAAAGTATCATTAACCTGTACTCTTTTTTTTAAGAGAAATCTAACATTTAACAGAAAACTTTGTCCACTAAATGCCAGTCTAGCCAAGATAATGTTTTGAATTATGTGCTTTTTAGTTTGGCTATTACAAGGAGTACTCCTAGGTCTCACCATTGTTCCTATAAAAACTCAATTAACTTTACAAGATAGTCAGTATCCCAGGCCTTTGTTCCTGGGGTAGCATTATTGTTTTTTTCCCATAATTGAGGAAGGCTAAGTCTGGGGAGTGAATAGTTTGGTTTGTTCCCGGAGTCTGGCCCAGTACAAGGTTTCACTTGTTTAAATAACATTGTTTATGTGAAGGACACATCAAAGTTTAAATATTTTAAATAGAATAATGCCAAAATATTTAGTTGCACACTAAAAGGATGACTTAAATGCATTTGAGCATTTTGATTTTTCAAAAACTTTAGCTTTTAGATGTCCGTATTTTCCGAGATCGAGCCTCCAAGTGGGTCTGGGAAATGAGCAAGTGTTTGACCTGTTTTTTCAAAACGATGCTCCTCTTTTGTGGTTTGCAGTATTTTACTGTCAAAGTTCTTACTAACAAGGGCCATTTGTGTAGCTGACATGCTGCCAAGCCCTTTATAGGATGAAGAAAGTGATATGACATCAAGTCTTCATTTGGGGAACTAATCCAAATGCAAGCCCCTTTCTTTCCACTTTGCTCAGTGAATTCCAGGAACATGGAGGCAGCCATGGGTTTCTTGGTTCCTGCTGGGGCGTTTACTTGCCTGGGCTGTGCAAGTAAACTGGGCCTCTGCAGGATGCTAAAGATTGGCTCAGTGAGATGCATGGCTCCCAACACACCCCACAAATACCTCGTGTTGATAAATGGAGGTCTCTCTAGAAATGAACTCAGTCAGCAGCAAAAGGCCTGGGATTAGGAATTTTCCATTGGAAGAGACAGGCCTCTTTGCTCTGTGGTTTGGAAAATATCATGTTGCCCTTTTCTAGTTTCCAAAATTCATATCCATGTACAACTTTCAGCATAAATATTTATTGTTTTACTCTATTCTTCAAGAAGGAGAAGAGGATGGGGAGGGCGGAATCCCTTCAGTTTAATTAGAATTGCCTATGTCCTGAACTTGAGGCTTAAATAAATATTTCCACCTTAACAACAAGTTATGAGGGAGATGTCCCATGAAGGGAGAAGTTCTCATAGCTGCTCTCTTCAGTTTAACACCGGGAACATGGATTGACTGCTTCCCCAGTGTCCGAAAGACTTTTAATTCAAGCTTAATGATCCATTCACCACCTCACCCCAAAGCACAAATGACCAGTGCACCCACATTGCTACACACATCACCCCAAGGAAGCCAAGTAGAAATTAAGATAAAGAAAAAGGAGTTAAACATCCTCACGGTGAAAGATAAGTATGTCCCAATCATTACTGAGGATTGCTTACGCTAAAAATTCACTTGCTAATTATCTGAAATTCAAATTTAACTTGGTATTCTATATTTTACCTGGCAAGCAAAGCCAGTGGACAAAGGCATACAGTCGAAATGTCATAAAAAGGAGGGACAGTGTTTTTCTGGAACTTTGAAATTGTCGGGCAATTAATAAAACATTATAAATGCTGATTCAAATCATCATTATAACTCTAGTAAAAAGAATGTAATTTATCATGATAAATTAATGAGTCTAAACTAGTGTAAGCTGAACTTTTGAACTTGAATGTTTTCCCGTTTATGTTAAACTTTCAGTAATATTTCATCCTCATTTCTGATTAATCTTTAGTTGATTCAGTTTTAATCAACTGAATCAGTTTTAACTTCCATGTTCCCAGGTTCTTAACATAATGATCTATTCAAGTGGTCTTAAAGAGAACCAGAGACTTCATCATGTGAATCCTTTTGTAAAACAAAGAGTCTTTTAGAAATTTGAAGGCTTTTTTTTTTTTTTTTTTTTTGTATTTTGACTAATCACTAATTTATTGGGGCTTCTTCCCTCATGGCTCAAATGGTAAAAAGTCTGCCTGCAATGCAGGAGACCTGAGTTCGATCCCTGGGTCAGGAAGATTCCATGGAGGAGGAAATGGTAATCCACTCCAGTATTCTTGCCTGGAGAAGCCTGGCTGAGAATCCCATGGGCAGAGGAGCCTGGCAGGCTACTGTCCATGGGGTCGCAAAGAGTTGGACACGACTGAGCAACTAACATTAACTCATTTCTGATTAACCTTTAGTTGATTGTTAATCAGTTTAGTTGATTCTTAATCAGTTTTAGCTTCCATATTCCCAGGTTCTTAACTTAATGATCTATTCAAGAGTTCTTAAAAAGAACCAGGAATCCCATCATGTGATCCTTTTGTAAAACTGTTTTTCAGAAATCTAAAGGCTTTTTCTTTTTTTGTATTTTGACTAATCACTAATTTATCAGTTAGAAGTTCAGACTTCTGTTCATGTTTTTGAAATCAAGCACACCTAGTTTTCTCTTATATAGCTTATTGTTGAAAAAAAGTCACAAATAGCACAAGCAACTCATTTGTCAAAATAAGTAGTTCATGTCTTTAATATCGAGTGATTTTTTAAAATTTTTAGGGAATTCCTTGGTGATCCAGTGATTAGGACCTGGTGCTTTTACTGCCATGGCCTTGGTTCAATCCCTGCTCTGGGAACTAAGATCCAGTAAGCCCCACAACACAGCCAAGAAATAATTTTCTTTTTAATTTTAAGAAAAGAGAAGGAAAGGAAGGGAGAAAGGGAGGGCAGAAGGAAGGAACAAAGAAAGGTGGGAAGGAAGGAAGGAAAGAAGATTCCTAAGGGACTCAGGTAGAAAATGGTTCAGAGGAAATTTTGAATCCAAATACCCTCCCACTCTCCCAGTATTCCTGGAGGAAACATTGCTCCCACGGAGCCAGAGCCTTTCAGAATCCTCGGAATGAGGTGGGCTTTAAGAGCTGACACTGTAAAGGTGCAGGGGAAGCTGGCAAGGGAGGCAGCTCTGAGACAGTTATTTGCTCTCAGGTGGGAGATGACTGTACTTCTGGGCACTGGGGCTGCCCATGTGATGGAGACTGTGTATTTTGGAGACTTTCAATTCATCACAGTGTGGCTGAACTGAAGCCCAAGTGTCCCCTTGAGAAATAAAAAGGACTCTCTACCCTCGTAAAGTGACCTAAGTCGTTCAAAAACAAAAAAAACAAAAAACCATTGCCAGCCTCCAGGGACCAGATCCTATTGTAAGCTCCCAGGATCCATTGGTGAACAAGCCAAGCAGAGGTCCCTGCCTCCTGGGGGTGACATTCGCTCAGAGAAGACAGACAACAAATAGTCACCATGAGAAAAGTTCGACAGTGTGTTGGAGGAGGTTGAGTATTATGCTCTGCGGGGAAGAGGGCAGGAGGATCTGGATTCGGGGTTGGGAGGAACCAAATTTGAAACAGGGAGGTCAAGGTGGGGCTGGGTCGCGGTGACTTTTGAGCAGACTTGCAGGGGATGTGAGTGTGAGTCACTGGGTTCTCTGTAGGAACAGCGTTTATGTAGAGGGAACAGCCAGCAAAAGGCCGAGTGCCTGTTCGTGTCTGATGTATGCGGTTCTCAGCCATGACAGTTTTGCCCCCAGGGGACATCTGGTCATATCTGGAGACACTTCCATTTGTCACCGTTGGGATGGGGGTGAGGCTAGTACGGGTGTCTCCTGGGTAGAGGCCAGGGGTGTAATTAAACATCCTTAAACGCACCCACAACAAAGGATGTGCCAGCCCCAGTGTCAGTGGCGCTGAGGTTGAGAAACCCTGTGTTTGAGGAACAGGGAGGAGGCCAGAGGAGCTGGAAGGGAGGCAGCAAGGAGGAGGGAGGTCGAACACGAGGTCAGCGGTGACAAAGGCTGGGACTGGGGTGGAGGGTGGGGGGTGTCGGGGAGGACCTTAGGCCAGTGTGGACTTTGGAGGGCTTGGAGCAGAGGAGGGACATGAGCTGCATTCACAGTTTCAAGAGCATCGCTCTGGCTGCCAGGTGCAAGACAAACTGAAGGAGGGTAAGGGAATGCAGGGGCTCGGGTCTGGTGAGATTATCCAGGCAAGAGGTGACTGGCCAAACACCAGTGGAAGCAGCTTCGAGACCTCTGTGCACAGAACCACCCAGTGCCAGATTTTAGAGTTAGAATTACGAAATTCCATACCATCCCTGCTCTTTTCATTACTATATGTCCTATATTTTGCCCTAATATAGATAATATTATATATTAGCTATCTGTATAGACAGGTAAGAAAGAGGAATAGATATGGTTAAGTTGCCTCTTAGTTGAATTATATCTTACACACTAGGATACCTGATACCTGTTTTAGCAATTCATTCATAACAAAACAGTTTGACATGGGTTAGGTACAATGTAATCCTCTGCTTTACCATGGTCTTGGCAAAAAAAAAAAAAAAGTTCACTCTTGCTCACAACTCTTTCGGGGTATATTTTTCTAAACAATGTATAACCCTAAACATCCTAATTACCTGAAAATGGGATCATGTCCGACTCTTTGTGACCCCATGGACTGTAGCCCACCAGGTTCCTCTGTCCATGGAATGTCCCAGGCAAGAATACTGGAGTAGGTTGCCATTTCCTTCTTCAGGGATCTTCCCAACCCAGGGATCAAACCCACATCTGCCACATTGCAGGCAGATTCTTTACCATCTGAGCCACCAAGGAAGCCCTGGAAAAGTGATGAGGGGAGCATAAAAGGTCTAGTGCCTAATACATGGACGTTTGAATTACTTTCCTCTTTTAGAAATGTATTCAGTTGTTCAAATAGTTTCTCTTCTCTTACCTGATCAGCTGAAGCAAATGCTTGAAATACAGCAAAAATGCCAAAAAACCTTGAAGTCATGCATTTGCCCAAAGGTCTCCAATACCCTAGAAGCATCACCTCAGTCACTGCTCCATGTGATCTTCCTAAGTATGTGTGTTGTCCTGTTTGCAGCCAAAGCCATTGGGAATCGTAGTGACAGCCTGCAGCAGAGGCAGGACCCCACCGCGCCTGTCCACAGGCAGCATTGCATTCCATGTATTGCTGTGATGCATGTAAACATCATATGATCTGACCTTGTATTTTTAAAGTCCTGCTAATCCAAAGAAGTGGTAAATTAGTCTCTTTATTAGTGAACAGTGGGCTGTTTTTCAGTCTCTTAATGTCTTTTAAGGAAGTTTTAAAACATAGTTGAATTCAGGACTTTTTCATGTGATCTATCCAAATGGTTCTTCCACTCAGCAGGGCAGAAGTGTTAAGTCAGGGTGGAGTTCAGGGAGCTGAATGTCAACTTTCACCTTGACATTCCAGGTGAAAGCAGCAGTGTCTTCCAAGAGTAATCCTTCTTTCACCCTCTAAGACAGGGTTTCTCAAAGTATGGCCCAGGGACCACTTACCTCAGAACTCCCCCAGGGCTCCTTAAACTGGTGCAGGTTCCCTGGCCCCTTCCCACACTTCCCCCTAAGGGTCGGCCAGGTCCCTGTATCTTCCCCCGAGTATCCCAGCACAGTCCTGCCCACACATTTGAGAACCCCGACTGCAGGTTACCCTTATTAGAAGAAATGACCCTCCATCAGCATCTCAACATAGACTTGTTAAAAATGGCAGACGTCATCCACGTGGAAATTCCATTTCTAAGGATTTGTTCTCCACAAGGAAGTGTGTCATCCCCCTCCCGTGTTAGTCTTGAATTTCCTTCCTGGGAATCTTGGAGGGTGCCTTTTGGCCTTTGTCCTTGGGGGTGTACAGTGGTCCCTGAAGGGGTCGTTTCACCATGGGCGGGGTGGGGGGGACCATACTGGGTCGCCTTTCAGAGAGACCGATCTTAGAGACTCGTTGAAATGGTCGTTGCTCTCGCCTCATGTATCCATCTCTGTTTTCTTGTTGCACAGCAAATATGCCAGAGGACTACCCTGATCAGTTTGATGATGTCATGGATTTTATTCAAGCTACCATTCGAAGACTGAAAAGGTCACCAGAGAAACAAATGGCCGTGCTTCCTCGGAGAGAGCGGCACCGGCAGGGGGCGGCCGCCAGCCCGGAGAGTGCCAGAGGGAAAGGCCGGCGCGGCCAGAGGGGCCGAAATCGCGGCTGCGTCCTCACCGCCGTGCATCTAAACGTCACTGACTTGGGTTTGGGCTACGAAACCAAGGAGGAACTCATTTTCAGGTACTGCAGCGGCTCCTGCGATGCAGCCGAAACAATGTACGACAAAATATTAAAAAACTTATCCAAAAGTAGAAGGCTGGTGAGTGACAAAGTCGGGCAGGCGTGTTGCAGACCCATCGCCTTTGATGACGACCTGTCCTTTTTAGATGATAACCTGGTTTACCATATTCTAAGAAAGCATTCCGCTAAAAGGTGTGGATGTATCTGACTCCGGCTCCAGAGACCGCTGTGTATTGCATTCCTGCTGCAGTGCAAAGAAAGGGACCAAGGTTCCCAGAAAATGTTTGCCCAGAGTGGAAGATGAGGACCAAGGAGGCGGAGGAGGAGGACGTGGAGGCAGAGGAGGAGGAAGGCAGCCATTGTGGGAGCCTGGTGGAGGGAGATCCAGCTACAGAAAACTGGACAGGAGAGAGAGAAAAGACAGCCGTCCGCCTTCTCCCGGATGGCAGCTGACGTCACCGGAAGCTCAGGGCCGGTGTCCCTGGTTGGGTGTTGCCGTCGTTTCATCTGATACAGTCCACCGCCATGGGTCCCGGGCTCAGCCGCGGATGCACTTGAAACCAAACCAGTGTATCTCCTGTGGTTTGCTTTCACATGTCTAGAGACACCAGGGAAACGGCCCTCCTGGTGTCATTCCTTGTCATTGTTTTACTGCTGAAAGCAAAGAGAGGTTTATTTTTCTGTCACTCAGTGGAGACATACCCCGGAAAGGAGGGGAGAAAAAAAAAATCAAAGATCCAGGAGAGTTAGTAACCTTTGCTCTGGAAGGTTCAGGCCTGAGGTTTACTCCAACCAGCATTTTGGGGAACGGTGGGTGATTGATTTCGAACATGGTGTGTGGGGTGGGAAGAAGTTGGCTAGGAACCAAAAAGGCTGTCCTCATGACTAAAACCAAACCTGAAGGTATTTCTTTTCTGCCCTTGGAAACAGGAAACCAGTGTGGTTTTTCGGCAGCATTCTTGCAGGAGAGCGTGCGGGAAGGCCCCCAGCTGCACCGGGGCAGGGAGGCCGCTGGGCTGTCGGTTTACAGAGAGACAGATGTTACATACACCCCAGCTCCGTTATGCGTGGTCACCAGTGACCAGAGAAGCTACTCGATGCAATGCATCTGTTTCAGATACAGAAATATAGAGAAGATATTTATTGAGATTTAAGTTATTGTTATTTATTACCGTTCACTAATGAGTTTCTCTTTTTTTTCCCTTATTTATTAAAGTTTCTTTTCAAAGGTGCCAAAGTATATGTGCTCACAAAATGCAAAGGAAGGTGGCAAAGGAAATTTTAATTGGGGTCAAGGGTCCATGCTTTTCAAAGTATTAAAAAGACTTTCGCTAGGCAAAAATCACTTACTTTACCTTTTTAAGAAAAGCCCTTGTGTGCTTCCACCCCCCCTCTACCCTCCAGGTCTCAGCATCTTACCTGGTTTTATATGTTAGAGAGGAACATGTCAGAAGGAACATTTCTGATGGGCCTTCCTTTTCAGGAGCAGCGTGTGGAGACCGTGGCATTTGCTCTCATTTCTACATGGTTCCCTGTCCCAGCAGACAGGCCATGTGCTCCATCCATTTCCTGCTGTGTTGAAGCTCTCACCCTCCCATCCACATGTATCTATCTGTGATATGCATAACCACATATGTCAAAGGTTAAAGTCTCTAGTAGGTGGTGCTGGACTCCATGTTGACCTCAAAATAACAGTTCTCTCAAGTAGCCGGGGTTCTACCCTGATAGTGGAGACTCTTCCCCTATCCTTCCATCCATCCACTGCCTTCTTGAGAAACACGTCTAGGCCCAGCATAGCCAAGGAGCGCTGCAGGCCTTCTGGAAGTGGGGTCAGCCTGGTTGCCATGCAAGCCACCAGGGGCTGCCCCCATACACCTGACTCCTCCTCAGAAGAAGGTGGTCGGGAAGGGTGGATGTGGAAGACGGGCCCTGGCCCAGCCTCGGCACACCTGCCCCACCACATGGATACTGAAAGCCTTTGACAGAGCAGGGACATAGGGTGAGAAAAACTATCTCAGCGACCAGGTCATGGATTTGTCTGGTCTCTGCCCCCATGCTCAATGCACTGGGCCCTATTTTAAGAGCTTGTGACATATCTCATAAAAGGGATTTTTATCAAAGAGGTTATCTATCACTACATCACTACCTTAGTGGCTATTAGCTCAAGTGGTACAGATTTGGCAAATAAATAGCCTACTGGCCTCCCTCAAATAATCATGTAAATTTTACAAAGTAATCAAGAAGCACCAGACATCCCCCCAAGGACCCAAGCTGCCCATCACTCTGCCTGCTCTGTTCTTTCTGCTCCCCTTGCACGACTTGGAAATAGAGGAAAAGGGCCTGCCTCTCACCCTCTCTTGGGGCCTAAGGAGGGGAACTTGCTGAGGAATGGCCTGCTCAAAATAGGGACAGGTCGAGCTTACCGGTCGTTCATGAAGTGCAATTTGATGCAGCCCCAGATCATCTGTCCAATTCAGAGAGTCCTGGCAGGTCTGGTGGCCGGCGTCCCCAGGGGTCAGCCTTAGCCCCAGCTCCCTGTGGAGACTCTCTGCCCACAGGGGCGGTAGGATTCAGCGGATGCTGACAGCTCCTTCCCAGCATCACCTACACACCATAAGCAGGTTTTCACTGAAGCAAACTGCTCTGCCAAAGCCACAAAAGGGTAAAGTTTGTGATTTTTTCTTTATTGTTGCGATTACCATCTGATCCAGTAAGGAGTGCACATCTTGGGAAGTTCTGACTTCTCTGATCTGTCTCAGTCGTTTGTGTTATACAACCAAAGTTCTCTACAGACTTTATTTTTGTACAATATTATTTTGTAACTTTTTACAAATAAAAACTCATTTCTATTGCTCTCTCTACTTCTGTGCTATCTCACCGACCCAGGGACCACAGCTGACTCAGGCTAGAAGTCCGTCCCTTTCACCACTCAGCCACTGGTTGGTCAGTGACCTTGTCCATCAACTCTCCACAACCAATCAGTACTCAAGTGGGGAAGAACTTACAAAGTTCTTCTTTATTCATTCCACAGACTGCAACGTTGTGCCAGGCACTGTCCAAGGCACCAAGGATCCAACAGTGGCCACAACAATCTCTGCTCAACAGAGACTGAGCTCTGCTCTCTCCTTGTGGAGTTGATATTTCATTTGAGGAGGAAAGGCAATATTCCAAAAAGTATGTAGGGGGTTGAGTGTCAATAAATGAGTCATCATTTATAAAGGATACAAATAGGGTATCATAATAGAAAATAACGGGCCTGCTCTAGCGAGAGGTCACATTGAGGCAGAACTTAAGAAATAGATGGGAGTGTCCTGGCAAAACCCTGCGACAGGCAGGCGCTTGGACGGCGCCACAGCTTTGCACAATCCCGGGTGACGCCCGAGGTTCACGTGGGTTCTCCGCCCGCAAAGTAGCAGGATCCGGGGAATTGTGCAAATGGTGGCCCCGGGCTTAGTTGTTCTGGTGGCAAGAAAAACACACCGAAGAGAGGAAATGCCATGGCTCGGGGCTGGGGGAGGAGAGCACGCTTCCTCCTCGGATGACACCCCGTGCTGTGTCACCCGAGGCCTTGTGACTATTAAAAGGCGGCCTTGTACAGCGTTTCAAGCCCAAAACAAAACTGATGCTCTTAAGACTCTTCTAAGTGGCCACCAGCCTAGACTTTCCAGCGGAGCGCGTCAGTACAGTGCCGGAAACGCCCTCCCTCTCCCGGCCGGGATAGTGCCTGGTACCCACCCTGGGCACTTGGAGTCCTGCCGCCAGGGCAACGCTTAGGCCTGGGCGCTTTCTCCACGCTAAATTCTGGTCCACAGTTCGGAGAGGAATGCAAACACTTGCTCATCTCCTCTCCCTTTACCATTTCTCCAAAGTGTGTTCCCAGGATGACATTCCTTAAAAATGGAGTGGGTCTCTGATCAAATAAGTTGGGAAAACATTGAGTTATATAACATCTTTTTGAAGTTCAAAAGAGAAATGTAGGGCTTCCCTAGTGGACTCAGTGGTAGAAAACCCACCTGACAATGCAGCAGACACAGAGTTGATCCCTAGCCCCAGAAGATCCCACATGCCACTGGACAGCTAAGCCGTGCACCCCAGCTACTGAGCCTGTGCTTTAAAACCCAGAAGCCACAGCTCCTGAGCCCACGAGATACAACTACTGAAGCCCTCCTGCCCCAGAGCCTGAGCTCCACAAGAGAAGCCACTGCAATGAGAAGCCCACACACACAGCTACAGAGTAGCCCCTGCTTGCCACAACTAGAGAAAACCTGTGCAGCGATGAAGATCCAACAGGGCCAAAAATAAATTTAAAAAGAGAAATGTAGAACCTACTAGAGCCTTTATTAAACTAATGCACATTGTGACCACCCAGGAGTAGCATGGAGTGTGCAGATTTCCCCAGATGGACCATGAAAATGTCTATCGCTTTGTTTGCTTTCTCTTAATATCTGTTGACCATCCCTTGAAACTACCTTGGGCCATGTTGCTTGCTCCTGTAAACATGGGGATGAGCAGAGAGGGGGACTGGAGATTTGTAAAAGGCAGAAACACATGGGGAAACAGCTAGGGAGCTCCCCATGTGCACGTATATACACACACACACACACACACACACACACGCATTCTGGACATTTGGGCATTGTGGGTTTCTTGTTCAGCATGATTAACCAGTGGTCAGCTTTGGAAGTTCCATTCAACCAAGAAAGAGAGTATGTTGAAAGCTGGGAAATTCTTAGCAGCAATGAGAAAAGCAACTTTCATGATGCTTACCACACATGCTCACCCAACTCAAGTTGTTAGAACCACCAATGCTTTGGCTGGCCCATAGTCTGGAGTGGAGGGGCGGGGGTGGATGTCCCCTCACAGTGGTCCTCAGAGGAGTATGGCTCTTGTTGGGCATCAGAGTCCCTACTGCTGAGGATGGTGTGAGAGTACAGGGTCAGAACCCTGGACACCAGGCTCAGATGGTCTCATGGGGCTTGTGCCCACCATCATCTTGGGCTGGTTTTCTCCTATGCATCTGATGCCAAAGTAACACTTTAAAAGAACTTTTAAAAGAACCAGTCCACTCCCAATGTAAAGATGGGAAATCAGAATTCCATTAACCTAAGTCTCAAAAACAGAAAGCCCCCTCCCCTTCACACACAGGGACCCTCTTGGGCCACGGCTGACTTGCTGCCTGACCTCAGCATCACAGGGAGGAGGGAGTCCACTCCTCACACCATCCACCTTCGCTTCTCAGAGCACAGCGGCAGGGAGGGGATGAAAGTGTCAGCCACATGCCCCAAGCGTTTTCCACCAGGTAAGGAAGTGTCTGAGCCCCAAGTATCTCCTTGAGACGCATCTTTGTTTAAAAAAGGTGTTACTGTAATCCCACGCAATAGTTGACTTGACTCTCATCTCCTCACACAACCTCCTGAATGAAATCAAATCCAGATGTTGCCACGTCATCCCTGAAAATAAATAGAGAGTTGGGAAAACAAGAGGAAAGCATCCACTTACTCATATGTGATCATTAATATGCTGCCACGTCCCAGCCCCGTGGCAGGTGAGGATAACGATGATGGGAGTGCAGTCGGGGTGGAGGATATGTGGTGACAGGTGCCTGAAAAGTGCCAGAACGCCTCCAAGAGCAGCAGGTGGGAAGAAAACCTGAAAAAAAAAAAAAAAAAGAGTCAGGGACAACTACACAGTAGGGCTCCCAGATAACTTTAATTTCAGATAAACATGCCTAATTTCTTAGTATAACTATGTCTCGTGCAGCATTTGGGGCATGTGCTATTTGGGACATGACTATTAAAATGATTACTCACTGAGGGCCTCTGACCCACAAAAGCCGTGATTCAGCTCTGAGTGCATTGCCAGCAACAACCTGTCCAGGTCCTCTACCCACAGGTTTTTTCTAGTTTTCCCCATCTTATTCAATCATTAAAGCCAATCTTGAACTATAAAATAAACAAACAAAAAACTTTCTTCTCACCCTTAAAGTTAGATTGTCTTCTCAGGATATTTGCATTTACTTCCTGTTCAAGGAAACAAACCTAAGCATGGCTGTTAACCTTCTAAGACTCACTCACTCTTCTTGAGAAGACATGAATCAGGACATGAGGGGATAAGAGAGGTAGAACGGGTCAGACAGAAGAGCAGATGGTGAGGAAGGCAAAGAGAAGACTTTAGGCCCCAGGAGATAGGAGAACCAGCTGAGGTGGGCATGACAAACAAGATGAGGTTTTCAAATATGCGGAATAGATCCTTTTAACTTGGGGAAGTCTTTCAATTGGGACATGTAGGGGATTTTAACACACTTCTTGTACGTGGGCCTCATTCATTCAATTAATTCGTGAATATCTATCTCCTAGCAGAGGAGGATATAAGGATATAAAGATAAAGCCCTCAAGAGCATCCCAGATTAGAGGGACAGAAATAAGAATCAGTTCAGTTCAGTCGCTCAGTCGTGTCCAACTCTTTGCGACCCCATGAATCGCAGTACGCCAGGCCTCCCTGTCCATCACCAACTCCTGGAGTTCACTCAGACTCACATCCGTCTAGTCAGTGATGCCATCCAGCCATCTCAAATAAGAATATTAAAGTACAAAGTGGTGGGACTTCCCTGATGGCCCAGTGACTAAGACTCTGAGCTCCCAAAGTAGGGGACCTGGGTTTGACCCCTGGTCAGGGAACTAGATCCCACAAGCTACAACTAAGACCCAGCACAGCCAAATAAATAAGTAAACAAATATCTTTTAAAAAATACCAAATGATGAGGGCAGTGATGAAGAGACACAGTGTATTATGGGAGCTTAGAGGAATAGTAAACCCAGCTGAGGCTGTGGGGTGGATAAAGGTATCAAGGATGGTGTTCTGGAGGTGGATGCCTGACAGATGGTTAAAAGAGAGAAGGAATTTCCCAGACTGGAGTTGAAGAAAAGAGGGTGTTTTAGGCAGCAGCAACTTGAGAGCTAAGCCAGGACTAAGACGGCCTGGTGTGCTGTTGGCTTGAAAAGGTGGAGCTTTGGAGTCTGAGTGGCTTGGGCAGCAGGGAGCAGAGAGGGTGGGTGTGTGAGATGGGTGGGGTGGGGTCAGGAGCTCACACTCTGCGACTCCAGCTCTGTATCCATCCCTGAGGAAAGGGTCACTTTTGATCTTCACAGCCGACCTCTCCCTCTCAGACCCTCTGTCCCCTACCCCCAGTCCCTCTGCTGTCCCATCCTCTCAAAGCCTGGTCTGCACTGCTTTCCTTCTCCCATGAAAAGCCTCTCGTACACCAGAGGACTGAAAAGGCTCCCAGATCAGCCTTTCCCCAACCATCTAGTTAACATTAGGGAAGCATTCAGGGAGGAAAGGGTTTCTTGATTTTAAAAACTGGCGAAATGCTGAAAATTTTGATTCCATCTCAGGAAGAGACAGTACATGTTACGTATCAATCAAGGCCTGTTCACTGTTGTTTAACTCAGCACCTCACCATCTTATTTGACCAAGGAGCACACGCTGACATCTAATATAAGTGTGTTGTCGGACACAACGTGGGAAATGGTATCATAGAATCAAAGGAATGAATCTCTAATGGAAGAACTACAGACATCAGAAGTAAGTTATTTCTGACCAAGGGGATCGTTCCACCCCACCACTAGAATGCCACCATGCTTGGCCTGAAAGACCAGAGAAATAACCACCCCCTTTTTTTTTTTAACATGCATTACTGGTCCAGTGAGCAACCAAACTCAGCTATGTTCTCATTTCTCTGCGCTTGAGCAGAGGTGATTAACCCTCCTCCCTGTCATCATTCTCTACTGTCTCTACCCCAACCCTGCCATCATTCACAACATCTGGACTGGAAGACACACCAAGGGTTCTAATCCATGCTACACACACAGATAAATGAGTTCTCGTGCTGTTTATTCATGCTGTTGACCAAATACAGACAGACCCCTTCCATTCCTGGCTATGTGATTAGATCACACAGCTGGCTTCTCTTGTGTGTGACTGAGGCCAGTGACTGGCCAGAGAGTGTGACCAAAGGTGACATGGGCTTCTTGTGAACCAACATTTAATGGCCCTTGTGACATTCTTGATCATCTCTTTCATTTTCTAGAGGACAGCAACCAGGAACAGTTAAAGTGGCTGTTCTGTCAACTTGGAGTGACTCTGATGAACAAGGCCACTCTGCCAACCCACAACAGACATGGCCTGATGGTTGAGAACTAGCCTTGTGTTATGGGAGCCACCGAAATGTGGAGATTATCTGTTACTGAAGCATGCCTGCACCTATTCTGACAGATACATGCCTCTGTTATGATGAGGCAGGTTATGGGTCATGAAGAGAAAGGGAGCCATCAGCAGAGGACAGCAGAGAAGCAGCAGAAAGGCTCAAAGGGAAGGGTAGGAAATTCAGTTGAGGAGGTAACCAGTTGAGGAGGAAATTCAGTTATGCTCTGAGTCAGAGCACAGAGTCCCTGGGGCCACCACAGGGATGTGGGATTTTATTCTTACTCAGGCAGAAAGCCACAAGAAGGGTTTAAAAAGAGGGGTGACAAGATCTGGTTTGTAATGTTAAAGAACGATTGTTCTAGCTGCTTTGCTGAGTTGCAGACTGTGAACTCTTGGGCTCCAAAGTCAGTGCAGATGGTGACTGCAGCCATGAAATTAAAAGACACTTGCTGTTTGGAAGAAAAGCTATGACAAAACTAGACAGCGTAATAAAAAGCAGAGACGTTATTTTGCTGACAAAGGTCCATCTAGTCAAAGCTATGGTTTTTCCAGTAGTCATGTATGGATGTGAGAGTTGGACCATAAAAAAAGCTGAGAGCCAAAGAATTGATGCTTTTGAACTGTGGTGTTGGAGAAGACTCTTGAGAGTCCCTTGGACTGCAAGGAGATCAAACCAGTCCATCCTGAAGGAAATCAGTTCTGGATATTCACTGTAAGGAATAAGCTCCAATACTTTGGCCACCTGATGCAAAGAACTGACTCATTGGAAAAGACCCTGATGCTGGGAAAGATGGAAGGCAGGAGGAGAAGGGGAGGACAGAGGATGAGATGGCTGGATGGCATCACCAACTCAATGGACATGAGTTTGAGTAAACTCCGGGAGTTGGTGATGGACAGGGAGGCCTGGCGTGCTGCAGTCCATGGGGTCACAAAGAGTCGGACATGACTGAGTGACTGGACTGAACTGAACTGAAACTGTGGAAGCCAGGAGACCAGCCAGGCTGATGCAGGAATCGAGGCGAGAAACGATGGTGACTTGGGCGAGGGTTAGTGATTGCGGTACTGATGGGACTTGCTCAAGCCTGGGCAAGTGGGGAGAACGCGAGGGCAGGAGGAGAGAGGGCGTGAACAGGATGGCTCCCAGTCTGAGTCCAAAGCAGAGGCATCACTAAGAGGGCCAAGCTGTCTGCAGCTTGTGTGGGGTCAGGTCGGAGTCTCAGGCTGGACTTTTTCTGCTTGGAAGGTCACCCAATAAGAAGAAGGATGCTGGTCCTCACTTCGGGGAGGCAGAAGCCAGAGCTGGGGCAGGGCTCCGAGGGCGCCTGCCAGGCCCCGAGGTCTGGAATGCCATTAAACGTGTGCGTGCCAGGCCGGCTGGCTCACGTTCAGGATGAATCTGCCACTGCTCCCTCTGACAATGTTTGGCATGAAATAAAAAGTATGGCTTTCAAATGATACGACAAGGAAGATTCTTGAGCAAATATGGCCAAAGGCTCTGGGCAGCATGTTCTCAGAGGCTGGGATTCCACCCGCCTCCAGCCTTCTTTTTTCCGTCTGATCCTCCCCAACCCTGCCCTGAAGTTCAGCCAGCCAGTCTCATTGGCCTCCTCACCTGCTGCCCAGCCCTGCCCTCTCCAACTCTGCTCACTGCTGCCAAATACATCTTAATCACCTAGCTCCTCTACTCAGAATCCTGCTCTGCCTTCATGCTGCCAGTCAAATCCTCAGACTGCCAATCAAAAGCTTTTCAATTTGTTTTAAACTAATCTCTTCTCTAGGTTGGTTTTTTTTTTCGGTCCCCTGAATCTTCCTTTTAAGCCTAACCTTTACCCTTCAGTCACTAGGGATGACCCATAGAACCTCAAAATCTCAAAATACACACTGAGATGTTTACACTTTCCACAGTTGGACCTCACCCAAGCCTTTCCCTCTGCCAGGAATAATAAAGTCCCTCATCTCCTCAATGCTCCAATTTCCCCCCAGCTGGTATTCATCACTCGCTTCACCGCAGTCCAACAGCCAAGCTCTTCCTGGGTGGATCAGGCTGATCACATGGGCCCTTTTCATGTGGATATTAGTGCACTGATCTTGTGTTTTGTGCTAGGTTGAGGGCTCCTAGAGTGCAAGGCACACATCTGGCTCATCTTTGAATCCTGCAGAGCCCCAAGCATCTGTCCTCATGGGTAGTAGATACTTAAAAAGTATCTATTTGTCAGGACTTTGAGTTACAAGTAGAAGAAACTCAACTCAAGCTGTCTTATACAATGAAAGGGAACGGATTGGCTCATGAAACTGAAAAGTCCTGGGATGGACCTCGCTTCAGGAAACTAGATCCAGGTGATCAACTGACATTACAAGGAACAGGTCCCTTTCACTCTTCCCACTTCACCATCTCTCACTGTGTCGGCCGTATTCTCAAGTCTGTTTTCCCCACACACGGTGGCAAAGATGTCCAGTGAAGCTTCAGGCTTCCGCCCCACTCTCTTAGATACCCAGTAATAATGCCACCAAGATTTTGGAAGAGATTCTGATTAGCCGACTAGAACCAGATGCCAATTTCTCAGTCGTTTACTACGGCCAGTGTGTGTGTGTGCTAAGTTCCTTCAGTCGTGTCCAACTCTTTGCAACCCTGTGGACTGTAGCCTGCCAGGCTTCTCTGTCCATGGGATTCTCCAGGCAAGAACATTGGAATAGGTTGCCATGCCCCACTCCAGGGGAATCTTCCTGACCCAGGGATCGAACCCAAATCTCTTAAGTCTCCTGCAGTGGCAGGCAGGTTCTTTACCACTGAAACCCTACTATGGTGAAAGGGATGGCTAACTCTGTCCAGGCCTGGGGCATGTGCACACCTCTGACGCCAGCAGGTGGGCCAGCTCCATGAAACCACATGGACTAAGAACACAGGAGGGGAGATTCTGCAAAAAAAAAAGTTGGATGCTGTGACCTAAAGAGAGGGATGTGAGCCACTGAGCAGGCACAAGCAGCAGATGTCCATGACAGCAGCATTTTCTGCAGTGGCACATTCCAGGAAAACAGTTTGGCATCTCATTTTTCACATTGATTTAGACAACCATCTGCTCAAAAAAAATCAATGGTCCTATCTTGGCTTACTCATTTGGGCAAAACAGCCAGTTCACGTAGTAATTCAAACAGAACAGCAGGGAGTAGGGGACACCAGTTAGGGCATAACTGGGAGAAATATGAAGATTGGTAGTTGATTTATTTTATGAAAAAATTGAAAGAAATATTAGATGGATGGATGCATGCATGAAAGACTGTTTTATTTATTTGATTGTGCCACCCTGTGATAATGAACAGCTTTAAAAAGACAATTCAAAGAAAGTCTATTTAATAGAAAACCCTACTGGAATGATTTAAACAGGGACTTATCTCACACAACTGAGTGTTTATGAATATACACACAGTGGGTGCCACAGTGATACATTTTGAAGGCAGATCCACCAATGGATGTAAAATCAGTGGGCATATATTTGAGGAGAAAGTGGTATTTGCATAATTTCAAAATATCTCTCCCAAGATAGTTATTACTTGTAAAGGGGAAAATGGCAACTTTATAGTAGAGAAACTCAGC
Source organism: Bos indicus x Bos taurus (assembly GCF_003369695.1). Taxonomy (NCBI): domain Eukaryota; kingdom Metazoa; phylum Chordata; class Mammalia; order Artiodactyla; family Bovidae; genus Bos; species Bos indicus x Bos taurus. The sequence continues at coordinate 36,439,943 of NC_040095.1, forward strand.
AGAAGCGAGCTTAACCAGGTGAGGAAGGCTAAGATCATCAGCAATAAGATATATTAATATCAAGTCCATGAATGATGCACTGAGAAGGGCACAAAATCACTCATGTGTAATTTTTACCAAAAATGCAAAACCTCAGTCTAGCCTTGAGAAAGTATCAAACTCAAATTGAAGGATATTCCACAACATAGCTGACCAGCACTATTCAAAAGTGTCAAGCATGGGAGGGAGGAACAAGGAAATAGAAGATTTATTCCCAGGTTGAAAGAGACTAAGGAGACATGACTACTAAAACAGGGTGAGACCACAGAATGGATCCTGGAATAGGAAGAGAACATTAGTAGGAAAACTTCAGAAATCTCCCTTAGTAAGATCTGTAGTTTCATTAATAGCATTGTACCAAGGTTAATTTCCTGGTTTTGCTCACTGTGTGTGGTTGTGGAAGATGTTAGTATTAGCAGAAGCTGAGTGAAAGGTGTATGGGAGCTCTCCTCTTATTATTTTGACAACTTTTTTATCTAAAATTATTTCAAAATTTAAAGTGAAAAAGAGAATCATCCAGCTGTTTCTTTGTAAGCAAGTAAAACTGCTGACACTTCAATGCAAAGGTCCCTAGGATTTGGTGCCCACATCATAGGTATAGACAAATGATCTGAGTTTGGATAAGGGAAGGAGCAGTGTGGCCTTGATACTTTTGATGCATCTAGGAAGGGCATCAAATAAATCATGTAGCTACAATTAGGTCTTGAAAGCATGACCCAAGGGGTAAAAGGACTTCCATAGGTGACCCCCTAAACAGCTAAGATACTGAAGTGTGAATGAACAAATCTGGTATGTTCTGAAGGCTGCCCAACTCATGTCCAGGCGAAGAAAGGGACAGTGGGTCCTCACACGGTGAGGCATCTGGAATGTCAGGCTTGATACGGAAGGGGGGTGGACATGGGATAGATTGTGGGACATGGACAATTGGGGAAATAAAGGCAGCGTCTCGGGAGAAATCACTTATGGAAGAATAAGTCCTGGACAAATTTCTGTGGGCAAAAATAAGAATGCTGTCTGAAAGTTAAGGCCATAAGCACACACATTACGAGAGAGCTTTTTAAGGGCCCCAGCTGATTTAGATCAGGATATCCTGGAGTGAATATTATTGGAGGAGCAATCAGTGATGTGGTGTCAAGTAAGAAGCTGTGCGTCTCTCAGTCTACGTCAACCAGACCTTCTCCAACGTCAGTGTACAAACAAAGCCCCCCGGGACTTTGTTAAAATGCAGATTCCGATTCAGCAGGTCTGGGATAGTTTAGCAAGTTCCCAGGTGATGCCGCTGATGCTGGTCCTCAAACCGTGCCTTGAGTAGCAACAACATAGACCATGGCAGATGTTCACAGTGGAGAGACCCAGTGAAGACAGTAGTTTAAGAATATTGATCCGGGAATACTCTCAACAAGCCTGGGCCAGTTCTGACTACTTTCCTGGCCTTGGTGGAAGGGTGAATAGTTGCAAGCAGAGTTAATGCTGAAAGCTGAAATTTTTGTATGAAAAGCACTATCAGGCAAGTAACACTGGCTTAAAGAGCAGTTTAATTCCTGCGAGGCGGAATTAGAAACCCCAGAACTGAAGCTACAGTGCATCTGTAATGCTGACTGTTACAGCCAGCCCACTAAGCACATGCTTTGTGTAGACAGATTATATGGTGCAGGGTGATGGTTACTTTTACCACCATGTCCCTTCACCTGCAGAGTATCTGGCACCAAGCAGGTGTAATAAACATGTGCTGAGTGAAGAAGTTAGAGAAGTGAATAAAAGAGAAGGCTGGAGAGATGGACAGGGTGCAGGGCCAGAGGAACTTCACCTGCTTTGGTGATGAGTTTGGACTTCATCTTGCAGGTGACCCAAAGCCTTGAGGGTCACATCAAAATTACATTTGCGCTGCAGAAAGATTCCTGCAGCAACAGTGTGGAGCGTGGCTTGGAGGAGATACTTAGAGAAGCCAGGGAGACCAGTTTGGAGGCAACTGCAACAGCCCAGGAGCAAGGCGTAGCTGAAGGTCTGAACCAAGACAGTCATAGCTGGGGTGGGAAGGAGAGGAGGAAACCAGTGTGATGAACAGAAAGAAGAAATAATGTGGCAGCAGGTTAGACATGAGGGCAGAGGGAGAAGCTGGGGTTGTGACTATTCCCAGGCTTATGTTTGGATGATGGGATCGATGGAGCCACCGGTGGGCACAGCAGGTGCCCTTGCTTGATGACCAGTTCTCCACATTGGATGTGGTGCCCTTAGGCTGCCTGTGGGACTTGAAGGTGAAGATGGACAGTAGAGCCTGAGGATGAAGAGTTAAGGGTCACCAGCACCCACGTGATCACTGACGGCCTGGAGGCGGGGATGAGAGCCCAGGGTTGTGGGCAAAAGCAGAAGAACAGGGACCTGGAGCCAGACACAGTGACGACGCTGGGAATCATGTTGACCCACAATCACAATTGTGTCCCCAGTCCACTTGGACACTTACTACTAGGTTCCTTATGCTCGACAATTTAACTAAGCTAAGCTAGACAGTATAGTCCAAGACCACCTTCCTTTCCCACCCACACACATAGTAACAACCTCACTTGCTTTCTTTTCCTTAACCAAAGAAGATATTTCCAGGCATATGTATGTGCATGCCTCAATTTCCTTGCCATCCTGAATATCTCATTTATGAACTTGGATTCATCATTTTCCATCTTTGAAAAATATATGACTGTATGACTCTGTGAAGGAGAGAAAGCTTTGTCTTCTCTTTAGAAAAAGAAGCTGTGCCCTTCAAAATGGGGTTTGGTGGCAATGGTGGCACAGGAGACTTGGTGTGGGGACTCGGGCCCTGGGGCCCTGCGGTGGGGGCAGACTCAGATGTTCTCTGCCCCCTCTTTAGACAAGGAGTCCCACCCAGAGAGAACGAGCTCGCTATGCCAGGGTAGGATTCCGGACCTTTGCCACAGTGATTTTGCGCTGGCAATTATTCCAGCTTCTGCTTTCATCGCAGTCTTGGGGCCTTGGGGAGGATGGGTCTGCCCTTGGACTTCTCCTTGATCTGTGGACAAGTGACAGCCTGTGGGCTGAAGCACAGCCCAGGGACATGGTAAATTCCCAGGGCCGTCATTTCTCCAGAAGCGGACCACCCTCCCCAGGAATGACCTGATCTCTTTTTTTTTTTTTTAAACTGGATTTCTACTTTGATCATCTGCCACCTCTTTCCACAACCCCGCCTCCTCGCTCCTGAGTCTGCCATGAAATTTTAATTTAAATGTCGATAATGAAATTCTCAATTTAGATTTTGTAGTTTCACCATTAGGGATGCTGTTTTAATTTCTAGACTGCCAAGAAAGGTACTCGTAAATCAGCAGTGTTCACAGCTCGGTCAAGTAGATTTCCTTAAAGCGTGGTTTCTGGATGCATTTTGTGAAGTTGCAGCTTAGGAAAACAAAAGCTCACAAATGGCTCTAAGAAATGGAACCATTTTCAGATTGGCAGTCAGATGAATTTATAAACGTTTTCTCCCATTCCTTTTTTTAACTTCCCCACTCCAAATGCAGAGATAGGAAACATAATTTGGGCAGAAATGTGTTGATTCTTTTGGGGTGAAGGGGGCATCTCGGACACTGTCTACCCCCAACAAGTGAGTCCCCCAACTCCACCCCCACTCACTGCAAGCAAGGCACGGAAGCAGCAGTCAGGACACACGGAGACTGATGAAATCAGGAGGCAGCCGAAGAGACTGCGGCTAAAATACAGTCTGCATCAGCTGCAAACCTCCCCTTTCAACCACACCTCAGGGTTCATGGTGCCCTCCTGAGAACTCCTTACACCTCTCTGACCCAAAGGCTGACCTTTTCTGACATTTTTTTCTCAACTCTGTTGCTGCAGGCTGCCAGGGTGTTAGGATAAATAGTGCTTAAGCAGTGCCTTCTGTTTTCTCTGTGTCTTTTAAGCACTATCTCATTTAATCCTGAACAATGCTAGAGAGAGGCAACAAGTACCTATGTTTTACAGCTGGACACCTAAGGCTCAGAGCGGCTCCTGATGAGCTGGTTAGGGTCCCCAGCTGTGAGTAGCAGAGCGAGGGCTTAGCCTTGACTGCTTAGCACCTACACCCACCCCATCACCTCCTCTGACTTTATCCTGTGTCACCTGACAGAGGGAAGCCTGAGTCACAGACATCACAGCCATTAAGTGAGCAAGGAAGAGAATGAAACAGAACTTCTCTCTGCTCCCATCTGAGACTCTGGCTGATGCATTTCTTACCAGAAATGGAGTTGCCCAAGTATTTGTTTGGGGGCTTCCCAGGTGGCGCTAGTGGTAAAGAATCTGCCTGCCAATGCAGCAGATGCAAGAGATGCGGGTTCAATCCCTGGGTCAGGAAGATTCCCTGGAGGAGGGCATGGCAACCTAGTTCAGTATTCTTGCCTTGAAAATTCTGTTGACAGAGGAGCCTGGTAGGCTACAGTCCATGGGGTTGCAGAGTCAGACACAACTGAGCACCTAAGCACACACACAAGTATTTATTTGTAAGAAAAACAGAGCAATGTGGTGGGAAAAAACATGCACCCTAGAACCTGAAGCTCGGGGACTCAGGCTTTTGCACTTGTAAGTTGGGTTGACCTTGGATGTGGGCATAAGTCACCAGACACCCTGTTCTTATTTCCTCGTCTGTATAACGAGGATGAACGATTGCCCTACCTTCTTCTCAAGGCTGCTCTAAAGATCAATAGAGCAACAGTAATGAAATAGAAAATGCTCTACAAACTGTGTATAAATGTTTTCTATGTGTGTGTTAATGCCTGAGAAAAGAATATTTTAGGGTCACTGAATCCATTCCTTAGCTCTACTCTTGAGCATAACTTTCAATTTCTCTTGGCCTCAGTTTCCCCATCTTTAAAATGTGGCCAAGGGGTTCACTGAACCCTAAGTGTCTTTCTAGCTGTAACACTCAGCAGCCTAGTGACTCTCTTCTAACTCCTACCGCGCTTTCCACCCAGCCCTCGGTGGCCAGGAAAACCTAGAGATGGGGTTCCTTCACACAGAGCCTTCTATCCTCAACCAAGAGGAGGCTGGAGATTAACTAGCAAAGGTGACCCAAGGATATTCAACTGCAAAAAATGGCAGGATTGAGTGCTGAGAGGAATAACAAGTTTCATCCCTCCACAATGTTTTATGAGTGAACGTTATGTGCCGCTTAGTATACTAGAAATGAAACCACGTTTTAGAAACAGTCCAGAGAGGAAGATAAACTTTAAACAAATGCTTTCCAGGTAATTATTTAATTGGAGTTGTGACATATGCTGGGAAGTAGAGCATGCCTGTTTATCAGGAGATTATAATAATGGTGGAGGTGGCGGGGGACATCTCAGGAGGATTTCCCGAGGAAGCAGCATTTCAAACGGGTTCTCAAAGGAGCATCTGGAATTGGCAAGGCAGGGAAGTGGTGGAGAACGGGTAGAGAATGTGCTAAGCAGAAGGAACAACCAGTACAGAGGGCTTTTAAAGAGGAGAGTTCTTGAGGTATTTGAGTGGCTGAAAATAAGCTGATTTGGCTGGAATGCTGATGCGGTGGTGGGAGTGGGGGAGACCCGTGGTAGGACCTGAGCTTTGCGATACAGACAAGGACAGACCATGCATTACCTTACAAATCAAGGTGAGGAATTGGGGCTTCAGCCTCAGAGAATGGCTTAGATCAAACCACTGGAAGGTTTGAAGCTGGAGGCTGTGTTCCAGGAGATTGACCCACAAGATGATTGTGGAAGCAGCCTGTCTATTAGAGGAGCATAAGAGTGGGTGCAGTGAAGAGGCTAGTGCAATGATCTAAGCCAGAGTGGACAGTGGCTGGGCCTGGGATGGTGACAGAGAACCATGGAAAGAGTTGAGAGATATTAATACTTCAGAGGGGGAACATTCAGGACGTAGTCATTGATTGGGTATGATGGGGGAAAGGCAAGTAATATATACACCATATGTTATAACCCATAGAAGTTACTAGTACCATGAACCCTAATTAGCAGATGAACAAAGGAAGTCTCTAAGAGGCTTGTCCAGATTAAAGAGCTAAAAAGTGGGGTCCCAGAACTTCAACTCTTAAGTCATAATTATTTCAGATATGTAAAGGCTCTTCATCCCAAGGGCTATCATTACTTCATGAAAAACTCAGTGAAGGTCTGATTTCATGTGTGCTGAATTCCAACCACACTCTGGTGAAGGCCATATGATGAGAAGGGACCCGAGTGAGTGAGTGACATCATGACCCAAATAGAGTCGCTATTCAAACGTGCGCCGTGGCCTCCTTACACCATCACCTAATTATAGCTCCCGAGGAAGCGTTGGACAATAATACACTGTGCAGAAGCCAATGGATGGTTGTCAGTGGGCCAGACGGTCCTTTTCATCTGAGCTGATATTCGGAAGATAACATGTAACCAGCTCAATGAGGTTTTTGTGGTGGGGCTTCTGGATGATCGGGTCATAAATCTTTCAGGTCCAAGAGAAAGGCCTGTCCAGCTTGTGAGTTGAACAGGTTCTTCCCAACTCCGGAACTAGCACAACTGAAGGAATGCCGCTTAGAGCCGTCTCTCCTCGCGTCCCAGAGAAAGGAAACAATAGAGGTCACACAGTTCTCATAAATACACGTGCATCTGACACGGAGCAAGTCACTCACTACCACAGCCGCTCTAATGCACTGGCCCAGCATGGGTTGGCCAAGACAAACATTGATTTCTTTCCAAATGTTCTGGTTTTAATGACTGTGGTTAGGTAACTTCCCCCTAAGTCCCATAACTATAAGCGGCAGAGTCTGGAAAGAGTCTCTCCAAGCACAGGGCCATCCTGCCTTGGGACCAGTCTGAGCTCCGGAGCCTCACATGCACAGTGAGGATGGTCCCCACCTTCCAGAGCCCCTGTGAGGGTTCATACCAGCAAGGTGTACCCCCTAGGCTCACTGTGAGGATTCAACAAATGAGTTCAGCTAATTCCAATAGGGTGGGAATGGAATACACAAGAAATTCAAACTGGAAGCAAAGTGAATGTAGATTATACAAATAGGACACTGATTTGGCCAGAATGTCTGAGATGAACATTGGAGGGTTGTGGATAAATCTGAGTGACTATTCAACATTGAGTGACAACCAATTTCCCAGCTCATAGACCATGCCATGACTAAAATCTTACTGATCCCACCTGCGCCACTCTGCTTCTCCTGGTGTGACTCACACTCCTGATTCCCCAGGCACTCAAGGCCTTCACTGCCCTTTGATTCTGTGAAAGCAGTATCACTGTGTCACATGTACACAATAATGTCAGTCCTCTTTCCCATCTAGCCTGGATTTTGCCTGCCTTTGACTGATGAATATATATTCCACTTACTGAATTAATCTGTGCAGATACAGCGCCAGATGCTGGCTCTACAAACAAGGGAAGCTCTGGTCATTGGCATCGCAGGATCCGCATCCCACAGGGGAGAGAAGTCTGTAAGCCCTGGTTAGGACACGATGGAGCAGGAGGTATAAAAGCAGGAGACTCCAGCTGTAGAGGGAGAAGACACAGAAGCTACTGCCTCTGCTTCAGAGGAAGGGAATTCAAGAACTGTCTGCCTTCCTCTCCATTCCACCACCTCACGAAAGCCTGGAAAGGATGACCAAGAAGTTAGCCCGTTAGCCAGCGCCCTGAGAAGTGGGTTTATCTGGGTGGTCGTGAGGAGGAAGAGCTGTGGAAATGGGCACCAGGCAAACCCCACCACGATTTAGTCCCGTGAACTCCATTTGGGGGAGACGGGGAGATGCAGGGGAGAGGCGAAGCTGCCCTCCGCAGGCTGACACAGGCAGCCAGGGCCTGGCCTCTTCTGCTCACCTCACCCCTCTCCCAGTGTATCAGTTTCTTACACCCTATCCTTAGTTCCTACCACCCAGAAAGTTTTCCCCAAATGAGCGGACCAGCCATCAGCTCCCCTCCCTTGTGTAACCAAATCTCTTACCCCAAAGATATGCTCAGACTCCCTGGCCTCCACTCAGCCCTCCGGCTTCCAGGGCGGCCAGAGCAGCCAGCCAGCCGGCCCAGTGCCCCACCGGTTTCTAATTAAATCAGAACACGTGCTTCTCTAGACACAGAACAATCTCTTGGAGGAGAAACAACAGGTTCCTCTAAGGTTGGCCTTCCAGTCTCACTTAGATGGCTGTTTGTGAAGGGAAGAAAAACAGGCAGGCTTGAAAGGAACAAATAGATATTTTATTGTTTTCTTTTCAAGCTATACTGCCATCTGATTCTGACTATAAAGAACTTAAACGTGTCTCTGGAATGGCATTCAATACTTAAACAAAAAATCACATTAATGTGTTGGAGCCACAAAACTTAAAAATGAATTTCCTGTTTCCTTTCAGTTATAAAAATTTACCTAATCCTCTCCAGATTGATCAGGGTTAGCACTGTGCTATAGAAATGTACACACTTCTGAAAATAAAAGAGCTTTTCCAATTAAAAGTTAAAATCGACCCAAACACCAAAAAAGCCATGTGTGATAGAACACATCCCCGCTCCACAGGCAGGGTTGCATGGTCCAGCCGGAGGCTGCAGACTGCATCACCTAAAGGCGGGGCTGATAATCAAAGTAGTTAACAGCTATCCGGGCTCTGGGCAAGGACTTGTCAGCAAATGGATGTGAGCCCTTGTGATGGAGTCAGGGACATGCAGGTCCCTAATGCCAGATGGAACCTCTTTATAGCCAGAATGTAGGGAAGTGGGCTTGAATGTGCTCTGGGGGGATGTCTCCGCTGGAGGAAAGGGGACCCTGAGGGTGCTCAGGAAAATATTTACTCAGAGAACAGGAAGCTTTCACCAATTTAGCAATTGGTTCAGGTGGACCAGTATGTACCCACTAAATACTAAACATCCTTATTTTGGGCAGCTGCCACAGAAGCTGCCACCTCCTCCTGCTCGTCCACCTCCTCCTCTTTCTATGGCCTCTGGCACAGTTGCTGTGACTCCCATCCCCTCTTGTCCTTACTCCTTTCCCAGTTCCTTCTCCTCCTCTCATCTCCAGTGCTGAAGGGCAGAACCCATGGCAATGGCTCCCCTCCACTCGGGCCATGAAGAGGCTGGAACAGTCCAGTACTCCAGCCCCTCTGAGCTCATTTTGAATCTCAGTTTTTTCTCCAACAAATTTGATATCCCCGCCAGCTTTGGGTCATCTTCAGACATGGGATCAAGCCCTGAGCCTTTGGAGTGGGAGCGCTGACTCCAAGACCCTAGACTACCAGAGAATTAACCCTAGGGAATATCAGATAGTGAGAACTCACACAAAGGAAACCACTTGAATACAAGACCCGGCATCACCCAACCACCAGTAACACCCTGTGCAGAACACCTCATCTAAACAACAGACAAAACAAAAACACAAACCAAATCACCGGCAGACAGGATTACCACCTCACTCAGCCTTGCCCATCAGAGAAAAAGCAAACAAAAACTCAACACAAATCTCACCCTATACAAAGCTTACACAAACCACTGGACCAATCATAAAGTGAAAGTGAAGTCGCTCAGTCATGTCTGACTCTTTGTGACCCCGTGGACTATAGCCCGCTAGGCTCCTCCATCCACGGGATTCTCCAGGCAAGAATACTGGAGTGGGTTGCCATAGGAGGGCAGAAACCAAAAGGAAGAAAGAATTCAACATTGAAGCTTGGGAAAAGGAGACCTCAAACACAATAAGTTAAACAAAAAAATAATGAAAAGGCAGAGAAATGCTACACAAATGAAGGAACAAATTAGAAACACGGAAGTCCAAATAAATGAAGAGGAAATAGGCAAACTACCTGAAAAAGAATTCAGAGTAATGATAGTAAAGATAATTAAAAACCTTGAAAACAAAATGGAGAAAATGCAAGAATCAATTAACAAAGACCTTGAAGAATTAAAGAATAAACATACAGAGACAAACAACACAATTACTGAAATTAAAAATACTCTAGAAGGAATCAATAGCAGAATATCTGAAGCAGAAGAATGAATCTGTGAGCTGGAAGATAAAATGGTAGAAATAACTTTTGAAGAACAGAATAAAGTAAAAAGAATGAAAAGAACTGAGGATAGTCTCAGACACCTCTAGGACAATATCAAACGCACCAACATTCGAATTATAGGGGGTCCCAGAAGAAGAAGAGAAAAAGAAAGTGTATGAGAAAATTTTTGAAGTGATTATAGTTGAAAATTTCCCCAACATGGAAAAGGAAATAGTCAATCAAGTCCAGGAGGTACAAAGAATCCTATACAAGATAAACCCAAGAAGAAATGCACCAAGATACCTACTAATCAAACTAACAAAGACTAAACACAAATAAAGAATATTAAAAGCAGGAACGGAGAAGCAACAAGTAACATACAAGGGAAACCCCATATGTTTAACAGCTGATCTTTCAGCAGAAACTCTGCAAGCCAGAAGGGAATGGCAGGATATATTTAAAGTACTGAAAGGGAAAAATCTACATCCAAGATTATAGTAAGCATCTCATTCAAAATTGATGGAGAAATAAAGAGATTTTCAGATAAGCAAAAGTTAAGAGAATTCAGTACCACCAAACCAGCTTTACAACAAATGTTAAACGGATTTATATAGTCAAAAAATACTAGAGAAGAAAAAAGATCTACAAAATCAACCCCAAATAATTAAGAAAATGGCAATAGGAACATATATAACAATGATTACTTCAAATGTAAATGGATTAAATGCTCTAACCAAAAGACACAGACTGGATGAATGGATACAAAAAAAAGACCCAAATATATGCTGTCTATAAGAAACCCACTTCAGACCTAAAGATACATATAGACTGAAAGCGAGAGGATGGAAAAATATATTCCCTGCAAGTGGGAAGCAAAAGAAAGCTGGAGTAGCGATCCTAATATCAGACAAAATAGACCTTAAAATAAATAAGATTACAAGAGATAGGAAGGACACTGCATAATGATCAAGGGATCAATCCAAGAGGAAGACATAACAATTGTAAATATCTATACATCCAACATAGGAACATCTCAATACATAAGACAAACACTAACAGACATAAAAGGAGAAATTGACAGTAACTCAATAATAGTAGGAGACTTTAACACCCCACATACGCCAGTGGTTAGATCATCAAAACAGAAAATTAATAAGGAAACACAAGTCTTAAATGATACATTAGATGAGATGGATCTCATTGATATCTTCAGGACATTCCATCCAAATGCAGAAGAATACACCTTCTTCTCAGGTTCACATGGGACATTCTCCAGGATAGACCACATCTTGGGTCACAAATCAAACCTCAGTAAATTTAAGGAAATTGAAATCTTATCAAGCATCTTCTCCAATGACAACACTATGAGACTAGATATCAATTACAAGAAAAAAACTGTAAGAAACATAAACACATGGAGATTAGACAACATGTTTCTAAATAACCAACAGGTTACATAAGAAATCAAAAGGGAAATCAAAAAACTTTTAGAAACAAATGACAATGAAAACACGACAACTCAAAACCTATGGGATGTAGCAAAAGCAGTTCTTAGAGCAAAGCTTATAGTACTACAATCCTACCTCAAGAAACAAGAAAAACATTGAATAGACAACATAACTTTAAACTTAAAACAACTGGAAAAAGAAGAAAAAAAACCCCCAAAATTAGTAGAAGGAAAGAAATCATTAAGATCTGAGCAGAAACAAATGAAAAAGAAATGAAAGAAACAGTAGTAAAGATTAATAAAACTAAAAACTTTTTCTTTGAGAAGATAAAATTGGCAAGCCTTTAGGCAGACTCATCATGAAGAAAACAGAGAAGAATCAAATCAACAAAATTAGAAATGAAAAAGAAGAGGTTACAACAGACAATGCAGAAATACAAAGGATTGTAAGAGACTTATGAACAACTATATGGCAATAAAATGGATAATCTGGAAGAAAAGGACAGATTCTTAGAAAAGTTCAATCTTCCAAGACTAAACCAGGAAGAAATAGAAATTATGAACAACCTAATTGCAAGCACTGAAATTGAAGCTGTGATCAAAAATCTCCCAAAAAACAAAAGCCCAGGATCAGATGGCTTCACAGGAGAATTCTACCAAACATTTAGAGAAGAGCTAATGCCTATCCTTCTAAAACTCTTTCAAAAAATTGCAGAGGAAGGAACACTTCCAAACTCATTCTACAAGGCCACCATCACCCTGATACCAAAACCAGACAAAGACAACACAAAAAAAGACAACTACAGGCCAATATCACTGATGAACATAGATACAAAAACCCTCAACAAAATTTTAGCAAACAGAATTTAGCAATACATCAAAAAGCTCAGATACCATGATCAAGTTGGGTTCATTCCAGGGATGCAAGTATTCTTCAATATATGCAAATCAATCAATGTGATACACCATATTAACAAATTGAATGATAAAAACCATATAATAATCTCAATAGACACAGGAAAAACCTTTGACAAAATTCAGCACACATTTATGATTTAAAGTCTTCAAAAAATGGGCATAGAAGGAACCTACCTCAACATAATAAAGGCCAAATATGATAAGCCTACAGAAAACATTATTCTCAATGGTGAAAAACTGAAAGAATTTCCCCTAAGATTAGGAACAAGACAAGGATGTCCACTTTCACCACTGTTATTCAACATAGTTCTGGAAGTCCTAGCTATAGCAATCAGAGAAGAAAAATAAATAAAAGGAATCCAGATTGGAAAATAAGAAGTAAAGCTATCACTGGTGGCAGATGACATGATACTGTACATAGAAAACCCTAAAGATAGTATCAGAAAATTACTAGAGTTAATCCGTGAATTTAGCAAAGTTGCAGGATACAAAATCAATACACAGAAATCACTTGCATTTCTATATACTAACAATGAAAGATCAGAAAGAGAAATTAAGGAATCAATCCCATTCATCATGCAACAAAAAGAATTAGGAATATTCTTTTTGAATATTTAGGAATAAACTTACCTAAGGAGACAAAAGAACTGTACACAGAAAATTATAAGACACTAATGAAAGAAATCAAAGACAACATAATCAGATGGAGAGATACTCCATGTTCCTGGGTAGGAAGAATCAATATTGTGAAAATGATGATACTACCAAATGCAATCTACAGATTCAATGTGATCCCTATCAAATTACCAGTGGAATTTTTCACAGAACTAAACAAAAAATTTCACAGTTCACATGGAAACACAAAAGACCCTGAATAGTGAAAGCAGTCTTGAGAAAGAAGAATGGAGGTGGAGGAATCAATCTTCCCGACTTCAGATTATACTACAAAGCTACAGTCATCAAGACAGTATGGTACTGGCACAAAAACAGAAATATAGAATAATGGAATGAGATAGAAAGCCCAGATATAAACCCAGACACCTATTGGTACCTTATTTTTGATAAAGGTGGTGAGAATATACAATGGGGCAAAGACAGCCTCTTCAATAAACAGTGCTGGGAAAACTGGACAGCTACGTGTAAAAGAATGAAATTAGAACACTTCCTAACATCATACTGAAAGATAAACTCAAAATGGGTTAAAGACCTAAATGTAAAGATCAGAAACTATAAAACTCTTAGAGGAAAACATAGGCAGAACATTTGATGACATAAATCAAAGCAAGATCCTCTTTGACCCACCTCTTAGAGTAATGGAAATAAAAACAAAAGTAAACAAGTGGGACCGGATTAAACTTAAAAGCTTTTGCACAGCAAAGGAAACTATAAGCAAGGTGAAAAGACAACATTCAGAATGGGAGAAAATAATAGCAAATGAAACAACTGAAAAGGATTAATTTCCAAAATATACAAGCAGCTCATACAACTCAATACCAGAAAAACAAACAACCCAATCAAAAAGTGGGGAAAAAAACTAAACAGACATTTCTTCAAAGAATACATACAGATAGCTAACACATGAAAAGATGCTCATCATCACTCATTATTACAGAAATGCAAATCAAAACTACAATGAGATATCACCTCATACCTGTCAGAATGGCCATCATCAAAAAATCTACAAACAATAAAGTCTGGAGAGGGTGTGGAGAAGAGAACGCTCTTGCACTGTTGATGGGAATGTAAATTGATACAGCCACTATGAAAGACAGTATGAAGATTCCTTAAAAAACTAGGAATAAAACCACCATATGACCCAGCAATCCCACTCCTAGACATATACCTTGAGGAAATAAAAATTGAAAAAGACACATGTATCCCATTGCTCATTCATTGCAACACTATTTATGATAGCTAGAATAGGGAAGCTGGAGAAGGCAATGGCACCCCACTCCAGTACTCTTGCCTGGAAAATCCCATGGGCAGAGGAGCCTGGTAGGCTGCAGTCTGTGGGGTCGCTAAGAGTCAGACACAACTGAGCGACTTCACTTTCATTTTTCACTTTCATGCATTGGAGAAGGAAATGGCAACCCACTCCAGTGTTCTTGCCTGGAGAATCCCAGGGACGGGGGAGCCTGGTGGGCTGCCGTCTATGGGGTCGCACAGAGTCGGACATGACTGAAGCGACTTAGCAGCAGCAGCAGCAGCAGCAGAATCGGGAAGCAACCTGTATGTCCATCGACAGGTGAATGGATAAAGAAGTTGTGGTACATATACACAATGGAACATTCAGTTCAGTTCAGTCGCTCAGTCATGTCCAACTCTTTGCAACCCCATGGACTGCAGCACACCAGGCTTCCCTGTTCATCACCAACTCCTGGAGCTTACTCAAACTCATGTCCATTGAGTCAGTGATGCCTTTCAACCATCTCATCCTGTCGTCCCCTTCTCCTCCCGCCTTCAGTCTTTCCCAGCAAAGGGGTATTTTCCAATGAGTCAGTTCTTTGCATCAGGTGGCCAAAGTATTGGAGTTTCAGCTTTAGTATCAGTACTTCCAATGAATATTCAGGATTTATTTCCTTCAGGATTGACTGGTTGGATTGTCTTGCAGACCGAGGGTCTCTTGAGAGTTCTCCAACACCACATTCAAAACCATCAATCCTTTGGTGCTCAGCTTTCTTTATAGTCCAACTCTCACATCCATACATGACTACTGGAAAAACCAGAGCTTTGACTAGATGGACCTTTGTTGGTAAAGTAATGTCTCTGCTTTTTAATATGCTATCTAGGTTGACCATAACTTCTTCCAAGGAGTAAGCATCTTTTCATTTCATGGCTGAAGTCACCATCTGCAGTGATTTTGGAGCCACCAAAAATAAAGTCTCTTAACTGTTTCCATTGTTTCCCCATCTATTTGCCATATATCTTAGTTTTCTCAATGAACTATTACTCAGCCATAAAAAGGAAAGCATTTGAGTGAGTTCTAATGAAGTGGATGAACATACAACCTATTATACAGAGTGAAGTAAGTCAGAAAGAGAAAAATAAATATCATATTCTAATGCATATATTTGGAATCTATAAAAATGGTACTGAAGAATTTATTTACAGGACAGCAGTGAAGAAACAGACATAGAGAGACTTATGGACATGGGGAGAAGGGAGGAGAGGGTGAGATGTACGGAAAGAATAACATGGAAACTTACATTACCATACGTAAAATAGATAGCTAACAGGAATTTGCTCAATGGCTCAGGAAATTCAAACAAGGGGTTCTGTATCAACCTAGAGGGGTGGGATGGGGAGGGAGATGGGAGGGAGGTTCAAACAGGAGGGGATATATGTATAGTCATGGCTGATTCATGTTGAGGTTTGACCAAAAACAACAAAATTCTGTACAACAATTATCCTTCAATAAAAAAAATCTTAAAAAAAAGAAAATGGAAATTAAAAAATGAAAAATTATCTGTATTTTGTTTTGGCAAGTAACGCACATTAAAAAAATAATGCCATGTTCTTGTGAGTAATAAAATCCTGCATATTGAGAGTGTAGCTCCGTGTCCCTCACACACACACACAAATAATAGTGCCGTGTAAACCAAACCAAAGAGGCTGGTGAGCAACGATTTTATAACTCCTGGTGGACAGCAATCATGAGGTCAGGGCCGCCTGGTCCATGGTATGCACTCAGCATGAGCCCACCAAATTGTTCCAAAAGCCAGTATCTCTCACCATCTCCAAAGCCCCTGTCCTGATTCAGGCCACTCCATGTTTTTCCCCGTCATTTTAAACTTCTTTTCAGTAACTCTCTGGGTTAAGGTAATAGTGGCAACACCTATACCCAATAGTCATTGCTGATAGCCACTTAACACTCCATGGATTGAATATGGAAAGGCAGGAGGGCCTTCCAGGAAGACCACCAGCCTAGTGATTGGATCAACTTCCAGTTCCAGGTCTAGTTCTTTGAGAACTTGGGCAGACGAGAGACTGAAGAAATTCAAGAGATCCCATGACCACACACCACACGCCCCATCTCCTTGGTGAGGTCAATCAACCATGCAGACTCTCCAGCACTCAGCTGAAAAAGCAGGACCCCAACCTTAAGTTCTGCTCTTAAGGTAATGGAACACTGGATACCGCCATGGCGTCCAGAAGACATCTCTGTGACTCAACATCTTCATCGTGGACTAGGTCACTGTGAAGTTTTAGTGAGTTTATTGTGAAAAACAAAAGAAAAAGTGAAAGCTATTATTACATTCTATCATTGGAAAAGACTCTGATGCTGGGAGGGATTGAGGGCAGGAGGAGAAGGGGACGACAGAGGATGAGATGGCTGGATGGCACCACGGACTCACTGGACGTGAGTTTTAGTGAACTCTGGGAATTGGTGATAGACAGGGAGGCCTGGCGTGCTGTGATACATGGGGTCGCAAAGAGTCAGACACGATTGAGCGACTGAACTGAACTGAACTGATCTAGATTTAATGTAAAGGATTTTTATCAATATTATTGTTATACAGTATGCTTTTTATCAACATTACTGTCATACAGTAACTTTCCTCTTAAGAACTCCAAATAAGGGGTGCTTCTGTATGATATCACACCAGATGGTCAATACTGAAATCAGATTGATTATGTTCTTTGCAGCCAAAGGTGGAGAAGCTCTATACAGTCAGAAAAAACAAGACTAGGAGCTGACTGCGGCTCAGATCATGAACTCCTTATTACCAAATTCAGACTTAAATTGAAGAAAGTAGGGAAAACCACTAGACCATTCAGGTATGACCTCAATCAAATCCCTTATGACTATACAGTGGAAGTGAGAACTAGATTTAAGGGCCTAGATCTGATAGATAGAGTGCCTGATGAACTATGGAATGAGGTTCGTGACATTGTACAGGAGACAGGGATCAAGACCATCCCCATGGAAAAGAAATGCAAAAAAGCAAAATGGCTGTCTGGGGAGGCCTTACAAATAGCTGTGAAAAGAAGAGAAGTGAAAAGCAAAGGAGAAAAGGAAAGATAGAAGCATCTGAATGCAGAGTTCCAAAGAATAGCAAGAAGAGATAAGAAAGCCTTCCTCAGCGATCAATGCAAAGAAATAGAGGAAAACGATAGAATGGGAAAGACTAGAGATCTCTTCAAGAAAATTAGAGATACCAAGGGAACATTTCATGCAAAGATGGGCTCGATAAAGGACAGAAATTATATGGACCTAACAGAAGCAGAAGATATTAAGAAGAGGTGGGAAGAATACACAGAAGAACTGTACAAAAAAGATCTTCACGACCCAGATAATCATGATGGTGTGGTCACTGACCTAGAGCCAGACATCCTGGAATGTGAAGTCAAGTGGGCCTTAGAAAGCATCACTATGAACAAAGCCAGTGGAGGTGGTAGAATTCCAGTTGAGCTATTTCAAATCCTGAAAGATGATGCTGTGAAAGTGCTGCACTCAATATGCCAGCAAATTTGGAAAACTCAGCAGTGGCCACAGGACTGGAAAAGGTCCGTTTTCATTCCAATCCCAAAGAAAGGCAATGCCAAAGAATGCTCAAACTACCGCACAATTGCACTCATCTCAAATGCTAGTAAAGTAATGCTCAAAATTCTCCAAGCCAGGCTTCAGGAATACATGAACTGTGAACTTCCTGATGTTCAAGCTGGTTTTAGAAAAGGCAGAGGAACCAGAGATCATATTGCCAACATCTGCTGGATCATCGAAAAAGCAAGAGAGTTCTAGAAAAACATCTATTTCTGCTTTATTGACTATGCCAAAGCTTTTGACTGTGTGGATCACAATAAACTGTGGAAAATTCTGAAAGAGATGGGAATACCAGACCACCTGACCTGCCTCTTGAGAAACCTGTATGCAGGTCAGGAAGCAACAGTTAGAACTGGACATGGAACAACAGACTGGTTCCAAATAGGAAAAGGAGTACATCAAGGCTGTATATTGTCACCCTGCTTATTTAACTTCTATGCAGAGTACATCATGAGAAACGCTGGACTGGAAGAAACACAAGCTGGAATCAAGATTGCCGGGAGAAATATCAATAACCTCAGATATGCAGATGACACAACCCTTATGGCAGAAAGTGAAGAGGAACTCAAAAGCCTCTTGATGAAAGTGAAAGTGGAGAGTGAAAAAGTTGGCTTAAAGCTCAGCATTCAGAAAAGGAAGATCATGGCATCCGGTCCCATCACTTCATGGGAAATAGATGGGGAAACAGTGGAAACAGTGTCAGACTTTATTTTGGGGGGCTCCAAAATCACTGCACATGGTAACTGCAGCCATGGAATTAAAAGACGCTTACTCCTTGGAGGGAAAGTTATGACCAACCTAGAAAGAATATTGAAAAGCAGAGACATTACTTTGCCAACAAAGGTCCATCTAGTCAAGGCTATGGTTTTTCCAGTGGTCATGTATGGATGTGAGAGTTGGACTGTGAAGAAGGCTGAGCACCAAAGAATTGATGCTTTTGAACTGTGGTGTTGGAGAAGACTCTTGGGAGTCCCTTGGACTGCAAGGAGATCCAACCAGTCCATTCTGAAGGAGATCAGCCCTGGGATTTCTTTGGAAGGAATGATGCTAAAGCTGAAACTCCAGTACTTTGGCCACCTGATGCGAAGAGTTGACTCATTGGAAAAGACTCTGATGCTGGGAGGGATTGGGGGCATGAGGAGAAGGGGACGACAGAGGATGAGATGGCTGGATGGCATCACTGATTCGATGGATGTGAGTCTGAGTGAACTCTGGGAGTTGGTGATGGACAGGGAGGCCTGGCGTGCTGTGATTCATGGGGTCGCAAAGAGTCGGACACGACTGAGCAACTGAACTGAACTGACTGATACATGGAATCTAAAAAACAAAACAGTCTAGTGAATACAACAAAAAAGAAACAGATTCACAAATAAAGAGAACAAACTACTCGTAACCAGTGGGGAGAGAGAAGAGGGGGCAAGATGGGGTAGGGGATTAAGAGACACAAACCTTTATGTATAAAGTAAACAAGCTACCAGGATATATTATACAACACAGGAAATATACTCAGTGTTTTGTAGCGACTATAAATGGAATATCAGTGTCAGTTCAGTCACTCACTCATGTCCGACTCTTTGTGACCCCATGGATTGCAGCACGCGAGACCTCCCTGTCCATCACCATCTCCTGGAGTTTACTCAAACTTATGTCTATGGAGTCGGTGATGCCATCCAACCATCTCATCCTCTGTCGTCCCCTTCTCCTCTCGCCTTCAATCTTTCCCAGCATCAGGGTGTTTTCAAGTGAGTCAGCTCTTCACATCAGGTGGCCAAAGTATTGGAGTTTCAGCTTCAACATCAGCCCTTTCAATAAACATTCAGGACTGATTTCCTTTAGGATGGACTGGTTGGATCTCCTTGCAGTCCAAGGGACTCTCAAGAGTCTTCTCCAACACCACAGTTCAAAAGCCTCAATTCTTTGGTGCTCAGCTTTGAAAATTGTGAATCACTATGTTGTAACTTACAACTTACACCTGTAACTTACATAATATTGAACATCAACTATATCTCAATTTTAAATAATGAAAAAAGCATGAGCTGCTTCATGTTGTAGGCAGAAAAATAGAAGATCAAGAGGTTGCAATGGGGCCAAGACCAAAACACTCTTGGGGGCTTCTCAGATCAGGCACATTCTCTCATCTCAGCCATGTTGCTGTGTCAAGGGCTTCACTGCTCCTGAGGCACCAAGTCTCCCAGATTTACTCAAGTTCAGAATCAGAAGGAATGTGAAGTGCTTCACGGAACAGAGTCACTCAGGACACTAGTTACAAATGCAGACTCCTGGGCCCAGCCCGAAGAACATATTGAATCTGAGTGACTGGGGGTTGGGCCCAGGATTTGGTATTTATAACAACTGTCCCCACCTGACTCTTACGCAGTCTAATGCTTTAGAATCAGTTTCTGTAGATACTGGATCACCCTTTCACGGCGAGACCACACACCAGAAGGCTGAATCCATAGTGTGTCGCAACCCAGAGAACCTCCCTCCGGGCAACATTCTTTCAGCAGCTTGTAAGACACCACAAGCTGTCCAAGTGGACAGCATGGAGAAGGATAGCCCTGATGGCATTTGGATTTTAGAGCAGGGAAGAGTCCAAACCCCATTTCCCAAAGAATGGTTGCTTCAACAAAGGGCTGAGCGAGAAGTTAGCAATGCAGCAACGGCCACAATTATGTTCCAGCCAGAGAGATGCTGCCCAAGCATATGACATACACCCCAGTCATGGGTTTGACTTTTGCGGGATCTCTGATCTGGCATTTTCTAAGACCAGATCACTTTCCCTGTATCTGAGGGGTAACAGGATACTTATAAACAAAGCCCATAAAATGCCGCCCTAGGGGGATAGAAACTCTTGATCCCGGGTCAGCTTAGCCACACCTGCTAGTTTAAGTCTGGTTTAAGTCCCTGTCCCTTGGTTTCTTTAGGAGTGAAACAGAAACTCTCTCAAGGGCTTCCTCTAAGGGACACAGCCAGGAGAAAGAGGCAGGGTTTGCAGAAAGCTGAATGGAGCACAGAAGAAATCTGAGCCCACCCTCAGATGCCCACATGTGAACAGGCTCTGGGATTTAGGTGCCTCCCTTGTCTGCATGCAGGAGACGAAGGAGATATGGGTTCGATCTCTGGGTCAGGAAGATCCCCTGGGGGAGGGCATGGCAACCCACTCCAGTATTCTTGCCTGAAGAATCCCATGGACAGAGGAGCCTGGTGGGGTGCAGTCCATGGGGTCACACAGAGTTGGATACGACTGAAGCCACTGAGCACACGCATTTAACTTGTCTGAATAGCAAATGGATTCACCTGCTGTGGCTCGCACTCCAAGCAGCACATCCAGAGAAAAGACCAGAGGGAAGCCAGATGCCCTTTCTAGTCCTGCAGAAGGCCGTCCTGCTCCCCTCCCGCAGCAAACGCGACTCGGCAGCCCTGCTCCCCACGCGGCCCCTCTGGCCCACCGTGGATCCCTGCAGCACCGCTGGAATCACTGGCCCTCTGCACACTGTCCCCAGGCAACCAGCCAGCCTGCCCCTTCTTCCCACCTTTGCCATTTCCCGCTCAGGTGGTCCTGGGTTGTTTCTTCATTTCTTCTTTACTCCCTTCAAAGCAGCCTTGAAATTCTTGGTGCCTTAAATGAAGAGGAGATAAAAAAAGAGATCAGGAAGATTCAAAAGAGACCTAAACTCAAAGTCCTCGGAAGCTAAACTCTTTAGTGAAGAGTATTTGGAGTATTTGGAGTCTCTGATGTCTATTTCTTAAAGGACAATCTAAAATCTGAGTAGCAATCTCAGATTAATGAAAGTACTCCAATATGACTAATTATGGCTGAGAAGGTTAGCAAGGTAAAATGGGGAGACTGATTCCAATTTCTCTGGATTGCAAACCAAGGCGAGAAGATTGGTCTAGAATTGATGCAGAATTAATTTCGGTTAGGTTAAGCGTCTGTCTGCAATGCAGGAGACCCGGATTCGATCCCTGGGCTGGGAAGATTCCCTGGAGAAGGAAATGGCAGCCCACTCCAGTATTCTTGCCTGGAAAATCCCATAGACGGCAGAGCCTGGTAGGCTACTGTCCATGGGGTTGCAGAGTCGGACACGACTCAGCGAAGGGAAGAAGATGTTATGATGGAGTGATTTATGGGCTTCCCAGGTGGAACTAGTGGTAAGGAATCTGCCTGCCAATGCAGGAAATGTAAGAGACACGGTTCGATCCCTGTGTCAGAAAGATCCCCTGGAGAAGGAAGTGGCAACCCACTGCAGTATTCTTGCCTGGAGAATCCCCTGGACAGAAGAACTTGTCAGGCTATGGTCCATGGGTTTGCAAAGAGTAGGACACGACTGAAATGACTTAGCATGCATGCATGCAGAGTGATGTATGCAGTATGGATGTGAGAGTTGGACTGTAAAGAAGGCTGAGCACCAAAGAATTGATGCTTTTGAACTGTGGTGTTGGAGAAGACTCTTGAGAGTCCCTTGGGCTGCAAGGAGATCCAACCAGTCCATTCTGAAGGAGATCAGCCCTGAGATTTCTTTTGAAGGAATGATGCTAAAGCTGAAACTCCAGTACTTTGGCCACCTCATTCAAAGAGTTGACTCATTGGAAAAGACTCTGATGCTGGGAGGGATTGGGGGCAGGAGGAGAAGGGGACGACAGAGGATGAGATGGCTGGATGGCGTCACTGACTCAATGGACATAAGTCTGAGTGAACTCCGGGAGTTGGTGTTGGACAGGGAGGCCTGGCGTGCTGCAATTCATGGGGTCGCAAAGAGTTGGACATGACTGAGCAACTGAACTGAACTGAACTGAACTGGTATTTCTGGCCATACTGGCACAACCATAGAAACAGTTATGTACTGAGCATCGTCCGGGCCATTGGTTAAGTCTTGTTCTTACATTGATTGTCTAGTTGAATCCTGAAAACAATTCCATGAGCTAAGTATTAATTTCTCAGATTTATGGTTAGGGGCATTGAGGCTCAAAGAAGTGAAATAACTTGCCCAAGGTCACAATACATGGCCAAGCTGGGACTCTAGGCTTGGTCCATCCCATTCTAATCAGTGATCTCTGGGAAGAGAGGAGCTGAAGGAACACCGAGCTGCTATCAAAGATTTTTGTTATGGTCCCAGCTCCAGCATTAACTGACAGTGTGTCTTGACACAACTAGCTGATTCTCAGAGTTTCCCTCTCCTCATCTGTAAGATACATGGCTCACGGTAGATCACCTTTAATATCCTTTCTAAGTCTGCCAGCTTCTAATTATAGCTTTGCTCTATCACATTAGCAGCCTTCTACCACTGTGTCTGAATTTTAGGATACACAGTTGGTCATAACTTACTGAATGCTCAGTCCTTGATCTCTGCCTCCCAATGACAGCATTGTTCTTATGGGCAAAACACAATCTGTCTGCTTTGCCACAGCCCATGCTATGATGCATTTCCCAAGGCATATGGAATGAGGGACTGCTTGTCAGAATCTCCAGAGATAAAAGCAATAACATTTGCTTGTTGTGCTATTCTGTCTTCTCATTATTTACAATCCTTTGATCTTCAATAAAGGGGAAAACCTGAAAGCTGACTGCACATAAATTATAAGAATAATGTTGATTTTTGTTGACTGTTGGTAATGACAAAGACCTTAGAAGATGCAAGCAAACCCAGGCACGGATAGGTTAGGACCACACATCTGGCCCCAAGTAAATTTATGAATATCATCTCCAGGCCGCACATTGTCTGGTGAAAGAAAGAGTCATCATGCATGACACTTTGAGGGTTCAGTCAGCCTTGGAGCTGGATGAAATAAAGAACATGGCCATGGGGACAGATCAACAGAAGAAAGCTTTGGGTTATGGTCTAGTTTCCAACTTCAGGGAGGGCCATAATCGTTGGTGGGCACTGAGCACCAACAATTGTTGGTGGGGACTGGACTTCAAATCTAGGGCTCCACATTTTTCAGATGAAGAGATAGATTTGCTACCTGTTCTTCAGGACTTGCATGTTGCAGATCAAATACACATAGGCCACGATACAGCATTTCCAATATCCTGAACCAGAATTTCTGAAGAGTCGCCTGCTCCTGCTGGAATGCTGCTGCAAAGAGATAAAGTAGTAAGAACACTTGTGTAGCATCTCATTGTTTGCAAAGTGCTGGCACACTTTGGTTCTCATAACAGCCCAGAGAGTCACTGAGGCTCCAAAGAGCTTATGAAACTGGCTCAGTCTGGGATCTGAACCCAGTTCTCCTGACTCCAGAGCTTTTCTCTATGCTATGTATCTCTGAATGACATTTTTCCCAATGGAAAAATACTTTATTATTTTTAAAAACAAAATAAGGAGAAGAAAAAAGTCTATGTACGTTGGAGGCAAAATTGCTGCCAGCCATTTGTCACGGTTAACTTGCTATTTTTCATAAACAAGAGGCAGTTGGGCCCAAGGAAAAGGCCACATGATACCCAACTGAATGAACACGGTATTTTTTAATGCTTTGGAGAATGAAGGACAAATAAGAAATAAAGCACTATCAAAATAGCCTATGAGAAATGCAAAAGATAACTTTCCCATTTTTCTAAATTTGGATGGAATTTGGATACTGTCACCACCAGCACCATGAAGATCATCAATTGAGTTGAAGATGGTCAACAGTGAGGCACCAGGAAGTATACCAGGGTCCCTGCTGACTCCGTGAGAAGCAGAATCAAACAGGACCAGAGCCTCCTAAGACAACCTTAGCCAAATCTTGGGAAATTTGGTCAACTTTCACATTAGATGACAACCTCTCAAACATACAGAATCAAATTCTCCTTGATTATGCGGGAATTATAATAATAGATTATAATAGATTTGGGCTTGTTTCCTAAAAATGTGCCCTTTGTGAATACACAGGTTTCCCTGATAGCTCAGGTGGTAAAGAATCCACCTGCAATGCAGGAGACCCTGGTTCAGTTCCTGGGTTGAGAAGATCTGCTGGAGAAAGGATAGGCTACCCACTCCAATATTCTTTGGCTTCCCTTGTAGCTCAGCTGGTAAAGAATCCACCTGTAATGCGGGAGACCTAGGTTCGATCCCTGGGTTGGGAAGATCTCCAGGAGAAGGAGAAGGCTACCCACTTCAGTGTTCTGGCCTGGAGAACTCCATGGACTGTACAGTCCCTGGGGTTGCAAAGAGTCAGACATGACTGACTAGGCTTACCTCGTGGTTGAAATAGTAAAGAGTTTGCCTGCAATGCCAAAGACCTGGGTTCAATCCCTGGGTTGGGAAGATTCCCTGGAGAAGGAAATGGCAACCCACTCCAGTACTCTTGCCTGGGGAATCCCATGGACTGAGGAGCCTGGAGGGCTACAGTCCATGGGGTCACAGTGAGTTGGACATGACGGAGTGACTAACACTTGCGTGTGTACTCAGTGAGATATTACTAACACATAAACACAAGAGCCAACAACTACATTAGCATTTTATGGTTCACAAAGCCCCTTTCCCCCAATTGAACCATAAAACACCCTCTGGATACAGACTAGGTGATTAACATCAACCCTATTCCACTGATGAAGAATGGAGACTCACAGTTTATTTGATTTTCCTAAACTCACAACATTACTACATAGCAAAGGAGAAACATGAAGCCCAAACTTCTGACTTCGTATTTCATGCGACTTCCAAGATACCAGCCATACCACTCATTAAGACTGTTTGATTAATGGAGCAAATTTTCTTCCATCACATGTTTACCTTCTGCCATGACTGATCAGCCCCAGAGATCGGAGGAGCAGCACCAGACATCTGGTCACATCAGCTGTGTCGGGCAGATCTGGGGCGAGTCCAGTCAGCCACCCACGCTTCTAAGTACCTTGTAAACAGCAAAACCATCATCTGTTACTCAGCCATTGGCGTCTCAGAATACAAAAGGCTGTGAGGCAGACTTACTCACAGGCCTAGAGCCTCAGATACCTTAGATTAGGAAGCTACAATGCTGGACGCCTGTCTGTGCCAAGGAGCCAAGTGCAGAAGCCACAGCAGCTCAGGCAAACCCTGCCGCCAAGGTTGATTAAGGGGAAAATGAAGGAGCAGCCACTCTGCTAACTCAAGAGAACTGAAGAATATTAAAATTGCTCCCTTTAGCTAAAATCTCTGGGCTTGTCCCAAGTAGTCCCTACAGTCTTTCCATCCTAGGGAATAAAATCTGTCCGTCCCCACCAAGAAGAGCCAAGACCTCATTGCTTTAAGACAAATTCTTCATGAGCTCACCCTAGATACTCAAAATGTAAGCTGAATTAGCTGCATTAGAAATTGTATCGGTTGTCTATTGTTCTGTAACAAATTACCCTCAAAGTTAGTGGCTTAAAACAACAACCATAGTAAGTCATGTCCATGCTGACTGTTGGAGCCTTGCAGGGACCAGGGGTGTGGTGGGAAGGTAGGAAAACAGAATTCTAAACTTTGATGTTGGACCTTGCAAGTCTCTGAGTTTTTTCTCTCTTTCTAGGCCCTTAATGAATTGGGAAATGCAGGCTTGAAAAGTCCCACCTTATACCAAGTGTACCTTCATGTCTCTTTGTTAGGTATATTCATTTCCTGGGGCTGCCTTAGTGAATTAACACAAACTAGATGGCTTAAAACAGAGATTTAGTCTCTCACAGTTCTGGAGGCCAGAACTCTGGAATCCAGGTGCCCTCAGGGTCATGATCCCTCTGAAGGCTCTGGGGCGGGATCCTTCCTTGCCTCTTCTTAGTCTCATGGTTGCCATGATCCTTGAAGTTCCTTGGCTTGGCCGCCTCACTCCGTCTTCACAGTCTGCTGCCTCCATCTTCACGTGGTCTTTTCCCTCTGTGTGTGTCTCTCTGGGGCTTCCCGTGACCTTCTTAGAAGAACACCAGCCACTGGATTTAGGGTCCACCCTGATTCACTGTGACTTCATCCTAACTAATTGCATCTGCAAACACCCTGTTTCCAAATCAGGTAACATTCTGAGGTTCTGGGTGTGCATGAATTGGCGGCGGGGGTGGGCGACACAATTCAACTCAGTAATTAGGATTATTTCTCAGAATCATCTTTGGCCCCTCCAACCGGGTATCCACTGAAAAGATAATTTACTCATACGAAAAAAATGAGTCATTCTTTTGACACCCTAAAATTCCATTTTAGTAACCAATTGTAAGAAAAGAATCCTATGTATATAAAGAAACGCTAGGCATAGATCTGAAGACAAAGACCCATTGCTCATATACCAATTTTGAAAACAATAGAAGACACATCTATATAACGGATGACTAAGTAGCCCCTAGGGCTTCCCTGGTGGCTCAGTGGTAAAGTGCCAAGTGGAAGATGCAGGTTCAATCCCTGGGTCAGGAAGATCCCTGAAGAAGGACATGACAACCCACTCAGTATTCTTGCCTGGGAAATCCCATGGACAGAGGAGCCTGGCAGGCTACAGTCCTTGGGGTCACAAAGCATCAGACGTAACTTGGTGACTAAACAAAAACAAAGTTGCCTCTAAAATCATACATAAGGTTTGAAATAGTGTGGAAAATTTACATTTATTCTAAAAGTGAAAATATACCATATTTTAATTAATAATTATTAAAATTATGTTTTCAGTAAAAGAGAAACTAAATCTCAAAATTTTAGATACAAGAAAAAATTGGAAAGTAATTCATCAAAATATTAGCAGTATTTGTATTTGAATGGTTGAATTATTTCTTTTTCTCTTTTAGGTTGTTCAAATTATATATTTTAGTGAAGCAAGTCTACAACTTAAAATGATAAAAAAACAATCATTCATTTTCCTCATTTGTCTACATTTTAGGCAAGGCTCAGTAGAGGTTGGGCTTCCCTGATAGTTTAGTTGGTAAAAAATCCACCTGCAATACAGGAGACCCCAGTATCCTGTACAGTATCCTGTATCCGGGAAGATCTGCTGGAGAAGGGATAGGCTACCCACTCCAGTATTCTTGGGCTTCCCTTATGGCTCAGCTGGGAAAGACTACGCCAGCAATGAGGGAGACCTGGGTTCAATCCCTGGGTTGGGGAGATTGCCTGGAGAAGGGAAAGGCTACCCATTCCAGTATTCTGGCCTGGAGAATTCCATGGACTGTATAGTCCACGGGGTCGCAAAAAGTCAGACATGACTGAGAGACTTTCACAGTAGAGGTCGGCTCATCTCTGCAATAACAGCAGATGTGATCTGACTGGGACTGAGGGATCTGCTTTTTAAGACAGCATGTAACATCATGGTCCTGGCTGTCAGCTGGGTGCTCATTTGGGATTCTCTGCTAGAGGCCTCGGTTCTCCACGTGGGCCTCTCCGTGGGACTACTTCGGCATCCTAACAGCATGGCAGCCGGCTTTCAAGAACAGGTGTTCCAAGAAAAAGGAAGGAGAAACGGCAAGTTTCTGAATGCCTGGCCCTGGCAACTGGCACAGCACCACTTCCGCCACGTTCTCCTGGTGATGCCAGTACAGGGCCCGCTCCAATTTAGGGGAGGGTATCTTCTTGATGGTAGGAATGTTGAAGAACCTGTGGCCATCTTTTATCGCCATTACAAGTCAATTTTGACCCCTAATATAAACTCTCTGATAATTCAGAAAACTACTTAGAACTGCAAACTTCTCCTTGCCCTCAGAGTATCTTCTCTACTACAAACCTCTAGACACACACACACAGAGTCTCATCTTTAGGCACTTTGCTCCTGAACTGGTCTTCTCTCAGTTCTTCAGTGAGGATATTAAGTAAAAATTTGTCTACTTGTTCCAGTGCCTTGTGGGGCATCCCATTCCAGATAGATACTTTTCAAAGGTGTCTGTTAACAACCCTCTCTTTCCTGATCTCCTCCCACACAAGAAGACCAACAAATAGATGAGGCATATCACCTCTAAAGGCCTCCTGAGCCAGGCAAAGGAGATCAGCCCTGGGTGTTCTTTGGAAGGAATGATGCTAAAGCTGAAACTCCAGTACTTTGGCCACCTCATGTGAAGAGTTGACTCATTGGAAAAGACTCTGATGCTGGGAGGGATTGGGGGCAGGAGGAGAAGGGGAAGACGGAGGATGAGATGGCTGGATGACATCACTGACTTGATGGACGTGAGTCTGAGTGAACTCCAGGAGTTGGTGATGGACAGGGAGGCCTGGCGTGCTGCGATTCATGGGGTCACAAAGAGTCGGACACGACTGAGCGACTGAAATGACTGACTGAAGCAGGCACCTGGTTGCCCTCCCTTCCTCCCACCACATCTGACTTGGGTTATCAAACAGAGAAGGGCTCACAGTTGCCTGATATAGTCATATTGATTCTTAAAATCTTCCCCAAATTGGCCCAAGTCTCATGTGTTCTTCAATAACATAAAGAAATGCTCACCTCTGAATGCTACCTGCATGTTAATCATGAAGCTGAACTCTTTAGGCTTTAAGTGGGACAGAGGCTAACAATCTTTCAAAGCATAAATATAGGATCTGACTCCAAAGCAGTACGGTATTTTTAAATATTTATAGATTTATTTGGCTGCACAAGGTCTTAGTTGCCACATGCAGGATTTTAGGTTGTGGCACGTGGGATCTAGTTCCCTGACCAGGAATTAAACCCAGGCCCCTGCGTTGGGAGCAGAGTCTTAGACACTAGACCACCAGGGAAGTCCCTAAAGCAGTAATATTAACTGCCTAAGATTAAGAACAGTGTGTTAGAGTTTTACATTTAACAGTTTGGTGTTTTGTACGTTTGAACGTAATTGAGGGTTATGTTTCGGTTTTCAAGTCTGAATGGCCCAGTTCTACATGGTCCTTTTGGGAGATGAAAGAGCTACTAGCAACACCTAATATCCCTGAATTTTAATTAATGTTAGAGATCCTCTCTACAGAAAAATGTACATGAGCAAATGCAATATATGCTATGTTCTTTGAGGAGGCTCACAGACACCCATGGGTAAAGACTCCATGCTGTCGGCATCTCAGATCTTTGGTGACTCAGGACAAGTCAGTGCCTGGGTATGTCATGGTGGCTTAGATCTGCTTGGGCCACCCCAGTAACAGCACTGATACCTGTTCACAATCTTGCTTCTTCCTCAAGCCAACAACAGTTACCTGTGAACATTCCAGCTACCTGTGTAAATCCCAACACAGGAAGGCAAAGCAGCCGAGATATGGACCAAGCTTTGGTATTCATATTCCTACTTCCAATCTGCAAGGCAGAAATGCTCATACTTTATTCCCCATCCCTGTTCTTCCTTCCCTCTGCCAAATATTTAATGAGCACTTTTTTAACCTCTTTCACAGAGCTATGATCTAGAAATACAAATGTGAATAAAATACAGCTCCTCTCCCAGAGGAAACCACAATTTGAAAAGATAATGCACCCAATGTTCATTACAGCACTATTTACAATAGCCAGGACATGAAAGCAACCTAAATGTCCATCAACAGAGGAATGGATAGAGAAGATGTGGTACATATCTACAGTGGAATATTAGTCAGCCACAAAAAGAACAAAATGATGCTGGACCTAGAGATTGACATACAGAGCAAAGTAACTTGGACACAGAAAGACAAATCAAATATCATATGATATTGCTTATATGTAGAATCAAAAAAAAGGGTACATGCTAAGTTGCTTCAGTCATGTCCAACTCTTTGCAACCCTATGGACTGTAAGCCCACCAGGCTCCTCTGTCCATGGGGATTCTCCACACAAGAATACTGGAGTGGGTTGCCTCTTCCGGGGCATCTTCCCCACCCAGGGATCAAACCCACATCTCTTATGTCTTCCGCATTGGCAGGCAAATTCTTTACCACTAGTGACACCTGGGAAGCCCCCCAAAAAGGGTACAAATGAACTTATTTACAAAACAGAAGTAGAGGTATAGATAAACAAACATGGTTACCAGGGAGTAAAGGAGGGGAGAGAGAAATTGGGAAATCTGGATTGACGTAACACACTACTATACATAAAACAGATACTAATAAGAACATACTGTAACTCCAGAAAGAAAGAATAGACGAAGCCAAAGCAAAAACAACACCCATTTGTGGATGTGACTGGTGATAGAAGCAAAGTCCAATGCTGCAAAGAGCAATATTGCATAGGAACCCAGAATGTTAGGTCCATGAATGAAGGCAAATTGGAAGTGGTTAAACAGGAGATGGCAAGAGTGAACGTCGACATTTTAGGAATCGGCGAACAAAAATGGACTGGAATGGGTGAATCTAACTCAGATGACCATTGTATCTACTACTGTGGGCAGGAATCCCTCAGAAGAAAAGGAGTAGTCCTCATAGTCAATGAACGAGTCTGAAATGCAGTGAAGTGAAGTGAAGTCGCTCAGTGGTGTCCGACTCTTTGCGACCCCATGGACTGTAGCCTACCAGGTTCCTCCCTCCATGGGATTCTCCAGGCAAAAGTACTGGAGTGGGTTGCCATTTCCTTCTCCAGGGGATCTTCCCGATCCAGGGATCAAACCCGGGTCTCCTGCATTCCAGGCAGATGCTTTAACCTCTGAGCCACCAGGGAAGCCCCTGAAATGCAGTACTTGGATGCAATCTCAAAAACAACAGAATGATCTCTGTTCATTTCCAAGGCAAACCATTCAGTATCACAATAATCCAAGTCTATGCACCAACCAGTAATTCTGAAGAAGCTGAAGTTGAACAGTTCTATGAAGACCTACAAGACCTTCTAGAACTAACACCCAAAAAAGATGTCTTTTTCATTATAGGGGACTGGAATGCAAGAGTAGGAAGTCAAGAAACACCTGGAGTAACAGGCAAATCTGGCCTTGGAGTACAGAAAGAAGCAAGACAAAGGCTAATAGAGTTTTGCCAAGAGAACGCACTGGTCATAGCAAACACCCTCTTCCAACAACAAAGAGAAGACTCTACACATGGACGTTACCAGATGGTCAATACCAAAATCAGATTGATTATATTCTTTGCAGCCAAAGACGGAGAAGCTCTATATAGTCAGCAAAAACAAGACTGGGAGCTGACTGTGGCTCAGATCATGAATTCCTTATTGCCAAATTAAGACTTAAATTGAAGGAAGTAGGGAAAACCACTAGATCATACAGGTATGACCTAAATCAAATCCCTTATGATTATAGAGTGGAAGTGACAAATAGATTCAAGGGATTAGATCTGATAGTGTGCCTCAAGAACTATGGATGAAGATTTGTGACATTGTACAGGAGACAGGAGTCAACACCATCCCCAAGGAAAAGAAAAGCAAAAAAGCAAAATGGCTGTCTGAGGAGGCCTTACAAATAGCTGTGAAAAGAAAAGAAGTGAAAAGCAAAGGAAAAAAGGAAAGATATACCCACTTGAATGCAGAGTTCCAAAGAATAGCAAGGAGAAATAAGAAAGCTTCCTCAGTGATCAGTGCAAAGAAATAGAGGCAAACAATAGAATGGGAAAGACTAAAGATCTCTTCAAAAAAATTAGAGATACCAAGGGAACACTTCATGCAAAGATGGGCACAATAAAGGACAGGAATGGTATGGACCTAACAGAAGCAGAAGATTTTAAGAATAGGTGGCAAGAATACACAGAAGAACTCTCCAAAAAGGATCTTCACGACCCAGATAATCACGATGGTGGGATCACTCACCTAGACCCAGACATCCTGGAATGTGACGTCAAGTGGGGCTTAGAAAGCATCACTATGAACAAAGCTAGTGGAGGTGGTAGAATTCCAGTTGAGCTATTTCAAATCCTGAAAGATGATGCTGTGAAAGTGCAGCACTCAATATGCCAGCAAATTGGGAAAACTCATCCGCGGCCACAGGACTGGAAAAGGTCAGTTTTCATTCCAATCCCAAAGAAAGGCAATGCCAAAGAATGCTCAAGCTACCACACAATTGCACTCATTTCACACGCTAGCAAAGTTATGCTCAAAATTCTCCAAGCCAGGCTTCAACAGTATGTGAACCGTGAACTTCCAGATGTTCAAGGTGGATTTAGAAAAGGCAGAGGAACCAGAGATCAAATTGCCAACATCTGCTGGATCATTGAAAAAGCAAGAGAGTTGTAGAAAAACATCTATTTCTGCTTTATTGACTATGTCAAAGTCTTTGACTATGTAGATCACAACTATGTAGAAAAATTCTGAAAGAGATGGGAATACCAGACCACCTGACCTGCCTCTTGAGAAATCCGTGTGCAGGTCAGGAAGCAACAGTTAGAACTGGACATGGAACAACAGACTGGTTCCAAATAGGGAAAGGAGTACGTCAAGGCTGTATACTGTCACCCTGCTTATTTAACTTATATGCAGAGTACATCATGAGAAACGCTGGGCTGGAGGAAGCACAAGCTGGAATTAAGATAGCTGGGAGAAATATCAATCACCTCAGATATGCAGATGACACCACCCTTATGGCAGAAAGTGAAGAAGAACTAAAGAGTCTCTTGATGAAAGTAAAAGAGGAGAGGGAAAAAGTTGGCTTAAAACTCAACCTTCAGAAATCTAAGATCATGGCATCTGATCCCATTACTTTATGGCAAATAGATGGGGAAACAGTGGAAACAGTGAGAGACTTTATTTGGGGGGGGGGGGCTCTAAAATCACTGCAGATGGTGACTGAAGCCATGAAATTAAAAGACACTTACTCCTTGGAAGAAAAGTTATGACCAACCTAGACAGCATACTAAAAAGCAGAGACCTTGCCAGCAAAGGTCCGTTTAGTCAAAGCTATGGTTTTTTTCCAGTAGTCATGTATGGATGTAAGAGTTGGACTATAAAGAAAGCTGAGTGCCAAAGAATTGATGCTTTTGAACTGTGGTGTTGGAAAAGACTCTTGAGAGTCCCCTGGACTGCAAGGAGATCCAACCAGTCCATCCTAAAGGAAATCAGTCCTGAATATTCATTGGAAGGACTGATTCTGAAGCTGAAACTCCAATACTTTGGCCTCCTGATGAGAAGAACTGACTCATTTGAAAAGACCCTATGCTGGGAAAGACTGAAGGCGGGAGGAGAAGGGGACAACAGAGGATGAGATGGCTGGATGGCATCACTGACTCGATGGACATGAGTTTGAGTCAACCCCAGAAGCTGGTGATGGACAGGGAGGCCTGGCGTGCTGCAGTCCATGGGGTCACAGAGTTGGACACAACCGAGCAACTGAACTGAAGAACCTACTGTAAAGCACAGGGAACTCTACTCAATACTCTGTAATGGCCTGTATGGCAAAGAGTCTGAAAGAGCAGATGTATGTATAACAGCTTCATTTTGCTGTACAGTAGAAACACAACACTGCAAATCAATTATACTCTAATAAAACTAAAAAAAAAAAACAGCTCTTCTCATTTTTCAAAAGAAAATCACTAAATATTCACGGAACCCAATGTACTTTAGTTTTTACATTATATTCCCAGTGGGGGAAACAGACACCCTCTGCCCACCAGCCATGCACATATACAGATTTAGAGTGCAACGTGACAGAAGGCTGCAGTGGAGAGGTATGTAAGCAGCCATGGGGGCCCAGGAGGGAGGAAGTAACTGTCCGCCTGGATGGGTCAGGGAAGGCTGCTCAAGGAAGGTGGAATGCTCCCCCATTTCAAAAGCAAACAGGCAGACAACAAAGGGACATGTGCAAAGGCATTCAAGTGTCAAAGAACATGGTACCTTTGGGTTCAGTTTGGGTGGATCTCAGAAACAGGTGTGAGATTAGTTCAGTTCAGCCACTCAGTTGTGTCTGACTCTTTGCGACTCCATGGACTGAAGCCTGCCAGGCTTCCCTGTCCATCACCACCTCCCGGAGCTTGCTCAAACTCATGTGCATCGAGTCAGTGATGCCATCCAACCATCCCATCCTCTGTTGTTCCCTTCTCTTCCTGCCTTCAATCTTTCCCAGTATCAGGATCTTTTCCAATGAGTCAGTTCTTCCCATCAGGTGGCCAGAGTATTGGAGCTTCAGCTTCAGCATCAGTCCTTCGAATAAATACTCAGGACTGATTTCTTTAGGATTGACTGGTTTGATCTTCTTGCAGTCCAAGGGACCCTCAAGAATCTTTTCCAGCACCACTTGCTGTGTGAGATCAGTAAGGGTTAAAGGAAGAAAGACCAAGAGAATCAGTCTATTGTTATGACTTGTGTTGTTGTATGGCAGAAACCAATGCAACATTGTAAAGCAATTATCCTTCAATTAAAAATTTTTAAAAAAGAAACTATGATAAATTATTAAAATCAGTGGGGAAAAAAAAAGACCAGGAGAGGCCGAATCTTGGATGTTGATGCCCCCAGGGCCACACAGATGGATTAGAGAGAGAACAGGGAGCTGCGGCAAGGCTCTAAGCAGAGGCATGAAATGATAGGATTTGGTTTTAGCAAGTTAATTCTGATAGTAGAAGGAAAAAAAGATGGATTAGATGAGGACCAAATGAAAAACAGACAAGTTGGGAGGGAGGCTCCTGAGAGGTTCTGGTGAGGGGTCAAAGGAGGTCTCCATTCCAGTCAGGGTGGTAGGGAGAGCCATGGAGGTGAAATATGAGCGATTCAGAACACAGCACAAATAGAAACCAGAAGCAGCTAGATGAGGTGGGAGCGGAGGTGAAGGAGGAGTCATTATTTGAACTTTCAGGTTCCTCACTTGAGTGAACAGAAATGGAGTTGACCGGGATCGGGAACACAAGGTTATATGGGGCAGAGAACTGAGGGAACTGAGGGGCCTGAGGGCCTGAGAGGCTGAGGCCTGTGGGGTCACCATCCCGGCACTGAAACAACGGATGAAATGAGCACCCCCTCTGTGTCCAGTCCTGGCTCCCAGGTCCTTGCTCGCCAAAACTGAGACTGGAAATTCTTATGTGTATTTCAATAATCTTTTGTGGAGAAAATAATTTGTTTTACAAAAATCCCCCGAGTGAGATGGAGCATCTCAAGCATGAGAAGGGCCACTTGTGCTCTGGGTAATAATGAGAAAAACCAACTTAGTGCTAAACTTGCACAGTTTCCCCTTCCCTTACATCATAGCAGACTCCGCCAAGACCACTATGATCAAGTTTTTTCTCACTCCAGCCCTCCCGGCAAGACGAATACTTCCATATGGTGCAGTGTTTATGTGAAGACGGGAAAAATCTGACATGATTTCAGTAAATTTTATCCAAGAAGCAATAAATTTACAAATCCTAAGCAGCTAGAATGAAACAGTGCTCTGTAATTGACTTTAGATGAAGTGCATTTCAATAAGAATAGAAAATTTAGAGCAGTAATTTGTTAATTACTGATGTTTAGGGATCTTGGGTGTCTCCAACCAGTCCTCCCTAAATGTAATCTTAGCCAGATTATTTGATGTTCTGGATTTCTTTTGTCTCATCTGTAAAATGGGTTTAGTTATTTTACCTACTCGTGGGGTTTCTATGAGGATTATATGAGCTACTGTAGGTAGAGTTTAGGATAGGAGTCATCAGATAGCTGATTCACTTTGCTGTGCAGAAGAACCACAACAAACTGTGGAAAATTCCTAAAGTGATGGGAATACCAGACCACCTGACCTGTCTCCTGCCAAACCTGTACGCAGGTCAAGAAGCAACAGTTAGAACCAAGCATGGAATAACGATTGATTCAAAATTGGGAAAGAAGTACATCAAGGCTGTATACTGTCACCCTGCTTATTTAACTTTTATGCAGAGTACATCATGCAAAAATGCCAGGCTGGATGAATCACAAGCTGGATTTAAGATTGCTGGGAGAAATATCAACAACCTCACATAGGCAGATGATGCCACCCTAATGGCAGAAAGTGAAGAGGAACTAAAAAGCCTCTTGATGAAGGTGAAAGAGAAGAGTGAAAAATCTGACTTTAAGCTCAACAATCAAAAAACTAAGATCATGGCATCCAGTCCTATCACTTCACGGCAAATAGATGGGAAAAAAGTGGAAACAGTGACAGATTTTCTTTTCTTGGGCTCCAAAATCACTGCAGTGACTGCAGTCACAAAATTAAAAGATGCTTGTCCCTTGGAAGAAAAGCTATGACAAAGTTATGGTTTTTCCAGTAGCCATGTACACATGTGAGAGTTGAACCATAAAAAAGGCTGAGTGCCGAAGAATTGGATGCTTTTGACTTGTGGTGCTGAAGAAGACTCTTAAAGAGTCCCTTGGACAGCAAGGAGATCAAACAAGTCAATCCTAAAGGAAATTAACCTGACTATTCATTGGAAGGACCGATGCTGAACTAAAGCTCCAGTGCTTTGGCCACCTGATGCGAAGAGCCAAGTCAATTAAAAAGACCCTGATCCTTGGAAAGACGAGGGCAGGAGAAGGGGGTGACAGAAGATGAGATGGTTGGACGGCACCACTGACACAACAGACATGAGTTTGAGCAAATTCCAGGAGATAGTGAAGGACAGGGAAGCTTGGCATGCTACAGCCCAGGGGTCGCAGAGTTGGACACGACTGAGTGATTGAACAAGATGAAACTAACAGCATTGCAAAGCAACTATACTCCAATAAAAATTAATTTAAAAAATAGTAGTCATTGGAGAGTAGACACTCAGCAAATGTTAGATCTTCCTCTTATTACCTATTAAGCTAAGTGACAAGGGAAGGGGAATGGGATGAAGATGGGGCTGGGAGAAGAAAAGGACAGAAAATAGCTTACAAGATTGAAGGTTTTTAGAATTTAAAAATGCCCATTGCCACCTCAGAACTATAGGGGAAAAAAAATCTGTATGAGTTTGAAGGGTTGTTCAAGGAAAAGGTGTAGGGAAAGGTGGTATATGAAGCTCAGAGAACCTAGAGCTTTCTGATACACATTCTGGGTCATCATTCACTTTCATAACTATTTCGTTTACTGGGACAGAAGAGAGGAGGAGAGCAGAAGGCAAAAGCACTAAAGAATCTGAATTGTCTAGTGGAGATGATCTGACAGGCAAAAACTACTCTGGGTTGATGGGAAATTAGGGGAGAGAAGGCAAATTTAGCACAGAGATGATTTCCTTATTGTTACTCACAATACAAGTGGACCTTTTCCTGTTTGAGAATGAATCAGGATTTTATTCTATTGACTCATTATTACTTTGGACAAACTGCCAATTTTTTTATTTAGCTTTCTAATCACAAAAGTACAAGTATCTCTCAGAATGATTTTTAAAGTCTTCTACTTACACAGCTTTTAATTTACAAAGCACTTCTATAACATTTCTAAATACAGATAAAAACCAGACTAAGTCCTTATCACTAGCTCTATTTTAAAAGAGCAAGTATTTAGTGTTATAGTTACTGCACGTCAGGCATGATACTAAATGCTTTACACGTATGTCTTATCTAATGCTCTGACAAACCTTCGAAGGTTATACTATTATCCTCTGAGTCTAGAATATCGGTCCCCAACACTCTTAGCACCAGAGACCAGTTTCATGGAAGACGGTTTTTCCACGGGCCTGGGTGGGGACTGGGGCAGATGGTTTCAGGATGATTCGGGTGTTCTGCATTCACTGTGCACTTTATTCCAATCGAATGCTGCCACTGATCTGACAGGGGTACCAGTCCGTGGCCTGGCGGTTGGGGACTTCTGGTCCAGAAGAGAGAAGCTTAATAACTCTCCTAAAGTGACCCAGAGAGTAAAGAGCAGAGCCAGGATTTGAACCCACACTGGTCTTATTTCTAAGCCCACTTCCTAACTCCTGATCACTGCTTTCTGCTGTTCTAGGATAATCAGATACACATTGTTTCCTAGTATGGCAATGGTTCAAACTTTCAGTGTGAACTCAGCCAAATTATTTACAGTCATGTAAACAACTGTTGTGAAATTATACAGCGATATTAACCGTTTTGACGTTCATGTGCACACCGTGCTCTTAAAACTGCTCACAACAGATCTCAGTGTACGCTCCCTCCCCCAAGGCTATAACGATCCGTGTAAGACCAACAGCTGTTGAATAAAGTCTTCAAATACTGAAAGTACTTGGTAACAGGCTAAGAATCTACTTCTTATTTACTTACAATACAGTTTAATAGTCATAGCTAAGAAAATGTAAACACAAGTTTAGTGAAGGGTAGCTACCAGCCTTTTGAATGACTCAATAATGCAAAGGACAAAACCTGTTCATAAAAATGGGTTTTTATTCCTTAAAAAAAACAAACCTGTTCAATATCCCTCCCCCTCATGCAAACAGCTCTCATAGGGGATTCTTCAAATTTTACGTTTTTTCCATTCTGGCTCATTCTTTGTTTCCTCATCATCAGACTCAACTTGGGCAAACATGGTTTTGGGCTGAGTCCTAAAAGAGAGTTAAAGAGGAGAGGAAAAATTTAGTCAGCAAGTGTGTATTGGACTTTGCTACTTTCATCAAGTGGAAGCACATTTGGGGGATCAATTACATCTCAATTATTAGAGAATCATTAACCTTCTGGCAAAGAAAAGGAAAATGGAAATTTAATTATGTTCAGATTCTTTTAAAGGTTTTCCTTCTGTGGCAGACTATGTATGTTGTCCTTTCCTTAAATAAAATGAAAATGTATCAAATTCAGTGGAAACTCACACATCCATAACCACCCTCCACCTCAAACTTGGGCTAAATAACCAGGACTGTTTGGGAGGCCAAACTATAGTCACCAAGCAAGAATCTACACAGTCTTTATTTATAACTCTGTGGGCTGTTCCTAGACTTTAGTCCAAATGCACTTGATTAGAGTGCACTCAAACAGTAGAATCTGAGGCAAGAGTTTTCTTATCTCACGAGTTTAAAATAACAGGTAACATATATGGTAACTTGGACATGTCAGCAAAAGTAAAAAACAAAACAAATGAACATTCCTTCCACCAAACACCCAGATCAATGCGTGCAAATAGCCAGCATTGTAGGATCTACCACTGAGCATCACTGGTGTAATACTGACACGCAGTGCATCAAGCAGTCTTTGCATCAGGGCCTGTTGTGCTTCGTAAACATACCGGGTTCAATGTCATTCCTCTTTACATCGTTCACACAGAAAATAATTGCAGGAAAATATCAGACGGTCATAATTTATGCCCTTCTCAGTAATGCTGGCTTCCTTTTAAAAGCAGCTCTACTGCATTATGAGGGAACATTAAAGCATGCTATCTGCAGATGACGTACTTCAGCTTACATCTTCATTTAGAGTTCAGTTCATAATAGGAAGGTCATTGCAGAATGGTAAACTAATGTCAAAATCCCCTTTATCTGGCAAGTGAAACAGGGTCAAAACCTTATATTACTAACCAAGTGGTTGCCAGAGGGGAGGGGGTATAGAGAGGAGAGAAAGAGGTGAGGGAGATGAAGAGGTACAAACTTAGAGTTATAAAGTAAGAGTCACTGGTATGAAATGAGTGGGGAACAGGGTCAATAATTATGTAACACCTTCATATGACGAGAGATGGTAACTAGACTTATCGTGATGATCACTGTGATATGCACAGAAATATCAAATCACTGTGCAGGGTACCAGAAACCAACACAGTGTTTTAGGTCAATTATATTTCAAAACAAACAAATTCACAGAAAAAGAGATGAGATTTGTGGTTATCAGAGGTGGGGATGGAGGAGGAGAAACTGGAAGAAGGCAGTCGAAAACTTCAAGTTAAAAGTTCAAAACTTCAAATTAACTTCAGGTCGAATAAACAAGTTAGAAGACAAATAAATATTAGGGATGCAATTTATCCCATGATAAATAGAATTAAAACTGCCTTAGGCTATATATGAAAGTTGTTAAGAGGATAAATCCTAAGGGTTTTCATCACAAGGAAAAAAATTTTTTTTTCTATTTAATTGTGTGTCTGTATGCGATGACAGATGCTCATTAAACACTGTGGTAATCACTTCATGATGTATGTAAATCATATCACTATGATACTTTAAACTTATACAGTGCTATATGTCAATTATATCAATAAGACTGGAAGGAAAAAACCAACCCTTATTATTACTGTTCGCTGCTGCTTTATTATCCTGGGGAAGAAGCATAAACCATCCACTTTCCCTGCAGACACTGTTTCGATGCAAGGCATACACCAGAATTCCTCATGCACAATTAGGCACAGTTCCTATCTTTCCAGTCACCTGCCTAGAGCCCACACTGTCCCCATACACAATCCAGTTGGTTACATTTCTTGTTGTCACTTCAAGACACGGTTGTGACATCTATAAACAAGTCATAACTCTGACATTTCCAAAACCAGCTGCAGACTTTCATAGGTCATGAGTTGCTGAGTTACTAGAAAGCAGGGCCACTGACTTTCTAACACGCTACAACAAGGCAACTGGTGCTCATGACATATTTCATCTTTCTGGCAAAGATGTTGCTCCTCTGGGTATAGACAAACCCGTACAGGAACAAATTTGTCTGGCTGAAAAAAATCCTCTGGAAGCCTGGAGTGGTGAGGAGCCCTCGAGCTAAGCCTCGGGCTGGGGATTCATCCCCAGTTTGGCCCCTGACTTGCTTTGTCACCTGGAACAGGTGTTTCCCCTCTCAGGGGCTTGGTTTCCTACTCCACTAAATGTGGAGGTTGAACTTGATTAGTGGGTCCCAAAGGGCTAAAGGCCCAGGGTGGATGATGATGAGGTGTGTGTTTTTAACATTAACTCAAGTATAATACAAATAGAGAAGTGCATTATTTCATACATGTACAGTTCTCTGGATTTTCACAAACTCTGTGTGCCATGAAACCAACACCCTGAAGAAGAAACAGCATGACTAGCTCCCAAGCCCCTCATATTCCCTTCGAGTCACTAACCCCCACCCAGGGTCACCGTATCCTGACTCCTGGTCTCACAGAGCAGCCTCACCTGTGTCCATCCTGTCTCTGTAGGATGCCTAGAGTGTGCATTATTTTGTGCCTGGTTTTCTCTATTTAGCACCATCCATGGTGCTCAGGAGCTTCCCTGGTAGCTCAGAAGGTAAAGCATCCACCTGCAAAGCAGGAGACCTGGATTCTATCCCTGGGTTGGGAAGATCCCCTGGAGAAGGAAATGGCAACCTACTCCGTTACTCCTGTTTGGAATATCCCAAGGACAGAGAAGCCCCAGGCTATAGTCCATGGGGTAGCAAAGAGTTGGACATGACTTCACTTTCACGGTGGTCAGACAGTAAAGAATCCACCTGCAATGCAGGAGACCTGGGTTTGATCCCTGGGTTGGGAAGATCCCTTGGAGGAGGGAATGGCAACCCACTCCAGTATTCTGGCCTGGAGAATTTCATGGACAGAGGAGCCTGGTAGGCTACAGTCCATGGGTTCACAAAGAGTCGGACACGAATGAGCAACTTTCTCTTTTACTTTCTTTCATGGTGCAATGTATACTGAGGATGTTTGCAACAATATATTCCAAAAAATGCACGCACACACACAAAATGAAGGCAATACTGTGAATTTTACCATGAGTTAAAATGTGTTTAAGTGAAATATCCTTTATGTTGAGATAATGCTCTTCTATCTACTTTGTAATAAAATGTGCTGGAAGTTTAAAAATAAATCCTTAGAACTAGCTATTTAATTTCTATGAGATTAAACAGAACAAGGTCTTCTAAAGATAGCTGGGAATGCTTCATAGCTCATCAGAGTTAGCTGCAATGAGAAAAGTCCTTATGAAGTTGTAGTGTCGCTTTTTTGGGATACAAAAAAAGAAACTGAATGACAGGTCACAGGAAGAAAACCTAGAGCTTGAAAAGGCTATTTCATTTACGTAGTCACTTTTTTCCCCCTTATAATCCACCTACTTCCAGAAGTATTTTTAGTAGGTTAGTGGCAAACACTGAAGGGCATAGAATCAATGGATCTATTTAACAAGGGGCAGAAAAGCAGTAATGATGGCAAAGAGGCGTGGGAGCGCTTTGTGTGAAGGAGACGTTGTATAATCTTGACTGAAGTGGTGATTACAGGTGTATACGTTTGTCAAAATTTGAAAAGGGTGCATCCTGTATTTTATTGTGAATAAACTATACCTCAATAAAACTGAATTAAAAAGAAAATCCAAACAAAACAAATAAGTAGAAGGTCAAGAACAAAAAGACAAAAAGATATATAACCAAGCATAAAACTTAGCACTAAATTTCCTGAAGCCAAGACAAAAGAAAAAGAGTTTAGTTTTTCAAAGGCGATAACCTTCCCATTCCCTATAATCGAACTCAGCAAAATTCACTGAGTAAATTTTCACATGAGGGTCACTAAGACCGTCACTTTCAATTACCAGACCGCAACAGTTTTCTTTTCCTCTCCAGGTATTTTAACTCAAGGGGTATCAACTTGTTTGGAAGGTTGGAAGGTCTTATTTGTCAAACTCCATGAATTTATTTTAAATGCCACTTTTGAACTAATAAAAATGTTGTCAGCAAAATAGCCATATTATATGTACACATCAAATCATGACACTGAGCTCTCATGTTCCACTAAGCATTCAATAGCCATGTTCCCCTTCCCCAAATTGCCAAAATCAAGGCATAAACCAGTGTTCAAATTTTCCCAGCAATGCTTGCTTACCATTTTTTCATTTTGCTGTCCAGGTAGATAGTAGCTGAGTATAAAACTGGGCTCTTTTCAACAAAAAACATTGGGAAAACTGTATATCCATATGCAATGAAACTGGACCCTTACCTTATACCATGTACAAAAATTAACTCAGCATCTATCAAAGACCTAAACCTAAGAGCAAAAATGATAAAGTCTTAAGAAGAAAACACAGGGGAAAGTTTTAGGACATTGGATTTTGTCATGATTTTTTGATATGACACCAAAAACACAGGCAAGAGCAAAAATAGGTAAACTGGACTGCATCACAATTAAAACTGTACATCAAAGGACAGTATCAACAGAGTAAAACGAAGAGCTGCTGTGCAGTGGGCACGGAACTTAGTACTGCGAGATGAAACGAGTTCTGGGGACTGGTCGCACAACAGTATGAATGTATTTAATACCATCAAATAGTTAAGATGGTCAATTTCATGTTATGTGTATTTTACCAAAATTAAAAAAAGAAAAGACTAGGCTCCTGAACTTGGCAATGAGGAAGAACAAATCCCCTTCCTGAGAAAAAAGGAGGCACCTTAGGAAAGCCTTAGCCTCCAACCCAAGGCCACGCCTGCAGCAGTGCTTCTCAGACCCTCTGTGGCGCAAGGGCAGACTCTGTTTTCTAATTTCTGATGCTTGCAGATAAATATTTCTAGAAAAAAATTAAAAGACTACCAAACACAGATCCAAATGTTTTATTAGATTCAATAAAAATCTCCAATCGCTATATAATTTCCTAAGCTTATCTTGTCGGCACTGGCAGGTGGAGCACACTGGGAGGAGCGTGCGCTGGCCGCCCCCTCCCTCCCTGTGCTTGGGAAAGAAAGGCTCTGAAGGCAGAGAATCTGTGTTCTTAACACAGACTGCTACACATGACGAGTTTACTCCAACTGCAGGAAAGTATTCTCACATCTAGAGAAGCTGGCCCTGTGTGGGCTCGGTGAAGGAAGTCTGAGGTTGCATTCTCACAGGGCCACCCTTTAAGGAGCAGTCTCTAATTCTCAGGAGAATGGGATGGGGAGGTGAAGGGAGATCTGGCCCATGGAAGCAAGTTTCCCTCGAGCCAATCCATCCCGCCCCGACAAAACCAACATTCTTACACACAGGCCAGCACCGTCCATAAGAGCTGTATGTTGTCTGCTGAAGAAAGACCAGGTTCTTCAAAACATATTACTAGACTTGGCGCAATGAG
Organism: Bos indicus x Bos taurus; assembly: GCF_003369695.1. Taxonomy (NCBI): domain Eukaryota; kingdom Metazoa; phylum Chordata; class Mammalia; order Artiodactyla; family Bovidae; genus Bos; species Bos indicus x Bos taurus. The sequence goes on from NC_040095.1 coordinate 36,484,475, forward strand.
TGTATCTGTCCAGTCTAGAGAATGCCACGGTTTTATAGAAGCAAAATGAGAGAATTAGAGCTTTAAATCTTGCAGCTATTCTTTCTTGCCAGCGATTTTTATCTTTAAATTTATTTCTAGCAGCTTTTCTTTTGAGATTTTTTGGAAATACATACAAAGGGAAGACCAAAAAAAAAAAAAAAAAATCAATTCAGGATAATTTAGGGCATTTAAAACAGACTTCTTTAGTCACTTTTCAAGACAATGAAGAACAGAAGTGATTAGGCAACTTCCAGCAGAGTCAGGAACATAACCAGGAGATTTCTTCCCTGGGGGTGGCCTAATTTGCCCTTGGCATAGAAAACATTTATAAAAATAAATCAAGAGTGTCAAGCAAGAGCAAAATGACACAAGCAAAAAGATAAAATGTTTTGAAAACACTTAAAAGCTGGTCCAGAAATTCCTACTTTTAAAACCAATAGGAAACCAACACATAAACAACAGAAAACCCTCTAAGCCCCTTCTAACCTTGTCACCGGCCACATAAAGTGGATTCTTTTCTGGACAGCTTGAAGAAATGGAAGTCATACACTGGTCTTAACACAGACTCTTTTGGGTGCTTCCATGAGGAAAAAGTAGAAAAACTATACCAAAGGGGCACTGAAGACATGGCAGCAACTAGGGAAATACACATATAAATAAACAATGTGCAAGAAAAATACTCTACTGCTTCAAGAAGGCATTTTATAACCACTCATTTCCCGTCTACTATTTAATCAGCTCCTCTAGAATTCTCAAGAGACAGGTCAACTCAAACTTACAGTCTCATAGCAGATTTACCTCAGGTGCCCCAAACAAAATCCTATAAAAGGACTGATCTGAAGAAAAAGGAAGTAAGGGGAACATTCCATTAAGCCCAAGCATCACATATACTCAATAGGTGAGGGGGGATGAGCTAATAAGCCTCACTAGGAAGTAGTGAAGTGTCCAACTTTATCCAGACTCTTTGTTTCACTGGTTTACTGTCCACACTTACCCATTTTTCTAAGTGTTAACTGAAAATAAACTTAGAGAAGGCTGATGTGAAAATTTTATTTTCCAGTGTGATTAACTCATTTGGCAAATAGTAAACATTTTTCACTTGACTATATGTGTCATCTTGTTTATTAGAGTTACCAAGAAAAGGAGAGCAGATTAGACAGCAATATAGTTATTACCGCTAACAGTTAAATAAACTAATCAGAGGAGGGGTGATGGGTTTTTTGCTTTGATTTAGCTTCAGTAACATTCTGCACTTGCTAATAGTTAATATTTCATGAAGTAAATATAAAAGCTTAAGCAAATGCCTTTCTCAAATCTATAAATTCTGAATAGCTGAAACTTCTTGCTGATTAATGTTCCTCTTGGAACGTTTTTTAAACTGAATTCTCAAAGTTATTTGCACAGAGTGAGTCTTCTTCCAGCAATAGCGTGCATAGAACAATGACAGAAGCCCAGCAGAAGCTGAGTCCCACCTCATTTCCACTTTGAGAACGAGGAAGAACAAACCCCCTTCCTGGGATAAAAAGGCGGCACCTTAGAAAAACCTTAGCCTCCAACTTGGGGCCACACCTGAAGCAGTGCTTCTCAAAGCATCTTCAGTTTTTCCATCCAGAGGAATTTTGCGTAGAACAGTCAGTAATGAATAAAAATTCTCCCTGTAATCTTCCAAAAGGGCATTTTTTTGGATATAGTGTTTATGTAAGAGATTCAAAGTGCCCTTTCAAAGATTCAAAGGCTGTCTCTTCTGACTAAGCTCTAACCTAGGCTTTCTACACTCCTCCTCAAGTGCTCAGGCCACAGAGAAGTCTCAAAGTGTCTCTGGCTGCAATGGGAAGTTGACAGGTCAAATTCTTTTTAGTTATGGATATTCTCCTGATATGATTCAGTCAAAGAGCATAAAGCGAGCTCCAGAGTAATAGAACGAGTATGAGGGGAAATCATTTGTAATATTTAGTCATCAGTATGTGACTGTAAACCACAAGCTTTTTTGGCTCAAGGCCCATTGTTTATTATGAAGCAAAAACCTCAAAGCCAAAGTCAATTATAGCCATGACTTGACAATCTGACACACTTGTTAACCCTGTTAGAATGAATACGGTACAGATGAACCCTGACCCAGTCATCACAATTGCACAATTATGAAGATTAAATAAAGCCTTGACCAAAAGATTCCATTTGAAATGGTCCCTTCTTTTGGGTGAAGAGCTAAGCAAAGATAATTTTTATTATTTATTTATTAAAAATATTTATTTTATATTGGAGCATAGTTGATTAACAATGTTGTTTCAGGTATACAGTGAGGTAATTTAGTTACACATAAAAAACACTAGGGAAGCATAAGATGAGAGGAAACAAGAAAAAGAATGTTCTTTTTCAGAAAATGAAGACAGAATATTTTGGAAAATACCTAAACACATCTCAGACTCATTAAACAGGATACACTAACTCGTAAGGCTTGTGTGAGAGTTCCAAGACTGGGTGAGTGGGAAAAGGGACATACGTGAAACCTGTGGAAACTGGGGGAAAAAATAGAGGACAAAACAAAAAGAATCTTCTAAAACCACTATCAGTAAGTGGGTAAACAAGTTAGAATGATTAAATCTTTGAAGAGCACACAGCCTGAGGCAGCTCAGGTAACTTCAATGCCCTCCCTAAGCTCACGTTTATAAAATGTATGAAACGGTGTGCCACAGATTCTATTTGAAAACATGCACGAAAGCTGGGCATTAGTGTAGCCTAATCTCTTACTTCATACACGGGGAAAGAGTCTCATGAAGGTTAAGTGAGCCTGGAGCAGGAACTAAACCCCAGGACTTCTGATTCCTAGCTAGCATTCTTCCACTAGCCATGCTGGCACACACGGTAATCTTTTCGGCTTCACTATTATTCAACTCTTCCAATAACTACTTCCAGTTGCTTTGTGATGAGAAGCAGTACGCTGTAGTACTCAAAAGTGGAAGTTTGGCTTTGGAGCCAGACCACCTGTGTTCAAATCCCAATTCGGCCTCTTGCTACCTCTATGGCTTTGGTCAAGTTATATGTTTCCTAATATGCAAAATTGGAAAAATAATACCCCTTCCTCATAGGATTGTTGTGAGGATTAAAAGAATTATACATATATATATGAATTTTAAACATGACTGGCATGGTATAACAGCAGTGTCATTATTACCACATCCTTTATTCCCCAATTTATACTTTCAAAAGCTATATGTAGAATGTATCTGATAAAATAATTTACTATTAAATACAACACAGCAGCTTACTATTTAAAAAAAAAAAACCCTGGGGGAAATGTTCTTCTATGTAAGTAACTTGTCTTCAGTATGAATTTCTAGAATCAAAATAATCTATTTCATACATTTGAAGTTTTAGAAGGTGAATAACTTGTGGTTTATTTTACATAATTACTTTTAAAAATTATTACCAGACTTTAGTGGGGAAAATAATCACCTGGAGAACTTCTTAAGATGCAGATTCCCAGCCCCATTCTCTCAGTCTAACTGAGTTGGGGTGAAGTCTAGAAATCTGCATTATTAACCTTCCCACTCCCACCCTCGACTCTGACACAGACAGTCCACAAAATCACTTTGAGAAACACTGGCCTTTACATAGGAATATACTGCTCAGTGATATCAGTCAGGCAACCATAACTCAGGGGAAAAAAAGTTATACTTCTCTCTATGGGTTTATGTCTCTTCCTGACACAAATCTTTACTCACTCAAAGACTGACCTCTTGAAATATTGCCTAGTAACTCAACATGACTTCAGTGGATCCTTTATAGATGGTAATGATATATTAATATATTTATTAATTGATATAGATTATATTAATATAAAATTAATATTACAATATAAAAATTAATGCTCACACACATATCCATGTATCCTGTATCAATTGAGACATGCACATTGAAAATTAAATTGACTGAACCAGCAATATTGGCAACTTAACTGGCAAGAAAAGCGATCATGGCTGACAGAGCTGTCAGGCTGTCAGGCTACTGGCCAGGGTTCAGACTCCCACACACAACTATCCGTGGGGATGTGCAAGCTAATAGCATTCTGGATCTTTATCCTGTCCCCTCCCTAGCCCGCTCCCCTCCCCTCCCTACAGCAACATCTTTTGACAAGAAACTGTAATTGAATCTGCCCATGTGTAGCTAAACCAGAGTCCTCTGTGATCCTGCTGTGTTTTAAAACTTTCAGGGCCATTAGACTGCGAGTGCCAGGAATGAAACTTCAGTACTCAAAAATAAAGGTAAAGGGTTCAAAGGCTCTTTGTTCTTATCACTGGAGAGAAAAGGTGAGTATATGTCATCTGCAAGCAGGCAGATTTGTGCAATATCTGTCAATAATTGTGTTTTTCTGGGATAATGCAAGACAGAGTAAATTTCCACTTCATCACTTCATCACTGACACAAATCAATTGCAGTGAAGAAGAACAATCAGACACACATTCTCACCTTTATGAAAAGATCCTTTTAAATATTAGCTTCCCTTCAAACACTCTGCTCTTTGGCAGTAAAATAGTACACTCTAGCAGGTGAGCACAGGAGAAACTGCACTGCAATACAGGCTAACAAATCACATGCCACAGACAGTTCCATGAATTTCATAAGCAATAAACGTAAAGTGACAAAACTGAATGGAAGGAAAGAGATGGGAGCAAAACGTAGCATTAGGAAGGTGTATATTGAGAGAGACCACAGACCTCTGAGGAGCTCATTAACTTAGGCATCAAGAGAAAGGGAAAGTGAAAGTCACTCAGTTGGGTCTGACTCTTTGTGACCCTGTGGACTACACATGTCCATGGAATTCTCCAGGCCAGAATACTGGAGTGGGAAGCCTTACCCTTTTCCAGGGGATCTTCTCAACCCAGGGATCAAACCCAGGTCTCCCGCATTGCAGGCAGATTCTTTACCAACTGAGCTACAAAGGAAGCCCTACAAGGGATTAAGAGAAATGAAGTCTAATTCTAGTTTCAATTGTAAATTGTTAGTCTCCTCACATGTAAGGTAAGGATATGACAGTATCTATTCAACCCATTTTGCAGAACTGCTATGAGACTAGCATATTATTCAATTGTAAATAATACTAAACCACCTATGACGCAGGAAAATGACACTGGGTAAGAGTAACCAATGAACAAAATCAATTTCTGCTTCAATTAACTCTATATAAGAAAGTTGAAAATGTGGATGAATTTTTTTTCCAGTTCAGTTCAGTTCAGTCGCTCAGTCATGTCCGACTCTTTGTGACCCCATGAATCGCAGCACGCCAGGCCTCCCTGTCCATTACTAACTCCCGGAGTTTACTCAAACTCATGTCCATCAAGTCAGTGATGCCATCCAGCCATCTCATCCTCTGTCGTCCCCTTTTCCTCCTGCCCCCAATCCCTCCCAGCATCAGAGTCTTTTCCAATGAGTCAACTCTTCGCATGAAGTGGCCAAAGTACTGGAGTTTCAGCTTTAGCATCATTCCTTCCAAAGAACACCCAGGGCTGATTCCTTTAGAATGGACTGGTTGGATCTCCTTGCAGTCAGTCCAAGGGACTCTCAGGAGGCTTCTCCAACACCACAGTTCAAAACATCAATTCTTCGGCACTCAGCCTTCTTTACAGTCCAACTCTCATATATATACATGACCACTGGAAAAACCATAGCCTTGACTAGACAGACCTTTGTTGGCAAAGTAATGTCTCTGCTTTTGAATATGCTACCTAGGTTGGTCATAACTTTCCTTCCAAGGAGTAAGCGTCTTTTAATTTCATGGCTGCAGTCACCATCTGCAGTGATTTTGGAGCCCAGAAAAATAAAGTCTGACACTGTTTCCACTGTTTCCCCATCTATTTGCCATGAAGTAATGGGACCGGATGCCATGATCTTCATTTTCTGAATGTTGAGCTTTAGGCCAACTTTTTCACTCTCTTCTTTCACTTTCATCAAGAGGCTTTTTAGTTCCTCTTCACTTTCTGCCATAAGGGTGATGTCATCTGCATATCTGAGGTTATTGATATTTCTCCCAGCAATCTTGATTCCAGCTTGTGCTTCTTCCAGCCCAGCGTTTCTCATGATGTACTCTGCATAGAAGTTAAATAAGCAGGTTGACAATGTACAGTCTTGATGTACTCCTTTTCCTATTTGGAACCAGTCTGTTGTTCCATGTCCAGTTCTAACTGTTGCTTCCTGACCTGCATATAGGTTTCTCAAGAGGCAGGTCAGGTGGTCTGATATTCCCATCTCTTTCAGAATTTTCCACAGTTTATTGTGATCCACACAGTCAAAGGCTTTGGCATAGTCAATAAAGCAGAAATAGATGTTTTCCTGGAACTCTCTTGCTTTTTTCATGATCCTGCGGATGTTGGCAATTTGATTTCTGGTTCTCCTGCCTTTTCTAAAACCAGCTTGAACATCTGGAAGTTCATGGTTCACATATTGCTGAAGCCTGGCTTGGAGAATTTTGAGCATTACTTTACTAGCATGTGAGATGAGTGCAATTATGCGGTAGTTTGAGCATTCTTTGGCATTGCCTTTCTTTGGGATTAGAATGAAAACGGACCTTTTCCAGTCCTGTGGCCACTGCTGAGTTTTCCAAATTTGTTGGCATATTGAGTGCTGCACTTTCACAGCATCATCTTTCAGGATTTGAAACAGCTCAACTGGAATTCCATCACCTCCACTAGCTTTGTTCATAGTGATGCTTTCTAGGGCCCACTTGACTTCACATTCCAGGATGTCTGGCTCTAGGTGAGTGATCATACCATCGTGATTATCTGGGGCATGAAGATCTTTTTTGTACAGTTCTTCTGTGTATTCTTGCCACCTCTTCTTAATATCATCTGCTTCCGTTAGGTCCATACCATTTCTGTCTTTTATCGAGCCTATCTTTGCATGAAATGTTCCCTTGGTATCTCTAATTTTCTTGAAGAGATCTCTAGTCATCCCCATTCTGTTGTTTTCCTCTTTTTCTTTGCATTGATCGCTGAAGAAGGCTTTCTTATCTCTTCTTGCTATTCTTTGGAACTCTGCATTCAAATGGGTATATCTTTCCTTTTCTCCTCTGCTTTTCACTTCTCTTCTTTTCACAGCTATTTGTAAGGCCTCCCCAGACAGCCATTTTGCTTTTTTGCATTTCTTTTCCACGGGGATGGTCTTGATCCCTATCTCCTGTACAATGTCACAAACCTCAGTCCATAGTTCATCAGGCACTCTATCAGATCTAGTCCCTTAAATCTATTTCTCACTTCCACTGTATAATCATAAGGGATTTGATTGAGGTCATACCTGAATGGTCTAGTGGTTTTCCCCACTTTCTTCAATTTAAGTCTGAATCTGGCAATAAGGAGGTCATGATTTGAGCCACAGTCAGCTCCAGGTCTTGTTTTTGCTGACTGTATAGAGCTTCTCCATCTTTGGCTGCAAAGAATATAATCAATCTGATTTTGGTGTTGACCATCTGGTGATATCCATGTGTAGAGTCTTCTCTTGTGTTGTTGGAAGAGGGTGTTTTTTTCCAAGAAAATATTAATTACCAAGCAGCCTCAGAAAAGTCAGAAAATCCAAAGAGTCTACTTCCCATGAGGGGATAGACAACCAAGAGAAAGATTAAGGAATTACTACTCACTCTCTCCTCTACAAAAGCACCTGACTTCAACAGTTTCACCATCTCTCCGATTTTTACAAATAGATTTCATGGTACACAAGGCAGTTCAAGAGTATACACAGAAAAGGAAAGCACATGAAGTTTTTAGGAAGGCAGCCTAACACCTGACAAAGAACAAACCACAAGCATGTGAGGGTCATATCACAGATGCTAGGATGATCCACTATTAGGAATTTTGTAATATGATGAATCATATTCATTGATCAAAGTAGAAGTACACAGGGAACTCCCTGGTAGTCCTGTGGTTAGGATTCTGAGCTTCCACTGCAGAGGTCAAGGGTTCCATCTCTGGTCCCCTGGTTGGGGAACTAAGATCCCATAAACCACACAGTGTGGCCAGAAAAACCTCCCACCAAAACAAAAACACAACAAGTAGAAATTCATAGAGACATGACAAAGGAATTCAATAAAACTCAGCATCTATTTCAAAGCAACATGCCTCTTGTCTCCACGCCGTGTTTTCTTCGCCTAGGATGCTCTTCCCTTGGATCCCTGCATGGTTCATTCCCTCATTCCACTCAAGTCCACGACCACTTTAGCAGAGGTTCTATCCTGATTGTTGTATCTGAAAATAGTGCCCCTCTCTCTCCCCGATTACTCTATGCCCCTTTATCCCTATTTTATCTTTCTTCATTGCACTTGCTACCATCTAACATTTATGGATTTATTTATTGTCTGTCTCTGTCTACCAGAATATAAGCTCCATAAACCACAACTTAAAACAATATCTGACACATTGTAGGTGTTCCATAAATCTTTGTTGAATCTTCTCTAACATCTTGCATGTGGGTGTTTTCAAAAGTTGTCATGCTTTATGGAGAGATACCATTAATTGAACAATATGAAATTGCCAATGTCGACTTTTTTTCATCTACAAAAAGGGCAATTACACAAGCTTTAAGAAAAGGATGTGCACTATTGGTTTTATTATTTAATACTGTTCTGGAAGTACTAGTCAGTACAATTAGATAAGATAAAGAAATAGCAGGTACAAATGTTGGAAATTATTTGTGTGTGATATAATTTTTCAGGGGCTTCCCAGGTGACTCAATAGTAAAGAATCCGCCTGCCAATGCAGGAGACCTGGGTTTGATCCCTGGGTTGGGAAGATCCCCTGGAGAAGGAAACGGCAACCCAATCCAATATTCTTGCCTGGGAAATCCCATGGACAGAGGAGCCTGGTGGGCTACAATCCATGGGGGTCGCCAACAAGTGAGGCATGACTTAGCGACTAAACAACTACAACAACAAACCCCTCTAAATCTGACCACATTTAATAAAGTTTTTTACTTGGGGGGAAAATATCATAAACCAAGTAAAAATAAAGACAACTGACTAGTAGAAATACTTGCAATACATGACACACAAAGGGTTAAGCTCCTTAATATAAAGACAAATAGACAAAAGGGCAAAAGACATAAACAGAAAGTTCACAGGAAAAAAAAAAAGAAGATTTTAACATATGCATGCGTGCTAAGTCACTTCAGCTATGTCCAACTCTTTGTCCAACCTACAGGCTGTAGACCACCAAGCTCGGTCCATGGGATTCTCCAGGCAAGAAACTGGAGTGGGTTGCCATGCCCTCCTCCAGGGGATCTTCCCAACCCAGGGATCAAGCCCACAACTTTTACATCTTCTGGACTGGCCAGGTGGGTTCTTTACCACTAGCACCACCTGGGAAGCTCATGTTGCTAATACCAATCATTAATCAGCAAATGACATTTTTTCAATATTTGTGGAGACACTGCAACAATCTACTCTGTGTACAAATGTATGTACATCTGTTTGGAGCAGTTCACTATCAAAATGTTACTTAACTATGTTTGGCAAATTTTAAACTATGGCTCTGTTTACTCTTCCTTTCCTCAGATAATTTTTGGTATGCTTCTAAACAAATTTTTGAAGCATAAAAAATCCCTAATGGTAATAGGCAATAACGATTCCATTAGAAACAGAAGTGTCAACAGAGGCATAATCCATAAACCCACAAGCATATCTGAATGCCAAGGATGTGTTGACACATATTAGTTTATAGCACACAGATTTGATACAAATGAAGGCTAAATGCAAACTATTTAGCTGGCCAGCCTTGATATGACCCTCTTAGCTGTTGTGATATTATCCAACTAACCGTTCAGAGACGTTCCATCTGTGTTGTCTGGTTACTCATACATGTTGTGAACATCCACCACTGATGTCATACAGTAAAGTCTGCTCTGCTACAACACATGCAGTAGAGGATATGATGCTCCCCACCAGGGGCCCTCAAATCGCCCAGGCTCCTCTGTCCATGGGACTTCCCAGGCAAGAATACTGGAGTGGGGTGCCATTTCCTCCTCCAGGAGATCATCCCCACCAGGGATCAAACCCACGTCTCCTACAGTGGCAGGTGGATTCTATACCATTGAGCCACCAGGGAACCCCCACAATGGGTTTGTGTGAGTGCTCAGTCATGTCTGACTCTTGTGACCTCATAGACTGCAGCCTGCTAGGCTCCTCTGTCCAAGGAATTTTCCAGGCAAGAATACTGGTATAACTCTGATGGAAGTGGCCTAGTTTAGAAACTTAGAAGTTTAGAGTCCTCAGATATAAACAAATGCGTATGTTTCTGGACCTTTAGTACCTGGCCTATTTCTCATGCTTAAGAATAAAAAAGAAAGGGAGAAGTTAGAACCCCAAAGCTATGTTCTACCCAATTTGTTAACATAAGAAATGTTCTATTTTAAAAGGCTGGTTCCTTACTTGGAGTATGCTGGAGAAACCCAGTACGGGTTGTCCTCGGCCGCCTTGGCATGCCGCAAAATGGCTTCCCGGGGATTGCTGTCGTCGGTTTTGTCCAAAGCGATGTTCTTCACAATGTATGAAGACAGAGTGCCTCCATGGGTTCCAACCCGGCCACCACGACCTGTTCCAAAGGGAAAAAAACAAATCAGGAACAGAGTGAGCATACAGTCTGGGCTTATCTGACAAGGCTGAAAATCCTTCACTGCTGGCTGCCCAGGCTACAGGTTCAGTGAATGACAGGGTAGGGTCAGGGGTTCAGATTGACCTGATTTTTGTCATTCCGCAAAGAATCAAGGTTTTAAGCATTCTGGGGCTTCTATAGCCTTTAGTTTGAAGCACACTTAAGAGTACTTGAGTATTGTCCTTTCTGCTTTCATTTAAGGTAATCACAACCAAAGTGGAACATCACCAAAGCTCAACTTCCCCATAGTATTTTAAAATATAGACATGTTTTTATTATGCTTTAGTTGCCAGTTTACACAATGACAGCAATGTAGGAAGAAATATAAATAGTTTGCCATGTATATGCCTTAAAAAATTCTTCAGGCATGAATACATGAAATTCAATTAATAAAAATAACCAATCATCATTAGATGCTATTTTAGTTTTAAACAAGAATATCTTAGGGCTTGCCATCTTCCAAGGACCTTGTAGGAAAGAAAACAAGGTGAATAGACTGATTGACTTATTTTAATAAGTCAATAATAGAATAATAGACTTATTTTACTATATGTAATGGCTCTCGACAGGAAGCTTCACCTGTTCAGGAATTTGTTCCCCACTGAATCCTCAACTGCTAGCCTGGTTCCCAGTACTCAAAAGACATATGACTTCTCAAGCAGGTTAAAGAGAAAAAAAAAAAGACAAAACACCACATGAAAAGTCAAGTAGCACTAAAAGATTAATTTTATTAGGCAGGAAATGATTGCCAGAGAATTTGTATGGCTAGCAACTATTATATTAGTAGCACTTAGAAGAAAAGAGCTCTTCAAGCTGATGTGGGAAGGGAATCTATAGGAAGAAATACATCCAGTTTGGGAGAAGTCAGAAGACAGAGAAGGTTATTTTCAGTGAACTGAATAGTTTAAATACAAAAGTATAGAAAGAGGTAAGTTCAATGGGCATTTGGGGGCAGGGATGAACCAACAGTCATATCAGAAGATTAGAGTAGGAGAGAGGTGAGGTGTAGAGCTCAAACACGGCTGAGAGTCAGACTGCAGAGAACTCTGAATCTCTGTGCATGCAACTGGACAGTGCACAGCTTCTGAAGATGTGGGGGCAGCAGCAATATGAAAACTACAGGAATTGGGAATAAAAGCTGTAAGATGAATGAAGGGAGTAGTGAGGAGAGAGCGTTGAGAGAGTACCTAGTTACAAGAGCTTTTTAATAATCCAGGCAAGAATATTATACAGGAACTCTGATTAGAGGACGATGGCAGAGAAAATGGGGAAAAAACTGAGACTGGTATATGAGATTTTTTTCAATGCTAAAGGGGCAGGCCAAAGAGATAGAGGTCCAGAAGTCAGGTTCAGATGAATTAACAAGTCATAAATGATATAAGCTTGTGAACCTAGAATAAATGGAGACTGTGCAGCTGATAACAGAGAAAGGGATTCTAGCAAAGGCGCGGCTGTATGATGGCCGATTCTGCCTTGCTTTCTTCTGGCCTTACTTTCTTAGAAACTCTAAGGATTTTTATTCATCTTCTAGGGAAATGGGTAGCTCTATTTTAATAACGCAGAACTAAATGATGGCCCCTTTCTGACTTTTGTGAACTCTAATCCAGCCTAAATTTCGGCCAAAGTATTCAATGTTGAATTTTAAGCCAGTATGGTGAGCAGTGATTTAAACACTGAGTTCCAAGGAGCCCCAGAGCTCCAGTGAGGTCCCCTAAAGGACTTGGAGACCAAGAAGAAATGGCTCTGGGCTTCCTCTCTGCTTCAGCACAGCAGCTCCATTTCCATCAGTTTTATGCACTGGGCTTCTGCATCAGTTCTTTAAGCAAAAAGTTCTGAGGCTTGAAGAAGGTGTTTGAAAAATCCTATTTAGTAAAAATCTCTGAAGACGGGTATCCAGGCCCAAAAGATCTTCCAAGTTCTGTCCTGATTACCCTACCCTGGCCCTCAATGACCCCCTCTGCAGGTCACTAGCTAGATCAGTCACCTGGGCCTGCGACAGGAGGCTCGGGTTTGTGAGACTTCAGGGGATCCAGTCTGTCCTTCTCCAGCTGTTTCCTTGTACTCCGTTGGCGAGGTTCGCGGAACATAGGCAAGGCATGAGCTAGGAGAAGTCACAGTTGAAAAATTTCATTATGATAATAACCCTTCCATCCAAAAACATAGCTAGAGCATGACTAAATGTAGATGAAATGGAAGTCATAATGACGGCCTTCATCTAATAATAAAAGACAGTCTTACTGCAACCAATTAGCCAATTTCGTTTGAGACCAGACACGTTGTTCACCTCTCCTGGCAACTAATGGCGCTCAGGAAATACTGTCAAATACCGTCACGGAAACACTGATGAGGCTCCCCATGAACCAGACTGTGGGCAGCAGTTAAACTTAACTTCTGTGGTTTTGACAAGAAACACTTAATGGGACTGCCGCTTACTTTTTTTCTTACAGGACCCAAATGTGAATAATGCCAACAGCTAGCTGTCAGCCTCGGTGTCCTCAGAGGCCTCATAAACACTGGAATCACTTCACACATTTCTGAAATGTGTGAACCTCTCAGGAATGGTTGACAACACTGAGCAACCAGAAGGGAGGGAAACTTATCCCACAGAAACTGGGATAGAGGCACAGAGGTGACTGAATCTCCTGATGTGGTGACTTAACAGGGACTTATTCCTTTTTCAATGTGGTCAACAAAAGAATAAAAATCAGAGAGTAACATCTGTCCAATTGCTCTTGGTTGTTCACTCAATGTCAGAATTAAGTTTCAGAATATAAAAGAAAATACAAATTTATAAGGGAAACTGTCATATTCTGGTGGAGAGGGGGAAGACTACTGGGGAAAGAATTAAGTATCTATTTATGACCACAAAAAGTACCAGAATAATGTCTTTGAATGTTTAGGTGAAAATTAAAACTTCTTTAAAAGAGAAAAGTGGGAGAGAATTAAAAGGATAATAAGGGTTTAAAGGAAATTTATGATGTGAATGACAGAAATGGCTGTAACACCTGAAAACCACTTCTAGTGCCTGCCATCCTTAATGCACACCGCCAGCTGGGCCAGGACCATGTCACTCACCAGTAACATGCCTGCCTTGAGTTAGGGGAGCTGAGAAACACAGCCACCCATCACTCTGCTGGGCAACATGACACAATAGTATTTTTAGGAGAGGGAAAAATAGCTTTTCACTTCAAACGACTGCAGGAATTTAAGTAGGCCACGTGTAATTACATGAGCTAGTCTGCTTCTGACACTGACTTTAACACTTCTACTCTTGCAAAAAAATGCCATGGGATCTTTTTACTCATCACCAACTCCAAGGGACTTGGTTTTATATAAGACCCACCCCCAGGGAGAAAACCCAGCAGTGCAGCGCCCCCTGGGCTTGAGACTGAGCCACCGAGCAAGTCCACAGGACACCTGCTAATGGCAATTGCTACTGCATCTGAGATCTTTCTAGCCGCTACCCTTGGCAGGTCTGAGACTGTGACTCTGGGAAACGAAAATCTATCAGATTAACAAAGTTGTGTGACAAAGCTGAGACGCTGCTCTGTCCTGATAAGATTTCTGATTGTACCTCAGGTAGTTCATTTTATATCTGAAGGTCTCTGGATCAATCTGTCACAGGGTCACAGAATTTAGGCTCTTCCTTTTGGGGTTGAAAGTTACATGAAGTAACCCTGTCTCTGGGATGAGTCACAGAAGATGAAGGAGTTTGCGATTACATGACTCCCATCCTAAACACATGAATAGGGTATTTTTTAATATATGCCTGAACTTGGAGGGCTTTTTCTGTCTCTAAAGCCATGAGATCAACAGCACACTAGAACAGAAGACAGATGCATGACAGAGAGACCATGCTAACAACTTACGGGTGATGATGTAGTCCTGGGTTAGAGTCTCTGCTTGCTTCGCCTTCCGCTGGGTTTTAACTACACATAATTTCGCTCCCCTGAGAGGAGTTAAAGCAAATTATTTCCTTTATTTGGTCTTAGAAACAGAAAGTCGATGTCAAAAGCATTAGACACTTTTCAGGAACACACTCTGTACACACCAACTCACCAAGTCCTTGGCTTTCTAAGGACTGGCCACAGATGGAGCCCTTGGTGATAACAGATTAAACATATGGGAAGGCAAGTCTGTGCATCAGTGGTTACTACTGTGTGAGAGGGTTAGAAAGGTAACCGGAAAACAAAAGGCTAGTTTAAAAATCTATAGAAATAACCTAAAATTAAGATCTTAAAGAGATATTAACATTAATCAACCTTTTCACCCTAAAGGTCACAGGGTTCAAATTTTAGTTTATGGCTCAGATGAAAGCAACCTGGGTGGTCTACAGCCCAAGTGGCATTTGTCCACATCTCAAATACAAGAGTACAAGTGTCTGGATCCAAGTCAGCTTGGCAGGACTGCCAAGGGGCTACAGCCCAAGAATGTGTGGGATTAACCAAAAGTGTGCTTAGAATGTTTCACTCTCCTTAGCAATAATGAGTATCCCTTTCAGGAGAGACAAATACAAATAAGTAAATTTTTAAAAAGAGTCCAAAGATAGTGCCTTCTAAAGGGTGCTATCAAATGGGGCTCATCATTTTCTCAAGTAAAATGGCCCCCTTCCTTTCATCCTACTTACATTAGTATTTTAAATTTCTTTATTAAATAACAAAAAAATCCTATTTGTTCTTAAAGACCACAATATATAATTTTATTTTATAGGGCAAAGATTCCAATTTCAGAAAATTCTGAAGGAAATAGGACTGTCTGCTTCTATTCCGAGCCAAACTATAGTCAATAAATATTCACTAATAGAGGACAGGCTTCCTTTCCCCCCAGAAGACTGTGGGACCTCACAACAGGTTTATGGGGGACCCCAGTAAATTTAGCATGTGGAATTTTGTAATAGATATTCTAAAGAAACAGCTAATCACTTACTGTATCTTAATAGAGAGAAACAGAGCATCTCTTTTGGACGGTGACACGTTTACCTTTGTGCCCGAGGAAAAGAGAAATAACTGAGGGACTGACTGAGCCTCCAGTGAGTTTTTTAGGTCCTTGAAACACACTGGTATGCTTAAATTTGACAATTGGGCAGATGTGGGGTAGAAGGGGAAACTGTCTGTGCTGTCCTCTGCTGGCAGAGAACAACTCCACCAAACATCCAAATGGTACCTGAGAAAAGCCCAAACAGAAAGGGAACAAAACAGACAAGCCGGTTCCATTTCCTGTGAGTGGTTCGTTCCCTGCTCTGTTAATCCCTTACATGCATCACTACTAATGCCACTGTCCAGGGTGGTATGCAGAGTGGGCAGGCCTTCCCCCCGTCTTTGCACTCAACATTTCAGCTAAAGAACTGCAAATCCCCAGGAAACTTTCACTTTGAATTCTGTATGGATCAAGGAGCTATCTAAATCCTCTTTAAAGCACAATATGAGGAGTTTGAGGCTTTGCTCTGGGCCAGCTGCATTTTCTAAAAGGGTGGATCCCCATCAAAGAAGGAAATAAATAAAAGCAGGGGTGAAAAAAAAGCCCTCCCCCCAGTTGTTGTCATCCATCTCAAACAGGCAACACTTATGAAATACCTCTGACTCTTGTTGGGGTCATAGTAGACTTTAGCCAACCCGTTTCCAGTCCCCACCATGATCTGGTTCAGCTTTGGGTGCCACAGGCAGCGGACAACACTCTAAAAAGGAAAAGACATGGGAATCATCTAAATGGGGCACAAATAAAAGGGAAAGAAAACTCTGCTGGTACTTGGATGGCTAGTTTACTAAACTGAATGTCACCCTGATGATGACTTGTAGCTTTTAGGGCATTTTCTTCCAAACCACTGAGTTCTGTTCTATCACATATTATCTCTGTGACACTCTATAAAAATATAAAAAATACCCCCTTCCTGCCTTGTCTCCTCTCCTGTTCTGATAGCATCAAAACCACGAAGCTGGGCCTTCCCAGCTCTGCTGTCATGTGAGGCTGGCATCTTGGAATGCTGAACCCACATAACTTGGTTCATTTTACCAATGAAGCAGATTTAGATCTCAGCGATTCATGCTTTTATGCACACAGTATGCCCCTCTGGACAGCATATTGAGGCCAGGTGGTTACTATTTTTAGTTTAACAGAGATCCAAATCTCATAAAGCTTTCTCAGGAACAACACACATTTGTGAACTATGAATAATATCTCCCTATCTGTGAGATTAACCAGCAGGACAATAGCAGAAGTAAAACAGAGATATGGAATATAAAGATGTGATGTTAACCTGAACAAAAAGCAGGTTAGGAGAAGGTTCACTGGAAGAAGCTATGATCCTGTGAATCATTACTGGTGAGGAAAATAAGTGCTGTTTTGGGGTCAGAAAGAACTGCAAGTTCCCAGTGAGAACTACAACCTGTTTTTAATTTTTGCTGAAATAAGAGGGCAGAGGTGGAAGAGATGGCAGGGATAGAATTAAGGTGGGGGAAGGAGGCTAAGGTTGGTAGGCAGAAATACCATATGTTGGGTTCTGCAGATGTCACTCTCACTCTGATAGAACAAGAAATGAGTGGAAACATTAATTCAGTGATTATTAGGAATCTCTCATGTGCCAAGCAACGTACAAGGACTAATAGGAAAGGGTACAATTAGATATTGCCATCTTACGTTCTAATATTAAAATGTAAATCATGGAATTTCTGTCTTCTAAATCTACCTTGGGCTGAATTTTTTTTTGGGGGGGGGGCTACTTCTCCCCAACCATCTAGTTCTTTTGTTAAGATAGAATATCTGGTAATTTTTGCAATCCCTTTTTTTTTTTTTTGCTTTTTAATTTAAATTTATTTATTTTAATTAGAGGCTAATTATTTTACAATATCATATTGGTTTTGCCATACATCAACATGAATCTGCCACGGGTGTACATGTGTTCCCAATCCTGAACCTCCCTCCCACCTCCCTCCCCATATCATCCCTCTAGACTTTTATTTTATTTTTTTGTTGACATGTGTGGTTTTTATTTTTTTTCTTCCAGTTTTATTGAGATATAATTGACATATAGCACTGTGTAAGTTTAAGGTATAATGATCTGACTTATATCATGAAATGATTATGACAATAAGTTTACTGAACATTCATCTCATATAGATATAAAATTAAACAAATAGAAAAAAAATTATTGTCTTGTGATGAGAACTCTTAAGATACACTGTCTTAACAGCTGTCACATGACATACAGCAATGTTAATTATATTTATCATGTTATTAAGTTTGATTTGATTTAAAAAAATAAAACAGAGATCAACTATATGCTCAAAATACCAGGGGATTGTCTGATGCAATCCCTTTTGATAGAAATTCTGGGTTCCTCTTGACTGGTTAAAAAAAAAAAATGCACGTAGTTAAATGGCTACAAAGCCCACTCTGAGATTCCTGAGAAACTAAGGAAGAAATGGAAGATATGTAAAAGTGTCTGCAGAACTTCTAATTCACGTCTGACAATATTCCAGAATAGTGGTTCCAGCACTGCTGAACAGGGTTGAGAAAATCAAACCAAGTGGCTGTGTTTATCCTATCATCAGGGGGAAAATTAAGTTAAACAGGCAGGTTTGTACAATTTTAAGTTTTCGTCCCACGATTTTTTTTAAACCTATAGTATCTGCTACTCAATGCCTACTAGCAAGTGCTAAAAGATGATAAAACATATACAATGGTGAGTGAATATTAATAGAAAAACTTGAAAATAGTAAATCATATTTTTCAGTAAAATGTGAAAGCAGTAAATCAAAGTTTACCAACTAGGGGGTGAGGTTACTGTCACCTTTGTGCGTGTGCTCATGAGACTTACTTTACATGCATGTGTAGAAAAAGTCACACTTTTCTCCTAACAAAACTGCCTTGTTGGTAAGATGGAATTAAGCTTATCAATAGTTCATGGTCTGCAAAGCACAGCCTGACTACAAGGTGCCCCGTCACTGAGACTAATGTGAGAACCATGCCTAGACCACTGGAAATCTCTAGACGATGAAGGTCAGGTATGTGGAAACTTGAAAAGAGTCACAAACAACTTCACATCAAAGCTAGAATAAGCTCATCCAAGCCAATACTCATCTCCTTCAAGTCCTGGCTTAACTGTCATCACTATTCAGACCACCCTATTTGAAACTGCACCACACAACTCCCCTTATTTTCCTTGCTTTCATAGCATGTGTCACCTTTTAACATAATATACAACTTACTGTTAATCATGCTTCTAACATAATAAATAACGTACTGTTAATTATGCTTATTGTCTGGGCTTCCCAGGTGGCACTAGTGTAAAGAACCTGTCAATGCAGGAGACCCAAGAGATATGGGTTCGATCCCTTGGTCGGGAAGATCCACTGAAGGAGGGCACAGCAACCCACTCCAGCACTCTTGCCTGGGGAACCCCACAGAGAAGAGGAGCCTGGCAGGCTATGGTCCCTGGGGTCGCACAGGGTCAGACACACTGAAGAGACTAAGCATGCACACACACACACGCTTACTGTCTGCCTCCCCTACTAGAATAAATGTTCTACACAGGCTGCTCTTGGTCTGTTTTGTGTGGCCAAGGATCTCAAGTGCCTAGATTAGTGTCTGATACTTAATAAATATTTGCTGCAGGAACAAATTAAAAGTTACAACTCATCCAGCCTCAATAGATTGCTTTGCTAGGTGGGGTTGGAGACAGACAATTTTCAAGTTAAAATCATTACTGCCTATGAGAAATAATTTGATTCCTCCAGATTTTTATTACACTCAAGTATCATACAAACACAGAGGGTTAGTTCCCTCCCAATGTGGGCCAGAAAAGAAGGATGAACAAGAGCCAGAGGGGCAAGGGAAGACACTGAGAGGAGCTCTCAAGGGTCTTCAGAAATCTCAGCTGCCCACAATTGGAACCAGGACAATTTTAAGGACATAGTACTAAAGTTATTTCCCTTCCTTGGTTCTCTAGAGGTCTGGCTAAGCAGTCTAAGATTACTGGTTCTCAAATATGTTGTCAAGCGAGCAGGGTACAGAATTGGAAAAGATCCACAACGTAGGCCTGATAAATTCCAAGACACCAGCCAAACAGGCAGTTTCCAGGGGCAGCAGGTTACTGTTACCCTCTCCGTCTACGCTGAGGGTTTAAATGTTAGAGAGAGGCAATGGCCGGGCCAACAGACCAACGTCTGACTGCTTTCCAGGGAGTCCAAGGTCAGGGCACTGCACCTCTATTCCCGCTCACAGTCTTTCCCTCCTACGCCCTCACACACACGTGACTGGGCAGCACAAGCTCTCATGGAGAAGCTCGTTTACCCTCCTTTTTACACGGAAGGAAGGAGAAGGCAAGTGAGCCCCCTGGAACTAAACAGTCATTCCGGAGCACCATCCACTGCGGTGGCGAGTCACCAAGCATCCGATGAGGGCGCTGGGAGCAGTCTGAGTTAGGCAAAAGATACTTAAGGCTCAATTACCCTAAGACTGGTTATTAATCAAACACTACCCGGATTCCAAAACATGGAATGAAGAAACAGAATTCAAAGTCAAAGGTGGGTGGGCTTTTTTTTTGTTTATTAATATTTATTGTGTGTGTTTAGCTAACCTTCATAAACTTTGCAGCTAATGCGGCTCCACACTTTGTCCTGTCAAGGAAATGCATCTTATAGCAGAGAGAGCTGGCCATCTGCCAAACCAAACAATTGCTGAGACGGCGGTGGCGGCAGCAGCAGCGAGGATGGGGAGCAAGCAGAGCTCCCCGCTGCTAACTTGTCAAACACACACATACTGGGTTTTACATAACAACAATGGGACACGTGCCTGCTAGAAGCCCAAGGAGCTATCACAAGACAAATGAGCTACAGCTACTTAAAAAGAGTGCATTCACTTCATCCACCATCCACAAAGTCAGCCTCCATCCTCTGTTCTTGAAGAGGTACTTCTGCGGCTGGGGGCTTGCCACATTCAGATGGACAGATTTACTGAGTGAGACAGCGAAGGGAGGGCAGAGAACACATCTGAATTAAAGGACCAGAGGGAACCATCATGACAGGAGATCTACACGGAGCAAAGAGAAAGCACTGAACTGCCAAGAACTAGATTCTGAAGTTAGTCTGCACATTTCAAATATAATGATTTGCTTTATTAAATTGATAAAGGATTTTATTCTTACACTGATCCACTTCATCTTACTAAAGCATTGTGGAAACACCACTGGCTTCCCCGAGCTGCTTAAACTGAACTCCATGTCACCATAAAATTAAGTTTAGCTTTTTGAACCAAAAGCTACTGTCATTTTAGATAATTTGGCAGTGCAGAGGAACCACAGTCTGCCCCCAAAGTACTCAGCTCTAGCAGCAGCCAGAGAGAGACAGTAACTGGTGCTAGAGACCGTAAGCAAGATGACAAGGCAGTAACCAGACTTTAAAGTGCTCAACACAGAGAGCTTTCTTCTCTGCAGAGACCAAAGAAAAGAGAGGGGGTGGAGCAGAGAAGAAGAAAACACTGTGTACAAAAAGCAGTGTCAAGATTCCAAAACAGGAACTTTGGAATTACCCCTCTGCAAAAGTAAGAAAGCCATAAAAACCCCAAATAATTTATTGCTGTGGTTTTTTGGTTTACTTGATGTGATGGAAGCAAACAAGGAGAAGAGGAAGAAATCAATGAGAGAAATGAATTTGTATTTTAGGACATGGGAGGAAAGGAACTATTGGGTTATCTGTAACTTTATGTTATAAAAGTAGCTGACTCCTCACAACACTACAAAACTAATGAGCTCACCTTGATTTCACAAGAAGAAGAAATTGAGGCTTGCAAGAGGAGGGGTAACATTCTCAAGGTCACAGAAAACTTGTACACAGAGGAGCTGGGATGCTCAGGGAGGTTTTCCCGACTCCCATGGTCATTCCTTTATACCTCCTAATTATGCAAAGCTCTGTTTCAGAAGATGGGAATGAACAGTCACTGCAGACTTTAAATCATCTCCAAACCTACCTAACCCAGAAGAAGTCCTAGCAAGTTTATACTAAAAAGCAGATGATATCACTAAAATCATAAAAGAAAAAGCCAGCTACTGCCCAGTTCACAAATGTTACTATAAAAGAAATCGATGCCTGCAGAACATCTCAGGCGTCAGTAATGCACATATCCAAACACCGCCCTCATTTGACTTCACATGCTAAAAGAAGCCCAGCACCCTTCCTAATTTTATATCTTAAACATGATTATGATGAAACACCCTTTCCTGATCCTTCCCAGCTGCTGCCCCACACTGTAAAAGAAACTCCATCTGGTTTTTTCATGTTTGGTTTTTGTCATATAGTACAAGAATGGATAAGCTAACTCAGAGATTCCTTGGGAGAAGTATTTTCCAAAATTTTCAAAGGTAAGAGCCTCACACATTTCTGTGAAGGAGACTGTCACACAGTTTTGCACATGTGTGTAGAGGCAGTCTCATGGCCGTGCACACCCTCAGGACTGCCCAGGACTGCCCAATACATCTGAAAGGCCATGTATATGCTGATGCCCAAGTTTAAGAACACAGATGGAGATGTGAGTCCACAATGAAGAAAAGGAAGGCAGATGAAAATGCAAAGGTACTGGTGAAAACATTTTCTTTGGATTTGCACAAACCCAAGCTTCATTTCAGAGAAAGGAAAATTGCTTTCCACATTAAAATACTGAACCAGGTAGGTAGAAGCGTCAGGCAGGAAAGCTTTAAACTCTTCCAGGTTATTTGTCTTGTCCTCCCAAAGCCTTGCTTTTCCCAAACTTGGATTATTCTGCAGTATGCTTGGGCCATAGGGCTTAGTTCCACTCCTTTCAAGTTCAGGAAGCAAACCTGCTGAGTAAACCTTTGTCTACAATAAATAAGACTCCTCAACACCCACCTGATCTTCACGGAGACACCCCTCGAACAAAAATGATTAAAGACATTTTCTCTGCTCTTCTAAGTGAGCATGTGCCTATCCATTTTTTCCCCTCCACATTAATCCAACTCTAAGGAAGTTCCATCAGAGGGCCAGGCAGGTAGCAATTGTCACTCTTTGCTGGAAATCTTCTTAATCTCCCTTCTTCCCTGCCCCAAACAATTCTCTCTCTGATAAACCAGACAGAAGCCCAATGGTGAAAAGACAAAATGTTGTGGCACTTTTATAAATGTAGGGGTTGTTGAAAACAAGCAAACAAGGAAAAGCGTTGCTCTACACCTGCCATAAATATCTGGCACAGATGCACAGATTATGCTTTTTGAAAAGAAAGTGAAAATGTCAGTAGCTCAGTTGTGTCTGACTCTTTGTGACCCCATGGACTGCAGCCAGCCTCCTCTGTCCATGGAATTCTCTAGGCAAGAATACTGGAGTGGGTTGCCATTTCCTTCTCCAGGGGATCTTCCCAGGGATCAAACCCGGGTTGCCTGCATTGCAGGGAGATTCTTTACCATCTGAGCCACCAGGGAAGCCCTGGTGAAAACTTTTTGAAAACTGGCATCTAATTATCAAATTAAGTCCTATAAAACTCATGGAAAATGCATTTATTAAAGTCAGTTTATTTACAGACTCTGCTCTAAAATTAAGGTAACTGTTAGAGCAGTAAAAATCTGGAACCTGGTAATTGTCCTTGGCACAAAATGAATCACATCTGTAGCTGATAATAAATTCGCCTAAAGAATTTCATCACGAGAAAAAGTTCTCAGAGAAAATGGAAGGTCTCTTGGGTAAGAAAATTAAATACAATCTTCTTCATCTAATTCAAAACACTAAATGTCAGTTTGCTCCAGTCTGCTATTTGAGAAGAACTTACAAAGGCAGGAAAAAAAAAAAAGCACAAATAATAACTGAAGAAATCTGATAATTATTTTGATTAATGACAGTCTGGGAGCAGGAAACAAATAGGTGGAGGGAAGTTAGAGTCCCCAGGGTGAGTGACACCAGCGGTGGGTCAAGGCAAACACCCACCTAGAAGCAGCACTTACTGCAGGCGCATTCCCAAAATTCTCACAGAACTCCCTACTGGTGGGCACAGGACGGATCAAGTGTGCCAAGATATGGAGTCCTGGGCGGTTGTGAGGGGCCTAGAGCACTACAGCTTCAGGCAAGTCAGCACCAGCAAAGAGTGGGTCTGTCTGTAATATCACACAGTATCCTCTGTTATGAGCACCAGGCTGTGAAAAAGCTTGGGAAGCACTGCCTAAGGCCATCTCTCTCGATCTAATCTACACAGACCCAGACCACTCTACCCTTCTTCATGTGTCAATAGTTTGAGATGGGCATAAAGATAATAAGGATAAATCTTTTCTTTATGTAAATAAACAAAGCACAAATGGATAAAGCTTTAAGTCCCTAACTACTAGACAGAAGATATATATGATCAGATCTTAGAAATCATCAAGCATGTAAAACCAAAAACCTGTAGGAGAACCTGAGTCTTCAGAGATGAACTAACTATACAGGATATGTAAAGCACTATTTGTTTTAATATAGTATAGGTAAATAAGTGTTACACAGTATACTCTTTTATTGAGCCCTTTGGTGGTGGTGGGGGGGGTCTCAAAACCCTCATCATACAAGATGATCTAGCACTCCAGAAAAGGGGAAAACACTATCCTGGGACTCTGAGTTAATTATAGAACTCTTTGTTTCCCACACTAATATAAATTGTGAAAGTCTGGCCAGAATTCTGATAGAACAGCTGGAAAACTTGTTACCAAAGAGCACTCATCAAATTCTGATTGGGAGAGGGAAGTCTGCCATAGAAAATCCTACAAGACACAAAGTCCTCTCCTTGGTCTTCTCTCAGTGGGGTGTGGTGTGGTGCTGGAGTTGGACAACAGAGCACTGTCGTTACTGGATTATATGTTTATACATTTTATAAAGAATAGTGTGTCGTTTTGAACATTGACAAAATTGACCTATCTACAAAATCAACCTCTCTCTTTTTTTGACATTTTATGGAGTCCAGTATGTTTCTCCTTCAGGGTTGTGTTATCTATTAGGTGAGTCTTCATCCGGGTTTGTCATTTATGGCAATCCCATCTATACAAGGAAGTATATAGATCTGCTTAAATGCCAATTATATAAAACACCAAACTCTTGTGTAGAGATGGAAAATAAAAAGTTTCTAATTAATCAAAAGGGAAATACCGAATACTTCTCTTATTTTGAAGGATTATAAATAGAAGTAAAACAGTACACAAACATTTCCTTGAGACTACTGACACCAAGTAAGTAGAAGATGCCTTTTAATACAATATGTTGCAGAGTTGAATGACACTAGAAAATGAATAAACTATTAAACTGAACAAGACCTTCTTTGACGCCTCATTCTTCAGTGATTTATGAAGCCTGAAGGAGGATCTGATAGGCTCTTCATGAGATCAGACCCATCAATCTTAAAGGAAATCAGTCCTGAGTATTCATTGAAGGACTGATGCTGAAGTTGAAGCTCCAGTACTTTGGCCACCTGATGCGAAGAACTGACTCCTTAGAAAAGACCCTGATGCTGGTAAAGATGAAAGGCAGGAGGAGAAGGGGATGACAGAGGATGAGATGGTTGGATGGCATCACCGACTCGATGGACTAGAGTTTGAGCAAGCTCCAGGAGTTGGTGTTGGACAGGGTAGCCTGGCATGCTATAGTCCACGGGGTCACAAAGAGTCGGACACGACTGAGCAACTGAACTGAACTGAAATGAGATCATTGTCAAATAGATAACTATAGGAAAAGACAACTCACTATAGGCTTTGAAACTGGATTCCTACAGTAAACATTATTTCAAAGAAGAGAATGTTGAATAGAAAATCTAAATAACTGCTCCTGAACTAAGAGTCTATTGGTTAAATTTATTAACTGTTCTTTGAAAAGAGACTGGAAATAAGAACAGAAATGAGGTGATAAGCATATCAGAATTTGTCTTCTCTTCTAAGGAAGAATAATGACTGGACTTTTGATAAAATACAGTGACAAATTCCAACAAATAATTTTTACTTCAAAGCAGAGTGTGTTCTACAAAATAGACCCAGGAAACAGATCATACTCATTAACAGTATAACAACTAAAACAAATATTCATTAGAGTTTTAGATTACCAGTATTTTAAGCATCCACAGTAAATGTGCTTCCTCTACTGAACTCAAAACATAGCTATTTTTAGTAAGTCTGAAAAAGGATCATCTCAAGTTTTAAAGAAGCAGACAAAATCTGTACTTCTTTCATTGAATCTAAAAGAAAACATATTTATGTTCTAAAATTTCAAATTAATTAGAAAAAACTATTAACAAAAAACAAAAGGAAGAGAAGCTGGCATGGAATAGGCTATGATAGTAAGTCCCAATAAGAATATACTAAAATAAAATATAATAAAAGGTAAAGCAAAATTAACAAATACATGTTCACCAAACACCTACTATGTGCCACTGTTCTAACCCTTTGGAATATAATGTTCTGCCTGATCACATGGCACCAAGGAGCCCCTGTACTCCAATTTGCTCACTGGAGAATCTAGAAATGGTTGAGAAAAGCGTATCAAAGGTAAAACAGAAGTGTTGAGAAAATACAACTCACAAGAAAATGTTAAAATAACAATATCAACTGAGTTTGGTTCACTTAGACAAGAGAAGACAGAACAGTAACTTTATAATCTTCAAGGAAACACAGGATGTTGACCAGCTGTTCTCCAATTCCTTAAGGACCAGAGTAAAGGATGTGGGCTCTAAGCATGAGAATGTAGGCTAAAAGTAAAGGGGAAAAAAAGAGCTGATGGTAATAAGAGTTTTTATAAACAGAAATGAACTCTTCAGGGAGGTTGTAAAATCTTCTGTTAAAAGTCTAATTTTCATTTAAGAGAGCTGAGTCGTAGTTCTCAGGTAGGCAAGAAGATGGGCTCTGGACAACAATATTGAGACACTAAGTGAAAAGAATCTGCCTGCAATGCAGGAGACCCTGGTTTGATTCCTGGGTCAGGAAGATCCTATGGAGAGGGGATAGGCCACCCACTCCAGTATTCATGGGCTTCCCTGGTGGCTCAGATGGTAAAGAATCTACCTGCAATGTGGGAGACCTGGTTTGATCCCTGGATTGGGAAGATCTCCTGGAGGAAGGCATTGCAACCTACTCCAGTATTCTTGCCTGGAGAATCCCCATGGACAGAAGAGCCTGGCAGGCTACAGTCCAGGGTGTCACAAAGACTTGGACACAACTGAGTAACTAAGCACAAAGCAAAGTCACAACATGCCTGATGCCCCAGCTAATGAAGCAAAAGCCAGCAGCTTTGCCTGTGGCAGTTACATGAAGGGAACTTATCACCAGCATAGGAGAGGGGACTTGCACTAGGACCAAAGAGATTAATTTATTTCCTATAATATGAATGTCCCTGCAAATGTGCGGTGATGTTAGACAATTCCTCCTAGGCACATCTGCTGCAATTTGTACTATTTAATTATTTAAACACTATTTAAACACTGTATTTCATACAGTGCTTTCCATCATTGTTTAATAAAAAAAATTTCCTGGTGCTGGGTGAAATAGAGGGATCACATTCCACTCAGTCTCTCTCTTTGAATGCAGTTATAAAACCCAGATTTGAGGATTTTGAAAAGTAAATAGGAGTAGGTGGACTGGGAAATTAGTCCAGAACTCAAACTACCACTGAAGCAGCATCTAGTTTACTATTTCCCCCAACTCTGGTACTTCACTCTACCTCCTGGCCCCCTAAAAAAAATGTGATGAACAAAATATCAAAATTTTAAATTAAGACAGCCTCAGTTCAACTTACTTTTCCTTTTGTTTCACTCAATATGGCTTGACATAGCACTGTTACTGTTTCCATTTTTACTTAGAATATTGGAATTTTACTCATCATGATTTTTTTGCATTAATTTTATTTTTTATGTTACATTAAAATGCTAATTTTTTTTGATTACTGAGTTTTTTGATACCTTCTTCTATTTTGTGCTTGAGTCTGACTCTAGTCCTGGCCCTGCCTCAACCCATAGCACATTCTATAACACAAAAATTAGCTCAAAATAAACCACACACCCAAAAAGAACCACAGTAAACCATAAAACTTTTACAAGAAAACACAGAGGAAAATCTGCATGAGCTGGGGTCAGTCAAGGAGTTCCTAGCTATGACAGCAAAACTACATTCTATAAAAGAAGAAAAACTGATAATTTAGACTTTATCAAAATTAATTTCCTTTGAGGGACTCTATTAAGACAAAACAAGCAACAGACCAGGAGAAAATATCCCAAGAACTTGGTATCTAGAATATATAAAAGACTCTCAAAATTAAAAATAAGAAACAAACCTGATTTAAAACTGGGCAAAAGACTTGAACAGGCACTTCACCCAGGATGACATAATCATAGAAAACGAACACATGAAGATATTCAAGTCTCCCACGTTGCAGGCGGATTCTTTACCGACTGAGCCACCAGTCCATGAATGCTGGAGTGGGTAGCCTATCCTTTCTTCAGGGGATCTTCCCGACCCAGGAATTGAACCAGGGTCTCCTGCATTGCAGGCAGATTCTTTACCAGCTGAGCTACCAGGGAAGCCCTCACTGGTCATTAGGAAAACACAAATTATAACTATGATGAGAAAGCATTTCAAATACCTGTTTGAATGTATAAGATAAAAATGTTACAATACAATGTTGGTGAGGATGCAGAGCAAGTAAAAAACACATATATGATTGGTGGGAATCCAAAATAATATTGCTTATCTGAAGATGGCTTGGAAGTTTCTTATAAAAATAAATATACATTCATCATATGACCCAGCAAGCCTATTAGGTATTTGCCCTGGAGAAATGAAAAATTATGTTCACACATGAATGACTGTTATTGTTGTGGTTTAGTTGTTAAGTCATGTCCAACTCTTTTGCAACCCCATGGACTTGCAAGTCTTCCAGGTTTCTCTGTCCATGGGATTTCCCAGGCAAGAATACTCGAGTGGGTTGTCATTTCCTTCTCCAGGAGATCTTCCTGACCTAGGGATCTAACCGGTGTCTCCTGCATTACAGGCAGATTTTTTAGGGCTGAGCCACCAGGGAAGCCCACAAACGAATGCTTATAACAGCTCTATCCAAAATCTCCCCAAATTAAAAATAATCAAATGTCCTTTAACAGATAAACAAACTGTGCTATATTCATACAGTGGAATACCACCTAGCAATAAAATGTTAACAAGTCAGTGATACGCACAACTGACCTAGGTGAATCTCAAAGGATGCAGCTGAAAGAAGTTGATCTAAAAAGGTTACACACACTATGAGTCCATGTACATGACATTCTTGAAAAGTCAACACTAAAGGGATAAAGAACAGACCAATGAATACCAGGGATAAGGAGCTGAGAGTGGGAGGGGGTGTGAGTGTGCCTGCAGAGGGATGGCACAAAGGAGTGTTTGGGGAGACGGAACTGTTCTGTATCCTGATTGTACTGCTGTGACTACAGGACCCTATAGAGGCCAAAAATCACTTTAAAAATAATAATCAGTACTACTAAACTTGTTCCTTTCATTTTCCTTATGTAAAACATTTTAAGATTTGATAAGGTAGATATTGGGCTTCCCTAGTGGCTCAGCAAGTAAAGAATCCACCTGCAATGCAGGAGACTCAGGTTCAATCCCTGGGTCGGGAAGTTGCCCTGGAGTAGAAAATGGCAACCCACTCCAGTATTCTTGCCTGGAAAATTCCAAGGAGAGACAGCCTGGTGGACTACAGTCCGTCGCAAATAAGCAGACATGACTGAGCGACTAAACCACCACCACCGCTAAGGTAGACATTAACAGTTAAACCGCCATGAAATTGGTGATTTCTTTCCTTTCTACTCTCATATGCCTACAGATGAATGGTGATTTCTTTCCTTTCTACTCTCATATGCCTACAGATGAACACTCAGCTGCACTCTTTAAATCCTGAGAACTGCTGTGCTGGAACATCCATAGCATAATACTGTTAGGTGCAATGAGAAGTAATTTAATCACACCTTACAGACAGCACAGTGTCCTGTACACTGTGAGTTAACTTAGCAGGAGATTCCAGCTGAGTTTCAGTCACTGTTTAAATTGAACTCTGGTTTGTATGCTGCCTCCTTCAGGAAATTTCAAGAAAGGGTTTAGTAAGTCAAATCACAAAAGAAGTAAAATCGCAGTGTTGTTTTTCCATTCTAGCCCAATGGCATCTCTTTTCATCGCTAATTAAAGTGGCCCTGACTGATCACTGTGCTTTACCATAAAGCACTACCACAGTTACCAGGCTGGAAGTTAGCTCAGGACCCGGGAAAAAGGCAGTACTAGAAAAAGAACCATGTAATTGCTGTGCTGGCAAACCGACACTGAAACTCCATCATCCTCTATTTACTCCTGGGTTCCCTACAAATATGAATATACCTCAGGAGGCCGGGAAATACACAGTGCACACACACCCTTTTCTGTTCCCAGTGAGCAAATGCTCAATGAACCTAGGTTGAGTATACTGTCATATCATTTGGCAATGGCAGAAGAGACACATTTTACTAAATACAAACATACTGATCAGGATCCATCTAGAATTTACATTGTTTAATCTTCCCAAGAAAGTGAATTTCATTAAGCTGATATTGCTTTACTCAAAATAATACATAATTCAAAGCAACTGCTATTTCCTAGCCAACCAAGCAGCCTGATTGCTCTTTAATAAAAATCAGATAATGGAAAGCTAGTTTAACTCAGAGCCCATTTTTTCCCATTCCCTTGTGCTTCATATTAAAAAAGGTTTCACTGTATTTTAGAAAGCAGATAAATGCCAAATATAGTCTTTCTTTCATTTTCAGTTGGCATTTTAACTGCCTATCGCTCAAGTTCCCTCTGTGTACTATTTTCCTTAAGTTCCTGATTGGGCAAAGAGACCGCTTGACTTGTCTATTTCTAGAAAACATTTAAAGAGGTGTGATTCGGCCCGAGCTGGGACTAATAAGACAGATCATTAGTCTATTCCCAGTACAAATTGGAAGAACAGAGGAGTTCTTCAGCTCCTTCAGAGACAAGCGTTCACAGGTACAGCTTCATTAATTCATTAAATTCGGAGTAAATTCCCAGACTAGCTATATCTGTATTCAAATACGAGAACAAACACACATTCCAAAGCCAATTCTGAGGACTCCCTGGAATATCCATTCATTTGAATGGCCTTTCTGCTCTCCTTCACATGTACAAATAACATGGGGTAACTGCAGTGTGAAGAGTCAGCATGTCCCTTACACTTAATAAGACAAACAGCTAGATTCATGAAGGGCCTATTACTTCATGGCCCCATTATATCCATTTATCTCTCTTCAATCTCTTTGGATTTAAGAAAACAATATTCTTTTCTAATAAGAACACAAAAACTTTTATATGAAATGGAAGTGGTAATCCTTTCATTTTATATGTTACATGTCATATTATATATTAGCACATATAGCAATTTTTTGGACATCAAAATGTATTCATGTAAATGTCATATTTGGTATAGTCTATGGGTAATATGATAAGATATGATACCTTCTCAGTGATCCCTTCTATATTATTATACTACTTTTATAACCAGAAAAACTCAAAATAAAGCTAATCTGAGGTTTCCCTGGTGGCTCAATGGTGAAGAATCTGCCTGTCAATGCATGAGATAAGGGTTCGATCCCTGATCTGGAAAGATCCCACATGTCACGGAGCAACTAAGCCCATGTGCCGTATCTGCTGAGCCTGTGCTCTAACGTCAGGGAGCTGCAGGTACTGAA
Organism: Bos indicus x Bos taurus; assembly: GCF_003369695.1. Classification (NCBI taxonomy): domain Eukaryota; kingdom Metazoa; phylum Chordata; class Mammalia; order Artiodactyla; family Bovidae; genus Bos; species Bos indicus x Bos taurus. The sequence goes on from NC_040095.1 coordinate 36,515,848, forward strand.
GCTGGCGCCCTAGAGCCTGTGCTCTGCAACGGGGGAAGCCACTGCAATAAGAAGTCCACGCACCCACCGCAACTAGAGAGGAGCCCCTGCTCCCCACTTGCCAGCAACAAAGATCCAGCACAGCCAAAAATAAATAAATAATATTAAAAAAAAAAAAGAAAAGGCTAATCTGATATAGTCCTCATTGCAATGTATATAGGAAGAATGTATGTACACATGAAGAATCAGATCTTACAAGGTGAAGAAAAATAATGTGAATGCAAGTTCTCTTCAGAACTTCACCTAAATTAAAGAAGGAAACACAGTTGGTATTTTTATGGAAACTTTTGTTTTCTTAAAGCAAACTTTTTTTTTTACACAATATGGACCTTACCTTCTTATGCAGTAGGCTATCTTTATAAGTCAGATAAATAGGTCTGAAATAAGAAACTTTCCCACCTTTTGGTAAATATATAAACTATTACTTAATAATTAACATATTTTTAACAATAATCATGTATTTTGCAATCATGATAATTAAGGGGTAGAGACAATAGCCTGTAGATAGGTAGGCATTAAGTAAGTAAGTGTGTAGAATCCAAATTTCATCCCTCCAAGGAAAAGATTCCAGAGAACAAACAAGGGTAGAAAGAAACAAAACTCTACGATAATCCTTGTTCTTTGCCATCTGGTCTCTTCAATGATTAAAAAATTTTCCTAAAGATAATCAAACATTCTTTCAGTTCAGTTCAGTTCAGTCGCTCAGTCATGTCCGACTCTTTGCCACCCCATGAATCGCGGCACGCCAGGCCTCTCTGTCCATCACCAACTCCCGGAGCTTATTTAAACGCATGTCCGTCGAGTCGGGTGATGCCATCCAGCCATCTCATCCTCTGTCGTCCCCTTCTCCTCCTGCCCCCAATCTCTCCCAGCATGAGGGTCTTTTCCAATGAGTCAACTCTTTAAATAATCACAAATGAATTTTTGTCTTCCTTAAAAGACCTTTACTATAATCTTTCTTATACAGGTACTAGGATTCTCAATCAACTTTGAAATGCCTAAGGCAGTCTAGTTGAAAATGCCAAATCAAATTTCTCTAACCTTCCCTTCTGTTCAGCAGCCAAATGCTAGCTCAGCTGTGCTAGATGCTATAGCTATGTTTTAAAAACAAAGGTTTAGTTTTTCTCTTTCTTTTCCTCACTTTGTTCGGTCAGCATTCACAGACATTGAGGTTCCTCAAAAAAAGACTTAAGCAAACAAACAAACTAGAAGAAAAGTCAGGATCAAGTGGGAAATTTCTTTTTTCCTCCTTACTTAAGGGAAGTAAGTATCTCTTAAATTAGTGTCCAAAGTAACTGAGGAAAAGAGGCCCCATTTCAATAATGCCAGGTCAAACCAGCTTTATTTCACTATGCTTGGGTGAAAGAGTGTCAGTGGGAATATGCCAGCACAATTGCATACACCATGTCCCTTGATTTGTTTATAAGGAAATTCTATTAGTTATTCTGCAACAAAGTATAGTTTGATGAAAAATCACTAAGCTAATAGTTTAAAATGTATTTCAAAGCATTTCCCGAAATACTTGGAACTTTGAAAAGACAAAATTTCCTGTTTCTTCTAAATGTAATTACTTAAAAAAAAAATGATAGGTCATCTCAAATTACATTTTGTCCATCCCTTTTCTCCAATGCTTTTCCCTCACATAAAATGGAGTAATGAACGCTGTTTACACAATATATAAAAACTCTTGGGTCCCCTCTCACACAAACACAAAAGCAAGCTTATAAACTTAAGATCAAATTATACTCTGGAATTTATCTTAAAAAAGAGGCTATGCACATTATTCAAATTACAAAGAATTAGATGATAAATGAGGATATGCATTTTTTTCAACTTGAAGAAACAAAATTAGACGACAAAGGAAACATCTAAAAATAATTTCAGAACTGTAAAATGTCTACAAACAGCACAGAGTAAAATTAGTAAATATTAGACATTTGTCCTCTGCTAGTTGAAGAGTGTTGATATTCTCTACACTGAAGAGAGAAAGAAAATTTTTCAAAAAATATGACAATGCAGTGTGTAACTAAAACATTTTTTAAAAATTTGTTTCAAAAATAAATATGGAAAATATAATTGTTATATTTTTTAAAGTTATTTACTGTGAAGATTACAGGGCAGTTTTTAGTTATTAGGAAATTAATTATACAGATTAACATTCTCTAACTGAAAACAGTGTTTGGTTCCCTATATACATTGTGTGCTTGGCAGTCCAGTATATAACTATCTAGGGATTTATTTAGTTTTTAAAAAGACTGTGAGAAAATCATACTTCATGGAAGTAAATGGCTTCAGGACAGACCTAACACAACCACTGCCTGTGCCAGGTCAAAAAAGCAAACAACTAAATGCTGATGTTAAGAATATGAGATGCTGTCTTCTATCTAAATTAAAATTCAATAGAGTAATAAGTACCTTATTTTACCAGTGTGTGGCATTTCCAAAGAAATGACAATTCTGGTGTTTTTGTTCTTTAATAGTTATATTGACATTCCTTACAACAGGGATTTGAGAACCAGGTTTTTATTTATTTTATTAAATTAATTTTTATTGGAGTATAGTTGCTTTACAATGTTATGTTAGTTTCTGCTGTACAGCAAAGTGAATCAGCTATCTGTATACATATATACTCTCTTTTTTGGATTTCCTTCCAATTTCAGTCACCACAGAGCACTTCAGAGTTAGAGCTATATAGCAGGTTGTCATTAGTTATCTATTTTATACATGGTAGTGTTACATGTCAATCTCAATTTCCCAATTCATTCCACCCCCTCAACATCATGGTATCCATACCTGGCTTTTAATGACAAAAATACAATTAAATAAAAGAGGTGGGTTTTGGCCCCTCTAGCAAAGTGTCCAGCCTCTTTATCCAATCCAAAGAATGAATTTGTTTATGTTCTTACATTCCAAGAAGATTTAAAACTTGAGAAAAAAGATCAAAGGGGCAGTTTAAAGTCCCTTTAGCAGACCATTTTACAATATAAACAGAAAACAATGCTGTCTGATGTTAACAACCAGAAAAAAAAAAAACCCAGACAAATCCTAAATCAATAATTTAAAAGGCCACTTTAATGTGTATGGTTTTGTCCCTATTTGAAGCTCTCTCTTCATCCGTCTATTAAAATGGATCTCAAAATCTGTTATCTGACTTTCTGAAGATAATTCAATATATGGTAAATTCTATTTCCTTGATGAACTCACTCTTCTGTTTGTTTCTTTTCACTTGCTCATCCCTGAAATGCTCTGGTTTCCCAGGGCTCATCTCCTCTGACCTTTATGCCCTTTTCTGTGATCAAACTAATCAGCAACCAACATTTCAAGTGTGAACCATAAATACTTCTCCCCAAAACTGTGCTTTCTTTCTTCGAAAGCACCAAAGTTATCTACTCGTGTGTCTACTGAACATCTCTACCCAGACATCCTAAAGGTGCTTTAAATTCAACATACCACCGACAGACTCAGTGTCTTTCTTCTAAAACCTTTTTTTTAAATCATAGGGAACACCGACCCAGTCTCCTAAATTACTATATTACTATAAATAAATACTATATCTTGGAAATCTCACCTTCACACTTCAATAAAAATTAACTTCTAAAACCTGGTTCTGTTATTCCTTTGCTAAAAAAAAAGGCCATAAGATAAAGTCACTTTCTTATCATGGTATACAAGGTCAGTTTACATTTCCATCTCCAGATATTTCTCTCCTGCCTTACTCCTCAAAGACACACCTGCGGTCTACAACATGCATTACTCGCACTTCCCAGGTACACCACTCACTCATTCGATAAACAAGCGCAATCTATGTGCTAGGCCTGTTCTAAGCACTGGGGTTTGCAGTGAACAAAACAGACAAAGTTTCTGCCCTCATGGGCTTACATCCTGGTGGAAGCAGACAGACAAAAAACAAATATATAATAGGTGAAGTGGTGGTAAGTGCTATGGAGAAAAAGATCTAGCTAGAAAAGCAATTCAGAGCAACACAACAAACAGCATGATCTGTAAACTTAAGACATCCAATCCACATGTCTTTAAAAGTATAATCGTACTTCTATATCCCTTAATTTATTTACATTTACATTTAAATTTTATTTTAAAAATATAACCCCATGAATAATATTGAGAGGTATAGTCATTGAGAGCCATTAAAAAAATAAACATCTTAATAATCATAATAATTTCATATTTTGAGATTAAAGTTGAAGACTTAATTAAATTAAGACTTCATTTAAGTCCAGGTTCGATGCATGAGACAAGGCGCCCAGGGCCGGTGCACTGGGACGACCCTGAGGGATGAGATGGGGAGGGAGGTGGGAAGGGGGTTCAGGATGGGGGACACATGTACACCCATGGCTGATTCATGTCAATGCATGGCAAAAACCACTACAATACTGTAAAGTAATTAGCCTCCAATTAAAATAAATAAATAAAAATTTTTAAAAAAGAGTGTTTTTCTTTGATTCCAGTGTTTCAGTTGGCTTCAGGATGCACCCCAACAAAGTATTATTTGTGCTGGCATATTTCAAATTATGTCATGAGATTAGAATAAACTTAGGCACTCATCTAGAATTAGTCTCATTGTCAGTTCACTGTCTCTAACTAACTCAAATTTAGGGCCTACAATTTAAGCCTCCATAGTAATACTACAATATTAGAGATAGGAATTTTTAGCTGGCGATTTAAAAACAGTGGTCCGATGGTCTGAATCATGTAAGTACATGGTATGTCTCAACTGTTTACAACGAGCTGAAACAACTGGAGAAACCTATAGAAGAGCAATGCTTAAGACAGAGGATATTATGAAAAGGATCTGATAGTGAGCCAAAGAAAATCCACACAGACATTAATCAGCCTGTTTTGTACTCAAAAAATAACAATGATTTGCCTTCCCATCTAAATAATAATACATACTTTAAAAGACTTTAAAGGAACTCAGATTTTCTTCTGGGAGTCTTCACTATTACTGTATTACATACGTCTCCAGTCTCTAAATATCAATGAATGAATGAATGCCTGCATGCCCACGTGGTGGTGTTTTACTACTTACATACATATGTAAAGAAACTTAAGGGGGTGGGGATTTGGTAGTTAAATCTGAAATGTTTTAAACTTCCAATAACTAAACAGAAATTAAACTCAGTGGAAGCCGCACCTTACCTCAATGACAACTCTGACAAGGAAAATTCTGAAAAAGACTTCAAATAATGATATGCTTCATCACATTCTGAGGGTATAACTTTTCACTCTGTCCATAATCCCTGAATCCTTATAAACACGCACACTGTGGGAAGCTTCTTTCTGTATGCTACATGACGATCTGCCTCTCCTCTTCTGAAATTGGTTGGTAGAGAGGGTAAACATCCCAGGCGCAGCTGAAATTCTGACTATGGTGTGCGCCCATAGGAAATACTGGGTCAGGAATGGGGAAAGTGTAGGTAAGCCACTCTGCAATGTGCTCACTAATAATTCCTGTATTGGAGAAAAAAAAGCAGCTACCACTGCACTGGAAGGGCAAGAGCTTATGTTCTGTTTCAAAACCAAAACCAAAGATGGCTAAGAGGCAAGCTTCACTTTCTTCCCAAGGCTGGGAGGAAAGAAAATACATACCGCATCTGTGATGTCTATTTCATACACCCTTTGGAAAGTCCTGCGCTCGAAAAAAACAAGTTTGCCGCTGCCACATCCTCTTTGAACAGATGTCCCAGTGACTATGAGTTTATCATCTGGACTGAAACAGCAGTCAGTCCTACAGACAACAGAAGTTTATAAGGTTAGGATTATGACCCCACAACAAAGCAGCAGCAACGAGTGAGCTAAATAAAACATAAACAACATCACTGTAATAAGAGACAACTCTTATACAGGGTTTATAATACATCAGGCACTTACATTAATATCCCCATTTTACTGATGAGGAAACTGAGGCGGAAAGAAGTTAAATGAATCTTGTCCAAGATCACAAAAGAAAGTGGTGCAGCTGGGGTTTGAATTTAGTCTGACTCCAGAATCTGTGCTCTAATTTCTAAATATTATAATATCTTCTACTGTAAATAGAGTGTGGGAAAAAACTCAATATTGACATCGATCCTGTCTATACACAACTAATGTCTAAGTGGTGATGATTTTGACCAGTTTGAGAACTATTTTCATTAGCACTACCTCTCACATTATTTGAGTTTTGTCAAGTCAAGCACCGAGCAATGAGGAGCAGCCTGCACCACTGGAACCTAACTGATGGCTATGATTCAACAGCTCTTGAGGATGACAGGTCCAGCCATCTGACTGTGAATAAGACATGAGACCTAAGACATGAGCCAAAGACATTATGCAGTTAGCATTACTTGTAGCAGGCACTAGGCTCAAAACATTCATATTGGCTATAAATTCACGTTTGTTTGTCCATCTGTTTGTTTTAACAGATAAACACCATGGGCCACAGGCCATGTTGGAGTTAGTGCTCTGATATTATACAGCTTCCTCCATTTGCTGCTTCTATTACCATTGTGCTCTCCTTGCTGGTCATCATTTAATACAGATGTGAAATTTTATTTCAACCAAAATAGAAAATTTTGCTTAGGTACCAACTGTGGGACTTAGAGATCAAATCCCAACCTCAGCTGCTTTCAGAAAAATCTTTAAAGCTTCAGTTATCAACTTAGCAGAATGGAGATTACAGTGTTCACCTACCCAGAGCAAGACAGTCTGAATAATGGAAGGTTACCAAATTATTGATTGGAACGATGATAAGAAAAATTGAGGAAATAATATATAAAGGTTCAGTAACTATGAAAAATTGCTTTCATGGTTGTTGTTGTTCAGTCACTAAGTCATGTCTGGTTGTTTGAGATCGCATGGCCTGCAGCACGCTAGGCTTCCCTGTCCTTCACTATCTCCCAGAGTTTGCTCAGACTCATGTCCATGGAGTCGGTGATGCTATCCAACCATCTTGTCCTCTGTCACCCATTTCTCCTCTTGACCTCAATCTTTCCCAGCATCAGGGTCTTTTCCAATGAATCAGCTCTTCACATCAGGTGGCCCAAATAATGGAGCTTCATCTTTAGCATCAGTCTTTCTAATGAATATTCAGGGTTGATTTCCTTTAGGATTGACTGGCTTGATCTCCTTGCAGTCCAAAGGACTCTCAAGAGTCTTCTCCAGCACCACAGTTCAAAAGCATCGATTCTTTGGTGCTCAGCCTTCTTTATGGTCCAACTCTTATATCCATATATGACTACTGGAAAAACCACAGCTTTGACTAGATGGACCTTTGTCAGCAAAGTGATGTCTCTGCTTTTTAATATGCTGCCTAGGTCTGTCATAGTTTTTCTTCCAAGGAGCAAGCAACTTTTAATTTCATGGCTGCAGTCATTGTCTGCAGCGATTTTGGAGCCCCCCAAAATAAAATCTGTCACTGTTTCTACTTTTTCCCCATCTATTTGCCATGAAATGATGGGACCAGATGCCATGATTTTAGTTTTTTGAATGTTTAATGGTATGAGGATTCAAATTTTAAAATAAAGACAGGCCTACTCTGTCATTTATACACTATCAAAAGAACAATCCTTGAAAATGTTTTTACTATCTCAAGACCCTATGTGTGCACACAATGTATATATTCACACACACAAACACATGAACATATATCATTTCAACTTCAAAAATAAAATCTTATATTCTGAAGAACGTACAAAATGAAAGGAAAAATAAAATGCATCTTTCAAAAAACCTATTTCAATCACTCTCTAGTCCCTATTCTAGATGATCTAAGACATATACTATAAATTAACATAAAGATGAAGAAGTTACTTTACAATTCTCCTGTGCTTATCAAATATTAAAAATATGCTACTTACATTGGGAACATTGTGGGAAGACCTGAGGCAGAAAAGAGTGGCTTATTAAACTGTCGGATGTCCCATAGTTTTAATGTATCATCACCTGATAAAGGAATGAGAAAAAAAGACAGAAAATAAATTTTGCAAAAACAAACAAACAAAAAAGAACCAGTTCCATGTTTAGAATTTGCTAAACTTAGTATATAACTTTAAGAATAGGACGGATGAGAGGAGGTGGGGGAAGGAGGGAGGGAGGGAGAAAGAAAGGAAAGAGGCAGGAGGGAAGGAAGAAGGAAGCAGATGCACATAACATGTTTTACTGTTTAACTGGGGAGCCTGAGAACAGTAGAAAGGTACAGGATAATGAACTAGCCTCCTAGAAGTGACTTTCCAGATTGATGTAGCATCTGTAGGCTAGGAGGAACCCTGGAGAATCTCTAAAGAGTGACTGTCTGCAGAGCAGATGGTAGTTTCCCTGTGGTGTATTTGTGCAAAACTTGACTTCTTAAGAAGATATTAATTTAACAACCATCAGGACTGAAAATAGTGCAATTCACAACAGATTCTTTTTCCCACTTGTGTGTGGGTGAAAATATCCATTAACATTAATGAGGGTGAGCCACGTGATTCTGTTCCCTGCAGGGTAACTCAATCTCTGTCTCTCATTCTTCACCTTGCTGGGGAGTACAGCTTTTCCAAGCCATTTAAAATATAATGAATATTCTTTAAAGAATCACTTTTGAAATATTTCTATAAGGCTACTAACTAATTCCTGTCCATAATGAAAGCCAGAACTCTTATAAGTAATACCTTTGCTGTTCTTGCTCCCCAGTGTCCACAGCTGAGACCTGCCTCCATCCCTGGGGTCCAATAAGGAATTAGTATCAGATGCAAGTGAGGTGAGTGGAGAGTTCAATAAAAAATCCCCATTCTCTCTCCTGTGACCCTGCCTCTGAAATCCAACTTTTGGCAGGTGCACTAATCCACAACTGGCTGGATTAGAGACCTGCTTATACTGGAAGAACGTTTTTGCTTTCAGCCTTTTTAAAAAAGCTTACCCATCCTCACAATCCTCAAACAAAAAGAAAACATTAATCTGTATTAAACAGTTTAGCTAGCCTGGCAGGTTCTGAAGCTAGCAGGAGCACCTCACGACACCCTGGGGACTTTGCTGAACAGAGAAATGTCCATCTGGCATATTCTATACATCCAGGAAAGAAAATGATGGACTACAGCAGACATGTTCTGCTGATGACATGTTACCCAATAGCTAGTATAGGATGGAAGGGGAAAGGAAAATTATCACTAAAATGTCTTTGACTGAAATGGAATTAATCTCATACTTCTAAGGCAGTAATAGCCAACTGGGTAGGGCTGACCTATTTCAAACCCTACAGGAAGAATTTTTAAAGTATGCTCCTCTCTTATTCCCCTTGTCTCTCCCCACTCTACCCAGGAGATTTGGATGTACCACTCTAGAGATGTAAGAATGAGTGACTGTGAGAATTTTCAAGTAGTGCACTTAGCATTTTAAAAACCCTCCTGGAGATTCAGATATACTCTTGGGCTAAAAATCACTGCTTATAAGTAAAGAGTATAGCGTGTGCATACGTGCTAAGCTACTTCAGTCGTGTCTGACTCTTTGTGACCCTATGGACCATAGTCCCCCAGGCTTCCTATCCATGGGATTCTCTAGGCAAGAATACTGGAATGGGTTGCCATGCCCTCCTCCACGGGATCTTCCCAACCCAGGGATAGAACCCACATCACTTATGACTCCTGCACTGGCAGGTGGGTTCTTTACCACTAATGCCACCTGGGAAACCCACAAAGAATACAGTATATGGTATTAAGTAAGAGTCATCTGAGGACTCAGAGAGCAGGTTAGACAACAAGATCCTACTGTATAGCACAGGGAACTCTGCTGAATGTTATGTGGCAGCCTGGATGGGAGGGGAGTTTGGGGGAGAATGGTTACATGTACATGTATGGTTGAGTCCCTTTGTCATCCACCTGAAACTATTACAACATTGCTAATTGGTTATATTCCAATATGAAACAAAAACTTTTTTAAAACAAAACAAAAAATAGGTTAGAATTGCCAAACCAAAATATACATTTTTATGCATATCCATTTTGCCATGTATACCATAAATAGAAAATACATGTACATGTGCTCTGATTTTTAAAATTATGTGAGGGTAAAATATATAAGACTTCTTTGGAAGAAAGAATTGGAATGGATTCCCCAAGGGTAAAGGAACACGGACCAGTTAAACCAAGGGGAAAGCCGTGCTACGTCTGTCTTCCTCGCTTTCACTAAACCCTATCAGTTCAGTTCAGTGTCTCAGTCATGTCCAAACCTTTGTGACCCCATGGACAGCAGCAGGCCAGGCCTCCCTGTCCATCACCAACTCCCAGAGTTTACTCAGACTCATGTCCATCGAGTCAGTGATGCCATCCAACCATCTCACCCTCTGTCGTCCCCCTTCTCCTCCTGCCCTCAATCTTTCCCAGCACCAGGGTCTTTTCTTCTTTCAGGAAAGGAACTCTGCTGTGATGTCCACAGTTTATACCAAGCACCTAGCATAATGCTTAGCTCAGAGTGGTTACTCAACATACAGTAGTTAAGTGAAAATGAATGATGTGAATAAACTATGTGAGAGAATAAATATAACATTGCTAGATTCATTTGCTCTATGGAATAAACACTGAATCCTTTATGTGATATTTAAGGCCATCTATAACATGGCTCCAACCTACTGAAGCCTGATTCTTTCCTCTCCCCAAAAATAAGCCTACTAGAAGATTCTCAGGCACACTCCACACATCCCTGTAACGCTTTGTTCATAAGCTACCCTTACTATTCTCTTATTTGCTTGTATACCACTTATTCATTTGAGAAAGATTTAGCAAAAAGTTAGAAACAACCTACATTCAACCATACGAGTATGGATAAGTCAACTTGTCAATACAATACGATCACAGGATTATGTAACTATTTAAAAAGTAACATCCAGATATACAACGTTGTATTAACTAAATTGAGTTAGTGTTTAAACTGAAAAAAAAATCAATGGTCGGCAAATAGAAGAGTTTGAAATACCAGACCCAGAACTATAAAATAATATAGAAAGAATATAGAATATCATCTACAAAATTCCATACTATAGAAGCAGAGGTCATCCTCAGAGGTTCCAAACACTGATGAAATTTGGAGGTAAAATCGAAACTTTGGCCAAAAAGTACATATTTTCTAAATTTTACTTGGTAATTTCCAATAAAAGAATACTGCCATGCTGAAAATACACTGTAATGAAAAAAACTAGACTGGCAAAGGCCATTAACAAAAGCACAGCTAGCTTTACTAAGTGCTAAGATATTAGTGTGATACTTGTTAGCGCTAAATATGATCATTTTACATATAGAAACACATCAAGAAGAAAGCTTTTAACCTACCTCCACGAGAAGCAAGGACAGTACCATCATAGGAAAAAGTCACGCAAGAAGTATCTGTGCCTGGGTCATGAGCTTGTTTATAGTGGAATTTCGGATGAACCTGTTTGCAAAGACAAGCAAAGTGCTAACTTCTCATCTGAATCCCAATCAGAACAGTTTTGTGGCAAGAATTATGTTATCATCCAGAAAATGGTACATAACAGCTATAATTTCACCTGAATATAGTTTTTTTTTTAATTCTGGAAAAATTCAAAGGGCTTTTAAAACATCTATTTGCTTTAATAAGAGAAAGGAAGAGACAAGGTTAAAGTTCTAGTGTTAGGAGGTATTTTTCAGACTGCCTCAGCAAGCTCTGAGCAACACAAGATTAGCCCCACACTTAGTTCTTCTTCTTATACTTGTAAAGTTTTAGGAACCATTTTCTATAGTTATCTGAATGAATAAATATAAATAAAAATTACTAATGAATATATTATTAACGCAAAAATATCATCGTGTTCCTAGTATATGTCAGACACTGTGCACACAGCTATAAGTACTGAACCCTCTTTGGTGCACATGTAGGATAAGGCTGTTGATAATGATGAGAGCTAACCTTACTCAGTGCTTACTGTATCCCAGGCACTATATCCTTTGCTACCTTTTGCCTATGGTGTTCTCAATTACTCTGCAAGATTCCCTTCATTGTACAGATTAGAAAACTAAGCACAGAGAATTTAGTACCTTAAGTACCTGTACCTAATGGAAGTTCTTGACTTAAATTCTTACTTATGACCTTACTCATACTGCTAACTATATTGTTTATATATCACCTATTTTACAAAACTGTTATTTCTTGTATCAGCAAATGTGTGACTGGGCCTCTGGCAAAAATAATGATGATTAAGCAACTTGAAGCATTTAGTCAGATATGTAGTTCTATATGAGATCAATGATTGTAATAATGTAACTCTAGATATAGGAAGAAGAAACAAGAAGAAATATTTTTCCTGGACTATAAAAGACTAGTAAGACAGGTAGGTGACCCAGAGACTTGGTTACTGTTAACAGCTTACCAGGTGGCGCAGTTGCTAAGGAATCTGCCTGCCAACGCAGGAGACGCAAGAGACAGGTTTGATCTTGCATGCAAGTGATGGATGGGTTTGATCTTGCATGCAAGTGATGGGTTTGATCACTGGGTCAGGAAGATCCCCTGGAGTAGGAAATGACAACCCACTCCAGTATTCTTGCCTGGGAAATCCTACGGACACAAGAGCCTGGCAAGTTATAGTCCATAGGGTTGCAAAGAGTTGGACACAACTGAAGCGACTGAATATGCACATATAATACACCAATCAGGTGGGATACAGAACATTAAAAGGTACAGAACCCACAGTAGTCATATCATAGAAACTTCAGCATGAACCCAAGAGCAAGCAGGCAGTTTCATTTTGATTGAGATTTTTATATCAAATCTGCTCTTCAATTATTAACTTCATTTTTTTCAGTCACTAAGTATGTCCAACTCGGCGACCCCATGGACTACAGCATGCCAGACTTCTCTGTCCTCCACTATCTCCCAGAGTTTGCTCAAGTTCATGTCCATTGATTCCGTGATACTATCTAAACATCTCAACCTCTGCCACCCTGTTTATAGAAGAATTTAGGATGAACCTGTTTGCAAAGACAAGCAAAGTGTTAACATCTCATCTGAATCCAGACAAGAATAGTTGTAGCATGAATATTTTATTTCATCATACAGAAATGATATATAATAGCCATATGTAAAATCTTAATTTACCTGAATATAGTTTTTTTTATTCTGGAAAAAATTTCAAAAGGCTTTTAAAATACCCATTTACTTCACTTTAACCAATAACAAAAGTTTTGTTCCATGAAATAAACTGGATAACCAGAAGAGATCTTAAATTTGCATAAAACATCATATGGACAATCTGCAATGAAAAATACACCCACATTTTGAAAAAAAAGTCAATGTGATTGAAAAACACTTCTGGCATAATATGGGAAATCTAAAGCTACAACTTCTCCTTTAACACCTTTTATAATCATCACAGGCAAAGTACATCATTCTTTAAGGAAGTTGAGATTGTTAGCTCCTTTACATAGGCTTCCGATTCTTAGAAGTGCCTTATCTTAGACTTGGACAACATCAAGTTTCAAATACTCACAGATGGGAAATGCAAGCACAAAAACCTAGTTTTAAAGGCCCTTTCTGAGATCACAAAGTACAAACTTCTAACTGGTAAAGTCACCCTTTCTGAGCAGATGGTCACAGAGCCTCCAGCAGTGAGGAACTCATTACGACACAAGCAACATGAGTGCATTTGTCTGGGTGGCTCTAATTGTAACACCTTTCTTAAACTGGATCCAAGACTCCCTTCCTTCTAACATCTCCTTGTGAGTCGGTCCTGCCTTCTTTTGGCTATGCTAATCCTAGTTTTTCCTCTCTAACAGAGACTGTCAAAATCTCAAAGAAAAATACGACGTCTTCCTCAAAGTCTTAAAAATATACCATTTTCTGTAATTTCTAAATAATCCAAATACTCTACGGTAGTAACCATAGAGTAAACCATGAGTTTACATCCAGCAGATTCCAATAACTTTCTATCACACTAATATGTAACTATCAGTGCAAGAGGAAAGACCACCCTGAAAAGCATCAAAACATGCTTTGTAATTAATAAAAACAGTGGAATAAACTATCTTAAATGAGAGAATTTAAATAAATTGCTAGGCTGAAAACTGGGGGAAATTCAGTAGAAAGAAAACTGGTCCTAGAGCCAAGTCAACCTGACCTAAAATTTCTGCTTACTACATTTTAGTTTGACAGTGGTCAACAGGCTTAATTTTTCTGTTCCATATTAAATAGTTTATTAATCTTGCAAATAACATGCCCTACACATCTTCCTTTCACTCTTACTCTTTCCCTCCAATTCCCAAAGTGACTGAGTTGCATTTAACCTACTATCTCCCTGCCTTGTGTCCACAGCACACATTTATTCAGTCTGTAGTCGGCACCTCCTCTTAGAAAGTTGCTGAAATGCAACTATGCTACCAAAAATCAAACTCTGAGAGCAAGATGAGACAAATGCTAGGCTATCTAACAAACTAGGTGTACTAACATCTAACTGTCCTCTCAAATCTACCCCTGCTGCTGCTGCTGCTAAGTCACTTCAGTCATGTCCAACTCTGTGCAGACCCATAGACGGCAGCCCACCAGGCTCCTCTGTCTCTGGGATTCTCCAGGCAAGAACACTGGAGTGGGTTGCCATTTCCTTCTCCACAAATCTACCCCTAGGTCCCCCTAAATAGACAGGGGATTCAACAGATTCACTGAGAATCTATTTTTAAGCTTAGTTATAATCAAGCTTAAAAATAGCTGGAGTGCGAAGTCAAGTGGGCATTAGGAAGCATCACCACAAACAAAGCGAGTGGAGGTGATAGAATTCCAGTTGAGCTATTTCAAATTCTAAAAGAGGATGCTGTTAAAGTGCTGCACTCAATATGCCAGCAAATTTGGAAAACTCAGTAGTGGCCACAGGACTGGAAAAGGTCACTTTTCATTCCAATCCCAAAGAAAGGCAATGCCAAATAATGCTCAAACTACCACACAATTGCACTCATCTCACACATTAGCAAAGTAATGCTCAAAATCCTCCAAGCTAGGCTTCAACAGTACATGAACTGAGAACTTCCAGATGTTCAAACTGGATTTAGAAAAGGCAGAAGAACCAGAGACTGAATTGTCAACATCCACTGGAACATAGAAAAAGCAAGAGAATTCCGGAAGAACATCTATTTCTGCTTCATTGACTACGCTAAAGCCTTCGACTATGTGGATCACAACATACTGGAAAATTCTTCAAGAGATGAGAATGCCAGACCACACTACCTGCCTCCTGAGAAATCTGTATGCAGGTCAAGAAACAACAGTTAGAACTGGACATGGAACAACGGACTGGTTCAAAATTGGGAAAGGAGTACATCAAGGCTGTATATTGTTACTTTGCTTATTTAACTTATATGCAGAGTACATCATGCAAAATGCTGGGCTGGATGAAGCACAAGCTAGAATCAAGACTGCCAGGAAAAATATCGACAGCCTCAGATATGCAGATGATACCACCCTTATGGCAGAACGCAAAGAGGAACTAAAGAACCTCTTGATGAAAGTGAAAGAGGACAGTGAAAAAGCTGGCTTAAAACTCAGCATTCAAAAAACTAAGATCACGGAATCTGGTCCCATCACTTCATGGCAAATAAATGGGGAAATAGTGAGAGAATTTATTTTCTTGGGCTCCAAAATCATTGCAGATAGTGACTGCAGCCATAAAATTTAAAAAACACTTGCTCCTTGGAAGAAAAGCTATGACCAACCTTGACAGCATATAAAAAGCAGAGACATTACTTTGCCAACAAAGGTCCATCTAGTCAAAGCTCTGGTTTTTCCAGTAGTCATGTACGGATGTGAGAGTTGGACCATAAAGAAAGTTGAGTGCTGAAGAATTGATGCTTTTGAACTGTGGTGTTGGAAAGGCTCTTGAGATTCCCCTGGACTGCAAGGAGATCAAACCAGTCAATCCTAAAGGATATCAGTCCTGAATATTCACTGGAAGGATTAATGCTGAAGCTGGAGTTCCAAAACTTTGGCCACGTGATGCGAAGAACTGACTCATTTGAAAAGACCCTGATGCTGGGAAAGACTGAAGATGGGAGGAGATGGGGACAAAGGAGGATGAGATGGTTGGATGGCATCACGAATGCGATGGACATGAGGTTGAGTAGGCTGTGGGAGCAATATGTGAACCGTGAACTTCCAGAAGTTCAAGCTGGATTTAGAAAAGGCAGAGGAACCAGAGATCAAATTGCCAACATCTGATGGATCATCGAAAAAGCAAAAGAGTTCCCGAAAAACATCTATTTCTGCTTTATTGACTATGCCAAAGCCTTTGACTGTGTGGATCACAAGAAACAGTGGGAAATTCTGAAAGAGATGGGCATAGCAGACCACCTGACCTGCCTCTTGAGAAACCTGTACGCAGGTCAGGAAGCAATAGTTAGAACTGGACATGGAACAACAGACTGGTTCCAAATAGGAAAAGGGGTGCGTCAAGGCTGTATATTGTCACCCTGCTTATTTAACTTATATGCAGAGTACATCATGAGAAACCCTGGGCTGGAGGAAGCACAAGCTGGAATCAAGATTGCCAGGAGAAATATCAATAATCTCAGATATACAGATGACACCACCCTTATGGCAGAAAGTGAAGAAAAACTTAAGAGCCTCTTGATGAAAGTCAAAGAGGAGAGTGAAAAAGTTGGCTTAAAGCTCAACATTCAGAAAACTAAGATCATGGCATCCAGTCCTATCACTTCATGGCAGATGGGGAAACAGTGGAAACAGTGGCTGACTTTATTTTTCTGGGCTCCAATATCACTGCACATGGTGACTGCAGCCATGAAATTAAAAGACGCTTACTCCTTGGAAGGAAAGTTATGACCAACTTAGAGAGCATATTAAAACGCAGAGACATTACTTTGCCAACAAGGTCCGTCTAGTCAAGGCTATGGTTTTTCCAGTGGTCATCTATGGGTGTGAGAGTTGGACTATAAAGAAAGCTGAGCACTGAAGAATTGATGCTTGTGAACTGTGGTGTTGGAGAAGACTCCTGAGAGTCCCTTGGACTGCAAAGAGATCCAACCAGTCCATCCTAAAGGAGATCAGTCCTGGGTGTTCATTGGAAGGACTGATGTTGAGGCTGAAACTCCAATACCTTGGCCACCTGATGCAAAGAGCTAACTCATTGGAAAAGACCCTGATGCTGGGAAAGATTGAAGGCAGGAGGAGAAGGGGACAATAGAGGATGAGATGGCTGGATGGCATCATCGACTCGATGGACGTGGGTTTGGGTAGACTCTGGGAGTTGGTGATGGACAGGGAGGCCTGGCATGCTGCGGTTCATGGGGTCACAAAAAGACGGACCTGACTGAGTGACTGAACTGAACTGAACTGGGAGCTGGTGATGGATAGGGAAGCCTGGTGTGCTGCAGTCCATGGGGTGGCAAAGAGTCAGACACAACTGAGCAACTGAACTGAACTGAACTGAAGCAAAGGTACCACGTATCTTGTATCATCTGTCAACCTAGCATCTCATTAGTGTTTCTTCTATAAATAACAATGTGATTACCTACCTTCCAGAAGGAGAGCTGCAATTAAAAAATCCTGGGAAACTAGAGCTGCACTATTAACAAAATAAAGCAGCTTCTATCTGTAGGGTTCTAGAAAATTTCATGAATTCTTAGAAGTGATAAAGACAGTGATTAAATAGTAACTGAAATGGGAAAGTCTTTTTGAAATGGCTAGCCTAGTGCCTGCATATGACGGTCAGTCAATTTAACATGTGCTCCTACTTCTTAATTTCTGAGCACCAAAGCCTAGTCCATTAATTCCTTGATCAAGGATAAAAACCATTTGCAATAGAGGCAGGGAAGCAAAGTGGTTAGTCTCACAGTCTGGTGTGAGACTACTCAAGTGTATGAATTCTAGCTCTACCACTTATTAGCTATCTTAACAGTCGGGAAAAAGGAGGATCAATAACACTACCTACCTCATAGGGTTATTGTAAAGATAAAATGAGAAAGTTTAGGTCAAGTCCTTAGAAAGGAGACTAACAATCAATAAGTGTTGGCCGATAATAATGGTATTGTGAACCTGCTGTGTTCCAAGTACTGTGCTAGGTGTATTACATAGACTATTTTTATTCATCATGTAAATCCTTGCAAAGTAGGTACATTTTTCATTTCATAGATAAGGGAATAGATTCAGAGAGGATGAATAATCATTCTAGGCTTAAGGTCAGTAGCAGGACTCATGCCACCTTGGTTGACTCTCAAAATCATATTTCTTTACCTTGAAATTGCTTGATAAAGAAAAACTGTGAAAATATGTTGTATCGTCTTTAAAACAGAGTTTAAAAGCAATACTGTATTTAATACCACTGAACTGTACATTAAAAATAATTAAGATGGTAAAAAAAAAAACCCCAAGGAAAAGACTGGGAAAGATTGAGGGCAGGAGGTGAAGGGGATGACAGAGGATAAGATGGTTTGATGGCATCACTGACTGTATCATGGACTCAGTGGACATGAGTTTGGGCAAGCTCCAGGAGTTGGTGATGGAGAGGGAAGCCTGGCGTGCTGCAGTCCACGGGGTCGCAAAGAGTCAGACACAACTGAGTGACTGAACTGATAATCAAGCAATTCCAATCAATTCTATATTTTCAATCACATGTTAGGGTTACTTGCTATACCACCAGTATTAAAAATGTTCCAGGATTCTTTTAAACGCCAAGAGTAAACAACAGAATGAGTATAGATGGGTGCGTGCACGCACGCACGCTTAGTTGTTCAGGTGTGTCCGACTCTCTCAACCCCATGGACTGTAGCCCACCGGGCTCCTCTGTCCATGGGATTCTCTAGGCAAGAATACTAGAGTGGGCAGCCATTCCCTTCTCCAGGGGATCTTCCCCACCCAGGGATCAAACTCAGTCTCCTGCACTGCATGCAGATTCTTTACCCTCTGAGCCACCAGGGAACCCCCAAAATACAGGCCTAGACTGAATATAATTTCCTCCTGTTTCTCTGACTTTGGAGATATATAGTAAGGATTATGAGAATAATGTATACAAAAGTATAGGAACTGTCATATAAAAGTACTTTTCAATTCGCTATTCCCACAAAGTCATTTCAATTACAGAAAATTAGACAATAAAACCTCTCCAAAAGATTCTGCAATAGTCAAATTAATATACTGTATGAACATGGCATTCCTAGAGATAGAAGAGATGGGCAGACAACAAAGATACTGCTTAATATCTACAATCAAAAAGAGAGAGAAATAGAGAAGCAGGAGGCTAAAGATGGTAATTTCAATTAAAAAAAATCATGATCTCTTGCTCTGTTCCTATATCTGACCCTATTTTCAGATCAGAAACCAATTGACTATAGAGGTAGCCAGATTCCTAAGAGGACGGACAGTGCTCCTCAGTGGGGCAGTAATTCTCGTCCTTCCAAAAATGGATTGTTGACTATAGACTGAATAAAGTAGTAGTCTCAACTGTAGCCACCATGCTAACTGGGATATCAGTATAGCTAGAGCAGACTAACAAGCCTTGGGTTGACTTGGACTCAAGGAGTTCGCATTGGCCTGGCCAAAGTTTTCAAAGAACTGTACTGCAGTCTGAGATTCTTCTTAGCCAGCCCTCCTTTGTTGCCTCCCTCTCTCCTTCACAGGAGTCAGATCTGCATCACCACCTGATACTCTCCAGCTCTCCACACACTTTTCCCTTACAGGAGATTTGGCAACAAATCTTTTATGCATCTAATGCTGCCTTAACATTTGCTTCTCTGAGAACCCTAACTAACAGAGGACATCAGCAAACAAGACACAAGCAGAGAATTGTAAAGGCATATATGTAGGGACTTTCTTTCTTGCTGCTTTTGGAACCCTTGTGAAAAATTACAAGATGCTTTCTGGATGACCACGGACATGTGTCCAGTCATCCCACAGCACCAGCGGACAACTAGCCAATAGCCAGACATGCTGGTGAGGCCAGTCTAGAGTACCCAGCCTTGACGGAGCGGTTAGTTAAGTGCAGATGCAGTAGAGAAGCCAAGCCAGTTCAGACCAGATCTGCCCCCGACCCAGAGAATTGTGAGAAATAATTACTGCTTGTTGTTTTAAGCTACTAAGTTCTAGGGGAGTTTCTTATGCAGCAAAAGCTAACTAATACAACACATGAAGGATGTGAACAAGGTGGAGCAGATCGTAAGCATTATATGTGTCTAACATTATTATGGGTCAGGTGATACTACAGGAGCATTAATAAAGTTTTAAGAAGGTTAATTCTTGCTCCCCTACCTTAGCACTCTACCAAATAATGTTCATCATAAACTAGTCCCGCTGCTGCTACTGCTGCAAAGTCGCTTCAGTCGTGTCCGACTCTTAGCAACCCCATGGACTGTAGCCCACCAGGCTCCTCCATCCATGGGATTTTCCAGGCAAGAGTACTGTACAAACCAACAATTAAAATTAATTCAACTGTATCATGTCTGTACTTTATATAATCATTACACTCCGCTTTCACCTTTTTGCATCTGCCTGTGAGAATAAAAGTTCTCTCTAGTAATGTTTCTTAATCTTTGCTGGCATTGCTTGAGATAATTATTGTCTCTAGATAGTTGTAGAGTGTTTTCATCCAGTTGCAGCCATTTCTTCTATATATTCTTTGACACTAAGACAATGATTCCAGAAGACAATATTTGAGTAAGAGAGGTGAATACTTGGAAATAGCTCATTCATGGAAAACACAGAAGGGAGGGTTGTGTGCTTAAATTGCTTTTCTTTATGTTACCAGATGAATAACATTTCTGATCCTTTCTTTCAAGTAGGTCAGCCTCAGATTATTTCTTTCCCAGGCTCATCATCTGAACTCTAAGAACCCCAATGAGTCTTAGAGCACAGCATAATATGTAATGTATCACATATCATGGTGCTTACAAGATGAACATAAAAAATATAGCAAATGAAACTCTGAACTTTTGAGCATGTTTCAAGGAAACAACATATTTCATACCAAGTTGACAGTTTCCAAGCTCCTAACTTTTTTTAAAATAGATAATTATATTCCAGCCAAGATGTTGTCCCCTTTCCTCATTCCTTTCCACTCTCTACCTCTCTTCCTTTATTTTTTAAAAATAAAGACAAAGACAATGATATCTGACAAAGGTTTCTGGAAAGTCCATTTATCATCTCTCATAAAATAGTGTAATAATAAAATTTTTAGGATCCATATTTACAACATCAATCACATTTACTGAGGACCCATTATACACACAACATAGAGATGACAAATGAAGAGACAGTGTAGAATCTTCTTACAATGATTCACAAGTTGGGAAAGGAGAAGAAACACTTAAGACCTCTTATTCTTTCATAAAACATTTCCTGCATCAAACGTAAGCCAGGTTTAAAGGGCATCAAAATGACTAAGAACTGACTTCTGCCATAATAAGGACACTCACAGGAGGGGTGAGGGGAGGGCGGGAGGAAGTGAGAGGGAGCGCGTATGACCAGAGCTGAACTTGTCAGCAGGACTCTCCACTCTCAGTCCAGGTTCACTGCTGCAACCCCTGTGATTTCAGAAAACAGTTATGACCATAGCATTTATTCTTCAACTGTATTTGGCAACGAGATAGCCCAGCCTTCATTCGTCACTGGACAATGTTGCAATTTCATGTGTTTGGTCATCTCGGACCAGGTGAACGCAGTGTGCCACTACCTAGGGCTCTGTCTGATGACCAGCTGGAAGCTGCAGCTGCAGAAGGCTCAGCCACGAGCTCTGTGAGTCACAGGCAGAACATGATGCCACTGCTCTGGAATCTTCTGGCTCCCCATGTGCTTGCAACTTGAAATTCAAGGTGTTTACTTTAGTCTATAAAACAAACCCCTTATGGCTCGGGCACAAGTTACCTTCACATTAATCTCCCTTCTTATAAACCCGAGCTGAGATCAGCTGGTATCCCAGTTAGGCACTCGAGATTTATGCTTCAGAAATCTGGATGCAAATAAAGGTTAGAGCCCTACAAAAAACTCCTGCTTTTAGGATTGCAAGAAAGCATGAAATCAAACTTTGGACTTGGAGACTCCATTTCTAACCTCTGAGACATCATATAGACTCATTTAAAGATGGGGCCGTTACCTTATTAGAGCTTTTAAATATCTGGTATATTTTACTATTATAATTTTAAGCAAAGTATAAGTTTACTGGGGGAAAAAATGAGGTAATACAGAATCTCATATGATATTTTGTGGCTCTCTAAATGAGGATACACCTATGTCACCAAAAGGAAAGATTTAAGAAGAAAGTCCTTCTAAAGAGAAGTCTCAAAGCAGGGTTTCCCAAAAGATGTTGTGCTTAACATCATCAGATGTAGGGGTGGGGGATGGGATGGGGGTCATTCTATAGCCAAGAAAGCCTGGGAAACCAGAGTTTATTTGCATACCATGGCCTTGTCTTGAAGATTCACAATGCACATTAGTAGATTAAAAGCCAGGGTCTTTTAAGCAGTAGTCCTAGAATAAATCAACTTCTCTAACATTTCCAAAGCTTATTTCACTATGGAACCATTTTTTTTTCCCTCCTTCTTTTCAGAAAGTACTTACTAACATGAACAGAATTAACATTCTCTGGATCTTAATTGGGGAACTATATATTTAGAGCAAGGGTTAGTAAACTTTTTCTGGAAAAGGCCAGACAGTAAATATTTTAGGCTTTGGGGACTGTAAAGTCTCTGTTGCAACTATTCACTTGTGCTGTGACAGTATGAAAGCAGCCACAGACGGTAAACAAGTGGATGAGGCTGTGGTCCAATAAAACCTTATTTATAAAAAGAGGTGGCAGGCTGGATTCGGCCTGTAGTTTGCTGACCTTGGATCTACAGAGAAGAAAAATCTTTGGGAGAGGCACTCTATTTGTAAAAATCATTGTTATATAAACTAAAAAGGCTTCCTTGTGATTCAACAATAATTTTAGCTTGTAACACTAATGGTGATGGCAATAGTAATAATAACAACAGGTACATTTACTGAACATACTGCTACTTGATGCAACATAAAATTTCCTAATTTCATTCTTAAAACAAGCCTCCTGTAATTATCATCTCATTTAACAACCAAGAAAACTGAGGCTTAGAGAGGTAACTTACCCAAAGAATATGACTAATAAATAGAGCAAAAATTGGAACCCTGAATCTAACTCTAGAAACTGTACTCCTTACTAAAACACCATTTTTTTTTTACTTATTTATGTATCTATATTTACATTTGCAGCCGTGTTTTAAACTAGGCTGGTTTTGGGTTTGCACAGATTATTACTATAATAGCTCTAAATGAACTGCATCTCCTTGTACTCCCAGGAAAGGCAATGCAAGGAGAGAGATGGATAACATAAAGTAACTTTTTTCTTCTTCAAACCTCATTTTTTTTTTTTTACACTATTAGGGATTTCTGGGAAAAAATGTTATTACAAATTCCATCTAAGGCAGAAGCTACCAGCCTTTCATCCATACAGGGGCAGTGAAAATCACAAACCAGTCATTTTTCAGCTCCTCTAGCCCCGGTCAATGGGATGTGGCACATGATAATACAGCTAATACAGTAAATGCTAAATTTATAGCATTTACTCTGAGCTAGACACTGTCCTGGGAGAAGGCAATGGCACCCCACTCCAGTACTGTTGTCTGGAAAATCCCATGGATGGAGGAGCCTGGTGGGCTGCAGTCCATGGGGTTGCTAAGAGTCGGACACGACTGAGTGACTTCACTTTCACTTTCCACTTTCATGCACTGGAGAAGGAAATGGCAACCCACTCCAGTGTTCTTGCCTGGAGAATCCCATGGACAGAGAAGCCTGGTAGGCTGCAGTCCATGGGATCGCACAGAGTCAGACACGACTGAAGTGACGCAGCAGTAGCAGCAGCAGCAGACACTGTCCTAGGTGTGTGGTATTAACCTCTTAAAATCCTTCAAGAGCCTTATGAAATAAGTACTATTATATCTTTGTTTTTCAGGGAGAGCATGGTGGTGCAGAAAGGTAAGGTCATGTGGTCAGTCAGTGGCAGGGCCAGGATTTGAACCCAAGCAGCCTGGCTCTGGGACCTGCACCTTTAACCACCACTGTACTCATACATCCTCATGGCTCTTCTGACTTGAGTCTCCCTCAGCTCGGACCCCCATTTGCAACTAAGGTGGACCTGGACTCTGTAGCACCCTTGCTCTTTCCGTATTAAGCCAGTCCTCTCCTCAATCACCAAGGGAATTTGAAGGTGAAAGGTGGGAAAGTGCAGCAAGACAGTGAAGGCGGGCTAGTGGGTGAGCAAACACAACAGTTTTTGGTAACAGATAAAGTCACTGTCCATGACCAGACCCAATTCCAGGTCACTAGCTCAACTCAGCCCATAAGCATACGCTGACAAGCCTTTACTCAAGAAGATCATACTGAGAGTCCCTGAAGTAATTTAAAGCTTGGTAAATAACACAGGACACAGCTAGCAATGAGGAGATCCTACTGACTGTTGTGGATCTCCTGAGCTGCCCTTGTGCGATGCTGCTACCTTTTTGCATCCATCTTTACTCCTAAGCTTGGAGTAACAGGAGTTAGGATCTTAGACTGGCAACAGCACATAAAAAACACAAATGTGGACACAAGCGCAGCTTTCAATTCAGCTCTTTAATTGAAGAGGAACTTGAAAGCCACTATGCCAACACCGGAAGCACGGTGCCGTGGAATGACCTGCCTAGACAGGAGGGAAAGCCCGGCGGTCCCCCCTTTGAAGTCCAGCTGCCTGAGATTCACTGGCAGCCGACCTTCAAAGAGAGCCGATGCTTCCTTCCCTCAGCCTGGCCGCCAAGCTTCCCGGGCAGCTGAGCAGATTTAGCCACTCTCTGCCCAGCTGTCTGTGAACTCTGGCAGCCAGTTCAAGTGAGGGATAGAGAGGTGGTGCGGGAGGGAGTGGGAGGAAGAGTGAGTGGGGGGGGGGGTTGGTGGAGGGTGGCGGGCCCAGTGGCGCCAGGGCAAAGAGGATGCTGGGTCCCCTTGGAGCCAACTTTATCAATGTCAGTCAAAAGACCAAGCTTCCAAGGGGAGCCCAGTCCAGCGCCACTACAAAGCAACTACTGGGTAAGCACAGAAATTTCAAATACTTCATCCTTCAAAAGCTGAGTGAATCTCAAATGCACTCTCCTACAGATGCCCCAGTTGCTGCAGAAAGCAGTCCACGCTTGACATAGGGGCACAGGGGACAAAGTTCAGGTCGAGAATCAAAAATGCACCATCCTTTACTAATTTTGATTTTCCAGCATTGTGAGTTTATGCTTCTTGGGGACTTTTGGGGTTGTTTGCCCAGTTTGTTGTGGCAACCCTTCTGTTCCCCTGGCAGCCAGTAGCTGAAACCACTTCTCTGTTTCTGGGCCTGTGTGGCAGATGCTTGGAGAAGACTGACGCGTAGAACATAAACATCACCAGTGTGTTGGTACGTTTATCCTCTGGAACCATATGCTTGAAACAGGGGACTGTGTGTGTTGTCAGCTGCAGGTGCAAAAGGGATACAGAACAGCCCTACTGGTGACAGCGAACTTTCAGAAGAAGTCTATCTAAGAACCAGATCTTCTGTTTGGTAAAGTGGGAGGCTACGAAAGTGACAGACATACAGAAAAATGGAAACCAAAGAACCGAAGCATCATGAACGGAGGAGTCAATTATTAGATCTGCATTTCAGATGGAGCCCTCTGGAAGCCACCTGGAGAGGAAGAGAGGAAGACTGGAAGCCAGAGTAAAAATGATGATCAATTTCATGAAGCCTTTCCTCTAGCTTTGTACAATTTGGTTAGGAAAGACATGCAAGGACAAGCTTGTACTGAGCACCATGACAACATGAGGGAAAGACCTAAGTACTCACATAGACTACTGTATTAAGTCACTAGCTACAAACACATCCTCCTCCCTGCTCTTTAGATGTCTTTAAAACTGTATGACACAGCAGCCCAGCATTAAGTGTAATGATATCAAAGAGACACAATCCAGGACTTCCCTGGTGGTACACTGGATAAGAATCTGCCTGCCAATGCAAGAGACACAGGTTTGATCCCTGGTCCGGGAAGACCCCACATGCCGTGCAGCAACTAAGCCCGTGGGCCACAACTATCGAGCCTGTGCTCGAGAGTCCAGGACCTGCAACTGCTGAAGCCTAGATATCTTGGAGCCAGTGCTCTGCAAGAAGAGAAGCCACCACAGTGAGAAAACCCAAGCACCGCAACTAGAGAGCAGCCCCTGCTTGCGCAACTAGAGAAAAGCCTGCACCGCAACGAAGATCCAGAACAGCCAGAAATAATAAATAAAAATCACAAAAAAGAAACAATCCAAAACGTATTATCTGACTTTAAAAGTAATAACACTAAGCCTACAGAAGGAGCACCAATTAATATTTGCTGAAATCAGTCCAACTTTTTTCACTTATTCTACAAATATGTATGGAATCCTTGCCACGTGCAGGGCACTATGCCAGGTACTGCAGGTAACACATTAGTATTAATGAAATGGCTCCTTTCTCTCCAGGAGATCTGGCCAGAAAGGGAGGCAAACATAAAGACAAATATTTAGACTGCGTTGTGCAATAAAAAATGGTAGTATCCCCTAGTTATATAAAAATCCACAAAATAGTGGTTAACTCTTCCATGGCAGTATACTGGTGATAGGTTGGAGGTGGAGGAAAGAGAAATCGGGGAAAGTCTGGTAGGAGGCTTGACTGTGCTCAAGGTTAAGGAGGAGATCACTAGGAATACAAAAAAGTTTTTTACTCCCCTAGAGGGCTCAGAATACATAAGACTCAGAACTGTGACACAGCACGTAGCTTTTGGAACCACAGGAGGTACTACAAACGAATCTGTAGCCTGTAAGACTGGAGAGCAGGAGGTCAAATCATTAGTGGCTTCATATGCGTTATGAAGAGTTTATCTGTACCCATGGGCAACGCTGAGCCTCTGAAGGGTTTTGAGGAGAGAAGGGTAATATGATCATATCTGTATTTCGAAAGATTACTCTGCAGTTGTAGGAAAGATAAACTGGAAAAGGGAAGACTGAGGACAGGCAGAAAAGTTAAGAAACACCTGCAGCGGTCCAAGTAGGAGCAGGTGGGGCTTGCAGTTGAGTGATGGAGGAGTACGTCCATCAGCTTAAGTTGTATCATTAACTGTGATACGGGCAGTTTTCCACGCATAAGTGAAGTGGACACGGCAAATACTGTGTACCTTGGGTAGGAACCTGACAACGAAAGAAGGAAGAGTTGAATAAGGCTTTTGTTAAATCAGCTAAATAAGAAGCAGAAGCTTCAGCATATTTTCTAGGAGCCAGTAGGGATAAAAAGGATAAAAATACAGGAAAGGGAGTAACTGATAGAATTAAGTCTCAGAGGAAGCAGGAAGAATGTGATCAAGTGCACAGGTGGAAGGATTAGTCAGGAACTAGAAGAGAAAGACCTCTTCCTTGGAGACTTCAAGGAAGGAGGCTGAGAGACCAGAAAGTCTGATCACAGAGACACATTTATACATAAGAGGGTGAAAAATCTGACAAAAGTCCAACCTAGTATCCTTACTTTCCCATGTGAAGGAGAGTTGACTGAGTAGGGAGCAAGGGACTATAAAATGGACCAGAGAAGAGCAGGGAATGTTTGAAAATACCCAATGAGATGAAATGACAGAGATAACTGAATAGGAAAAAAGAAGAGATTACCAAAGGCAATGAGGGCCAAGGAGAAAACATATATCATAAACCTGGAATGGTAGCAACCTGAAAAACTGACTTTTATCAGGCTGGACTGGAGCTAGACTGAGGAAGCAAAGGAACCACACTTCTGGGGCTAATAGGCAGTAAACAAAAAATAAAGAACAGCTAACAATCTCAGTAAAATGTATACTGCAGAAGTCAAATGACCTTTTCTCCAAGGACTACAGCCCAGGGTTAACTGGCTTAAATTTGTGTTTTGCACCTCCAGATCAAAGTTAAGATCAATGTAATGCAACTTTAACTTGGTAGCTCAATTATAAAAATAAAACTTTTAAAAAATGTACACTTTATTAAAGAAAATGCCTTCACAACAACTAAAAATGGTAGTTTTACTTATTCTGGGATTCTCCAGGCAAGAATACTGGACTAGGTTGCCATTCCCTTCTCCAGGGGATCTTCCCTATCCAGGGACTGAACTCAGGTCTCCCCCATTGCAGGCAGATTCTTTACTGTCTGATCCACCAGGGAAGCCCATTCTGAGCACAGCATTAACTTATTTTTTAAAAATCAGGAGTTCCAATGACACTCACTTAAGAAATCAATGTGAAGGAAATACTTACTGGTTGCCTTCAAGGACCCTGCCATTTTGCTGTGCTTGTAGGAACAGACACAAAAACACAATGCTATCTTCAAGATGATGATGCTTTAACTCACCTTCTAAGTACTTAAATAACTTTCTTTTATCTGTCAAAAATCTCCTCACTCATTAAATTTGTTCATGATCCTGGCGACGTGACTCTCACTAAAACCACAAAAATGGACACTGATCAAGTAGTAACTATCAGAGAAAAAGGTTTTCTTAGAAAGTATTTTCAACCACATGATAGCACGTGTATGTGGGATCTAAAATACGACATAAGTGAACTTGTCTACAAGACAGACTCTCAGATACAGAGAACGGACCTGTGGTTGTCAAGGGGCTGAGGAAGAAGGGGCTAGCGGATGCAAACCACTGTACAGAGAATGCAAACCACAGGTCCTACTACATGTACAGGGAACTATATTCACAATCCTGTGATAAACCATAATGGAAAAGAATATGAAAAAATACACACACACTCATATAAAACGGAACCACTTTGCTGTACGGCAGAAATTAACACAACATTTTAAATCAACTATATTTCAATAAAATACATTTTAGAAAAGTATCTTCATTTATTTTTTAATTCAAATAAGAGAGAAGAAATGAATAGAAATTTATAAAAATCTATATGCACTCAAGAAATTAGGGATTTCCAGCTTTTCCGAATAAACTAAAAGACATTACAGCCCTTATTTCCACATTACAACAACAGGCTGATGGAGGATATGTATGTGGAAAAAACCAGTTTTCATCTGTAGTTTTCCATCACTATTCACACAGAATACTTCACTTCTGACACTTCTGGTTACCAAATGTGTGGGGGGTTTTCCCCCACACCAAGCAGTTATCCAAGACATCAGCACAGAGTCCTCCAGTGGAGCTCAATTCTGACCCTACGGAGGGCAAAGTTCAGCCCTACAAGTCTGCACCACCCCACTCCCACTTCAGGTGCCAATCACAAGCGGGAGATCCCCAGCCTCCTTGGGTTCAACTAATTTGCTAGAGCAACTCACTGAACCCTAACAAATACTTATGTGCATTGATTAATTTATTACAGAATGTGATAAAGAATACAGATACACAGGGTGAGGTCTGGCTTCTGTCCCATGGAGTTGGAGTACATCACCCTCTCAGTACATGGACGTGTTCACTAACCTGGAAGCTCTCCCAACTCCATGCTTCAGGGATTTTTATGGAGGCTTCCTTCTCTAGAGAAGTGGGGAACAGGGCTGATAATTCCAGGCTTCTAATCATGTGGTCCTTGTGGTGACCAGCCCCCATCTAAGAGCCATCCGAGTCACCAGACTGGAACAAAAGCTGCTCCCAGTATTCTCATCACATAGGAATTTACAAGCGTTTTAGAAACCCTGTGTCACGGATTGGAGATGAAGACCAAATATATGTATTTCTTATAAATCACAATATCATAGAGGGGGGAAAAAAGACTGCATTAAGGTAACATGACAAAAGAAGTTGTCTTAATTTGAAGTAAAGAAGATGTAACATTTAACAGTAAGATATTATTAAACATAAGCATAGGGATGCACTGAACTTTTTTTTTTTTTTTTTTGGCCAATAGCTATAATTTATTAAGTGCTTAGAATTTTTTCCAGCATTTTTGTTATTTGGTGCACTGAATATTTTAATCAAGGCAGAATGTTTCCTCCTTCGAGCAGACAGATATGTTTTGGGAATGGACACAAACCAATCTTTTTTGGGATCCAATACTGAGATCCAAGAAAAATATTCAAAGTATTTATTAGCATTTACCTTTACCTTGTAAAACATTTACTTATCTAAACTGTGCTATCTCCATAAGCTCAAAATATTTTCTTAAATGATCCTTTTCACCTGAGTTTTAATGGAAAAATATTGAGGATCTGCTGTTCATCAGTATGTCAAATTCTGAAGGGCTATCTATAAGTGCATCTACTTCTAAGATGCTTCCCACCACCTGCAGGTGGCAGGCACAGATGATGAGCTTTGGTCCTAGGCAAAAATAATCAACTGCCGACAGAGCAGGGAACCCTCCTACCTCCTGGCCCCAGCCCTTCTACGCAAAGGTCATACATCACAGAGAAACGTGAAGGACAGATCACCTGCCAGACCCAACACCCCTTAAGACACAAAGTAGTGTCTGGTTTGTTATGAAGTCAAAGGAAGGAAACTTGCCCGTGTTCTAGATCCAAACTGTCTAACACGGAAGTCACTTGCCACATGCGGCTGCTGAGATCAAGAAATATGTTTACTAGAGATCTC
Organism: Bos indicus x Bos taurus; assembly: GCF_003369695.1. NCBI lineage: Eukaryota > Metazoa > Chordata > Mammalia > Artiodactyla > Bovidae > Bos > Bos indicus x Bos taurus. The sequence goes on from NC_040095.1 coordinate 36,546,428, forward strand.
TTCTAGTAAACAACTAGGGTACTCTTTCTGCCCCCTTCTGATGCCTATGTCAGAAGCTTTCTTTATCTCCTTTATACTTTAATAAAACTTTATTACACAAAAGCTCTGAGCGATCAAGCCTAGTCTCTGGCCCCGGATTGAATTCTTCTCCTCCGGGGGCCAAGAATCCCGGTGTCTTCGCGTGATTCAACAACAACCTTTCATCTTGGGGGCTCGTCTGGGATCCTTCAGGACAAGGTAAGGATGCTTGGAGCTCTAGTTCTTTGTTCTCTTAGCAAACACGTTTTCTGCTGTGCTTTACTAACTCTATGGTGTGCTTGTGTGAATGAATAACATGCCCTGCGTGAAGCAAGTAAGGAGCCCTGCTCTGCGGTTCCACGGTGATCTTATATGGCTTATGGCAGAAACCTGTCAGGGGTTATACCGACCTGCCAATGCCAAGAGGCACCCAATGTCTCCTTCGGGAACCGACCAGAAATGGGCAAAGCGTGTGGACTGAACTCTCCTTTCTCGGTCAAACTTTTCAGTCTCTTTGAGCATTTCATAACTCCTTGGGAATTAGAAGTACTAACCTAATCTATGGCAACCCACTCCAGTACTCTTGCCTGGAAAATCTCATGGACGGAGGGGCCTGGTGGGTTGTAGTCCATGGGGTCGCTACGAGTCAGACACGATTGAGCGACTTCACTTTCACTTTTCACTTTCATGCATTGGAGAAGGAAATGGCAACCCACTCCAGTGTTCTTGCCTGGAGAATCCCAGGGACGGGGGAGCCTGGTGGGCTGCTGTCTATGGGGTCGCACAGAGTCGGACACGACTGAAGCGACTTAGCAGCAGCAGCAGCAGAAATCTCTTCAAGAAAATCAGACATACCAAGGGAACATTTCATGCAAAGATGGGCACAATAAAGGACAGAAACAGTATGGACCTAACAGAAGCAGAAGATATTAAGAAGAGGTGGCAAGAATACATGGAAGAACTATACAAAAAAATTCTTCATGACCCAGATAACCACGATGGTGTGATCACTCACCTAGAGCCAGACATCCTGGAGTCCAAAGTCGAGTGGGCCTTAGGAAGCATCACCATGAACAAAGCTAGTGGAGGTGATGGAATTCCAGTTGAGCTATTTCAAGTCCTAAAAGATGATGCTGTGAGAGTGCTGCACTCAATATACAAGCAAATCTGGAAAACTCATTAGTGGCCACAGGACTGGAAAAGGTCAGTTTTCATTCCAATCCCAAAGAAAGGCAACGCCAAAGAATGTTCAAACTACCACACAATTGTACTCATCTCATATGCTAGCAAATAATGCTCAAAATTCTCCGAGGCTTTAACAGTATGTGAACTGAGAACTTCCAGATGTTCAAGCTGGATTTAGAAAAGGCAGAGGAGACACGTGTACCCCAATGTTCATCGCAGCACTGTTTATAATAGCCAGGACATGGAAGCAACCTAGATGTCCATCAGCAGATGAATGGATAAGAAAGCTGTGGTACATATACACAGTGGAGTATTACTCAGCCATTAAAAAGAATACATTTGAATCAGTTCTAATGAGGTGGATGAAACTAGAGCCTATTATACAGAGTGAAGTAAGCCAGAAGGAAAAACATAAATACAGTATACTAACGCATATATATGGAATTTAGAAAGATGGTAACAATAACCCTGTGTACGAGACAGCAAAAGAGACACTGATGTATAGAACAGTCTTATGGACTCTGTGGGAGAGGGAGAGGGTGGGAAGACTTGGGAGAATGACATTGAAACATGTAAAATATCATGTAAGAAACGAGTTGCCAGTCCAGGTTCGATACACGATACTGGATGCTTGGGGCTAGTGCACTGGGACGACCCAGAGGGATGGTATGGGGAGGGAGGAGGGTTCAGGATGGGGAACACATGTATACCTGTGGTGGATTCATTTTGATATTTGGCAAAACTAATACAATTATGTAAAGTTTAAAAATAAAATAAAATTAAAAAAAAAAAAGAAAAGGCAGAGGAACTAGAGATCAAATTGCCAATATCCACTGGATCACAGAAAAAGCAAGAGAATTCCAGAAGAACATTTACTTCTGCTTCATTGACTATGCTAAAGCCTTTGACTGTGTGGATCACAATAAACTGTGGAAAATTCTTCAAGAGACGGGAATACCAGACTACCTTACTTGTCTTCTGAGAAATCTGTATGCAGGTCAAGAAGCAACAGTTAGAACCGGACATGGAACACTGGACTGGTTCCAAACTGGGAAAGGAGTACGTCAAGGCTTTATATTGTCACCTTGCTTATGTAACTGACATACAGAGTATATCATGGGAAATGCTGAGCTGGATGAAGCACAAGCTGGAATCAAGACTGTGAGGAGAAATATCAATAGCCTCAGATATGCAGATGACACCACCCTTATGGCAGAAAGCAAAGAGGAACTGAGAAGCCTCTTAATGAAACTGAGAGTGAAAAAGCTGGCCTGAAACTCAACATTCAAAAAACTAAGATCATGGCATCTGGTGCCATCACTTCATGGCAAATATTGGGGACACAATGGAAATAGTAACAGACTTTATTTTCCTGGGCTCCAAAATCACTGCATGTGGTGACTACAGCTATGAAATTAAAAAAACTCTTGCTCCTTGGAAGAAAAGCTATGACCAACCTAGACAGCATATTAGAAAGCAGAGACATTACTTTGCTGACAAAGGTCCGTCTAGTCAAAGCTATGGTTTTTCCAGTAGTCATGTATGGATGTGAGAGTTGGACCATAAAGAAAGCTGAGAGCTGAAGAATTGATGCTTTTGAACTGTGGTGTTGGAGAAGACTCTTGAGAGTCCCTTGGACAGCAAGGAGATCCAACCAGTCCATCCCAAAGGAAATCAGTTTTGAATATTCACTGGAAGGAATGATGCTGAAGCTGAAGCTCCAGTACTTTGGCCATCTGATGCGAAGAACTGACTCATTTGAAAAGACCCTGATGCTGGGAAAGATTGAAGGCAGGAAGAGAAGGGGACAACAGAGGATGAGATGGCTGGATGGCATCACGACTCCATCACCAACTCAATGGACTTGAGTTTGAGCAACCTCGGGGAGTTGGTGACGGACAGGGAAGCCTGGCATGCTGCAGTTCATGGGATTGCAAAAAGTCAGACAGGACTAAGTGAATGAAATGAACTGAGGACCATGCAGTTGTTGCAAATGTCAAGATTTCCTTCTTATCTATGGGTGAATAATATTCCATTTCATATATACACCACAATTTCTTTATTAAAAAATAAAATATATGAAAAATCTTAGTATTTGAAAAATTCACTTATTTTCTCTTCATTAAGAAAACACATTTATTTGAGCTCTAACTGAAAATCCCATGAATAGCAAACTACAAGGTAAGAAGTCCTCAATTTCACTGTGTCACTTTGCTCAAAGCCAAAGAAATATCACAAACCACTATTTTTGTCCATAAATTTCAGATGAGAAAGAATTGAAGAGAACACTGTAAATCAACTACATTTCAATTAAAAAAAAATTGGTGAAGAGTACCAAGCATGTTTGGTTTGTTGATATCCTGTTTTATAATGACTTGTGACAATTTAGCTACTGACAGATTAGTAGGAATAAAATATTTTTCTCTCTCTAAAAAATATTATTCTTTTTTTAAAATGCTATTTACTAGTTCTAATCAATATCAGGGTTAATCACAGTGAGTTTCTAAATTATGGCATCCCAGTTTATAGTGGAGTGGCTTCATAAATTTAAATGAAAACAGAAGGAAATCCAACATGCCTGAAAGACATGGTCTTTTTGGAGTAGAACCCAAGGGTTCTTCATACATTGAAGTCATTATTACCACCTAGGTCAAGCAAGTAAAGGAAACACAGATACTGAAGAATACTTTTTATTAGGTGGTGGTGGTTGTTTAGTCACTAATTCATGTCTGACTCTTGCTACCCCATGGACTGTAGCCTGCCACACTCCTCTGTCCATTGGATTTCCCAGGCAAAAATACTGGAATGGGTTACTATTTTCCTTCTCCAGCAGATCTTTCCAACCCAGAGATTGAACCTGGATCACCTGCATTGCAGGCAGATTCATTACAGTGAGAAACCAGGGAAGCCCCTCACAATAAACATTTTTCACTTGATCTTTCTATATATTTACTAGTAAGATTTTGTTCTGTTTTGTATTGGGAGTTGACAGGTTGAGGGAAGAAAAATAATTCCAGGTTGACTGGAAAACTAGTGTGTTCCCATGATACAACTGTTTTATATTTTTGAAACCTCCTCTCTTTTATACATATTTCAGTCTGTCAATAATATTTATTAAGTGTCTCTTGTGTCTGAGGCACTCAGAGCTAAAATATAATCTCTTTTCATGAGACAAGCACTGATACAATTTCACGTCACACAGTTAACATATAGACTTTTGGACACTGTTGCTATAGAAAAGTGAACTAGGAAAAATGGCCAAATGAGTTCAAGAGTAGCACACACACAATGCAGAAGAAAAGACAATATATTTATTCTACTGATCAACAAGGTTTTTAAAATAAATTTCAGTTGTGCCTAAATTCATGTTAACCTCGGCCACAGTTTAGTAAAGCCAGAAATATCAGAGGTTATCAAAAATCAGAACTGTTGTTTTACTCTTATAAATCATGAGCTACCTAGATGAACAAGAATCAGCTCAGATTTCAGAGAAATTTCACAAGATTCAGGTGGCCTTCTGCTGGACATATCTGGTTACAGTATGTATAGCATCATGATAATCACATTCTATAAAGTGCTGTTAGGAAAGATGCCACCTATTTCAGTATATTTTCTGCAACTGTTTAGGAGCAACAAACACAATAACAAAGCTCTAGTTTTTCTATTGGGCTTCCCAGGTGGTGGTAGTGGTAGAGAATCTGCTTGCCAATGCAGGAGACATGAGAGATGCAAGTTTGATCCCTGAATCCAAAAGATCCCCTGGAGCAGGGCATGACAACTCGCTCCAGTATTCTTGCCTGGAAAATCCCACGGACACAGGAGCCTGGCAGGCTACAGTCCTTAGGGTCATAAGTTTAAAGAGTGAGAAAGGAATTATTTCTTATTTCATCTTTTTGAGTAAAGGTTAAAATATTTTAGAAAATCTAAAAATTACTTCCCTAAATGCCCAAGGAAGCTATGAAAATTGAAACTTGATAATTTTTTTGAAAGTAAAATGTTCATTTCCTGTGGAACAATAATGCTTTACCACTTATCTAATCTATGTTTAATAGAAGTAAGAACTGTCATGAGAAGTTCAAAATACTTCAGGGTTTACTAATTCGCTGGCAAATGAAGTTTCATTCTCTTTAGGAAAATACACCACTTACTTATTGCTCACCAAGAAAACAAACAAACAAACCTAAAAAATGCATATACATAATTCTGGTCAGCTTTGAATTATTTTCATTCTTTTATGTGGACTGTAATCTTATGAAATCTTATGAAGTAAGAGTACTTATGTAATAATCATTAGTTGAACTGAGGATGCTGGGTTGTTTTCTCTTTTTACGGTTGAATTGTTTTCATACTTTGTGCTAGATCATAATGTTATGGAATAATGGACCCAGCAATATATTTATGCAATAAATACTAGTCGAGTTGAGAACATTGGGTTATTTTCACTATTCATGAAAATCTGATGAAATTAACCAGAAGCTCACAGTTAAAAAAAAAAAAAAAAAACTGGAGACATAAAGACATCTACAGGTTGACCTTTTATTTTTCTTTCTTTTTATGCTCTTCGTTTCCTTATGCTACTCTTCATTTTACTTCCTTTGCATTCTGAGATAAGGAGGATAAAGCCTTTTTACTTTCAGTAACCTGTGAATCTGTATAACATACATGCTCACTGTATACACCCAGGCACTGTGCCTCCAATAGGATTCTCTTTTCTAATTATATTTCCTCCATTTCCTGGTTGTCTTAAACACCTGGTATATGTGTCTTCTCTGGACAGTTTCATGCTAAAAATATTCTCTTTTAGATCATCTTAAATGGTACCCCTTAAATATCTGGATATAGGATTGTAACCTACATGCTCATTTTCAACTGTCTCAGTGCTCCTATTTTAAATCTTGCAAAGTAAATCAAGATTATAATGTCAAGTATAAATAATCCAAGATGAAGAATACAATTCTGATTTTCTGAAATTCACTTAGTTAACTATTAATATTATTTTTCATAATAAGACAATGAAGAGATGGAAAAGGAAAGGAAAGAAAGAACTCATTTGGGAAGGTAAACTAGAGTTAATATAAAGGGGAACAGAAAACTAGATCGAGTAACACTATGAAGAGACAGTAACACTACCAGCAGAAGCGAACTGTGAAATAAGTCATTACCAGGTAGGTGAACATGAAAGAAAAATTTGTTACCTTTATATAACTATAGGGAGTTTATAATAAGGGATACCTACTCCAAGGGCTTCCATGGTAGCTCAGCTGGTAAAGAATCCACCTGCAATGCAGGAGTCCCCAGTTTGATTCTTGGGTTGGGAAGATCCCCTAGAGAAAGGATAGGCTGCCCAAGTATTCTTGGGCTTCCCTGGTGGCTCAGAAGGTAAAGAATCCACCTGCAACATGGGAGACCTGAGTTTTATTCCTGGGTTGGGAAGGTCCCCTGGAGGAGGGCATGGCAAACCACTCCATTATTCTTGCCTGGAGAATCCCCATGGACAAAGGAGCCTGGTGGACTACAGCCCACGGGGTTGCAAAGAGTCAGACACGACTGAGCAACTAAGCACAGCACAGCATACCTACTCCAAGTAGACAGGTAGCACACTTTCAGCAATCATGCTTTCGAAGTATATTTAAATCAAGTATCACATTGAGTTACTAGATCTATCTAGAACATTCAAAATTTAATTATACCTCCAGCCATATTAATCTGCTCTTACCATTAAATACGCCTTTTTAACATAACCGACATCTAAATGCTACTATAGAACAAGAGAAGTCAGTTTTCAAAAGCAAGTGTTTCAATGATCAGTACCTGTAGCAGAGAAGTGAGTGTGAGGTTATACTTACTGGGCCAGGCAGTATACGGAAGTGAATCTAGAACAGAAATTCTACGAAAGTACAGAACAAATCAGAGAAACGAAAAAAGGCTGGAGGCCACGTTCTTCAGTGGTTTGTGGTGGTGGTAGAACTGCAGACAAATAGTTCAAAAGACCCACAGCAATTCTGCTGTAATGAATAGCTTATTGGGAAACAAGTGAATCGCCAATTATGCTAGCTCAGTGAAACAGGCTAAGCTTAGGGTACAGCCTACAAACACTCTCAGTCTACTGTCCTCTGTTTAATGAAAGGGAACATTACAGAGAATTTTAAGGATTTCATATATTCAAAAGAATATACCCTATACTTCATTTATTCATGTGAAGCATGAACTTCCAGACTTTTACAATGCCTAATATTTCTCATATTAAATCACTGATTGAAAAAAAGTTCTAATTCTTCAAGGGGACAGAACATAAAAGTACCAACTTGTTTATCTGATTGTCTCCTTTAAATGGTGATTCTTCATTTCACAAATATTTCCAAATTTAGGACAATTTAAAATTTACTGAAGTCAAGAATAAGTGCTGCTTTAGGATCAAATGGTAAGCTAATACAGAGAGCAAGTATCTATTCAGAGTTTAAATCCAAAGTGTGACCTACTTTTAAGACTTCATAGCCCAGAGGAAAAAGTCTTTAGATCTAAATGTCAGCAAGCTCTTTTAAAATTATTATTGTGATTATTTTTAACTCCATCGTTCTCTCAATGAAAAAAACCACACAATACAGTCTATTTATCAAAGACTAGCGAATACCACATCAGAGAGGCTAACACATAGCTATAGGAGAATTATCATGAAAACATAAAATGTATCCACACTGACAGCTACCATGAGGAATGTTCGCTCCCATACTCTAAATAGCATTAAAGATTGAAATAACAGGCTTTTGAATGTAAGATAAATGGAATCGATGTTTAAGACATTTTTAGAATTTTCTTCCCCTAATAAAGACAAATCAGTAAAAAAAAAAAAAAGAGAGAAAAAATTCTTGTTTTTCAAAGATATGCCACTATAATCCCAACTCTCTATAATAATATAGTAATAATAAAAAGTCACTCAATTGTGTCCAAGTCTTTGCGATCCCATGGACTATACAGTCCATGGAATTCTCCAGGTCAGAATATTGGAGTGGGTAGCCATTCCCTTCTCCAGGGAATCTTCCCAAACCAGGGATCAAATCCAGGTCTCCTGCATTGCAGGCAGATTCTTTACCAGCTGAGCCACCAGAGAAGCCCAGTATTCTAAAAGAAAAATTTTAAATATACATTTCAGAGACATGGAAGGATCAATATCACATACAAATGTCTCTAGAGAACCATGATACAGTGTTTTAACTCCAAAGGCAGTGCCTTTGGAGCTAAGACAGACCTGGGTTTCTAGGCTTTAACATTTCTAGTTTTATAAAACATGCAAATTATTTAACTTCTTTAAGTCTTGGTTTTCTTGTGTGTAAAATGGAGAAATAATAGCAACTTCAGCAAGTTGTGGTGAGAAATTAGATGAAATAATAAATATAAAGTGCCCAAACACATTTCTGGTACCCAGAAAGTGATAAACCAAAAGTAGCTATAATTTTGACTTGATATGACACAGGCAATTGGAAAGCAGATAAATATTGAGAAATGGTTGCAACAGTATTAGTTTTTAGAATATGCTAACAGAATTCAAGAGTATATTTCAAATCAAAGGAAAAAGCCACTTCATCATCATGGTCACCATCAAAGAATGCTGTAGAACCCAAGCCAAAAGACAATAACTGCCCTCAAGGAGCTTATAATCCAGAACAGATGACACTGGCACCATTGAACATGTAAAAGGCCAGAGCCACTGACAGAGAACTGCACAACAAACTCAGACCAGAAAAGGGCTTAAGAGCCAAGAAAGTGAAGGAATTAAGCTTTACAACATTCATGCATAAGATCAGAGTTCCTAGATCCGCATGAGAGGCAGGAAAGGTATTTTGAGAGTAATTTTTTAACTTCCTCCTGTCTCACCAGCAGCCCCCATGAGCACCCCAGCTTTCCTTTAATAGACTGCTAAGTGACCACAAGAAAACTTTGAGGAAATTCTGATAAGTCTTCAGAGGTGGATAATGGTGTCCGTATCCACTAGGAAAGAATCGTAGTCATATTATAAGGATTAAAATTGTGTTGGTAAGTCTTAATCATGATCAGAAAGCATGAAATTGTAGGGAAGTTTTTCAGATTCGCCCCCCCCCCCCCGCCATTATCTTGGTATGATAATCCTTTAAGGGAAAATTAGTCCAAAAGGCAATGAGGGAAAGAATTTCAAAGGCTTGACACAATGATGCTGTTGTTCCTTATTCAAATGAATACTCTCTCTGGGGTTGCTTTTATGTTCTCCATTTCTTCCCAATGTTCTAATTTACTCATCCCTTGGGCAGTCAGTGAATAGCTTAATTTTGTTCATTTGGCTTATAAAAATCCATTAATTTAAGTTAGACACATTTTTTTTCTTTTAAGTGTTATGTATATCAAACTATATAAGAAAGACTTAAAGACAGTTAATTGAAGTTAATATTTTAGTCATGGTCTTGGAAACAACAAATTCACTTCCTTCTAAAGTTGGGATGTCAGGTCTTCCTTCTAAAGTTGGGATGTCAGTTATCACTTTCCCTTGGAAGCAAATCAGGGAAACAGATTCTAACAACTGTCAAGAACTGAGTTGATTTTGTAAAATAGCAATTCACAAAATCTGGTCTCAGATCTCAGCATCAGTGTGAAGCTCCTCCTGTAAGACACATACTAGAGAGGCTCACCAAGAGGAAAAGGGACTACAAACACAAAAGAGTTTGAGACTTGACATAACAAATATAAATAAATTTCTGAGCTGATATGAGAATCAAAAGTAACAACAGCTAAACAGAGAGCTTTCTGCCCCCCAGGTACTGCTCTAAGCATACACACACACACACACACACATATATACACATATATTTACACACACACACACACACACACACACACACTACACATATATACACATATATTCACACACACACACACACACACAGAGTCATTTAGTCCCCCTAACAAGTCAAGCAGCAGGTGCTATTACTGTCTCATCTTATACTGGAGAAACTGTTTTTAATAAGTGACGACCCTGGATTTGAATCCAAGCATACTTCCAGTCTACACAGTTAACCAGTACATTATAGTGACTCTCAAACTCAACTGACTAGCTCAAAATAACACATATAAAAGCATGTTGAAAGATACACATGCCTTGAAAACAACTCTTGCAACATAAACATTCTTTCAGTGTCCTAAAAAAAATAAGATGGAGACAGTTTAAACTTACAGACTGTTTAGTCATTAAGTCGCGTCTGACTTCTTTGCAACTTCATGGACTGTAGCCTGCCAGGCTCGTCTGTCCATGGGACTACCCGGGCTCAAGAATACTGGAGTGGGTTGCCATTTCCTTCTCCAAGGGATCTTCTTGACCCAGGAATTGAACCTGTGTCTCCTGCATTGGCAGGTGGATTCTTTACCACTGAGTCACCAGGGAAGCCCAAAGTTCCAGATAGCTCTCTACTAGTCAAAGGTATAAAATAACTAATCAAAGTTATTAAATCCATTAAAATCATACACTAAAGGGCTCTTTCTTACCCTTGATATCCTGAAAAACATTGTAGATCTGTACATCATGAGAGCTCTCAATTAAGAGCAGAAAATTAATTTACTGAAAGAACAGAAAAGTATATCCTAAGAATCCCGGCGAGGCTACAGAACTAGCTCAGAAAATGTGTGGGAATTGATAGGCCTTGCACAGGCAAGGTCCCGCCCAGACTCAGGACCCAGAAGCCTAGACGACACCATTACCGCTTCAGAATGTTGTGCCGACTCCACCAGTGTCACTGCTACCCCTGAGGGTGGTTGCCACTACTCCCCTCCCTCGTAAGAATGAACCCTACCCAGTCATTAGCTCCTGAATCAAAGGCCACAGTGAGTGACGTGGACTGGTCAAGCCTAGTTTGAGTACAGTTAAGTCTTCTAAATACAAACATTCAAGTTGGGAACTCTCAAAGATGCAAACCTGTGTTCACATGTGCAATCACAGAAGTTAATTCACGTGTCTGGAGCACACTGTCACATGTGTGCCTCCTCTGCAAGTGGTCGTGCTTTTGCATACTTTACTGTACAGTACTCCATAGATTACAGTAGTGCAGTATCTTTATTTCAAGCCCAGGATGTTCAGAAGTAAGTGTAAAAAGCAGTGGTAATGTACCCGGTACTGCTAGGAAGTGTCAAGAGATAACAACAGAAACACAAATGAAAATAATTGAAAGAATGGAGCACGGTGAAAAGATGGTAGACACTGCTGGGTCTTAATACATGCATTGTTCAACCATCAGCGTGATTCTAAAGAACAAGGAACACGTGAAGTCTGCTGCACCAAAGATGGCAAGAGTAACATCGAAGAAGCGTGGAAAAGTGATGGAGACGATGGAGAAATTCGTCAGCGTGTAGATGTGGGATCAGCGTCAACTCCCACTCAGCTGAATGCTGATGCAAGAGAAAACGAAAAGCTTTTATGAAGACTTGAAGAAGAAACATGGCGAAGAATCAGAGGGTGCATCCTTTAATGCCAGTCATGGCTGGTTTATTGGTTCACATGTCCAAGGTTTGCTAGAGCCAACCTTCACAACATAAAAGAAAGTGGTGAGGCCACAAGTGCAGATACAGTAGCTGCCTGGGAATTGCCTGAAACACTTCAAGAAATTATAGATGAAGGCACGTATTTACCTGAGCAGGGTTTTAATGTGGATGAGACAGGACTGTCCTGGAAGAGGATGCCAGACCCAAGTTACATCAGTAAGCAGGAAAAAGTTGATGCCAGGCAGCAAAATATAGGCTAACTCTGTTGTTTGATGGCAATGTTTCTGGTGATATGAAGCTGAAGCCTCTCTTGGTTCATCATTCAGAGAACCCAAGAGCCCTTCAAAACATAGCCAAGGGCTCTTTTCCTGTTGTATGGAAGAGTAACCCCAGAGCCTTGTCATGTTGACACCAAGGCTGTTTCAAAATCACTTTAAGCTTAAAATACATGTTTTAAGCTCTTTTTTTAAAAAATAATTCTAAACCTAATGAAAAATTACAGAAATATTACCTATATCTATATGCCCTTTACCCAGCTTTCCCTAATGTTATCATCTATCATAACCATGGTAGTTATTTAAAAAGCAAGATATTAACACTGACAGAACACTATTAATTAACCTATAGACTTATTCCAATTCTACCAGTTTTCCCACTACTGTTTTGCTTTCTGGTTCAGACTAAAATCAGGCTCCCACACTGCACACCACTGTCCTGTTTTCTTGGTCTCCTCCAACCTGGGACAGTTTATCTTGATACTTGGGGAAAGCACTGGCCAGTTACTTTACAGACTATCCCTCCATCTGGATTTATCTGATGTTTCTTCGTTATTAGACAAGTTACATGTATATTTTTAATAAGAATAAAACAGTAATGACATTATACCTTCTTGTGCATATCAGGATTTATACAATATCAGTGTCTTATTACAGGTAATATGGTCTTTAATCACTTGGTTAAGGTGGTGTCTACCAAGTTTCTTCAATGTAAAGTCACTGACACTCCCTTTGTAGTTGGTACCTTGGGAGGAAATACCTTGAAATTATGTAAATATCCTGTTTCTCAATCATACTGTTGCCCACTAATTTTAGCATCATTCATTGATGATTCTTGCTTGCAATAATTATTATTGTGGTGTTTGCCTCAAGATGATTTCCTATTTGTCATTCCTTTTACATTAACTAGAATGTGAGAAATTATGTATGCATGTGTTTGTGCGTGTGTGCACTTGTGTGTATATATATGTACACATACAGATACACACACACATATATTCCTGGATGCTTAATTTATTCTATGGATTCAAGTTTACAGACTTATCCCAGACTTGTCTCAGATTTGGACATTAGGAGCAACTTCAATTTGGCTCCTTTGTTCTTCTGAAATGTCTCCATCATTTTTAATTCCTTTATCAGTTATCTTTTCAGCACAAATAAAACATTTTCAGGATTTTCCCCTTTTCAATTTATTTTTACTGAAATAATTTTCACTGAGATTTATTTTCCCATTCAACTTTTAGAACCAAAATATTTAATTTATTCTTTAAAATACTCTGGACTTGATGCACTGTTGTGTCAAATCCAATTCTATGGAGTCAAATATTACAGATGTAAATTTTGTAACAAATTTTTACGTTTGAAGGTAGAATTTAAAAGGTCCTTTAGCCCAATCTCCTGAGTTTCCAGAAAAAGAGGCTGAGGCATGGAGGGGTTGAATGACAGACTTTAAGCAGCTGATTCTGAAACAGCAGTGGCACAGAGCCTAATATAGGACTCCTGCTGTGTGCCACAGCGCTGTGTCCTCTCCTGCTGCTGCTGCTACTAAGTCGCTTCATTCGTGTCCAACTCTGTGTGACCCCATAGACGGTAGCCCACCAGGCTCCTCCATCCTTGAGATTCTCAAAATCAGTGCATAGGGACTCTGAGAAAATACATCTCAGGTTTTTTTAATTGAGAAAATACATCAGTAATAAGGATTATTGTGCCATCTCTCTCATGGATATGCATCCAGAAGGGATTCTGAGCCAAAGGAGAATAAGGCAGGGAGGGAACTGGTAAGGATCATAGTTACACTTGGGTCAGAGGTGCTAAACAAAGTGGTCATACAGGTACAGAAGGCTTCACAGAAATTCAATCAGCAGAAACAAGGAAATTAGGCTAGATCATAGAGGAAAGGATCAGATCTCAGTGAGGTTTTGGAAACAGAAATCCAGCCCCAGGCCAAAATTTAAGGCATTATTTAAAATATAGGGAAAGAGAGTAATGGACACGGATATCAGTAAACTACCCCCAAGAATTAGCAAATTCATTCATTTATTCAACTAAGTTGGATGTGGACATTAGGATTTTGTGACTTAACACACCCCAAACTGAACTCCTTACAGCCTTTCCTTCTCCCTCCACTTCCTCAGGCAAACCTCCCTGCTCTGACGGATGGCATGGGTCTTCAGTTACTCTAGCCAGTCACTTAGCCCTCATGCCTCATGCACAAACATTTAAAGTCATGTGTGTCCCACACATCCTAAATCCCTCTGTGATTCACTTCTCAGGCTTGGTCTCCATTCTCCTCCAGAGACTGGGTTGAGTTCCTTATCATCGCTCATTTGGGACTGGACTTACTTGAGACCTTTTAACTGACCCCCTCACCTTAAGTTAACTGTTTCTTGCCTTAATTTCCTCTGATTTGTCTTCTGTATAGACAACAAAGTGACTTTTCAAAAACTTAAGTCTGGTCATACATTTTTCTTGCTTATAGCCATTTGTGTGTTCAGTTGCTAAGTCATGTCCAACTCTTGTGACCCCATGGACTGTATAGCCTGCCAGGCTCCTCTGTCCATGGGATCCTCCAGGCAAGAATACTGGAGTGGGTTGCCATTTCCTCCTCCAGGGGATCTTCCCAACCCAGGAATCAAACCTGAGTCTCCTGCATTGGCAGGTGGGTTCTTTACCACTGAGCCACCTGGGAAGCCCTACAGCCATTTACTCAAAGAGAAATAACAAGCCTCCGTCTCAAGATTGCCCCACTTCAATGCCACCAAGAGGGGCATGGCAAGCCACTGTGCAGGGTAAGGTATAGATTCTCTTTAAACAGCATACTCACTCTATCCACTGTTTCTGTATGGACATGGGTTTGGGTAGACTCTGGCAGTTGGTGATGGACAGGGAGACCTGGCGTGCTGTGGTTCATGGGGTTGCAAAGAGTCAGACACAACTGAGCAACTGAACTGAACTGAAATGACCTGTTTCTGTAATACATAGAGAACCGGAAGTAAAGCTTAGCAAATGTTCTTAGCTAACTAAAAAAGACTGAATATGTACTGGTTTTCAAAATATTAAAAAAATGCTTTCCTGTAATATAAAACAGAAGCATTTGGTCAAAGTCTACCTTTGTAAATGGAAAACCCTGTGTATGTATGTGTGAAAGTGGCTCGGCTGTGTCCAATTCTTTGTGACTCCAAGGATCATACAGTCCATGGAATTCTCCAGGCCAGAATACTGGAGTGGGTAACCTTTCCCTTCTCCAGGGGATCTTCCCAACCCAGGGATTGAAACCAGGTCTCCTGCATTGCAGGCGGATTCTTTACCAACTGAGCTATCAGGAAAGCCCAGGGAAACCCCATATATACACAATTGCTATCAAGCTCACACACACACACTTGTAATAGTCTCAGATTTATACAGGAGGGTCACTTTCTCTAAGAATGCGGATTTAGGAATACAGCAGAGAATTTTTTGTTTTTGGCTTATCATATCTTATTAAACAAAAGCAGACTTAATTTACCAATATAAAAATAAAACTACCATGTATTTTGCTATAATCTTAAACTAGTATTTTGATGCAATGTCTAAAATATCTCTTCCTCTCTGAGATAACACATTTTATGTGTGGGAAAACATTCAAGCCTCATGCAAATATCTTTAGTATCTCCATATGTTTTAACTCAGCATTTGGAAAGTCTGCTCTGCTACTAAATGGTTTATAGGCAAATCTTCCTCGCTTTAAAAATAAAACAGCAAAATGTCATCTGGCTACTGGATCTAGTCAATGACGAAAAATTCTATTTAAGCTATGGTCACTGAAACTTAGCAAAATGTTTTAATTGTAGGACATTTCTATAATCTTGATTCACAAAAACAGTAATACAATATTGGGTTGGCCCAAAAGTTCATTTGGGTTTTTCTATACAATGTTATGAAAAAACGTGAATGAAATTTGCAGCCAATCCAATACATAAAGCATTAAGATAGCAGAGAATGAATTATTTCCTTCAGTGAATGACAAATGATTACTTAATGGACACAGAGTGTTTTTATGGGGTGATGAAAAAGTTTTGAAACTAGAGAGAGCTGGTGGTTGCACAACATTGTGACTACTAAATCCACTGAATTAACTGAATATTTTAAAATAGTTAACTGTATGTTATGTGGATTTTTACCTCAATTTTAAAAGTGTAATTTTAAAATAAATCAATTTTAACTAAGTAAACAGTAAGGTACGGAGTAGATAAGAAAAGAATTATGAGAGTATACAAACAAAATCAGGGAAACAGACTTAACTAGAGGAACTAGACTGGATCAGTACAGATGACATTCTGGGGGCTGAACTACAGAAATCTGAGAGGGAGAGCCTTGCAAACTAATTGTGGTAGCTTTTCAAGCTACCAGTACCTAAGTACACTCTAACAACAGGTGATTCTGGTAGACACATCAGATGTCTTCAGGGGCTTAGGGAGCCATGGAAGGCAGGGAAAGAATCTTTTGCATCTGTCTGCCTCCTGATCTAGATTCTACAGCTCTCCTTTCTCCCCATCATTCAAGTGCCTACTGTTTATTATGACCTCTGGTCATTCAATGCCTCAAACCATTTCTTCTTCTTCAGTCAAACCTTCTGTTTTTTAAGTGTAGGCTTTAACTAGGTTTTTAAAGGATATTAGCCTCGCCTACCTCACCTGTGAAGACCAAATGATACCGGGGACATGATTTAGAAGTGTTTTGCAAACTCTGGATTCTAACTCATTAGTGGGTCATAAAGTCAATTCAAGAGATTATGATCAGTATTTTTTAAAAATGAAATCAAGTGGAATGAAAAAAATCAGAGTGCACTGTACACCGCAAGATTAGGAACTGTTATGGTGTAGTACTTCAGGTGTTCCATGTGTGTGTGTGTGTGTGTGCGTGCGCATGTGTGTGAGTCTATGCCAAGACATGCATGTAGTCAGTCACAATGTAAAATGTAACTTACTGTGCATAAAGCCTACACAGCTTTACAAGACAAGTAAGTCCCTTCTCTGTTTTCTGACTGAGAGAGTATAAACACGGTTTCTCATAATAAAACAGGGTTACCACATGATGTACACAGCAACTGGCTCCCTGACCACCTGTCCCATGAGTATCTGTGTTTTCTACCCAAGGTAAAACGTCTACAGCAAAAAGTCAAATTCTTCACCAGACAGTTTAGATTGAGAATAAGTCTTTAGAAATTAAATATAAATAAATTTGAGCAATAAGTTTAAAAATACTTCTGAATTAAGATTGGATCCTTGCATTACTTTGCAGGATAGAGCTGAAAGCCACAAAAACCCGGATATGGGACAAAACTGGTAAATATTTAAAGCAATTCTTAATTGCTGAGATTTAAAAGAATCTTGCAGTGCTCTTTAATTTGGGTCTCACACTAAAAAACAAAAGTTTCTGAGGAGTTGTAAGAAATGTGGTAAGGCTTGGGTAAGTAACAGAAGAAAGAGGACGGGAAAAAAGATAAAACAGGAAGAATCACTGTATCACCAAGGGTTTTGGAGCTCAAATCATCACTAGTTACATCATTTCTCCAGTTGCAATGAATCAAAGAGTAAGTTAAAAGAGGACACATGCAGACCAGAGCACTGTTTTACATTTTTGGCTCAGACACTATTTTCTGTATATAAAAGCACTACTAGCGGCTCTATTGAGTGAACATCTAACATTTACTATCTTGTTTATAATGGTTAAAACAGTAATGTTTGGCCTTGTCAGCTTACAAAATAAATCAGAGCTGTCTTGTAGCTGGGAAACATGGCTCAGGAAATCTCTCTCCTAGAGAGAGGCATCCCTTATATAGGCTTTCTAGAGAGTATGGTCACCCTGCAGAGAGTCTGACCATTTTAGACGACATAGCAGCCCTACCTAGACAACTGCAAAGGGCTTTGCTTGTACAATGCATGCTAAGTCACTTCAGTTGTGTCCAACTCTCTGTGACCCCATGTACTGTAGCCCACCAGGCTCCTATCCATGGGATTCTTCAGGCAAGAATACTGGAGTGGTTTGCCATGCCCTCCTCCAGTGGATCTTTCTGACCCAGGGATCAAACCTGTATCTGTTACATCTCCTGCATTGGCAGGTGGGTTTTTTACCATTAGCGCCACCTGGGAAGCTTGTACAACAGAAAACACTAAAAATATTTTTTTTCTTTTTCTTTTAAGAACTAGGGAGCATTTTACCATATTGCCAATTGATACAAGATAATAATAAAAGTAAAATCAGCTGTTCAAAATTTGCTAAAATAACGCAAAACCAGGACAGGTTTTCATGCAATCCAAACTCTCAACTTTCAAATAACCTACTTATCACTAGAAAATCGGGCACCACGAAATGAAATGATCAAATGTATTTTATGGAATCATTTTCCAAATTAGTTCTATTATATCAGAGTACAACTACTTAAAAAGGTATCTTTGAAAAATACTGTGAAAAATTACTTTTACATTAAATTTTACCCATTTGTTAATTCTAGTTTCAAAAAACCTTCAGAATCCAAACATCACCTCACCACTACCACCCTGGTCCAAGAAATGACCTGGACATCTGCAACCGCCAGCCCCCAACCAGTCTCCTTGTCTCTACCTTCCACCCTATAGTTATTCTCCATGCAGGGGGTAACTGCACGGAGAGGTGATGTTTCAGAAAATGTAACTTAGATGATGTCATTCTTCTCCTCCAATCTAATGGCTTCCCATTACCCTCCAAAGAGTGTTCAAGCTCCTTGACACAGCCTCCAAGCCCCTACTTGGTCTGAGAGTCTCTCACCCCAATCTATGCCCACTTCTCATTCACTCTTCCCTAGAAAGGGAGATAGTTTACTGACTCATGAATGTGGAAAGAACTAGTTGAGAGCGCTTGACTTAGTACTCTCCTCTTCCTTCCTAGCTATAAGCTATCCTTAGAGCATTCTTTGCATCTCCACATCCTGAGCCTTCCTGGGGTAAGCCTAGCTGGGCAAATATGTCCAATTCCAGGAGTTAGTCAGCAGGAGCTTTTGGTTTTCATCCTCTTCTACCATGTGAAGCAAAGGTGGATTCTGGCCTTCATCTGTCATATTTTAGCGATTAGTCTTATTTCTTAATTTCTTTAGAACCCATGTAAGGAGAAGGAATACTAATTACTAGGGCTACCAAAATCTCCAACATACCAACAGAAACAAACACATACAAGGCATACCTCATACAGGAATACAGAAAAGAATCTAGAAACAGTCATCTCTGGGTAGTATAGTTATAGGCGTCTTTCTTTCTTTATATGCTTTTCTATTTTAGGTGAATATTTTTATAATAACTATGGATTACTTTCTTAAATCAGAAAAAAATTAACCAAAATATACTTTCTTTGGGGGCAATTAAGGAGGTTCCTGGTATCAAGTTTTCAGAGCAAACTATGAACTATGTTGAACACATGTCTAATAAAACTGAAGTTACAAAACGACTTTCTCTAATCAAGATTACATAATTAGAAAATAAAAATGTCTTACCTTTTTTACAGACATTTTATAATTACTTTCACTTTACTATTTTGGTTAAATTCAAGTTACCAAGTAGTGACAAAATTTACGTCATTCTCTTGAATCTTCCCTTGTGGCTCAGCTGGTAAAGAATCTGCCTGCAACGGGGGAGACCTGGGTTCGATCCCTGGGTTAGGAAGATCCCCTGGAGAAGAAAAAGGCTTCCCATTCCAGTATTCTAGACTGGAGAATTCCATGGACTGTACAGTCCATGGGGTCACAAAGAGTCGGACATGACTAAGTGACTTTCGCTTTCACTTGAATCTACATAGCCCCTCTGGTCTATTTATTCAATACAGGATTATATCAGGGTCTTCTCTGCTGGCTCAGTGTTAAAGAATCCACCTGCCAATGCAGGAGACATGAGTTCAATCCCTGGTCCAGGAAGATGCCACGTGCCATGGAGCAACTAAGCCTGTGCGCCACAATTATTGAGCCTACGCTCTAGAGGATGGGAGCTGCAACTAATGAGCGCATGTGATGCACCTACTAAAGCCCAAGTGCCCTAGAGCCCAGGCTCTGCAACAGGAGAAGCCACCGCAGTGAGAAGCCCGTGGGCCAGAACCAGAGAGTAGACCCTGTTTGCTGCAACTAGAGAAAAGCTCTGGCAGCAACAAAGATCCAGCACAGCCATAAGTAAATAAATACAACTTTTAAAGAAAGATTATATTAACTACTTACTTATAATGTGTAGACATTTGACTCAGTAATAGCAGCTCTTATATTTTAAACTGGAGGTTTTTGGTTCATGACTGATTTCTTTTTCTAAATATCAACACACAACCATAAATATTCATGTACGTTTTCTTCTATCACATTCAGGAGAAGACTCTTCTATTTTTACTTACAAGTTGAAATGTTTTAAAAATACATACAAGTCTTTATAAGTAAATTTTGTGTTAACTCAATTTAAATTTTCAGTCAAGCTTCCCTGAGCAACTTTGATCAATAGCTGTCCTTAAGAATTTTTTCACACATTCTCATCGGTTACATTTTTTTCCTTCTTTATGTTAATGTCTATGCATTGAGGTAGTGTGTAAGTTTTGCCTTTCCAAGGATATTGCACAAGGTCTATATTTCCAAATTAGAGTATGAAAGCAAGGATCTTTTAGATATAAATGCCGAGGGTGCAGGTAAATTAAACCATTGAAAGTTAATTCAACAGTACTTATATATACTTTGTATACCAAAGGAAAGGAAGAAAAAAAATCCTTGCCTACAAAAAGCGCAGGACAGTGACACACGAATTTTTTCATCCTTGGTCAACTTAGGCAGAGTGAAAGTTTTCCTTCTTAATCTACTCCCATTTCCAGTGGCAAGAGAATGTAGGGTTTAAAGTTCAACTGTAGATACAGTTTTTAAAAAATTATAATCCATTTTAACAGTAAGAGTAAGAATTATTTGCTTTTTAAACAGCTATATCAAAGCATAATTTAATACTATAAAATTCACCCATTTTAAGTATGCAATTCAACAATTTTTAGTAAATTTACAGAGTTGTGCAACCATCACCATAATTTAGTTTAGAATATTTCCATCAGGATGATTCATTTTTGAACCATAACGCTGTGCAACACAGCAATCAGGAGTACAGATTCTAGTGCAGATTGCCGGGCTCCACAATTTACCAGCTGCATGAGCCTGACAAGTTGTTATCCCTTTCTTTGAGGTGCATTAGTTTTCTTATCTAAAATATTTGGTTATTGACAGTACCAACCTCACAGTACTGTTCTCAGGGTCAACTGAATTAACATATATATAAAGCACTTAAAACAGTAGCCGGCACAAATTAAGTATTCAAGTGAAAGTGAAGTCGCTCAGTTGTGTTCAACTCTTTGCAACCCCATGGACTATAGCTTACCAAGCTCTTCTGTTCATGGGATTTCCCAGGCAAGAATACTGGAGTGGATTGCCATTTCCTTCTCCAGGAGGTCTGCCCAACCCAGGGATTGGACCTGGGTCTCCTGCATTGTAGGCAGACGCTTTACCATCTGAGCCACCAGGGAAGTCCCATCAGTAAATATTAGCTATTATTAATATCAAACACTTTAAAATCTACTTATTTGAAAGCAATAGGCAAATAAGCACATTCCATACTGAAGACTAAATCAAATGACCTATAACAAGACATTCATTTGATAACAATGAAGCCCGACTGACAGTAACTTAAAATTTAGAAGCAAGAATAATAGCAACTGAAAACAAAATTAATCCAAGATAAAATCCATGATGCTCATGAGAACCTACTGTGTAGCACAAGGAATTCTACTCAGTGCCAATAACCTAAATGGGAAGGAACTCCAAAAATGGGGGGTATACATATACATATAGCTGATTCACTTAGCTGTACAGTAGAAACTAACAACATTGTAAAGCAACTATATTTCAATGAAAATTAAAAATAAATAAATAAAACCTATGATGCTCTGATAGCATCTATTCACCTATTTATTCAACAAATATTAACTGGGAGCACATACATTCACCCAAATATTAACTGGGAGCACAATATTAACTGGGAAACAGCAAATAAGACAAAAAGTCCCTGACCTTATGAAGCTTAAGAGGAAAAAAAGTGAATGAGCAGGCACATGAAAAATAAAACAAGGTAATTACACAGTGTTAAGTGCTATAAAGACAATAAAACAAGGCAACCGGGCGGAGAAACAGGTACAGAACAAAGCCAGGGTTACTACTTTAGTCAGCAGTCTAGACTGGCTTTAGAACCAGCCTTCTTAATCTATATTCTCAACTACTGCAGGGTTTTATGATTCTTTGAGATGACATTTCAGCAGAGGCCAGAATGAGAGGTTAGCAACCCCACCCAGAGCTATAACCATGGCAGAGGCAGCAAAGATAACAAGCACAAAGGCTGCAAGGTGAACAAGGCCAAACAAGACTTGAAGAGCAGAAAGAGGCCAGCTAGCTTGGAGTTCACTGAACATGAAGGACAATGATAGAAGATGCCATTGAAGAGGTAGGTAAACACCAGACTCCTGCTTTATTCCACTATTTGAATCACCCCTTTCCTATTCAATAGCTTGAGGTGATATTAGGTTAATAACTGGACATTTCTGCAGCCTAGGGAAACTCACCATCACCATGGGTTAAACTATGCCAAAGCACTCTTCGCTTATTAAAAAGATGAGATTTTTTTTTTAAGTGGAAGCTTAATTAAAAAAAAAAAAAACACACCTTTTACCTAATTCTGTTATTTGAATGTCTTTAGGATTTACATTCCTAGGATAATCTTCTAGTCCACAAATACAGCAGCATGACTATGCAACAGCACCACATAGAGAATGGCAACTGATCTACCTTCTTCACTGGGTGAGATCTCCAGTCGTGGGGAGCTGCCAGGAGAGACAGACAGGGCAGAGCGGTCAGTATATAGTAAGGCACCAAAGCAGGAAGGTAAAGGACGATCAGGAGGGAACCTAATCTGATTTTAAAAAGAAGTTTTACTATTTATGGAGAGAGTTGCGGGAGTTACTCTAAGGCAGGATAAAGACAAATGGAAAGACTGAAGGTGTCAGTCTGCAGATACATGAACTATATTCACTATGCAGCAAGCAGCCAAGGAGTGAGTATTATATTGAACGTTATTTAAACTGGGGCTAAGCAAACCAGAGAGGATGGACAGAGAAGCGAAAGGATATCCAGCAATGCAGGTGAGAGGTGATGAAAGTCTGAAGTAGAGTGAAGGCAAAGGAGAAAAAAGGGGGGGGGGGTGGCAGATGTGAGGTACATTAAAACATAGAATATATAGGAGACAGAATATTTTGAAGTTCTAAATGGAAATACAAATTAAGAAAAATAGCAAAGTCAAAAGGAAGGGTGACTTCTAAAGGAGAAGAGGAGTAGTGTTCAGGGTATTTTGAGCTTAATTCTTGGTGGGATTGTCTCACAGACAAGGGGAGGTGTGTGCCTTCAGAGTACAGAAGAATGTATAGGATGGAACTAAGAGACAGACTGGAGTCACAGCAAGTAATGACAACTGAACTTGAAACAGGTCATCTGCCTGACAGGAGACTAGGAAAGATGATGTCCTCTTTGGGAAACACAGCCCATGAAGGAGGCGGAGGATAATAAGAACCAGAAGGTGGTGACTGTCACACGTGTCAAGGTTGCCTTGTCACCTGAGCAAGAGGGAAGTTAGCAGGAGAAAAGTTTGTTGCAAAGAGTGATACTGTCAATAAGGACAACACAGACTGTGAAAAAGACAGCTGAATTTGGTGCTTAGATAGTCGTTTTAAAAAAAATTCTTTAAAAAGAGAGTGTACAATGTTCTCTGATATATCTTCAAAATACCAATTTTCCAGCTTCTTCAGGGCCTTTGAAAGCAAACTGGATGGAATGTCTGTTTTGTTCACTGTGGTACCCCCAGAACCTAGACTAGTAGTTGGGCCAGAGGAGGAGTGGATAACTTTTGTGGAATGAATGATGTGACCTCTCAATCTTCCCTCCATGTATCACCCCCTTGAGCTCTTCATTTCTTCCCTACTGAGCTAAGAGGCCAGGATCTCACACATGTTGACCAACTGTCTTATCAACATCCTAAATAATCCGGCCCCAATATTCTTCTCTTACATGTTTCCTATTTCTAACTCTGTGAATTTTTAGGATCTTCTCTATTAACCTGGTGTCTTGAAATTTCATGATGCCTGGTTTGATGCGAGTCTTCATTCACTGTGGTGAGCACTTGATGAACAATTCTTACCCAGAAAAAAAAAAATTACTTTCAGTTCTGAAACTTTGGTGGAGGGCACAGGGGGCAGGGTAGGAGAAGGCCAGTAATTATTATTTCTTACCTAATTGCATCCATCCTCTCTCCTCTATATTTTCTCTTTCTAAAACTTTCTGGTCAAATATTGAGCCTTGAACTGACCCTTAAGTCTATCTTTTCTTTCTCTCTATTTTACACTCTTTTCTAGATTTCTTTGACTATATCTTTCAATACTATCTGGAGAAGGAAATGGCAACCCACTCCAGTATTCTTGCCTGGAAAATCCCATGGATGGGGGAGCCTGGTAGGTTAAAGTCCGTGGGGTCACAAAGAGTCAGACACGACTGAGCCACTTCACTTCACTTCAGTACTACCATGGCTTTACCCTGTTTTCTAAGAGTTTTTCCTTGAACTCCAAGTGTACAAAGGCTTTTTGCAATATTATCCTTTAAGTTTCAAGGCTGTAATATTCTCTCTGAGAATATTAAATATAGGAACTTTTTATCGAATAATCTTCTGTTTCCTACCTTGTCTCTCGCCCCTCTGAGATTGCTTTAGTGTCTGCATTTCTTGTTAGCTGATTTCTTAAAATATCTGGTGATCCTTGTCTATTCATTAAAATATGAGTAAGATACTAAAAACCTGACTAGAAACACTGTAGGGGTCAAAATCTTCTTCAATAAAGGACCAGACAGTAAATATTTTAGGCTTTGAGGGGCATGTAGTCTGCTATAACTACTCAACTCTGCTATTACAGTGTAAAAGCAGCCACAGATAATATAAAAATGAATGAGCAAGGATGTTCTAATTAAGCTTTATTCATGGACACTGAAATTTGAATTTCACATAATTTTCATGTGTCATGAAATATTTTTATTTTGTTTTTCTTATGAACCATGTGGCAGGCAGAGCAATGTCCCCCACAAAGATTTCCACCCCGTAATCCCTGGAACCTGTGAATATGTTATCATACCAGGCAAAGGGGAATCAAGATTTCAAACTGAATTAATGTTGATAATCAACTGATCTTAAAACATGGCAATTATTCAAGGAGATATAATGTAAGCACAAGAGTTTTTAAAAGTGGAAGAGGGAAGCGAAAGAGAAGGTCATGGTTTTGTGATGTGAAAAAGACTCAAACTCACTATTGTTGACCTTGAAGATGGAGGAAGGCAGCCATGAACCAAGGAATATGGGTAGCTTCTAGAAGCTGGAAAGGGCAAGGAAATGGATTCTCCCCTAAAGCAGCCAAAAGAGAATACAGTCCTGCCAACACCCTGATTTTGAGTTCAATGAAACTCTTTTTTAATATAACTTTTTTAAAAATTTCATTTTATATTTAATTGGAGGATAATTTCTTTACAATATTGTGATGGTTTCTGCCATATATCAACATGAATCAGCCATAGGTATACATATATCCCCTCCCTCTTAAACCTTCCTCTCACTTTCCACCCCTCTAGGTTGTCACAGAGCATCAGCTTTTGGTTTCCTGAGTCACACACCAAATGCTCACTGGCTATCTATTTTACATATGGTAATGTATAATGTTTCAATGCTACTCTCTCAAATCATCCTACCCTCTCCTTCCTCCACTGTGTCCAAAAGTCTGTCCTTTATGTCTGCGTCTCCTTTGCTGCCCTGCAAATAGGATCATCGGGACCATCTTTCTCGATTCCATATATATATGTCAATATACAGTATTTGTCTTTCTCTTTCTGACTTACTTCATTCTGTATAATAGGCTCTAGGTTCATCTACATCATTAGAACTGACTCATCAATGAGACTTCTAACTGACATAAGAAGTCTGTGCTATTTCAAGCCACTAAGTTTTTGGTAAATTTGTTACAATAACCACAGAAAAACAACACAACCATTTAAAAACAAACAAAAAAAAATCTTTCTTAGCTTGCAGGTCATACAAAAATAGATGTGGCACGTGGGCCACAGTTTGCTGACCTTTGGTATAAGCACTTGCTCCAGACTGCCTAGCACTGGATCCTAGTTCTGCCACTTACAAGCTGCAATTTTGGCTAGGCAGCACAACTTTCTTTTTGTATTGGTTTCCTCATCTGTAAAATAATGACAGTAATAGTACTTTTGTAAGGATTTTTGTAAGGATTAAATGAAGTAAAACATGTAAAGTACTTAAAATATTACCTAACTCAAAGTAAGTATTCAGTAAATGCTATAATAATAACAATGGCAATAACAACAGAGGAGGAGATGAAACACAGCCTTCTATGAAGATTTACACCTTATCTCAGCTTTGCTTGGAGTATGAAGTCTCTCTGACAGACCACCCTAAAAGTAACTCTTCAGTCTAGGGTAGGAAGAGAACTGCAGGATAAGCCAGTTCATCTTTTATAGGCTTTCCCAAGCCCAGCTAAGGTTTCAGCTTTCTCCAGTTGGCCAAGTCAGTGACCACTCACACATTTGGTTTCTAGTTTCCAAAAGTGTCTTGACTTCTCTTTTTGGCTGTCATCTCTAATTCTCGTTGATTGTATGGGTTTATGCTTTAAAAATACCTTTTCTGTCATTTTAAAGGGGTTTTAGGAAGAAACAGAACTGAATGAATCTGTTTAACTTACCATATTTAACTAGAAGTCTTAAATTCAATCATTCTCCTGACTTCAAAAAATAAGGATAATTTTAACCTAACTTTTTCAAAACTAGCATATTCTCATTTTTATTAATACTGCTCCCCCAAATATGTGACATTTTACAAGAGCATTATAAGTAAAACTTTAAAGCTTCCATTAAAATAATTGACAAATTACAGCTTAACTTTAGGGCTTGCAAGTAATTTCACAGTATTGATGGTTTGTGTTTTGAATCAATGACACATTTTTTGAAAAGTGAGCTTTGAAAAAATATGCATGTTAAAAACACTATGGCATAAGTTGTAAGTCATATGCTTTCTCTTGAATGTTTATTTTAAAAATAATTATAATTCATAACTACCAAAGCACACTAATCACTGGATACATAAAGTTTTTGTTTATTGATGGTGATTTTATTTCCATACATTGAATGACTGGTTCTAGCAGGGATCTATATTCTTATCTTCCTAAACCATACTTTTAACCACCAAAGCGTCTGCTATGCTCAAATTCATGACACTTCCCAGACATTGTTAAACTGCACCCTGAGATCTAACTATGCCAATTCTACAAAAACTGCAAATCCCCTAGGAGCTAAAAAAGAAAGAATAAGACAAACAGTTATTAAAACCTGCTATGTGCAAGCCCTGTTCTGGATGCTTTAAATATATACCTAATACAATCCTCAAAATAACTGGACAAGGTGGGGATCATGCCCTCATTTCATGAATAAGGAAAAGGAGGGTATAGAGAGCTTAGGAAACTCAGGACTGATGGACAGAAAGTCCCAGGTAATGTGCAGAGTAATTGTATGTCTCGGGTGTCATTTACAAAATATGCTATAGAACTACACAGTAGACTTCTAGGTATCCATATTATTTTCTAAACTCCAACTATTAGGCCTAATTGAAAAGACAAAAAATCTATATTTGAATTTTTAATAAGACTTTCTTTATATTTTTTACAGAGCCACATCTAGCTAGACAAACCAACAGAAATAGAGCTATGGAGAAAACTACAGAAGGATACACTGCAGGTAATTTATAAGCCAGGGAAGCCCAATTTATAAGCATAATGGGTAGGAATAGGCTAATGAGAGTAGAGATACAACTACTCATAATAGTAGTAACAATTTTTTGAAAAGTATATATTTTATTTTTGTAAAATTATGCTTCCCGTTAATAAAGAAATTTTGAAAAATCCAATTAGAACCATATCTATTATTACAAGGTTGTCCATGTTATACTCTCAAATTTAAAAAGTGAAAGTGAAAGTCGCACAATCATGTCCAACTCTTTGCGACCCCATGGACTGTAGTCCAAGGAATTCTCCAGGCCAGAATACTGGAGTAGGTAGCCGTCCCCTTCTCCAGGGGATCTTCCCAGCCCAGGGATCGAACCCAGGTCCCCCGCACTGCAGGCGGATTCTTTACCAAATTAAAAAAAAAAGGAAACTGTAAATTCTCTATTATAAAAACAAAATGTTTTACTCTGTGTGTGTATGTATATATAATATATTAATAAAGGGGAAGGTGTAGAAGGCCAAATGTCAACCTAATCTTAACTTGGGTCATCTGAAGGTGACCGCATGTTTGCATGCTCAGTCACTTCAGTCGTGTCCAACTCTCTGTGACCCCACAGACAGCAGCTTGCCAGCTCCTCTGTGCAAGGGATTTTCCCAGCAAGAATACTGGAGTGTCGAACCCACGTTTCCTGCACTGCCAGCATAGTCTTTGTCCACTGAGCCACCTGGGAAGCCCTGAAGGTGATTGGAGACATTTAAAGATTTGTGGAACACTGGACTCAAGCCACTACTGGTGACTTTATTTTTCATATTCTTTCTCCTTCACATCTGTTCTCTTACTCACCAGGGGCTTATTTGCTCAGAAGCTTATCTCCTGGTGTGATCACTAGTCCTTGCCCCACCTTTCTCTGAACCAAACCAACTTTCTCTAGCATGGCTGAGAGAAATGTCTGGAGACATTTCCAGAGAAAAGCTGGAGAAATGTCTCTGCAGTGTCTCACAGGCTTGAGGCTTTCCTGGTAAGGGGTTGTAGTGTGTGGTCATGTTTCTAAAAGGGATAGCCCCAGAATCCGGACTGGGGTTGCAGGCCAAAGGAGCAGTAGGAGGTAGTCAGATGGAGAGTGGGTCAAGTTTCTGGTAGTACCCTATTGCCAAACCAAACTTCAAATATTATTCCCTCCCATCACCTGTTCTAGGGAAGGCAAAACTCCATGAATATAATGGGTCCTCATTTTCCTGCTACAATCTTAGTCTACAAATAATGGTTGCAATACAAGGAAGCACACCATGTTCTTTTGGTAAAGAATTTGGCATAGTGTCAATTCTTGATTCATACTAAAGAGCACTAACACTGTTTCTAGCAAAATATGTCCCAAGAGTTCAGTAGGTTTTTTTATGTGAATGGAAGTCATCACTGGGTATTCATAAGACTATCCAAGCTGGAATATTTTAAACGCCAGAAATTATACTTGAGAGAGACATGAAACATCGTTTTAAAATCCATCTATATTAATACAGATTATGTGTTTCTACATCATTAAAGATACATCTAAAATTATGTATTTGTGGACCTCAATAGCTCCCATTCTCCCTCTCATATCTCTGACTTACTAGGTTTTCATATAACATAGATAGTTCTTTATGCTACTATTTTTAAGACTTCTTAGAAATAAACTGACAATGTCAATAAACAAGTAAAAAATATATATTTATATACTGTATATGTATATTTATATACTGTATAAGTACTGTATATTTTATATTTTTATATACTGTATAAGTATGCCAGGTGATGATCAGCACTATGGAAGAAAATAAGAGGGAGAGAGTGCCACTGGTGGGGTGAAGGCTGCAATTGTATATAGTGTGGAGTCAAGGAAGGCCTTGCTGAAAAGACAGCATTTGACCAAAGTGCTGAAAAAGGTGAAGGGTGAAAGTCATGTGAACACCTAAGAGAAGAATGTGGAGCCTGGAGGTTCAGCATCTGCAGGGGTCCTGAGTCTGGCGGCATGCTGTTACCTCTCCAACACCATCTCCCCATACTCTGCACTTCTCTCACTTCCTGCCAACTGAACACTGGCCTCCTTGCTGCTGCTCACATGCAAGCTGGTGAATGGAGAGTGAGGAACTGGGGAGGCAGCACAGACCAGGAGAAGCTCCTCTGAAGTGGCCTTCCTCTCAATTCAAAAACAACCCAGCATCAAATGACTTGAGAGCGATGCCGGGCAAACAAACACTCCTCTTGAGCAACAATGTCCAACAGAACTTTCTGCAATGATGAGAATGTTCTCTATCTGTGCTGTCCAGTAAATGGCTAGTATGGCTGAGGAACTGAAATTTTAATTTTGTCCTATTTTAATTATTTTTAAATTGAAATAGTCAAATGTAGCTAGTGGCTATACTAGCAGCCAGCAAATTTCTAGAATAAAGGTAGGCCTTGGGAATACAGAAATTTATCACTGACAGACACTTTACTTCTAAGAAAAGAGATACATTTCATTTAATTTGCTGAAGTTCAAGTTGGTCTAATGAGAATTCCATGATAAAATATAGCAATTATGATAGCTTTACTTGTCACAAAACATATGTATGAAGCATTATTTGCCATGTAATTCTTTGGCTACTGTGTGGGAAAAATTACTGTTATTAGCTTTTCTTATCTCAGCTTTAGTGTTTCCCTCTACATGATTTATTATTGCTGAAGTAATAATTAAGAATTTTTAAAATCTATTTTTAATCGAACTGGGTTTCCTAACAAGTTTTTTTCCTCTTAATTTGATTTTTCTTCAGGTGACACATACACATGCAAATTTAAGAATATGAAGAAATGTAATGAATATAATGTGGTAAAATAAGCTCTATATTCAATGTATTATTAAAGTTTGACTAAACAGAATCAAAGATTCTGATTAGAACAATGGCTTAAAAGATTTTCTTTTCTACAAAATAGGGAACATGAGATATACTAATTATTTTAAGAGAGATGCAAGGCTAACCTTTAAAAACTATATTCAACTTAGAAACTATGGTTTCTAAAAAAAAGGCACGTACTA
The DNA here is from genome assembly GCF_003369695.1 of Bos indicus x Bos taurus. Taxonomy (NCBI): domain Eukaryota; kingdom Metazoa; phylum Chordata; class Mammalia; order Artiodactyla; family Bovidae; genus Bos; species Bos indicus x Bos taurus. Next base: position 36,577,344 of record NC_040095.1, read on the forward strand.
CGCTTAGTCGCTCAGTTGTGTCTGACTCTTTGCAACCCCGTGGACTGTAGCTCTCCAGGCTCCTCTGTCCATGGAGATTCTCTAGGCAAGAATACTAGAGCTGGTTGCCATGCCCTCTTCCAGGGGATCTTCCCAACTCCAGGATCGAACCCAGGTCTCCCACATTGCAGGCAGATTCTTTAATGTCTGAGCCACCAGAGAAGCCCATGAAAAGCATGTATATATGTATACACACATATATGTGTATGTATGCATATATACATACACACATACTAAACACATCACTATTAAAGCTAGTCCAGAAAACTTTTACATTTTCTATGTTAACAGCACTCAGAGACGATGAAAGCCAGTTACTAAAAAATTTATTGCTTAGTTAAAACTCAGTTTACAATTCAAAGGATTTTTAAAATCTCTGAGCTGTTATGAAGCTTTATGGGGTTTATAGTGGAGATGAAAACAGAAATAAAAAGATCTGACAAACAGAAAATGCCAAAGATATTTCCAGCATTATCAACATGGATTCTTTTTTCTCTATCGTTACTTTTTACCTATTCCCAAAAAACTGACTTTAACTCCATCTGCCTGAAAAGACAACTGTTTCTTGGGGTCCCTTTCAAAATGAAAGTGCTTGATGGGCAATTTTATTTGAAAGAATATTATTTTTATAATTGTTAAAAATAAAAAGAATGTAAACTCTATGAAGGCAGGAATTTTGGATCATCTACAGTAGTTCCAGTCTTCAGAATAGTGCCTGAATATAGCACAGATAATAAATATTTATTGAATTAATAATTTTACCAGCACCTTTTATTAAAATAAGATAATCAACTTTTACTTAACATTAGTGTAGATTTTCATTTTAACATTGGTAATCTAGAATAACTCCAGTTAAAAATCCTTGTTTTACCATCTATACATGCAACAAACCCCTTTTCAAAGCTTATTGGTAATACACAGAATTAACCAAAGACTATTCATTATTTTATTCATTCTTTCTGTGGTTATAGAATTCTATGATCCCTTTCAATTCCAAAATTTATTTTATTCTAATAATGACTTAAAATGGAAAAAAAAAATCTGAAACTTATTCAAATGGAATGTCATGGAATGTCAAACTATTATTTAAATTACTACAGAAGTAACTGCTCAACAACTTATGGATCACCCTGGTTATTTCATGGTTTTCTCACCTCTTTTAAAGGGTATTTCTAGTTCTCTGCTTAGTCTTGTTTTACATCACTGTCAAATTCTTCACTTTCAAATCCAAGTATATTGAAATGTCATAAAATAAACTATACTATATTTTTTATATTTTATACCAAAAGATTGAGTTTATGTTAAAAACAAAATATAATACAAATTGGAAAATACTGAGTTGGAATGTTTGCTAAAATGCTGTTTACTGCAGAGGCCCAATGTTTTATCAACTAACACTGAAGTTTAAATTAGGGCTAAACTCAGGAAATTGACCTTCATAATATTTTAACATGATGTTTGTCTTTTTAAGGTGGCTTTCTTCTCAGAAAAGAGGACTTAAATATCCTTGACTTACTGTCAAATTACGGTCCCAGATCTGTATGCTTCCATTCTGACAAGCAGCTGCTATGAGGCTTCCGTCTCTACTATATGTGCACGTGGTAGGAATTACTTTTTTACCCTGCATTGTCCGCGGTTTAAACACGCTTTTTTGCTTCTTTGGATTTTCAACTTCCCAGGTCCTCACAGTCCTTAAAAAAAGAAAAAAAGGGAGATTTTCATTTATAAAAAAGAAAGGATTTTAAAATACAAAAGAGTTCACAAAGACTGTTTGACCTTTTAAGCATATAAATCTAATTAATGTTTTTTACATTTTTTAAATAAAATGTGTGGTATGTAAATGAGTTTTCCCACTGCAATAAAGTCAACCATCCAAATTGTGCTGTCATGAAATCAAAGCGCAAGTGCAAATTCGACTTCAAATGTCAAAGTTCTTAGTTCTGACCCTCTAAAGCAGTAGTTTCCAAACAACTGACTATACACTCTGATCAGCACAACTGTTGAACATTATATACCCACTACATATGCAAGTTAATTTCTAAATTACATGTGGTAATATATTGTTATTTAACACACACCAGAAAATATACTGAAAAAAACTGGTCAGTAAAAAAGAATGATGTGGGACTTCCCTGGCCAAAACAGTAAAAGATAATTTAAAAGAACAGTGGGATAAATATAAATATAAAAACAAATACAACATGGTGGGTTTAAATCCAACCTCATCAATAACTAGAAATTCCATCACATTAATTGGAAATGGCATAAAAACTCTAATTAAAAGGAAAAGACTGTCAGATTGGATTAGATAAAATCAAAATTCAGCAGAGTCTATATTTTTATATATAGAAATATATAAAAATGTGTGTTTATATATAAAAAACACACAAAAATCTTTAAATATAAAGTCTTATTAACCATGTTGGAGAAGGCAATGGCACCCCACTCCAGTACTCTTGCCTGGAAAATCCCATGGATGGAGGAGCCTGGTAGGCTGCAGTCCATGGGGTCGCTAAGAGTCGGACACAACTGAGCAACTTCACTTTCACTTTTCACTTTCATGCATTGGAGAAGGAAATGGCAACCCACTCCAGTATTCTTGCCTGGAGAATCCCAGGGACGGGGGAGCCTGGTGGGCTGCCGTCTATGGGGTCGCACAGTTGGACTCGACTGAAACAACTTAGCAGCAGCAGCATTAATCATTTAACAGTAAAAGGATGGAAAAAGATGTGCCATAACATAATCAAAACAAGCTAGAATGAGTATATTAATGTCAAAGTGAACTTGAAAACAATGAATAAAACTAGAGACAAAGAGGAAATTTTCATTATGAGAAAGAGTCAAAAGATCAAGAAGATATAAAATATAAAATATTAAGAAAATGTAAGATATGAAATATTAAGAAGATATAAGAATCCTAAATGCATATGTCCCTAATAACAGAGCTTTATTATTTTTTTTTTTGCTGGGTCAATCATACCTTTTTTTTTTTTTTTTAAACTTTACAAAATTGTATTAGTTTTGCCAAATATCAAAATGAATCCGCCACAGGTATACATGTGTTCCCCATCCTGAACCCTCCTCCCTCCTCCCTCCCCATACCATCCCTCTGGGTCGTCCCAGTGCACCAGCCCCAAGCATCCAGTATCGTGCATCGAACCTGGACTGGCAATTCATTTCATACATGATCTTATACATGTTTCAATGCCATTCTCCCAAATCTTCCCACCCTTTCCCTCTCCAACAGAGTCCATAAGACTGTTCTATACATCAGTGTCTCTTTTGCTGTCTCGTACACAGGGTTATTGTTACCATCTTTCTAAATTCCATATATATGCATTAGTATACTGTGTTGGTGTTTTTCTTTCTGGCTTACTTCACTCTGTATAATGTGAAAGCAAACTTAATAGAAATAAAAGAAGTACCAAATCCATACTTAACAGCTGAACACTTCAACACTCCTCTCAGTGACTAATAGAACAAGTAGACCTCCCCCCACCTCAGAAAGAAAAAACCAGTAAGACTACAGAAGACCTGGAGAAGGCAATGGCACCCCGCTCCAGTACTGTTGCCCGGAAAATCCCATGGATGGAGGAGCCTGGTAGGCTGAAGTCCATGGGGTCGCTAAGAGTCAGACACGACTGAGCGACTTCACTTTCACTTTCCACTTTCATGCATTGGAGAAGGAAATGGCAACCCACTCCGGTGTTCTTGCCTGGAGAATCCCATGGACGGAGAAGCCTGGTGAGCTGCAGTCCATGGGGTCGCACAGAGTCAGACACGACTGAAGCGACTTAGCAGCAGCAGCACAGAAGACCTCAGAAATTCTACCAGGCAAGTTGAGCTAATTAACATTTATATAACACTTCACCCGACAACTGGACGTGTATTCTTTTACACCTTTTACACACTGAACATTCACTAAGATAGACCACATTCTGAGCCGTTAAAACAAATCTAAATACACTAAAATGAAAGAAACCATAAAAGTATACACACTGTCCAAAAAATGAATCTAAATAAATGATCAATACAGAACTGTATCTGAAATTAATAAATACAATTCTAAATAATCCATGAGTCAAAATTTCATAAGGAGTATTAGATAATACTCTGACTTCAAAAAACATGAAAATACAATATATCGAAATTCATGGTATTTGACTAAGACTGAGCACAGAGGAAAAGAAAAAAAGACGTGCCTCAAATCAATGACCTAAAATTCAAACTAGATAAAAGGAGAGAATATTAAAACTAAAACTAGCAGAAGGGAGGAAATGAGAATACAAATGAATAAAACAGAAAACCACAAATCAGGAGAGAAACCAAAAGCTGGTTATTTGAGAAGATTAGTAAAATTAAAGAATTTCTAGGTGGAATGATTAAAAAGCAGAAATTGGAGACAACCTCAAACACCAGCATCTTGAATGAAAGAAAAGATATAACTGTAGAACTTATCCACATTCAAAGAATAATAGGGAAATTTTATGAATGAATTTACATAAATAAATTCAATAATTTAGATCAAATGGACAAATTTCCTTAAAAGACAAACCAGAAAAGTTCACTCAAGAAATAATATCTAGAATATTCCTATATGATTAAAAAAAACTAAGTACATAGCTGAAAATCTTTGCACTAAGAATGACTTCACTGTTGAATTCTATCAAACATTTAAGAAAGACATTAACACCTTAAAGAAAAGGCCACCTACTGAATAGGAAAAAGTTTTTGCAAAGATGTATCTGATAAGGGATTAATATTCAAAATACACAAAGAACTCATGCAACTCAATCCTGAAAAAACAAATAACCTGATTAAAAAATGGGAAGAAGATATGAATAGACATTTTTCCAAAGAAATATAGATGTCCAACAGAGAAATGAAGAGATGCTCAACATCAGGGAAATGCAAATCAAAACCACAATAAGATACTACCTCACACCTGTCAGAATGGCTATTATCAAAAAGACAACAAGGGCTTCCCTGGTGGCTCAGTGGTAAAGAAGCTGTCTGCCAATGCAGGAGACGCAGGTTCAATCCCGGATCCAGGAAGATCCCACATGACACAGGACTACTAAGCCTGTGTGCCACAACTACTGAGCCTGTGTGCTACAGTCTGGGAGTAGCAACTACGGAGCCCACAAGCCCTAGGGCCTGTGTTTCACAAAAAAAAAGCCACTGCAACAGGAAGCTGCACATCACAACTAGAGAATAGCCCCCACTCGCTGCAACTAGAGAAAGCCCACACAACAACGAGATGAAGACCCAGCACAGCCAAAGATAAGTGAACATTAAAAGAAATAATAACAACAAGTGTTGGCAAGGATGTAGAGAAAAAGGAATCCTTTTGCAGTGTTGGTGGGAATGTACACTGGTGCAGCCACTGTGGAAAACAGTATGGAGATTCCTCAAAACATTAAAAACAGAACTACCATAGAATCCATCAATTCCACTCCTGGGTATTTATCTGAAGAAAAAGAAAACCCTAACTTGAAAAGATATACGCACTCTTACGTTCCCATTCGGAGAAGGGGTGACGGAGAAGCCTGGTAGACTGCAGTCCATGGGGTCGCTAGGAGTCAGACACGACTGTATAACTTTCAAGTAGACAACCTGAGCGACTTCACTTTCACTTTTCACTTTCATGCATTGGAGAAGGAAATGGCAACCCACTCCAGTGTTCTTGCCTGGAGAATCCCAGGGACGGGGGAGCCTGGTGGGCTGCCGTCTCTGGGGTCGCACAGAGTCGGACACAACTGAAGCAACTTAGCAGCAGCAGCAGCATGTTCCCATTGGTCACGTATGGTTGTGAGAGCTGAACTGTAAAGCAGTCAGAGCACCAATGAACTGATGCCTTCCAACTGTGGTGTTGAAGACTCCTGAAGGTTCCTTGGACAGCAAAGAGATCAAACCAGTCAATCTAAAGGGAAATCAACCCTGAATATTCCTTGGAAGGACTGATGCTAAAGCTGAACCTACAGTATTTTGTTCATCTGATGCAAACACCCAACTCACTGGGAAATCCCTGATGCTGGGAACAATTGAGGGCAGAAAGAGAAGAGGGTGTATGGCATCACCAATACAATGGACATGAACTTGGGCAGACTTCGGGAGATGGTCAGGGACAGGGAGGCCTTGTGTGCTGCAGTCCATGGGTCACAAAGAACTGGACACAACTGGGTGACTGAACAGCAACAATGTTCACTGCAGCATTATCTACAATTGACAAGATATGGAAACAACCCAAGTGCCCATCAACAGATGAATGGATGAAGAAGATATGTGTATACACACATATACATACATACATACAATGGAACATTACACACATACTCACAGATATATACACAAACATACATACAGTGGAACATTACACACACACACACACACACATATACATACAACGGGAACATTACTCAGCCATGAAAAAAAAAAAGAAATCTTGCCATTTGCAACAGCGTGAATGGATCTAGAGGACATTATACTAAGTGAAATAAGTTAGAGAAAGACAAACACTGTATGATTTCACTTACATGTGCAACTTAAAAAGCAAAACAAATGAACAAACGCAACAAAACAGAAACAGAGTCATAATACAGAGAAGAAACCGGGTGTTTGCCAGAGGGGAGGAAGTGGGGGTAGGAGACAAAGAGGTGGGGGAGGTTAAGAGATACAAACGTCCTAAGTCAGAAAGAGGAAGAAATATACCGTATGCATCATTTTATGTGGGATCTAAAATATGACACAAATGCACTTACCTACAGAACAGAAACAGACTCACAGGCACAGCCAACAGACTCGTGGTTGACGGATGAGCAGACGCAAACTACTATACAGAGAACAGATAAACAACAAGGTCTGCTGTATAGGACGGGGAACTATATTCAATATCCTATGATAAACTATAACGGAAAAGAGTAAGTATGTATATATGTGTAAAACTGAATCATGTTGCTGTACAGCAGAAATTAACACTGTAAATCAACTATACTTCAATAAAATAAATCTAAAAAAATTTTCAAAGATACACACTTCCAGTTGCAAAATAAATGAATCACGAGTATGAAATGTGCAGTCTAGGTAATACAGTCAATAATTAGACAATATCATTGTATGGCGACAGATGTTCACTAGACTTATCCTGATGATCATTTTGAAATATAAAGAAATATTAAATCACTACATTGTGTAGCAGGAACTAATATAATGTTGTAGCAAATTATATTTAAAAAATAAACAAACTAATAGAGCTAGAAGGGTGGGGAGGAGTGGATGGAGAAACTGGATGAAGACAGTCAAAAGGTACAAACTTTCAGCTGTAAGATAAACTAAGCTCTAGGGAGGCAGTGTACAAGATGATGTATACAATTAAAACTGTGGTTGTTAAGAGAGTAAATTCTAAGTGTTCTCGTCACAAGGAAAAAAAGTATTTTCTATTTATTTAATTTTGCATCTACATGAGATGATGAATATTCACTAAACTTACTGTAGTAATCATTTCATGACACATGTAAGTCAAATCAACATGCTGTATTCCTCAGACTTACACAGTGTTTCGTATCAATTGTATCTCAAAACTGAAAAAAAAAAATCTGATATTGAGCCAAAGAGGGAGAGAGGGAGGGAGGGAGGGAGGGAGAGAAGGAGGGAAGAAGGAAGCCAACTCTATATAAACTCTTCCAGAAAACAGAAAAGGGAACACTTCTCAACTCACTCTATATGGCCCTGATGCCAAAACCAAAGTCATTACAAGAAAACTATAGATCCCCAGTGAACACAGACACAAAAATCCTTAACAAAACAGCAGTGTACAAAACTAATATCATGTCATGATTAAGTGTTATTTAACCCAGAATGAAAAGGAAGATGGTAAGGACTGAAAATTAAACCATATAATACACATATCAAAAGACTAAGAAAAAGATATCAGATCATCCCAACTGATGTAAAATAAGCTTTTTTTCCTTTTTATTTATTTTCTATTGTTTTTTAAAATGTATTTACTTTAATTGGAGGCTAATTACAACATTATAGTGGTTTTGCCATAAAAATTCAACATCCACTTGTGATAAAACAAAAGAAAAAAGAACCTCTCAGTAATCTAGAAATAGAATGGAACTTGCTCAACCTGAGAGAGGACATTTATGAAAAACTTATAGATAATATGCTTCCCTGGTAGTTCAGGTGGTAAATAATCTGCCTGCAATGCAGGAGACCTGGGTTTGATCCCTGGGTTAGGAAGATCCCCTAGAGAAGGGAATAGCTGCCCACTCCAGTATTCTTGCCTGGAGAATTCCATGGACAGAGGAGCCTGGTGGGCTACAGTCCATGGGGTTGCAAAGAGACAGACAGGGCAGCGCAACTAACACTTTTACTTTCACTTTCACAGGTTAATATACTTCATGGGGAAAGGCTGGAGAACAAAGCAGTGATCTCAAACCCTCACCATTTCTTTATCCTAGAGTTGCCTGCCAGTGCAATAAGGTAGATAAAAGAAATTAAAGGCTTACAGACTGGAAACAAGAAATAAAACTGTCTTTATTAGGATATCACATGATCATCTATATAGATAATCCAAAGAATCTACAAAAATGCTGCTGCTAAGTCACATCAGTTGTGTCTGATTCTGTGCGACCCCATAGATGGCAGCCCACCAGGCTCCCCCGTCCCTGGGATTCTCCAGGCAAGAACACTGGAATGGGTTGCCATTTCCTTCTCCAATGCAGGAAAGTGAAAAGTGAAAGTGAAGTCGCTCAGTCGTGGCTGATTCTTCGAGACCCCATGGACTGTAGCCCACCAGGCTCCTCCGTCCATGGGATTTCTCAGGCAAGAGTACTGGAGTGGGTTGCCATTGCCTTCTCCACAAAATTGCTACTAGAACTAATAAGTGAGTTTAACAGTGTCACAGGATACAAGATAAATAATCATAAATCAATTTTATTTCTATTGACTAGCAACAAACAACTGGATACTGAAATTATGACATAATATTTATAACAGCAAGAATAAATATGGAATCTGTCAAGAATGTGTAGTATCTGTACACTAAAAACCATAAAACATTTCTGAGAGAAACAAGATCAACACAAACGAGAAGATACACTGTATTAACGGAGTCAACACTGTTCAGATTTCATTTGTGCCCAAATTAATTTTTAAATTCAATACAATCTCAATTAAAATTCCAGCAGAGTCTCCTTGGAATTAGAAACTGAGTAAGCTGACTCTAAAACTTACATGGAAATGTAAACAACTTGGAACATCCCCAACAATTTTGAAAAAGATGTAAACTAATTCTACCCAGATTCACACATTGCCTTCTAATTCTAATTCCCACATTATAACACCAATCACATAAGTTGCAATTACACATATTGACATCTATTTTTTTTTCTAATTTTATTTTATTTTTCAACTTTACATAATTGTATTAGTTTTGCCAAATATCAAAATGAATCCGCCACAGGTATACATGTGTTCCCCATCCCGAACCCTCCTCCCTCCTCCCTCCCCATACCATCCCTCTGGGCCGTCCCAGTGCACCAGCCCCAAGCATCCAGCATCGTGCATCGAACCTGGACTGGCAACTCGTTTCCTACATGATATTTTACATGTTTCATTGCCATCTATTTTTTATCCAAGAAGAGCTCCTTTAGAGTAAAGGCTCTGTTTTTTCTTTGTTTGTTTTAAATCTTTTTACGTCTTGTCTTTCTTTGTCGCTTACTTGCTAAAGTGAAAGTGAAGTCGCTCAGTCGTATCCAACTCTTTGCGACCTGTGGACTGTAGCCCACAAAGCTCCTCTGTCCATGGGATTCTCCAGGCAAGAATACTGGAGTGGGTTGCCATTTCCTTCTCCAGGGGATCTTCCCGACCCAGGGATCGAACCCAGGTCTCCCTCATTGCAGGCAGATGCTTTAACCTCTGCACCACCAGGGAAGCCCAGTCCTGCCCAATTCTTTATGACCCCATGGACTACAGCCCACCAGGTTCCTCTGTCCATGGGATTTCCCAGGAAAGAATACTGGAGTAGGTTGCCATTTCCTTCTCCAAACAAATGTCTAGGTTCTGTCAAATATCTTGAACACAACAGGAACATAATCCATAAGGGTTGCCATTTCCTTCTCCAAACAAATGTCTAGGTTCTATCAAATATCTTGAACACAACAGGAACATAATCCATAGCAGGTCCTCAATAATTAATGTAAGAAATTCACTCCCTATCTAAGCATTTCAGGCATCAATTTTAATCGAGGTATAACCAATATACAATGAAATGTAACTGACATTTGTATAGGTTTCAAGTAGCCAGCATTTACTGTCAAATATTTATGATTTATTCCAAATAAAGTTTTTTGTTTTTTTTTTAATAACCTATGCATGTCTTCTCCCTAAGAGTTTCTTGGGAACTTAATTAACTATTTAGCATTACCAAACCCTAGTTTTCAGAGTTGTTGAACCCAGTGCCTAAAATAAGACTGCATCCACTAAATTTTAGGAACTACCAATCAGCAAAATGTAAGCTCAAATAAGAGTTTGGGAACAGTACACAGGGAACAATAGAAAGGCACTCTGCAACTTCAGGATATAAAGCAACCCAGAGGAAGATCCAGGATACTTAACTTTAGTGTTACAAAACACTGCAACAGCTAGAAGCTATCAGCAGTGTGACTGATACTGTTAGATACATAATCCAACATCCATTCTCTTTTCTTCTCCAAGTCTGCAATTTCCAGCCTCTTGTAGATACATGTGATGAAATATGGCAATTATACTTTGACCAACACGGTGTAAATGGAAGGGTATTAAAGAATTCTGGAAAAGTCTCTAAAGGAAGGTTGCAGACCCTTCTTCACCTCTTCTTGTTTACTCCTTCCTCTGCCAGAGAGGATATGATTCTGGGCTCAAGAGCATCTTAAAGCAACAAACAGAAGGCCCTGGTCCTTGATGACATTAGAGACACCACATCAACACTGGAGTGCCTATGTCTAGACTTCTGATGGGTAGATAGGCAGTAAGATAGGTAAAGTTTACTGGGGCCTAACATACTTACAATGAAATTCTTCTTTTTAAATGTGCAGTACTGTGACTTTTGACAAATGAATAGTTCGACCACTCCAAAACTTATCTTGTGTTGCCTCTTTATAGAAAATGCTTCACAATCCCAACTTCAACAACTGGCAACTATTAACTGCTTTTACTTCCCGATAGTTAAGCTTTTCCAGTACTACAGTGGTAAAGAACCTGCCTGTCAATGCAGGAGACTTAAGAGACATGGGTTCGATCCTTCTGTCAGGAAGATCCCCTGGAAGAGGGCAAATGGCAACCCACTCCATTATTCTTGCCCAGAGAATCCCATGGACAGAGGAGCCTGGTGGGCTACAGAGCATGGGGTCTCAAAGAGCTGGACACGACTGAATGCACTTAGCACACATGCATACCGTACGAAGCCTTTTGAGCCTTGCTTCTTTAACTTAGAATCTAAGTTGTTGTATCTAAGTTGTTGTATGTATCAGCTGTTGTTGCTGTTGTTGTTTAGTCACTAAGTTGTATCCAACTCTTTTGTGACCCCGTGGATTGTAGGCGGCCAGACTCCTCTGTCTGAGGGATTCTCTGGGCAAGAACAGTGGAGTGGGTTGCCACTTCCTTCTTCAGGGGATCTTCCTGACCCAGGTATCAAACCCGTGTCTCCTGCATTGGTAGGTGGATACTTTACCACTGAGCCACCAGGGAAGCCTGTATATGTCAGTAGTCCATTCCTTTTTGTTGCTGAATAACATTCCACTATATGGATATACCACATTTTGTTTATCCACTTGCCAAATTCAGGATAGTGAGTTGTTTCCAGTTCGAGGTGATTATAAATAAAGCACTACAAATATTGCTTTGTGGATTTCTGGCTTTTTTGTGTTGGTAAAAATAAGTCATTATTTCTCTTGGCTAAATACTTAAAAATGAAATTGGGAAATGTATGCTTAACTTTATAAGAAACTGCAAAACTGTTTACAAAGTGGTTGTTCCATTCTGCACTCCTATCAGCATGTATAAGAGTTCCAATCACTTCATATTCTTGACAGCAATTGTAGTATCAGCTTTTTTTTAAGCCATTCTAACAGGTATGCACTGGAACTGTGACTTTAATTTCCATTCCCTAAATGACTAATGATATTGAAGCTCTTTCCATGTACTATTTGCCTTCCATGTCTCTTCTTCAGTGAAGTGTCTCTTACTTAGTTGTTTATTTTCTACTACTTTCTTTTTTGAGAGTTCTTTAGATATTCTTGGAAGATCCCCTAGAGAAGGAAACGGCAACCCACTCCAGTATTCATGCCTGGAAAATCTCATGGAACGAGGAGCCTGGTGGGCTACAGTCCATGGGGTCGCAAAGAGTCGGACACGACTGAGCGACTTCTGTGTGTGTGTGTGTGTTTAGATATTCCGGATATAAGTTCTTTATCAGACATATGTTTGGCAAATATTTTTCAAGTCTGCTGCTTGCTTTTTCATTTTAAAAGTCTTTCAAATATAGGTGTTTTAAATTCTGATGAACTCCTATTTAGCAATTTTTAAATATTACATCTAAAAAATCTTTGCCTAACCCAAGGTCATAGAAATTCTGTTTTCTCCTAGAAATTTTACAGTTTTAAGTTTTACAATTAGTCTATGATCTATTTGAATTATTTTTACATGTGGGATGAAGTCAAGGCTCTTTTTTTAACACATGGATATCTAATTATTCCAATACCATTTTTATCTGAGCATTATAATACCTTCACCTCCACATGAATGTATTCTGTATTGTTTACCTATCTCTGTTCAGTATGTTTACCACAGTTAATATGTACAAAAAGTTGAGAAATATCTGGTGTGCCTTTTCTTTCTACCCTAAACTCTTCAACACTAGGGATAAATTATGACAGTTTCTCTTTTTTTAATAACTGAACATCTCCAAAAGTCAGATGATCATTTAGAACTGTGATATGAAAGACCCCACACAAATACTATAAAGTATCATTATCTGGCTTGTTTAAAGTTCATCTCTAAAACTGGGATAATAATACCAACAATGAGGGGCTGTGAGGATTAAATGAGATTAGGGATGTAAACGTTATCTGGGACAGTATTTGGAATACAGTAGGCACTCAATAAATACTGGTTTGTTTCTGCTCTTCCTCTTAGACCATAAATAAAGCCTTAAGCTAATAAACCCCACAACTAAGTATGTTCCATTTATTTCAGTGGTTTATTAACAGTTTGAGCTAGTCATTAAAATAACAGAACAAAAAAGCAGCTAACCTAGCATATAGATATATGAAAAATAAATTTACACAGCATCTGATGGTGACTAATTACAGTATGGTTTTATGGCTCTGATTCTCTGAATCTATGCCTGAAAAAATGGATGTTAAAGTGCTAGGCCATTAGGTATCTGTCAAAACATTCTATGCTGAAGAACACATATTTGAAACTTGGAGTGAGATCTGGTCTTGTAAAATTAAAACTGTGTTTCATAAAAATAGATTTAAAAATAGAAGAAGGATCTGCATGGGCCTTTCTGGACACAAAATGAAAACACCCAGAAGACAAGAAAAAGACACAGGTGGGGTCATTACACTGCCCCAGGCACAAATGCTTTCTATCTTAAAATTCTGAATCCTTTCCAAATACAAGTTCTAAACTTTCTGGCATCTGCTGCATAAATGCATCACAGCATTTGGCAGAAATCAAGGGAAGCATTAATTTTGCATGGAAATCACTTAAGATATCTTGGTTTAATTTTTCTCAAAAGACTACACAAGCAACTACTTGAGTGATGTAAGAGTCTGAAACTTGTGGGCTCTCTTGGCAGAACAAATCCAACAAGAAAAACCTTCTTTTTTTTAAGGTATTATCCCACAGAAATGGGGAAAATGTTTTAACTTCTATATAAACCCATGATAATCTTTATAAACTACACATAAGTCACATTATGCACACAAAGTAATTGCAATAAAAATACAGCTGCATTTAGAAGAAATGTATTTGTGTTAATGTTCTATACTTATAATTATTAAAATTAGGCCTTATGAAATCTAGACTTAGAATAAGGAGTAAATACAGTAATAAATAACCACTTACACCCTTACATTTATGACCAATTGATTTTCAACAAATATGCTAAACAATTTCAGGGGAAAAGAATGGTCTTTTCAAAAATTGATGCTGAAACAGCTAAATACCCACATGCAAAAAAGATAACTGAGGACCTTCACGTCACATCATACAAAAACTAACTTAAAATGGATCATAGACATAAATGTAAAACTATAACAAACATGACATTAGATTAGGGTGTGGTTTCTCAGATACACCAAAAGCATGAATGATAAAAGGAAATAAAAAGATAAATTAACATCATCAAAATTAAAAATTTACAAGCTTCAAAAGATACTATGAACAAAGTGTAAGACAAGACATAAACTTAGAGAAATTATCTGTAGATCATATATCTGATAAGAGACTGGTGTTGAGAATACTTAATGAATTTTTACAATACAATAAAAAAAAATGAATGACCCTCATGTACAATGTTTGGGCGACAATTCGGTGTAACTGATAAAATGTATAGCCTACCAAAAAAAAAGAAAGATGAGTGATCTTTTTTTTAAATGGGTAAAAGATGTGAATACATATTTCACTAAAGAATATATACAAATGTCCAATAAGCACATAAAAAGAAGCCTGACATCATTTATTAGGAAAACGCAAATCAAAATCACAAGATACCACTTTATATTCCATAATTAAAAGACATATAATAATAAGTGTTGCTGATGAAGCAAAGAAACTGGAACCTTCATATTTACTGGTAGGAATGTAAAATGGGTGGAGTCAGTTTGAAAAACAGTTTGCCATATTGTAAAATAGTAAACAGATTTACCACCTAACTCAGCAATTTCACTCCTGGGAACTGAAAACATATCCTATCCAAAAACTTTCACATGAATCTTCACAGAAGCATTATTTTTAACAGCCCAAAAATGGAAACAACCCTAATGTCCATCAACTAATGAATGGATAAACAAAATGTAAAACTGTCATACAATGGAAAATTACTTGTTTGGCAATAAAAAAAATAAAAAGGAGTGATACATACTATAGTACATGATTTTCTCGAGGTTTCCATTAACAATAACTGGGCTTCCCAAGTGGCTCTAGTGGTATAGAATCTGTCTGCCAATGCAGGAGACGCAAGAGATGCAGGTTTGATCCCTGGATTGGGAAGATCCCCTAGAAGAGGAAGTAAGAACCCTCACCAGTTTTCTTGCCTGGAGAATCCCATGGACAGAGGAGCTTGGTGGGCTACAGTCCATGGGGTCGCAGACAGCCAACATGACTGAGCACGAGCAAACACAGAGCTAGAGGTATGAATGGTGAATGACTAAACGTGGATTCTCTTAAGCGAGATGGAAATATTATACATTAGAATGTCATGGTGGTTACCCAACTCTATAAATGCACTAAAAATCACTTAATGGCCCCATCCTCTTTGAGTTTCAGGTGCTTAATGTCTCATTAAATTCCTAGAACCACCACCAACAATCAAACATTTCTGAGAACCACTTTCATAAATCTCAGATGAGGAAGAGAGTCTTCCTCATTGGAAGAGAGTCTCAATTTAAAATAAATGCCAAACTGTAAAGCAATTATCCTTCAATAAAAAAATAAATTAATATATATATGTACCAAATACTTATTAGGCAAAAATTAGGCCATGCTATTAAACATCAAATAAGAACTCAGAAGCTCTTTACAAAGCACTTCTAAAATCTTTCATTAAATCAAACAACAAGAGAGATCAGGGTCTAATATGTAGGTTAAGAAGCAAAGGATCCTGAATTATACAGAGTTCTAGTTCAAGTGCACTGCCAGATCACTGTGGGTGAAGTAGTACTCAAGAGCTTCCCACTGATGTTAAATTAAAACCGTATAAATATCAAATATCAAATGTTCAGCTGCTCAGAAGTTTGTGTACCAATAGAAACTACAGATATACAATATGTCTCCAGAAACTCAAACAGGGGCTCTGTATCAACCAAGAGGGGTAGAATAGAGAGGGAGATGGGAGGGAGGGGATATATGCATTACATATGGCTGATTCATGTTGAGGTTTGACAGAAAACAACAAAATTCTGTAAAGCAATTATCCTTCAGTTAAATAAATAAATAAAAGAAAATACAGATATAAAATATATATCAATATTTTATATATAATATATATTGAGAAGTTCACGTCTATTTCTCAATGTGAAGTGAAGAGAAGTAGCTCAGTCATGTCCAACTCTTTGCGACCCCATGGACTGTAGCCTGTCAGGCTCCTCCATCCATGGGATTTTCCAGGCAAGAATACTAGAGTGGCTTGCCATTTCCTTCTCCAGGAGATCTTCCCGACCCAGGGATCGAACCCAGGTCTTCCACATTATAGGCAGACGCTTTACTGTCTGAGCCACCAGGGAAGTCCACCTTTTTCTCAATATGTAATACTAAATATAATAATAGGGAAGGAGAAAAAGGGAAGGGAAAAAGGAAAAGAAAACTATATATTCAGATGTATACCCAAATATGTTAAGGCAGTAGGTTCCTTTTTTTTTCTCAAGTCCTTTTATTTTAACCTATCAAGAAACTCATGAGAAAAGTAGTGTAGTGTTTTAAGAGAACACCCACAGGTAGATGCTGAGAACTGTTCTGTTCAGAGTTATGACAAAAATGTTTCACAGGTTATTTCAAAAGAATATATGGAGATTTTCCTACACCTTCTAATATGCCAAATTAAAATCTTCTAAATAGATACTCATTTCAACTCCTTTTATTCTCTTAATATCTAGCATCACATTGTACATATCATAGGCTTTCAATAAAATTAAAATCCTATGGCAGATATATCTAAGTAATATATATTTATATAATAAAATATGCACATATTTACAATAGATATTGTCATTATATTTCAGTACTACTCTATGTTTGAGTTTTCTTTTTTTTTAATTTAGAAATAGTACATTCATTGTTAACTTTCATTGTTTAACTTGAATTCCCTTAAATCTCCTTCAACACAACTTGCTTCAATTAACTTTTGCTGAGATGTGAGCACTGCTTCTCATTGAAGAAGCAAGAATTGGATGAGGCCTTTGCCTTCATGGAAATCACAGCTGGGCAAGTGGATATAATGTAAAAGCAATAAACCACAGGTCAATAGTTCAACATAGGCTAGATACCTGGGAATACTCAGGTGCCTGTTCTCCAAGCACATATAATCTACTGGAGGAGAAAAACTGGGGAAAGACATCATCACACTATAAGGCAACATCCAGAGAAGGGAAACAGGTAGCTCATTGGAAAAGATCTAGAAAGGATTCCTCAGAGGTGTGCTTTTTGAAGAAGAGTTGAAATACTATAAGTGAAATTCACAGTTGTGGGGAGAGGGGTGAATCCTAGAAATTGATATAGAATATGCAAAGATAAAGTGACTTGCAAAAGCATAGCTTATTCTAGGAACAAGTATTGATAGTCTGCTCTGGCCATATGTAGAAGACGAGATCGTCAATAATCATTGGCAATTATTAGACTATAAAGGGGATCCTATAAGCTGTACTGGGATTATAGGCTTTACACTTATGGAGACCATGGAGCCACTAAATAGAGGAATGACTTAAGTTATATAATCAGTACCCTGTTTTAGAAACCCACTTGGGTGGTAGTGGGAAGGACTGCTTGGAGAGGCCAAGTCTGTAGGTTGCATAGGCCAGGTGAGAGATGATCAAGGCCTGGGCTACGGCAATGAAGCAGGAGGGTGTAAAAGAAAAATAACTTCGAGGAGGGGAAAGGAGGTGGTGCCGTTCATTCAGTGAGACAGAGTTGTGGAGCAGCAGTATAAGACAAAAGGTAGTAACAGTGAAGGAGATGAGTTCAGGTGAGACAACTGTGCGGCAATCAGGTGGGGAACCACACAGGTGAAAGGAATATAATTAAGACTCATTAGAAGGCAGAGACACAGCTGTGGGAACTGTAGAAGGCAGACCCCCGCCGCGCAACAGACACTTAAAAATAGGCAGCAAGATGGGAAAGGAGTATGACAGGAGACAAGAAAAAAGTATGAGAGGCAGGAGAGGACAGTGTCGGTAAAGACAAAGGAGAAAGTTTAAAAGGAAGTATGATCAAGAATGTCAACTCCACAGAGATATTAAGATCCTAAGTAAAATTAAGGACTAGAAGGCCTTCACTGGATGTAACAGGAGTCATACATGAGGCCTGCAAGAGAAATTTTAGTAGACTGATGGGGCAGAGGTCAGAATGCTCTGGAATTATGAGCAGGAAGTGATAAGGCAGAGATAATAGGCAGAGAGCACTCCCCCTAAAAATGCTATTTAAATTTGGATAGGAATCTAGGGGTAGGGAAGGATAAATTACAAGCATGGGGTTAACAGATACAACTCCTATACATAAAATAAGTAAGTGATATGGATTTACTGTGTAGCACATGGAACTATATTCAACATCTTGTAATAACCTATAGTGGAAAATAATCTGGAAAAATATATACACACCTAAATATAAATATAACCAAATCACTTTACTGAACACCTGAAACTAATAAAATAAGTACACTATGCTTCAATTAAAATATAATAAAATTTACAAATTAGAAATAAAAAATATAGATAGGAATTGATAAAACTTGACTAGGATGAAAAAGCATCAAAAGCATCAATTGATGCTTCTGAACTGTGGTGTTGGAGAAGACTCTTGAGAGTCTCTTGGACTGCAAGGAGATCCAACCAGTTGATCCTAAAAGAAATCAGTCCTGAATATTCTTTGGGAGGACTGATGCTAAAGCTGAAACTCCAATAATTTGGCCACCTGATGTGAAGAACTGATTCACTGGAAAAGACCCTGATGCTGGGAAAGACTGAAGGCAGGAGGAGAAGGGGATTGACAGAGGATGAGATGGTTGGAGGGCATTACCGACTAGATGGACATGAGTTTGAGCAAGCTCCGGGAGCTGGTGATGGACAGGGAAGCCTGGCGTGCTGTAGTCCATGGGGTCACAAAGAATCAGACATGGCTGAGCAACTGAACTTGCTTCGGATGAAAAGGAACAAAACTGAGGAAGACAGGCAGAGGAGAGGATATAACTGATCTGACTCCCAAATGGGAAGAAGGCGTTGTGGGGCAAATTTCATATGAGGGCATTTATGGCAGAAGGAATACCATGGGAAAGGACCTTGAGAGGAATAGTTAATACAGTCTGATATAGTTACAGTATGTGTGTATTGTGTGTCTTGTCGGGGGGTGGTGCAGGTTGTACACATGTCTAGATGAGGACGGAAACAGGCTAGGACTGGATTGGGAAAGATCCTGCAAACTCTGTTAAACTAGTCATGTATGGATATGAGAGTTGGACCACAAAGAAGGCAGAGTACTAAAATACTAATGCTTTTGAACTGTGGTGCTAGAGATTCTTGACAGTCCTGTGGACTGCAAGGAGATCAAATCAGTCAATCCTAAAGGAAACCAACCCTGAATATTCACTGGAAGGATTGATGCTTAAGTTTCAATAGTTTGCCCACCTGATGCAGAGCTGACTCACTGGGCAAGTCCCTGATGCTGGGAAAGACTGAAAAGGAGAAGGGGGCAGCAGAGGATTAGGCGGTTAGACAGCATCACTGACTCAACGGACACGAATCTGAGCAAACTCTGAGAGACAGCAGAAGACAGAGGAGCCGGGCATGCTGTATGTAGTCCATGGGATCGCAAAGAGTTGGGTATGACCTGGCAACTGAACAACAACAAAGAGCATTCTGTAAACTTTGGGAAATAGAGATTCAGTAGGGTTTGGGGATCATGAAGTGCAGGCCTGACCTCCTCTCCTAGACAAGCAGCATACCCCAAAGTCTGCATGGACTGGTCCTCCGACCACAGGGCTGAACCATGGCTGCAAAGTGTGGAGCCAAGGAATGAAGACAATGTCCCTGACAAAGGTCCTGGACAAAGGAAAATGATGGCTGTTATCAACATAAATGGAGAATTTGAGAAGAAAAGAAAATTAAAATATTAAATAAGGATCCAGTGCTTCTAACAATATATGTTTCTGATCAATTGGAAATGAACACAAGGAGCTCACTGAAGAAAACCAACTCTTGGAGAGGGAACAGACAAATTCTCTCATCCTCCCACCTATGTATTTCTATGTACTTGATCAGGGGAAATTCACAATAAATCCACTTGGAGCATAATACAAGTCACTCAGTGTTAGTCACTAATAATTACTCTCATGCATCAAAATAAGAACTCATATGTGGATTTGGCCTTAAAATGTAGAGAAATATGTAGGTGCCTATAATTATAAATGATTGTTTATGTCAAAAATTACTACCTCCCAATAAAAACAATACACAGCACAGTGGGTGGGGGTGGAGAATGAGGAGATATGGGAGAAGAGTAAAGAGAATATTGCAGCCAGCACAGATAAAGTGGGTATGACAAATCTTACAAAAATCTGCCTCCACCCACCTACTCTGATGCTGCCAGGGCTCAACAGTTTCTAGACCAACTTCTCCCTGAACATGAGCAGGTGCAGGCAGGCTTTCCAACCAGCCACTGCAGTAAGGAACTATTATACTTCATGATTATAGCCATTATACTTTATTTTTTTAATGCTTCTGAAATATAATACATATATGAAAATTTCACTCAACCAACCACATTTTAAAGCAGCAGCCTCCACATCTGCAAAACAGATTCTAAAGATAACAATTTATGCGCCAAAGAGTGATTCAGTGCAAATTTGAAAATGAGATATTCTTCTTTTGAAACGGAATGGATGGTTTTTCCCGACTGAAACAATGCTTACTCAAGTTGCAAAGCAGTGAAGTCAATGTTACTTTAGAAGTTTACAGTGAAAAGAGTAACCTTTTCAATATTTCTAATAAATTAATCCATAACAGATCTCCACCACTTGGAGAATTACTTCCAGAAATCAGGAATGCCAAAATGTGTTTGATAATGAACTCAGAATACTGAATTAATAACCTGCATAAAACCTAAGAATTGGACTAATAATCATAATAGACATTTATGTGCTCATTACAAAGCAAGCACTGTGCTAAACACTTTATCACTTAATCCTCACAACCCTATGATATGAAGAAGGTGCTATTATTACCTGTTTTACAGAGGACAACTAAGGCACAAAAGGATTACGTAATAATGTCGATATTCAGATAACTGAAAAAACCAACTACTATACGTACTGCTCGTTCATGTCTTATATAGTGTTGTCTATATGGATCCACTGAAGACAGGTAAGGTCTCACATTAACTCTGGATTAATATGCCATAAATCTTGATGGTTCAAGTAATCATTTTTCTTGAGAAAGAATACTGAAAATTTTCCATACCTATAAAACCACTGCCAAATAAAGT
Source organism: Bos indicus x Bos taurus (assembly GCF_003369695.1). Lineage (NCBI taxonomy): Eukaryota > Metazoa > Chordata > Mammalia > Artiodactyla > Bovidae > Bos > Bos indicus x Bos taurus. The sequence continues at coordinate 36,598,845 of NC_040095.1, forward strand.
TGAATATTATTTGTATTTTGCATCTTTTAAGAATAAGCAGTGACTCTGAAAGTCTATAAAGTATATTGTATTACAGAAATGCAGTCCCTATCAACAAAATAAACACCAACTTTTCTCTTTCAATGAAGAAAGAAATCAATGAGAAAACACTTTGAAAAGGATACAAGGATAAGAGATTCCGATTATTATCACTGCCTCTCTCTGTCCCCCACCCCTCACACTTTCCCATCCTCCCAGACTCATAGTACATTTGTTCATAAGCCAGGCATTTCCCTCCTGAATAAGTTCTGTTAGACATGCTTTAAAAATATCTTTAGGGAAATAAATTTTCTGTGTGTAAGGGAGGAGGAACAGCCTGGAGAAGACTCAGCAGCCACTGATGCACTCAGTTCAAATGGGGAAAAAAACAAGATGAAGCCAGGAGAAGTTTTAAAACTCAGCACACAGAGCTTAAAGCCCTGCACAGAGGCTATGAACTACTAAAATCAACAGAGCAGAGGAGCCATCCAAGTAGCATTTTACCATCAGAAATCGGTCCTTGGAGAAAAGACACTGGTGGAGCCCTGCTAAAGAAGTACTATACACAAGGACAGCCCATGACAAGAACAGGCTGAAACTCAGCAAACTCTCCAAACACTCTCCAGACCTAAGGACTTTACAGTGAATTAAAGAGATGTTCACAGGAACTCCCTGGCAGTCCAGTGGTTAGGACTTGGCACTTTCACTGACGAGGGCCAGGGTTCAATCCCAGGTAAGAAAATCAGGGATCCTGCAAGATACTGTGGTTCAGCCCCCACCCTCTCAAAAAAATAAAGATGCTCACCATCTGTAGCACTACCACTAAGTATAATTAATAAAAGCTAAACACTTCTCAGGTCTGCATTGTACTACCACTAGGCTAAGGGCTTTTCACTTGTTATTGCATTTTAAATTCAAATACTGAAACAGGTACCTTTACCACTCTTAGTTTAGATATGAGGTATGTGAAGTTGTGTCCTCTGTCCATAATCTTACAGTTAGTGGCAGAGTTAAGATTTTAATCTAGGTCACCTGGCTTGTAAAAGAAACTTGATACCTAAAGGATAACTGTGTGTAGACCTTTGATTGCATAATCACTGTATAAAATTGTGCTAGATACTACTAAAGCCAGTGGAGAATTCTTAGGTTATATTGCTAGGTGCCTGATAAAGGGACTTTGAAAAGTACTATTTATAGTATTATTAGTCTAGTTCCCAGGGACAATCACTACTCATGACTTCCTAAAATATTAAAAGGTTTGATTTTATAGTTTGATGTTCTCCTGTCCCCTCAGTTAATTAGTCTGAATACAATGGTCAGCACACTTAAATTTACTCCAGGAGAAATAAGGACCAGAATACAATAGCTAAAATGACCCATCCTAAAACTAAGTAGCGAGACTATCACAGGTCCTAATAAGACAAGATAACTGCTTTAATAAATTTAAATAATAAAAGTTTGCATACACTTCCCCCACCCCTGGGAGCTCTCTAAAGTCCTGTGAGATCAGGGATTTGGAATCTAGTGAAATATCTCCTTGCTGTGACTTAAGAAGGGAGAAGCCAACTAATATCCAACCGCCAGTTAATGCAAAAGGATCTGTCCCCATTTGACACAGCTACTATTTATTAGTTTATTGCCTTAGACTCTCTGCTGCCCAACTCTCCATCTATGTATAGTTTTGGAGGATGAATTTTTTGGGGGGGAGGGGTGAGAGGTAGAGGAGGTCCATGGTTTGCCTAAAACACATGCATACTTTTTGAAGAAAAAGTCTGTAGCTTACCCTAGATCATCAAAGAGATCCAACAAAGATTAAGAACACAGCTCTAGGTTAACTAAATTTTACCCCTGGCCCAAATAAAATCTTCAGAGAGCTGGCTGTATATTTAGACTGCATTGCTTTGATCCCCTCTTAGAATGGTTTCTCTTGAATTTCATTTTTTGGTTATGCCCTTAACTTACATTGAGAGGTGCAACAAAAAATAGTAACAGGAATCTAGTAAAGAAAAATGATTAAGGGCGAGGACAATGAAGCCAGATAGATTTGCCCATTTTTAAATCCTTTCTCCCACTTACTATGTGATTTTGGACAAGTCACTTAACCTCTTGGGGCCTAAGTTTCCTAATCTGCAAATAATTACTTCACAGAGTTATTGTAAAGAACTGAATGAGAAAATAGACATAAAGGACTTATTCCTCATCCATAGTAAATGCTCAACTATTATAAATATAGAGTGTGGAGACTGTCTACATCAGTCAGCGCTCTCTATAGGAGGGTCCGCAGGAAACACCTGTCTTGTATACTCCTTTGAAAGGAAAAGCTCGATGTTTTCACCTTGAGGATCCTGGGACTCTTTACTGAGCAGGTCTCCATCTTTGCTCTGGCCGCCAGCAAGTTTACAGCTGAATCTACAACTTAACTTTGCCTTCTGTGCAGCCAGAACCTACTAGCAATTTTTTGTGAACTAACTTTAAACCTTCACCCTTACTTTCCCATGGCCCTGAATAGTTTATTTTTTATAACGTTGTGTTACTACTGTTATTTTGAGCTTCTCTGAATTCTTTCTTGGAATGAGGTAAGAGATGCCTAAAAATAAATTAATTAACAAGCCAATAGAAAAAATAAATAGTTCTATTTTGGCGTTGATGATAATTTGGGTTAAATTTAAAAGCTACTTTCCTAATTCATGGGTATACCGACTAGAGTCAGGAGAAAAATTTAGTTCTTCGGACTTTCCAAAGTAGAATCTGCCTTAGACCGGTTTTTAGACTCTCCTAAAGAGAGCTGAATCAAGAGTCATCAGTCAAATCACTGGGATGGTGATGAGAACTTCATATGAAGAGTAAGTACTGAAGGAGTATGGCAACATGCTGAGGTGTTGGTGAACGTTTCTCTCAAAGTTAATTATGTTCTAGAATTCAATGAGGGACATTTGAAAAAGAAGCCACAAATTCACAGTAATGGGCTTGGTGGTATCAACTTCTGAGGAAAATGAAAACAAAAGCTTCCCATCTTTAACTGTATTGGACCCATGGCAATGGCAGGTAATATCCAGGCTGACTTAAAGGTCTCTTTATTTTCTTACCCAGATGAATGGAAATGTGCCATAGATGTCGTGTGTTAAGCAGATGGGACACCAAAGGGGCTGAGCTGTTGGCCAAAGACAAATGGGAGAAAAATTCAAAATTTAAGCCAAAGAAGTTTTCCATAGCTCCTTGGCAATACAGCTTCTAAATAAACTATCTTAATTTAATTCACATGTGATGAGTGGAAAATTAAAAACAGGACAGTGAAAAAAATTAAATGAATTCATTAAATAGATAAAATTATAAAGCAGTTTCACTACTACATATGTTGATATCAGAAACTGTATTTGCCATATCTTTAAGAAGTCACATTGTCTCAGGCATACAAAACATAAGATACTAATTTTTGAGAAGCAAATGTTTTCCCAAGAAGAAAAGTATGACCTCTTAAAGAATCAATACGACAGAATAAAAGCCAATCATTTTAAAGTAGCACATTATCTGGGCTTCCCTGGTGGCTCAGTTGGTAAAGAATCTACCTGTAGTACAGGAGACATGGGTTTGATCCCTGGGTCGGGAAGATCCCCTGGAAAAGGGAATGGCAACCCACTCCAGTATTCTTGCCTGGGAAATCACATGGACAGGGGAGCCTGGTGGGCTACAGTCCATTGGGTCACAAGAGTCAGCCATGGCTTAGTGGCTAAACCACCACCACTAGAACACCACAGGGCTATACAAAAGAGAAGAAACTATGAAGACAAAGTAGAGATGAACGTCAAAAAAAAAAAAAAAATGTAGTATAAAATCTTTAGGCAACTTCTTGTTTGTAGGAGCTGTTGTCTATTACAAAATCTCCTTTTTTGTGCCCAATCTATTGAAAGCTATAAGAAAGAAAATGAAACTGTTGAATTAGTCACAACAATGAAACAAATAAGTTAATACAGTAAAATTCAAATTTCTTTCAGACTATAATCAAATCTCTGAGGGTACTAACATTTAATTTTTCCAAAATTGTTGTTAGAGTTGGATATTTTGTCTTTTTTCTTTGCTCTTCTAGAGGTGAACATATTTTATTTTTTTAACTGGCGGATAATTGCTTTACAATATTGTATTGGTTTCTACTGTTGTTCAGCCTCTAAGTCATATCTGACTCTTTGCAATCCCATGAACCACAGCACGCCAGGCTTCTCTGTCCATCACTACCTCTCTGAGTTTGCTCAAACTCATGTCCACTGAGTCAGTGATGACATCCAACCATCTCATCCTGTCACCCCCTTCTCCTCTTGCCCTCAATTTTCCCCAACATTAGGGTCTTTTCCAATGAGTCAGCTCTTCGTATCAGGTGGCCAAAGTGTGGGAGCTTCAGCTTCAGCATCATAAAACAAGGCAGATCACCCATAATTATATATATCGCCTCCCTGTTCAGTCTCCCTCGCCCACTCCCATCACACCCCTCTAGGTCATCACAGAGCACTAAGCTGAGCTTCCCATGCTATCCGGCAGCTTCCCACTAGCTGTTGGTTTTACACATGATAGTATCTATGTCAAGGTTACTTTCTTGATTCGTCCTGCCCTCTCCTTTCCCTGTTGTGTCCACAAGTCCATTCTCTCAGTCTGCGTCTTCCTTCCCTGCAAGTAAGTTCATCAGTAGAAGTGAATGTATTTTAAATTTTCCTTCCTTTCTTCTCTCCGTCCCTTCCTTCTCCTTCTATTCAGTCAAAGAGGATTTATGGACCTACTGACAGAACAGTCAGTCAGTTCAGTCGTTTAGTCGTGTCCGACTCTTTGCAACCCCATGGACTGCAGCACACCAGGCTTCCCTGTCCATCACCAACTCCCCGAGCTTGCTCAAACTCATGTCCATCAATTCGGTGATGCCATCCTACCGTCTCATCCTCTCTCGTCCCCTTCTGCTGCCTTCAATCTTTCCCAGGATCAAGGTCTTTTCTAATGAGTCAGTTCTTTGCATCGGGTGGCCAAAGTATTGGAGCTTCAACTTTAGCCTCAGTCCTTCCAATGAATATTTAGGGTTGATTTCCTTTAGGACTGACTGGTTGGATCTCCTTGCAGTCCAAGAGACTCTCAAGAGTCTTCTCCAACACCATACTACAAAAACATTGATTCTTTGGCACTCAGCTTTCTTCACAGTCCAACTCTCACATCATACACGACTACTGGAAAAACCATAGCTTTGCCTAACATGGATCTTTGTCAGCAAAGTAATGTCTATGCTTTTTAATATGCTTTCTAGGCTGCTCATAGCTTTTCTTCCAAGGAGCAAGCATCTTTTAATTTCATGGCTGCAGTCATCATCTGCAGTGATTTTGGAGCCCCCAAAAATAAAATTTGTCACTGTTTCCATGGTTTCCTGATCTATTTGCCATGAAGTGATGGGACTAGATGCCATGATCTTAGTTTTTTGAATGTTGAGTTTTAAGCTAGCTTTTTCATTTGTTTTCACTTTCATCAAGAGGCTCTTTAGTTCCTCTTTGCTTTCTGCCATAAGGGTGGTGTCATCTGCATATCTGAGGTTATTGATATTTCTCCTGGCAATCTCGATTCCAGCTTGTGCTTCTTCCAGCCCAGCATTTCATATGATGTACTCTGCATAGAAGTTAAATAAGCAGAGTGACAATATACAGCCTTGACGTACTTTCTCAATTTGCAAACAGTCTGTTGTTCTAGGTCTGGTTCTAACAGTTGCTTCTTGACCTGTAGGATTTCTCAGGAGGCAGGTCAGGTGGTCTTGTATTCTCATCTCTTTACGAATTTTCCACAGTTTGCTGTGATCCACACAGTCAAAGGCTTTAGCGTAGTCAGTAAAGCAGAAGTAAACATTTTCTGGAATTCTCTTGCTTTTTCAATGATCCAACGGATGCTGGCAATTTCATCTCTGATTCCTTTGTCTTTTCTAAATCCAGCTTGAACATCTGAAAGTTCTCGGTTCATGTACTATTGAAACTTTGCTTGGAGAATTTTGAACATTATATTGCTAGTGTGTGAGATGAGTGCAGTTGTGCAGTAGTTTGAACATTCTTTGGCATTGCCTTTCTTTGGGATTGGAATGAAAACTGACCTTTTCCAGTCCTGTGGCCACTGCTGAGTTTTCCAAATTTGCTGGCATATTGAACGCAACACTTTCACAGCATCATCTTTTAGGATTTGAAATAGCTCAACTGGAATTCCATCACCTCCACTAGCTTTGTTCTTAGTGTTGCTTCCTAAGGCCCACAGGATGTCTGGCTCTAGGTGAATGATCATACCACTGTGGTTATCTGGGTCGTGAAGATCCTTTTTATATAGTTCTGTGTATTCTTGCCACCTCTTCTTAATATCTTCTGCTTCTGTTACATCCATACCATTCCTGTTTTTTATTGAGCCCATCTTTGCATGAAATGTTCCCTTGGTATCTCTAATTTTCTTGAAGAGATCTCTAGTCTTCTCCATTTTATTGTTTTCCTCTATTTCTTCAAACTGATCACTTAGGAAGGCTTTCTTGTCTTCTTGCTATTCTTTGGAACTCTGCATTCAGATGGATATATCATTCCTTTTCTCCTTTGCCTTTTGCTTCTCTTCTTTCCTCAGCTATTTATTTGTAAGGCCTCCTCAGACAATCATTTTGCCTTTTTGCATTTCTTTTTCTTGGGGATAGTTTGATCACTGCCTCCTATACAGTGCCACGAACCTCCATCCATAGCTGTTCAGGCACTCTGTCTATTAGATCTAATTAGATCTAGATTTAGGTCATATCTGAATGGTCTAGTGTCTATTAGATCTAATCCCTTGAATCTACTTGTCATTTCCACTGTGTAATCGTAAGGTATTTGATTTAGGTCACACCTGAATGGTCTAGTGGTTTTCCCTACTTTCTTCAATTTAAGTCTGAATTTTGCAATAAGGGTTCATGATTTGAGCCACAGTCAGCCACAGTCGGGAAACTGATAGACTAAGCACTTCTCAGTGCAAGAAATACAGCACTGAACAAAACAGACAAACATCATTGTCTTTGTGAAGCTATTAGTCTAGTTATATACATTGATTCATTTTTTAATTTTCTCATTTCAATATCTCTTTATTGTGTGCCCTCAAGGAACATAGGTTTGAAGAAACACACCAGGAATTAGAGAAACAAAAGCAAATAGCAGCATCAAGGTTAAGACTACACAAGGAAAATTAAAACTTCAAATATACTATTTAAATGAGAATACAATGTGTGGAAGAGACTTGCTTCAGATTCAGATCAGAGCCCACCTGTGGAAGCATTCCCTCACTTCTCCAGGCTAAATTTATCACTTTTTATATGCCTCTAAGAGTTGAGTATGTTACACATCTTGTATAAAACTTGTCATATCGCATTACATTTTCTACCAAGCATTCTTTTCCCCCACATTAGATCTCCTTGAAGACAGAGTCCAATTTTGTACATCTTTGTGTCCCCAGCACCCAGACCTGTGCCTTGCAAATGAGTTCAAATACAATTACTGAATTTACGGCACATAATTCAGAAAGGTAATACCTAAAATGTTGTATCCTCATTACAAAAACAGTCAAACTTACTTTGATCTTCAATAAAACTAAAATATCAATAACCTCAGATATGCAGATGACACCACCCTTATGGCAGAAAGCGAAGAAGAACTAAAAAGCCTCTTGATGAAGGTGAAAGAGGAGAGTGAAAAAGTTGGCTTAAAGCTCAACATTCAGAAAACAAAGATCATGGCATCTGGTCCCATCACTTCATGGGAAATAGATGGGGAAACAGTGGAAACAGTGTCAGACTTTATTTTTGGGGGCTCCAAAATCACTGCAGATGGTGACTGCAGCCATGAAATTAAAAGACGCTTACTCCTTGGAAGGAAAGTTATGACTAACCTAGATAGCATATTTAAAAGCAGAGACATTACTTTGCCAAGACAGGTCTGTCTAGTCAAGGCTATGGTTTTTCCTGTGGTCATGTATGGATGTGAGAGTTGGACTGTGAAGAAAGCTGAGTGCCGAAGAATTGATGCTTTTGAACTGTGGTGTTGGAGAAGACTCTTGAGAGTCCCTTGGACTGCAAGGAGATCCAACCAGTCCATTCTGAAGGAGATCAGCCCTGGGATTTCTTTGGAAGGAATGACGCTAAAGCTGAAACTCCAGTACTTTGGCCACCTCATGCAAAGAGTTGACTCATTGGAAAAGACTCTGATGCTGGGAGAGATTTTGGGCAGGAGGAGAAGGGGACGACAGAGGATGAGATGGTTGGATGGCATCACCAACTTGATGGACATGAGTTTGAGTGAACTCCGGGACTTGGTGATGGACAGGGAGGCCTGGCATGCTGCGATTCATGGGGTCACAAAGAGTTGGACACGACTGAGCGACTGGACTGAACTGAACTGAAAACTAAGAACCATGAGATACACAGCCAAGAAATCAGTAAGTTATTAAAATTTCATACATAGGGTATAATTTGAGCTGAATGGTTAACTGCTGGAAGACTACTTCCACATGTTGATTACATTGTTACCCTGCAACATTCTGACATTCATATGGTCTCCACTAACAGTGGGTTTGTCAGTTAAAGCCAGAAAATAAAATGACAATGGTCTGGTTCAGAGCCTGAAAAATGGGCAAAACAAAAATATTGATATGTTTACAATTATTCAAATCATTAGCATCATTATTCCTCTCCACACTGCCTGTATCAATCAATGCACCACCCTTACTGATACTTCCCCTAATTCCACCTCTCTGAGCCTCTTTGCTTCTCCACCAACACCTCTTTCACATTTTTCATGCAACGTCACTTTCTTGTCTCTGTCACTATTCTTTTTTTTTTTTTTTTTTAACTTATTTTTGGCCGTGCTGGGTCTTTGTTGCTTTTGTGCAGACTTTTCTCTAGTTGCAGCAAGCGGGGTCTACACTTCACTGCGGTGAGCGGTTCTGCCACGATTCTGAAATGAAATTCTGTGAGACCAGCAGTAACTCCTTGGCTGTCACATACAATACTTAACACATCTATCTTTTCTTTGAAGTTTTTTCTTCTCTGCCCTGAAGTTTTCCTATCTCTTCTGCTGAACCACATTTGACCTCTGCCTTTAAAGAGTCAGGGTTTGACAATTGCGCCATTTGAAGCAACACAGATGGACTACTTGGAGGGCATTATAAGTCAGAGGAAGACCGAAACTGTGCTAGCGCTCACATGTGGAATCTAAAAAATACAACAAACTAGTGAATATAACGAAAAGAAGCAGACTCACAGCTACAGAAACAAACTAGTGGTTACCATGGTTTGCGGGGGCGGTGGGGAGTGAACAATCCAGGGGTGGGGAGTGGGAGGTATAAACTATAGGTGAAGATATGCTCAAAGACATACTGTACACCACAGGGAATATAGCCAATGTTTTATAATAACTATAAATGGAAAGTAACTTTAACATTATATACAACATAAAAAAAATTTTTTTAAATAGCGTCTGTCAGGGTTCTGAGGGAACTATACAAAACCCTATTGCTTATATCCTGAGAAAACCATAACTGAAAAAAAGACACATGTACCCCAATGCTCGTAGCACCACTATTTATAGTAGCCAGGATATGGAAGCAAATTGGATGTCTATTAACAGTTAAATGGATTAAAAAAAATGTGGTACATATATGCAATGGAATATTACTCAGCCCAGAAAAAAATGAATTTGAGTCAGTTCTAGTGAGGTAGATGAACCTAGAGCCTGTTATACAGAGTGAAGTACGTCAGAAAGAGAAAAACAAATATAGTATATTAACACATATATATGGCATCTAGAAAAATGGTATTGATGAGCCTACCTGCAGGGAAGGAATGGAGACGCAGACATAGAGAATGGACTCATGGCCACAGTCAGGGAAGGAGAGAGTGAGACAAATGGAGAAAGTAACATCAACATATATACACTACCATGTGTAAGACAGATTCAGACCTAAGCTTACTATCCACATATCCACCTATTGCCTGGGTTCCAATTCTATATATCCAACTACCAACCAGACATGTGGTTTTCCTGTCAGCATCTGGGACTTAGCATGTCAAAATTAGAATGTACTATCTTGGAGAAGACTCTTGAGAGTCATTTTTATGTCAGGGTAGAGAGAGCTGAACTAAAGACAGAGAGCTGTATCAGATGATACACTCTAAAGAATCTCATTCTGAGCATGCCTCACATTTGTTCCCTTGTTTCCACCAAACTGTCACCAGTGCCCTGGACTGGACCATTATAACCTACTGTCCACACTCTAGAACTAACCTTGGGACCAAGCTCTCTGTCTTTAGCTCAGCTCTCTCTACCTTGACATAAAAATGAAGCTTTTTTTCAGGAAGGTGGGTAAGTCTGTTCTGAGGGAAACCTAAAAGATCAGAAGGTTACAGAAAAAAGTTCCAGATAGCACCCAAGAGCCTTCTTAAAGTGATCACAATCTAAACTCCACTTTCTAGGCTCTGGTCCAGTTATTTTGGCTGCTTTACATTAGATACACTGGAGGGTGAGAAAGGATTGTTTGGTAGACAGGGTCAGAAGGAAGGGCTAGCTAGCAACTCCTTAAAAATTAAAAAGAACCTAATTTTTCTAATACCCGATGTCAAAATAAAGTTTAAAAACTAAACAGAAGAATTAAGTGGTATAAAGAACTAAAATATAGCTGTGTGACAGAAATGGGATGGAGACTGGGGACCAGGGGCGGTTACTAGGTTACACACAAGGGCCAGGAAAGGCATCTTGAAGACTACGTCTTTCTGGACTTAGATGTGAGTGATAAGAGCTATGTCTTATCATGAAGAAGAACCACAGGTGAAAGGCCTTCATGTGAGCAAGAGCTTGGCGTGGGGGGTGGAGAGAAGGATGCTGTGGCTGCAGCAGAGTGTGCCGTGAGATAAAGTCAGTGAAGTAGGCAAGGGCCAGCCTGCACAGTCTTCTAGTCTGGATTCCATTCTGAACTGCTAAACCACTGGATGATTATAAGAAGGAAAAGGGCATCATCTGATTTATCTTAAAAATTCCAAGTGGAGAACTGATCCATTCATTCACTCATTCATTCCTTCAGTCAACGAATATTTAGTGTCATCTGTTTACCAGACACTGTTCTGGGCAACATGGATATAGCAGTGAACAAGAGAAGTAAAGCCTTTGCCTTCATAGGGCTTTTATTCTAGAGTATTCTGTGAAGGCAAAAACGGAGCAAAGAATCCAGTTAAGAGACCACTGCAGTGTCCACATGAGGGATTATGATGACTTGGACAAGACAGGGAGAAGAAATGGACAAATACAAATTATATTTCAGAGGTACAACAGATAGGACTAGAAAGGTAAAGGAAAGGGAAACTGGGAATGACTCTCACATCTTGCAGTGATGGTTGTAATGTTAAAATTACTAGATGTAATTACTAGAATAGAGGAAAATAGAAGAGGCACACATCTAGGGAGCAAGATCAAGAGATCTAGCTTGATGAGAAAGAGTGAGGGGCCTATCAGACGTCCGAAGAGGAGCTATCCAGAAGGCTGTTGAGTTTAGGAGCCTAAAGTGTGGTGGAGAGGGTAGAACTCAAGCTACAGAACGTAGCATAGAGGTGGTATTCAAAGACATATAATTTAGGGAAAGAGTTCAAACAAGGAGAACAGCTAGGATCAACCTTTGAGGGGTTGAGCAAAGAAAGCAAAAAAGCAAAGACTATTGAGAAGAAGTGATTAGGGAGAGATAGTGAAGAAATGTACAGTGTCTCTGTAGCAGTGGATGTATGCTGCCAGGATCTCCCAGGGACAAACCACTTATCATTCAGTTGTAAGGAGTGCACTTATCTGACAACCTCCAGCTGTTAACAGGCTCAGAATCCGCTCAGCCTTTAAGCCAAAGCCACATTCCTCCCAGGTCACCCCAGCTAATCACTGAGCACACTACAGGTAGCATGGCTAGGCCAACTCTGCCTAATTCAGGTCTCTTCTAATGAGAACCTTTGCTGCAGAGCTCCTGGTAGGGTTGCCATGGAGTCTATTCAATCTACACCACAGTCTGAAGTTTTCCCTGCCCAATTCTGCCTCTTTCCCACTTCCTTCCTTTCCTTCTGAAGCCCTGACCTATCCATCTTGCTCCCTTCCTCTTAACTCTTCCACTGGCAAGCCCCTCCGACCAACAAGCCTCTGGCACACCTCTCTCCATCTCAGCACCTGCATCCCAGACGACCACATTAAACAGTGACAAAAACCAAGAAGGAAGAATGTCCCGAGAAGGAAATGGTCCACTGTGATGAGGTTTGCTGAGAAATCAAACGAGGAAAGGAGAGAGAACTACCTGTGAATGGGGCAAAGTGACAGTCATTGAGCATCCTGAAGAGGGCATTTTCAGAGGAGCAGCGGGAATCAAAACTGAACTGGAACAGGCTGCGGGGTAAATGACAGCTCCTCGAGGGCAGAGCAAAGACGACAGATAACCGGACTCTTTCTCTCTGAAGTTTTGTTTATATAATTCCCAGCTATATAACAAGTGCTCTGCAAGAATAGTACTAGGATTTTAAAAAGTGTAACAGGGGAATCTAATTTAGATGGGGGAAGGTGTATCTGAGGAAGTACAGTTTACCACAATACTAGAAAGAAGAACATTCCCGGAAGAGGGAAGAGCAGGTGCTAAAGCCAAGGAGTGGGAGAGAGTTTGAGTTACTAGACAACCAGAAAACCAGTTGCTGTGGATGATATAAAGACAGCCAGGACCAGGTTAAGCAGGGTCATGTAGGAAGTGATAAATATTTCAGATCTTAGTCTAAAGCCTAGACATTTTAAGCTGGGACTTTATTTGTGATTTTAAAAACATATCACTATGTTTGCAACAGGGAAAAAAACAGAAGTGAACAACCTGTTGAGAGCTGATGGTGATTTGTTTTTTTTTATTTTTGACTTTTATTTTCCGTTTTTAAATTAATTTTATTAGGTATAGTTGCTTTACAAAGTTGTATTAGTTTCTGCTGTACAGTAAAGTCAATTCGCTATACCTGAGACAGCTAACAGTGATTTGAACTTGGGCATCTGAGTGCATTCATTCATTCAAATAATATTTGATAAATGAGAGAGGCAAATGGATTCAATATGGATTTTCAGAGGCAGAATCTACAAAACTGGTGAAAATGGGGTTCAAAGAAGAGGAGTTATCAAAAATAATTCCTAGGACTCTGGCTCAACCAACTGAGCAGAACTGGCTATGATGCCCAGCAGAGGTACACCAACTTCTCAGGGGTCCCCCAGACCAGATGTATCCAGTAGCCCCACTTCTCAGGGGCCCCCAGATCAGATGTATCTAGTTTTTGGTGGTACACCAAGTCTTTCCCATCCCACCCAAATAATCATAACACCAAATATACAACTGTGTAACACATTCCCATTACACGACACAGGTGTACACAGCATGTGTCTCCTTCAGTGCGCAACTACCTCATTTTATGCCTGAGGGAATGGATTGTCTACTAGAGCCAGAATCCAGTCATACATATTAACGATGCTCTCTTGACCTTTACATGTAATTTTACACATACTTCAGGAACAGGCCATAATCCCTCAGACCAGCAACTTATTTATGAGTCATTTTTGAAGCTGTTATCACTGGCTTCTCCATTTGGCTTTTCCTGGGAATTAGAAATCCATGCTTAACATGAGCTGGTCCTTTCTCTTTTTTATATAAAACAACCACTAAACTCCGTAAACTAGATGTTAACACTCCTGAGCCATTTTTCTTTTTAATTGCAGAAGTCATTCGTTTTTGCTCCTATAGCTCTGAATATCCTTTACAAAGACACAGGACACATTTGTGACATTGTGTCAAGCCTCTATTATCCCCGTAAAAAATCAGAAAAAGTACAGAAAAGAATCATCTCAGTAAATTAAATATACCTAAATTACCAAAAGGAAGGAAGGAAGGGATGGAACCAGTTTTCAAAGTGATAACCAAAAATGTTTCATGCATATAAAAATATATGAAATATTATAAGTGTTGCATGCTGAGTCAAAAGCAACTATTACCCCAGTATACTCTTCTGAAGTAAACCCATAGGGTAGTTTAATTATTCAGCAGGAAATGATTCAATGTACTTATACCAAGTGGACACGTGGGCTTAAAATAGGCCCACTAGAAGTTACCAAATTTATTACCACCTCTAGGAAAGAACAGACTACTCCAAGGAGTTCCTTGGTGGCCTAGTGGTTAGGATTCCTGGATGTCACTGCCAGTAGCCTGAGCTCAATCCCTGGCTTGGCGAACTGAGATTCTGCTAGCTACATGGTGTGGCCAAAAAAAAAAAAGAAGGAAAAAAGAACAGACTATTACACTAACTCTTACATATTTTGGTATTGTCCTGAAAGACCACTTTGGATCCAGGGGCTTTTTCAAGAGAACAATTGTATCATATTATCAGAGAAAAGACTGTATGACAAAATTGATCCAACAGGCAGCACTACTTAGAAATGTTGGCTTTAAAGTGACTGTTTAAATGTTGCTTTTGCCTAGGATTACATTCAAAATCAAGCATTCAAATCCACAAACATTTATCAAGCAATATGTATCTGCTAGGCACTGTGAGGAGGGCTAAGAAGAAAAAGATGAGTAATACAGGACCCCAGTCCTAACAGAAACAATACAAATTTGGTGAGTTCAGGAATTGACTATCTGGCAAAGTACACTGATGAATTCACAATTTGAGGATGCTCAAATACACTACACCAGCTGTGAAATTATAGCAAGGGAATAATTTAGCTGGGAGGAGACTTCACAGAAGAGGGCGCATTTAAGAAACATCTTGAAAGAAGACTGAGCTCAATAAAACTCCAATACAAAAAAAAAAAAAAAAAAAAGATTTTAAATGGAAGGAACAACTTGTGCTTAGAAACAAAGGCCATGCTCCTAACTGTCCTAAAGGACAATTCTTCAGACCTCACCTTGTGAAAGTCACTCAGTCATGTCTGACTCTTTGGAACCCCATGGACTATACAGTCCCTGGAATCTCCAAGCCAGAATACTGGAATGGGTAACCTTTCCCTTCTCCAAGGGATCTTCCCAACCCAGGGATCAAACCCAGGTCTCCCACATTGCAGGCAGACTCTTTACCAGCTGAGCCACAAGGGAAGAATACTGGAATGGGTAGCCTATCCCTTCTCCGGGGGAATCTTCCTGACCCAGGAATCAAACCGGGTCTCCTGCATTGCAGGTGGACTCTTTACCAACTGAGCTGATCTCAAAGCAACTTTTGATCCTGATGACTGTTCTTGTATCCTTGACACACTCTCCTAGTTCTGTGACACTGCACTCTCTTTGTTTCCCACATACCTTGGTTAATCTCACTCAGTAGTCTTTGAAGACTTCTCTCTGTCTCTTAAACAGTGTCATTTCCTCAGAGTTTAGTCCTAGGCTCTTTTTCTTCACAAATGAAAAGCTACCTGTCTGGCTGCCTCATCTCTCCCAGGCTTTCAATTACTGTATACCCATGACCCTCAAAGCTGCATCTCCAGAACAGCTCAGTCTTGAGTCTGAGAGCCAAATGACTGCTGTCTTCTGGATACTTCTTTAAAGTTTCACAAGTACCTCAGACTTCAAACTTTCAAAATGAAACTGTCTTTCTCCCAAACCCCCTGCTCTTCCTGTTATGTCCTTTTACTCCAGTGAACTGGCTGGTCCATTGTCCAAGCCAAAAACTTGGACATTATCCTTGACTCCTCTCTCTCCATCACACTCACCATTTATCAGTCACTATGCCCTGTGACTTTTGCCTTTTACTTGAATTCACTTACTTCTCTTCACCCCAGAGATACTGTTCTGATTTATGGTCCCATCATCTCTTACATGAATTATTGTAAATCCTTCTAACTAGACCCCCTTGCCTCTGGTCTTCCTTGATTACCTTGTGTGATACAGTTCCTAATTACATTCTGGACTTAACTCTTGCCACAAGCCTCCACGCAGTCCATATTTCCAGCCACATTCAAACATTTCTTTTGCCTTTACATCTTACTATATACATCGCCCATGCATAAAATGCTATTTCTATTCTCATTTTCTCCCTAATTTCCACTCACCCTTTAGATCTAAACTTATTTCTTCAAGAGAGCCACTGACCTCTCAACTGCTTCTCTCTTTTTTCTTTCTTTTTTGAATAGGTTTTATGTTTCTTTTTTTCATTGAGGTATAACTGACAAATATAACTGTAATATAAAGTGTACAATATGATTGATGCTTTGATGCAAATACACACTGTAAAAAGACTCCCACCATGGAATTAATTAATTATCATCCCACACACTAAGTGTGTGTGTGTCTGTATCAGAGAGAGGACACAAGTTCTCTACAATATAATATTATCAACTATAGTCACCACATTATACATTAGATCCTCAGACTTTATTCATCTTGGAACTGTAAGTTTATGCCCTTTTACCAACCTCTCCCTATTTTTCCTACCCCCATCCCTGGGCAACCATGATTTTACTGTCTGTTTTTCTTTCTTTTTCTTTTTTTCCAGAGTCCACATATAAGTGATACCATGTAGTATTTGTCTTTTTCTGTCTGGCTCATTTCACTTAGCAATGTCTTCCCAGGTTCATCTATGTTGTCACAAATACCAAGATTCTCTACCTTTTTAAGGCTGAATAAGGGTCTACTGTGTTTGTGTGTATATATGAATGTGATATATATATGAGATATACATGTGATAAATATATATATAAATATGAGATATATATTTTTTTATCTCACATTTTCTTCATACATTCATCTGTTGACAGACCTTGGCTCTCGTGAATAATGCTGCAATGAACATGGGAGTACAGATATCCTTCACAGTAAGGATTTCACTGCCTTTGGATCTATAACCAGAAGTGGTCGGATACTATGGTGGTCTTGTTTTTTTTAATTTCTTGAGGAACCTCCACATAGTTTTAGATAGAGGCTACAATTTACATTCCCACCAACCGAGCACAAGGGTTCCCTCTGCTCCACATCCCTGCCAACATTTGTCATCTCTTGTCTAACAGACATCCTAACAGGTGTGAGGTGATGTTGTACTGTGGTTTGATTTGCATTTCCCTGGTGATTAGTGAGGTTGTGCAACTTTTACTGTACCTGTCCAACTGCTTCCTTTTATGTGTTCCTATCATAGGTGTTCCTATCCCACCATAATTTAATTTGATGTTTGCTTGTCAGTATCTTCCCAGACTGTAAGCTCACAAGAGTCCTTGGCACAGTGCCTGTGCATACCATAAGAGCTCAAAAACTATTTGTGCTATGGCTAAACAAATGATGAGGAAATCCTTAACACATTTCATCAAAACACATAAGATTAAAGAATGGGTACAGGATGACAGGGGACTTCCTGTGGTTCCCCTTCTAATAAGGTCAACAGAACAAATAATATATGAGATACTATTGTAAAAGGACACCAAAGACACTGAAAAAGATTACGTGAAAGATGGCAATTCAATTCAACAAACACTTGGAGGTACAACAGAAATGAGCTGCTTTTGTCTTTGATTCACTGATTTTGCAGAAATATCATTCAGGATGATTTTCCAAGAAAGCAACAACTGACCAAAAAGCAAGCTTATGTCTGAAGCTTTTTTCCCCGCCAAAGAAACATGTTCTAAGACCAATCATTGCACAGAAGTTAGACACTGCTGCATAATAAACTACCCCAAATCCAGGGGCTTAAAACAGTATTTCTTGCTCTTAAATCCACAGGTCAGAAGGCAATTCCATCTTGGCTGTGCTCTCTCATGATTTTGATAAGTCTGATAAATTAGCTTAGACTGGCTTATATAGAATGGCTTCCCTCACACATTGTGTGGTTGGCTGGCTCATGAAGGGAGTGCAGGCTGATGGGGACACATCCTGCAGGGTAGGCCAAGTTAATTCTTGTAACACCTAGACAGGATTCCATGAGCAGAAATGCACAAGGTCTCTTGAGGCTAAGCTTCATAACTGATATACCATCACCTCTGCTACATGCACTAGCCAAAGCAAGCTACAAGACCAGTCCAGATTCAAGAAGTAAGTAAAAAAAAAAAAAAAAAAAACTACCTGTACAGAGTTACACTGCAAGGGGATAGACAGAGAGAAAAATCAAGGTCATTTTTGCAATCGATCTCCCACACACTATTTGGCCCTATATACGTATCTACCTATGCTTGGTACAGTTCAGTATATTATATTCATAATGATGACTTTGATTCAGCAAGGAGTTAAATAACCCTTAATATATTACAAGGCAGAGCAGTTTATTGTAAAAGGGTTTTCCTGATCAGAATGAAGGTTAGAAGATTTATACTAGGTAACTCACTTACTGCGGTGTCATTCCCCATTGCTTCCAGAGAACAGTGCTTTTACTGCAGTGCAGTTTGTTCACAGTGAGTGTGATCCACAGACTTGACAAAGTAATAGAACAGTCCACTGTACTACCGGTGAAAAGATTCAATTAAAGTAAACAAGGGCTAAAGCCCAAGCCAGATTTAATAGAGAGAAAACTGTATACCTACATAAGTCAGGAAGAGGAATTCCTAAACACCTGCACAGAGATAAAATTCTCTAAACATACTGATGAAATAATTCACTAGAGTCTAGTACCATAAGGAGTCAGGTGATCAGGTGGGTGGGGATAAATGAGGAGTTCCTATGACAAATTCACATAAACTTTGAAAGCTATCAGAAAGAAAATTAGATTAAAACAAAAAAATACTTTCATATGTGCAAACTGATGGCAGTAAGGTATTTTTCAGCAACCGCAAAAACTATGCTGGCCATGAATAGGTAAATAGAAACCAGACCAAATTACAGATAAGCTTGAAAGCATGCAGATCTTCAAATCCAAAGATATTACTGGGTGCACTTGATCCTTAGGATATGTGGCCTACTTTTGCTGGATGACCCTCCAATTTCTGAAAAGTGCTACAGGATCCTCCTGACAACGACCTCTCCTAACTCCAGCATGGGAACTCTTAGCATTTCCGATGTGGATTTTAGAGACAAAGATAGAACACTGAGACCTGCCAAGGCTGAAAAGGATATCACTTTCAAAGGTTAAAAAAATCCGCCCCCCTTTTCTGATGACTACCCAATTACACAAGCCAGGCATGATAACCGGGAACAGTGAAAGAAGTCTTCTACAGACATGGACAAAACCGCTTGTTCAAGCTCAGTAAAAAAAACGCATGAGACACAATGATAAAATGCATCTTTGGGGGGCTACACAGGGTGTACCTAACTTAGCATGAAAACAAAAAATTTTAATATAAAACAAAAAACTTAGAACCTAATTATATTAGCATTTCTTGTGAGGACATATTTTATAATATTTAAATAGCATAGATTTTCATAATTTAAATTTTACATAAGAGAATCAAGTTATACAAGAAATTTATTCTTAAAAATCTGTAGGCAGAACAAAATTTTGTAAAGTGAAACCCATTCTTCCTCTGAGAGCTATTATAAAATCCAACATGTGTATCTATATATAAACATGCTCCTGAGACCATGGATTTAGGTTATATTTTTGTGCACCACAATAAAAGTTGTAGTGTGATGTCCACTTTTACAATGTCCTCATTTTCCACCTGCCCAGTTGATCTACTAGGTTCCAAGCATCTCCTGTCAATATTCAACAGTGGCAATGTTTTAGTCCTCTTATTTATTTAAAAATGAAAAAACGATGTTTTGATTTTCTCCTCAGAGGAGAAACCTAAAGCATGAATTCAAGAAGGGAGTACGTGGTTGGCCTGTGGGTTCTTCTAGTATCTCAGCCATTTGTTGAAGGTATTTGCCATTGCTTATTCCTACAGACGGTGCAAAACAGTGCAAAACAGCTACCAAAGGAAAAGTCACAGTAAACTACCATCATTTGCTCTTGCAGACCCAGGTTCTGTCATTGCTTCCTAAGAAGAGTCAGAGAAGTCTATAGTGATATTTCTAAAACAGGTCTTTTTCTCAGAATTATTATGTAATCAACTTCAGAACATCTTTTCACTGCACATATATGTTGAAGTTTTATACAATAAAAGTCTTTGGATGAATCTGACAGTTCTCAGCTGAACTAAATCCTAGATGAACTATAAAGCAGATCTCTACATGAACAAAATCCTCATCATACCTGCCAACTTCAAAAACTATTCCCTTTACCATATCAAGCCACGATTTCAGCCAAGTAAAACTAGATTAATGTTGTGGGATAGGCACATATTTATGATTATTAATCCACTAGTTGTTCATACAATCAGGTGCCTAAAGTCACATAGTTAGTAAGGACCTCAAGAGTTTGGCATGAGTGAAGAAATGAGTATGATCTGTAAAGAATGTCAACTGTTTGTGTGCAAAAAAGGATTGTTGCTAAGACTAAAAAGAACGCAAAGTTTATCTTAAAGTATTTTAAATAGAAATTCTATTATAACTGCTATGTAAATACTTTTTTTTACTGTGAAAGAAAGATATTCTAAGCAAAGATAAATACAATCGAGGTCATTTTACTTATCTCAATTTGTGGGTTGAAGGAAAGAAACACTTATCTCAAATTTGCAAAAATAAAAACAAAAAAAGAGGTAGACTCAGAAAAATTTTACTAAATAATTGAAGGTAATGATGTACTACTATGCTTAATGAAAACATATGGTGATAAACTATTGTTTACAACATAAAAGAAGTAAAACCTTAGTAACACATTTCTACAAATATTTAATAATGTAGAACTTAATCACACAGTATCACTAATATAAAAGATCAGTGGTATTAAACTATTATTTATGAGAATGTCAATGCAACATTTTAGTCAAGAAGTAACAAAAAGTAGATTAGTGGTTGTCACACGTTGAGGGATGGGAAAACTGGGACAGTAACTGCCAATGTTTATGGGGTTTCACTTTGGAGCAATGAAAAATACTCAAAAATTAGAAAAATGGTTGCCCAACTCTTCAAATATATACTAAAAACACATTTTTCATAAAAAACAAATAATGCTAAACATTTTTATTACCTATGTGAATTCCTAAAAATAAAATATTTATTTATTCCAGGGTAATATACTGAGTATATTCAAATCTCCTATCTGTAAACTTCTTTGCCTATTATTTCCTAGGGAATTATCTCCCTGAAGGGGTTACTCTGATGCTCTAAATATCCATCGGCTTCTAAACAACTCTTCAAATCATAGAAATGACACTAAACATTGAAGATTTTAACATCCTGACAAATACCTTTTTTTTAAGGGTTTAAATTCCAGTGGGCTACATAATATAAGGACACCTGTTTTCCTGGGAATTAACAGTTGTAAATACAGACAACATAAGTAATTTCACACATCAAGCTGATGTGTAATAAAATAAATCTACTCAAGGTTCTTCTTTCAACAAGATAACAGACTCTAATGGTAAATGACTACAGCTCATCTTGTTAAGATCAAAAGGGAATGACTTTTGCAGCAAAATATGCCTAACAGCTAAGCTATTTCACCAGCTCAGTTACTAATGACACAAAAGCAGTCTTGCATGTAGCAGCAAAAAGAAGAAAGAAGGGATTCTCAAAAGATCTGATTTGTTAAGGCTGTAAACTGCTTTGCAATTTTTATTTAGACATTAAGACTTTTATGTATCCAGATGAAAGTATCAGAATTGTGCTGGGAATACAATAAATTTTTCCTTAACTTGTAAGCTCTCTGCAGATATTTCAAATCCACCAAACTTGACCTATATTAACAGTTCCTTCTCATTGCTACCTTATAACATAATATCAGAGCTAATTTGCCATAACTGGTATATCAAGAAAGAGCAAGATCTGTAAGATTATCTTCTCTGCTACCGTATCACACTAATGTCACATAGAGCAGTTCATTTTGTGGTGATGTTATTTCTAAAAGGCTAAAATAGCTTATTTTGTATTTAAATGTTAACTGCATGAGTTACTGCAAGTGTTTATGCATAAAAAAATGAGCTGCACTTACATTGCCTTTGAAATAAAACAGACACAATTAGAAAGATATCAATGTCATTAGAAAAAAAACTCTTCTGAAACCATTAATTCAGAAACACTCCAATGAAAAAAGGTAAAAGGTTATAAGTAAATATATATATATATATATATATCTAGCAGAAAAAACAGATAACTCTATCTTTATCATATCATAAATTTTAGCATTAGATCTCATATAGTTGTCATACCAATTGTAGCCTCACAATTTCACTAAAAGAGAGGAAAAGGAACTTTTTTCCTATCTTCATTTAAGCTTCCTCCAAAACTATCTAACATGCCCCCATAACGGTTGACGAGGAAACTGAGCCTCAAAGCTATACTGAGCAGCTTGCAGGTTTCAAACCTGTCTTCTCATTTTTCTAGAATGTCATTATAAAAAAACAAAGAAAATCTCCCACTTTTGCACACAAAATTCAATTTGGCATTTGGTATCATCTATTCATATGCAGACTCCAGGACTATAAGTGCATCTTGGGTACCAACAGTACAAGGGGTATCCAGAGGGCTTGCCCTAATCTGTTTCCTTCAAATATCTCTTTCTTCCTTGACAATGTTCCTTTCAGTCTTAACTCTCTAAACTCATGTCCTCTTTTCTGTTTTCACACTAATCCATTAAACAATTTTTAAAGATGTAAACAGCAAATGCACTTACAGCTTCAGATGCTATCTTTATGTTAAATCAACAGAGAGAACTTTTCTAGCTTTTACTAAAAAAAACCAATATGTCATAATATAAACTATAGTAAAAAGAATTCTACCCATCAGAGGATTAAGCTCTGCCAATACAATGAGACTTACTTTATAAAAATAACCCTCATAATGATATGGCCTGTTGCCGAGACCCTCCTACAGTAGATCCTGTCCTTGTTGGGGACAAAACAAGCCTTAGCACCATGCCAACATAACAGCTGCCAACAATGAATTCTTCCTGATTCTGGAGAACTGTCACTCCATTGTCCAACCAAGGTAGCTAACCTTCCTTATCTTTTGTGACCAGTATTTTGACTATATAACTTATACAAACATTTTATACAACTTTAAATAGTTGTTTTGTTAGCCCTGTGTATGCCATTTCTATGATGTCAATTAGTGAAAAAGACTTTATTTCTAAAAGAATCCAAAAATATGATCATCTTTATGACCAAAATAATCTTGGGCTTCCCTGGTGGCTCAGTGGTGTAGAATCCACCTGTCAGTGCAGGAGATGTGGATTCGATCTCTGGGTCAGGAGGATCCCTTGGAAAAAGAAATGGCAACCCACTCCAGTATTCTTGCCTGGGAAATCCCATGGACAGAGGACCCTGGCAGACTACAATCCATGGGGTCGCAAAGAGTCAGACATGACTTAGTGACTAAACCACCACCACAACAAAATAATTTTATCTCTCTGTTCTCTATATTGGTTATTTCTGTTTTTCTAAAACTTCGGGAGAGCTTACGGAGGATAAAAGAAGTACAAGATATTCCTGCTTTCATGGCACTTAAAGCAATATTAAAGAGATACTAAAACAGAGTTGAAAATAATGAGAAAACACTTAAGTGGATGGTACGACAGACTGTACTTCCTAATGGTCTTTCTGCAATACCCATGAAGTGAGACATGGTTAAGTCTGTAGCCATCAATCACAGCCATCCTGCTTAGCAGATCTCCCCAAAGGTATGTACAATAGACTACTTGCCTCATGAAATTAAAGGAAGTATGAGGTTGATACAGTAACAGTGAACACAGCATGAGCCTGCCAATTAAGGATACCAATATACCACATGGGTGACTCAGCTAAAGTCACTGCCTGACTAGATAAATTGCTTTGACCTGTATTTTTTTTTCCTTAAGACTGACTTCTGTAAGCCTTAGTCATGTAATAAACTAAATGATGAATAGCTGGGCACGGGGAGGTGGGGGTTGGGGGGTGTCCTGGGAAGACTCAATGACTCCAGCTGTCACAAACATATAGGACTAGTTTCTATTTTTTTTATGACAAACTATTAAAGCACCTCAGACAGGTTCATTTTTTAAATTTGAGATATGCTACAGTCTGGTTTGAATAAATACTATAGCAATCAAAAAATAACTAAGAAATACAACTGCATGTTCTGTCAAAGGGCATGTATTCTGAAGATTTGAAAGAAGAGAAGAGGTAAAAAAAGAAAGGTGTTAATATAGATAGACAACAGCACATATTTAGCTTACCAGACACTCTCTCATATTTGACTTTAAATTGAGAATTCTAGGGAAGGAGATATAACTGTAGCTTAAACACATCTTAACCAAAGGAGCTGAACCAGATGATCTAGCTGTCATTAAAACTGTATAACTTTAACCAAGAGAAAATACATAATAGCACAATAGGTCAGAGAGATGCCTTTGAATACAGCAGAAAGAAAATAATTCATCAAGGCAGTGCTGAATCCATAATGATTCTGAAGAATATCTGACTCTGATCTGGTCCAACAAACCACTACAATGTTAGTATTTTACAATAATCATATCAAAAACAAATGCAGGGTCTGTACCTCTACATCTTGAATTATACAGACTCCTAATTCAAGCTACTTTGACAACACTCAACTATAAATGGCTTTTCTGGGTTCTAAATTCTCCCCATAATGAGCTTTGCTTAAATTGGCTAATTAAAATAACAAAATTTTGTTCTGCTATCAAAAGGGAGGTACTAAAAAAATTGAAAAAAGTTATCTTCTAAAAAGCTATGAACATAAGCAATAAATACAGTGAGAGAGAGGTACATCAGCCAAAGCAAAACAAAACACATAACTGAAAGAAGTGAAAGTTTATTATAATGTAAGAAAAACAAAAGGAGCTTAGTGTTATTGGAGGGTAATGAGAGTCAATCCATAATCTCCCAAGGCTTTCTAAAAGTCTTCTCTGCTGCTACTGATTAGCACACTTTTAGCAATTAAGTATGGAGAAGGCGATGGCACCCCACTCCAGTACTCTTGCCTGGAAAATCCCATGGACGGAGGAGCCTGGTAGGCTGCAGTCCATGGGGTCGCTAGGAGTCGGACACGATTGAGCGACTTCACTTTCACTTTCATGCATTGGAGAAGGAAATGGCAACCCACTCCAGTGTTCTTGCCTGGAGAATCCCAGGGACAGGGGAGCCTGATGGGCTGCCGTCTATGGGGTCGCACAGAGTCGGAGACGACTGAAGCGACTTAGCAGCAGCAGCGGCAGCAGCAGCAATGAAGAAACACCCAAGTAAGTCAGTATTTCTATACAACTTTACAAGATTATGCTTTGAATTAACACTTGTTGTGGAGAGGTGAAAGAGGAGGAGGATATGTGAAGGAAGAAGATCAAGGGAAGAAAGGGAAGGAGGAGTAGGAAGAGGAAGAGAGAGGAAGAGAGAAGGGGGAAGAATAAGAGATGTCACATCCAAGCTCAATATGTCTTGCTTAAAGACATGGTGACAACACACATATTTACATGTATCAAAGGAAGACAAATTATTAATATTCTAGCTAAAGATAGGGTGGCAGTAGATATAAGGGGAAAAGGGGCAACAAAATTAGGCTTAGTAGCTTAAGAATGAGATTGTTGCAGAGTCACTTGCTTTTCTCAACAGAGGAATTTAAACTTACCTCTACAAATAACATAAGGAAGAACAGAGAAATGAACTTTCACCAAGAAGGGTATATTAAAGAATCAAACGAAAACATTAAATATGCTGAGTTCAAAACAAAAAAATTTAAAGCCAGCAGATATTAACATGGCAACATGTACCTTTAAAAAGTAAATTGCAAGCTGTCAGAAAATTTAGATAGATTACATCATAGTAAATACTCCTAAATGTCTAATATCTTTTTGAAATTTAACATTCAAAAGGGCTATCTTTCCACTGAAGAATGACTGAAACTCTTATAGAACATTAGTATTAATGAAACTTGAATAGCCAATGCATTTGACATTTTTAGAGTGAAACACAGTGGTCATGTGAGTTCTTGTAGAAATTGTATTAAGAATATTATTATTAAGAAATAAATTATAATTACAAGTTAATATACATATTTCATAACAAATTCCAAGAAGACTCTAAATGCTCACACAAGGAAAATATAAATAATTCATTTTTTATCATATAGTCAACTTTTGTGGGGTAGATTATCTGATGTATGGATTACTCAAGAGAATATATTTAATATAATACTTAGAATTAGCATAAACCAAAATAAAATTCTTATTAGAAGATGCCAAAATTTGAAACCATATAACCACCAATATTGACATTGATAACATATAACAGCATTATAAGACATATAAACATGCCTCATACTCTTACAGCTTTAAACCACTCCTCTTACCACTAAGACTATAGTATCTCTCAGTCTGTGTCAAAGTACATCTCCAGAACAAAGCAATGATTTCATATTCCTCAGAAAGAGATGAGGAAGAGAAGGAAAAAAGGAAGAAGGATCTTGTAACTGCCCAACTTGTCTTGCTGCAAGAGAATTAAATGAGTTAATACATAAAGAGTGTTTAGAAGAGTGCATCTGGCACACAGCAAGCATTCAGTAACACTGACTATTACTCTCATACAAAAACAGTGTTTTACAGAAGTCCTAGTCTTTGTAAACTATCTAGGAAGAATAAATAGCCCTTATTTGGTAAACTCATGGTTGATCTTCAGGGTCAGTGCCTTGCCAAGGCTCTTCAAGGCCCATCAGCATTAATTATAACAGCTACTTGGGTGGTCATTAACATGAGTGATTCTGTTAAGCTTCTAAATGAACTTTATAAAATGTCAAGCATCAGTTCTGCTATTTTGAAACAACAACTAACTTCTTATCATGCTGGCTAATCATACATTTCATTCCACAATTAAAAGTATTATGCACTATCAGATAGAGTCAGGAGAAGGCAACGGCACCCACTCCAGGACTCTTGCCTGGAGAATCCCATGGACGGAGGAGCCTGGTAGGCTGCAGTCCATGGGGTCATTAGGAGTCGGACACGACTGAGCAACTTCACTTTCATTTTTCACTTTTATGCATTGGAGAAGGAAATGGCAACCCACTCCAGTGTTCTTGCCTGGAGAATCCCAGGGACGGGGGAGCCTGGTGGGCTGCCATCTATGGGGTCGCACAGAGTCGGACACGACTAAAGTGATTTAGCAGCAGGAGATAGAATCAATTTAAGTTAACTAATCTTTTCTTTTGGAAGCTTAGTCAGGTTGTATCTAAAAACCAAACCTCAATAATTTCATTTCTCATATATAACTCCATTTCAAGAAGAGAGTAAAAATATTAAATCTTGTGTAACATCCCAACAATACACACTTCCTAATATAACACTAATTTGGATATAAAGCAACTGGCTGTTGACTCCCATCCTCTACAACATGCTCACTCCACGAATCTACGAAAAAAGACTAACTCATACCACTAAGTTCCTCTGTGAACCGGACTGGGGTTTTCGTGGTAGTTCAGTTCAGTTCAGTTCAGTCGTTCAGTCGTGTCCGACTCTTTGCGACCCCATGAACCACAGCACGCCAGGACTCCCTGTCCATCACCAACTCCTGGAGTCTACCCAAACCCATGTCCATCAAGTCAGTGATGCCATCCAGCCATCTCATCCTCTGTTGTCCCCTTATCCTCCTGTCCCCAATCCCTACCAGCATCAGGGTCTTTTCCAATGAGTCAGCTCTTCGCATGAGGTGGCCAAAGTATTGGAATTTCAGCTTCAACCTCAGTCCTTCAGTGAACACCCAGGACTGATCTCCTTAAGGATGGACTGGTTGGATCTCCTTGCAGTCCAAGGGACTCTCAAGAGTCTTCTCCAGCATTACAGTTCAAAAGCATCAATTCTTCGGCACTCAGCTTTCTTTATAGTCCAACTCTCACGTCCATACATGACCACTGGAAAAACCATAGCCTTGACTAGACAGACCTATGTTGGCAAAGTAATATCTCTGCTTTTGAATATGCTGTCTATGTTGATCATAACTTTCCTTCCAAGGAATAAGCATCTTTTAATTTCATGGCTACAATCACCACCTGCAGTGATTTTGGAGCCCAGAAAAATAAAGTCAGCCATTGTTTCCACTGTTTCCCCATCTATTTCCCATGAAGTGATAGGACTAGATGCCATGATCTTCATTTTCTGAATGTTGAGCTTTAAGCCAACTTTTTCACTCTCCTCTTTCACTTTCATCAAGAGACTCTTTAGTTCTTCTTCACTTTCTGCCATAAGGGTGGTATCATCTGCATATCTGAGGTTATTGATATTTCTCCCGGCAATCTTGATTCCAGCTTGTGCTTCCTCCAGCCCAGCGTTTCTCATGATGTACTCTGCATATATGTTTAATAGGCAGGGTGACAATATACAGCCTTGACGTACTCCTTTTCCTATTTGGAACCAGTCTGTTGGTCCATGTCCAGTTCTAACTGTTGCTTCCTGACCTGCATACAGGTTTCTCAAGAGGCAGGTCAGGTAGTCTGGTATTCCCATCTCGTTCAGAATTTTCCACAGTTTATTGTGATCCACACAGTCAAAGGCTTTGGCGTAGTCAATAAAGCAGAAATAGATGTTTTTCTGGAACTCTCTTGCTTTTTCGATGATCCAGCAGATGTTGGCAATTTTATTTCTGTTTCCTCTGCCTTTTCTAAAACCAGCTTGAACATCTGGAAGTTCATGGTTCATGTATTGCTGAAGCCTGGCTTGGAGAATTTTAAGCATTACTTTAGTAGCGTGTGAGATGAGTGCAATTGTGTGGTAGTTTGAGCATTCTTTGGCATTGCCTTTCTTTGGGACTGGAATGAAAACAGACCTTTTCCAGTGCTGTGACCACTGCTGAGTTTTCCAAATTTGCTGACATATTGAGTGCAGTACTTTCACAGCATCATCTTTCAGGATTTGAAAAAGTAAGTCATGAATTTCTCCAATGCATTTATTGCCTGCAATTCTACCAGCTGCCATTAGGTGGTGCCTGCTAATGGAAGCTAAGAAGCAAAGAGGCAAAGCACACAATTCTATAAATAAAAGAATATTCTGTCAATGATCACCATAATAAAATGCTGCTAACTATGCACTATAAGGTTGGTTATATAAAAATATAATTTTAAATAATACAAATAATTCTATAACATGTATTTGGTTATTTTTTCCAGTAAGTTTTTATAAAAATCTGTAACTGTAACTGATAACCTAGAAGACAACAACCTAGAGCTTCTTCTGTTCATTGCTTCTGCTTATTCTCCCTGTCTGTGACCATTTGAAGACTTGTGGGCCTTGGAGTTTGGTATTAAATCTTACTGGTGGCTGTAATTATTTTCCTTCAACTAAATTTCCTAGAAGACTTCAACTCAAACAGTAACCCTCAAATCAAACATTATTTCCTTTGTGAACATTTCCCTGATCATGGTAACATCATACTCCAAACTGCCACAGAGCCTGAGGCGGGTGGACCCAGGTATAGTACTTATTTAGCTCTCCACAATACAGTGGGCCAGGGCATAAACATGCATTTTAGGAAAATTATGACCAACCTAGACAGCAAATTAAAAAGCAGAGACATTACTTTGCCAACAAAGGTCCGTCTAGTCAAGGCTATGGTTTTTCCAGTAGTCATGTATGGATGTGAGAGGTGGACTATGAAGAAAGCTGAGCACAGAAGAATTGATGCTTTTGAACTGTGGTGCTGGAGAAGACTCTTGAGAGTCCTCTGGACTGCAAGGAGATCCAACCAGTCCATCCTAAAGGAGATCAGTCCTGGGTGTTCACTGGAAGGACTGATGTTGAAGCTGAAACTCCAATACTTTGGCTACCTGATGCGAAGAGCTGACTCATTTGAAAAGACCCTGATGCTGGGAAAGATTGAGGGCAGGAGGAGAAGGGGATGACAAAGGATGAGATGGTTGGATGGCATCAACGACTCGATGGGACATGGGTTTGAGTAAACTCCAGGAGCTGGTGTTGGACAAGGAGGCCTGGCGTGCTGCAGTTCATGGGGTCGCAAACAGTTGGACACAACTGAACAACTGAACTGAAGAACTGAATACAGTGGGCCAAGGCATACACATGCATTTTATGAGTCAGCAATGCTGGACTATGACCAGTATTAAATCAGCCTGTAAAGACAGCCAGCTTTTCACAGGCCAAGACCTGGTAAAGTCATGCTCACTATTTTCCACAATAACTCTGGAACAGGTACATGACCTATTAGCTATCTTTGGCGGTGTTGGCTAAATAAAAACAATCTAAGCGTATAAACAAAAGGAGTACTGCACTAAAACAATGACAGGGTTATCATTCTTGCAACACATGAAAAATGTGAAATAACCTAATTAACTAAATAGAATCAACTGAATCAACTGTCTGCTGTGAAAAGTGAAAGTGAAAGTTGCTCAGTCGTGTCTGACTCTTTGCAACCCCATGGACTATACAGTCCATGGAATTCTCCAGGCCAGAATATTGGAGTAGGTAGCCTTTCTCTTCTCCAGAGGATCTTCCCAGCTCAGGGATCAAACCCAGGTCTCCCTCATTGCTGGCAGATTCTTTACCAGTTGAGCCACAAGGGAAGCCCATCTGCTATGGAAAGCTGTTGCTAAATCATTATTTCCATAATCCCGTTGAGAGAGATACAAACATTTCAACAACATTAACCACAACAATAACAGCAAATAACTTACAGAGTGCTACTTTGAAACGAATACTACCCTAAGCACTTCAGGTATATAAATTCATCAAATGCTCACACAACCCCATTTCACAGAAGACAAAGCAGAGGCACAGAGACAAGAAATAACTTGCTAAACGTCACTGTACATGGCAGAGTTTGGATTCAAACCTGCAGAGTCTGGCTCCAGGGTCCAAGCCGAGAACTACATTTCATTTCATTTCATTGCCTTGTAACTAGAAGGAATATGAAATATTTCCAAAGACTGGAGAAAAGACACAACGGTGAAGCTGTGATCATGTCCTATACTGACAGAGAGTGACTTTCTCGTAGCAGGAAACACATCACACTCTAGGGCCCGGCACATGCCCACTCACCCTCCAACACCCACAACTGAAACAAACCTTTCAAGAAACAGTATACAGTATAACAATTTCTACTTGACTTTCTTTTGTATAGGAGAAGGCAATGGTACCCCACTCCAGTACTCTTGCCTGGAAAATCCCAGGGACGGGGGAGCCTGGTGGGCTGCCATCTATGGGGTCGCACACAGTGGGACACGACTGAAGTGACTTAGCAGCAATAGCAGCAGCAGCAAGAGATGTGATATAGTGGAGCCAGACATGAGTTCCAATCCCTACTCCACCCCAAACAGATGTGTGATCTAGAAAGTCACTTCCTTCTTCAAGCCAACGCCGTAAGCATTAAGTGAGACAGAGTATATAAAGCTCTTTGCCCATTACACATACAAAGAAACACCAACTCTTGAGGTTTACTCTGTTTGTTTGAAGCAGCTTTCATAAAAGCAGAGGTTGAAGGCAATGGCACCCTACTCCAGCACTCTTGCCTGGAAAATCCCATGGACGGAGGAACCCGGTAGGCTGCAGTCCATGCTAAGGGTCAGACATGACTGAGCGACTTCACTTTCACTTTTCACTTTCATGCATTGGAGAAGGAAATGGCAACCCACTCCAGTGTTCTTGTCTGGAGAATCCCAGGGATAGGGGAGCCTGGTGGGCTGCTGTCTATGGGGTCGCACAGAGTCGGACACGACTGAAGTGACTTTGCAGCAGCAGCAGCAGAGGCTATTTTGAAACAGGAAATGATCCAGTAACTGATACTAAGACTTACTGAAGACAAGCACCATCCTACCTGGGAAAGAACTTTCTCCTCCCTAGGTGTCTGAACTCACTCCCAGGCTGAAAAGTAACTAGAGGAAAACTATGGTCTTCCATTATGGGATCCGTGTCTCCTGGCAAACAGGACTTCATGTTCCTCTAAAGAAACAATCCAGAATGAGCCACTCCTATATCCTTGCTGCCAACTACAGTGTGATGGGTGCCTAGTGACTCCAGGAGTCTGGGAAGCGCCCTGGAGAGTAAGGACCATGTTGTATTCATCTCTGTACATTTAGCTCAAAGCATGATGCTTAATGCAGGGCCTAACCCACAACAACAGATATAAAATACATTTTTGCTGATCTTCATTGAAGAAAACGTCTTAGCTCTAGCCTGTGGAGAAAAGGTCCTCTGAATGCAAATCTGTATCATCTGTCTCATTTCTGTATGACTCCCTTTTTGCCTCTTCTCTGTGCACTCTCATAGGAGAGAGTCCTTTTTTTTTTTTTAGGAGACAGTCCTCTTGGTAACTATTCTTAAAACTACCCACTGCTTTCACTCCTCTTTCCTAATCAAAGCCTATTTAGTAGTGGCTCACTTCTCTGTAATTTAGTTTTAGAATTGTTCTTCACAAGGATAACCAGTTTTTCTTCAAAGGACAGAATTAAATCAAGGTTGTCTAAACTTTAATTTTACAGATAAAGACACTGCTCCAAGAAGGACAAGTATGTTGCTCAAGCTCTCACAGGTAGTAGATGACAGATGCTGAATTAATTTATAGTCCAAGTTTTGCATTACAGTAACAGCAAACTTGGCCTTGTATATTTTAAACACATTTGGTTGAAGAAAATAAAAAACTCAGAATAGAAGTAAACTTATACTGAGCACCAACTATGTGCCAAGAACTAGGCTTTCCATATACTACCACATTTAAAACTTGCAACAGAACTACAAAATTGTACAAATATGTATCTTGCAAATTCTCTGGGTGACATGGAAAAACACAGAGCTTTGAAGATACATATAGCTTTCTCTGCCAATGCTTATATACTAACCTCGCTAGACTGTACTCACTGGAGAAGCTTAATATGAGCTGCTAAAAATGCTGAGTTACATATTTAAAGAAATATAGTAAACACAGAACTTTTAAATGCACGTCACAAGTAGAATTAAAAGTGGAATTAAATGTTATGACAAATAAATCTTTTAAAAGCTGACATAGATGGGAATTTAGCAAAATGCAGTAATAGACACTAAAATGTTCACACACACCCAAGGAGCTTTTGTCTATATATATCTGTATCTATAGATGTTTACCACAACAGTACAAAATTTTAAAATATTTACTGACTCAGTTAAGAACATTAACAAACTTGGAGATTTTCTAATTCAAAGCTTTTACTGCCATGGCCTGGGTTCAATCTGTGGTTGGGAAACTGAGATCCCACAAGCTGCATGGCCAAGAATATTAACACACTCATGTATTAGTATGTCTTTTAGTTCAGTTCAGTTCAGTCGCTCAGTTGTGTCCGACTCTTTGCAACCCCATGAATTACAGCACGCCAGGCCTCCCTGTCCATCACCAACTCCCGGAGTTCACCCAAACTCATGTGCATCGAGTCAGTGATGCCATCCAGCCATCTCATCCTCTGTCGTCCCCTTCTCCTCCTGCCCCCAATCCCTCCCAGCATCAGGGTCTTTTCCAATGAGTCAACTCTTCACATCAGGTGGCTAAAGTATTGGAGTTTCAGCCTCAGCATCATTTCTTCCAAAAAACACCCAGGACTGATCTCCTTTAGGATGGACTGGTTGGATCTCCTTGCAGTCCAAGGGACTCTCAAGAGTCTTCTCCAACACCACAGTTCAAAAGCATCAATTTTTCAGCACTCAGCTTTCTTTACAGTCCAACTCTCACATCCATACATGACCACAGGAAAAACCATAGCCTTGACTAGACAGACCTTTGTTGGCAAAGTAATGCCTCTGCTTTTGAATATGCTATCTAGGTTGGTCATAACTTTTCTTCCAAGGAGTAAGCGTCTTTTAATTTCATGGCTGCAGTCACCATTTGCAGTGATTTTGGAGCCCAAAAACATAAAGTCTGACACTGTTTCCCCACCTATTTGCCATGAAGTGATGGGACCAGATGCCATGATCTTTGTTTTCTGAATGTTGAGCTTTAAGCCAACTTTTTCACTCTCCTCTTTCACTTTCCTCGAGAGGCTTTTTAGTTCCTCTCCACTTTCTGCCATAAGGGTGGTGTCATCTGCATATCTGAGGTTACTGATATTTCTCCTGGAAATCTTGATTCCAGCTTGTGCTTCCTCCAGCCCAGCGTTTCTCATGATGTACTCTGCAAGTAAGTTAAAAAAGCAGGGTGACAATATACAGCCTTGACGCATTCCTTTTCCTATTTGGAACCAGTCTGTTGTTTCATGTCCAGTTCTAACAGTTGCTTCCTGACCTGCATATAGGTTTCTCAAGAGGCAGGTCAGTATGTCTTTATAAAAATATAAACAAAAATGTCTCATGAAAATATAACAATTATTTTCCAAAACAAACAAAAATAGTAAGAATTTAGCACTGTTCTGCATTTTGCAAATCGCTTTGAAGTGTGGCTTAGTAGAGGACAGTACTTAGTACCTCTGTATTCAATCTGTTACAATATGTCATTCTTGTTAAACCACATGGAGGGATATCCATCACACAGGTATGAAAACACACAAAGGAGTGTTTTCATAGCCTTTTCAGTTGTTGATGTGCTTCAACACTGCACTAAAATTCAACCAGTGGTAGTTCCTTAAAGTTAGTTGCAATGTGGAAGCTGGAATCATACACTCTATATACTCTTATATTAAAATCTATAGGTTTATCTTAAACTTCACAGAGATCCTTTCTGTAACATCATGCACTGGTCACTTGAAAAATGTTGGTCACTGAGCTATGCAAATCTTCAAAATGTTGATATGTTTCATTAAACAATTGTGCTGGTGAAGACTCTTTAGAGTCCCTTGAACAGCAAGGACATCAAACCAGTAAATCCTAAAGGAAATCAACCCTGAATGTTCCCTGGAATGACTGATGCTGAAGCTGAAACTCCAATACTTTGAAGAGCCGACTCACTGTAAAAAACCTTGATG
This sequence comes from Bos indicus x Bos taurus, assembly GCF_003369695.1. Classification (NCBI taxonomy): domain Eukaryota; kingdom Metazoa; phylum Chordata; class Mammalia; order Artiodactyla; family Bovidae; genus Bos; species Bos indicus x Bos taurus. Next base: position 36,633,768 of record NC_040095.1, read on the forward strand.
CTGGGAAACATTGAGGACAGGAGAAGGGGATGACAGAGGATGAGATGGTTGGATGCCATCATCAACTCAATGGACATGATTTCATGCAAACTCCGAGAGATAGTGAAGGACAGGGGAGCCTGGTGTGCTGCAGTCCCTAGAGTCACAATGAGTTGGACATGACTGAACGACTGAACAACAAATATTTTACCCGAAAATTCAGATTTCACGATGGGACATGAACCTACCAACTGTTTTTGTTAAAATGACAGTGACTTTGTTCATTTTTTAAAGTAAAATGTCTTTCAAATATCTAGTCTGAATAATCATAATTTGTCTGCTGATATTTCTTACAAGTAAAAAAAATGTTCCATGAAAACAAAGTTGGCTCACAACTCAACCATTCAAGTGCTTTTCCTTCAGACAGCCATCATATTTTGGTATGCAGCAGAACCCCACTCCAGTACTTTTGCCTAGAAAATCCCATGGACGGAGGAGCCTGGTAGGCTGCAGTCCATGGGGTCACTAGAGTCTGACACAACTGAGCGACTTCACTTTCACTTTTCACTTTCATGCACTGGGGAAGGCAAGGGCAACCCACTCCAGTGTTCTTGCCCGGAGAATCCCAGGAACGGGAAGCCTGGTAGGCTGCCGTCTATGAGGTCGCACAGAGTCGAACACAACTGAAGCGACTTAGCAGCAGCAGCAGCAGCAGAAGTGCTTTATATGCCATTCCCATGCTGTCATACAGAACAGTAAAGACATGTACTCAAGGGTTAAGATCTCACAAAACTAATGATTTCTACTGCTTCATCAAAGACATCCTTAAGGAAAACTGGCATTAAAAAAAATTATAACTCTGTGGCAGTAGATACAATAATTACACTCCTGCAGTTTGATACCATTGCCTTGACTAAGGCCAAGATACCAGGGTCTTTACCTCCACTGCTTTGGTATCATCAGTGCAAATGTCAACACAGTAAAAAAAGAAAAAAAAAAAAAAAAAGCTATTTTTTATGAGTTACCATTTTGATGAAAGACCTCCCCAGGTCCCTGGATCATACTTTGAGACCTGCTGCTGCCAATCAGTTTCATTCATCATCTCCTATACTGGACCTTCACATTACAGAATTTCCTACAAACATTTAATACTTTCTAATAGCCAGAGCCAGTAGTTCCAAATAGGAAAAGGAGTATGTCAAGGCTGTATATTGTCACCCTGATTATTTAACTCATATGCAGAGTACATCATGAGAAACGCTGGGCTGGAAGAAGCACAAGCTAGAATCAAAATTTCTGGGAGAAATACCAATAACCTCAGATATGCAGATGACACCACCCTTATGGCAGAAAGTGGAGAGGAACTAAAAAGCCTCTTGATGAAAGTGAAAGTAGAGAGTGAAAAAGTTGGCTTAAAGCTCAACATTCAGAAAATGAAGATCATGGCATCCGGTCCCATCACTTCATGGGAAATAGATGAGGAAACAGTGCAAACAGTGTCAGACTTTATGTTTTTGGGCTCCAAAATCACTGCAGATGGTGACTGCAGCCATGAAATTAAAAGACGCTTACTCCTTGGAAGAAAAGTTATGACCGACCTAGATAGCATATTCAAAAGCAGAGACATTACTTTGCTAACAAAGGTCTGTCTAGTCAAGGCTATGTTTTTTCCTGTGGTCATGTATGGATGTGAGAGTTGGACTGTGAAGAAGGCTGAGCGCCGAAGAATTGATGCTTCTGAACTGTGGTGTTGGAGAAGACTCTTGAGAGTCCCTTGGACTGCAAGGAGATCCAACCAGTCCATTCTGAAGGATATCAGCCCTGGGATTTCTTTGGAAGGAATGATGCTAAAGCTGAAAGTCCAGTACTTTGGCCACCTCATGCAAAGAGTTGACTCATTGGAAAAGACTCTGATGCTCGGAGGAATTGGGGGCAGGAGGAGAAGAGGACGACAGAGAATGAGATGGCTGGATGGCATCGCTGACTTGATGGACGTGAGTCTCAGTGAACTCCGGGAGTTGGTGATGGACAGGGAGGCCTGGCATGCTGTGATTCATGGGGTCGCAAAGAGTCGGACATGACTGAGCGACTCACTTGAACTGAACTGAATAGCCAATCCACAGTACATAGTAAATACATTCTAACTGATGATGCTAATTTTGTAAATCTAACAGAAATTTTGTGAAAGGGGCTCTGGAAGATTTTCTCAATGGCCATTTGAAGTGCTTGCTCTGTGACCTTGGCTAAATCACTTCTCTCAACATCGATTTTCCTATCAGTAAAATTAGATAAGGGCTGGACTAGCTCAGTGATTCTCACCTGAGGTGTGGGTAGCATATGGATGGAGATTAGATTTACTACAAATGTTGAGTAGTGTTACTGATGGGAGTGTTCCATTTATGAAAACCCTACAAGCAGAAAAAAAGAATCACTGACCTAACAGAATGAAAGCCACTCACTATAAAGTTCTTGGAATAGTGGTTACAACCATCTCATCCTCCACTCATTCAATTTATTCCACAGAGATGCTAGAGTAATTCATTTTAATGTAAATCTGTGTCACTCCCCTGCTTAAAAACCTTTTTAGCTCTTGCAGTTGTCCTTGGAATAAAATCCAATTGTGTTCCACATGGTCTGTAAGGCCTGCATGCTTTGGCCCCCATCTACCTAAGTAAATTCATTGCATGCTGCTCTCCGTCTTGCTCACTGGGTTTTAGTGACAGTGGATGTCTCTCCTTTCCTGCAACAGGCATTTTAATACGATGTTTCCTCTGTCTGGGATGGCACCCCCTTCTCTGCTGACCAATAATCACTCATCGTTCACATCCCAGCTTAAACATCACATCCTCAAAAACCTTTTACTAACTCTCTAGTATACTTTACGTCTTTCGTGTATTGTTCCTTCATGGCATTTACACTCAACATCATTTACACTGCTATTCACAAGCATTTTCAAATGTCTATCTCCCTGCTGTCTTTTAAATTCTATGAGAGGAAGAACTGCTTTATTTATCCACAAAGTTAGCTAAGCCAGAGCACCCAGTGGGTTGTCAATAAATATTTGCTGGCTGATAAACAAAATGATTTTACAAGAACAGAATGGAATTAAGTATGTTCAAAGCTGTGTGTTTGCAAAGGGTATATTTTTCTGTAGAAAAATAAATTATGTAACGGGTTATGAACAAGTATGCTAATCTTTGGCCTATTTGGGACCTATAAGTAAAACTGCCTAAGAAAGATACGGAATGCTAACTACAACATAGTTATGTGATATAAACCAGAAGCTACTCTACTCTTCAGTTATTCTATGTAGAGATAAAGCTATGTAACCACATTTTTGTTGCAGAAAATGTCATCAGTGAGCCTTATTCCCTTCATGAAAACACAGACTGTTATTGTAAGATGTAAGTGACCATATGAAGTGTTGTTAAAAAAGTCTGTTCGTTCTATTTATAGATAACTTAGTACAGCTTTCCAAAAATATCATTTGTTTTATTCAGATTAAGAGAACACAGCCCATTAAGGAAACATGTATCAAAGGGAAGCTTGTAATTAACAATTTATGAGATATTTCTACTTTATAGTCTACTTGATTTTATTACTATTATAAAAACGGAAAAATATTATCAGGAAAAGAATAAACAGTTTTCACTTGGAGCCTTTCTTAAAAGCAGTAACAAAATTTAACGTTTTCCTCAAGACAAGTTTTAGAAGTACCATCACAAGAAAGGATAGTTTATAAGACACAAATAGTTTTACAAGTCATATAAACTTAGAAGTTAAAAAGAAGCAATGGAAAAGGGCAACTCATTATTCACACTTTGTAGCAAAGTGCCTGATAATCTGTGGCCCTAACTTCATCAACTCTGTAAATATGAAACTGAAAAGATGAGATGACAATTTTTTCAAAGTTGGTAATGGATTCAACAGTTTTAACACAATGGAAAACAAGGAATTCAGAAACAGTATACATCTACATTTGCCATGTAGTCACAGAAACTTAGGAGAGAAATGTAAAGGGTAAGATGAAGAGGAAAAATCACTTATTATAGCTAAAACATTCAAAAACTGACATTAAAAACAAAGAAACATTTGAATTTGAATTATGTGTTTCAAGAATGGCAAAAATGCAAGATATGGAAACATCTTTTATTCCCATTCCTGCAACTAAATTCAATTCAACAACTTTCACCATAACAATATTCTTCTTCATAAACAACTACTTCATAAATGGCCAAGAGGGCCACCACACACCATAACAGCATTGGTATATTAGTCATACATACATATCCATTCAGTCACGCATGGAGTAGACCAGCTGTACTGAAGCTACTTTGCCCGGCCCAGAAATCCCTGCAGGAAATTCAAACCACCTTCTATCAAATCCTTGGTTAATCTAGGGATCCCAGTAAACAAGTATACTCATCAACATTTGGAGACAACCACATTCCCTTTAAAACTAAACACAGAAATGAATGAATAAGTATTGTATAAATTGAACTGATATAAGAGACATACTGATGAAATTAATGATGTTTTTCTTATGGATTTTAAGATAAAATACTAAAAAGCATCTTCCACCATTTTTAATCCCTAGATAGAAATTATTGTTCAGCACGTATATTCCCACAGCCAAAACAAGCTGCTGCTGCTGCTGCTGCTGCTGCTGCTAAGTCGCTTCTGTCGTATCCGACTCTGTGCAACCCTATAAACAGCAGCCTACCAGGCTCCCCTGCTACTGATTAACAACTATGAAAAGTGTGCAAATAAAGTAAAACATAAATCTGAACTTCATCTCAGTTTCTCTCAACCTTACTCTTGTTACATATGGCAATATAGTACAAGTGAACAACATTTTGTATAAAAATTACCTAAAATTTAAATGCTTCATTGACTATGCTAAAGCATTTGACTGTATGGATCACAACAAACTGGAAAATTCTTCAAGAGATGGGAATACTAGATTACCTTACCTGTCTCTTGAGAAACCTGTATGCAGGTCAAGAAGCAACAGTTTGAACTAGACATGGAACAATGGACTAGTTCAAAATTGGGAAAGAAGCACTCAAGGCTGTATGCTGTCATCCTTATTTAACTTATACGCAGAGTGCATAATGAGAAATGGTGGGCTGGATGAATCACAAGCTGGAATCAAGACTGCCAGAAGAAATATCAACAACCTCAGATATGCAGATGATACCACCCTAATGGCAAGAAGTGAAGAGGAACTAAAGAGTCTCTTGATGAAGGTGAAAGAGAGAGTTAAAAAAGCTGGCTTAAAACTGAACATTCAAAAAATGAAGATCATGGCATCCGGTCCCATCACTTCATGACAAATAGATGGGGAAAAAGTAGAAACAATGACAGATTTTATTTTCTTGGGCTCCAAAATCACTGCAGGTGGTAACTGCAGCCACAAAATTAACAGACACTTGCTCCTTGGAAGAGAAGCTATGACAAACCTAAACAGTGTATTGAAAAGCAGAGACATCAGAACAAAGGTCTGTCTAGTCAAAGCTATGGTTTTCCCAGAAGTTACGTATGGATATAAGAGTTGGACCACAAGAAGGCTAAGCACCAAAAAACTGATGCTTTCCAACTGTGGTGCTGTAGAAGACTCTTGAGAGTTCCTTAGCAGCAAGTCAATCCTATAGGAAATCAACTCTCAATATTCATCAGAAGGACTGAAGCTCCAATACTTTGGCCTCCTGATGTAAAGAGCCAACTCACTGGAAAAGACCCTGATGCTAAGAAAGACTGAGGGTGAGAGGAGAAGGGGACGACGCAGGATGAGATGGTAGAAGGCATCACTGAATTTGAGCGAACTCAGGGAGACAGTGAAGGACAGCCTTGCAAGCTGCAGGGGTGGCAAAGAGTGGGACACAACTTAGCGACTGAACAACAACAACAAAAATCAAGGATAATGTGACATTAAATTTTTGTATAATTCCTAGAGGCATAAGATTAAGTATTATAGTGTAAACACATGACAAAAATATACCTAAGTTGAAAGTACTAGGAAAATTATAATCAAACAAATGCTATTCAAGCAAAGTAGGAGCTTAAAAATTAAAATGTATATAAAATTAAAATGCTAAACTGTATATAACTCTCACCTGTTCAGTAAGTTCAACTCTCTTGGTAATACTTTATTAGCATATTTTCAGTTACAAAACATAAATGATATTATATCTCAACTTAAAAAAAGAATATAAAAGACCAGTTCTACATCTGTTTAATTAATAACACTAAAAAACTGTGCTACAGTTTTTAAATTTTTTTTAATCTGCTTTTTTAAAATAAGGTTTACTAGTGAGTCAAACCACATCATCACTAGTTAGCAGAGTAATAAATACATAATTTATCCATAAAGTCATAGGTAAAATATGAAATTTCTCCTCTGCGTCTAGTGGTAACTATTTAAGATCACCACCCAATTACTTTCAGTCACCATGAAATCAAAAATTATCTGGACTGTTTTTGATGTGTTGCTTTCAAGTAATTAAAAAAAAACTGATTAAATAATGCCCTATTTTATTTTAGGCTCTTAACAATTTCTAAGGGAAAACTAGTTCTAGAGCCCCAAATAATGCATAGTCCTCAATAACTATTCATTTCGTTTTCCAAATAAGACACATTCCAGGATTTTGAGTTTCACTGTATCACATTTCATGACAGGAACTGAGAACACTGATATTTTCCATTTAAAATAAAATAGATCACAAACAAAAAACAAAAATCCAACCTCAGTCTGTGTAACAAATTAACTCACATAAAATGATGAATGGTGATATTTAGAGGGCAACCACAATCATAAACCCTAATTTAAGTTCAAACCTAATCTTTTAAAGAATGTGTATTCTTAGAAATTCTTAATATTAATAATTATATTAAATTAACAGCAATAACTTTTCATAATTGGGGTTATTAATTAATATATTAATTGATTAATGATTATATTACTAATTAACACATTATTGATAATAAATATTTAAAATGATTAGCTCATTGCAGAGCTATTATCACTATTTTAAAATCTACAGAAGTTTTACCTACTGTGTGCTTCTCAATAGAAATAAAATAGAGTTGAGTAAAAGGAAATTATTTTGAGAGTAATGAATTTGTATGAACCAAATGAATGTATGATAAAATTAAAAGAAGATCTCTATTTTTTTTTCCATTCAAGCCTACAGAAAAAGACTGTCAATAGAAACTAAATCAAACTAACACCAAAATGTGCACATCTCAATTAAGCAGCAGTTTGAAAATAAATTCTCATCACTCTCAGAACTTATAAAGAAAAAGAGATTTAAAATGTGTATGAGTAAATTATGTCTTCTATTATAAGCATATTTCACCAAAATCACCAGCAAGTCTGAGTAAAAATATTTTCAGAATTTAGAGTCTCAGTTCAGTTCAGTTGCTGAGTCGTGTCCAGCTCTTTGTGACCCCATGAATTACAGCATGCCAGGCCTCCCTGTCCATCACCAACTCCCGGAGTTCAATCAAACTCATGTCCATCGAGTCGGTGATGCCATCCAGTCATCTCATCCTCTGTCGTCCCCTTCTCCTCCTGCCCCCAATCTCTCCCAGCATCAGTCTTTTCCAATGAGTCAACTCTTCTCATGAGGTGGCCAAAGTACTGGAGTTTCAGCTTTAGCATCATTCCTTCCAAAGAACACCCAGGACTGATCTTCTTTAGAATGGACTGGTTGGATCTCCTTGCAGTTCCAAGGGACTCTCAAGGGGGTCTTCTCCAGCATCACAGTTCAAAAGCACCAATTCTTTGGCGCTCAGCTTTCTTCACAGTCCAACTCTCACATCCATACATGACCACTGGAAAAACCATAGCATTGACTAGACGGACCTTTGTTGGCAAAGTAATGTCTTTGCTTTTGAATATGCTATCTAGGTTGGTCATAACTTTCCTTCCAAGGAGTAAGCATCTTTTAATTTCATGGCTGCAGTCACCATCTGTAGTGATTTCGGAGCCCAGAAAAATAGTCTGACACTGTTTCCACTGTTTCCCCATTATTTCCCATGAAGTGATGGGACCAGATGCCATGATCTTCATTTTCTGAATGTTGAGCTTTAAGCCAACCTTTTCACTCTCTTCTTTCACTTTCATCAAGAGGCTTTTTAGTTCTTCTCCACTTTCTGCCATAAGGGTGGTGTCATCTGCATATCTGAGGTTACTGATATTTCTCCCGGCAATCTTGATTCCAGCTTGTGCTTCTTCCAGCCCAGCGTTTCTCAAGATGTACCCTGCATATAAGTTAAATAAGCAGGGTGACAATATACAGCCTTGATGTACTCCTTTTCCTATTTGGAACCAGTCTGTTGGTCCATGTCCAGTTCTAACTGTTGCTTCCTGACCTGCATATAGGTTTCTCAAGAGGCAGGTCAGGTGGTCTGGTATTCCCATCTCTTTCAGAATTTTCCGCAGTTTATTGTGATCCACACAGTCAAAGGCTTTGGCGTAGTCAATAAAGCAGAAATAGATGTTTTCCTGGAACTCTCTTGCTTTTTCGATGATCCAGCAGATGTTGGCAATTTGATCTCTGGTTCCTCTGCCTTTTCGAAAACTAGCTTGAAGGTTCTACTTACACCAAAATCCTAACTAATTCAGGGTTGGTTTTTTTTTGTTTGTTTTGTTTTTTTGTATTTTGGCTGTGTGATGCAGCCTGTGGGAATCTTAGTTTTCTGACCAGAGTTTGAACCCAGGCCCCCTGCATTGGGAGCACGGAGTCTTAAACACTGGACCACCAAGAAAGTTCCTCTAATTAATTTTTTAATGAAGTTATGTTTCATGTAAAATTTCTACTAAATGCTTTAAAATATATAGACATTTTAAATTACACACAGTGAAAATAAAATCAAAGGTATTAATTTTACAAATGCTGGTAGCTGTTCAAAAAAAGTTTAAAAAGCATTAGATAGAAGGATCAAATAATTTAATCAGGTAAAAACAAAGTCAGATTGTGTAGACACAAGATCTAAATGGTTTAAGATCTTGAACCATTATGAGGAGTAACTAACATAAAATGTTAGCTTCAGGTGTACAACATAATGATTCAATATTTGTATATATTGCAAAGTGATCACCACAATAACTCCAGTTAACATCTGAAAACAATATTATTTTGTTTCTATAAGGGGGTCACCAAAAAAGAACCAATAGGAATATAAACACCACCTTACTTATTTCGCAGCATGGACAATACAAAACTCTGCCCAGAATCAGAAAGTAAGCAAGAAAAAGTCTCCTAGTAGCCACAGATGGCAAAAATTAATGTGCTTAAAAGATAAAACTCATATGTTACACCAACTGCTTGTTCCTTCTACGCAAATTCTAAAAAGCTACCCCAGCACCAGCACACAGCTTAACAGAAGCAAGAAACTGAGGTACTTGGATCACCATACCAACATTAGCGAGAATAACAATGTAATAGAAAGGGGAAATTAACAAAGTAAAAATAGCAGTCAAAGAACTCAAAAAGCTATAAAATAGGCCTGCAGGTACCAAGACTTTTCTAACTTATATTATATACCATGATGTAGCATCTTATAGATTATGAAGATGTTAACACTTATGCATTCATAAGTGTTTTAAATATAATTCATAAAGAAAGCTAATATATTTTTTACGTTTCCAAAAAAAATTTAAATAGAAAAAAACTCTTTGAATTACAGAAAAGTTTAATTTTCTGAGATCCATTTATATAAATCATCATTCTTTGGAAAACTATTATTATATTTATGTTATTGAGGATAAAAATAAAGTCAAATATGCCTAGCAGCCTTCCAGCAAAAGCCTGTAAAATTCAGGGGTATATTACCAGCTCAAGGTTATGATGAGTGGTAGAGTACTAATGTTCCTCTTGGTCTGGAAAGTGCATGCTCTTTCTATTATGCCTTGCCAAAATTGACTACAAAAATTTAATTGGTAAAGTGCATCATTACAAGCTGCAACCAAATTTTAAAAATAATTATAATTTACTGAATCCCACTGTAAAAATCATTTACTAGTGGCAATCTTCTTTCCCAAAGTCTATTCCTGGGAACATTATGCCCAGATTGTAACAGGTGTTGTTGGCTGTAGGAGAGAGAGGGAGTTGCACCACTATGTCTAAAAAAATGCTGGTTTCTTTGTTAGTGCATTTCTCAGGGTCTTTACCAGTATTTTTATCTTGAAAAGCTTGAAAGCTACAAAAAAGTTAAAAGTAGTACAATAAACATCCATATACCTTTTCCAACAACATTCATTTTGTCATATCTATATTCTCAATCTCTCTCTTATACACATATATATGTATATATATATATACACATTCATATATACATACACACACACACATACAAATATACACAAATACACTATTTCTGCTATACCATTTAAAAGTAAGTTGCATATCTCAAGACACAAGGCATCTAAATTCATCAGCTGGTATCTTCTAAGAACAAAGATATTCTTCTAAATAATCATGATTTTATGTAACATGAAGCAATAATATCATCTGTATCAGTTAACAACCAATATATATAAGAAAACATTCTCATTTTATTGATGATATATAATAAAACATTTTCAAAATTTAATGACTTAAAACAGCAGGCATACCAAGCAATATTGAGAAAAAAGAACAAGGTTGGAGGTATAAGTCTTTCAGACTTCAAACAATACTATAAAGCTGCAGTGTGGTACTGGCAGGAAACAGACATATAGATTGAGGGAACTGAAGAGAGAGCCCAGAAATAAACTCATGCCTACAGTCAATTAATTGTCAACAAAGGAGGCAAGAATATACAATGGAGAAAAGACCATCTCTTCAGTAAGTGGTATTGGAAAAGCTGGACAATTGCATGTAAGTCAATGAAGTTACAATACTCACTCACACCATACATAAAAATAAACTCAAAATGGCTTAAAGACTTAAATATAAGACAAGACACCATAGAACTCCTAAAAAGGAACATAGGCAAAGCATCCTCTGACATAAATTGTACCACCGTTTTCTTAGGTCAGTCCCCCAAGGCAAAAGAAGTAAAATCAATAATAAATAAGTGGGAGTTAATTAAACTTATAAGCTTTTGCACAGCAAAGAAAACCATAAACAAAATGAAAAGACAACCTATAGACAGGAAGAAAATATTTGCAAATGATGGAACCAACAAAGTCTTAATTTCCAAAACTTACAGAGTTCATACAGCTCAGTATTAAACAAACAAAAAACAAATCAAAAAGTGGTAGTAAACCTAAATGTAGAGATTTCTCCAAAGAAGACATAGAGATGGCCAATAGGCACATGAAAAGATATTCACCATCGTTAATTATTCAGTTCAGTTCAGTTCAGTTCAGTCACTCAGTCGTGTCTGACTCTTTGCGACCCCATGAATCGCAGCACGCCAGGCCTTCCTGTCCATCACCAACTCCCGGAGTCCACCCAAACCCATGTCCATTGAGTCGGTGATGCCATCCAACTATCGCATCCTCTGCCGTTCCCTTCTCCTCCTGCCCCCAATCCCTCCCAGCATCAGGGTCTTTCAAATGAGTCAGCTCTTCGCATCAGGTGGCCAAAGTATTGGAGTTTCAGCTTCAGCATCAGTCCTTTCAATGAATACCCAGGACTGATCTCCTTTAGGATAGACTGGTTGGATCTCCTTGCAGTCCAAGGGACTCTCAAGAGTCTTCTCCAATACCACAGTTCAAAAGCATCAATTCTTCGGTGCTCAGTTTTCTTTATAGTCCAACTCTCACATCCATACATGACCACTGGAAAAACCATACCCTTGACTAGATGAACCTTTGTTGGCAAAGTAATGTCTCTGCTTTTTAATATGCTGTCTATGTTGATCATAACTTTCCTTCCAAGGAGTAAGCATCTTTTAATTTCATGGCTGCAATCACCATCTACAGTGATTTTGAAGCCCAGAAAAATAAACTCAGCCACTGTTTCCACTGTTTCCCCATCTATTTGCCATGAAGTGATGGGACCAGATGCCATGATCTTAGTTTTCTGAATGTTAGAGAAACGCAAATCAAAACTACTATGAGATACTACCTCATGTCGGTCAGAATAGACACCATCAATAAGTCTAAAAGTAATAAATGCTGGAGACGGTGTGGAGAAAAGGAAACCCTCCTACACTGTTGGTGGGAATGTAAACTGGTGCAGTCACTATGGAAAACAACATGGATGTTCCTTAAAAAAACTAAAAATAGAGTCATCAAATGATCCAACAATCCCATTTCTGGAATAAATCCAAAGAAGACTCTAACTTGAAAAATTACACGTACCCCAATGTCACAGCAGCACTGTTTACAATAGCCAAGACATGGCAGCAACATAAGTATCCATTGATATATGAATGGATAAAGAAGATATGGTATATATACACAATGGAATATGCTGCTGCTGCTGCTAAGTCACTTCAGTCGTGTCCAACTCTATGTGACCCCATAGACGGCAGCCCACCAGGCTCCACCATCCCTGGGATTTTCCAGGCAAGAGTACTGGAGTGGGTTGCCATTGCCTTCTCTGCAGTGGAATATGACTCAGCTATTAAAAAAGAACAAAATAATGCCATTTGCAGTATTAATAACATGGACAGATTTAGAGATTATCATACTAGGTCAAGTAAATCAAACAGAGAAAGACAAATATCATGTGATGTCCCTTACATGTGGAATCTAAAAATGATACAAATGAACTTATTTACAAAACAGAAAAAGGGACTTCCATGGTGGTCCAGTGGCTAAGACTCAGTGCTCCCAATGAAGGGGGTCCAGGTTCCATTCCTGATCAGGGAACTAAATCCCACATGCTGTGACTAAAGATCCCACTGAGGTGCAGCCAAATTTAATAAACAAAATTAAAAAAAAAAAAAAAAAAAACAGACTCACAGATGTGGAAAACAAGGGTATGGTTACCAAAGAGGAAAGGGGAGGATAAGGAGGGATAAATTGGGAGTTTCAGATTAGCAGATACAAACTACTACATAAAAGACAGATAAACAACAAGTTCCTACTATTTAGCATAGGAAATCATATTTAATATCTTGTGATAAACTGTACCAGAAAAGAATCTGAAAAAGAGCATACACACACACACACACACATACATACATGTATAACTGAATCACTTTGATGTACATCAGAAACTAACACAACATTGTATATCAACTGTATTTCAAAAAAACAGATAAGCAGAGTTTCTGAAAGTTAAAGAAAAAGCAACAGTAGACATGTATGACTGTTTATGCGTCTACCAGTTTAGAGGGGTGGTTCTGTCCTACCTGAGTTACCTCATGTGTCTGTGATCAGTTCTGCTAATCTAGGTTGGGGTCTCTCACAAATCTGGGGCTTGGCTGACTGTAAGCTGATCTAGGATAGCCTCAGCTGGGACACCTCAACTTGCCTCCACCAGATCCTTCATCCTCCAGTAGGGTAAGAGCTTGATCAGACAGCAATGCCATGGTTTCAGGCGAGTGCAAGTGTAAAGTACTCTTAAGAAGCCTATACTTAGATATGGAGATAACAAATCACAACAGATTTGAACAAATTCCTCTGTGATACAAAGTCCTGAGTAAGCAATGGAAAACTTGCAAGGTGGAAGCATCTGATTCATTGCTGAGCTGCAACTTGCTTAATACGAATTCTGTACACTTTCATTGCTTATATTCTCACTCTGTACACTACTACAACTCCAATTATAAAACGCTCCCCTATCAGATTATATAAATTCACAAAGAGAAATGACTTCCTCTGGATAAGTAAAGCATTTTCATCTTCATTACCATCTGGTTTTTGTTAACATTTACTTCCAAGCATAATGTAGTAAGCTCTGCTTTATTGTCTGTGTTTCATTCCGGTAAACTTGGGAAAACCGAAAAGACTGCCATATTACTCTATTTCATTTCTAAATGAAATCCCAGAACACGATCCTGGGATCATGTTTCACACTGAAACTCATAAAACTCAGAAGTAAAAGCACTAGCATTTCCAACTCACATTCAGAAGAAACATCCATAATTTAATTTGGTGTATGAGGCCAGAACAAAATACTGAGTGCCCCCTTGGAATAGTTTCTCAAAAATGCTGATGCCTCACTCCTACTGGATCTAAACATATTTATAACTTGTGCTTTTTATGTGAATGGCTGGGACTGGCTCGCCAGGGCTCCCCATCCTCCTACACTGCTGACAGCCACAGCCTGGCAAACATTCACTGTGTGCCCACACTAAATACATAAAACTGTGACAGCACACAGGTGCTGAGGTGGATAACTGTATCGAGAGGCTCTCTACACCATGGCTATACTATCCATAAAGGTATTCTCCCAGATGCCCAAAATGAGAAGGAAGGAGAAATAAAAGGTGAATGGGGAAAAGGGAGGAGAAGAGGATATTACTGATACGAGCTCAGTGAAGTCTGATGAAATGATCCTAGTTTAAATCCTAAATAATCCTTAATGAAAGAGAGTGAAGCTTGAAAGATGTGCAGTTGATATTTTATCTCTTTGTCCTGCTCACAATATGGGGCTTCCCCAGTAGCTCAGAGGTAAAGAATCTGCTTGCAGTGTAGCAGAAGCAAGAGTCACAGGTTCGCTCCCTGGGTCGGGAAGATCCCCTGAAGGAAAGCATGGTAACCCACTCTAGTATTCTTGCCAGGAAAATCCCACTGACAGAACAGCCTGGCGTTAAAACATTCCTATTGATTTTGACTTTCAATAATGTTATGGTACAGATGTCATACTCTTTGATGACTTCCCTTGTGACTACATTAAAATATTAGCCCATTATACCTTAGCCTCAACACCTTATATGGTGTAGAATCTGCCTTCCTCTCCAAATTCAATTCATATCATTCTCACCTTTCCTAACAACCAACAAAATGTCAGTCCAACCGGACTTTCTGTCCCCCAAATATGCTGTATTACATTCTCTTCTTAAGGTCTTGAAATATGCTGCTATTTTGGGCTGGAAAGCTCTTTTCCCTCAGGATGCCTTATGTGCACGGTATCTCAACTAAAAAAATATCACCTCTTCCAAGGCTTTCTCCACGTATTTTACACCCTTCTATTCTCTGTCCTTTTACTTTATTTTTTATTCTTCACAGTTATTACTATGTAAAACAATATTAACTTACTAGCATATCTATACCGTGTCTGCCTCCCAGCACTCACCTCCACTGAATGGGAGTCCTGTGAAGGCAGAGACCTGGGTCACACAGGGTCCCGGACACACAGTGCACACACGACATTTGCTGACTGATTCAGGGATCTGGACTCATCTCCTGCAGCTTACTCCGCTGCTAATTACTATCCTCAAACGCCAAGGAGAAGGCGATCTAACTGAAAACCATCTGAATGTATTAGTGACAGGTTTCTCTAAAAAGTAGTAAAGAATCTGTATAATTGGAGGTCCCTAAGAGTAAAGCCCACTTATCCTTGTATACAGCTTTTTTGACAAAGAAAGCCCAATTTGTACAGTGTAAAAAGAAATTGGAGCACATTTTCAAATGTAAAATATACCGGTAAATCACTGACTTGGGCAGGGGACGAAAGAATTGTTCTTCCAACGAATGAGACAAACTACATTTTACACCCAGTATAATAATGTCATGCCCTAGAACTTTACCCAAACCATGTAGAGGATAAAACAAAGTTAAATAGGTTTCAGGTTTCTTTACACCCTATTCAAAATCATTTAAAGGTTTATTGTGAATTGCTGGCCTCAGAACATATAACATTCAAAGTTTCTCAAACTGTGTTGATCATGGATGTCTTTCTTCAGATGAGTAATTTATGTATACTCAAAATCCATTTGGGGAAAGCTTCTGTAGCCCTCATAAAAATTACTGTGTTAGCAACTATTAGAGCCACCACTCAGCCTCATCCTTAATAGTTCTGAGAACAAGATGTTTTCTGTTTTTCCAACGGCTTTTATTCAGCTCAAGTTTTTAACCAGAGTAGCTTAGATCTTCTGTTTTTTTATTTTCTTCCAACATTAACATAAATCTACATATTTTCTTTTCTTACTATACTGTATAAAGTCTCTAAATAGTTATAGGAATCTCTGTCTTGCTTCCTATTTAAATGCAAAGTATACACCAATGTATAATAAAATATTTACTTTAAATTTTGGTAAACAGCTTTTATCAGTCTTCAGTAATTTCTTCCTATTCCTAGAACTTTTACTGGCAAAGATTACTAAATCCTATCAAATCTCAATTTTATTATATAACAAAATCATATGATTCTTCATCTTTAATTTTTTTAAATATTGAATTATATTGAAAATTTCTTAATGGTAAAATTTCCTAATTGTAAAATATCCTTGGATTCCTAGGATAAACCTTACTGGGCCATGGAACACTATTAATTCAGATTAGCTGCTATATTTGTTTTCCTAAAGCTAAAGTAAAAAATATGACTATAAACACATATAATTTAAGTATTTGGAAAGATAGTAAGACAAAGATAAAAGAAAAAACTATATAATTCTATTTACCATAAATTTTAACCAAATATACTATCCTGTTTCAGTCATATTCTGTATAGTCTCAATTTTTAGTTCATTTTAGATCAACTTATTTTCTAAACTGCACAATGAATGCAAAATTATATCTTTTGTCTATTATTTTAAAGATTAACTCTAGGAAACATAAAATATCAAAGAATATGAATAGCAGTTGTGAAAGGCAATGAAGTAAATTACAAATATCAGAAAATAAAAGGATGAAAACCAAAATAACCTAAAAACAAAGACATTCTTTTTTATCTAAAATATAATAGTGTTTCACCTAAATAACACCATATAAATGTTTTTATTTTAAAGATTTTTTCACTGCAATTTTCTCTGTAGTATTACAAATAACTCATTCTTATAAATTACTCAATACTAAAAATGAACCATACAACATAACAATATAGGAAAAAGCTGTTCAAATATTCCCTGTAATTTTCTTGAATCCTAAGCCAACAAATATAATTCAAAAGAATCTTAATAACCATTTAATCAATTTTTTCAGTTATTACTACCAAAAAACCATCATTTAAGCAACAAATTTATATAAGCTATTAGATTCAGATGGAAATCAGCCTTTACTATAAAAAGTAACAAACATTAGAGTCATTTGAGTCCACTTAATAGCATCAATCTGATCCACTGTGCTCCCTAATAAACTCTACTGGAATTCATACCAACTCTCATTTTTACAGCTTTCATACTTATTTAAGCAAACCTTGTATGTCAGCTCAATTCAAAGCAAAGTTGAGAACAAGAACATATAAACATAAGGATTCTTAATATCCCATCTCTTACTTTACTGGCAAAACTACTACAATACAAATGTTAAAGAAAATACTGAAATACAAAAATGTATCAGATGAATCATCAACAATACTCACGCATCATTTGAGCAAGTCATAAATTCTCCCTTTATTTTGGGATGCCATGACCCAGTATGAAGCATTGCTGTGTGACCCTTAAAAAAAAAATACAAAAAAGGGGAAAAAATCCTTAAAAAATGTAAAAATAAACAAACTGACCAAAAGTTGACATATTCTGCTTAAAAGTAACACTTTTTAGTCCTCTCCAAGGCACACTATTTTAATTACAAACTGATATTATTTTCAGTTTTATTTCATAATGTTTTGTTTATTTCATTTTGTTTATTTTCATTTTAATTCACCATGTAACCCCTTCTGCCCAGGATTCAGTACAGTGCTTATATATAACAGATGCTTAGAAAGAAAGGAAAGAGAGGGGAAAATGACAGCTTCTTTTTAAGAAAGAAGTAAAAAGAAAATTCACAACAAGAAAGACAATGGGAAAAAGTCAGTGGGAAAGAATTAAGGAGAATAGGAAGTATTAAAGGTAAACAAGACAAAAGCAAGAGGATGGGGGTGGGGTGGGAAATTCCCACTTCTTTAAAATGTGTATGTGAAAAAAGAAAAAGCATCTTTAAAATGATTCAGGAAGATTAGCCCAACTAAGCATGGAGCATGATATAAAAACACTGTAAATAAAACAATGTGATGTTGGTATAAAAACTGACATTCTTACAAAATCCATCATAGAATATATATTTCAAACACAAAACACACATACGTGCACTCACACATTTCCCTCCTTAGGTAGCAAAGTTAGAGCGGTCTTATACAATAATTCAGGTTCAGTTCTGGATGGATGAAACTGGAACCTATTATACACAGTGAAGTAAGCCAGAAAGAAAAACACCAATACAATATACTAACGCATATATATGGTATTTAGAAAGATGGAAACAATAACCCTGTGTACGAGACAGCAAAAGAGACACCGATGTATAGATCAGTCTTATGGACTCTGTGGGAGAGGGAGAGGGTGGGGAGATTTGGGAAAATAGCATTGAAACATGTATAATATCATGTTTGAAACGAGTCACCAGTCCAGGTTCCACGCAGGGTACTGGATGCTTGGGGCTGGTGCACTGGGACGACCCAGAGGGAGGGGAGGGGAGGGAGGAGGGTGGAGGGTTCAGGACGGGGAACACGGGTATACCTGTGGCGGATTCATTTCGATATTTGGCAAAACTAATACAGTTATGTAAAGTTTAAAAATAAAATAAAATTTAAAAAAATAATAAATAAAGCTAATAACATGATCCAGCAAAAAAAATAATAATAATAATAATTCAGGTTCAAATGGGGCAGAAAAGAGCCTAATACTTTTTAGTGTAATAATTGCAAGGCCTCTTATTCTGAAAGGGTCCAAAACAAAGCTAAACTCAAACCAGTAAAATGTGCATATCTAAATGACTTAGAAGGAAAATAACTGTACCTCTCTGGAAACACTGAACTAGAACTGGAGTACCCACACATGGGCCTGGAGATCATCTCTAGTTCAAGCCTCAATAGTATCTGGCCAACTCCTGACTTTCTGCTCATGTCAACAAGGTACAAATAGCGACCAGGGATCTGGATCTCGTCCTGCAGTAGGAAAAAAAGGACTGAAGAAGTGAGGGACTAGCTAGAAAGTTTGAGATTCCACTTTCCCTTTCTCAGCTGAATATATATATAGTCTACTATCAACTTTGATATTTCCATGTAAGAGGCATTTCAAACATAACAGGTTCAGCAAAGTAATCTTGATACTTTTTTTTTATTTTAATATTTTTTTTGTTTTGATTTTTTTTCTGTAGTGCAATGTGTTTTATTCATTTTTTTTTTACTTTACAATATAAAAAAAACTTTTTCTTTTATATTGGAGTAGAGCTGGTTAACAATGCTGTGATAGTTGCAGGTGAATAGGAAAGGGATCCAGCCATACATATACATATATCCATTCTCCCCTAAAATCTCCTCTCATCCAGGCTGTTACATAGCATTGGGCAGAGTCTTGATTCTTATTGCCCACTTCATTTGCAATAAACTTCTTTCCTAGTTGCTAAAGCTACAAGCTTGGAAAGAAATGCCCGACTCTTTGCCACCCCATGGACTGTAGTCCACCAGGCTCCTCTGTCTACAGAATTCCCCTGGCAAGAATACTGGAGAGGGTTGCCACTTCCTTCTTCAGAGGATCTTCCCAACCCAGGAATCAAACACAGGTCTCCCACATTGCAAACAGATTCTTTACCATCTGAGCCACCAGGGAAGCCATAAACTGGGAAGTAATCCTTAAATAGTCCAATAACCATAACCCCTAAACCCTCCTCTCTATATACACCCAGATCCAATCCACTAGCTAGTCCTGTCAGTTCAGCCCCAAACACATCTCAAATCTATCCACTTTTTTCCTTTTCCACTACTACAACTCTTATATGAACCAATATGTCTCTACATCAGTTATTATGCAGTATGATAGACCTGTTACTAGTCTTTCTACTTTTACTCTTGTCTAATGTGCTCCACAAAACAATCAATACAGTCCTTTAAAAATATGTTTTTTAAACTGCCACTGCTTTTTATCCTCCACTGGCTTTTCAACCTCTTTACATAGTGTACAATAACTGACATTTTCCACCCCAGCTTTCTTTACAACTTCACTTACTTTGTGCTCCTTCTTGCCAGAACTCACTACACCTCACTGGTTTTTCATTTCCTCTGATACATGAAGCTCTTTCCCCACAGCAGAGCCTTTAAACCTGCTTTTCTGTCCACTAGAAAGCTCTTTTTCTGCTTCTACGTGACTGGCTTCTCCTCACTCTTTCAATCTCAGTTTACATGCCACTTATACAAGTAAGTACTGTCTGGCCCTCTAGCTAAGTGAGTATGGCTCGCTCCACTCTTCTCGACCAGACCACCTGTCCATTTCCTTGATAACACTCACCATAATTTGTAATGCTATATCTATTAACTTCTTGATTCTTGACACTGTGTTAATGTTTTACATATTCAAAAAATAAGGATGGAAGAAATCTAAAGCAAAATAAACAGAAACAAGTGAACACCACTGCATTTCAAATGAATAACAAATACACTGAAAAGACAAAAAGAAGGTAATAACCCAAGAAACTATAAACCCTGTAGTGGGTTGAATGGTGCCCCCCCAAAAAAATATATGTCTACATCCTAATAGCTGGAACCTGTGAATGGACCTTATTTGGAAAAATAACACTTTCAGATATAATTAAGAATCTCTGGATTGTCTGGGTCAGCCCTAAATCTGGTAAAAAGTATCCTCAAGTATCCTTATAAGACACAGAAAGAAGAGAAGAAACAAAGAGGAGAAGATGGAAGCAGAGACTGCAGTTTCACAGCCACATGCCAAGGAATGCCTAGAGTCACCAGAGGCTAAAAAAGGCAAGAAACAATTCTCCCAAAGCCACTGGAGGGAACGTGGCCATCCAATACCTTGATTTCAGGCTTCTGGCCTTCAAAATTTTTAAAGAACAAATTTCTACTGTTTTAAGCGAGCAACTGTGTGGTAATCTGTTACAGTAGTCCTTGCTGTTGTTATTTTAGTTGTTAAGTCGTGTCCGACTCTTTGTGATCCCATAGACTGTAGCTTGCCAGGCTCCTCTATCCGTGGGATTTTCTAGGCAAGAATACTGGAATGGGTTGCCATTTCCTTCTCTGGGTGATCTTTCAAACCCAGGAATGGAACCGGGGTCTCCTGCATTGGCAGGCAGATTCTTTACCACTGAGCCACCAGGTGTGATCACAATGGTGTGATCACTCATCTAGAGACAGACATCCTGGAATGCAAAGTCAAGTGGGCCTTAGGAAGCATCACTACTAACAAAGCTAGTGGAGATGATGGAATTCCAGTTGAGCTATTTCAAATCCTGAATGATGATGCTGTGAAAGTGCTGCACTCAACATGCCAGCAAATTTGGAAAACTCAGCAGTGGCCACAGGGCTGGAAAAGGTCAGTTTTCATTCCAATCCCAAAGAAAGGCAATGCCAAAGAGTGCTCAAACTACCACACAATTGCACTCATCTCACACGCTAGCAAAGTAATGCTCAAAATTCTTCAAGCAAGGCTTCAACAGTATGTGAACCATGAACTTCCAGATGTTCAAGCTGGATACAGAAAAGGCAGAGGAACCAAAGATCAAATTGCCAGCATTCATTGGATCATTGAAACAGCAAGAGAGTTCCAGAAAAACATCTACTTCTGCTTCACTGACTATGCCAAAGCCTTTGACTGTGTGGATCACAACAAACTGTGGAAAATTCTGAAAGGGATGGGAATACCAGACCACCTGACCTGCCTCCTGAGAAATCTGTATACAGGTCAAGAAGCAACAGTTAGAACTGGACATGAAACAACAGACTGGTTCCAAATCCAAAGGAGTACGTCAAGGCTATATATTGTCACCCTGCTTATTTAACTTATATGCAGAGTATATCATGCAAAATGCCAGGCTGGATGAAGACAAGCTGGAATCAGGATTGCTGGGAGAAGTATCAATAACCTCAGATATGCAGATGACACCACTCTTATGGCAGAAAGTGAAGAAGAACTAAAGAGCCTCTTAATGAAAGTGAAAGAGGAGAGTGAAAAAGCTGGCTTAAAACTCAACATTCAGAAAACTAAGATCATGGCATCTGGTCCCATCATTTCATGGCAAATAGATGGGAAAACAATGGAAACGGTGAGAAACTAGTTTTGGGGGCTCCAAAATCACTACAGATGGTGACTGCAGCCATGAAATTAAAAGATGTTTGCTCCTTGGAAGAAAAATTATGACCAACCTAGACAGCATATTAAAAAGCAGAGACATTACTTTGCCAACGAAGGTCCGTCTAGTCAAAGCTATGGTTTTCCAGTAGTCATGTACGGATGAGAGAGTTGGACTATAAAGAAAGCTGAGTGCTGAAGAATTGCTTTTGAACTATGGTGCTAGAGAAGACTCTTCAGAGTCCCTTGGAGTGCAAGGAGATCAAACCAGTGAATCCTAAAGGAAATCAGCCCTGAATATTCATTGGAAGGACTGATGCTGAAGCTGTAATACTTTGGCCACCTGAAGCAAAGAACTGAGTCATTGGAAAAGACCAATGTTGGGAAAGATTGAAGGAGGGAGGAGAAGCGGATGACAGAGGATGAGATGGTTGGATAGCATCACCAACTTGACAGGCATGAGTTTGAGTCAGCTCCGGGAGTTGGTGATGGACAGGGAAGCCTGGCGTGCTGCAGTCCATAGGGTTGCAAAGAGTCAGAAACAACTGAGTGACTGAACTGACTGAGCCACCAGGGAAGCCCTACAGTATTGCGGTGTACATGCATGCTAAGTCGCCTTCAGTCATGTCTGACTCTTCGCAACCCGACTGGCTGTAGCCTACCAGGCTCCTCTGTTCATGAGATTCTCCAGGTAAGAATACTGGAGTGGGTTGCCATGACCTCCTTCAGGGAATCTTCCCAACCCAGGGATTGAACTCGTGTCTGCCTGCATCTCCTGCATTGCAGGTGGATTCTTTACTCACTGAGCCACCTGGGAAGCCCACAGCAGTCCCAGAAAACTACTAATACATACTCAGTCTCAAGACCAAAAGAACTGCAAATGAGTACTGCATTCCAGTTAATATATTTGTTCCTTTTTTGCAAATGGTATGCATTAACAATTCTAAAACTGCTTTCAATATAAATGAAGATTTAAGCAAATGAGGAAATATGTTGGAGATAACAGGAGTTGAGTTTCTAGCTGTTGGAGAAGGAAGTTACTAAAGTGCAAAAAGGGGAAGATTAGAATGAACTCTGTGGTGTTTGAATGAAACTGGGGATATCAATACAAACTCATGGTTTTTAATAGGTAAATGTAAATACAGGGATAAATGTGCATTTCTAAATTATTCTCTCACTTTACATGATGGAAATATCTAGAAACAATAACATCTCAGCAAACCTAGTGAAGAGATCCTGGTTGCCAAATATTCTCCCCTAAAGGAACCAGGGCTCCTTGGAGAAATGATTCTTTCTGGGGCTGAGGTAGGAAAAGTACAAGATGAATACAAAATATTTGGTTATCTTAAAAAAATAAGAGAGTGTTGCAAACATGATGAGGATATGCTAAAAAGATAAAATGCAAATTGGAGGGGCCTTTCACAAGTTAAACCTGGGACAATTAGGGTATCAAAATAAATAATGAAAATAATGATTGTAAACCATTGTCTAAGAACCTTTGAAAGCATATTAATAAAGAAATAAATAAGAGAAAGTTCTTCCTTACAGAATGCTGATTAATAAATATAAGATAAATGATAGAAAAATTTTTGCACAATTTTGCAATCATCAGAGTAATATTCAATAACTGATTCAAACAAAACCATCAATGGACTCTAAAACCAATGGAGGAAAGTCTGATAATGAACAGGATAATGCCATGGTCTCAAGATTTCCCTGCAAATTACATAGCAATTACAAAAAGGTAATAGCAACTTTGTACTAAAAAAATTTGGTAGGTATAAGGTACTTTCTGATATGAAGAAGCAAGGAGAGTAAAATATTATTTTGGGGTAAGTCCTTCTAGAAATGCATACCCTGACTCTAATTATGAGGAAAAACAGACAAAACTGAATTTTACATTTTACAAAATAATGTGGGTTGTAGTCTTCAAAAAAAATCAAAGTAAAAGAAGTTGGCGGGGTGGGGAGGTATAGGAACTACTCCCAATTAAAGGAGACAAAGGGTATGAGGATCAAACTGGTGAGAAAATAATTATGAAGGAGATCATGGAGCTAACTGATGAAACTATTGATTATGGATTAAATAACAGTATTTTATCAATATTAAATTCATGATTATATAAGAAGATGAAACGTTATTAGGAAAACCAAACTAAAGAATTAAGAACAAAGGAGCATGATGTTTGCAACTTATTTTCAAAAGTTGGGTGAAATTAAACACACATACATAATTTTTATGTATGTGTATATGCATATATGCCTGAGTGCCTGGGGGATGTATAAGTAGGGAGGAAGAAGGGAGAGAGAGGAGAAGGAGGGACAGTGTTTGTGTTAGTTATGGGAGAAAGGGAGGAAGAGATGGGGGGATAAAGCAGTGGGACAAAATGTCAGCAATTGGTGATTCTGAAAAAAAGAGTATAAAGCAGCTCTGTGTACTATATTTTACAACTTTTCTGTAAATTTGAAATTACACCAAAATAAATACTTGAAAAAATATATATGTTCTGGCTGCTCTCTGAAAAGTCTGTTGCAAAAACAAAAGAGGAATATTGGCTTCCCTGGCCCTACACCAGGGAAAGGCCAGTAACAAAGAGGCACCGCGCCTCCTCCCTGGACCCCAGAGCAGCAGAGACAGCAGCCCCAGTGAGGTGGAACACTTGACGTTCCTGCCTCTACCAGGCTAACGTTAGCGACTAAGCCGATCCCTCACCTAAGGCTTCTCACCACACAGCAGCATCTGTAGGACAGAACGTTCCTGATAGTCTGTGCTTTACATTGGGATTAATGCCAGCATGGAGTAGCAGCACTCCCTTTCCCACCAACTCACAGACACAGCTGCTGTGTCCCACTGCTGTGTTCCCACTCCAGCTTTGCCCAGAGGCATACCCAGTTACAGGAACTACTACACAACATAAAAAGAGTAAGCTTCTGGTTTTCCAGCAAGAACATCAGAACAATAAACCTCTGACAACAGAGGGCAAAGGGGAAATTAAGGGCTTAAGAAGTAAGAAAGCTAGGACAAAAATATCATTTAAATCTGTATAAACAGTACTGAGCTCACTGCTGAGGTGAGCTCATACGTGTAATATGTGAAACCTGTCAGAAGCAACTTAAGAAAAGCACTGAGATCTCAAAACACCGCAGACTACCACCGAGGTTCCACATCATCTCCTGGGTAACATGCACACGAGACAAACCAGAATAGCATACAAAGGCATAAAGACTTTGGAAATTAAACTTACATCGGAAGTAAAAACAGCTAACATAAGGCAGGTCAGGACGTACAGTCTAAAACTAATCAGGTTGACTGTCAGCTAAAAAGAAACCACATATTCACAAAAGCAAAAAAAAAAAAAACTTCTAGCATTCTCCAGAAGTTTTAGACAGGAGCCTGCATCTCATAACACAATATTCAAAGTGTCAAGAATACAATCCAAAATTAAACATATAAAAAAATCAGGAAAACCTAACGAGCCCTCAAGGAATAAGATATGCTAAGTCATTTCAGTCATGTCTGACTCTTTGAGACCCTTTGGACTGTAGCCCTCCAGGCTCTTCTGTCCCTGGGGTTACTCCAGGCAAGAACACTGGTGTGGGCTGCCATGCTCCCTCCAGGGTATCTTCCCGACCCAGGGATCACACCCATGTCACTTATGTCTCCTGAACTGGCAGGCAAGTTCTTTACCACTAGTGTCACCTGGGAAGCCCCAGGAAGTAAGATGAAAGATGCCAACCACAAGATGACCTAAAAGTTGGAATTCTCAGAAAAATACTTTAAATCAGTGTTTACAATCATGATACAAAAAGGGAAAGCAGACAGTTTTGAAACAAAGGCAAAGACAGACATGCTCAGCAAAGAAAAACTAACTACTTTTTCAGAATGGAAATTTGTACTGAAAAACATAATAATGGAAGTTAAAATTCACTAGAGGGGCTTAACAGTAGAATGGATACATTAGAGGACACAGTCAGTGAACTTGAAGACAGATAATTCAATTCAAACAATAGAAGAAAAAAAAATAGGGAGAAAATGAGCAGAATCATAAAGATGTTTGCTGCTGCTGCTGCTAAGTCACTTTAGTCGTGTCCGACTCTGTGTGACCCCATAGACGGCAGCCCACCAGGCTCCCCCGTCCCTGGGATTCTCCAGGCAAGAACACTGGAGTGGGTTGCCATTTCCTTCTCCAATTCATGAAAGTGAAAAGTGAAAGGGACGTCGCTCAGTCGTGTCCGACTCTTAGAGACCCCATGGACTGCAGCCTACCAGGCTCCTCCACCCATGGGATGCTGGAATGGGGTGCCTTTGCCTTCTCCAAAAGATGTTTGAGACTATATAAAAAGATTTAGTATTCCTGTTATATAAGACTCTTAGATGCAGAAAAATATTTGAAGAAATAATGCCTAAAAATTTCCAAAGTGTGGTGAAAAAAGTAAACATACAGATTTAAGAATCCCAGTGAAAACCAAACAAAATGAACTAACAACAAAAATTTTTAATGAAAGATATTTTTTAAGCACTAAGAGAAAAACTGTTGTTATTGTTCAGTTGCTCAGTCATGTCCGACTCTTCACGACCCCGTGGACTGAAGCACACCAGGCTTCCCTGTCATTCACCATCTCCCGGAGCTTGCTCAACTAATGCCATCCAAACACCTTTCTGTCGTCCCCTTCTCCTCCTGCCTTCAATCTTTCCCAGCATTAGGGTCTTTTCTAATGAGTCAGCTCTTCATATCAGGTGGCCAAAGTATTAGAGCTTGAGCTTCAGCATCGGTCCTTCCAATGAATAGTCAGGATTGATTTCCTTTTGGATGGACTGGTTGGATCTCTTTGCAGTCCAGGGGACTCTCAAGAGTCTTCTTTAACACCACAGTTCAAAACCATCAATTCTTTGGCATTAAGCCACCTTTATGGTTCAATTCTCATATCCATACATGACTACTAGAAAAACCATAGCTTTAACTAGACAGACATTTGTTGGCAAAGTAACATCTCTGCTTTTTAATATGCTGTCTAGGTTGGTCATAACTTTTCTTCCAAGGAGCAAGTGTCTTAATTTCATGGCTGCAGTCACCATCTCCAGTG
The DNA here is from genome assembly GCF_003369695.1 of Bos indicus x Bos taurus. Classification (NCBI taxonomy): domain Eukaryota; kingdom Metazoa; phylum Chordata; class Mammalia; order Artiodactyla; family Bovidae; genus Bos; species Bos indicus x Bos taurus. Next base: position 36,660,941 of record NC_040095.1, read on the forward strand.
ATTTTGGAGCCCAAGAAAGTAAAGTCTGTCACTGTTTCCATTGTTTCCCTATCTATTTGCCATGAAATCATGGGACCGGATGCCATAATCTTCATTTTTTGAATGTTGAGTTTTAAACCAGCTTTTTCACTCTTCTCTTTCACTTTCACCAAAAGGCTCTTTAGTTCTTTTTCACTTTCTGCCATAAGGGTGGTGTCATCTGCGTATCTGGGGTTATTGCCAAGTTAAGTGTACAGAAAATGTACTTTAGAAGCAAAGGTGAAACAGAGACATCCTAAGATGAAAGAAAACTAAGAGAACTTGTCACCAGTAGACCTGCTTAAAAAGAAATGCTACAGGGGGAATTTCCTGGCAGCCCAGCAGTTAGGACTTGGCTCTTTCACCGCCAGAGGCCAGGTGTGATCCCTAATCGGGGAACCAAGATACCACAAGCCTTACAGCATGGCCAAACTGTTTTATTTTTTAAAAAATAAAATGCTACCACAAAGTGAAAAACTGGTCATATAATTCATTTGGAAACTTTATTAAAAAATAAAAAATTTCAAGAATTATCTTATTATTTCAAGAAGATTTTTACTATTATTTTATTCTTATTTTAATTCTTATTGGTTTATTATTTCAAGAAATTTTAACTCAAGGATATTGGTGAAAAGAAAGAACAAAGTTGGAAGACTCACACTTTTCCATTTTTCAAAATTAATTACATGTTAATGTTAGTAGCAGCTTTATGCATAAAGCTTTGTTGGCAAAACACATTTTGCCAATGGGACAGATGTTCAGTGAGAGGGAAAGAAGGAAATAAAGAAAATGTTTCAAGAAGGAGAGAATAATCAACTGTGTCAAACACTGCTGAGAGTTACAGTGTTAGGAGAATTGAGAACTGACCAACAGTTATGAATCACATGACTGTGGGGTGGCGTGAACAGATAAGTGACTTAGTGTTGAAGTGTGTGTTAGTTGCTCACTTCTGTCCGACTCTTTGCGAACCCATGGACTGTAGCCTGCCAAGCTCCCTGTCCATGGAATTCGTCAAGCAAGAATACTGGAGGGCATAGGCATTCCCTTCTCCAGAGGATCTTCCTAACCCAGGGGTCGAACCCAGGTCTCCCACACTGCAGGTGGATTCTTTACCATCTGACCCTGTGCACCTAAGGTACTAAAAGATAGTAATTAAACTGACTGATAATAGATTAAAATCTGTAGAATTGTCAGAGATCCTATTCATCTCTTTCCAAAACAGAAATTTGTCTGTCTTGTCTTATTTAAGAAAAAAAAAAGAAGAAGAACTTCTAGGGCCAAGAAGTAAATAAGTATCTGATCTAGTTAACCTCTGGCCCCAGAAAATAGCTCATCATTTGCAACAAAAGGAACACCTCAATATCCATGAGACATGCCCTGCGTTCAGGGACTTCGATCCTAAACTGCCTTGGCTTCCTCAATCTTGCACACGACTTCACACTTTCATTCTCCCTCTCAGTGTAACTCAGCTCCACTTCCACTGACAGCTCTTCCTGGCCCCTTAATCTAATGTGTAGCGGGCTTCCCTCCCAGTCAGTTCCTAGCTTACCATCTTCTTCTACTCCCAGACTCAGGAGTCACTGCTTCTGAGCACAACGGGCATAACTCAGTCCAGTTCTTTTTTTGCAGTATAGCTTTGGGGGGGTGGCTTTTTTCTAAATTGGAGGATAATTGCTTTAGAATGCTGTGGTGTTCTCTGCCATACATCAATGCCAATCAGCTATCTATCTGTCTATCTATTTCTCCTCCAGTTTGGAATCTCACTTCCTATGCTTTGTCCTAACAGAAACCCAGCCTATGCAGGTCTTGAAGGCAGGCTCCAGAAGAGAGGTCTTTTACTGATACTTATTGATTAGAGTTGAAATATCATCTACAAATATAAAGTATATTTCTAACAGGACCAAAAGAAGATGATCCCTACTACAGAGGACATTAACATAAAACACAATCACCTTAGTTGTTGAGTACACAGAATATGAACACAAATAGTAAGCTAACTGAAGAAATACTAAAAGACTATGAATGCTGTTTCTTGTTTGTAAAGACAAGAGTATGACAAAGGCAATGGGAATGTTAAGTACCCTTGTGTTAAAACAGTGACCAAAATTAGTCATAATAGAAAATGAAGTTCAACTGAGGATTCTTAAATGAATCTAAACAGATTCAGTATCATGGCTCACATTAGTGGAAAAAAAATTTTAAGTGACACCTATTAAAGAACAGTCAGTGACTAAAACACTTTTTCATCAAATAAACTAGGTTTTCTCTCTTTCTCCTTTATTTAAACATAGGCACTCCTAGGGGGAAAAAAAATTTCCTTCCTTTATTTAAGTCTGGAAAGAGCCTAGTAGAAAGAATGAAGCATCTATTTACTTCTCATAATCTGCTAGACTGTGCATACAGAGAGGACGTTATCAAGCCATGACCACTATTGGTTTCCTCTAATTCACATGCACTCATGCTCTCCCGTGCACAGAGGTGTGCTGATCTACAGTTATCAATCCGTACCCCTGTGGCAGCCTCGTGACAAAAGCTGTGACCACTGCCCCACCACAGTGCCATTTGCAGTCACTGAATGAGGTGAGGCTCTGTGACCCATAAAATGAAAGTACCCATGTTTTTGGCATAGTGAGTTAACTAGCAGAGGCAACTCCTACGAAGAGAGGAAATGCCTCAGGGAATATACTATCAGCTTTAATCCAAAAGTTCTTCTTAACTGGAGTCCATTCATGGCTTCAGGAATCTTCAAACTTCCTAAAATTGTCAGCAAAATTTTGTGTCGGTATATTTTGCTGGAGAAAATGTTCATAGCCTAATTTTGGGGGTTGGCAACCTTCTTCTCTAATGGACTTGTTTTTCAGTCACTCAGTCATACCCAACTCTTTGCGACCCCATGGCCTGCAACACACCAGCCTTCCCTGTTGTTCACCTTCTCCCAGAGCTTGCTCAAACTCATGTTCATTGAGTTGGTGATGCCATCCAACCATCTCGTCCTCTGTCATCCCCTTTGCTTCCTGCCTTCAATCTTTCCCAGCATCAGGGTCTTTTCTAATGAGTCGGCTCTTTGCATCAGGTGGCTGAAGTACTGGAGCTTCAGCTTCAACACTGTCTTTCCAATGAATATTCAAGATTGAAATCCTTTAGGATGGAATAGATAGTAACTATTTTAGGCTTTCTGGGTCACATGGTCTTTGAGAGAACTACTCAAACTCTACCACTGTAAGCACAAAAGCAATCACAGACAACAATAAATGAACAGGCATGGCTGTGTTCCAGTAAAACTTTTATTTACAGAAACAGTGCAGGCTGGATTTGGACCACGGATTGCGGTCTGCCGAACCCTGTGTAATCCATCACGCTCTTAGTCATTCCCTTCTATGAATCAAGGACTCTGAAATTCAAATCTTTCTAACTACTGAGCAATTTAAAAATACATTTGAAGATACCAAAGAGATAGATTCATTCTTCTTTGATCAACTCAACTTCAATGACCTCGTCTATAAGATACTGCAGTAGCTCCAACTATAGCTAACTCTGTCCACAGATGGTTCCTTTTCTGGAATCACGAATGTTCTTTTCAACATCCTAAATTTCAACCAATCACTCAACATAAACCTGAGTGTCCTTTTGCTGTACTTATAATGAACAACTTTTATTCTGGAATAAATCCCTCTTCCTCAGCATTGTATTCCCTTCAAACACCTCAGGCTCCTGAACAGACTCAAGAGGATCATAGCATGCGCACATACTAAGTCACTCAGTCATGTCCAGCCCTTTGTGACCCCATGGACTGCAACCCGCCAGGCTCCTTTGCCCATGGAATTCTGCAGGCAAGAATACTGGAGTGGGTTCCCATTTCCTTCTCCAGGGGATCTTCCCTACCCAGGGATCGAACCTGGGTCTCCTACATTGCAGGCAGATTCTTTACTGTCTGAGCCACCAGAGAAGCCTTAAAAAAAGGTTTTGTCTGACTCTTTGTGATCCCATGGACTATACAGTCCATGGAATTCTCCAGGCAAGAATACTGGAGTAGGTAGCCTTTTCCCTCTCCAGGGGATCTTCCCAACCCAGGGATTGAACCCAGGTCTCCTGCGTTGCAGGCAGATTCTTTACCAGCTGAGCCACAAGGGAAGCCCAAGAATATCATATGAATATGCCAAAGACTCTCTCTTATAACTTAAGATTTTGTAACCCTGAATGCTCCCACAAGTCTTAGCAATTTTTCTCTCACACTATCAATATCTATTCTAAGCCTTTACTATTCTACATAAGGTCTCATTCCAACTTTTCCCAACACAAAACTAGGAAATGATTCAGTGGCTACATGGTGACACCTTCAACTTTTTATCTAAGGCCAACCACTTGTAATCGTACCTGCATATGAGCCCAGTCGCATCCCTCTATTTCCAATGTAAATAAATTTCCTTCTCCCACTCAAAGCTAAGTCTTGCTCTTATGTTTGATCTCCCACTCTACCACCTCCTTGGGGACTTTCATTATTACCTAGTATGTTTGGTATTTGCAAGACTGTATTACTTTCCTATTTCTGTGTAACAAATTACCACAAACTTAGGGGCTTAAAACAACTCTTAGTTTATTAGCTAACAGTTTGGGAGGTCAGAAGGCCAGTCACAATCCAGAAGGTTGAATTTTCTGCTTGGGGTCTCAGAGACTGAAATCAGGATGTTCGGAGGGCCACATTCCTTTGTGGAGGCTCAAGGGAGCATTCATTTCCAAGCTCATTCAGGCTGCTGGCAGAACCCAACTTCCTGTGGTGGCAGGACTAAGATGCCTATTTCATTGCCTCCGTCAGCTGGGAGCTGCTCACAGCATCTAGAAGCTGGATGCCTTCCTTGCTACATGGATTCCTCCACCTTCAAAGCCAACAAACGTGAAACTTCTCTTCTTGAACCTGAATTAGACAAAGCCACTTCCAAAAACCTTTGCAAAACAATCCCTTCTTGACATATACACCCTACTATATATACAAGAGATTTACTAATTAAGGACCTACTTATACAGCACAGGGAACTCCACTCAGTACTCTGTAATGGCCTATATGGGGAAAGAAACTAAAAAAGAGTTGGATACATGTATATGTATAACTGATTCACTTTGCTGTATACCTGAAACAGACAGAACATTGTAAATCAACTCTACTCCAATAAAATTTTTTTAAAAAAACAATAGGGGGGTGGGAAATCCCTTCTTGATATATATCTCTTGCTGAAACAGCTAAGAAACAAAATCCTTAAGCTTCCTAGAAGTCAACTGGTTTGATTGTGAAAATAAAATCTGTGAGGCACATGCTTCATTTCTTGAAGGAGCCTTTAGTATAACGGAATATTCTGACCTTTTGATCTTTCTGAAGTTTTAGCAAAAGGTTATACAGCACACCCTGGGCTTTTTGTCTGTGTCACACTTTCAGAAGCAATTTCTTCACTTTAACATTCTTTGCCATATGGATAGGCTCAAAATTCACTCAATCATCTAGTATTCGTTTCTGTTTAACAAGACTTTTCTCAATTTACCTTTTGTTCTCATTTTTTACTATAAGTAGCAAGAAAAAACCAGGCAGTACTTCCAACATTTTGGCTGGAGATCTCCTTGGCTATAGCTATCTATCCAACGTCATCATTCAGGTTCTGCTTGCATATTCAAAGCCGGAAAAGAGAATCCCTCTCGAGTCAAATCCCTCAAATTTTAAAATCTTTTTTGCCAGGAAGAAGGGCTCATCTGATTAGGCAGGATCCACTGAGGATAATCTTTCTTTCTTAAAGTTAACTGTGAAGACAATATAATCTAATTGCAGAAGGATCTCATTATACTCATGGGTCACATCCACACTCAAGGAGAGGGGCAGGGAATTTTGGGTGCCACATCAGAATTCTCCCTATAGGGACTATTATGTAGCAATTTTGAAATTACTTTCTATGTACTATAGGAGGTGTTGTTCAGTCACTAAGTCATGTCCAACTCTTTGAGATCCCATGGACTAGCAGCACACCAGGCTTCCCTGTCCTTCACTATCTCCCAGAGTTTGCTCAAACTCATGTCCACTGTGTCGATCGATGACGCCATCCAACCATCTCATCCTCTGTCGCCTCCTCCTCCTCCTGCCCTCAATCTTTCCCAGCATCAGGATCTTTTCTAATGAGTCAGCTCTTCACATCAGGTGGCCAAAGAATCAGAGCTTCAGCTTGAGCATCAGTCCTTCCAATGACTATTCACGGTTGATTTCCTTTAGGACTGACTGATTTGACCTCCTTGTTGTCCAAGGGACTCTTAAAAGCCTTCCCCAGCACCACAATTCAAAAGCATCAATTCTTCAGCACTCTGCATTCATTATGGTCTAACTCTCACGTCTGTACATGCCTAGGAAAAACCATAGCTTTGACTATATGGACTCTGAACAAATGAGTAAATGCTGGTGATGCTAGAGGACAAGTTTTTCACTGGAGAAGTGAAATACAAATACTCAGTGGGGAAAGGCTAGGAAGCTGGATTCAAATTGGGTGTATCACAGTGAACTCATGATTTTTTTAATACATTTTGCTTATTTTTTGGTTGGTTGGTTTATCCCTCCAGCCCCAACTCTGTCTTCTGAAACAGTGTAGAAGATTAACACTTCAGCAACATGGAACAACAGACTGGTTCCAAATAGGAAAAGGAGTACGTCAAGGCTGTATATTGTCACCCTGCTTATTTAACTTATATGCAGAGTACATCATGAGAAACACTGGACTGGAAGAAACACAGCTGGAATCAAGATTGCCAGGAGAAATATCAATCACCTCAGATATGCAGATGACACCACCCTTATGGCAGAAAGTGAAGAGGAACTAAAAAGCGTCTTAATGAAAGTGAAAGTGGAGAGTGAAAAAGTTGGCTTAAAGCTCAACATTCAGAAAAGGAAGATCATGGCATCCAGTCCCATCACTTCATGGCAAATAGATGGGAAACAGTGGAAACAGTGTCAGACTTTATTTTTTTGGGCTCCAAAATCACTGCACATGGTGACTGCAGCCATGAAATTAAAAGACGCTTACTCCTTGGAAGGAAAGTTATGACCAACCTAGATAGCATATTGAAAAGCAGAGACATTACTTTGCCAACAAAGGTCCATCTAGTCAAGGCTATGGTTTTTCCTGTGGTCATGTATGGATGTGAGAGTTGGACCGTGAAGAAGGCTGAATGCCGAAGAATTGATGCTTTTGAACTGTGGTGTTGGAGAAGACTCTTGAGAGTCCCTTGGACTGCAAGGAGATCCAACCAGTCCATTCTGAAGGAGATCAGCCCTAGGATTTCTTTAGAAGGAATGACGCTAAAGCTGAAACTCCAGTACTTTGGCCACCTCATGTGAAGAGTTGACTCATTGGAAAAGACTCTGATGCTGGGAGGGATTGGGGGCGGGAGGAGAAGGGGACGACAGAGGATGAGATGGCTGGATGGCATCACTGACTCAATGGACATGAGTCTGGGTAATCTCCGGGAGTTGGTGATGGACAGGGAGGCCTGGCATGCTGTGATTCATGGGGTCGCAAAGAGTCGGACACGACTGAGCGACTGAACTGAACAATGAACATAAGCAGTGCCCTAGATCTTGATTTGTAAATAGAATTTTCAGTTCAAGAGAACCATGGAATGCTAGAAAAATCAGAACAGAATAGTACAAGGTGAGCCAGGAACATTTTGTTGTGCCAGAATGTAAGAAAGTACCCCCGAAATGATGGGGATATGTCAAAAGGATAGAAACCAGTGTTATGGAGTTTCTATTAGAGAAAAAGCTCTGTAAATATTCAGAATTTGGAAAGAAACACAATGTATTTTAAATGAATTCACTTTTTAGAGTTATACTTGCAGTTAAAACCACCAGTTACAACTGCTTGAGGAAATAAAATATACCTAAAATTCACAGTTTATAATATTTTACTCCTAAGAAACAATATTTACCATTAAAAGGACATGACTAAAATATTTCATTTCCAAATAATAAGGGCAATTTTTTGGAGAGGTTTTATATCAGAATAACTACATGTACTATTCAAACATAAATAAAGCATTTGAAAGTACCTTTTCTCCAAAATTCCTTATAAAACTTCTAATCTCCGTAATTAAAGTACAATCATAGAGAAATGGCCCACTAAAAAGTCCAAACATTAAAGGGTCCCCTGAGCCTGTCCTCTCCCACTTTAGCCAAGTAATTATGAAATAAATGGCACAGAACCGTTTTAAATGGCTGAAGGTAAAGTATGGGTCTACGAGTTTAAAAGAATAGAGAAAAACATTCTCTGGGACTTCCCTGGTGGTCCAGTGGTTAAGACTCTGCACTTCCTCTGCAGAGGCCTGGGTTCAATCCCTAGTCAGAGAAGTAATATCCCACATGCTGTGGAGGGCCAAAAAAAAAAGAAAAGAAAAACACTCTCCGACTGGAAGTAATATACTAAAATTCTGGTTTAGAATAAATGAGTTTTAGATGATAATATAACTACAGTTTTTAAGGTATGCTTTTGAATGGTTTAAGGGTTGATTCTTGTTTATCCTTGTCCTACCTTCCTAATGATTTAAACCTGAAGAAGTAATGTCCCATTTTCTCAGATAATATAAGCAATAAATATGAGATCAGTGATCTTCATATTTTAAAGAAACAACAGAACCTGATTTTCAAAGAATATCTTATAAAGAGCTCCAATACAGAAAACAGACAAAACTGGAATCTCTGTGGCTGAAGGAGGCCCCCTGCCCCTCACTCCCACTCTGAGGCCTCGAATTCCACTTGACTAGCTCCAAACAATACCTTATGTAAAGGTTCTCGTGCGATCAGAAAAAAATGCTTCTCAGATGCATAAAGGAAAAAAGGTATACAAAAACTGAAATCTTAATTGTGATTATATTTGGGTTGTAAAAATATGAGTAATTTTTCCTTTTCAAATTTGTAACAGTCAATAAAAATTACTGTTAAAAACTCAATAAACTAGTTTTTAAAGGTATAAATATAAATACTCTCCCTATAATGTAGTATGTAGCAGAAATATATATATACATATATATACACTCACACACCACTAGAAGTACACCCCCCCAAAAATACATACATTCACATAAAGATATAAAGAGATAAAAATCTAACAATATAACAGTTTAATAACATAATTAGAAAGGGCTGTTTATATTTGAAGTACATAATATTTTATCATAACAGATCAGATATATTTAATAGTTTCTTTTAATGCTCTATTGGTTGAACTTACCAGTAAAGCGACAAGTTATTAATTACTCTTTGAATCAGAAAAAAGTTTTAAAAGTTAAGAAAAAGTGTCCCATGAAATCTGCTCCCTTCAAATAATAATACTTGCATTTCTAAAACCCATCACTCAAGTACAATTAAGCTAAAAATAGTATTTCCTAAATAAGTAGTCAATTATATTTGCTTCTGAGAAATGGAGAGAGTAAGTATTAACCATGATTTTGAAATCAAAATAGAGATAACATTAGACAAGATTGGGAGAGTTACAGTATTAAGTTATAATATATAGTTGTTTTTCACATATTGGTAATTAACTTAATATTTTAATTTCCTATATATCTACATAGATTTATCTACCTTCACTCTACTTTCTGAATAATCTTACTATATGTACTATATATATGTATATACTTTTATATATATACACATATATGTGTATGTGTGTGTATGTGTATATATATATATGTTCAGTCACTAAGTCATGCCTGACCCTTTTGACCGCATGGACTATATGTAGCTCACCAGGTTTCAGTCCACGGGATTTTCTAGGCAAGAATACCGGACTTGGTTGCCATTTCCTTCTTCAGGGGATCTTCTTGACCCAGGAGTAGAACCCACATTTCTTGCTTTGCAGGCAGATTCTTTACCACTGAGCCACCTATGCGTGTGCCTGCATGCTAAGTCACTCAGTCGTGTCCGACTCTGTGAGACTATGGACTGTAGCCCTCCAAGCTCCTCTGTCCCTGGGATATTCCATGCAAGAATACTAGAGTGGGGTTGCCATGTCCTTCTCCAGGGGATCTTCCCAATCTAGGGATTGAATCTGTGTCTCCTGCGACTCCTGAGCTGCAGGTGGATTCTTTCCCACTGAGCCACAAAATAAGCCCACATGCAAGTGCGTGCATGTGTGTGAAACTGAAACCGCAGAAATAGCCAGATACAGAACCACCAGATCCCTTTCTTCTTGAAACTTTCTTGGCTAAAACCTAAGTTGATAAAGTCTTAGTTTTTATAATGTAAGAAGCCCTGAACAGCTGAAATCATTAGTAAGAGCTTACAAACTAGCAAAAAAAAACATCTTTTCCTCACCATTTTTAAAGAAAAATTGTCTGTGGTAACCGTAAACTAAAAAAGAATAAGTTAAATAAGAGTTTTTAAAGCTTTCATTTCTACAAACTCACTGTTTAAATAAAGTTTGGGATGCCCAAAAAGCTTCAAATCAAACAGATAAAAACAGAACGATTTGCGTGTAAGACAGAGAGGCTGATCTGGAGCACCATCTGCTTTATTTCTTTATCACCATCACCCTAAAAAAAACATCTTTGGTAGAATCTTTAGGGAGGTGATTTTAAGATGAGGGGAGAGAAACTCTAGTGGAATAAACGAAGGGAAAAAAACCACTATTCAAGCCACCATTTCAATACAATTGCATATAGTGTTATGTTTAAGTTATATCTGAATGCTGTTTGAACCATCTAACACACACTGGACACTCAATGAACAGCCAATAAACAAAAGGAAAGGCATGAGACTGCAAGCCTCAGTAGGACTGAGGGGTATTTCAGTAGACTTCAGCAGAGGGCAGTTTGAAATACACTGTATTAATTTATAGCAGAAATTATGGCAGCAACAATAAGCTGTGAGTAAATGTGCATGGAATTAATTAAATTCACTAAAATATTCTGGGTCACACTTACTTTGGTATTGGCCATATCCACAATATACTGGTCTCCTTTTATACATTCCATTACTTCAAAACCATCTCTGTCAATCACTTTGGCCTGAGAGCTTCCAGATACGACAAGTATCATGTCTCCCGTGTTACTGTACTGTAATGACTTGATCTGATGGCTATGCAAAAAAAAAAAAAAAAATTCTGGTAAGTCACAGAGTATGTTTATACTTTCATTCATTAAGCACTGTCAGAAAAAAAAAGTCATTCAACTATACAAATTGACAATTTATAAAATCAGGAGCATCAACCTCAAAAGGGCCCTCACCACCAGTGGCTATCCTATTAAGCTCTCCTCCCACTCTCCACAGCAATCTATTAAAAACTTCTCTACTCACTTTAAATCTTCAACCCAAACAACTCCCCTCTCCAGTTCTTGATTCTTCCTGATTTGTCCCAGAAGACACATATAAGGACTGCCTGGTGTGCTCTCATTACTGTTATAAATGTATTTGCTTCTGAACTCTTCTCTTGCTTCTTCTCTTTGATTACAATGATGAAAATGAACCTCTTCCTGCCCAAGGCATATCTACTACCTATATTCTGGATCCCACCCCTTCCAGTCTCCTGGGGAACCTATGACTAACCTCTCCCTCCTCCCCTTCTCAGCTAAGCTATCTAAACAAGTTTTCATCTCCTCCCTTATTTCTCTAGCACCCAGGTGGCGCTAGTGCAATCCAGGAGATACAAGAGACGTGAGTTCAATCCCTGGGCCAGGAAGATCCCCTGGAGAAGGGCATGGTAACCCACTCCAGTATTCTTGCCTGGAAAATTCCAAGGCGAGAGGAGCCTGGCAGGCTACAGTCCATGAGTCACAAAGAGCTGGACACAACTGAGCATACACATACACACACAAAGAGTATCCTTTTCACCCTCACCACCCCACTGAAAGTGATCCTGCCATTGTGGCTATAGTGGACGCTGTGGTGACCACCCACATCAATCCTTTCAGGACTGAAGTACTCATTCGCCAGCTTCCAGGATTTGGCCTGCTGGTGGCTTACAACTGAAGTCTCAGGAATTTTTCTGAGTTGCAGAGAACTCCCTCATCCAAGGTTATGTTACTACCCCAAAGCAGCCCACATTTAAGGACTGGTCAATGTACGGTAAAATGGCCCAGCCCTCTGGTTCAACTGGGAATACCCCAGAAGGGTTATTCCAGCTTCAGATCTCTCTGTGGAAATCAGCTGAAGTTGCTGTTGCAACCACCTGGCAATTCAGTTCCTCCATCTTCCTAATGCTGTTTTCCTCACAGCTTTTCTCTCAGAGGCTCATTCCAGAAGCATTCCTCAACAAACCTCCTACATGCAAATCCTGAAGCTTCAAAGTGTGTCTTGGGAGAATCAAACCTGAGAGGGTTGATATCAAAAGTAGACCTATGGAGCTATTCCAAAATAAGGTTTTAGAGTGATGTCGATCATGGACTGGTTAGCAATGAGGACCCCTTCTCTGGTAGCACCTAGTCCCTGATGGGCTGTAGCAGTGCAACTGCATTGCTAAAACTGTTGGTGAGAGGGAAGGCACTGGCTGGTGCAATATTTCAGGCATATGAGAGTACAGGAAAAGAATTAATTGAAAGGACTATGGAACTAGGCAGCTATTGCTAGGAGCAGTAAATACAATGGAAAAAGTAAGCGAAAGACTGAGGATGGTCATCACCAACTAAAGACTACAGTGGGGAAGCTGGAGGGTCTATCTGGCAGCACATAAAGACAGGGTTATTGCTCTCTCAGGTAAGTGCTGTGCAGTCACTGATCCTGCAAAGCAGGTGTTTCTACCTCTATTAGGAAGGAAGACCAAAAGCACTGGACATTCACATGTAAATCAACAGCAGCATACATTTACATGCTTGAACCAGAGCTATGTTAATTTTCTAGTCCTCTGTCTTAATATAGTCCCAAGAGACCTGGATGACCTGGACAATACAAAGAAATTCATGCTGGTCCCAGATCTCCATGATAGCATGTTAACTGTATCGGATGAGTAAAATGTATCAACTACATTGGTTAGACAAGCTCTCCAGGAGATGAGAGGTAAAAGGTAGAAAAGATCAGGAGACAGTGAAAAGAAGATATGGGGATGATCCATGTAGACAGACAAACAAAAGTAGAAATCAAAAATGAAGCTCTTTATATCACATGTTAATCCCAGAACGCATCAAACTTAAAAGAGGCAATGAACCACCATGCAGACAAAGTGAGTTGGCCAGTTCAGTTAGCTAGCTTTTGTCATCATCCACTCTACTCTGAATGCAGTAGGCTCATAAGTGAACCAGTGGTGGTGGTAGAAGGGATGCAAGTCATGCACGGGAAGGACAACAGCTCTCGAAGTTAGCCTAACTACTGCTGAAGGGCCAACCTGCCAGCAAAAGGACTATGATAAGCCCCCACCCAAAATCAATACTAGGCTAATTGACATGGAAAATATGAAAAATTACAATAAGTGTACAGGGAAAAACAGTGGGGAAGACAGAGTAGGTACCAAGGGAGCAAGAATAAATGTTTTAAATCGAGTGGTCAGGAAGTAAATGACTGAAGTGTCTATCAGGTAACTGAGGGAGTAAGTTACATAGATATTATCAGGAAATTACTAGAAAGGATCTGCAGCAAAAGAATACTTGGAATATTGCCAATGTGGCTGTAACAAAGAGAGCAAAAAAACCAAAGTTGGAGACAAGGTCAGAAGGCAGCAAGTAGGCTGGTGCAGAGAGCCATGTAAGCCACCAAAAGGACCTTGGTTTCACTCTCTTTGGAAGAAATGAGAGGAAATCCAGCAGAGCATTTCGAGGTGAGAAATGACACAATCTGACCTACACTGTACAGAACCACTTTTTTGTGCCTGGACCATTTCATAGTCTGAGGTCTACGGGGCCCTTCTTAGCACGTTTTTTAAACACATTTAAAAAAATACACCACACACACCATGGAAATCATTTTTGAAGAACTATAAAAATATTTTTTTTAATTTGTGACATAATATGTGAGCTTCTAGACTAACGTATCAAGTAACTATGCCTAGAGGCAGGTCTAATAACTACTGTAATTTCAAAGCAGTGATGAGCATGAAAGTAAAAGTGAAATGTTAGTCGCTCAGTCACGTCCAACTCTTTGCAACCCCAGAGGCAACTACAGCCTCCGTCCATGGAAATCTCCAGGCAAGGATACTGGAGTGGGTAGCTGTTCCCTTCTCCAGGGGATCTTCCCTACCCAGGGATCGAAACCGAGTCTCCCACACTGCAGGCAGATTCTTCACCATCTGAGCAACCAAGGAAGCATCTGTAAGAATGGTAATGTGTTACGAAAATACCTGTGACTTTGTTGTCTACTTTCACAATTAAAGGAAGTGCTAAATTTCAGCTAGAGGTTAATGAGAGGAAAGAAATTATTATTTAGGTTCACAGAAATTGGGAGAACCAGATACTGAACGCCTAGGCCAAGCCATAGAATTATAAATAACTATTATTAATAACAGGGTGACAATATACAGCCTTGACGAACTCCTTTTTCTATTTGGAACCAGTCTGTTGTTCCATGTCCAGTTCTAACTGTTGCTTCCTGACCTGCATACAAATTTCTCAAGAGGCAGATCAGGTGGTCTGGTATTCCCATCTCTTTCAGAATTTTCCACAGTTTACTGTGATCCACACAGTCAAAGGCTTTGGCATAGTCAATAAAGCAGAAGTAGATGTTTTACTGGAACTCTCTTGCTTTTTCCATGATCCAGCGGATGTTGGCAATTTGATTCTTTTCTAAAACCAGCTTGAACATCAGGAAGTTCACAGTTCACATATTGCTGAAGCCTGGCTTGGAGAATTTTGAGCATTACTTTACTAGCGTGTGAGATGAGTGCAATTGTGCGGTAGTTTGAGCACTCTTTGGCATTGCCTTTCTTTGGGACTGGAATGAAAACTGATCTCTTCCAGTCCTGTGGCCCCTGCTGAGTTTTCCAAATTTGCTGGCATATTGAGTGCAGCACTTTCATAGCATCATCTTTCAGGATTTGGAATAGCTCAACTGGAATTCCATCACCTCCACTAGCTTTGTTCGTAGTGATGCTTTCTAAGGCCCACTTGACTTCACATTCCAGGATGTCTGGCTCTAGGTCAGTGATCACACCATTGTGATTATCTGGGTCGTGAAGATCTTTTTTGTACAGTTCTTCTGTGTATTCTTGCCATCTCTTCTTAATATCTTCTGCTTCTGTTAGGTCCATACCATTTCTGTCCTTTATCGAGCTCATCTTTGCATGAAATGTTCCTTTGGTATCTCTGATTTTCTTGAAAAGATCCCTAGTCTTTCCCTTTCTGTTGTTTTCCTCTATTTCTTTGCATCGATCACTGAAGAAGGCTTTCTTTAACTTATATGCAGAGTACATCATGAGAAACGCTGGACTGGAAGAAACACAAGCTGGAATCAAGATTGCCGGGAGAAATATCAATAACCTCAGATATGCAGATGACACCACCCTTATGGCACAAAGTGAAGAGGAACTAAAAAGCCTCTTGATGAAAGTGAAAGTGGAGAATGAAAAAGTTGGCTTAAAGCTCAACATTCAGAAAAGGAAGATCATGGCATCCAGTCCCACCACTTCATGGGAAATAGATGGGGAAACAGTGTCAGAGTTTATTTTTCTGGGCTCCAAAATCACTACAGATGGTGACTGCAGCCATGAAATTAAAAGACGCTTACTCCTTGGAAAGGAAAGTTATGACCAACCTAGATAGCATATTCAAAAGCAGAGATGCTCCTTTGCCAACAAAGGTTTGTCTAGTCAAGGCTATGGTTTTTCCTGTGGTCATGTATGGATGTGAGAGTTGGACTCTGAAGAAGGCTGAGTGCCAAAGAATTGATGCTTTTGAACTGTGGTGTTGGAGAAGACTCTTGAGAGTCCCTTGGACTGCAAGGAGATCCAACCAGTCCATCCTGAAGGAGATCAGCCCTGGGATTTCTTTGGAAGGAATGATACTAAAGCTGAAACTCCAGTACTTTGGCCACCTCATGCGAAGAGTTGACTCATTGGAAAAGACTCTGATGCTGGGAGGAATTGGGGGCAGGAGGAGAAGGGGACGACAGAGGATGAGATGGCTGGATGGCATCACTGACTCGATGGACATGAGTCTGAGTGAACTCCGAGAGTTGGTGATGGACAGGGAGGCCTGGCGTGCTGCGATTCATGGGGTCGCAAAGAGTCGGACACGACTGAGCAACTGATCTGATCTGATCTGATTATTAATAAATTAAATGACAAGGTAAAATTTTATAATTGTTGTGTTATTTAGTTGCTAAGTTATGTAACCCCATGGACTCAACATAAACCATGAGGTCTTTTGTGACCCCATGGACTACAGCCCACCAGGTTCCCCTGTCTATGCAATTTCCCAGATAAGAATACTGGACAGGGTTGCCATTTCCTTCTCCTGTGGATTTTTCTAACCCAGAGATCGAACCTGCATCTTCTGCATTGGCAGGTGGATTCTTTACTACTGAGCCATCAGGGAAGCCTAGTAGAAATAATTCTCAAAGAATTCTGGAGTGTATACACACACACACACACACACACACACACACACGCACAGTACTCAACCATAAAAAAGAAGAAAATTTTGCCATTTGCAACAACATGAAGAGACCAAGAGGGTACTATGCTTACTGACATAAGTCAGACAGAGAAAGACAAATATTATATGTTATCACTTGTATTTGGAATCTAAAAATAAAACAAATAAATATAATGCAACAGACTAAGAGATATAAAGAACAAACTCATGGTTACCAGTGGGAAGAGGGATGAGGAGACAGGCAAGATAGGGGCAGAGGATAAAGAGATACAAACTACTGTCTATAAAATAAATAAGATATGAGGATATATGTACTATATATATATATTGCACAGCACAGAGAAGAGTACCAATACTTTATAATAACTTTAAATGGTATATAATCTATGAAAATATTGAATCACTATCTAATAAAACTGAAACTAATATTATAAATCAACTATATTTTAATTTTAAAAAACAGGTAGAGAATCAAATTAATAATCAAAGCCCAAAATATAAAATTTCTCTATCAAAGATAAAAATGATCACCTTTTCTTTAAAGCTGTATTCAGCTATAGTGTCCTCTATGAATGTAATTCTATTGTCAGAAAATTAATTAAATTCCTTGATTTATCCTAACAGGCCAAACTCAAAATAAAATCAGCTTCAACAGTAAAACAATTTTAACAAAACGTTAGGTCATTTAGTCCAATTTACTTTCTAAGTCTATAATTTTTTTTTAATTTTATTTTATTTTTAAACTTTACACAATTGTATTAGTTTTGTCAAATATCAAAATGAATCCACCACAGGTATACATGTGTTCCCCATCCTGAACCCTCCTCCCTCCTCCCTCCCCATACCATCCCTCTGGGTCTTCCCAGTGCACTAGCCCCAAGCATCCAGTATTGTGCATCGAACCTGGACTGGCATCTCATTTCATATATGATATTTTACATGTTTCAATGCCATTCTCCCAAATCTTCCCACCCTCTCCCTCTCCCAGAGTCCATAAGACTGTTAAGAGACACTGATGTATAAAACAGTCTAAGTCTATAATATTAAGGCTGTGAAATAAATAGGTATTTCATTTAAAAAAACTATTAACCCGTGATAACTATGTCTTCTAAAAACACAATATACACAAAAAGTTAGAATTCCTGTATGTCTAGTTAAGCCTGCGTAAGGTTATTCCTCCCGGTTGGTTACCAAATCCAAATCAGATATTTACCAATGAAACTGCTTTTAGCCACAGCCATCACTGACTAGATACTGCTGCTCAAAATTTATGCTGTTTCACGTAAAATGATGAAATGCTAGCTGATAGTTTCTGAAATATTTATTCTTCAAAAAGTCATTCTTAATGTACAAATTCAGAGTACTGATTCCAATGGCAAAGATAATTCAAACAAAGATGTGAGTGAGCTCTGAGGTTAT
Source organism: Bos indicus x Bos taurus (assembly GCF_003369695.1). NCBI lineage: Eukaryota > Metazoa > Chordata > Mammalia > Artiodactyla > Bovidae > Bos > Bos indicus x Bos taurus. The sequence continues at coordinate 36,678,914 of NC_040095.1, forward strand.
ATATGTGACAATGTCAGGAATTTCACCACAATCCCCAAGATCAGTGTATCAAAGCAGATGAGAAATTGAAGTACCCAAACCAGATGCTCATGATAAAGGGACCTACAAAAGCGAAGGTGAAGCTACTCCCAGGGTCCCTCCTTCCTATAAAAGAAAAGTCTCTCTGGCCTCATGACATCCTTTCTGAAATATTGGGAAAAAATGAGGTTCTCAGCAAAATTCTGACCAGAGTCCCAAATTCAAATTAAGTCCGTAAGTAGGCATCAATAGTAATAAAATAAAAAAATAAAATAAAAATAAAATTTAAATTAAAAAAAATAAAATAAAATAAAAATAGTAATAAAATATAAGGTCACTTGTTTGACCAAATGTGCCAGTCGTTCATTTACTCCCTCAGCTCCAAATTCACCCTTCACTGCTTGCTCTGCAAAAAGGGATTTGGGCCCTTTAAATATTTTCCCTATGCCAGTTGGCATGATGCTAAGTCTTGTCCTTAGAGAGTGCTGGAAAGGCATTGCAGGAGAAAGGGATTTTCCTCCCTGGAGCTTGTCTATTCCTCTTGGTGGGTTCCTACATCACACATGGCTTCTCCAGTCTCCAACCCCTGCCACTGATGCAGCTGCTCCAAGACCAGGCTTGTGAAGTGCACAGCAATCAGTAGACAGCAGCACCCAATAGATTCCCCGGTACTTCCCTCAGACAGTTTTGTATCAGAGTGATCAGGTGAACCGAGTTTCTGGCAAGTACTCCTGTCACAGAAACTTCTTTATCATTTAGTGAGCCACAACCTTGCCCTCTCAAGTAAGATCTAAATCTCAATCCTGGAAGCCTCTTCCTTAACTATCCTATGAGTAAGACTGCTTCTCTTATTTGCTATTCCTATATTCTCCAGAGTTCACTTTACTTTTTAGTAGCCAATCCCTCATTACACCAATCCCATGATACAGTTAGTATTTCTTTATAGTACGCTTTCCCTGTTCAAATTACTGTGATTTCTCTCTCTTAATCAGCCTCTGACTTACCAAAATCTGAAGTGATTAATCAGGAACTGAGAAAGCTATAGGCCATTTAGTCCAATTTTTTAAAATATATGAACAAACAGATCAGAATTTTGATGATTAGTGAGCCGAGACTGCTAAACCAAAGTCTATAAAGAGAATAGAATGAACCAATTAGATCACAGGGTGTTATCTTTCTTAACAGGATTCCCATTTGGAGAAAGTAAATTTTCTTCAAGAACCATGAAAGATCAAGTACTTTAAGCAATAACTTTGCTTTTTTCTGGTGAACCATTTTTGTTTTCAAAGGGAAACGAAAATCTTAAGAACACAGCAAAATTTAAGACAGGGTAGTAGAAACAGTTCAGTGGCTCCATTTCTCTGGCTATCAACTCTACCAAATTGCTCTATTCACATTTGGAGGGAAATACAAAATCCTATCAATTCCACACTGATATTCATCTTAGTTTCACAGGAAAGCCTAACATTTTCCCTCTGTCTCATCTTATGTGCTCTCTTTGCCAACACTGAAATGAAATGTTCAGCATCAAGCTCACCATTCCTGGCCCACTTTGCTCTTAATTCTGCTAGCCATAGAGTTAAAAGGACAGGATTAAGAGTCATTAGACACAGTACTAAGGAGAATTAAAGGGCTTGTTCAAGGGGCGTAACATCTGCTCCTCAAATTCCTGCCTAAACAACTAAGATTCCGATCAAAGAGAAGACAGGGAAAGGCAATCTGACAGTAAACTGGAGTCATGAGGAAGTGAATGTTCTCTCAGGGAGTAACTCTGACACCAGAGGAAGGCTTAGTGACATTGCACAATTCTTTCTGTGAAGTTATTCATGGGGCAAGTGGGAATATACGAGTATAAGTGGAGGGGAGTGGGGAGGTGAAGATTGAGGATCCTTTTAAGTAGTTTTTGCTCTGCTAGCAAAACAAGCTGGGACATGCAAGACAGATAAACACAGCTGTCTGGGGCTGTCACTTGGGGCTCAGGAGCCAAGGTGTCCTGATATAGTGAAAAGCGCACCGGAATGTGAGTCAGGAGGCCAGCGATCCAAGTCCTCACTCTGTTGCTAACTAGCTGTGTGATGATGAGCAAGCCCTTTGGCTTTGCAAGACTCAGTCTCCCCATTTCTTTCCAAATTAGTAGATGGAACTAGATGACAGCGCTATGCAGAGAAGCTCCAGAGATAGCGTTCATGTACGGGCTTTATACCGCTGCGGAGTCCTGGTTTCCTCCACTGAAAAACCTTGAGAAATAACACTTACAGGATTGAGATGAAGATTAAAAATAAGACACATTTATGTGCTGCTAGCACAGTATATGAAATAAGTAGTTGCTATTTTTACTACTTCTTTACTTCCAAGGGCTCTTTAAGATTATTTGAGGGGTACAAAATCTTGATAGCCAATCGTAATGAATACATTTGAATCAAATACATGGAATATTTCAAATTCATTACAAAACAAGTTAGTATAAGTTTAGCACGTGTTTTAATTACTATTAACCTAAATGTTCAAGAGCAATATCCTTAAATCTTTTTTCATTTTTTGCACCCACTCACAAAACTCAAGCGCAATGCCAAATATAACTACTACTATATTCTTGAAAATGTAAGGCAATAACAGAGAAAATGTAGTTTCAGATTGGCATGCCATCTTCCTACAGAATTTGATGAAATTGTCTGTTCCTTCCAGGTATGTAAAATATATTATCTAGTGCTTGGAACAGGACAAGAAAGTGAGAAACACGAGACAGACTATCAAAGGTTTCTGTATGAGAATATCAAAAAACACTGATTTATTCCATGCTGAAATAAATCTCCAGCTACTTCAACATTTTAGCTTTTATACTTAAGAAGAGATTTCCAATGCAAAATTAATTAGGAATATATCACCTATTGGCTTAATATACTAAATGTTAGGAAGCCAGTAGTAACTTTACAAAATAATATATCTGTCAAACAAAACTAAGGCCACAGAAAACTTCTATCCAGGAATAAACACTAAAGCTAATCAATAACTCTCCCATTAAAATGCATATTCTTACTTATACATGTGATAAAATTACTCTGTCACTCAAGTGCAGATTATAAGTTTCATGATTTTATATGATTTCACAAGCAAGCTCCATGGTAAAAGACAACGAACCTAAATATTTAAACAGTACATTTTCGTATCTTCTGAGGATTACAGAAATATGATCAAGAACAGCCAACCAATGAGAAGGATTAGCAAAAACTAAGTCCTTGCTCTAATTATTCCTAACAGCTTTCTTTATGATATGTTAAGAAAAATTCAAGTCTTAATTCTAATAGCAGAACATCAGGAGCTCAGCATTTAACAAAGAATAAAAGGTGTTGAGGGAGCAACAGTGGGAGAGCCCTAGTTCAGACAGCCTCTCTAGAAATGCAACATTTTGGTGGAACCTAAGCATACAAAGAAGCTAACGATGTTTGTGAGTAGGGAGCAAGTAGGAAATGGCAACCCACTCCAGTGTTCTTGCCTGAAGAATCCCAGGGACGGGGGAGCCTGGTGGGCTGCTATCTATGGGGTCACACAGAGTTGGACACGACTGAAGTGACTTAGCAGCAGCAAGCCATAGAGAGAGCATTCTAAGCAGGAAATAAGTCTTGTGTAAAATCCCGCAGCCATTTTGTTGAAGCAAACTGAAAAAAGAGAAGTGGGCAGGGGCCAGATCACATAGGATTTTACAAATCACGGCAAAGCATTCATAAGTTTCAGTAAAAATGCGTCAGGACTGTATTAAGCAGTTTGGCAGGTATAGTGGGGGAAGAGACTGCTGCAGTGCTCTAAGTGAGATTTAAGCAAGGAAGATGTCTGAGTTGAACCCTGAAGGAGGGATCTGGAAGAAATTGGAGAGGCAGGAAGCACATGGAGTATAGGTGAGGATGAAGAAAGGACCAAGGACAGGGGAAGGAAGGGAGAAAGTGGGGACAATGAACTAACTGCAACAAAACTTCATGCTGTGAAGTCAGGCAGAAAGATAATGACAACTATAAAGCCCTTCGAAGTTTAGGAGAAGAATAAAAACATAAGACTAGAAATTAAGGATTTTTGAAAGATCACCCAAGAATGTTAAAATGTCAGTGTAGGGGAGAACCTGAAGACAGAGCAAAAAGAATATAAAGACAGGGTCCTTGGGACTTCCCTGGTGGTCCAGCGGCTAAGACTCCATGCTCCCCTTGCAGGGGGCCAGGGTTCCGACCCTGGTCCAGAAACCGGATCCAACAAACCACAGTAAAAGATCTTGCATGCTGCAAATAAAAATTCTACATGCCACAACTCAAAAAAAAAAAGATGCTCTGCATCACACAACGAAGACTGAAGATCCCACATGGGCAACTAAGCCCTGGAACAGCTAAATACATCACTAAATACTAAAAAAAAAAAAAAAAAAAGGAAGGTCCTCCTTAGAACTATAGAAGATTTGTACAAATAATAGCTACCAAGTTACGCATTAGATTTCCCTAGTCCAAATATCAAAAGAAATAACCTCAAAAAACATAACAATAGGTAGAAATATCAGAATTAGAAACCGAAAGACCTGAAAGATACAAACTACCCAGAAATTTTTACAGAAAAGGACTAGAGTGATTAGAAAAATACCTCCCCCAAAGAGTACACAGCCTTATATGAAAATATCCCACAAACCAAGAATTCACAGGGAAATACATTCTCAAAGTAGAAAGGCTGCCCTTATGAAAACAGTTATCACATTAGGCCGCTAGCAGCTAAAAAGGATGCTCAAGAGATGACACAGGGCTTGACAAAACAAAAATGGACCAACTAGTCAGAACTCTAACAAAATAGCTTCCCGGAAAACAGAATATACAACACGTCAAGTGGAAACTTCCTTGAGAGGATTACTCCCCAAGCCCCTTGAAACTCCCTTGGACCATAGGTTTGTTCCACCAGCTACAAGCTATTCTTTAAGGAAGTGAGGAGACTCAAGATGAATCTATTCACAGCCTCTCTGTCACCAGGCAAGGGAAGTAAAATAACAAGGAAGAGATTCTAGACACGAGATCGCAAACTTTCACTGTCAAGGGTCAGACTGAAAATATGTTAAGCTCTGTAGGCCATATACAATCTTTGTCACGTATTCTTTCTTGTTGAATTCTGTTTTCTAATCTTTTAACAGTATAATTTTTAGTTCAAGTCCCGCCCCACCAAAAAAAAAAAAAAAGGCCAAAACCAACTCTTGTATTTAGTCTCTCAGTCGTGTTTAACTCTTTGCGACTCCATGAAGTATAGCCCACTAGGCTCCTCCATGGAATTCTCCAGGCAACAATACTAGAATGGGTAGCCATTCCTTTCTCCAGGAGATCTTCCTGAGGTGGGGATCCAATCTGGTCTCCTGCATTGCAGGCAAATTCTTTACTGTCTGAGCCACCAGGGAAGCCTGGGTGTGTGCTGTGCTGTTGCTTCAGTCGTGTCCGACTCTTTTGAGACCCTATGGACTGAAGCCCACCAGGCTTCTCTGTCCATGGGATTCCCCAGGCAAGAATACTGGAGTGGGTTGCCATTTCCTTCTCCAAGGGATCTTCCCCACCCAGGGATGAAACCCGTGTTGCTTATGTCTCGTGCAGTGGCAGGCGGGTTCTTCACCACTAGTGCCACCTGGGAAACCACCTATATACCAGTCTATACAAAAAAAAAAAAAAAACACGAAAACAAACCAGCCAGGAACTAGATCTGGCCCTTCAATCAAATTTGGCAGGCAGATTTGCCTGCCAATACAGGAGACTTAACAGATATGGGTTCAATTCCTGGGTCAGGAAGATCCCCTGGAGGAGGGCATGGCACCCACTCCAAGATTCTTGACTGGAGAATCCCATGGACAGAGGAATCTGGCAGGCTACAGTCCACAGGGTCACAAAGAGTCAGACATGACTGAAGCGACTTCTCATAACCACAGTTTGCTAACAGCTGTTGTATAGCATGAAAGACAAAGAACATACCTACAAATAAAAATTTTTATGGAAAATGAGCACATATTCAGACTGTCATTGCTTCATTGTAAAAATAAAATTCAAGAAAGCATATCTGTGGCTATTGTATACAATGCTGCAATAAATAAACTTGTCCCTGTGCTCCCCTAATGGCTGAGTGGGTAAAAAATCTGCCTGCAATACAGGAGACACAGGAGATGGGGGTTCAATCCCTGGGTCAGGAAGATCCTCTGGAGGAGGAAATGGCAACCACTCCTGTATTCTTGCCTGGAGAATCCCTAGCAGGCTACCATCCATGGGGTCACAAAGAGTCAGACATGACTGAGCGACTAAGCAGGGACAGGGTTCCTTGGTCATTTCCATGTGTGGATATATCTGTCAGAGAAGCTCCTTAAATTGGGTCCTGGGTCAAAGAGTATGTATCCATGTTTATAATTTGGAAGATAACACCAAATTGCCCTCCATAGAATGGAACTAACTTACACTCCAGGCAACAATGCCTGAAAGTGCTTATTTCTCCAGATCTTATCAACACAGTTTACATTTTACATCTTGACAGATATTATCAAATTGTTCTTTAGAAAAACAGCTTAATAACTGATAGCCCACTCTTTCTTTCTCCCCAAATTTGTCTTCTTGCTACATAGGATAATAGAGATCTGTTTCATCTTTGCCCATCTTACAGGGCAAAGATGAAACAGGGGATGGGCAAAGATGAAAAATTTTCATTTTTTTCCTTCAATTGTTAGTGAAGTTGAGTATATGTTTATTGGTCAGTTGCATTTCTTCTGAGGTTATCTGTTGTTTTCTTTGAAAATTTTACTTTTCAAATACTTCTCTTTATTGATTTGTAGAAACTCATGTATTATGTATAGGTAGCAGTCCAATGCTTTCAAAATGTATGTCAACTTTTTATGAGCTTATAATTTGTCATTTAATTTTGCCTATGTTAGCTTTTGTTTTCTAAAGTATAACATACCTTTTTAATTATAAAAGCAATTCATGCTGTTTTGCCATATTAGAGAAAGCAGAAGTTCTTCATTACTCCTATGTAATTTTATGTCCATTCCCAAGAAGGAATCTCTTAAACTTTCCTTTGTAACAGAAAGACAGAAATATATAAGCTATATATTACAAAAATCAGATTTGTTTGAATACTATTTTTCATTTAATAAATATTTGTGGAAATCTTCCTATCTAAAAAAGTTTCAAGAAAATATGGTTTATACTAACAAAGGCAGAAAATAGGCAAGGACAGATATTTAAAAGCAAATTAAAGCACAGATATTTAAAAGCAAATTAAAGCAGTTCTTCAAAAGACACTATCCTGAAAATGAAAAGCAAGATACAGACTGAGAGGAAATATTTGTGATAAACATATCTTATAAAGAACTTTATCAACCAATCCAAGACAAGCAACTGAATTTAGAAATGGACATTTAGAAATGTCCATTTAGAAATGGACAAAAGATTTGGACACTTTCACCAAAGAAAATAACACAAATAAGAACATAAAAGGATGCTCAACCAGTCATCAGGAAAATTTAAGTTAAAACCCAACTCAATGGCACCCCACTCCAGTACTCTTGCCTGGAAAATCCCATGGATGGAGGAGCCTGGTAGGCTGCAGTCCATGGGGTCGCTAAGAATCAGATACGACTGAGCGACTTCACTTTCACTTTTCACTTTTATGCATTGGAGAAGGAAATGGCAACCCACTCCAGTGTTCTTGCCTGGAGAATCCCAGGGACGGGGGAGCCTGGTGGGCTGCCGTCTATGGGGTCGCACAGAGTCGGACACGACTGCCGTGACTTAGCAGCAGCAGCAGCAGCATACAACACCAACAGGTTTCCTAGGTGATTCAGCGGTAACAAATCTGCCTGCAATCCAGGAGACATGGGTTTGATCCCTTGGTGGGGAAGATCCCCTGGAGGAGGGCATGGGAATCCACTCCAGGATTTTTGCCTGGAGAATCCCATGGACAGAGGAGCCTGGCGAGCTACAGTCCATAGGGTCGCAAAGAGTTGGACACGAATGAAGCAACCAAGCATGCATGCATGCATATAACACTACACAAAAGTGGGAAAGAATGGCTAAATTTAAAAATATTGATAATACCAAGTGTAGGTAAGCATGAAATGACTAGAATCCTTATACGCTGCTCCTAAGAAAGTAAAAATGATTCAGCACTTTGGAAAAGTTAAGCAATTTCTTATAGAGTTAACACACAAAATGCGTATGGTCCAGCAATTCTCTCTTAGGTATTTACCCAAGAAAATGAAAACATCTGCCTACAAAAAGATCTATATGGAAATATTTATAGCAGACTGATTCATAATACCTAGAAACTAGAAGCAATCCAAATGTCTATCAGCCGGTGAACAGATAATCTGTCTGTTGTATATTCATACAACAGAATACTACAAAACAATAAAATGGGGGAAACCCTATTGATTGAGGCAACAACAAAATCAGATCAGTGGTTTTCTAAGGGTCAGGAGACAGGAAAGACTGCAAAGTCGCTAGAAGGAACTCTCTGGGATAACAAAAACGTTCTATAACTTGTGCTTAGTCATATTATCACCACTACCACGTGGTGTGGTAATAATATGACCATGCATCTCCCCAAACTCATAAAACTATACACTTAAAAAAGATGAATTTTGGTGTATATAAATTACACCCCAATAAATGTGATTTTTAAAAAGCTAATGAACTTTAAAAGTTCATTAAAAGCCATAAAAAACTAAAGCAAAACAGTAAGAAATTCACAGACTGATTTAAAAGATTCTCAGACTGTTGCAAAAAAAAAGAAGATAAAGAGAACTAGGTCAGAAAGAAGAAAAAGGAAATGGAGAAGAAATAATAGATCTGGATAGCCAGTATCCAGAAAGAAAATTAGGACAGACAATAGCTTAAACAATAGCCTAAATGTTTAGAGATACAATCCAATCTTAGGATACTAACAAAATCTTAGTAATGGGAAGTAAACATAAAAGATAACAATGTGTGAATCTGTGTACTGAAATTCCTTCATGCTAAACAATACCAAGATAATAAGAGCTAATATTTACACTGCATTACTAAGCACCAAGCACTGAGCCACACATTTTGCATACATTATTCATTAATTATTATCACAACCCAAAGAAATAGAATTACTCATTCTGTTTTGCAGGGAAAGAAAGCAAGGGTCAAAGTGATCACACCTGCCTAGTCACACAGAAAATGAATTGGTAAAAGCAGAATTCAAATGCAGATTTCTATGACACTGAATCTTTGTTCTTATCCATCATGCACATTGACTGTAGACTAGTTGAAGAAGTGAATTTAATATAAATCAGCTTGCTATAGAAAAGAAAGAGGGAGGGGCCATTTCGACGGAAGTCTGGGAGAGTAATGAAACTTCCTTCTACCTCCACAATCACTGACAGACAGGACACAAGGTCAGCTACTTAGGCAGAGTACCAAGCCCAATGGCTAGAGCAATGACTCATCCATTATGATTTCTTGTAACAGAAATTTTTACATTGCTGAATCAAGCATTTACTCAGGAAGACGAAATATGAGTTAATGGTGGATTTTTTTTTTCTTTGAACTCTGGAACTATTTAATCAAAAGAAGAAACTAATAGATATATGCCAAGGACTACAAATGCCATTTTAAAAAGCAGAAATCACAGCTCAGTGGCAGTCACTTTTAATATAAAATGAATGGAAATGGTAAGATGCAATAAAATTCATTAAGCAGTTACCTTGAGATTACATATCATATTATTTAGCTCGTAAAGAGCGAAACATACCAACCCGAGACCTGAAGCCCAATGCATCATAACAGTGCAGAGCCAGAGATTTCAAAAACTGCCAATTCCTTATTTACCCTAAACTGATATGGTTTAAGTTAAAAATTTTCAATTTTGCCGGAAAAGGCAGTTTTATACTTCCTTTCTTTTTGGAAAAAAAAAAGGAGGGCACATCTTGGTGGAAATGCCTTCTTATTCTAAGCAAAAAGAAATTTTTGGAGAAAAATATGAAAGCATTCCATTATTTACCACTTATTTAATGAATAATTAGTTCCTACTATATGCCAAGCACTATTCCAGGTATTGGAATACAAGTAAACAAATATAAAAAACAGGTCATTTCTGCTAATGGTAAGTGCTATAAAGAAAACAAATCAGAACAGTGCATAGAGTGGGTGGTGGTACAGAGGTGGGGAGATCAGCTACTTTTAATAGGATTATTAGGAAAGGTCTTTTTGAAGAGCTGCTGACATCTGACACACAACTCAAGAGGTCACTAGTTTTTAGTCAATGAAATAAAATACACAAATTGTGTAACTTGATGACAGAGAGGGTTAACAGAAACCCAGGAAATTAAGCAAAAAAAAAATTCCTTAAGCTTATATATTATTACAATGAAAATATCTGAAAATATCAATATATTCAGGTACAAAAGAATATTAACTGTGCTTTCCCACACATCTTCCACCTCATAGTAAAGCTTTTGGTGATGCACACAATCCCATATTGACCTCTACACAGATCATGTCAACAACCTCCTTTCTAATTAGTAAACCACAAGAAAGTTCTGCCATTCCCAGGACTATCCTGACATACCAAGAATAACTTTCGTGATTTGACTAACCTACTAACTCTCGACTCATTAGTAAAGAATCCGCCCGCAATGCACGTGACGCAGGTTCAGTCCCTGGGTCAGGAAGATCCCCTGGAGGAGGGTACAGCAACCCACTCCAGTATTCTTGCCTGGAGAACCCCCATGGACCGAGGAGCCTGGCAGGCATAGTCCATGGGGTCACAAAGAGCAGGACACGACTAAGTGACTGAGCACACACACATGCACTGACTCAACAAATGACGTTATCTTGTAACTTTTTCTTTTCTATTGATGATACCCAAGATTAGTTGCAAATAAATAAAAGCTTGCTATGCAAGACTGAGTGTGAATATATAATGAGGCTCCTTTTTCTAACAACTCTTATCAAAGTATAGATTTGCAATGAATTTAAAAGTAAATACTGGTCACTCCACACCCACAGGAATGATTATCATCAAAAAGACAAATACAAATGCTGGTGACCAATGGTTAGTCCAATGGTTAAGGACTCACTGCCCATGGCCCCAGGTTTCATCACCAGTCAGGGGCTTCCCTGGTGGCTCAGAGGATAAAGCGTCTGCCTGCAATGCTGGAGACCTGGGTTCGATCCCTGGGTTGGGAAGATCCCCTGCAGAAGGAAATGGCAACCCACTCCAGTACTCTTGCCTGGGAAATCCCATGGATGGAGAAGCCTGGTAGGCTATATAGTCCATGAGGTCACAAAGAGTCTGACACGACTGCACAACTTCACTTTCAGGGAACTAAGATCCCACAAGCTGCATAGCATGGGGGTGGGGAGGATGGCTGGTGAGAATGTAGAAAGACTGGAACCTTCTATTTTGCTTGTGGGAATTTAAAATGGTATAGCCACTTCGGAAAACAGTTTTCAAGTTATTAATATGTTAAATATAGACTTACATTATGACCTAGCAATTCCCAATTTATGTTAAAAGAAATGAAAACATATGCCCATTAAAAGACTTGTTACACAAATGTTGAATAGCAGCACTATTCGTAATAGCCAAAAACGGGAAACAACCCAAACATCCACCAAATGGTGAGTGGACAAACAAAATATGCTTTCTCTCTCTCTCTCTCTCTCTATATATATATATATACACACACATATGTATACACACACACACATATATATATGAAGAATGCTAGTCAGCCATAAGAAGGAACAAAAGTCCTGATGTATGCTACAACATGGGTGAACTTCAGAAATATTCTGCTAAGGAAAAGAGGCCAGATGCAAAAGATCACATATTAGATCACATAAAAGATCACATATGGTTCCATTTATCTGAGACATCCAGAAAAGGCACACCTAAAAAGCAGATGAGTGGCTGCCTAAGGCTGGAGGTGGAAATGGACAGTGACCACAAACAGGAATGAGGTTTGTTTTTAGAGTGATGATAATTAGATTGTGGTTGCACAACCCCATTGTTAGAAACTACTGAACTGCATGCTTAAAATGAGTGAATTTTATGGTATATAAATTAAACCTCAATAAAGTGAATTTTTTAAAGTAAATACTAAAACAAAAGAACCAAAGAAATTCAAATTAATTTTAAGATGCTGTTTGCTGAAACAATATTATAAAGAATGAAACAACTTCTCTATTGTGAGATAAACTGACTATATTCCTCTGCCATAGTCCTCTCATCTGCCATCAGATAAACAAGTTAATGAATGCTTGCTGCCTGCACAGCACATCACTGTTGTACTGAGTTATGGTGGTGACTCAATCTTCCCACCAATTGTCTCTATTATAACTACTTTGAAACTTTGTTCATATAACATTTTATGACAAAACAAGTTTTCACTTCGCTTTTATCATTTATATTATGAAGGATGTCTCTGCTCCTTTCTCAGGAGGCCAAGGCAACTGAAAGTGAAAGTAGCATTTGAGCCCAGATTACTTTAAACACACAGGTAAACAAATGAAGGCATTAGGGTTGTGCTAAATGATTATCAACAGGAAAAAAACAAAATTTTTAAATTAATGAAAAGAATTCATGAGCCTCTGAAAATACACCCATAAACCCCAGTTTGAGAAATCTGTAATTATGCAAAGTCTGGGAAATTACTGAAGTATGCAGGGCTGTGTCACTTCACACTGAATGTTCATACAATTGAGTGGCTCTAATGCTTCATGGTAGGGGGTGGAGCTGACGTAATAATGACAGAAAGTCCACAACAAAGGTAATGTGCCTGAATCATCCTTCACACCCCTCCTCCTTGGGTCTGTGGAAAAACTGTCTTCCATGAAACCAGTCCCTGGTGCCAAAAGGTTGGGGCCACTGTGTTAGACCATTTTTATTATTAAACGAACCTAAAACATAATTGGAATACACTCGGAGAAGGCAATGGCACCCCACTCCAGTACTCTTGCCTGGAAAATCCCATGGACGGAGGAGCCTGGTAGGCTGCAGTCCATGGGGTTGCTAAAAGTCGGACATAACTGAGCGACTTCACTTTCACTTTTCACTTTTATGCATTGGAGAAGGAAATGGCAACCCACTCCAGTGTTCTTGCCTGGAGAATCCCAGGGACAGGGGAGCCTGGTGGGCTGCCGTCTATGGGGTCGCACAGAGTCGGACACGACTGACGTGACTTAGCAACAGCAGCAGCAGTAAGCGTCCATTCACAAAATGCTTTGGGAAGAAAGTCTCTATAATGCATGGCCAAAAACAACTGTGTTTTCAGTTATGAGTCTTTGGTGGACTTTCTAAGTGGAAATTTATTTTAACATCTGTTAAAACAGAAAATTTAAAACAATAATCACCTGATGAAAAATAGTAGAATGTATCCACTTGAAAAGGTTGAACATCTGACACAAATGATGAACTCTTGAAAACCATTATGGTACAGTAAAAAAAACTGCAAAAAATTTTCTCAACAGTGAATGTAAATGCATAATCACTTAAATCAATACTATTAATTATGTTTCATCTGACTAAAAAACACTTTATTGACTATTATCCCAGAACTTAAAGCAAGACACCAGGCTTACAAGTTTCCAAATGAATCATTAACTTGTTAATCATTAGCAGACAAGAAGATCATAGTAGAGGGATATAATTTATTTTCAACAACAACAAAAAAAAACTCATTCCGTACGTCCCATTGAGTTTCTTTTTCATATCAAATACAGGCAACCCTTGTTTTGCATGGTTCTGATATGCATGAATTTCAGTTGCCATGGTTCAGATAAATAATACCAGATCCCAACAACACAGCTCAAATTTCAGTTACTATGGTATACTAACCGTGAGTAACCGCATAAAGCACAAACTTTGCTACTAGCATGTCAGTCCAAAAATCACTATACAAATAGAACTGGGCATCCTCTTCAATTGCCAATCACAGCACTTGTTTCAAAGTCTGTCACTGATTGGTCACTGCACGTATGTTACTTAATTTATGCACAGACAACAAAATACACAGTTGTATTGCCTCCTTGTCTCCCAGGGATAAACCCCTGTCACATTTCACAAAATGGGTAACCAAAAGAGGGTTATGCGACAATGTCAACATTTTAAAATGTAAACAAAAGGCATTTCATTTCTTGCTATCTGATCTTGAGAAACACTCAATTTACACATACGACCAATAAGGTATAGAGGTAATCATTTCATCATTTATTTGGAATAGTAAAAAAGTTGCCGCGACCATAAAGTCCATCAAGGGGAGAATAGCTAATCAGTGTAGTGGTGTTCAAAGTATGTCCCCAGATCAAGGTGGCAAGTGGGAACTTGTTAGAGATATAAATTCTTAGCCTCCCCAAACCTAAAGAATTTGAAACTCTAAAGGTAAGGCATAGCACTTAATACTTTAACAAGCCCTTCATATGGTTCTGATACCAATTAAAGCTTTAAAACCACTTAACTATGGCAAATTATACATAATATGCTATGTAGCATTTAGAAAGAATATAGCAGTATACATGTCATGATATAAAAAATCTCCAAGCAATACTGTGGAAAAAATTATGGAATAACAACCACCTTATACTATTTATGAAAATAAATATAAAATGTACTTGTTTTTTGATATATACATTTGATATTTGTTGATAACTGCATGAAAAAACCTCAAAGAATTTAACACAATGAAAACAATGATAAAACCTGGGGAAAAGATTAAAATGAAGATGATAAAGACAGAACTTTAGTTTTATCTGAAATGTTTTAATTTCTGAATGAAAAAATAACTTTATGTAGTACTTCATTAATTAAAATGTTTTCAAAAGAAGAGAACAGAGAGTAGTCATCTTTAAGTGGACTGAAGATAAGAAATTTTTAAAAAAATTCTTATTTTGAGCTATCTAAATGATTCAAAAATTCTCAATATTTTATGAAAAGTTTTTACTTCATCTACATTTTTTGCATAGAGAATACAACAGAAGGGTTTGTGATCTCAAGGATTCAATCAATAATTTTTAAATCTATATAAATACATAATTATTGAGAATCTGTGAGGAAACAAAGAAAGTAAAAAGTGACTGGCAGATTGGATCTTCTTGCCTGGAGAATCCCAGGCATGGCGGAGCCCGGTGGGCTGCCGTCTATGGGGTCACACAGAGTCGAACACGACTGAAGCGACTTAGCAGCAGCAGCAGACTGAATCAGAGAAAATGTGATACTGATTTTCACTAAATGACAAAAGAAGACATTAGAAACCAGAGATCCATTAACCTAATATTGATAAGGGGCAAAAGTCCAAAACAAAGTTAAATAAGACTTCAAGGTACCAAAGAATGTCTCAAAAAGAAGGTAAACCAACAAAAGCGGTTTTTAACTTGATTTTTATATTGGCAGATCAAGAAAACATTTAACATCACTCTTTTCAAGGTGTCCCAGGAGAGTGAGAATGAGGCTAAGAATATTACAGCATTAGTCCTTTGGCAAAATTCATCAGAGGTGCCCCAAATCCAGCACACCTTGCCTCAGTCTCACCCCTAAACTGAGAACTTCTGCCTCCCCTCCTGAATGGCTCTGGGGCTCCTCTGGGTGTGAATACATCTTTGACACCCACTTATTCATCATAATGCTGCTTCTTGGATATCAGCCAAATTCTGACATCTTTTATTACAGGTGAGGAGATGGTCTAAAAACAGCACACTGTGCTTTTATATCTTGAAAACAGATTCCCTCAAGTTTTCTTGGCAGATAAAATAGAAATAATGCAGATGAGTGACAAAAGAATTCAGCTGAGTAACTGGTATGCATAGATTCTCATATAAGTGAACAACTTAATCTAAAAAGTTGTTTAGCAAATCAATGTCAAAAAAAAAAGGGTTTCTAATGGCACACCAAAGTCTGCCTCTTGCAATATGTATCAAGTTATTAACTGAATAAGAACTTATTGCACATTTACCAAATTTGCAATTAGCAAAACTCAAAGATCTGACCATTACAGAAGTTTTATGTAATTATCATCCCCTCCAGGAGGAAGAGCTTAATTTTTCCACTCTCCCAAATGTGAGCGGCATTTATTGATTTGCTTCCAAAGAATGGCATATGGAAAAGTGAGGAAAAAGTAACTCTATAGTGAAGAAATCTTACAAACACGATAGCATGTACCTCTGAAATGTGTTAAGAAGGGCACTTCCCCTCTGTGATATTCAGCCCAAAAACCCATAGCTTCAGTCTAACCATGAGAAAAACATCATTTAAAAAATAATAATAAATCAAAGGATATTCTACAAAATACCTGTCCTGTACACCTCAAAACTGTCCAGGTCATGAAAAACAAGGAAAGACTGAGATACTATTATAAACCAGAGGATACTAGACAGACCTGAAGACTAAATGTAATGTAGTATCTTGGGATATTGCTTTTTTAAAAGTGAAACCCAAATAAAGGTTAGAGTTGAGCTAATGGTAATGCACCAACCTTGGCTTAATTGTCACAAGTGTAATGTGATGTGGTAATGTAAAATGTTAATAACAAGAGGAACTGGGTACTTGAACTACCTTATAGCTTTTCTGTAAATTAAAAAATATTCTGAAATTAAAAGTTTACTAAAATTTTGAACCGGAAATATCAAATGACCTCTTTATTTGAGCACACATACCTATATTTTTCACCTCTTTCAACTGAAAAGGTCAAGAAGTAATGATACCCCAATATCAGTGAACATGTGCAGCAACCAGATTTAGTCTTTGAATACCACTCCCATAACAAAACAGCTGTCTGTGGAAAAATCCTTACTCTGGGACTTGGAAAGGCATGTACTAGGATAATAAGTAAGCTTTTAAAGACAAATAAGGTCATGTCAAAACACAGCAATCAGGGACTCCCACTGGCCAAATCATGGACAACTTAAAAATCAAAAACAACAACAAAAAAAATAATGACTCCAACTGACTGAAACACAGGAAAATTTTAAAATCATAAATACTGGTAATTGCAAAAGAAAAAAAACACAATCATCATCACCAATAGCAACAACTCATTTAACAACACTAATCTGTAAGCTAAAAATGAGTAATAAAAGGGTAATAACTAAGCATTTATCCTGACTCTTCAGCAGGAATTGTATTTCAGGGGAATCAATTAATATCAGTTAATGAAGAAAAAGTACTTCTTTTAGAAGAATGCCAACAAGTAAAAGTAGATGAAATAGCAGATTTAGAAAACCACTATCTTGCAATACTCAATGGAACAAAATAAATGATTCAGGTATGAATAATCAATGGATGCTAAATTTATTAATTGAAAGGATAAATAGAATCTGGATATTAACGTGGTACCAAGGTATTTTCCCACAAAGTTTTTGCCTATTTCAAGTATGTAATATTAACTTTACAATGGAGGAATCAGATATTCCAACTTACCCCAGGGATCAGTCTTAATTTCTAGTCACTAATACTGACAACAACCAGATAATACATGCCACCTGATATTAGACAATATGGATTATAATCAAGCCTTTGGATCTTCTATAGAAAATATGGGAGATATCATCACTTAGATGATATCAAAAGGAAGCAATTAGAAAATCAGGAAGGAAAAATCTCATAGAGGACAACTAGACCTGTCTTTTAACAAAGTTATGGGAAAGAAATGGTTAAGGAAGGGTCACTGTAGATTAAAAGATAAGTAAGAGAGGTACAAAATAGATGTGTTGTGTATTACTTGATTGGATCCATGTCTGACAAACCAGCATTAAAACACATTTTGAGAGCAAATGAGGAAATTTAAATATGGAATGTTAATTAGAAATATTGAGGAATTCTAAAGAATTTTGTTAAAAGTAATAATAGAACTACATTTACATAGAAAGCATCTGTCATTTTAAAGGGAACACACTGAAGTATTTCAAAGTGAAAGGTCTGTGATTTTTTTAATATTATAGTTGATTTATAATATTAGTTTTAGGTGTATAACAGAGCAATTCAATATTTTATGGATTATACTCCATTTAAAATTACTACAAACTAATGCCTATATTTCCTTTTGTTATACAATATACCTCTGTTGTCTATTTATCTTATACACAGTGGTCTGTATCCCCTTAATCCCATACCCCTATGTCACCCCTCTCCCCACTCCTCACTGGTAACCACTGGTTGAGTCTCCCCATCCATGAGTCTATAACTCATGGATTATTTAACAGTGTCTTCACTTTTAAATAATTCAAAAATTACAAAAATGAGCTGAAATAAATAAAAACATATTTGTAACTGCTGCTGCTGCAGCAGCATAACTGCTAAATCTAGGTAAAGAGTAGATGGCTATTGTACTAATCCCTCTATTTGACTCTCCATTTGAAATTGTTTACAGTAAAAAGTGAATTATAGATGAATAGGTAAATAGATATAAAATATACACTGAGCCAATAAAAGGCTTCCCCAGTGGTTCAGCAGTAGATAATCTGCCTGCCAATGCCAGGAACCACAGGAAACAAGGATTTGATCCCTGGGTTGGGAAGATCTCCTGGAGGAGGAAATGGCAACCCACTCCAATATTCTTGCCTGGAGAATCTCATGGAGGATTCTTGCCTGGAGAACCCCATGAACAGAGGAGCCTGGCAGGCTACAGTCCACAGGATCACACAGAGTTGGACATGACTGAAGCAACTTACCATATACGCACGAGTCAAAAAAAAAATCATAAAAAGCAGAGAGAGTCACATTACTTAGAGATCAGGAGCAAGTGATAGCAAAGTTAAATAGTTGTCATGATTTAAAGGAGTAATATTCACGTAACATTTGCAATTTTAGAGTTTTATATTAATTTTATATGTTGTCAAGAATTCTATTTCTTCCCGTCTAAACCTTTGATAGCTCACAATTACATACAGGATGCAACAATTTAATTGTAGAAGAGAAAATAAGCTTATTCTTGGTTTTTTCCAGCATTTTCAATTATAACAGTGTAGCAAATGACACATTTTAATAAATAATAGAGCACTGGCTTGAAACTCATGAGACATGTATTCTCTTCAGAGCTGATTATTAACAAAGCACTGAATAGGGACTTCCCTGGTGGTCCAGTGGCTAAGACTCCATGCTCTCAATGCAGGCGACCTGGGGAACCCAGGGAACTGATCCCACATGCTGCAACTAAGACCTGGTACATACAAATTAAAAAAAAAAGCACTGGATAGTCCTGAACAAGTCACGTTACAGCTGCAAAGATAGAAGGAAAGCATAATCCCTTTATGTATCGAGAGACTATCATGTGGGGAAAAGGGATATAAACAACATATTTTATGTACATTTTCAAAAGGTCATCATACTAACTCAAGATGAACATCACTATTTTAAATCATCAGAGCTATTTTAAATACAGCCATCATTGGAGATACTGGAGGGCTTTTTGTATTTTTTTGTTTTTGTTTTTTTGTCTTTTCCTTTCCAATTGATTATTTATTTGACATGATCTATTTAGCGAATTTTCAAATTTTTACTTCAGACAGGCTGCAGAAAAATCCCAGCATCTCGTTTAGATGCCTTAACCATCACTTTCACCACAAAAGGGTCACGGAAGCAAACGCTCAACAGTCCAGAGACAGGAACTTTGTTTATACAGTTAATGGAACCCAGAGTTTACAAGTGGAGATTAAGCAAAAAGACATTAAGCCTACAAGTTCAGGTTGAAGACAAAACTAGATTTATACCCCATTCACATAAGAGTGAAACTGGGTCTGAATAACTTCAGCTAATCCACATATCTTGAATATTTTTAAATCTCATCATTGAAAGCTCATTTACAATATATATCATGTTGTATCAGCAAGTTAACAAGTTTCACCAGTAAAATCCATTTCTGATATTCAATAAGCTAAAAGATCAAAGGTGGTCAAAAACAGAAACAAGAGGGTGGCTTACAGTAGCAACACGTAAAGCCCTTTATGATACAATGCTAGCTGACCATACCTGCACAGTGCAGCACCCACTAGCACTTGGCTATTGGCTTAACATATGCTATACACATATATATAATATTACACAGTAGCTACTGAAGTGTTTTAAACTAGACAAAGTAACAATTTCTAAATACAAATATTTTTTAAAAACACAACAAAAAACAGAAAATGTTTTTAGAACAGATTCCTGTAACTAAAGGGAACTTAATAAAAGGTACACTTTCCTTTCATCTGAATAACGAAGGTAGAATACAGTCATGTAAACTTACTGTATTCTGATAAAACTTACCATAAATGGAATTCAAATGACCAGAGACTCTGTCTTCAAAAATGAAGATATTAAGTTGCATAATACATACCATTCACAGGGCTGAAGGGATCGAAATGCCTTAAAAGAAGCATCCATTCCAGCAAAATCCCAAAATTTAACATCATAGTCATATCCTCCAGTCACCAAACGGGCACCTGAGGGATCCAGACCCAAAGCAGAAACCTGTTATTTAAAAAAAAATAAAAAATTAAACGGAGAGAAACTATTTATAGCCTATTATAACCCCCATTTCCTTTGTCGAACCCTGCTGCTGCTGCTGCTGCTAAGTCGCTTCAGTCGTGTCTGACTCTGTGTGACCCCATAGATGGCAGCCCACCAGGCTCCTCTGTCCCTGGGATTTTCCAGGCAAGAATACTGGAGTGGGTTGCCATTTCCTTCTCCAATGCATGCATGCATGCATGCATGCTAAGTCGCTTCAGTCATGTCCAACTCTGTGCGACCCTATGGACAGCAGCCCACCAGGCTCCCCTGTCCATGGGATTCTCTAGGCAAGAATACTGGAGTGGGTTGCCATTCCCTTCTCCTCTCTAACCCTACTTCCTACCTTATAGGTGCTGAAAATATAGATCACTAACTGCTATTACTTATGAAAAGTAAAAATGGACAGCACCTTCTAAATCATTTGACTTTGTTATTATATTATTTCCTTGAAATACAAGAAAATTTTTTTTATTTATTTTAATTGGAGGATAATTATAATATTGTGATGGGTTTTGCCATACATCAACATGAATCAGCCACAGGCATACATTTGTCCCCTTCCTCCTGAACCCCACTCTGACTTCCCTCCCCACCCCATCCCTCCAGGTTGTCACAGAGCACCAGGTTTGGGCTCCCTGAGTCATACATCAAACTCCCACTGGCTATCTATTTTAATTTAATCGAATCACCAGCTTCATCCCAGCTTCTCTACCGTGTACTCTGAATAGCTAACTATCACTGCAATTTCATGTGATACACTAAGTTGCCTTGGAATATAAGTAGGTATCTTAAAAACAATCCACTTTTTCAGTAAAAGATTTTGAGAAAGCCTTTTAAGATTGACTGTTACTAAATGAAGAACACATGAATCTAAAATTACCAAAATGAGTCATGTGAGTAGAAACCATAAATCAATTTAACAAAACAAAGTGGAAATTATTATCTTGTGAATATGGCTAAATGACTCTAAGTATAGTCACCTTAAATAATTATTTTTAAACATGAGTTTATAAGTAACTAGCCACATTATAATATCACTTATACTGGTTCCATAAACTATTTGCTTTCCCTGTTAACTTTCTGAGGTCCAACTCACATACAAATATCCAATGTGTAGCTCACTGTTCTTGAGCTGTATTTAACATTCTCATCAAAGTAGTTAGTCCCTGGATCTACTGCCTCTCAGAAGGAAAGAACTGCATTTGGACTGCACATTAAACGTGATTGTCACATAGAAGACAGAAAAAGGATCACAGTTTGAAATAAAGAAAGGGAAGGCCATACAGAAAGTTACTATAAATCAATTCTCTAAATAGACATGAAAAGTTAAGTTACAGAAGAAATCATATGAAATCTGGAATTTGCTTAAAACAATCCCACAAGGTAGGCAGATGGCATGGGGGAAAGGAGGTTTATTAGAAATGTAAAGTATACAGGAAACAAGATGGGCCTTATGTCAACAACTGGTAAGGCTCAGATACACATATATGGGAATTCCTTTCAGTATTCTCTATAATTCTGTGAATGGGTAAACAGTTTTACAAAAACTAGTTTAAAAAAAAACAGACATATAAAGAAATAGACATGTAAAAAAAGACCTATTTCCAAGAAATTGAAATACATATGCAAAGGCAGGACTGCCCCCCCCCCAAAAAAATAGTTAACCTAACAGTACAACGAGAAGCTCTGATTTTTAATGTGTAAAATAACAAAGTATTGTTTAAATTGTATACATTTATTTTATTTTTTAATTTTAATTTATGCATTTTTAAAGATAAAATTTGCTTTGAAAAAATATGAATATTTACTCATATATATAATTTAGAAAGATGGTAATGATAACCCAGTATGCGAGACAGCAAAAGAGACACAGATGTATAGAACAGTCTTTCGGACTCTGTGGGAGAGGTGGGAGGGGATGATTTGGGAGAATGGCATTGAAACATGTATAATATCATATATGAAACAAATCGCCAGTCCAGGTTCGATGCATGATACTGGATGCTTGGGGCTGGTGTACTGGGATGACTCAGAGGGATGGTACAGGAAGGGAGGTGGGAGGGGGGTTCAGGATAGGGAACATGTGTATACCCGTGGTGGATTCATGTTGATGTATGGCAAAACCAATACAATATTGTAAAGTAATTAGCCTCCAATTAAAATAAATAAAATTTTTTAAAATGTTAAAAGGAAAAAATATATATGAATATTTAAATAAAATGTATTATTTATCTGTTATTAACAGAACTACCTGTTGCAAAAATCTCTAAATGACAGGAAAGCTTCCTTTTTAAGTACTAGTAGTCTATAATTTTTTTTATTTACTGAAATTGAAAATTGGTAAAATTCTTTCATGATTTCAGAATAAAAATATAAAAATGTGATTTAATAAAAAGTAGGTATAGTATGAAGAACTAGATCGAAATGGCAACAATGAAAGGCAGCAATTCTCAGATATTTTGGTTTCAAGACCTTTTACACTCAAAATCTTTTGAGAACCCCTAAAAATGTCTGTTTATGCAAGTTATGTGTCAATATTTACCATAGCAAAAATCAAAATTAGGACATTTATAATATTTACTGTTTACTTCATTTAAAATAATAATAAACCCACTGTACTTTATAACCATTTTATGGAAACAATATTTTCAAAAGTAAAAATTTCAGTGGGGAAAATATCATTATTTTAGCATACATGGCTATTAATTCTATCATTTGCATTATTTCTGGATCTATTTCTATTGATTGATATTTTTCTGCCTCGTTATGGGATTTTACTTCTTTACATGTCAGACATCTATTAGAAAAAAAGGTTGCTTCATTATAAAGGGAAACCAAGATAATTTTATTCTTTTATTCATTCACAAGCAAGTTTCATTCACTCAACTATCATTTTTAATAAAATACTATTAAATCTTTTTTTTTTTACAATAAGATAGGTGGCACTAGGGATAAAGAACACATCTGCCAATGCAGGAAACTTAAGAAACATGGATTCCATCCCTGGGTCAGGAAGATTCCCTAGAGAAGGAAACGGCAACCCACTCCAGAATTCTTGCTGGGAAATCTGAAGGACAGAGGAGCCTGGTGGGCTCCGGCCCATGAGGTCGCACAGTCCATGAGTTCACAAAGAGTTGGACATGACTGAAGTGACTTGGCAAAATGATTTCATCTTACACCTCAAAATTTTTACAGTGCTTTAATTTTTAAATTAAAAATGTAAATGCTTTTGAACTGTGGTGTTGGAGAAGACTCTTGAGAGTCCCTTGGACTGCAAGGAGATCCAACCAGTCCATCCTAAAGGAAATCAGTCCTGGGTGTTTATTGGAAGGACTGATGTTGAAGCTGAAACTCCAATACTTTGGCCACCTCATGCAAAGAGCTGACTCATCTGAAAAGACCCTGATGCTGGGAAAGATTGAGGGCAGGAGGAGAAGGGGACGACAGAGGATAAGATGGTTGGATGGCATCACTGACTCAATGGACATGGGTTTGGGTGGACTCTGGGAGTTGGTGATGGATAGGGAGGCTTGGTGTGCTGCAGTTCATGGTGTCACAAAGAGTCAGACACGACTGAGCGACTGAACTGAACTGAATTTTTAAATAACATAAATAAATGTGACAATTATAAAATATAATCCATAAATCTAAGGAATGTAATCTTTAGAGTCATACTAAGCTTATGTTCATTTCTTATCTCAACTTCCACCTAAAAAATGAACTCAGGCCTCTTACTGATACAGAAATGAAGTTAACAGTAATGAGAAATTTTCCCACACTATAATACAAAAAAGTATTTGAGTTTCATTTCTTTCTTTCATTTACAGTGTTCCTATATTGAAGAAAGAGGTTTTAAAGCCAACAATAACCATGAAAATTTCCTTAACAATAACAATAACAATTTCCTTAATGAATAAGTGTTCCTATTTTAAATGAAATGCAATGGCTATTTTGACTGAACAGAAAGGTAATCTGTTTTCCTTAATGTCCATCATTAAGGAAATGTCTATCACAATTTCTTTGTGATATCAGTTGATTGTATAATGGCCTTAATATAAGTATATCATTTTAGTTCACTTTTCCATGAGAGCCTGTCATTGAGGGAAAATAATTAAATTTTTAAAACTTACTGTCTTAGTGCCATGCTTTAGCGTTATTTCATGTGAGTCAGGGATCTTTCGGACAGGATTCTGAAAAAAGAAAATTCCATGACATTAAAAAGTAATATACCGGGGAGGGAGGAGGGAGGAGGGTTCAGGATGGGGAACACATGTATACCTGTGGTGGATTCATTTTGATATTTGGCAAAACCAATACAATATTGCAAAGTTTAAAAATAAAATAAAAATTAAAAAAAAGTAATATACCATATTTGAGAGGAACTACATACATTCACAGGAAATTTAATTTTTAAAAATTGCATCACTGGCTTTTTAACACAAAACTTTAAAAAACTGGAAATAAAAAGTGTGAGTATATCATTTCTCAACTTCTAGATAGATTACAATTGGTCACTCTGAGCTGATAATAAATTTATCTTATATCTCTAAAAAGCTAAACCTAAGAAATTCTTTAGGTTGTATGAAACTTTAAGATCCTCTCCATACAGAAAATTCTTAAAGTCCTCTTTTCATTGGTACTTGGGCATACCTTAAAGTATTTATGCACTTAACTTATAATAGACAACACATTTATCTTAGAATTTGCACAGGATATATACCTTTTAACCCATAAAAGATTAAAAAACAAAAAGCTAATATTCAAATGGTACAAATACGGAATTCAGTGACTGATCAATTCAAAAAGCCTTTATTAAAGTGGGATTATACCAGATGCTAAGTAGCATTAGACACAGCCTCTACTCATCTCCCCTCCCAAGAGGGAACACCAATAACTCTGCATGTTATGTTAAAAAGGGTATGGACAGAACAATGGAGGGACAGAGGCGATGGATGCATAAACCAGACATAAGAGGTCACAGCGATCATTTACGTAAGATGTTTCATTGTTTAATCAAGTCTCCGTTATCCAAGTGTAGGGTTACTATACTAAAATTATACAGTCATTACAACTTCATGCTAGGATTATCTTGCAATCTACTTAATTAAACATGTGCAATCTACAGACTGGTTTCTGACTTTCCTCCTTCTTCAGGATCATTGATGAACGAATCAATCACCAGTTCATTCTAGTTTATCTTAAATCTTTCCCCTACTATGGCTCTCTCTTCTCAGCATATGAACAATTAAAGTACTTCCCATATTAAAGCACGCAAACACTAACTTCCCCCTATGTTTACTGCTGTATCATTATCTTTTCTTTATTTTTTCTTTCCTCACACTACATTTACACTCAGTGCCTCTACTTTCTTTCACCTTCTACCTCTACCATTTAAGCATTTGTCATTTAATTCCTAATGTCTAGCAGAGTTTTTAGCACTTAAGGGACCCTTAGTAAATATTTGTTGAATGAATAAATATTATTAATGCCCCAGGACACTTCACAGACCTTAACCGGCACATCTGACCTTTCATCAGCATGATAGCTTTGTAACTATTTCCTCCACCTTGAAAAATGTTCCTTCTTGGGAGGAATCAGCCTTGACAAAAAGCCAGAAAATCTAGGGTTTTAAAATCAAGCTCTGATACTCATTAACCCTGTCATAACCTCAGAAGAGTAATGACTTTCAGTTTCCTTATTTGCAAAGAGGATAACAACATCTGTCCCGTAGGTTATTGTGAATTAAGTGTTGTAAAGGTCATAATACAGAGTCTGGCACAAAGTAGTTGCTAAATAAGTGACAGCCATCATTTATTCTAAGGCATAGCTCCTGTCTGTCTCTCTGGTCATATTAGTCTATTTCTAGGCTTCGCCTCCTCTATATTTGGCTAATTTCTACTCACCCTTTAAGACTCAATTCAGATGTGACCTACTCCCTTCTGTGCTGTGCTATGCTTAGTCAGTCAATCATGTCCAACTCTTTGCTACCTCATGGACTGTAGCCTGCCAGGCTCCTCTGTCCATGGGGATTCTCCAGGCAAGAATACCGTACTCTCATAACAACTTCACCTTGTCTCGTGTGTGTATGCTCATTCGCTTTGGTCGTGTCCGACTCTTTGTGACCCCATGGACTGTAGCCCACCAGGCTTCTCTGTCTATGGGATTCTCCAGGCAAGAATACAGGAGTGGGTTGCCATACCCTCTTCCCGGGGTCTTCCCAATCCAGGGATCAAACCCATGTCTGGGTGCATCTCCTGCATTGCAGGTGGATTCTGTACCCACTGAGCCACCAGGGAAGCCCCACAGAACCTATCATAAAACATCGTTGTTTTTTACCTCTCTGTCTCCACACCGTTCCCTAACCAAACGGCAAAAGAGATACTTCTCAAAGACTGTGAGTACACACACATACACACACACATATTGTCTCTAGGTCCCTAATCTATAAAACACCTGGTATAATGCAGGCACACAAAAGTTTTTAGAGTGAATTAATGGCTGTTAACAATGTCTACCTTGTAAATCACATTAGATAATCTTTAATTTACCTCAAACATTAGTGTTTATGTCTATAAAGAAGAGCAGGTAGGTGCTATCCATCAGGTGAGTCTGCTGAGTGACAGTCAAAGATAACTGGCAATTTCCCAAAAGTAAAAACCTTTAAAGACCAAATGATCCTGTCCCAGACTAAAAAAGCACATATAAACTTGCAAGTATAGAGAAATAAAGGTGGTTTTGTTTTAGACTTGTTTGCCTCTGAAAGTGGCTATAGTTCATTAGCACCACAGATCAGTAAAGATCAGGAACCCAGAGGCACTGCACAAAAACACTGACCTCACAGTAACCCAAGGAACTGCAGGAGAGCTTGCAGTTTATTTCAAGACAAAGATATTACAGAATGGTTCACGATCTCTTAGAAAGTCCCACACACACCCATTTCAGATATACCAATATTCCAACACAAATTTCAAAATAATTTAAAAGTTGAACAAATGAATTCTGGACTGCCTCTATATTAATTATGTAAACCACTGCTTCCTTTGCAGTTGACAATATTTGTAAGTAATAAAAACTCATGTAAAGGTGCTAAGTACTCCTAAAAGAAACAAGAGAACAGTTCAATTGTTTTACTTTGAGAAGAATCTATTACTATCATTTCATAACCAATGACTATTTTATCACTCAGGAAAGAGAAACACTGTCACCAAAAGGAAGGATGAAAATTATTTCACTGAGTTCAATGCAGAATGTGCCTATATATAGACAATTTTTGACATTTAAAGAAAAAACTTGCAAGAACACAGAACAACTTAGTATTTACATTAGGAGTAAATTAAATATTTAAATAAATATTGTTTACATTTAAAATCAAAGTTTTACTGGAAATCATGTAGGGCATAACTCATAAAAAGCCCATATAATTGGCACAACTAAATCATCTAAAATAGTAGCTATCCATCTTTTGGTAGCATATCACTTGATGGTGACTGTTCTTTGTCCAGAACTTTTACTAATGACTTTTTGAAATATGGCTTAGTGTGAAATTTGCTATAACAGTAAAACATTTTCAAGATTTCCCTGCCAGAGGACATCATAAACTACAAGACCTCAATGAAGTCATTTACTGCCAAAATTCGTAACAAGAGCTACACTCTTAATGGAAGATGGGAAAAGATACCAGTTTCTGTTTTGGTTGATTTTAAATGCCAACCAAAGGATTATTTCCCAGGCTCTTTTGTTTACCTCAATAAGAACAATGATAGCAAACATATCTGGAATAACATGAGCAATTCCATCTGATGTACATACATCCTTACAGTGTTTTCAAAAGAACTGAAAATCATTAATAACCTTTCTGGAATAAATTTGTCATAAATTTTAAAAGTTAGATATGTGTAGTACTTTGAGCCAAAATAAAAAAGTCTCAGTTCAGTTCAGTCACTCAGTCATGTCCGACTCTTTGTGACCCCATGAATTCCAGCACGCCAGGCCTCCCTGTCCATCACCAACTCCTGGAGTTCACCCAGACTCATGTCCATCAAGTCGGTGATGCCATCCAGCCATCTCATCCTCTGTCGTCCCCTTCTACTTCTGCCCCCAATCCCTCCCAGCATCAGGGTCTTTTCCAATGAGTCAACTCTTTGCATGAGGTGGCCGAAGTATTGAAGTTTCAGCTTTAGCATTAGTCCTTCCAAAGAACACCCAGGACTGATCTCCTTTAGAATGGACTGGTTGGATCTCCTTGCAGTCCAAGGGACTCTCAAGAGTCTTCTCCAACACCACAGTGCAAAAGCATCAGTTCTTCGGTGCTCAGCCTTCTTCACAGTCCAACTCTCACATCCATACATGACCACGACTAGACGGACCTTTGTTGGCAAAGTAACGTCTCTGCTTTTGAATATGCTATCTAGGTTGGTCATAACTTTTCTTCCAAGGAGTAAAAAGTCTACTCAGTAATAAATGTCTACCACAAAGCAGCTAGTAGTTGTGGCAGAAAATGGAGATTTCCATAAAGGAGCTTGAAAATGAGTGCTACTTTCTCCCAGAAACCACTCTGGAAATAGTTACCAGTGTAGTATCATTGGTTGTTGTTCGCTGTTTAGTCACTCAGTCATGTCTGACTCTTTGTGACCCCATGAAATGCAGCATGCCAGGCTTTCCTGTCCTTCACCAACTCCCAGAGCTTGCTCAAATTCATGTCCATTGGGTCAGTAATGCCATCCAACCATCTCATCATCCGTTGTCCCCTCCTCCTCCTGCCTTCAGTTTTTCCCAGCATCAGGGTCTTTCCCAGTTCTTATTATCAGGTGGCCAAAGTACTGCAGCTTCAGCTTCAGTACCCATCGTTCCAGAGAATATTCAGGACTGATTTCCTTTAGGATTGACTGGTTGACTCTCCTTGAAGTGCAAGGGACTTCCAAGAGTCTTCTCCAACACCCCAATTTGAAAGCATCAATTCTTCAGTGCTCAGCTTTCTTTATGGTCCAACTCTCACATCCAAACACAACTACATCCTTACATGAAAAACTATAATTTTCATTGTAGAGACCTTTGTCAGCAAAGTGATGTCTCTACTTTTTAATACACTGTCTACGTTGGTCATAGCTCTTCTTCCAAAGAACAAGCATCTTTTAATTTCATGGCTGCAGCCACTGTCCAGAGTGATTTTGGAGTCCAGGAACATAAAGTCTGTCACTATTTCCACTGTTGCCCCATCTATTTGCCACGAAGTGATGGGACCAGATGCCATGATATTAGTTTTCTGAATATTAAGAGTTTTAAGCTAGTTTTTTCACTCTCTTCTTTCACTTTGATCAACAGGCTCTTTAGTTCTTCTTTGCTTTCTCCCATAAGGGTGGTGTCATCTGCATATCTGAGGTTATTGTTATTTCTCCCTGTAACCTTGATTCCAGCTTGTGCTTCATCCAGTCCAACATTTCACATGATGTACTCTGCATATAAGTTAAATAAGCAGGGTGACAACATACAGCCTTGACATACTCCTTTCCCAATTTGCAGCCAGTCCATTATTCCATGTCCAGTTCTAACTGTTGCTTCTTGACCTGCAAACAGGATTCACAGGAGGCAGGTAAGGTGGTCTGGTATTCCCATCTCTTGAAGAATTTTCCAGTTTGTTGTGATCCACATAGTCAAAGGCTTTAGTGTAGTCAATGAAGCAGAATTAGACGTTTTTCTGGAATTCTCTTGCTTTTTCTATGATCCAAAGGATGTTGGCAATTTGATCTCTGGTTACTCTGCTTTTCCTAAATCCAGCTTATACATCTGGAAGTTCCAGTTTCATGTACTGTTGAAACCTAGCTTGAATTATCAAAAGCAACCAGAGTCCAATTAGAGTCCATTCTGTTGTAACTCTTAGAATTCATTCATTTACTCATTCACTTACTAATCACACATTCACTTAACAACATTTATTGAGTGTTTAATCATATACAACATACCAGGAACTAAGTTAAAGATAAAAAGACCAATAACAAAGACTTTGCTCACAAAGAACTGCCAGTCTAACAAAATAAAACAAATAGGTAAACAAATAAGCAAACTAAAATCTTTCAGAGGCTATGGCAGAAGGATACACAGGGTTCAGCACTCAATTGCATTACGCCTAGGAATTCCACGTGCCTAGGAAAGTAGAGAGTGATTAGAAAAGGTTTCATGCAAGAGATGTTTGAGATGCCTTTGGAAAAACAGAAGTTCCCTAGGTAAAAGCGGAGGACATCTAGGATAGAATAAGATGACTCTTGACACTTTCTCAACTGCAAATAGTTTTGCCTGGCTGGAGTTTAAATTTCTGGGCAAGAAAAAGGGAAAGGATGTGTGTGTGTGTGCGTGTGTTAGTTACTGTTAACCCAGAACGTTAGTTAGCCCAGAGAGTCAGTTATGAGCCAAACTGTATACAATGCCAAGAATTTGAAATTCAAGTTCTAAGACACGTAGAGTAATATAACAAGATTTGAGATTTCAAAAAAAATCACCAAGGCATCAAAAGAGACAGTTAACACAGTGAAAAGGTAACATACAGAATGGGAGAAAATATTTGCAATACATATATCTGATATGGTATCAATATTTAGAATAAATTAAAAACTTCTATGACTCAAAAACAACAACAAAAAAGCTCATTTCAAAATATGGCAAAGGAGTTGAATAGTTATTTTTTCCAAAGAAGATACACAAATGACCAACAAGCATATGAGAAGATATTCAATATCACTAATCCTTCAGTTCAGTTCAGTTCAGTCACTCAGTCGTGTCCGACTCCTTGCGACCCCATGAATCACAGCATGCCAGGCCTCCCTGTCCATCACCAACTCCCAGAGCTCACCCAAACTCATGTCCATTGAGTCAGTGATGCCATCCAGCTATCTCAAGCTCTGTCACCCCCTTCTCCTCCTGCCCCCAATCCCTCCCAGCATCAGGGTCTTTTCCAATGAGTCAACTCTTCGCATGAGGTGGCCAAAGTACTGGAGTTTCAGCCTCAGCATCAGTCCTTCCAATGAACACCCAGGACTGGTCTCCTTTAGGATGGACTGGTTGGATCTCCTTGCAGTCCAAGGGACTCTCAAGAGTCTTCTCCAGCATCACAGTTCAAAAGCATCAATTCTTCGGCGCTCAGCTTTCTTCACAGTCCAACTCTCACATCCATACATGACCACAGGAAAAACCATGGCCTTGACTAGACAGACCTTTGTTGGCAAAGTAATGTCTCTGCTTTTGAATATGCTATCTAGGTTGGTCATAACTTTCCTTCCAAGGAGTAAGCGTCTTTTAATTTCATGGCTGCAGTCACCATCTGCAGTGATTTTGGAGCCCAAAAAAATAAAGTTTGACACTGTTTCCACTGTTTCCCCATTTATTTCCCATGAAGTGATGGGACCAGAGTAATCCTTAGGGAAATCCAAATCAAAACCACAATGAGATACCACTTCACACTCAATGCAATACTAATATTTAATGAGGAAAAAGAAAGAAAAACTACATAAATGTTAGCAAGATAGCTGTACATCTAAAAATGAGTAAGACTGCAAATTTTATATTATGTGCAATTTACCAAAAAAACCTTATACTAGATACAACAAACCAAAAAAGATTAAATGATGCATACTATTAAGCTGGAATACTTCTCAATATGCTAACAAATGCTAGGTAAGCTTCAAAATGAATCATTTATCAAATATTTACAATCTTCCTTCAAAAATGTAAAGTTACATGTTTAAAATACTGCAGGAAGGAAAGACAATTTCCTATCTAAATCTCACAGCTGGTTCCAATCCTTCAATTAGCAGTATTCCCAAACCATTTCTAAATTACCTTCAAACCATCTATGCCCTATTGCAAGCTGCAATCTTGGAGAACATTTCTTAGTAACATGACTTAAAAGTACATTGTTAAATAACTCTTTGTACTTGTAGGGCTGAGAAACTTAAAAAGGATAGTTCATTCTTATATTTTATCAGAAGTCACATTTTAAAAAATATGATATTAGCAATAAACACAAAGATGACAAATACTCTTTATGTTTATCATACAAAAATGGCAGGTAATTAGCCAACAGAATTTATATCAAATGACATTTATTTTCAAAGCTACCATGGACATATACTGTATCATTTCCTAACACTCCAAAATTTTATGAATATTTTCAGCTCTTATGTGGATGGTGACTGCAGCCATGAAATTAAAAGACGCTTGTTCCTCGGAAGAAAAGTTATGACAAACCTAGACAGTGTATTAAAAAGCAGACACATCACTCTGCCAACAAAGGTCTGTATAGTCAAAACTATGGTTTTTCCAGTAGTCATGTGTGGATGTGAGAGTTGGACCATAAAGAAGGCTGAGTGCCAAAGAATTTATGCTTTTGAAATGTGGTGCTGGAGAAGACTCTTGAGAGTCCCTTGGACTGCAAGGAGATCAAACCAGTCAATCCTAAAGGAAATTAGTCCTGAATATTCATTGGAAGGACTGATGCTAAAGCTGAAGCTCCAGTAATTTGGCCACCTGATGCAAAGAGCCGACTCACTGGAAAGGACCTTGATGCTGGGAAAGATTGAGGGTAAACAGAGAACCTTCAATGTCTCTCTAATAACATTAGTCACAACTGTAACTTGTCATAGAATCACATAATTTGTTTTAGTAATTTTCTTTATTAGTAGAATGTTACTGTGGGTTAAATTTAGAAAAACTAACGTTTTTAAAGAAGTTTCTGGTCAAAGGGTATAAACTTTTTAGTTATAAGATAAATGACTTCTGAGAATCAAATTCTCAGCATGGTAACTACAGTTAATAACACTGTGTTGTATACTTGAAACTTGCTAAAAGAGTAGAGCTTAAATGTTCTTACATGTGTATGTGCTCAGTTGCAAAGTCGTACAAACCCTTTGTAACCCCATGGACTGTAGCGCCCCAGGCTCCTCTGTTCATAGGATTTCCAGGGCATTCCATGATTTGTGGCTCAACAATGCCAATATCTGGGGCCTCCCTGGTGGCTCAGATGGTAAAGAATCCACCTGCAAAGCAGGAGACCCAAGTTTGATCCCTGAGTCAGGAAGGTCCCCTGGAGAAGGGAATGGCTACCCACTCCAGGATTCTTGCCTGAAGAATCCCATGGACAGAGAAGCCTGGATGGCTACCATCCATGGGGTCACAAAAAATAGGACATGACTGAGCAACTGAGCACACACATAGCAATTTAATATTTCTATAGATTATACTCCATTATAGGTTATTACAAGATAATAGGTATAATAATCTGTGCTATACAGTATAATCTTGTTTATTTTATATATAGCAGTTTGTATTTGTTAATCTAATACCTCTTGTTTGCCCCGCCCCTTTTCTCTCTGTCCTTTGGTACCACAAGTTTATTTTCTATATCTCTGAGTCTGTTTCTCTTTTGCATATCCACTCATTTGTTTTATTTTTTAGGTTCCACACAGAAGTGATATAATATAGCAATTATCTTTCTCTTTGATTGGAAAATCTTGGAAGTCAAATTTAACTTTCAATTTAGCAAAACTCCTACTCTATAATTCAATCTTCCAAACTGCAGGTAACATAGGATTTTTCCCCCCCCGATTCATGCAAACATTCATTCAACAGTTACTTAATAAAAATCCTATTGCTTTAAAGAGTCAAGGCAAAAACAGGATAAGAATCTGGTTTCTGCTACTTATTAGTGGTAATTAGTGGTAAGAAAAAATCCCTCCTTCATAGAGCCTCTATTTCCTTAACCATCTACTGGATATAAATAATAATAGTAACAGTGAGCACATACATGCATACTATAACCAAGCACTGCTCAGGGCACCACATATATACAAAGCCATTCAACCTCAGCAACAACTTTGGTCCTACTTTCACCTTATTTGAAAGATGAGGAAACTGAGGCAAAGAGAGGTTAAATAATTTGTCCAAGGTCACAAAAGTGAACTTAGACGTCTGGTCCCAAAGTCTGTGCATATAATCATTATGACATACTGCCTTCTCTGTAGTAATACTCACCCTGTGAGCGTCACAGAGTACAATGACGAAGAGAGTTAATATGCCAAAACACTTTCCAACTGCAAGCCCATTATAAGAAAGACATTAGTACAGGCCTGGGGCCATAAAGGTTCTATTCTAAAAATACATATTTGAGAAATCATTTGAGACCAGGTATAAAATGCCATGAGACAGAAAGAGCAAAATTAGTTCAGCATGGGTTATATACTGTAATAGTATGAGTTACATTTAAGATTTCATAACTGTCTTTTATAAAAATTGAGTTATTACTTAGGCAATCTTTTTATATTTAGTTAAAGATACACAGATGGTACTAATTTTAACTACAAAAATTATCAAGGTATCAGTCAAATCAGTGAGAATTAATTTACTTAGGAAAATAAGAGAAACTTAAGACATAATAAATTTTCATCAAATTTACCTGGTACTGAGAAAAAATATATCTTAATCCTTCTCTACATCAGATCAGATCAGATCAGATCAGTCACTCAGTCGTGTCCGACTCTTTGAGACCCCATGAATTGCAGCACGCCAAACCCAACACTAGAGAACAGATACCATATCTGATTTAATGTAACTCTGCATACAACTGTAAAAGGTAG
This sequence comes from Bos indicus x Bos taurus, assembly GCF_003369695.1. Classification (NCBI taxonomy): domain Eukaryota; kingdom Metazoa; phylum Chordata; class Mammalia; order Artiodactyla; family Bovidae; genus Bos; species Bos indicus x Bos taurus. The sequence continues at coordinate 36,714,049 of NC_040095.1, forward strand.
TGAAAATTAAAGACATCCCAAAAGCCAATCTATATAGGTTCTCATATTCATTCTATAATTCTTGCACTAGCAATTATATACCCTATTCATCCCATCAAATATGGAACAGACACATTATTAATACTTCTTCCTACTTTCCATAGCACTACTACAACAAAATATTTTAAACTGCTCTTGGGCATTTCCATTTAAAGAAGAGAAGCAGACTGTTTACTTCCCATCTCTTTTCTAGTATGTAAAATCTTTGATGACAGGTGCTAAGCCTTATTTTATTTGCATCTTCAGTACTTAGCACAGTGTCTGACATATAGTACTTGCTCAAATATATTCATTCTAACTAAAGATATAAATTACTTAGCAATGACAGTCTATTTAAAGAAAATAAACATGAAATCATGAGAAAAAATAGACAATCAGGGTTTGTATTTATTATACTATGTTTATCTATCCTTTCTAAAATATGAGGACATATGTATTAACTATCTATATTCTGTATCTACTCTTAAAATTTTTTCTCTGTACCTTCAAGATAAAACATTCAAAGCCACAGACAGAATTACTATAAGGAATACCTAATAAAGCCCAAGTGCCAGGTACTCTGCTAAACGCCAGGAATCCCCTAATAAGGAAGACATAGGCCCTGTCTTCATAGAGCTCAGAAACTAAAGAAGGTGCACACTTGTAAAGAATAACTATCACAACAATGATCATTTTATCACAGTTGTGACAAGCACAATAATTGAAGAGTGTCCTATGTCAAATCATATACAAAAATTAACTCAGTATGTACCAAAGACCTAAATGTAAGAACTAAAACTATAAAACTCACAGAAAAAAAAAACAAATAAACAAACATAGGAGTAAATCTTCACAACCTTGAGTTAGGCCACTTAGATATGACACCAAAAGCACAAGCAACAACAGAAAAAACAGATAAACTCAGACTTCACCAAAATTTTAAATTATTATACTTGAAAGTATACCATCAAAGAAGGTAACAGAACAACCCATAGAACAAAATAAAATATTTGCAAAACATATATCTGAGAAGGAATTTGTGTCCAGAATACATAAAGAACCCCTATAACTTAATAAAAAATAGACAAATAACCCAAATAAAACAGGCAGAAGATCTAAAGAGATCTTTTTCCAAACAGGACATACCCATGGCTGATAAGCACATGAAACAGTGTTCAACATCATTACTCTATGGGAAATATAAACCAAAACCACAGTGAGATACCACATCACATCCACTAGGATGGTCATAACCAAAAAGACAGTTACGTATTGGTGAGGATACGGAGAAACTGAACCCTCAGAGACTACTGATGGGATTGTAAAGTGGCATAACCACTTGGGAAAACAGTTTAGCAGTTCCTGTTAAACACATAATTATCATATGACCTAGCAATTCCACTCCTAGATACACATCCCCAAAAACCCCAAAACATACATCCATATAACTACTTCTAGACAAATATTCATAGTAATATTATTCATAATAGTCAAAAAGTATAAACATCTGATGTCCATCAACTAATGAATGCATTTTTTTAATGTGATAAGTCCATATAAAAGAGCATTATTTGGCAACAAAAAGGAATGAAGTACATGCTATGTAACATGGATGAACCTTGAAAACTTATGTTAAGTGAAAGAAATCAGTCCCAAAGACCGCCTATTGTATTATTCCATTGATAGGAAATGTCCAGAATAGGCAGGTCCATTGAGACAGAAAGCAGATTAGTGGCTGCCAAGAGCTGGAAGCAGACTAGTGGAGGGAGAATAGGGAGTGAAAGTAAAAGGCTACAAGGTGACTTTTCAGAAGGATAAAAATATTTTAAAAGTGGATAGTGGTGATAGTTGCACAACTCTATGGTTATACTAAAAATCACTAAATTGTGTATCTGAAAATTATGAATTTTAGGATATCAATTACATCTCAATAAAGCTATTACAAAATTTTTTAAATAACAAAGGAATATACTGGTGCCACACAAGTAGCACAAAAAACGAGGTATTCAAACGTCAGTTAATGTTTTTAAAAGGACAAAACACTCTCCTTTCACAAGGAGAAAAGTTGGATACGAAAAAATTAAATGGTTCTTCACTGATAGAGACAGGTCTGTCACAATGTCACCCACAGGGTCACTACTTACACAGACTACCAAGAGAATGGAGGTGCGAAATCCTGACCGGGGTCCACACAGAAGAAAAAGCATGTGGGAATGCATGAAAGAGTAGTCATATTAAAAGACAGTTCCTAGTTGGTACGAAGCGGGCATGAGACAAGTCTAGGGGAGACAAGGGATGACCCTGAAAAGCAGAACAGGCCACGACTAGTGGTAAAGGAAGGCATAATGGTTAAGTACAGGTGTTCAGGGGTAGATTCCCCTAGATATGAAAACTGACTCCACCGTTTACTATGGCTTTGGGTCAGTTAGTGCCTCTGAGTTTCAGTTTACTCATCTGTCAAAAGAGGATAATAGAAGTAGGAGGATTAAACAAGTTATTTCACCTTTAATACTTAGAACTTTGCAGCACAAGGGAAGTACCACCACTTACTGCACTACTGTTTTGGGTTCTAGATTTAAGCATATGTTTATCTCGTTATCATAAACCAAACAAAAGGAACTGCAGACACTGAACTGTGAGTTAACAGTGAATTCCTGGTTTCTTGGGGCATCACTTTTGGGGCTGCACTGCTTGGCATGTAGAATGTCCCTGACTGGGGATTGAACTCATGCTTCCTGCAGTGGAAGTGCAGGGTCTTAACCACCAGGCTACCAGGGAAGTTCTGAGCAACACATTTTATGACAGTAAAAAGTATTAAGACTGTGCCATTAACTCCCTTCATTTAATTAAAAAAAAAAAAATTTAACCCATCTGTAGTCTTCAAAGCTTTGTGAAATGCAAAAGTGAATAAAGACTCCCTGATTCCAACAGAAAACAGTGGTAAAATGGCAAAATTACCACCCAACAGCTGCCTGGTTAGACTATGTAAATCAACTTGGTGGTCTTGATGTTATTTCAAATTCACAATTAGCTGCACTTCCAGCACTCAGCACCAAGAGTATGAACAAAACGTCCCTCCAAATAAGGATCAAAGTCTATAGGAGAACTCCTTTTAAGTAAGTTCTGTTGGTGCTTTTTCCATGTGTACCTTCAGGCTATTCTATCAATTTGGCACTTAAAAATACAAAATGCATTCAAGTGCAAACTTTATAATCTTGGTAACAGGCAAGTACCTGATTCTACTAAAAGACAAATCAATTTCAGTAAATGTTAATGATTTTGTAAAAATTCTTTAAAAGTACTAAGAAATCATTTTCAAAATTGACATATGCAAATCTTCCACTTTTACCCACGTAAAAAGGAGTGAAAGATCAACAGAGGTATTTTATTTGCAAACACTGTGTTTATACCTACTAATCTGAAAAACTGATTTTATAGCTGTTTTTATAGCTTCTTTAACATCTATAAAAGTGTAAAATATAATTACATAACGCTTGTCCTTAAGAATACTTACTAGTAGGAAAGACAGAAGAAAACAAAGTGAGATCGATTAAAAAAAAAGACTATAACTCAACTACTTTAACACAGAGAGGTTAAAATGGGGAGGGGGTTTTTCGTATTTCCATACAAATTGTGAAATTATTTGTTCTAGCTCTGTGAAGAATACCGTTTGTAGCTTGATAGGGATTGCATTGAATCTATAAATTGCTTTGGGTAGTATACTCATTTTCACTATATTGATTCTTCCAATCCATGAACATGGTATATATTTCTCTATCTATTAGTGTCCTCTTTGATTTCTTTCACCAGTGTTTTATAGTTTTCTATATATAGATCTTTAGTTTCTTTAGGTAGATATATTCCTAAGTATTTTATTCTTTCCATTGCAATGGTGAATGGAATTGTTTCCTTAATTTCTCTTTCTGTTTTCTCATTATTAGTGTATAGGAATGCAAGGAATTTCTGTGTGTTGATTTTATATCCTGTAACTTTACTATAATCATTGATTAGTTCTAGTAATTTTCTGGTGGAGTCTTTAGGGTTTTCTATGTAGAGGATCATGTCATCTGCAAATAGTGAGAGTTTTACTTCTTCTTTTCCAATTTGGATTCCTTTTATTTCTTTTTCTGCTCTGATTGCTGTGGCCAAAACTTCCCAAACTATGTTGAATAGTAATGGTGAAAGCAGGCACCCTTGTCTTGTTCCTGATTTTAGAGGAAATTCAGGCTCTACTACAAAGCCACAGTTATCAAGACAGTATGGTACTGGCACAAAGACAGAAATATAGACAAAGGAGGCCAAGAATATACAATGGATTAAAGACAATCTCTTTAACAAGTGGTGCTGGGAAATCTGGTCAACCACTTGTGAAAGAATGAAACTAGAACACTTTCTAACACCATACATGAAAATAAACTCAAAATGGATTAAAGATCTCAATGTAAGACCAGAAACTATAAAACTCCTAGAGGAGAACATAGGCAAAACACTCTCTGACATACATCACAGCAGGATCCTCTATGACCCACCTCCCAGAATATTGGAAATAAAAGCAAAAATAAACAAACGGGACCTAATTAAACCTAAAAGCTTCTACACATCAAAGGAAACTATTAGCAAGGTGAAAAGACAGCCTTCAGAATGGGAGAAAATAATAGCAAATTAAGCAACTGACAAACAACTAATCTCAAAAATATACAAGCAACTCCTACAGCTCAACTCCAGAAAAATAAATGACCCAATCAAAAAATGGGCCAAAGAACTAAATAGACATTTCTCCAAAGAAGACATACAGATGGCTAACAAACACATGAAAAGATGCTCAACATCACTCATTATCAGAGAAATGCAAATCAAAACCACTATGAGGTTCCATTTCACGCCAGTCAGAATGGCTGCGATCCAAAAGTCTACAAATAATAAATGCTGGAGAGGGTGTGGAGAAAAGGGAACCCTCTTACACTGTTGGTGGGAATGCAAACTAGTACAGCCACTATGGAGAACAGTGTGGAGATTCCTTAAAAAACTGGAAATAGAACTGCCTTATGATCCAGCAATCCCACTGCTGGGCATACACACTGAGGAAACCAGAAGGGAAAGAGACACGTGTACCCCAATGTTCATCGCAGCATGTTTATAATAGCCAGGACATGGAAGCAACCTAGATGTCCATCAGCAGATGAATGGATAAGAAAGCTGTGGTACATATACACAATGGAGTATTACTCAGCCATTAAAAAGAATACATTTGAATCAGTTCTAATGAGGTGGATGAAACTGGAGCCTATCATACAGAGTGAAGTAAGCCAGAAAGAAAAACACCAACACAGTATACTAACGCATATATATGGAATTTAGAAAGATGGTAACAATAACCCTGTGTACGAGACAGCAAAAGAGACACTGATGTATAGAACAGTCTTATGGACTCTGTTGGAAAGGGAGAGGGTGGGAAGATTTGGGAGAATGGCATTGAAACATGTATAACATCATGTATGAAATGAGTTGCCAGTCCAGGTTCAATGCACGATACTGGATGCTTGGGGCTGGTGCACTGGGACGACCCAGAGGGATGGTATGGGGAGGGAGGAGGGAGGAGGGTTCAGGATGGGGAACACATGTATACCTGTGGCAGATTCATTTCGATATTTGGCAAAACTAATACAATATTGTACAGTTTAAAAATAAAATAAAATTTAAAAAAATAAATAAATAAAATGAAACCAAAAATAAATAAAAAAATAAAATGGGGAGGGGGGGAATTACATTGAAAACAATTTGTTTTATTGAAAACAATTTCTTAATTTTACAGTAAAATGAAACATATGTGAAACAGAGCCAAAAGGTAAGTCATATGCAGGAACACATGAGGAATTGGAAAAAAAGAAAAACGAAAGTGAAAGATAAAAAAGAGGAAGATTACACATAGATAAATAACAAGTGAAGGACTTTGGGAGCATTAATTACAGTAGTATTAATAGAACTATAAAGTATAAACATGCAACACACTGAACCTATATTTTATATTAATCAAAAATATAAAGTGTGAAAAAGTCACAGCATTATAAGAGACAGTCGGGGAGGAATAAAAAAAGATTTCATTATTTCACATAAAGTACTGATAGTAGAAAAAATCCTTGGGTAAAGGGGAAAAAATCATTTTGAGGAAGGACGAGATGTCCAACAGAGTATTTGGAGAAATGAACAGGGGTTCTGTGAATTCAGAAGATAAGTATATAGCTATAATAAATAACAAAGGATACAAGGAAGAACAACTTTTTTTCATGATTACAATAGAAGTAGTCAATTGAAAGGAATATCTAAATGTTCATAAAAGAGGGGCATTAAAAGGTTTGATTAAAACCTTTCTTAATATAAAATTTCTTAAAAAGAAATTTAAATTTTTAGATAGTTAATTTAATCTTTAACAAAAGTTGTCATAACTTCATCAAATCTTAGAATACACTGAATCTTATAAACAACAAAAATGAATCAGGCATTATTTTATGAGAAGTAGGGAGTAATTTTTCCAACTAAAATTTAGTTAGCATAAAATGGCACATTAGACTATATAGGATCAACTTTGACAACATTATTAAGAGGGCTGCTTTTGCAAAAAAAAATTCAAAACCTTCGTGAATTTTCTCCAAGGCTCCTAATCCCATGATATTCAAATAATTTATTATCCTTGTCAATTTTTTCTTTTTCAATTAAGACCTGGTCTAACTTAACTAGATATTCATTACAATGGGTTTCAATGAGGGACATTTTTAACACCACTTCCATGGACTTAAAGAAATTTTATATCTGCAAGATTTGTAATTCACTATATACTCATTATACTAATCGAAGTTTACCAGAATTTAATGCTGCATACTAATATGTTAAAATAACTTGTAACTGAAGAGACTACAGTCAGTTAAAAAGTACTCTGCCTTCCTCAGTGCTCTCAATATGCTTTGTATTGTCTGTATCTTCCCCATCATACACTAATTACTGAAAATAAACAGTCCATACCAGCAGTCATTCACATTGCAGGTGCACAAAATAAAAACCCCTGATTAGAGGCAGAAAGGACCCATATTAGGGACCATTCCTGGTAGCCACCTGAGAGGATACAAAAGCCAACCTAGAAATGGGAGCTTAAAAAAGTCTGCAGAGCTTTGACAAGGGAACTGTGGTAGGACTAGCCTGGAAATGTGTGAGTAGAGCATTGCTCCTGAGTTTCTAAAGGTTAACTGTGACTAGATCATCATTTGGCTTTGATTCCATGAAAAGTCTAGGAGTAAGAGAGTAACTGTAACCAGAGTCAAAGATGGCCATTCACTCAACAAATATTCCATGAGTATCTATTAGGTGCCACATACAGCTCAAACCCCTGGGGATACGACAGTAAAAGAGACAATGTTACTGCTCTCAGGGAACTTCAGTTACTGTGAGGAGAAAGACAAGGAACCAATAAACAAAAATGTCAGATAATGGAACACCATAAAGTAATGGAACAGAGGTAGAGAACTTATATAAGGTAGTCAGGTAACATTTGAACCAAAAAATCCAAATGAAATGAGGGAGTCACGTGAAGTTCTGAATGTTATTTCAAGGAAAGACAAAATAGAAAATATCTATGAGGGAATATGGCTTCCCTGGTGGCTCAGTGATAAAGAATCTGCCTACCAAGCAGGAAACTCGGGTTCTATACCTGGGTTGGGAAGATCCCCTGGAGAAGGAAATGGCAACCCACTCTAGTATTCTTGCCTGGGAAATACCATGAAAAGAGGAGCTTGGCAGGTTGCAGTCCATGGAGTTGCAAAAGAGCTAGACACAATTTAGCGACTAAACAACATGAGGTTATGGATAAGCATAGCTGTTCAAAGAAAAGCAGAAAAGTCAATGTGGGTAGAGAAAAGTGAGTAAGACAGAAATGGAAGGAGATCGAGTCAGAGAGACTTGCAGAGGCCAAATCATGCAGGGCCTTAGAAGGCAAGGCAAGAACTAGGATTTCCTAACCATGTGATAGGAAGAAACTGCAGAGCTTACTGACAGGAAAGTAACCAAGAAAGCAGGAAAGTGACAAGATCTGAAACGTGCTTTTTAAAGTCTGGATTACTCTGGTGAACAGAGAAATAATCCCTCTTATTTGACCTTACAGGCTTAAATTATAAACAGGCTAACCTTAAAATCCCTGCCATTAAGCCTTATTCTATATAGGAATCTGTTGCTGATTTTAAAGGCTTAAAGATAAAAAACAAACAAGCTTTGAATATATTACTGTCACAAAACACAAAAGAATAAAGAATTCTTCTGCATTATTTTTCAAAAAAAAGCAACTGATCTCAATCTAAACCTCACCTGTTCCAAGTTTTAGAAGGCACTGTTCTTAAGATTCTTTTTTTTCCTGCCACTCTAGACAAGAGAGTTGAAAAAAAAGGGACTCACGCCAAAAGCCAAAACGCTTTGATTGCCCTCTAGTGCCCATCTTAAAGAATAAAGACCTTCCCACATTAGTCTGGAAATAGTAATGAACACATGCAAGTTTTGGAATAGAGCTTCTAGCATCCTCTGCTGACAGAATCTTGCAGGTGAAATTAAACTGCTTTCTGTTTTAAAGAACACTAATTTTCCTCTGAAGTTAAAATTATTAAGTTTTCTCATATTGTTTTTTAAAAACTTTCTTTCCAGTCAGCTGCAATTACATTAAAACTGGTTATTAATCAAACACTGGTAATGATGATGAAAATAATGATAAAATCCAGCAATTTTGACTACTTAGTATGTGTCAATCTGTATGTTAAATGTTTACATCAATCATCTCATTTCTCGTAGTAATCAATTCCTGAGAACTAAAAGAGAGTTTTTTTCCCACTCTCAATTCTTCAACCTTTCCTTATGCATGAGGGAAAGAGACTGACTGATACAGGTGGTTGGCAATGACTAAGGCCAAAGGATGAGAAGCCTCAGACCAGAAGTCAGGGAAGCATAGTGGTGGCCCCAACTTGGACTCTTCACCACAGAACGTGCCAACCAGGGAGTCAGAGAAAGTTCATGGAAAACAGGTGCTCACAACTAAAAAGTCACTGTTACATCTAGCCTTTAGTTACAGTCATAAAAAAGTAACTTTCAGTTTTCTGTAGTAATGGGAAACAGGATAGCAGGGATACTGAAAATCCTCAATAATCCCAAAGTTTCCATTTGATTATGTTACAAACTTCTTTACCTTTAAAATAAAAATCAGAATTGTGCACATGTAATAGATATGGTTTAAAAATCATTTTTCACCTCTTTCCTGACTCCCTTGAATTTTTATTCACTATTCAGTTCAAAGGAAGATATCATGCCTTCAGATACTCACTATGTACTTCTAATTATTTAAAAGTTGGTGTAGTCTGACAAAGTTCTACAATGGTGTGATATCATTTTCATTTGCATTCTATTTGAAAGGACAATTTTATTACCATTGTAGATAAGTAAAATGGATCAAAGGAAAAATAAGTGAAAAGGAAGCTTGTCATCAAAAGAAATTATGATGTACAACATTAACACTTCCAATCCAATGATTTCAACAGTAACACTAAAGTACTTACTAACCAGCAACTGAAGGAAGATGCATATTAAAAAAATTAATCACAATCAGTATGCTTAATGTAAAACCATCAACATGTTCTCTGGTAATTTTCCTTTCAATTCTAGTGCTATCAATAACTCAATTTTTAGAAGTCTGTGCCTAGAAGAGAGCACAAAGAACTATTACGGTGACAGGAATGTCCCATATATTATTTAGGATAGCGACAGCAACTGATATATACAGAATTCTCAAAACTGTTCAAACTGAAACCGTAAGATCTGTGCAAATTACTATATATAATTACACCTCAATCAAAACAATCACATTTTAAGTTTTGTGGGACTGCTTTAAGAAGAGAAAATTATAACTTTTTTTTTGCCTCATTTAAAAGGTAGGTTCATAATTGTATAGACTATTAGTCTATACAATTAAATTAACTAATTAATCTCATTCAACTGTGGGGCAGTTCTTACAATTAATAAACTATCAGGTAACTAAATTTTAAGCTTAGGACAAGGTATATATAATGGCTCTTACAAGAACAGGTGTCTATTTGCATTTTCGTGCTCACATTTCTTCTGTTCAGTCCTCTATCCCTGCTTCCATTTTCCACGTAAAAACTAGAGATTGATATGTCAAAAATAGAAAATACTCTCAAATGTCATAAAATGACATTTTCAATTATAAAAACCAAATACATTCAATTCCAATTGACAAACATTTACTCTCTGTAGTATATTAAAGGCACTATACTAGAGGTTTCAAAGGTTTTTAAAAACTACTGTACTATTTATATACAAATCCCTGCACCTGAGGTCATCACATTGGATTGCAAAGGCAAGGCACAGTAGTTAACATAAGAATCAAGTACTGATTTTACAAGAAAAAACAGTTTGCTACAGAAGGCTGAAAACAGGACTGGGAAGTAGTAGCACATGAGCTGGCATCTAGAGAGGCTGCTTGAAGGAAATCACATTTGAAATGGTCTCCAAAGGCTAGAGAGAATATTAACAAGCAGAAATGGGAGGAATGGGAAAGAAGCATTAAAGTTTTGATCAGTGTCCCCTCAGAACTAGCTGACTTCTTTGTAAGAGAGAATTAATGGGCAAATAGGAATTGCTGAGGTCTAACACATTTACGGAGAAGGCAATGGCACCCCACTCCAGTACTCTTGCCTGGAAAATCCCACGGATGGAGGAGCCTGGTAGGCTGCAGTCCATGGGGTCGCGAAGAGTCGGAAACAACTGAGTGACTTCACTTTCACTTTTCACTTTCATGCATTGGAGAAGGAAATGGCAACCCACTCCAGTGTTCTTGCCTGGAGAAGCCCTGGGATGGGTGAGCCTGGTGGGCTGCCGTCTATGGGGTCGCACAGAGTCGGACACGACTAAAGCGATTTAGCAGCAGCAGCAGCAGCAGCAGCAACACATTTACAAATCAGACCTTCTCTACATCAGCCTGTTCTAATGAGACATTAGACAAGTCCTTCCTTTAAAAAAAAAAAAAAAAAAAAAAAACCTTGAATTACTGAATTACTTATAGAACCAGTGCTAAATGAGGAATGAAATATATGTCACTTGTGAAAATAAAAGAGATCAGAGAGGAAGCAAAACTCCTTTTTTAAAAAAATTATAAGCATCAATTCAATTAAGGGAAAATTGCTTACTTTGCTTACAGTTATAACTTGTTTCACTAAAGAAGAGCATTCTGGGCTTCACTGGCAGCTCAGTGGTAAAGAATCCTCCTGCCAATGCAGGAGAAAAAGGTTCGATTCCTGGGCCAGGGAAATCCCACACAGTGCAGTACAACTAAGCCCGTGTGCCACAACTGTTGAGCCTGTGCTCTACAGCCCGTGAGCCGCAACTACTGAGCCCAGGTGCCTAGACCCTGTATTCGGCAATAAGGGAAAACCACTGCAAGCCTGTGTACTGCAACTGGAGAACAGCCCCTGCTCACTGCAACTGGAGAAGGCCTACGTACAACAACGAAGACCCAGTGCAGCCATAAATAACATAAAAAATAATTTTTTTTAAGGCACATTCTTCTAAAGTTAAAGTGTAACAGAGCAGGATGAGCACAGCCCTTAGCAGGCAGCCATTGCTGGGCCTCAGTATTCTGCATCCTGCTACTAGGCAACACGTATTGCTCAGCGATTAGTCGGTGTCTCAGTAGGCCCCACCTATAAGCAGCCAACTGCCAATGAGCGACACTTAGTTGTCCTGCTCAGCTATTAGGCAGCACCGCAGTGGGCCCTGACCACTGGTAATTGTCAATGAGTGATCACTGCAGAAGTGATACCGTCAACGGATAGCGGTGTGATGGTCATCAGGTGGAGAGTGAGGTAAGAGGCAGATTCAGGCCTCCTCCTGGAGGCCCTCCAGCTCACCCAGCCTTGGGCCAGCAGATGAGCTGGACGGCCCAGGGAACAGACTGGAGACTACGTCCTGAGGACTCCAGAGCTCTCACTAAGGCTCTCCACTAGCCATGGCCCAGGCCTTGAGGCAGCAAGGTGAACCTCTCCCTGTCTCTGCAACCTAACAGCAGTGGCCATCTGCTTGGTCACAGTCTGTAAGACCTGGTCTCCCCATTCGGGTGGCCTGAGGAGACTGAGAGCCAGGTGGGTTGGGTGCCGAGCTCCCTCAGGGATGACAGCTGGGCAGGTTATAGGAACCTGGCCCTGAAGGAGCTGCCAACTTAGATCTGCCTCCTCTTACCCAGAAGTGGGACTTTGGATAGTGAAAGCTGTGCCTTGGGACTTTGCCCTTTCTTGTCAGGACAGAGAATAAAATTCATCTGATACAGATTTACAGGAACATCATGACCTGACCATGACTGGACCTCAAGAACAAAGGATCTGACACCGAGAAGTCTGCAACAACTAACCACACCCATCCATCACCTTTTGCTTTTAAAGGGACTTGCCGGAAGCTTTCAGTTACTTCGGGGTTCTTAGGGCATGAGCCACCAATCTCCTTGTACAAATCTGTAATAAAATTTTCTCTGTTCCAAACTCTATTGTTTAGTATTGATGGGCCTCACTGTGTGTCAGGCACACGGGCTTGAAATTCAGTAACAAAAGCACTTAAAATATACTTTTTTTGTTAAGATCTCTTCTTCAGAATGCTTTTGTAAAGTTAAAAAGAAATCTAGGGCTTCCCTGGTGGTCTAGTGGTTAAGAATCTGCCTGTCAATGCAGGGGACACAAGTTCGATCCCTGGTCCAGGAAGATCCCACATGCCACATAGCATCTAGGTCCACGCACCACAACTACTGAGCTCTAAGGTCCAAGCGCCTGTGCTCCGCAACAAGAGAAGCCACTGCAATAACAAGCCCGAGCACTGCAACTACGGAATAGCCTCCACTTGCCATAACTAGAGAAAACCCTGAGCAGCATCAAAGATCCAGCACAGCCATAAGTATGTTATAAAAATTAAATAAATAGGGCAAACTAACCTTTGTGGGAAAAAAAAATTAGTAATTACTGTTTGTTCAGTGGTTCTTATTCAATTCTTCTTTGTACCGAAAAACGTTACAGTGTTATTTATATTCTCTCATCTGAACCTTGTTATGTTTTGTTGCTGCTATTCCTGTTGTAAAACGGGTTTTTCAATTTTAACCCTTTAAACTTAGACACTATCAATTCTGCTTTGATTAGTCCCTTTTTGTTTTAGGTAGCTTCATATCAAATACAATAATATTCTCACTTTTTTCTAATATATAGTCTTGATTATTTCAGTTTGTTTAGCAAAAATGTCTGGAATAATATAATAATGTGAGAGTTACCACCTTTTATTCTTAATTTTAAAGGGAATACCTCTAGTGCTCCTTAATTATGTATAACACTGACTGGTGGTGTGAAGCATGAATGAATCATTTAATACAATATTAAAGTTTCCTTTTAGTTTCATTTTAAAATATTTTCTTAGGAATCATGTTAACTATTTTAAATTCCATTTTTGTTATATATTAAAAGAGAGGATCGTAATGATAAATACCAGGCACCATTCTAAGGGCTTTATATATATATATTTGTTCATTTACTCAACCATCCAGACCACCGAATTAGGTGTTTTATTAGCTCTGTTTTACAAAGGAGGAAAGAAAGACAGAGAGGTTAGAGAAGTCAGTTCAGTTCAGTTCAGTCGCTCAGTCATGTCTAATCTTTGCGACCCCATGAATCGCAGCACACCAGGCCTCCCTGTCCATCACCAACTCCTGGAGTTCACCCAGACTCACGTCCATCGAGTCAGTGATGCCATCCAGCCATCTCATCCTCTGTCATCCCCTTCTCCTCCTGCTCCCAATCCCTCCCAGCATCAGAGTCTTTTCCAATGACTCAACTCTTCGCATGAGGTGGACAAAGTACTGGAGTTTCAGCTTTAGCATTATTCCTTCCAAAGAAATCCCAGGGCTGATCTCCTTCAGAATGGACTGGTTGGATCTCCTTGCAGTCCAAGGGACTCTCAAGAGTCTTCTCCAACACCACAGTTCAAAGCCATCAATTCGTCAGCAATCAGCCTTCTTCACAGTCCAACTCTCACATCCATACATGACCACTGGAAAAACCATAGCCTTAACTAGACGAACCTTTGTTGGCAAAGTAATGTCTCTGCTTTTTAATATGCTATCTAGGTTGGTTGTAACTTTCCTTCCAAGAAGTAAGCATCTTTTAATTTCATGGCTGCAGTCACCATCTGTAGTGATTTTGGAGCCCAGAAAAATAAAGTCTGACATTGTTTCCACTGTTTCCCCATCTATTTCCCATGAAGTGATGGGACCAGATGCCATGATCTTCATTTTCTGAATGTTGAGCTTTAAGCCAACTTTTTCACTCTCCACTTTCACCTTCATCAAGAGGCTTTTTAGTTCTTCTTCACTTTCTGCCATAAGGGTGGTGTCATCTGCATATCTGAGGTTATTGATATTTCTCCCAGCAATCTTGATTCCAGCTTGTGTTTTTTCCAGTCCAGCGTTTCTCATGATGTACTCTGCATATAAGTTAAATAAGCAGGGTGACAATATATAGCCTTGATGTACTTCTTTTCCTATTTGGAACCAGTCTGTTGTTCCATGTCCAGTTCTAACTGTTGCTTCCTGACCTGCATACAAATTTCTCAAGAGGCAGGTCAGGTGGTCTGGTATTCCCATCTCTTTCAGAATTTCCCACAGTTGATTGTGATCTACACAGTCAAAGGCTTTGGCATAGTCAATAAAGCAGAAATAGATGTTTTTCTGGAACTCTCTTGCTTTTTCCATGATCCAGTGGATATCGGCAATTTGATCTCTGGTTCCTCTGCCTTTTCTAAAACCAGCTTGAACATCAGAAAGTTCACGGTTCATGTATTGCTGAAGCCTGGCTTGGAGAATTTTGAGCATGACTTCACTAGCGTGTGAGATGAGTGCAATTGTGCTGTAGTTTGAGCATTCTTTGGCATTGCCTTTCTTTGGGATTGGAATGAAAACGGACCTTTTCCAGTCCTGTGGCCAGTGCTTAGTTTTCCAAATTTGCTGGCATATTGAGTGCGACACTTTCACAGCATCATCTTTCAGAATTTGAAATAGCTCAATTGGAATTCTATCACCTCCACTAATTTTGTTCATAGTGATGCTTTCTAAGGCCCACTTGACTCGACATTCCAGGGTGTCTGGCTCTAGGTCAGTGATCACATCATCATCATTATCTGGGTCGTGAAGATCTTTTTTGTACAATTATAAGTAATTCCCAAAGTCACACAGCTTGAAAGTTAAAGACCTCCATCTGGCTTTAAAGTCCATTTCTCTAATCACTACTCTATATTGCCTCCCTGTATCTGTATTTTATTGACGAGACTACAATCATAGAAGTCCAGTCAACAGTGGAAATTGAGAGATGACTTAACATAGCTAATCACATTGAAGTGATATAAGATTAGACTAAGGTGGTAGTAATGGAGACAGAAATGGTATATAGTTTGGAGACAGAGCTAGTAAGACTAGTTAAAGAATTAAGAGATTGGATGTAGAGTAATAAGGAAGGAAAGGAATAAACAATGGTGACTAGGTTGTGGCTTATCCTTAGTAAGTACTGAGAACCTTGTTTCCTGTTTTTTTATATTAATCTTATTTGTGTACCTTGGTTTCCCTTTTATCATTCATTCTTCCTAATGTATGCTTTCTTATAGCATGTCATCTCTAAATCTTTTTTGGAACAAGGTAAAACATACAAAAACAAGTTTATTCACAAATACTTAAAAGACATTTTATATCCAGTACTGTTCCCTTTGGGTTTGTTCTATACCCGTCCTAGATTTTTCTTTTTATGGGGGTGGTGGGATGGGGGCTGCGGGGGGAGCTGCACTGGGTCTTAGTTGCAACATATGAACTCTTAGTTGTGGCCTGTGGGATCCAGTTCCCATACCAGGGATCAAACCCGGGCCACCTGCTTTGGGAGGTTGGAGTCTTGGCCACTTGACCATCAGGGAAGTCCCTGACCTAAATTTTTAAATTAAGATCACAATTGCCTTATTTTTGTAATCCCATCATTTGTTTCTAATGACAGGCACAGTTTATGATCAATGTGGAAACTGGAAAAGAACAGAAAAATAGACGGCAGAAATAAACATTATTCTCACTCCTATAATATAGAAGGAAGCAATGGGAGGACTTTTTACCATACACGTGTAATATTTAAAATTTTAAAATCATAATGTCCATATAGTTTTATGTCCTCTCCGTAGCGCTACTGAAAACGCTTAACATGCCTAAAGACTACATAATACTTTCATATGACTACATAACAGTTTGCTGGTCCTTCCCCCATTATCAGGTATTTATTTACATTATTTTTAATTATTCCAATATTTCAGTTATTTTCAGGTTTTTTAGATATGGAAACTTTCTGCCAAGAGAAAGCTCTGAGCAAGCCTAATATAAAAAAGAGCTAGCCTTGTTGAATATAGGGGAAGGGACCAACCCCACCAAAACCCTCTTCAATTGTGTTCCGCGGAACACATTCTGAAAACCACTACAACATGCAGTGCTGTGATAAACATCTTTGTGCATAAAGCTTTTTCCAAATTTCCTGAGGCTAGAATCCCAGAAGTCATGGTACTAAGTTAAAAAAAATAAATAAACATCTTTAAGCTACCAAGTGAACATTTCATGCAAAGATGGGCACAATAAAGGACAGAAATGGTATGGACCTAACAGAAGCAGAAGATATTAAGAAGAGATGGCAAGAATACACAGAAGAACTGTACAAAAAAGATCTTCACGACCCAGATAATCACGATGGTGTGATCACTGACCTAGAGCCAGACATCCTGGAATGTCAAGTCAAGTGGGCCTTAGAAAGCATCACTATGAACAAAGTTAGTGGAGGTGATGGAATTCCAGTTGAGCTATTTCAAATCCTGAAAGATGATGCTGTGAAAGTGTCGCACTCAATATGCCAGCAAATTTGGAAAACTAAGCACTGGCCACAGGACTGGAAAAGGTCCGTTTTCATTCCAATCCCAAAGAAAGGCAATGCCAAAGAATGCTCAAACTACAGCACAATTGCACTCATCTCACACGCTAGTAAAGTAATGCTCAAAATTCTCCAAGCCAGGCTTCAGCAATACATGAACCGTGAACTTTCTGATGTTCAAGCTGGTTTTAGAAAAGGCAGAGGAACCAGAGATCAAATTGCCGATATCCACTGGATCATGGAAAAAGCAAGAGAGTTCCAGAAAAACATCTATTTCTGCTTTATTGACTATGCCAAAGCCTTTGACTGTGTGGATCACAATCAACTGTGGGAAATTCTGAAAGAGATGGGAATACCAGACCACCTGATCTGCCTCTTGAGAAATTTGTATGCAGGTCAGGAAGCAACAGTTAGAACTGGACATGGAACAACAGACTGGTTCCAAATAGGAAAAGGAGTACGTCAAGGCTGTATATTGTCACCCTGCTTATTTAACTTATATGCAGAGTACATCATGAGAAACGCTGGACTGGAAAAAACACAAGCTGGAATCAAGATTGCTGGGAGAAATATCAATAACCTCAGATATGCAGATGACACCACCCTTATGGCAGAAAGTGAAGAGGAACTAAAAAGCCTCTTGATAAAAGTCAAAGTGGAGAGTGAAAAAGTTGGCTTAAAGCTCAACATTCAGAAAATGAAGATCATGGCATCTGGTCCCATCACTTCATGGGAAATAGATGGGGAAACAGTGGAAACAGTGTCAGACTTTATTTTTCTGGGCTCCAAAATCACTGCAGATGGTGACTGCAGCCATGAAATTAAAAGACGCTTACTCCTTGGAAAGAAAGTTATGACCAACCTAGATAGCATATTCAAAAGCAGAGACATTACTTTGCCAACAAAGGTCCATCTAGTCAAGGCTATGGTTTTCCCTGTGGTCATGTATGGATGTGAGAGTTGGACTGTGAAGAAGGCTGAGCGCCGAAGAATTGATGCTTTTGAACTGTGGTGTTGGAGAAGACTCTTGAGAGTCCCTTGGACTGCAAGGAGATCCAACCAGTCCATTCTGAAGGAGACCAGCCCTGGGATTTCTTTGGAAGGAATGATGCTGAAGCTGAAACTCCAATACTTTGGCCACCTCATGCGAAGAGCTGAGTCACTGGAAAAGACTCTGATGCTGGGAGGGATCGGGGGCAGGAGGAGAAGGGGACGACAGAGGATGAGATGGCTGGATGGCATCACTGACTCGATGGACATGAGTCTGGGTGAACTCCAGGAGTTGGTGATGGACAGGGAGGCCTGGTGTGCTGCGATTCACGGGGTCGCAAAGAGTCGGACACGACTGAGCGACTGAACTGAACTGAACTGAAGCCTCCCGATATTTAGTAATAATAGTCTCAGTAACTATCAGTGCTACTGCCTCAATTTCTAGAGTATCTACCTGGTCACAGCGCTTCACAAAATTTGACAGTTATAATAAGTGTAATTCAAGATAGGCACAAAAGAATGTAAAAATGAGTAAGATTCAAAAGGACAGGAGTTTACCATCTCTCCCAAGTCATCTTCGGAAGCAATTAAACACAAACACTTAGAGACACCGACCTTCACATGTCATTAAAGAAACGTTTTTCACAAAATAAAAATCAAAATAAATGTTACCTCTAAGCTATTTGGGAGAAAGAATGTTCTTAAGTAAGTGTTATATGGACACTTCAAAGGGGCTTCATTAGCACAGAGAAGCAGGGCAGCAATTCCATATCCTTCTTTTAAGAAAATATCATTTTGTAAGCAATAACCCATATCCATAAGTATCCATGAAGCATGATACTGATCAGAACCTATGAAGGTAACCTAATTTAGTTAACCTATGACCCCAACTGTGACTATGTAAGTGAGAAGTCACAAATGGTTTGGGAAGAGGTACATCAGAATAACCTATGAAGACGTTTTTTTGGTAAATTTTTTTTTTGGTAGAAGCCTTTTTTTTGTAAAAAGACTTTTTTAAAAAATTTATTTTAATTGGAGGTTAATCACTTTACAATATTGTAGGGATTTTTGCCATACATTCACATGAATCAGCCATGGATGTACATGTGTTCCCCACCCTGAATCCCCCTCCCACCTCCCTCCCCATCCCATCCCTCAGGGTCGTCCCAGTACACAGGCCCTGAGCGCCCTGTCTCATGCATCGAACCTGGACGGGCGATCTGTTTCATATACGGTAATACACATGTTTCAGTGCTATTCTCTCAAATCATCCCACCCTCACCTTCTCCCTCAGAGTCCAAAAGTCTGTTTTTATATCTGTGTCTCTTATGCTGTCTCGCATGTAGGGTCATCATTACTATCTTTCTAAATTCCATATATATGCATTAATATACTGTATTGGTGTTTTTCTTTCTGACTTATTTCACTCTGTATAATAGGCTCCAGTTTCATCTACCTCATTAGAACTGATTCAAATGCATTCTTTTTAATAGCTGAGTAATATTCCATTGTGTGTATGTACCACAGCTTTCTTATCCATTCATCTGCCGATGGACATCTAGGTTGCTTCCATGTCCTAACTATTGTAAACAATGCTGTGATGAACACTGGGGTACTATGAAGACTTTTGTTGTAACACAGATTGCAGGAGCTGGGGCCGGTTCACCCTAGTCCTACTGACCTGACCTCTGAATTATAGAACCTATAAATATACATTTTTTAAATTGTACCAAATATGATTCTTACATTCAGATTAAGAATCATTGAGCCATTAAAAATACTTATCCTTAATTTCAATAACACTTGCTGAAATATTTAACCATTCAAGTGTGTAAATGTGGTTACTTTCCTACAAATATAATAGAATGTCTCTCTAAAAAGCCACACTGCTTTGCAAGTTTCTGAACAACAAAAAAATCGAGTTGCATTCAGGAATTCCCAGGAGTCGCACCTGCTTGCTGTAGTAGTTTATTTTTCCTCATCTAGGGAACGAGTACTATTACTGGCAATATGACGTGTATTACCAGGAGTTTAATCCTGCAGCAGGGAAGGGACTGAAAATCAGAGGCAAAAGACAAGTGACAACAGCAAAACTTTAATAGGAGAAAACAAAAGCCTGAGTGATCTTAGATGTTGAATTTAGGGCTTCCCTGGTGGCTCAGAGGTTAAAGAGTCTGCCTCCAATGCGGGAAACCTGGGTTCGATCCCTGGGTCGGGAAGATCCCCTGGAGAAGGAAATGGCCACCCACTCCAGTATTCTTGCCTGAAGAATCCCATGGACGGAGGAGCCTGGTGGGCTACAGTCCACAGGGTCTCAAAGAGTTGGACATGACTGAGAGACTTCACCTTACCTCTTCACCTCTGGAGATTAAATATGGACATGTGTCATGAGTGATTAGAAAACTGGATCCAAAGTTCAAATGAAATGAAGTAATGCTTCCAGTTGCTCTGAATGAATAGGAGTCATGAGTATAAGAAGATGTAAGAAACTCCCCCCAGGCTGCATATGAAATGTTAAGGGAGATAAGGATGTATACTCTCAGGGAATGCTTATGACTGGAGAAACATAAGGAAATATTAAGTTGTAAAAGAGGCCCTAGCAGAAATGTAAGCACCATCAAAGCAGGGATTTGTCTGCATTATTTTCTGCTATATCCCTAACATCTAGAAAATATGTGACTCAGAAGATGTGTGCCCAACAAATATCTGTTGAAACAATAGTCAGAGATAGGCAGCAACCAACAGAGAAATAGCAAGGGAAGAGTTTCAAGGAAGAAGTTAACATTGTCCAATAATGCAGAGGTAGATACAGAATGAGACCTGAGAAAGGGTCTTTGGATATTTGGATTTTGTCATCTCTGTGAAACGGTAAGGGCAGAAACTGAGAACAAAGACAAGGAGAAACTGTGGAGTGACACAGTAAACGTGGCAAAGGAGCAAACTGGAAAAGAGGTTGGAGGGGAAACTGCATGCTTGCAGGTTAAGAGCCAAGAGCAAGTAGAGAGACAAAAGCGTGAAACAAAAGATACAAAAGGGTGATGGTGATAAAAAAAAAGGAGAGGAAGTCAAGGGCACCCATAGAATGGTTAACAGCCTCAGTAAGCAGACAGGACAATTCTGATATATTTCAAGTTGTAAAAAATATAGCTAGCATTCTGCTGTATAAAACATTCTCCTATAATTTTGTTTAGTATTACCTCAAACTGATTTCCTGAAGGAACTAAATTCAGTTTCTGAATCAACAAGCAAAGAATTACCAGACTCTAAGTCCAACCAACCACAAAAACAAAATTCTTTAAAAGGCCAGAAACATTTGAACTCAACATTAAAACGTCAGCCCAACACTGCTATGTAAACTACCTACAATGAATCATGCTAATTTGTCTGTCTGCTGCTGCTGCTGCTAAATCGCTTCAGTCGTGTCCAACTCTGTGCGACCCCATAGACGGCAGCCCACCAGGCTCTCCCGTCCCTGGGATTCTCCAGGCAAGAATACTGGAGTGGGTTGCCATTTCCTTCTCCAGTGCATGAAAGTGAAAAGTCAAAGTGAAGTCGCTCAGTCGTGTCCAACCCTCAGTGACCCCATGGACTGCAGCCTTCCAGGCTCCTCCATCCATGGGATTTTCCAGGCAAGAGTACTGGAGTGGGGTGCCATTGCCTTCTCCGAATTTGTCTGTCTAAATCCCACAATAACATTCATAGTCGAGATAGTATTCAGTAGATTTCCTTTGCCTGCTGCTGCTGAGTCACTTCAGTCGTGTCCGACTATGTGCAACCCCAGAGACGGCAGCCCACCAGGCTCCCCCGTCCCCGGGATTCTCCAGGCAAGAACACTGGAGTGGGTTGCCATTTCCTTCTCCAATGCATGAAAGTGAAAAGTGAAAGTGAAGTCGCTCAGTCGTGTCCAACCCTCAGCGACCCCATGGACTGCAGCCTTCCAGGCTCCTCCGTCCATGGGATTTTCCAGGCAAGAGTACTGGAGTGGGGTGCCATTACTATTGCTTGATCTAGAAGGCTGCCAATAACCCACTTATCAAATATAATACAGTATAAAACTTTGTTGTCACTCAGAACTTAAAAAAGAGACTGAGGTTGCCACTCATTATGTCTGAAAACCGAAGACCTCAATTCAAGACCAATATAATTTACCTGAATCTAGGAAGGCCACTGCAAAGCCACATTCACAATGTTTCCAAATATCCAAGCTATCTGCTTCACCTACCATCTCTGTCTTAGTCTTTAAAATGTTGGTTGTGATATATATTGCAAAGAAAAATAGGAGAAATGGAAACAAGAAACCTCCCACTTTTATTTTATCTCCAATCTAAAGCTTCAGACTTAATCCATTCACAATGCTAACAAGTACTCCATTATCAACTGCTGGTGGTTTAGTCACTAAGTCAAGTCTGACTTTTGCAACCCCATGGATTGTAGCCCACCAGGCTCCTCTGTCCATGGAATTTTCCAGGCAAGAATACTGCAGTGGGTTGCCATTTCGTTCTCTAGAGGATCTTTCTGACCCAAGGATCGAACCTGGGTATCCTGCATTGCAGGCAGATTCTTTACTGGCTTTACTGACTTAGCTATGAAGTCGCTCAGTCGTGTCCAACTCTGCGACCCCATGGACTGTAGCCTATCAAGCTCCTCCATCCATGGGATTTTCCAGGCAAGAGTGCTAGAGTGGACTGCCATTTCCTTCTCCAAGGGATCTTCCCGACCCAGGAATCAAACCCGGGTCTCCCACATTGCAGGCAGATGCTTTACTGTCTGAGCCACCATTATCAGACAGTGCATACTTTAAAACTGAAGCTGTACTGGCACAAATCACCAACAGCCTTGCTGTGACCCACACGTTATTCAATCAGCATTTTCTGTTTACTACGTTTACAAGAGGAAAGGCACACCATAAAAAGTTTTACTACCAAAAAGAACCAATACATAATCTTACAAAAAAAACAGAAAGCTGTCATTCAGTCTCCTGATACACTTCAGTTACAGCCATGAGAAACTAAAGCTTCCAATCAGGCTTCTGAGACCCAGACCCAAGCATGTTTTCCCTTCTCTGCCTAGCTGCACTTTGGGTTTACTCACATATCAGTTCCAAGTTAAAGGTTCCGTCTTCACTAACACTATATTCTAGACAAGTTGACTTTCCCATCTTCCCGAATCTAATCTTGTGCACTGTGCCCTTGTTTCAAACATTCACTCTTCCTAGATTGGAGGTGGGCTCCTCCCACCTCACCCATCAAAACGTTACCCTCTACAAGGCTCGTTCAAATTCCACATCCTTCAGAAAGTACAGGCATTCCCTTTTATCCTTGGTTTTTGTTTTCCTCAATTTCAGTTCCCCTTGGTATGAAAATACTATTAGATGGAAAGTTCCAGAAACAAACAATTTGTGAGTTTTAAATTGTATGCCTTCCTGAGCAACAAGACAAAATCTCAAGCTATCCTTTTCCTTCCTGCCCAGCAAGTACACCATTCCTTTGTAGGACATATCCTACCATCAGTCACTTTAGTAGTCTGTCAAGGTATCACTGTTTGTGTTCAAGTAATTCTCATTTTACTTAATAATGGCCCCAAAGTGCAAGAGGGATGCTGGCAATTTGCATATGCCTAAGAGAAGCTATAAAGTGCTTGCTTGGAACAGGCAACAAAGATCTGGGATTTGAGTTCAACAGGTGTATGGAGTTTTCCTTTCCCTTCTTGGCTCCTGCCGTTTCTGGGTCCAGCGATCACTTATCTTATTAAAGGCCTCCTATTTGGCCCTTGTATACTCCAACTCCTTACAAAGTTTATCTCCAGGAGGCTCCAAGAGTTCCAAACCAAACTGATGTTACTACAAGGGTGGAAGCTGCTTTCAGATATGTAATACCTCAGTTTAGATCAAGTAGAGCGAGACTTCTGCTCTGCTAGGCAGGACTACGCCCATGCACAGCAGAAAGAAGTTACAGAAGAAAGAGACCTCTGCCCCAATTCCCAAGAAGTATCTTCTGTATGAAGTCTCTCAGGGGAGTCTTAGGAGAAGCACACTGACTGAAACTGCCCACCCTGGCCAGGCACCATAGCAACCATTTGTGTGAGTTATTTTATGATAGAAGGTCCTAGTAAGGAACACTGAACTAATAAGCCACCAACAACCAGAAGAGTCTGGGAAAGGTCAAAGGGAGACGCCATGTTTCTGACCATGTCCCCAAACCCTTCTTGCTGGCATCCGTCTTGGCTGAGCAATGAGTATGCCAACCAGGAAGGACGAGTCAGACTGATTAGCCAAAGACAACCCGGAAACTAATCCCATCACCATAAAACCGAGACTGGGAGACACCAGGCAGAGCAGTTCTCCCAGATGCTCTCTGCCTGGGCGCCCTTTCCAATAAAGTCTCTTGCTTTGTCAGCACATGTCTTCCTCAGATAATTCTTTTCTGAGTGTTAGACAAGAACCCACTCCTGAGGCCTTAGAGGGGGTCCCGCTTCCTACAACAGGTGAAAAGTTAAAAAGTACTCAACTTGAAAGGAAAAAAAACGGTATGTGGAGGTTGCTAAGATCTACAGTAAGAACCAATCTATCTGTGAAACTGTGAAGAAACCAAAAGAAACTCATGCTAGTTTTGCTGTCGTGCCTCAAACGCCAAGTTATAGCCATAGTGCATGAAAAATGCTTAGTTAAGATGGAAAAAAACATTGTATCTGCACAATAGCATATTTTGGGAGAGAAGGAAAGACCACATTCACATACAGGCATACCTTGTATTAATGTCCTTTATTGAGTTTTTAAAAATTGAAGATTTTGTGTCAGCTCTGCTTGGAACAAGTCTATTGGCACAATTTTTCCAATACTTTTTCTCAATTCATGTCTCCATGTCATGTTTTGGTAAATTTCACAATATTTCAAACCCTCCACCAGTAAAGAGATTACAATTCACTGAAGGCTCAGACAGTAGTTAAGGGTTTTTAGCAATAATGTATTTTTAAATTAACATATGTACCTTGTTTTAAATATAATGCTGCACTGCACACTTAACAGACTATAGTGCAAACATACTTTTATCTTCACTGGGAAACCAAGAAGTTCTTGTAACCTGCTGTATTGCAACATTTGCTTCATTATGGTGGTCTGGAATCCAACCAGCATTTATCTCCAAAGTATGCCAGTAACTTTTATTACAATATATTGATATATATGTTCTAAGTTACTGTTGTTAGTCTCTCAATGTACCTAATTTATAAATTAAACTTTATCATAGGTATGCATGTATAGGAAAAACACAGCATACATAAGGTTAGGTACCATCCACAGTTTCAGAAATCTACTGGGGTCTTGAAACATACCCCCCCTGAATAAGGGGGGACTGCTGTATTTCTTCTCTGGATCGGATCTCATTAGCCTCATCTTTCCATTTCCCTCTAGTAAGAAAACTCAGCTACACATAAATCACATGACAATTTCACCACAATATCAACTGTATATGCATGCTCAATCATGTCCAACTCTTTGTGACCCCATGGACTGTAGCCTGCCAGGCTCCACTGTCCATGGAATTTTCTAGGCAAGAACACTGGAGTAGGTTGCCAGTGCCTACTCCAGGGAATCTTCCTGACCCAAGGGTTGAACCTATGTCTTTTACGTCTCCTGAAACAGCAGGCAAATTCTTTACCAACTGCGCCACCAGGGAAGCCCATGATATCATGTACTTGCACACGTTTAGGGCCTCACTATGGCAACATCATTTCTCCTCAAAACACCCGTCTGACTTTTCTGTTCTCTCTTCCTCAGCCCATTGTCAGCCACACGAACCTGCATTAGTCAGCTGAGGCCACCATAACAAAACACCATAGACTGGGTGGCTTAAAGATCAGAAAGTTATTTTCTCACAGTTCTGAAGGCTAGAACTCCACAACCAACATGCCAGAAAACTTGGTTTCTATTGAAGATTTTTTTCCTGTCTCTAGGGGAATCTTACCAACTCAGGAATCAAACCCAGGTCTCCTGCATTGCAGGAAGATTCTTTACCAACTGAGATATGAGGGAACATGAGTATATAAATCATTACAGAGTACTAAGCAGAGTTCCCTGTGCTATACAGTAGGTTCTTATTAGTTATCAATTTTATATATAGTAGTTTGCATATGTCAATCCCAATCTCCCAATTTATCCCTCCCCAACCTTTCCCCCTCGGTAACCCTAAGTTTGTTTTCTACATCTGTGACTCTCTTTCTGTTTTTCAAATAAGTTCATTTGTCCCATTTTTTAAGATTCCACGTATAAGCAATTTCTTAAATTACCACTGAAATACTTACTTCCTCCTCTTCTGAATCCCCATCATCATCATCTTCTTCTTCCACATCTTCTGCAAGAGGTGGAGGTAAAGGACCAAGAACACCTTCCTCCATAGGATTAACTGGTTCTTCCACCATTTTAAGGGGTAAAGGGGGGCCAATTAATTCATCATCAGAAGAGTCAGAACTCTCGTCACTTTCACTGCTACTTGTATCCCTGAAAATACAGAAACAGAAACTCATTGCCTTTGCTGCAAAAAAGAACATACTCTGGAGATAGTATTGATTTCTCAGGAAGCTCTGTTTTTCCTTTTAACACTGAGTTTTTTAAAATATTTTTAAATTTGTAATCCAAACATTAATTGTGTGGCTCAAATATTTATCTTTTGAATTATATATATATTTCTTTCTTAAGTAATGTCAAAAAACACATTTTAATTGTTAATTGTATGATTAAAAAATAAAAAAATTTTGATTATATTTTTCAAACATATTCATTTTTTTCAGGCAGAGTAATATTCTTTCATCTATTATTGTTTGAGGACATGTTTTGTATGAGTTTTTTCTTTGAAATTTTGTGAGTTGTGTATTATGGTCCACGATATGGTCAGTCTTGCATATTTTATGTAAACTTGAAAAAAATAAGAATTCCCATTGTCGAGCTGAGTGTTCTGTAGACGTCAATCAAAGGTATTGGGTGAAGGCATCCTTAAGGTCCTTTCTCTCCTTGCTGACTCATAGCTCACTGTCCATCAGTCACAGACATGAACACTGATATCTCACACTAAATGCAGACATGCCTATTTCTCCTTTCAGCTCTTTCCCTTTCTGCTTCAGATGTTTCAAAGCTCTAATGCTAGGAGATGCACATTCAGGATTACCATGTGTTTCTCAAGAACTGCCTTCAAATACCATTTAATCTTAAGAAACTAAAAAACTTCTCTTATCTATCCTATCTAAATACAGTTAAAAGTCAAAGACAAAAACTCAGAGCAATTGTATGTTAGAGGCCCATCAGATAATCCTCATGAACCAGCAGAACAACTGTGGAAGAAAAACTACAGAATACTACACTGTAACAAAGAAAACCACAGAGAGAACCAACGCCTCTATTCACTGTGTGTGAATACAATCCCTGTCACAGGAGCAAATAAAGTAAGAAATGAGTATTACCGCAAAAGGTTTCAATACATTGTCTGAAATACAAATTATTTCTCAGTGCTAATCCAAGTATGCTGAGTTGCTAAAATTGTTAAATGTAGCTTCCTTGGACTGTAAAAGATACCTTATTCTAGGCAGTATCCTATTGAATCTCAACTATTTTTCTACCCAATACATCAGCTGCTGCTGCTGCTGCTAAGTTGCGTCAGTCGTGTCTGACTCTTTGCGACCCCATAGATGGCAGCCCACCAGGCTCCTCCGTCTCTGGGATTCTTCAGGCAAGAATACTGGAGTGGGTTGCCATTTCCTTCTCCAACAACACATCAGAGGACTGTCATAAATGAGGTGAAAGTGTCAGTCACTCAGTCGTGTCAGATTCTTTGCAACCCCATGGACTGTAGCCCACCGCTTCTCTGTCCATGGGATTCTCCAGGCAAGAATACTAGAGTGGGTTGCCATTCCCTTCTCCAGGGGATATTCCTGACCCAGGGATCGAACCTGAGTCTTCTGCATTGCAGTCAGATTCTTCACAGTCTGAGCCACAGGGAATCCAACAGGGACTATTATACACTCTCATTAAAGTCTTTATCAAACACCTCTACACATTCTGTAGCAACCACCATCCACCATCCCCTACTGCCTACCCCTTCCCAGAAGATTGAGAATTGCAATTTTAACAATTAATCTATCAAATAATTTTACAGGAGTCAAAGTGTCTTTGCCATCTAATGAAGTATCTTCACTATATAAGTTCCATGAAGGCAGGAATTTCAAGTCTGTTGTGTTCCCTGATGTGCTCTATCAGCTAAATGATGCTTGATATCAATAACAACTGAAAAGGAACTTCCCTGCCAGTCTAGTGGTTAAGACTCTATGCTTCCACTGCAGAAAGGGCACAGGTTCAATCGATCGTCAGGGAATTAAGATCCCACGTGCTTGTACTGGTGGTTTATTCACTAAGTCGTATCTGACTCTTGTGACCCCATGGACTGTAGCCCACCAGGCTCCTCTGTCCATGGCATTTCCCAGGCAAGAATACTGGGGTGTGTTGCTATTTCCTTCTCCAGGGGATCTTCCCGACCCAGGGACCAAACCCCAGTCTCGTACATTGCATGAGGGTTTTTTACCACTGAGTCACCAAGGATTTCCATATAACACAGTACTGACTCCTTGGTTACAGATGTAAAAAGATTTACCTTACTATTTTGTTTCCCAAGTCCCCAGTTGTCTCACCAATCTTACCCACTAATCAGAAAGTAGGGCAAAAGAGATTTCTAAGCAGTTTTCCTATGAGATGACAGGTGTTCTTCACTGGCTTTCACTCTCTCTCGCCACCCCTCTCTCTCTGCCTCATTGTTTTTCTCTTTTGAGTTCGGTGCCCCCATGCTGCTCTTGGGAACACAGGCTGAATATGATCAGCTTTTGGCTGGGCTGTGGGGCCTTTTCTGGCACCAGTACTACAGTTTTTATTACAGACTGAATTGTGTCCTCAAAATATTCATATACTGAAGCCCTAACTCGCAGTACCTCAGAGTATGACTGTATTTAAAGACAGAGCTTCAAAGAAATGATTAAGCTAAATGATGTCTGTAGGGATGGGCCCTATTATAACTGGTGTCCTTATAAAAAGAGAAAACTTGAACAAAACTTAGGCAGAAGACAACATGAAAAAATAGGGAGAAGACGGCCATCTACAAGCCAAGAAGAGAGGCCAGTGAACCCCACCTTCATGTTGATCCTGGACTTCTAGCCTCTCGAACTGTGGGGGAAAAAAACTTCTGTTTCTGCCACCCAGTCTGCGCTAGTTTGTGATGAAGGCCATTACAAACTAGTACAGCAGCATCTTCCTTTCTTTTCTCCCCTTAATTAGCGAACTAAAGAAATATATGGAACATCTGCCATAAGCAAGATTTTGTGCTGGACACAGAGAAAGCTGAAAACAAGTACAGGATAAAGAGAAACGTAAAACACTGGGCTTCCCTGACAGTTCAGTGGTTAAGAATCTGCCCGCCAATGCAGGAGACAAATTTGATCCCTGGTCTGGGAAGATCCCACGTGCTTCGGGGCAACTAAGCCTGTGCACCCCAACTACTGAGCCCCAAACCTAGAGCCTGTGCCCTGCAACAAGGGAGCCACTGTAATGAGAAGCCCACACACTGCAACCAGAGAGCAGCCCCTGCTCACTGCACCTGGAGAAAGCCCACACACAGCAACGAAGGCCCAGAGCAACCAAAGAGTGAATTCTCAAAAAACAGTCTATATAACCCATTTGACAATTTAAAACATACCTCAACAACAGAATTCTTGTATTATTCCACCCAGATTTGGAGCCTCTTGATGAAAGTGAAAGTGGAGACTGAAAAAGTTGGCTTAAAGCTCAACATTCAGAAAACAAAAGATCATGGCATCCGGTCCCACCACTTCATGGGAAATAGATGGGGAAACAGTGGAAACAGGGTCAGACTTTATTTTTCTGGGCTCCAAAATCACTACAGATGGTGACTGCAGCCATGAAATTAAAAGACGCTTGCTTACTCCTTGGAAGGAAAGTTATGACCAACCTAGATAGCATATTCAAAAGCAGAGACAGTACTTTGCCAACAAAGGTTCGTCTAGTCAAGGCTATGGTTTTTCCTGTGATCATGTATGGATGTGAGAGTTGGACTGTGAAGAAGGCTGAGTGCCGACGAATTGATGCTTTTGAACTGTGGTGTTGGAGAAGACTCTTGAGAGTCCCTTGGACTGCAAGGAGATCCAACCAGTCCATTCTGAAGGAGATCAGCCCTGGGATTTCTTTGGAAGGAATGATGCTGAAGCTGAAACTCCAGTACTTTGGCCACCTCATGCGAAGAGTTGACTCATTGCAAAAGACTCTGATGCTGGGAGGGATCGGGGGCAGGAGAAGGGGACGACAGAGGATGAGATGGCTGGATGGCATCCCTGACTCGATGGACGTGAGTCTAAGTGAACTCCAGGAGCTGGTGATGGACAGGGAGGCCTGGTGTGCTGCAATTCATGGGGTCACAAAGAGTTGGACACGACTGAGCGACTGATCTGATCTGATACCTATTTATACTGCTTGAAGTTCTCAGTAATTATGTTATATAGTATTAAATTTCACTTTAAAGTAATTTTAATTTTAATGGCTGCTTTCTCCTATCACTCAGTAAACTTTACAATGTGCCACTGTTTAAATTCCTTCTCAGTTATAAAGGATCCTATCAAAAAAAGTTATCATGAATACAGAGTTTGGGGAAAGGGACAAAAGACGTGAATGACAAAATGAACATGAAAAAAATAACCAACTTGTCAATCTTTCCAACTTTACACAGTTATACTCTGCAGTCAAAAAGCATAGATTTTAATGCTACATCTGGAATACTTTAGAAAAATTTGATTGATTCACAATGTGACAAAGGACTTTGTTGTGGTCCTAGAAATCTACAACTGCTTGAAATGGGAGAAATCATGCAAGCTTTTTAGTATGAGGAACTCTGCCTAAATTGTGTTACTAACACTTAGAAAATGACAGTGAAGACAAGCACCTGGAAGATGATTTAGAGCAAGCTCTGGCCACATTCGAGCCTGAAGATGTCGGTTCAAGATCTTCATTTTGCCTTCTTAATTCTTTCTCTCTGTTCATTTCTTCCTCTCTTTCTCTTGCTTCTGAAAAGATCATAATAATTTTTTTCAACAGTTAGACTTCAAAATTTCTTATTTAAAATGTTGAAAACTAACAAAATTACAAAAGATATAACACAGAAGTGCTACCAGTAATAGCAAAAGACTATCACTCTAAATGCCCAACAATGAGAAAACCATTGAGTTTACTGTATATCAACACAGTATAAAAATACAGCCAATAAGAATAATGATAGAGGGGAATTCCTTGTTGTCCCATGGTTAGGACTTGGTGTTTTCACTGCGTTGGCCCAAGTTTAATCCCTTGTTGGGGAATTAAGATCCTGCAAGCCACAGCCACATGGAGTGGCCAAAAAAAATATATATATATATATTTTTTCTATATATATATATAGAAAATATGCAAATCTGGGGAAATATTAACAGACAAGCTAAGCAAAATTACCATGTGAAGAGTATATGAACCATGAGTGCAGTATGTAAAAAGATGTGGCAAGTGACAAGAAAGTGTTCAAACATAAGATTTTAGGTAACCTCACTTTTAAATATTTTAAACTATAAATTCAGCACTCCCTTCTTTTCTGACTTTTCCAAACTGGATTTTTGGCCAGAGACTTGACACCATAATTATGAGAAAAACTGAGTTACATCAAGTTTCCAGAGTTTTTACCTTGGAAAAACAAAACAAATTTATCCAAGGAAATCTAATCTTTCTCCTCTGATAATTTCATTCAGCAACTGGAGGGAACATAGGAAGGAAATTAATTATACGAATAAGGCTTGTTCTTGATTGCTACCATCCTCAATAACCTGAGATAATCTTTAACACTTTTTAAAAAATTTAATAATGAAGAATAATACACTCAAAGTTAAGCAATATCAAAGGGGACTTACTGGAATGCTGCACTATTTAGGGTCTTTTGTTGCTAGGATAGACAGAGTGCGTAACTAGGAAATAGGCAGCAAGCGTCAACAACTAGTCATTCATTTCAAACATGGAAGATTAAAAAACTCTCCAGGAAGATGTAAGGCACAGTCACATTAATTTTTTTGTGCTCTCCTCTGGGCTGAGGTGGGTCAGGAGTTAACAGTTCTGCACTCTGATGCTGGGGAGGTTGAAAACAGTAAGATAAGGATAATGCCCAAATTTAAGAGTGAGCCTGCTGGGCTTGTACCTTCATCCTGCCTCCCCAGTAATTCCCTCTGTACCCTCCAGGGTGAGGGAGGGCGGAGAAGCTGAGAGAGGCTGGGGAGTAAGGCGAGGAGGCCACACTTGTGGACTGCAGACTCAGGTCTTAGGGGCAGTTCTGACACCGATCAGGAATCAACCCTAAGGCACACATCATTAGTCACCTATTAGCAGCCACTTCTCCCTTTTTCCTTGCAAAGGAAACCACAATTCTCCTGATCCTGGGCCCATTCCTGTCTAGAAGAAGTAAAGTTTGACTTCAAGTGAACCATAGTGAACCTGCAAGGGCTGTTTTTGCAACTGATGTACCACACTAATACCGGCTAATAACATATGAGAGGAAGTCAGCTAGAGGTACATTTGAGAAAGGTTTTCTTACTCCTGAAGAGTTACACAAAAGTCTTTCAGCCTGTGGATGTGATCATCTGTACGTTAACAAAATTTTGAGTCATGGGGACAGTGAGCTTAGGATAAGACAACACTCTATAGCTGCCAAAGCAGAAAAAAGGGAGAAAATCTTTAAGTCCTTTATATCAGGATTCAGAAGATGTAAGAGTCCCATTCCAGAGCTCTTGTCATGGTGATACTAAACTTTTCTTATTTAAGCCAATTTTTATTAGGTCTCCTATGACTTCTTTGGAATGAAAACAGTGACAGACTTTATTTTCGTGGCTCCAAAATCACTGCAGGCGGTGACTGCAGTCATGAAATTAAAGATGCTTGCTCCTTGAAGGAAAGCTATGACAAACCTACATCGTATTAAAAAGCAGAGACATCACTTTGCCAACAAAGGTCTGAATAGTTAAAGCTATGGTTTTTCCAGAAGCCATGCATGGATGTGAGAGTTGGACTATCAAGAAGGCTGAGTGTCAAAGAATTCATACTTTAGAACTGTGGTGTTGGAGAAGA
Organism: Bos indicus x Bos taurus; assembly: GCF_003369695.1. NCBI lineage: Eukaryota > Metazoa > Chordata > Mammalia > Artiodactyla > Bovidae > Bos > Bos indicus x Bos taurus. The sequence goes on from NC_040095.1 coordinate 36,747,244, forward strand.
CTCTTGAGAATCCCTTGTACTGCAAGGAGATCAAATCAGTTAATCCTAAAGGAAATCAACCCTGAATATTCATTGGAAGGACTGATGCTGAAGTTGAAGCTCCAGTACTTTGGCCACCTGATGCAAAGAGCTGACTCACTGGTAAAGACCCTGAGGCTGGCAAAGATTGAAGGCAGGAGGAGAAGGGGACAACACAGAACAAGATGGCTGGATGGCATCAGGACTCCATCACCAACTCGATGGACATGAACTTGAGCAAACTCCAGGAGATGGTGAAGGACAGAGAAGCCTGGTGTGCTGCAGTCCATGGGGTCGCAAAGAGTTGGACACGACTACGCGACTGAACGACAACAACAACAATCTTTCTAACAATCCCTGAAGCAGAAACTTTTTTACTTCAGCTTGAATGGGGTATAATTGACAAAACTGTAAGATAGGTAAAGTGTACAATGTGATGATTTGGTACAAATACACACTGAAAAAGAATTCTTCCCATGGAGTCAATGAACACAACCATCACCCCACATATTTATCCCGTGTTTCTTTTTTTTTTTTTTTGGTAAGAAAAAATTAAGTTCTACTATTTTAGCAAATTTCAACTATATCCAATACAGCTGAAGTAAATACTACTATCTTCACTTAATAGTTTAGGAATCCAAAGCAGAGAAGTAACAGCTACAGTTAGAGCAAAGTAGTCAACTGAGGCTCCACAATTTTTCTTTCCTTGATGTAACCAGACTTTCTGAAGCCTGTAAAATTATCCAGTGAGTACCACCCACTTTATAAAGCAGTGACCCTGCCTCTCTCCCCAAAGGGCCATAAAGTACAGCCCTTTATTTGCTTACCTGTCCCCAGACTATTTGGAAACTATGACCCACCCACCTATCTAGAGTTCCTCCCCAGTGGATGAATGTTCCAAACTACTTGCCCCATCCAGGTGAATTATCTTTTTAATTTAGATGTTCTAATTTTATTTATTTTTTAGCCATGTTGGGCAGCATGCATGATCTTAGTTCCCTGGCTAGGGATCGAACCTGTACCCCCTCCATTGGAAGCACTGAGTCTTAACCACTGGACCACAAAGGAAGTCTCTAACTTTTTAATTTAAATTTTAACTTTTTCATTTTTTACAATAGTAAGGATTTTCTACCCTGAGAGGTTCCTGTCATCACCTGCTGCTTCATTAAAACGAGAAGAAAAAAAAAAAAAAAGCAAAGACATTTGTGAGGAAAAAAAGTATTTTTTTACTCACTGTCTACTAAGGACAAACCAAAATGAGACTAATTCAATAAACTGCAGCTCCCTGACCAAGGGGATCATTTTTGTGTATTTTACCAAGAGTAGGACCAAGCTCACTGTACACTGTAAAACGTACAGGAATCCATGTATTCTGTAAATACTGTAAAGATGCTCTGTATGTTCTATTGGCAAAAGTGAATTAACTTACTCCCCAACACCTCATTTTATTATTTTAAGTATCTCAATTTATTGGTATCTCTCTACTCTCAGGTAGCTAATAGTTTTGGAGAGCCATTCTGCAAAAGCATCCCAGCTGTATGCAATTCATCCAGGATAACAGCAAACTATCCAAAACTACCATGTCCCTACTGGGCTGATTCGCACAAATTGCAGATTCACGTGAATGTAATTTAGCAGCTGAAAAATCTCACTTTCATTATGTCTTAAGCATTACAGGAAGAAATGAGTGTTAAAATAACATGCAAAGGAAATCAAACTAATAGAAACAAGCTAGAATGATGTTTTAATCATATTCTTTTTTTCTAGTTGCTCAGTTGTGTCCAACTCTTTGTGACCCCATGAACTGTAGCCCACCAGGCTCCTCTGTCCGAGGGGATTCTCCAGGTAAGAATACTGGAATGGGTTGCCACTTCCCGACCCAGGGATGGAACCTGGGTCTCACCCATTGCAGGCAGATTCCTCACCGTCTGGGCCACCAGGGCACCCACTTGCTAAATGTTTCTGCCATTCTAAAACGATTCAGTAGGCTACTGATTTCATGAAAAATTATATTTAACTTTAAATGTTTAGTGTAAAAATGACTACAAATAAAAAAATAAGATCAGGATTATCTGACATTAGTTACAATTCTTTATTAACTATTTAGAGATGTAACTACTATATATCAAGTTCTGCGTTAAGCTACTGTAAGTATAAATATGAAAAACAAGGTTATCAAGACATGAATAATACTAAAATAAATTTATAATAAAGTATTATTAAAAAAATGTAGGGAACAATTACGTCCAGAAGAGTTTTGAATACCTAGAAAAGGTAAAATATGAGGTGAGGCCTTAAAGGATAAGGTAGGATTTAGCTAAGTAGGAAGACAATTTCAAGTTAAAAAAAAATTTTAAGCTTTTCTAATTTCTAAAACCTCTGGGACAATTATTCTTTCCAAGATAATTAAATCATCCATTGAAATCATCTTAAAATCCTATCTCAATATCTTCTCAAGGAACTTTTTTCCAGTCAGGTAACAGAAGGTTCATAATCCATTGAAACCATGGCCACACTCAAAATACGCATTTGAATAAAAGACATTTTCTTCCCCATCTATGTCCTCCCAGTATATTAGTTCTAAAAGTCTATGTCTTTCACATGTCCAAAACCTACTAACAGCTTTCATAAACATAAAAAATACTTCAAAAACAATTTGTCACACTATTTTCTAACATTTTTGGTAACACGGATTTTACTCAGGCTTTATAGTATAATTCATCCTTTCCATTAGAGCACTTAAAAACCAAAACTTCACATCTGCATACACAGTTAAATCTGCCACTAAAAGGGACCAAAAGTTCTTATTTTCCTCAAGTCTGATGTCAAAGTTCAAGAAGACTCCAATACCTATCATTAAGGCCCATATCAGAATTTGTTAACTTTTAAGAAAAGGCAAACTTTGGCTTCTTATATTTAGATGCAAGGGTATAAACAGGAGTCTAAGCCCAAGAATGTAACATGAAGTCAAGAAAGTTCAACCCATTTAATTCATCCACAAATAACAATAGGAAAACAAGGCCCTGAGATAATTTTTCAAAATTTTAGAACTCTAATATTTGAATTCCACCTAAGTGCTACATGAATGCATATTTTACTAAAAAAATGATAGGAATTAAAAGTGATATTTACAACATTACTGTTTAAAAAGTACCATGCCCAACATCTTAATCCCTTCAAGAAACCTCAAGGGAGCTTATAATAAATAAAGGAGACCTTATCATTGTCAACAAACCGATGGGGAAATTAAGGATCTGAAATTTGAAGATCCATCCGATGTTATTCATCTAGTAGAATGTGGGTCTAACCCTTAAAGCTGGGTCCTCCAACTTCAAATTTCAAACTCTTTACAATCATCATGCCATTTAAAAAAATTCTCCAGGGGCTTCCCTGGTGGTCCAGTGGTTAAGACTCTGAGCTCCCAATACAGTGATGAAGGATTCAATTCCTGGTCAGGAAACGAACATCCTGCATGCCACTCAGCATGGCCAGAAGAAACACACACACATTCTCCAAAGATGCAGGATTTATTTTTTTAAAGACAATATTGCAGTTTTAAATTCAATTCAATCTGCATAAATAAACACTGAGAACCTATCTTTCGAGGCATGATAATGCGGACTATAAAACTTAGGCAGGGAAATAAGACAATCACTATTCAAAGCATTTGGTATCACACACTGGAGAGCTAAACTGGAACAGTACAAAGGTTCACTGAAACATTCAATGATGAAGTGCGAAATACATTTGTACGTATGCTACAGAGAGCATGTCTCTACATGTTGTTTGATGATACCAAATTATTTAATATTTTTAGGTATAGTAATAGGATTTTAGTTAAGATTTTTCAAAATCCTTATCACTTAAAGACATACAAAAATATTTATGGGTGAAGTAATGTATCCAGGATTTTTGTCAAAGCAATCTGAAAGGAGAAGTAAATGGAAATAACACTGGCCATACAATAGTTAAATCTGTGTGATAGGAATACAGGAGTTCATTCTTATACTTCGTGTGTAATTGAAACTTCAGGTAATAGTTGAAGCTTTTTTAAACAATACACATTATATGTAGATAGCTGTCTTTTTACCACAAACACACACACACACAAATCAAAAACTATTATTCTTCCAAATTCCAAAAATCATGCTCATTTCTCAAATGTGAGATATTACTGCTATATAATTTATCATTTTAAAACAATGATAAGTACTGGAGCAACATTCACTTAAATTCTTCCAGGAGTCCTGTCTCTGGTTCCGAGTGCCTTCTGCTCTATCAGTTTACATCTATCCCTTCTCTAGTAGAAGAATGATCTGAATCAGATCTAAAGAAAGCAGTAGAGGAGACAGTCAGCTCCAAAGATCCTGAGGTAGCAGCTAGAACTGCCAACCACCTGGCATCAAACGAGACAGTCTGGAAGTTAAGGCCTTCATTAAATGTCTGATACGACTCATGAATGCAGGGATTCAACAGCGCCAGCCCCATTCACTGGATGGCTCAATTTTCTATACTGTCTGGGTCAACCATCAGTGGTGTACACAACTCTGAGAGCCACCTCTCGCTCAGCCTTCCAAATACTGGTTCCACTGTAAGCAGGAAAGAAAAAACGAAATGAGAATCAGATAGAGGGTGAAGAAGAAAAGAAACCACTATTCTGATTCTTTTTTTTTTTAATATTTATTTATTTGGCTGCATTAGGTCTTAGTTGGGGCTCAAGGGTTTAACTGCCCTGAAACATGTGCAATCTTCCCAGACCAGGGACTGAACCTGCAGCCCTCGCATTGCAAGGTGGATTCCCCACCACTGGGCCACCAAGAAAGTCCCTATTCTGATTCTTATAAATTAATTTTGAATCCTTGTTGGTTCATAGCTCACACTTATGACAGGTTTTAGAACTCAGACTCTCTTACCCTACTTACATACAACTTTTATCATATTTAAAAAATGAGACTAAAAAAAAAAAACTGCTTCCAAAGGAACCAGCACATGTGAACTTTTAACAATTTTGAATTTTTTTTTCAGTCTTATAATTTTACAACTGGTAACACACTTGTGTAAATTGGATATGGTATCTACATAAATAAGAAAGCAAGTAACTGAACTTCTTACCCAGTGTTTTCCGACTTCTTTCCACTGCTGTTCTTCGAGTTTGTTCAAACATTGCTTCCAAATCAAATGTGCGAGCTTTTTTTCCTAAAACAGGAGTAAGTAGCAGACTGTGAGTTTCTTGAACTAAGTTGGCCAATGTTCAATACTTACATACTGATGTATTAATAACCACTTAAAGTCTATCTAATTTATAGCACAGCTACCAAATAACCATAAAATATCAATGAAGAAAACGTTTACTGCCAGGGAATTTTTTTTTAAATATTTATTATTTATTTGGCTGCACTGGATCTAAGCTGTGGCACTCTGGATGTTTATTTGCAACATGCAGGATCTAGTGCCCTGACCAGGGATGCAACCCAGGCCCCCTGTATTGGGAGCTCAGAGTCTTAGCCACTGGATCACCAGGGAAGTCCCAACTCCCCAGGGAAACTTAATTACAATCTCATCACTAAATAACATTAACCAGCCAACTTTCTCATCCTCCTGTAATTTATCTAGACTCCACTCTTTGAAACTTCAACATGGGGTACTAGGCAGAATAGAGAATGTTCATATCATAATTCCTGAAACCTGTGAATACATTACATTTACAGGGACTATGTACATTAATTAAGGTTATAGACTCAAAGACTGAGAGATTATCCTGGCAAGCCCAGTCTAATCATAGAAGGTCTTACAAGAAAATGTAGAATAGATGCAGAATAGATATGGCAGAAGTCAGAGAGACTTGAGATGGATCGCAGTGCATTTGAAGATGAAAGGGGCAAGAAGACAAGCAATGCAGGTATCAGAAAGAGGTAAGAAACTCCCACTTGAAAGCCAGTAAGCAAACAGGGGTCTCAATCCTAAAACCACCAGGAACTGGCATTCTGATGACCTGGATCTGCTTGGAAGCAACGTTCTATTTGATTTTACTAGTTTTTTTTTTTTTTTTAAATTACTAATACCTATTCTGTGTTAGTTAGAATGTGGTAAAAATGCTTTCCTTACACACTGCTGCTGCTGCTAAGTCGCTTCAGTCGTGTCCGACTCTGTGCGACCCCATAGACGGCAGCCCACCAGGCTCCCCCGTCCCCGGGATTCTCCAGGCAAGAACACTGGAGCGGGTTGCCATTTCCTTCTCCAATGCATGAAAGTGAAAAGTGAAAGGGAAGTCGCTCAGTCGTGTCCAACTCTAGCGACCCCATGGACTGCAGCCTACCAGGCTCCTCCGTCCATGGGATTTTCCAGGCAAGAATACTGGAGGCAGGTGCCATTGCCTTCTCCGTTTCTTATACACTACTGATTGATATAAACTGAAAGCACCTTTCTGAAGAGCATTATGACAACAAATACCAAGAAGTTTTAAAAGCTATATACTCAATTTTTTGTTACTTTTTAATATCTATATATTTTATCAAAATAGTCCCTCCTGTAGAAATCTACCCTATGGAAGTATACATAAAACTCCTTTTACAAAAGGAGATAAAAGAATTATTTATAAAAATGTTTATTTCAGTATTACTGATAAAAGAAAAGAACTATGTGAGAGAAACCTTAAAATGTTACACATTATAGCACTTCTATCTACTATTCAACCCATCAGAAGACATGCTTTGGAAGAGCATTTTTATAAAATGGAAAAATCCTCAAAATATTACGAATTAAATTCCATATAATTAAGAATAAAATTGTACATACATACATATGATCTTAATGTTATTAATACACAACAGAAAAAAACTGGAAAGCAAACAAATTTTTATGCCTTGATTTTTAGCTCATGAAATTATGAATGATTTTACTTTCTTCCTTCTCATTTATTGGGTTATTTATATTAGGGAGAAAGCTATTAAAAGGAAATGCAACAAAAATAAGTAACATAATACTGTGTACAAAAATACGTACATAATACTACATTTCATGCAGAGATGGGCACAATAAAGGACAGAAATGGTATGGACCTAACAGAAGCAGAAGATATTAAGAAGAGGTGGCAAAAATACACAGAAAAACTATACAAAAAGCATCATCACAACCCAGATAATCACAGTGGTAAGATCACTCACTTAGAGCCAGACATCCTGGAATGAGAACTCAAGTGGGCCTTAGGAAGCATCACTATGAACAAAGCTAGTGGAGGTGATGGAGAAGGCAATGGCACCCCACTCCAGTACTGTTGCCTGGAAAATCCCATGGATGGAGGAGCCTGGTGGGCTGTAGTCCATGGGGTCGCTAACAGTCGGACCCGACTGAGCGACTTCCCTTTCACTTTTCACTTTGATGCATTGGAGAAGGAAATAGCAACCCACTCCAGTGTTCTTGCCTGGAGAATCCCAGGGACAGGGGAGCCTAGTGGGCTTCCGTCTATGGGGTCGCACAGAGTTGGACATGACTGAATTGACTGAGCAGCAGCAGCAGCAACAGTGGAGATGATGGAATTCCAGCTGAGCTATTTCAAATCCTAAAAGATGATGCTGTGAAAGTGTTCCACTCAATATGTCAGCAAATTTAGAAAACTCAGCAGTGCCCACAGGACTGGAAAAGGTCAGTTTTCATTCCAATCCCAAAGAAAGGCAATGCCAAAGAATGTTCGAACTACTGCACAATTGCACTCATCTCACATGCTAGTAAAGTTATGCTCAAAATTCTCCAAGCCAGGCTTCAACAGTATGTGAAGCGAGAAGTTCCAGATGTTCAAGCTGGTTTTAGAAAAGGCAGACGAACCAGAAATCAAATTACCAACATCCGCTGGATCATTGAAAAACCAAGAGTTCCAGAAAAACATCTATTTCTGCTTTATTGACTATGCCAAAGCCTTTGACTATGTGGACCACACCAAACTATGGCAAATTCTTCAAGAGATGGGAATACCAGACCACCTGATCTGCCTCTTGAGAAATCTGTATGCAGGTTAGGAAGCAACAGTTAGAACTGGATACGGAACAACAGACTGGTTCCAAATAGGGAAAGGAGTACATCAAGACTGTATGTTGTTACCCTGCTTATTTAACTTATATGCAGAGTACATCATGAGAAATGCTGGACTGGATGAAGCACAAGCTGGAATCAAGACTGCTGGGAGAAATACCAGTAACCTCAGATATGCAGATGACATAACCCTGATGGAAGAAATCAAAGAACTAAAGAGCCTCCTAATCAAAGTGAAAAAGTTGGCTTAAAATTCAACATTCAGAAAACTAAGATCATGGCATCTGGTCCCATTACTTCATGACAAACAGATGGTGGAACAGTAGAAACAGTGACAGACTTTATTTCGGGGGGGGCTCCAAAATCACTGCAGATGATGATTGCAGCCATGATATTAAAAGACACTTACACCTTGGAAGAAAAGTTTTGACAAACCTAGACATCGTATTAAAAAGCAGAGAGATTACTTTGCCAACAAAGGCCCATCCAGTCAAAGCCATGGTTTTTCCAATAGTCATGTAAGCTGAGCGCCAAAGAATTGATGCTTCTGAACTGTGGGGTTGGAAAAGACTCTTGAGAGTCCCTTGGACTGCAAGGAGATCCAACCAGTCCATTCTAAAGGAAACCAGTCCTGAACATTCACTGGAAGGACTGATGCTGAAGCTGAAACTCCAATACTTTGGCCACCTGATGTGAAAACTTACTCATTTGAAAAGACCCTGATGCTGGGAAAGATTGAAGGCAGGAGGAAAAGGTGATGACAGAATAAGATGGCTGGATGGCATCACCAACTCAATGGACGTGAGTTTGAGTAAACTCCAGGAGTTGGTGATGGACATGGAGGCCTGGCATGCTGCAGTCCATGGGGTCAAAAAGAGTCGGACACGACTGACTGCACTGAACTGAATACTACAGAAGCATACAGCACTTTTGTAGACATGACCTCCTAGGAGATAATAAATATGTCGTTCAAGACATTAACCAAATAAATGAATGTATGAACGAACAAACAAGAGACTCCAAAGTGAAGACTTCGGAGTAGGAAAGAAGACTAACCTACAAAGACCCACTGTATAGCACAGGGAACTATATTCAACAGTTTTCAATACCTTATAAGGGAAAAGAATATATTAATATGTATGTGTGTGTGTAAATGAATCACTGCGCTGTACACCTGAAATTAACATGACATTATAAATCAACTATATTTCCCCTTAGCTCAATTGGTAAAGAATCTGCCTGCAATGCAGGAGACCTGGGTTCCATCCCTGGGTTGGGAAGATCCCCTGGAAAAGGAAATGGCAACCCACTCCAGTATTCTTGTCTGGAGAATCCCATGAACAGAGGAGGCTGGTGGCCTACAGCCCATGGTGTCACAAGAGCCAGACAGGACTTTGCGACCAAACCACCAATACTTCAACAAAATAAGAGATTTAACTATTATAACATCACTTAATAGCCCACTTGATGCCAAAAGGGCCATCTTATTACAGACCAAAATCAGTGGTTGGCTCTTATCCTCAGGACGCAGAGAAACAACTCTCTCCATTAACTAACACCTTCCACCTCGTGGGTCAGGCAGCAATCTTTTTTTTCACTAACCGTCCCGTAAAAAGTGTCACCTGGGCTGGTCTCAGGAGACAGAGAGGAGTTAGAAAACAGATGGGGGAAGAGTGTGACTTGAAAATTGCAAGATACCCACACTAGAGCTAAAAGTATTAATAAAGAGGACTAGGCACAGCGGAACGTCGGAACACAAGGGACAGCTCGGATGTCTCTCCCAACCTGCGACTCTTAAAACCTCTGCAAAAGGAGACCATGTCTAGGGCAGTCACTCACCGAACCCCGTGAAGCCCATGGTGACCGCCAGCTGCGGGTCTGGTCCCGAGGCGTCTGAGCCTGTCATTTGAGAAAGAGAAAAGGGAAAAGGCCTTGTCAGAGGGCGAAACCAGCGCCGCCCGCCCTGCCCGACCCATCCTACAGGTGCTCGCCTCACTGAACCCACCATCGCTGGGCCCCGGGCGCTCCATGCTCGGCCACCCTCCAAGAAACCAGCAACAACCGCAGCACAAAACAGCTGCCGAAGACCCGGCAAACCGGGCAGGAAGTAACGCCTTCAAGCGTCAGCGTCGCCGCCAAGGCCAAGAGAGGCGCCTTGCGCGGAGGGACACAGGCCTCCCTGGGCTGCGCCGCCCTAGCGGGCTGGCGAGGTATAGGCGCCACAGAGCCGGGTGTCCAATTAAACCCGTTATAAAGGGATTATCTGGGGTTTCTATGAACTCTTTTTACTTCCTAAAATGCATTTACCGACCAAGTGACACTTAATCCTCAGAATTCTAAAGTGAAAGTTAAGTCGTGTCCGATTCTTTGTGACCCCATGGACTGTAGCCTACCAGTCTCCTCCATCCGTGGGATTCTCCAGGCAAGAGTACTGGAAGGGGTTGCCATTTCCTTCTCCGCCGGATCTTCCCGACCCAGGGATCGAACCCGGGTCTCCCGCATCCTAGGCAGACGCTTTAACCTCTGAGCCACCAGAATGGCTTCAAACTTCACATCACAACTAACCTTTAAGGAGATCAAATTTTTCATAAAATGTGTTCTTTACAGTAACAAGGATTAGACATTATTCTTTTAAGTAAGTTACTTTTAAATTTCTAATTTTTATTTATTTGGCTGCCCTGGGTCTTCTAGTTGTGGCATGTGCAGTCTTTAGTGTGGCATGCAGGATGAACGCTTATTGAGTTGGTGCAAATATAACTGTGATTTGGGACCATGAATTTGAAATCATAACTAGGCTCTAACACATCTTTATAATCAAAATAAGAACAATTACAATCTACACATTTTTGCCAATGAGAAATAAATCCCTTTGTTGTTCAGTCGCTAAGTCTTGTCCGACTCTTTGCAAGCCTATGAACTGCAGGACTCCAAGCTTCCCTGTACTTTACCATCTCCTGGAGTTTGCTCAAACTCGTGTCCATTTAGCTATCCAACCATCTCATCCTCTGTTGCCCCCTTTTCCTCCTGCTCTCAATCTTCCCCATAACTGCAACCAGGAAATTAAAAGATACTTGCTCCTTGGAAGAAAAGCTATGACGAACTTAGACATCATATTGAAAAGCAGAGACATCACTTTGCTGACAAAGGTCCGTCTAGTCAAAGTTATGGTTTTTCCAGTAGTCATGTATGGATGTGCGAGTTGGACCAGGAGGAACGGTGAGCACCAAAGTATTGATGCTTTCAAACTGCAGTGTTGGAAAATACTCTAGAAAGTCACTTGGACTGCAAGGAGATCAAACCAGTCAATCCTAAAGGAAATCAACCCTGAATATTCATTGGAAAGACTGATGCTGAAGTTGAGCTCCAATAATTTGGCCACCTGATGCAAAAAGCGGACTTATTGGGAAAGACCCAGTAACACTGTTCAAAAGCATCAGTTTCAGCACTCAGCTTTCTTTATGGTCCAACTCTCACATGCTTACATGACTACTGGAAAAACCATAGCTTTGACTAGACGGACCTTAGCTGGCAAAGTTATTTTTAATATGCTGTCTAGGTCTGTTATAGCTTTTTTCCAAGGATCAAGCATTTTAATTTCCTGGTTGCAGTCACCTTCCAAAACTACTTTGGAGCCCAAGAAAATAAAGAATAAAGAAAATAAAGAAACAATGTTTCCATCGTTTCCCCATCTATTTGCCATGAAGTGATGGGACCAGATGCCATGATCTTAGTTTTATTGAATGTTGAGTTTTAAGTCAGTTTTTTCTCTCTCCTCTTGCACCTTGATCAAGAGGCTGTTTAGTTCCTCTTCACTTTCTGCCATAAGAATAGTGTCATCTGCATATCTGAGGTTATTGATACTTCTCCCAGCAATCTTGATGCCAGCTTTTGCTTCGTTCAGCCCACAACATTTGTCATGATGTACTGACCTGCCTCTTGAGAAACCTATATGCAGGTCAGGAAGCAACAGTTAGAACTGGACATGGAACAACAGAGTGGTTCCAAATAGGAAAAGGAGTACATCAAGGCTGTATACTGTCACCTTGCTTATTTAACTTATATGCAGAGTATATCATGAGAAACGCTGGGCTAGAAGAAGCACAAGCTGGAATCAAGATTGCCGGGAGAAATATCAATAACCTCAGATATGCCTCAGATGACACCACCCTTATGGCACAAAGTGAAGAGGAACTAAAAAGCCTCTTGCTGAAAGTGAAAGAGGAGAGTGAAGAAGCTGGCTTAAAGCTCAACATTCAGAAAATGAAGATCATGGCATCAGGTCCCATCACTTCATGGGAAATAGATGGGGAAACAGTGGAAACAGTGGCAGACTTTATTTTGGGGGGCTCCAAAATCACTGCAGACGGTGACTGCAGCCATGAAATTAAAAGACGCTTACTCCTTGGAAGGAAAGTTATGACCAACCTAGATAGCATATTGAAAAGCAGAGACAGTACTTTGCCAACAAAGGTCCATCTAGTGAAGGCTATGTTTTTTTCCAGTGGTCATGTATGGATGTGAGAGTTGGACTGTGAATAAAGCTGAGCGCCGACGAATTGATGCTTTTGAACTGTGGTGTTGGAGAAGATTCTAAAGAGTCCCTTGGACTGCAAGGAGATCCAACCAGTCCATCCTGAAGGAGATCAGCCCTGGGATTTCTTTGGAAGGAATGATGCTAAAGCTGAAACTCCAGTACTTTGGCCACCTCATGTGAAGAGTTGACTCATTGGAAAAGACTCTGATGCTGGGAGGGATTGGGGGCAGGAGGAGAAGGGGACGACAGAGGATGAGACGGCTGGATGGCATCACTGACTCGATGGACATGAGTCTGAGTGAACTCCGGGAGTTGGTAATGGACAGGGAGGCCTGGCGTGCTGCAAGTCATGGGGTCACAAAGAGTGGGACATGACTGAGCGACTGAACTCAACTGACTCTGCATAGAAGTTAAATAAGCAGGGTGACAATATATAGCTTTGACACGCTCCTTCCCAATTTGGAACCAGTCCATTGTTCCATGTTCAGTTCTAACTGTTGCTTCTCGACCTGCAAACAGGTTTCTCAGGAGGCAGGTAAGGTGGGCTGGTAATCCCATCACTTTGTGATCCACACAGTCAAAGGCTTTAGTGTAGTCAATGCAGCAGAAGTGTTTTTCTGGAATTCCCTTGTTTTTTCTATGATCCAACTGGATGTTGGCAATTTGATCTCTGGTTCCTCTGCCTTTTCTAAATCCAGCTTTTACATCTAGAGGTTCTCAGTTCACATACTGTTGAAGCCTGCTTCTGCTGCTGCTAAGTCGCTTCAGTCATGTCCCACTCTGTGCGACCCCATAGACAGAAGCCACTGGAGTGGGTTGCCATTTCCTTCTCCAATGCTTGAAGGATTTTGAGCATTACTTTGCTAGCGTGGGAAATGAGTGCAACTATGCAGTACTTTGAACATTCTTTGGGATTGGAATGAAAACTGACATTTTTCCAGTCCTGTGGCCACTGCTGAGTTTTCCAAATTTGCTGGCATATTGAGTGCAGCACTTTTACAGCATCATCTTTTAGGATTTGAAATGGCTCCGCTGGCATTCCATCAGCTCCACAAGCTTTGTTCATAGTGATGCTTCCTAAGGCCCACTTGACTTCACATTCCAGGATGTCTGACTCTAGGTGAGTGATTACACCACTGTGGTCATCTGGATCAGTAAGACCTTTTTAATATAGTTCTTTTGTGTATTCTTGCCACCTCTTCTTAATATCTTCTGCTTCTGTTAGGTCCATACAGGTTCTGTCCTTCATTGTGCCCATCTTTGTATGAAATGTTCCCTTGCTATCTGTAATTTTCTTGAAGACATCTCTAGTCTTTCCCATTCTATTGTTTTCCTCCATTTCTTGGCATAGTTCAGTTATGAGGGCTTTTTTCTCTCTCCTTGCTATTCTTTGGCATTCTATATTCAGATGGGTTTATTTTTCCTTTTCTACCCTTCTACTTCAGTTACTACATATTCTATAGAAAACAAAGTGATACACTCAGGCTTTTTGCCTCTGTGTCCTTGCATGAGGACAGGAGAGTTTCCATCAGAACACGAACGTTGTTTCAGTTTGATATTCCCAGCACAGGTATGCCTGATGCAAATTAAGAATCCCACAACATCTGATGACATGTTGGGTGTATGTGTTACTCGCCCCATCTTCCCAGCACAGGTATGCCTGATGCAAATTAAGAATCCCACAACATCTGATGACATGTTGGGTGTATGTGTTACTCGCCCCATCGTGTCAGACTCTTTGCGACCCCATTTACTGTAGCCAGTCAGGCTCCTCTGTGCGTTGGATTCTCCAAGCAAGAATAATGGAGTGGGTTGCCATTTCCTTCCCCAGCAATCCAGGGATCGAACCCAGGTCTCCTGCATTGCAGCCGGATGCTTTACCATCTGAGCTACTAGGAAAGCATGTTGGGTGGCCTATTCTATACCAGTCCTTCTACTATGCGCTGGGGATGAAACAGTGAATTAGAATCATCTGCTTCCCCTCTGCAATGAGAAATAAAACAAGGCATTAGATCTCTGCACCCAGTTAAGATTTCGTAAACATAAATTTTCACTGTGCTGCTGCTGCTGCTAAGTCGCTTCAGTCGTGTCCGACTCTGTGCGACCCCATAGACGGCAGCCCACCAGGCTCCCCCGTCCCTGGGATTCTCCAGGCAAGAACACTGGAGTGGGTGGCCATTTCCTTCTCCAGTGCATGAAAGTGAAAAGTGAAAGTGAAGTCGGTCAGTCAGGTCCGACTCTTAGCGACCCCATGGACTACAGCCTACCAGGCTCCTCCGTCCGTGGGATTTTCCAGGCAAGAGTACTGGAGTGGGGTGCCATTGCCTTCTCCTAAACGTACCACAAAATCAACTGGTGGCGACACGGAACTAGAAAGCCTGATTTACACCGATATTTTGGTTTACGTGTCAACTTTTTCTGTTACCAATTCCTATACACTCTCAGAAGTTATTTGGTAGTGCAGTCGCTCTTTGCAGACTCTTTGCGACCCCATGGACTGTAGCCTACCAGGCTCCTCCGTCCACGGGATTTTCCAGGCAAGAGTAGTGGAGTGGGTTGCCATTTCCTTCTCCAGGGGAATCTTCCCAACCCAGGGATCGAACCCGCATTATAGGCAGACGCTTTTACCGTCTGAGCCACCAGGGAAGTCCGAAGTTACTTGGAGCATCAAACAAATTGACACGAGACTCAAATAGGTGCTGTTGCGGGTTTCCGCTACCCGAAGCTCGAGGCACCCGGATCCAAGCGCGCGCTGAACCCACCAGAACACGAGCAAGTCTGCGCAATACCCGCAGTAACCGGCTCCCACTCACCCGGCCCCTCCACCCCTCCTTCCTCTCCACCCCTACAGACCCCCGTCCCGTCCCTCCCCTTCCCTTGGCCCCACCCCTTTTCCCTTCCACCTCCGTCTCTCCCTTCCTCCAAGACAACACCGACTTCCCCACCCCTCCCCAAACAGCCACCTCCCTCTCACTTAGCTCCACCCCTAACGTCCACCCCCTCAAGTTCCCCTTCCCAGCTGCCAAATTAGATGCAAGCTTCAAATTCCCCACCCGATGAACCGGAAGTGCGTCATGCAGTGGCGCCGGGGCCCTCCTTTGGCGCGCGCGCTCTAAGCTTTGGGCTTGAGCTAGCGTCTTGGGTTTTGTCTTATTTCTCCTTGCTTTTTGACTTTCTCCGGTCGCTGTTGTCTTCGATTTTGGATATGCCGTCTTCTTTGCTGGGGTCGGCGATGCCGGCCTCCACGTCGGCCGCAGCCCTGCAGGAAGCTTTGGAAAATGCGGGGCGGCTCATCGACCGTCAGTTGCAAGAAGACCGCATGTACCCGGACCTTTCCGAGCTGCTCATGGTGTCTGCTCCAAGTGAGTGATCGTTGCCCAGTTGGTGACTGTTTCTCAACCCAAAGGACTCTCATCTGACTCCATAAATAGGTCTCATCCCCAGGGTGAATGGACGAAGACATCCTGAGAATTTAGGGCGCTCGTGTGGGTTGCCATTCCCTTCTCCAGGGGATCTTCCCAACCCAGGACTCAAACCTGGGTCTCCCTCATTGCAGACAGACTCAGTACCGTCTGAGCCACAAGAGAAGCCCTAAAGGGGAAAAGAGCCCATTTTCTATTTTTTCCTTCTCTCACCCTTCATCACAGGCAATTGAGAGGCTGGGAATGAGGAGCAAGCCCCCATTTGAGGCAGAAAGAGGCAAATATTTTAACCTTAATGAGCTTCTCACTACCTCCAGGTGTTTATCGCTAAGACTGGATGAGGAGGATCACCTGATCCAAGTTTCATCTTTGTTAATATCTCGTGTTACTATCGGAGTAAAACCGAAGAGTAAACGAAGTTAATTTGGAAATTTACTATGTTCGCTGA
This sequence comes from Bos indicus x Bos taurus, assembly GCF_003369695.1. Taxonomy (NCBI): domain Eukaryota; kingdom Metazoa; phylum Chordata; class Mammalia; order Artiodactyla; family Bovidae; genus Bos; species Bos indicus x Bos taurus. Next base: position 36,763,691 of record NC_040095.1, read on the forward strand.
AAGATATGCCTTGTTATGTGTAGCGTTACTGTAATATGAAATGCTGAAGGGTATGAAAAAGAACTACAAGCGGAATGAAGGAAGGGAACAGGGAAACAAATGATGATGGGTTAACAGGGAGGGTAGGGCAGATTTTGTGCCAACAAAAGACAGGTGTCAGTACAATATTCTGTTTAATGGTTTTAAATTAAGGTCAGGCTCCTCATAGCACATAGAATCACACAAGTTGCTAGAAAAGAAGTGACCCCTGTGTGAGGTGGAAATTGGAGAAAAGTTGAGGAGAGTAAATAAGAAAAGCACAAGGTTTTGGCAAGCATGAACCAAGATATTTTAAGCAGGATGATTCCCAGGTGGCTCAGTGGTGAAGAATCCACCTGCCAGTGCAGGAGATGAGGGTTTGATCTCTGGATTGGGCAGATCCTCTGGAGAAGGAAATAGCCACCGGCTACAGTGCTCTTGCTTGAGAAATCCCATGGACAGAGGAGCCTGGCAGGCTACAGTCAATGGGGTTAACAAAGGAGACAGACCTGGCTTAGCAACTAAACGACGACAGTATTTGCAATGTAAACCTAAAAGACAGCTCCTGCAGTTTAATAAAATTCATTGACTTAAAATCAGAGAAAAGACAGGAACAAAGCAAGGAGTATTTATTCCTGACAGCTACTCACCCGTGGGCTTGTCTTGTAAGAACTGAGTGACCTGTTAGCAGCTCTCATTTTGAACAGCACCACTCCCTTTGACCTCCTTATTTCTGAAAGCAAACTGAAAACAGTCCATATCTTCTGTCTTCTCTTCATATCTCACCCCAGTTCAACCTGTCCACCTTTACATACAGCTGCCTCGCTAACCAAATCTTTTCCTTCTTCCATCCTATTCTTTACATCCTTGTTCCAGTTACACTGAATTTAACACGTTTACTATAACAAGAGACCCCCCTCTTTGATTTTTCATGTATTCGTCTTCATTTCTAGAATGTTCTTCTTTGCCTAATAAGCTGTTCTTCCAGGCTCCATTAAATATCACTTTCTTTCTGTAGGCTTTCGTGATTCCATTGTTTTCCCACTGCCATTTAACAAGCACAGTGTTCTACAGGAAATGTATAGCTGAGTCCCTTCACTGTTCACCTGAAGCTATCACAACCTTGTTAATTGGCTACACCCCAATTACAAAATGTTTTTGGTGTTCAAAAAAAAAAAAACTTTTTAAATTAAAAAATAGTGAAGTGTCTCCAAAAATTATATTTTAATATTAAATAGAATGTCTGCAATTTGCTTCAAAAAATACGTTAGGGAAGAAGTGGATAGGACTGATATATATAAAACATGAGACGGCACATTACTGGTAATTTTTGAAGCTGGATACTCAATACATAGGGATTGACTGAATTTGTTCTCTAGTTGTATAACTTTTTAAATTTTTCATAAAATTGTTTTGTATGTCATTTTCCCCCAACATCTTTGTACTTTAGAGAGGCAGAAAATAGATGATTAGTTAGATCTAAAACACCTTGTTCAGGACTAGGAGGGACTAGACCATCCCATTCTTGCCCTTAGTGTCTAGGCTTTAGCGGAAGAGAAAAGTTGCCAGTTGAGAACACTTTATAGAGTAGTCTGATTCCTCTCCACCCTCCCCAATAAAATACTGCTTTTGTGGTATTACAGACATACCTCATTTTATTGCTGTTTGTTTTATTACACTTTGCAGATACCGGATTTTTGTTTTTGTGTTTTTACAATTGGTTTGTGACAACTCTGCCTTAATCAGATGATGGTTAGCATTTTTTAGTAATAGAGTATTTTTAAGTTATGGTGTATACATTTTTTTTTTTTTTTAACAATACTGTCACATGCTTCAGCTTCAGTATAGTGTAAACATAACTTACATGCACTGGAAAATCAAAAAAAATTTATGAGACTCGCCTTCTGGGGATGTTCATTTTATTGCAGTGGTCTGGAACCAAACCCACAACATTTCTGAAGTGTGCCTGTATTGGTGAAGGGGGTGGGGCTTCCCAGGTGGCTCAGTGGATAAAAAATCCACCTGCAATGACAGGAGACTTGGGTTCGATTTCTTGGTTGGGAAGATCCCCTGGAGGAAGGCATGACAACCCACTCCAGTATTCTTGCAGGGAGAATCCCATGGACAGAGGATCCTGGCACGTTACAGTCTATGGGGTTACAGAGTCAGATGCAGCTGAGCATGCACGCATGAGGGGATGGGGGAATGTGTGATGGGAAAAGGCATGGGTTGTTTTTAAGTGGGAAAGGAAATGCTGTTTTTTCCTCAGTCAGTATTTTGTTTGTCCACAGTTGTTTTTATCTCTAAAGCAGTTTTATGATTTTTTTCCCATTTCAGATTAGTAAAATAATAGAAAAACACTATAAATTATTGAACTAACCATTTCTTTTCTTGCGGAGACAAGTCTTTGTTAAAGCCTTTTCAGTGTTGAAACCAGGAATTGCACCCCATCTCAACACTAGAATTCCTCAGGCCTCCTTTGTGTCAGATCAGAACTTCTTTTTTCTCTATATGCCTTTAGAACCACCAGGCACACAAGTTTATTTTTGTAGCCTGCAGTACTTCTGCTTGCCCATTTGATGCCCAGGACATGGTTATTTTAAATAAATGCTTTGTTTCTCATTTTATTTTTTGTAGATAATCCCACTGTTTCTGGCATGTCAGATATGGATTATCCCCTGCAAGGACCTGGCTTGCTGTCAGTACCCAACCTTCCAGACATCAGTTCCATCCGAAGAGTTCCTCTCCCACCTGAACTTGTTGAACAGTTTGGACGTATCCTGTTCCTTTGTGTTAACTATTTAAAATATTTAAAACTTAGTGTTTTCATTATTACAGTATTTGTTTTGTGTCTAATTAGTGTTTTGTGTACAAGTTCATGTAAGGATTTTATTTAAAATACTTTTAAGTACATGGGTAGTTTGCCATGTGCCTAGAAAATTTCATAATAAAATTGAATGTTGAAAATTGAGTCATATTTTAATTGTTCAGGGACATTGAGGAGAGTGAATTGTTTACAATTAATTCTGCATTTTTGAATGACGTATGGTAAGGTGATACTTTCCTATTAAGTAGGGTGGGGAAAGGAAGTTTTTCCTACCATGCTTTTTCAGTTCAAAGGCCGATGGTTTTTTTTTTCCCCCCTATTTTAACATTTAAAACTGGGAAGTGGCTCTGAAAATATTTAAGCAAAAAATTCTAGGTATTTCCTTCTGAAAATACCCCCCAAAAAGTTTTTGGTGTGTTTTCACACTTACGGGTGTCTTAGTTTATTAGTGATTGCATTTCCAAGGATTGCAATAAAAATCTACACCTAAGGGTATAAGAAACTGAAGTACTAATGCCCTCTTCATAGACTGAGAAGTTAGAGGAGATTTCTTATCTTCTAAAAGTAAGATTTTATTTGCTTTTCTTAAAGTGTGGCATACCCTATAAAAGGACTATAGAGGTATTTGCTAGGAAGCTTTTATAAAAATCAATCTGTAACTCTCATGATTAAGACATCAAGATCCTATATGAAAAATTTAAGACTTTCAAAACTATGTTAATCTATTGAGGGTGAAAGGGTTTCATGCTTCAATATAATGTGACATAGAAAAGAAATGGAAAACTTTGGAAAATGTAAAAATAAATAGAAAAATCAATATAAATAAATAAGTAAATAGAGTAAAATCTAATTGATATTTTCCCTTTAATTTTCATTGTCTCTTTGAGACTTTGTAAAATAGTGTTACTAAATACATAATACATCTTATCTTTCACTCTTCTCTTGCATAGTTTCTTAATATTCTTTAATCCTCTGTTAATACAAGAAATATTTCCTTTAATTAGAAAATGATTTTGTTTTCACAGTTGTTTAATTGTCATATAATTACATAAATCTTGGTCTATTTTTCAGTTTCTATGAGGATTATATATAGATTATCACCTAGCTATGACTTTAGCTTACCAAGTGGTTTTTGTTTTTATCACTCTCTCATACAGTTGGAAAAACTGGTCCAGTAAAACAGTGTTAAATGTCAGCTCAGTATTACTCAGAATCAAGATTTTTTTTTTAAGTTAGTAATGGCAAAAACATTACATTTGTTATTTTGTGTATATTTTAAATGGTTAGGTAGCCTATTTAGAAACAATAAATTGTAAGTGTTTTGGTCATACACTATGGCTTTCATTAAACTCTTTGGAAATAAAGATGTTTCATTTGCTCTTTCTACTGAAGAATGAATAGGTCATGGTTTTTTAATTATGTGGTTTTATATGATTTTTTAAAAAATCTTTTGAAACAAGTTTAAGGAAGAGGGGTTGAAATCATTCTGCCTTACATCCATACCACCTCAGACATGCAGTGTAACTGCATGATGGGCGTGTTCCCTCCCATCAGTAGAGCTTGGCTCACCATCGACAGTGACATATTCATGTGGAACTACGAAGATGGGTATGTATTTATGGCTGGTTTGCTTTAGCATGATTAGATTTAAATTATCTTTCTTGTAACAAGTAGTCTACTCATTAGAAGCTGCCTGGCTTATCTTTCATCCAAGTCAGTACTTCTCAGTATACATACTCCCTGGGGATGGGGTTAAAATGTGGATTATGTTATGGTCATTCTGAGGAAGACCTAGGGACCTGCATGTAACAAACTCCCAGGTGATGCTGGGGATCCGGGTACCACTCTGAGTAGGAGTCTGTTTCCCAAACTGATACCCTGTAGTAAAGAGAGTCTATCAGTGATTCTTTGAGAGATAGTATGACTTCCTTTTTTTTTTTTTGATTTGACATTTTGAAAGACCTGTTTTCCCTGCATATCTATGTGGAGTGGCAGGTTGTTAGTTTATCTTAGCAGTGTGTTGTTATTCTGTGGGCTTGACCTTGTGTAAATTAAATGTATATAAAAGGGTCTGAGTGAAGGCCCAAAGCATTCTTGATTAAAGTTTATTGATCTGCTGCATTTTTTTTTGGCTGTGCTGGGTCTATTGCTTCAAGGGCCTTTTCTTTAGTTGCGAGGAACAGGGCCTTCTTTAGTTACGGTATGCGGGCTTCTCATTGCAGTGGCTCCTCTTGTTGCAGAGCAGGGGCTCTGGTGCATGCGGGCTGCAGTAGTTGCCACTCCCAGGCTCAGAGCACAGGCTCAATCATTGTGGCGCTTGGGCTTTGTTGCTCCATGTGTCTCCTGCATTGGCTGATGGATTCTTTACCACTGAGCCACCAGGAAAGCCCTGATCTGATGGTTTTACTCTTGGCTATTTGGAAAAAATTTTTGTCTTCCGTTTCTCCATCACATTATCTTTAGGTGAGGGGCGAGATAACTAGAGAAAGTTCTGTATATATAGTTGTTACTCTTGCTCCTAAGTAATTAATGTACTTGTTAGAAACACACATACAGTCTCATTGAATCAAAACTGATACTACTTGAGAACTTGAAAGTTAACCAATTTTGTTGGCTGGGGTTTTTTTTTTTTTTTTCTTCTTTAAACTTTTCCTAGCTATTTTTATTGTTGAAATGGTATATGTCATAATAGCAGTGATATAATATTGTGATTATTCTTCATGTATCATGCACGTTGCCCCAGTTTGCTGTATTACACATATGTATTCATTTTTGCACTAAAGAATAGAACCTTTTAATTTAGGCATTGATCTCTTCAAGAAAACCTAAAAAAAAAAATTACGAAATATATAGATGTGAGAATAATTTAGTTAAAGAGGGTTTCCATGTTAATGAAAATTTTTATATTTCTGTTGGCATCTAACATACCCATTTAACAGCTACATTGAGCTTATCATGGATCAGAGGCCATTGAGTGCTTGAACAGTATTGAATAAGATAAGCGTAGTCCCTGCCCATGTGGAAAGTCTGGTTCAGCCTTACTGTGTATTCTTCTGAGAGGGTCTTCTTGGACCTGCCACAGCAGTGGATTGCTGTCACTGGAGACTTGCAAACCTGGGGAGGATATTTGGAGTGGAAACCAGCATTCCCCCTTTTCATGGTTTATGTGTAGCTTTAAGCAGACCTTGTGCCTCGCTCTTGACACTGAAACAGTTCTGTTTGCTGGTTCTATAGTCTTTTTTGTGTATGTATATATTCTACAGTTTTAAAGAGTAGTATAAGATAAAAGCTTTTCTGTATGTATAACATGTTTTCCTTCTAATATCGACAGAGGAGACCTTGCCTATTTTGATGGGCTTAGTGAGACTATTCTTGCTGTGGGGCTTGTGAAACCAAAACCTGGTAAGAATTAAAAATAGAAAGATGAAATTATGTTTGTATATCCATGGATTCCAAATATTTTAGGACTGTTGGAGATCATATTTTAGGTACTAAATTTCCTGTTGAAGTTTTGTTCTGAATTTTAATTAGAAATATAAAAAGTGATTAGGAATATTTAACAGTTTACTCACTATAGTATAAGTGAGTCTGCCTTCAAAATTGTTAAATTCTTGAATTTTATCTTGCTTTTTATTAGTCTTTCTTGATTTACCTGAAGTTTCTTGCATTATACATTTTCCAATAATTCCTGAATATAATGTAAAAACCATTTTTAGTCTGTGTGTTTTCTTAGTCCCGGTAGCCCATGGACATGAGAACAGAGTACAGAATAAATCCTAAGAGAATTCACAAGCATTGTATAACCTAAAACAGATTTCATCTTCAGTACGCTAGGTGTTTAATCATGGCTACTGACAAGCAGAATTGATTGATTTAAATTTAATATACATCTCTTTAAAATACATCTCCCTATAGAAGGAAATAATAGATGAGATTCACTTGTTTACAAGACCTTAGTAGGAATTTTTGAAGTGTAGTCATTTGAAATATAGCCATTTTGAAATTATACTAATTCACATAAATATAAACGTGCAGTTTTATGCACTGTTTTTATGTGATTGCATTGGACATATATTTCCCTTACATAGAATTTTATAGCAGCCTTTACTGTGCTGTATGTTTCTGTATTTTGTTTCTTCATTGAAGAGCTTGTTCATATGAAAGTCAATAGCTGTTCCTGCCCGCTATCATAATAAATACTAATTGTCCATCTTAAATAGTTAAACTTTGTTCTCCTCAAAAGTAATTTTCAGTACAAAATTGAAATGGGAGGTCTTTGATAGGACAATAAAGGTGTTATCTTTGATAAATTTTCATAAATGTCAAGCTCCTTTAAGTCAAATTCTGAAATATTGGGTATATTTTGAAGTCATTTAGTAAAATGTCTGTCCTTCAGCTTTATTGATGTGAATCTTGAAACACAAAATTGTGACCTTTGTCCCGCTTGGTATTCATCAGTGAAAGTAAAACCAAGTGATGGTAGAAGCTTTGTTATGTTTTCTGACATTTAATACCCAAATGAATACATACAAAAAGATGTCCATTATCATAAGATACATTTGCTTTTATTCTTATCCGTGACACACTAATTTCTGGATATTATAGTATGGAGTACATGTACCATTTCATACCACTCCAGACTTTTAAAATTTAAAATTTAAACAGAAGTTTAGCATGAATTAACATTTTAATATTTTGTACTTGGTTTACTGCCTTCTCTGAATCTGTGAATTTATCTGGCTGTGATCCTGAAACTTATTTCATCTATAAACTCATTTCTGTGTCTGTGAGTTTGACTATTCCATGAACTTCATATGGGTGGAATTATGTAGTATTATCTTTTTGTGACTGGCTTGTTTCACTTAGTATGATGTCCTCAAGGTTCATGACTATTGGAGCATATGTCAGAATCTCCTTTTTAAGGCCTAGTAATATTCCACTATATATTACATACTACATTTTGTTTACCCATTTATCAATTGACAGTAACTTGAGTTGTTTCTACCATTTGGGTTTTGTGAATAGGATTATGAACATGAATATAGAAGTGAAGTTTAATTTTAATAAACCTAAACTGTTTTATAATGTAACCCTCATTTAAATATCATTAAATGCTATAGTATTTGTTTCAAGTTTTTTTTTTAACTTCTATTTGCTTATTTAAATGAACGCAGTAATGTTTTAACATCAACATTAAATTAGGTTGACACTTTTCATATACCAGTTAATCTATTGTGTTATTTTGTCACTGAGTTGTGTCCAATTCTTTGCTCATATTAAAAGTGACCATATTCTGTTAATACTTAAATGTTGGGTATTTTCCAGAAAATAGAGCCTAACTCATGTTTACTTTATCTTAGGCATCTTCCAACCTCACGTACGACACCTCCTGGTTTTGGCAACCCCTGTGGATATAGTGATTCTTGGACTCAGCTATACTAATTTGCAAACAGGTATAGCAACTCACATGTTGTGTTTTTTTAAATAAAAATATGTTGCCCAATTTAATATTATAATTGAAAATTATTTTTTTTCAGTAAGTTAACTTTCTGAGCTCTTTGCTCTTAGGAAAATAATACTTTCCTATAGATATAATATCTTTCAGATTAGTAACTCCACAAAAGAATTATTTTGGATTATTTGCCATGTTAATGTACCTTTCTAAAATGTCCAATGTAAAACAAGGGTAATAGAAAAGAAATAGTTGCCACTAGTAATTTTTCAATAATGCCTTCAATGTCTTTTTTTTTTTTTTTTTTAAGTGGCCATTTTAACATACGGAACACAGAAATATACATTATTCTTTCCCTTAAAGTAAGATGCTATCAATCAATTTATTGCAAAAACATTCAGTGGTTTCTTTTGCATTCTAGTACCATTTTAGGTAAGATAATATTGAATTTCGGAGACTCCAATGAATGAATATTGGGAGGGTAAGAGATTAAAAAAAATAATTAATGATTATTACTGCCATATCCCTAGGCTTTTTTTTTTTTTGCAAAATTTAATACTTTGGTTTAGTTTTTTTGTTTGATGTTTTACTATGTTTTCTATATATATGCTATATATTTTATATATGTTATACATACATACTGAAGATTCTATTTTAACATGAATTATAAAATTGTTTATAGCAGACTATAGTAATTTTAAAATGTACATTTTACATACATTTTTGAAATTTTTTAGCATATCATGAATTCAGTAAGAACATCAATTCTGAAGACAATACACTGATTGTGTTAAACTTTTAAAGAGTTAGTAAAGTGATTCCTATATTCTTCCTTTTAGGTTCAGGAGTTCTCAATGACAGTATGTGTGGTGGAATGCAGTTGCTTCCAGATCCCTTATATTCTCTTCCTACTGATAATACTTACCTTTTAACAATAACTTCCACCGATAATGGCAGAATTTTCTTGGCTGGAAAGGATGGCTGTTTATATGAAGTAGCATATCAAGTAAGTATGGCATTTATAAACATTTTTTTTTCCTCCCTCTTGATGGGGTATGGATTGGTAAGTTTTTGTCTTTATTTTCTAATTATATAAGTACATTAATATATTCTTATGGAAAGTGGTCAAACATACAGTTTAAGTTGTAGTCCTTCATGGCTACACTATACTTATAAAACCCAGTCCTCTCCCCAGAGGTAACAGCCATTATTGATTCTTTATATGTTTTTGTAGAACATGATATAAAACATCTTTGAGTACTGGAGTGGGTTGGCATTGCCTTCTCTGTTTGAATACCTATAAATATGTTTTTAAATATCTATGCGTATGTATTTGTGTGTGTGTATACTTATATATAAACATATAGTGTACTTCTGTGTATGTTTTTACTTGGATTATTGCTTATGTTTTGTTTCCTAATTGACATTTTTCTTTTTTTCTTTGTTGTTTTTTTTGCCAAGTCACATGGCTTGCAGGATCTTAGTTCCCCAGTCAGGGATTGAAACCAACCCCAGCAGTGAAAGTGCCCGAGTTCTAACTACTGCCCTGGGAATTCCCCATAATTGGCTTTTTTAATTTAATTTTGTCTTGAAAGTCTTTCCTTGTCAGTATCTGGTAGATAGATAGATATTACGCTTTGTGATTGGTGCATGATTGTCCATAAAATGAATGTACATGATTTATTTAACAGCTCTTTTCTTGATGGACTTCTAGGTTTTTATTGCATGTTTCACAAATAGTGGTATAAGTGTTCTTCTGCAAGCCTCCTTGAACACATGTGTAGATATTTTCTAGTGTGGAGACTTAGAATTCTAATAGTTGTGTTGTCATGTATATGTATTTCAACTTGTATGTTTTCCTTATTCCCTATTACAAGTTGTAGACTCTGTGATCATATCCCTTTCCCCTCTCTCCTCACTGTAACACTGGCGTTTTCAAACTTACTAACTTTGACCTATCAGAAGAAAAGTGTTTTGTTTTTTATTACTAGCTGGGTTGAGCATCTTTTCATGTGTTTTTGGTCATTCGTGTTCTCTCTACTCTGAAATACCTTTGCTCCAGTTGCTTTTTTCCCCGCCCTTTAACTATATTGTTGCCTTTTTCATAAGTTAAGGGGTAAGAAACTGACAAGACAAATGTTCTCATAGTCATACAAGGAATTCATGGCAGAGATAGGTTTAGAACTGAGGTTAGTTTTTTATGTTACATTGCATCTCTTCCTTACCCAATTTCTCTTGATTTTGTTCACTTTATAAAAAGGTTCTGTTACCGATTTAAGTATGGCAAAACTCAATGATTGAGGGGCTGACTGTAGATTATGATGGTGATGGCTACTATTTTTTAAATTTCCATTTAGCAGTAGTGTGAAGAGTTAAAAATACCTCTATCCTATGTACTTTTGACACTTACAAACTATGGCTATTATTTCCTTGCTTGCTTTCAAATAGAAATTTTTAAGATAAAGTGAATTTATTAACATAGCAGTGTTGAGGTTGCTGGAATAGACATAGCTGGTTTAATTGACAGCAGTGATTTTAGTTAAACACATTTTTAAAATTTTAATTACAGGACTAAGCTCAGTACTTACTTTGAGTAGTATGTCTTTATTTACAATTATTGGCATTTCACTAAAATTTGAGAATGCTTGTAAACGGGTATATAGTAGTTGCTGTGATGGGGGTACCTACCTACATTTACAAGTCTTCTTTCATGTTTTTTCTTTTAAGGCAGAAGCAGGTTGGTTTAGCCAGAGATGTAGGAAAATAAACCACTCAAAGAGCCCGCTTTCTTTCCTTGTTCCTTCATTACTACAGTTCACATTCTCAGAAGATGGTAAGTAGAAAATAAATTTGGTAAACAAAAGATTTTAACAAATTATTGACCTAACATTTTCTTAAATTCTTATTCTTAATTGAAACAGTCCGTATTAAATAGAATTTGTTGTATATTTATATGGTCTTTTAAAGGGAGAAGGGATGATAAAACATAGAGACAGCGTGAGTTTTATTCCCAAATTCCTATAAATGTAGCACCTTAGAACGTGTGTCTACTATAGCTCTGTGTACTTAAACCAACCATGTCTGTATATGAGAGAGTTAGACTTACAGAGATTTAATACATGTTTTGCCCCCTCTAAAAGAAATTCCCAGCATAAAATGAATATATCTGAGTTTTTAATGAGAGATATAGTCAGGTAAAGTAATTTTTAAATGCTTCAGTAAGGTAAGATAGAAGCACCTAAAAATGTTAATATGACTGAATTTTTAAATTATTTATTTTAAACAATGATATATTAGAAGTTTCTTGAAGGACTAGACCAGGTAGAACTATTTTACATGTTTTTAGCATATAGTAAACTAAATGTTCATTAAATGTTTGTTAAAAGAAGGAATAATTTGAAACCTGGTTTTGGTTTGGCTTAAACAATTAATTTAGAAGACAGAAAAACTTATTTATGATGCTATTAGCCCAGTCACAGTATTTGATCTTTGCCTTTTTTTTTTTTTTCACATGATGTCTGACCTAAATGCTTCCTAGCTTTGTTCTGGTGCAACTTTCCTAAGATTTAACTACAAAATAGCAGTTTTAATTTGCTATAAGCAGCTACTGTGTTTGATTTGTTAATTGCTTGGATTTTTTTTTTTTAGATCCTATTGTTCAAATTGCAGTTGATAATTCAAGAAATATTTTATATACACGATCTGAGAAAGGAGTAATACAGGTAAGACTAATATTTTGCCACCATATAAAAGTGGAAGAATATCCCTGTTTTTAAGAAAGAAGACCTAGTCACTCTTGGCTTTTCTTATGAAGTCTGTGCTTTAAAACAAAATCCCAAACCACTTCTTATGGCACTAATTTTATGAAATTGTAAATCTCTGAATGTTTTCCTACCTATATGAAGTATCAGAATTAAAAGACTTGTAAAAAGGAAAAGTTTATTTAAAAGATCATTTGTAAAATGTATACAGTTTATAATCATGTTTAAGTGGGTATAATTTTTTATTCACAGGTGTATGATTTGGGCCATGATGGACAAGGAATGAACAGAGTTGCCTCAGTGTCACAGAATTCTATTGTCTCTGCTGCTGGTAATATTGCTAGGTAATATATAACTTATTGTCAGACATTTTATTTACGGGCATAATTATATTAGTTATATGCAGTATACTAAAACTACTCCCCCTTCAAAATATCTCTAGAAGGTAAGGAATGTTGGAGGAAATGACATTCTATTTTATGTTGGAAACAGTTCTTAGAGATGTTTCCTTTTGTTCTTAAGTTGGATGGTTTGAAATATAAGGCGGACTGACTGGTTTTTCAGTGAAAAGGACACCTTGACCTGTGTTTTTCCTTGGAGTTTTAAATTATGCTCTGAATGGTCTGTGCAGGCATTACAGATATTATGACTAGGAAACCAGAAATCTCAAAGTGTGTCCCTGTTTGTAAATACTCCACCCTTTTAACACATCTACATAGTAATTTCGTTGGTCTGATAAGTGACACAAGTTCCATTTGGGAACACAGAATTTCAGAATTGTATTATTCTCACTGTCTTCTTGGGGAAATTGAAACTAAGAGCTGTTACAATTTGCCTGAGGTCTAAACTCCTAAATAAGTGCTGAGACTCAGCCTAAAAGCCAAGTCTTCAGACACTGTGCACTGCTGTTTGCATATGTCACAATTGACTTAGCTGCAGAAATTTTCTTCACATAACACCCGACTTTTCAGCTTCTGTTGTCTGTGTGTCTGGGTCACTGCTGTGGTCAGATATCCTAGTGATAGCATGGTTTCTTTGCTCCTCAATGACCAAGAAATTCTTGAGGCAGATAATTTAAAAGGAAGAGTTTTCTTTTCTTCCCCCAGTTTTTTTTGGGAGAGTTTTTCACATCCACAGAAAAATAAAAAAATAGCATAATGAACACTGATATACCCTTTATCTAAATTTACCAGCTGTTAACATTTTGCTTCATTTGCTCACTGTTTTGACCTATATGGGGGCTTCCCAGATAGCACTAGTAGTAAAGAACCCACCTGCCAATGCAGGAGACGTAGGAGACGCAAGTTCGATCCTTGGGTAGGGAAGATTCCCTGGAGGAGGAAATGGCAACCTACGCCAGTATTCTTGCCTGGAGCGTCCCATGGGCAGAGGAACCTGGTGGACTACGGTCCATGGGGTTGCAAAGAGTCAGATAGGACTGAGCATGTGCACACACACACAAACACACACATACACATGACCATATGACTTTTATCCTTATGTCCTTCACTTTCCATATCCTAAGCTCTTATATACTGTATTATCATTACCACATCTAAAAAATGAATAATTTTATAATGTTCTAATTGTATAGTCCATATTAAAATTATTGTCTCCCACATCTTTCATAGCTGTTTTTCTTTACATTTTTCTCCACATTCAGTCATAGCTCATGAGCTACATTTGTCATTAGTTTGTCTCTTTAATATAAAAAAGACGTCTTATTGCCCTTTTCAAATGTTAACATTTAGGAGGGCGGGACAGGAAAGTTATTAGTAGCATATCCCAGTTTCTGAATCTGTCTTATTTTCCCCTTATTTATAGATTCAGGGTAATACTATTTTAACTAGTATTACATGATGTGAGCTTCATAGAGCCTTACATTGAGGCACATAATACCAGTTTTCTTTTTTTTTTTTTCCAATTTTCCTATTGATTGATTAACACTTGATTAAGATGGTATTCACCAGAGCTCTCCATTATAAAGGTTCACTTGTTCCCCTTCTTAATCTTTGCAATGATATTTTAATGTTCTAGAACAACTTGTTGACCTGCTTACCCAATGGACGTAGCCTTCTCTTATGGTCTTTGAAAAAAGGATTACTCTTAACATTGTTAGTATGAAAAACACAGAATCGAGGGGTTTTGTTAGGTCTTGCTGCTGTTGCATTGCTTTCTAAAAACTAGTCTTAAACTATTTTAGCATATTTAAACATGTAAGAATCCTGGTGGAATGTGTTCCTGGTAATAATTTAGTAGATACATTTAAAACATAAAGTTCAGCTTTTCTTTCTTCTAGGACCATAGATCGTTCTGTTTTTAAACCAATTGTTCAAATAGCAGTGATTGAAAACTCCGAATCACTGGACTGTCAATTACTGGCTGTCACACATGCAGGTATGTTGTTTTATTTATTTGTGTGCTATTACTGTGATAACTTTATAATCTTCAGGTTTGGAAATGTATGACTGGAAATGTGTTTCTATTTCTGTATCTGTTTTGTCAAGCTATATTTATAATTCATAAAATGAAGGCTTTTGAAAAATCAAAAGATTCCTCAGGCTCTGTCTTCTGATTTTATGGATGTAAAACCAGGCCTGAAAGGTGAAGTGGCCAATATTTAGTGACAGAGTCTGGTCTTAAAGTTGTAGACTCTTTCTGGTGAAATGTGTTGATTTATCTCCCGGTTCAAGTGGTGTTGTCTTAGAAACCACTCCAGCTAGTACAGTACGTGGTGATTTAAGATCAGTCAGGAAAATGAGATGTGACTTTAACAGAATTCTCTGTTTTTCTGTGGAGTTGCTTCAATACCATATGTACCTTGTATCTTTTATTTGCTGTTAATGACAGATAATTTTATTCCATGATCAGGTGTAAGGCTGTATTTCAGCACTTGTCCGTTCAGACAGCCATTGGCACGGCCTAATACACTGACACTGGTCCACGTCCGCCTGCCTCCTGGATTCTCTGCATCTTCAACTGTGGAAAAGCCTTCAAAAGTACATAAAGCTCTTTATAGTAAAGGTAAATTCGAAAATACTGTCAGATGGAATATTAGATGTTTAAAGTTTTAAAATTAGATTGCCTTGTGAGGCATTTGAAAATAACAAGGAAACTTCCAATAAAATTCAGAAAATTTTGGATTTTTTTATCCAGTTTTTTTATCTGTTTTTTTTTTTAGCTTTTCAAATTTTTTAAATGTCAATTTTTTCATTGACATATGATATTCATATATATATATAAATATATATATAAATACTGTAGTTTTTAATATCTAAGTACTTTTTAAGTTGTTTTGAACTTAAAAAGTACTTGTATATGAACTCACTGGTCAAAATCAGTGTTATCCATTGAGACAGACTTTGAACTTTGTTTTTTCAGGATGGTTATAACCGGAAAACTTGAATGACTTTTCTGATACCATTTGTCCATGTCTTCATGGATATGGAGAATTTTGCATCCAGGAGTATGAAAGTTTGATGATGAACTCTTGGATTCATAATTAACTTTAAAAAATGAGATTCTAGTTAAACATCAAAACTAGAAAAACCTGTGTGTGCTTTTCTCCAATGTGAGAAAGCATCTGTTAGCTTATTTTGATTTTATAATAATTTTAAAGCCTTTTCTGTACTTATTCTACTATGACTTCTAATGTTTTATTTTTCAACACCCAAATGAAACTTGCCTTTACAAATGGAATTTTTTCAAATACATTGTAACATGCAGCTTCACAGCATATAATTGAGATACAGTTTTTACATACCATAAAATTTAGCCTTCTAAAGTGTACATTCTGGTAGTGTTTAGATTATTCACAGAGTTGTATAACCATCACTGTTACCTAATTTCGGAATGTTTTCATCACTCCTAATGTTTCATCATTAGCAGTCACTCAGCTGCTAACGGGTAAAGAGTTCCTAATAAGAAGTCCTTTTGCCATCCTTATGCCAATATCCCACTGTGATTACTATTGCTTTGTCATAAGTTTTAAAATTCCCATTTCAACATTTTTTTCCAAGATTCTTTTGACTATTCTAGAACTCTTTAATTGTCATATAAATTTTAGAATCAGTCTGTCAATTCTGCAACTAAAAAAAAGCAGATGGGATTTTGATTGTTGAAAATATAGATGAATTTGAGGGGTATTCCCATCCTATAAATATTGCCTTCAAATCCATAAATGTGGGATATCTTTCTGTTATAACCCCTTTAATTTTTTATAGTAATATGTAAGAAACTATAAATTTTGCATTTCTTCACTGTATTTCTAAGTATTATTTTTGATGCCATCATAAATAGAATTAAGTTTTAAAGCTAGAAATCTAGTGAGGGAAAATATGGTGGTTTCAGTTATGTGCATGATACAATCAAATTTCAGTTTTTCAAACTTTATACACTAATTTTAAGAAAACATTTTCTTGCTACTTGATATAAACTATTCTCAATTTCTTACAAGCTAGTTATATAACTTAATAATTAATTAGGATCCCATCACTTATAGTCAGCCAATGGACTCAAGGTTAATATCACTAAAATCAGAATGAAGGGAGCAAATCAATGGGAGGAATTGGAACTGAGCTTAGGAAAGCATATTTCAAAACCAAACTATAATGTCAGCTAATATTGCTTAGGTAATTCTTTCATAGTACATTTATCTCTGCCATTCCACTAGTAACTTCATCATTTTTATTCATGGAGTATTTAAATTAAACAGTACATGAACTCTCTTTCACTGAATATTACATACCATTGATTGTAAGTCAACAATTTTTTATGTACTAAATACTTTTTAAAATATAGTAATTAAATTAATAAGCTTATTGTAAACATATACTAACTTTAGAAATGTACAAATGAGTTGTATTTATCTGAAAGAAATAATGTTTACAGTCTAGAACATTTAGTGATGCTACCCTAGCAGTGATTATATGTCCTTTTAGAGGATTTATTTTTTGTTTATTTTGCAACTTATTTACTTATAAAGATTAATATGTATATTTATGTATCCATATAATGTTACTAACATTATTACGATTATTGTGGAGGTGTATTTGACATCCTATAATGAGATTTTATGTATTAAACTTTTAGGTATTCTGCTGATGGCAGCCTCAGAAAATGAAGATAATGATATTTTGTGGTGTGTCAACCATGATACATTTCCTTTCCAAAAGCCAATGATGGAAACTCAGGTGAGTTATCTTGAGAGATTTTAAAGAATTTTTTACATAATTTTAAATGAAAACCAAAATTATGAGAAGCTTTTATCTTCTGATTTATTACTGTTTGCTTCTAATAATCTTATATGGTTAGCAGTCTTACTGAAAAGAAGTATATACTGTTAGTTCTTTGTTTTTCCTAAGATGAGAAGTCAGTATGGTACTCAGTAAAAAAATCTTTAAAGAAAACATTGGAACCCGTTTAGAATATTTTCATAAGGTACCTGAAAATAACTACATCTTTCTGACATTATCTTTGTCCCATTTGAATATATTTTTAGTTATTATGAGGCCATCTATTTTAGTTATGACTTAGAATTTTATTCTTATGATCTCTTTAATTTGTAGTTCCATCTAAATATTTAACTTTTTTCTTTTAATTATAGAAAATTTCAAACATATGCGAGAATAGAATGGTAAACTGAATCCCACATTAAGGAATTACCCTTCACTCCATCTTGTGGATCTCTTTTTCCCGCATATACAAATGTATATACACAAACACATAATTGTGTTTTAAAAGTAAATATTAGCACATACTCCATGAAGTCAATGGAGAGGTCCTGGGAGAAAGATGTGGCCCCCGCCTGGCCCAGCGGCCACATCCTGGCCCAGCCCCACATCTGGGCCACTCATCCCAGCCCTGAAGGCGCTGAGAAGAGGCCAGAGATGCTCACTCCTCTGAGTGTCCCCTGTTCCACTTCCATCTGTCCTCCTAGATGCCCTCACATATCTCCTGTTACCTGTACCTGGAGGCTGCTGATCAAGGCAGATCAACCAACCCCCACTAGGGTCTGAATGTCTGAGAGTCTCTTTGGAGCCATCTCTTTAAAGGCATTTTGGCTCTAGTTGTTACTGCCTGCTTTTGGTTATTCTAAAACTGAATCTTCTTGTCAGGGGAAGTAGGAGAATGTGTGTGTAGGTGGATGGAGGAAGACCCCAATCCTGGGAAGGGGGAACATGGTTTGAATGGGCTCTTCCAAGTTTCTGATGTGGCCTAAGCAACTGGGGTAAAGGCAGGTAGGTATAGCGACAAGGAGCACCTTTCTCAAATTCTTTTCTTTATCCTTTAGGGTTTACTGAGCACATAGTGTATGCCTCATTCTGTGATAGACTGTAAGGATTCAGAACTCAGGATATAAACCATGTCTTGATGGGAGCACAGTGTTCGAGGGTGCAGGTTTGAAATCTGGCTCCATTTTCTCAGGGCAGTGACTCAAAGGATTTAAATGTCTCTGGCCCTCAATTTCCTCATCTGTAGTAGTTTTAATATTAATAGTACCTACCTCTGTGGGGTGAGAGTGGGATTAAATGAGTTCATGTGTTCAGGGTGCTCAAAATACTACCTGGCACGTAGGAAGTACTCGATAAATGTTAGCTATTATTTGCTTTTGTTTTTAAAATAGGTACTATACATCATAGTGGCTCAGATGGTAAAGCGTCTGCCTACAGTGCTGGAGACCCGGGTTCGATCCCTGGGTCAGGAAGATCTGGAGAAGGAAATGGCACCCCACTCCAGTACTCTTGCCTAGAAAATTCCATGGACGGAGGAGCCTGGTAGGCTACAGTCCATGGGGTTGCAAAGAGTCGGACATGACTGAGCGACTTCAATGTCAGTACATCATATCACTTCATCTGTATACTTGAGTTCTCAAACAAATGTGGACTTAAAAAACAAATGTAAATATAGCTCATGAACATTAATAATCAAATTCTGGTCTCCCCAATACAGCTATAAAAGACATTAGGACGTGGAAAAATTCTGTATTGACTGGGCATTAGATTGTATTAGAGAAATGTTAATATTCTTACATGTAAGAATAGTTTTATGGTTTTGTAAGAGGACATCCTTATTTTTAAGAGATGCATGCAAATATATTAATATTTAATGGTGACATGATATTCATAACTTTCAAATAGTTATTCAAAAAATATAGGAAGAAGAAACCAAATATGGCAAAATGCTATCAGTTGTTGAATCTGGGTATCAGGCATATGGACATACAGTGTACTTTCAACATTTTATTGATGCTTTAAATTTTTTATAATAAAGTATTTTAGAAGACCAAGATACTTTTTTAAAAAGAATATCTTAGTTTAGAAAGCAAATATACCTTCAGAAGAGAGCAAAACCATGTGTCAGGAAATTTGAGCACTGAACCCTACCAGTGTAGATCAGTTCACCCTGGAAAGAAGGTAGAAGGTATATAGTCTTTGGTTACTGAAAAAATTGTAGTTATAGTATATACTATATCTAGTTTATCTTAAGAAAAATTTGCCTTTTTCTTCTGGTATGAAAAGATTATTTACTATCATAGAAGATGCTCAATCAA
This sequence comes from Bos indicus x Bos taurus, assembly GCF_003369695.1. Taxonomy (NCBI): domain Eukaryota; kingdom Metazoa; phylum Chordata; class Mammalia; order Artiodactyla; family Bovidae; genus Bos; species Bos indicus x Bos taurus. Next base: position 36,783,301 of record NC_040095.1, read on the forward strand.
AATAATAGGTATTAAAAAATTAAATACTGACTTTTGAGAATATTCATCCTAATTTATTATTAATTTATTAAATCCTACATTTATTCAAAGACTATCCTTTTTAGAAGATTTTGCTTTATGTAACTTTAATTATATGTATACAAAAATTTATTTCTTCTACATAGATGACTACTCGTGTTGATGGTCATTCCTGGGCTCTTTCTGCAATAGATGAGTTGAAAGTAGATAAGATTATCACACCCTTAAATAAGGATCATATTCCAATAACTGACTCACCAGTTGTTGTACAGCAGCATATGTTGCCTCCCAAGAAGTTTGTTCTCCTCTCAGCACAGGTACGTGCATATCCTGTTAAGGCAGAGACAAAAAGAAGCCATATTTAACGTTTTTGTCCAAGTATTCTGTGATAGTTGCTTAATAGAGTCATTTACTTAAGCACTTAGGAATGTTTACTCTTAAAATATTCTTCAGGAATAGTTATAAATACCAAAAATGCAAAGTAGTATACAACATTTTTTAGTATTTATTTTTTGAGTACTAATGCATTGACAGAATTCCAGTGGTAAACCGAGGGGTATACACAATAAAATCTCCCTTCTGGTTTGGGTCCCCTCCTTACAGACTCCCATGTCATCAGAGTTTGTATCTTTCTAGAGATACGTTATAGATATACCAACGATACAAATATATTTATAAACAAATAATGGCATATGTGCTGCTTTTTATGTTTCAAAGAAATATTTTAGACATCTTTCCATATTGATATTAGGACTTTCTCATTCTGTTTTATATTTAAAAGGCATTCCTTTTTAATGGATGTACCATATTTAACTAGGTCCCTGTTAATGGATCATCTTTTGCTGTTAATGCTACAAACTTGTGCATATATAATTTCACATGTGTGAGTAGAGCTATAGAATTGCATCTTCTGGGTTAAAAAGTATTTATCAGTTTGAAAGATGTTTCTGGTTTCCCTGTATACATACAGTCACCATCGGTGACTGTTGAGTGCCTATTTCCTTACATCCTATACAAGTACAGTACTCCATCCTATTAAGAGTGAGGTTGTCGGTCTTTTCTAGTGTTTATTTTTCTGTGAATTGTCTGTTCCGATTCTATACCTACTTCTCTATTAAGTTTGTCTTTTTGATTTATAGAAACTCTTTATATATTTAAGGGAACTTTTTGTGATTTAGGCTCAAACATTTTTCCTGGTTTGTCATTTGATTTTCTTTATTGAGGTTTTTTTTTCCCCATATGAATAGGTTTATAAGTAGTTGAAATATTCTGTTATTTTGGGGGATTTCTGCTACAGTTTTTTGTTTTTTTTTTTAAAAGCTTCCACACTCTAAGTTCATGAAGTCATTCACCCATAGTTTCTTTTAGTACTATTCTGTTGTAGTTTTATTTTGTCCTTTCTGTTTGGAATTTATCCTGGTTTAGGTATGAATATGGATTCAGCTTCAGTGTTTTCTGAAGTGGATGTACTTGTGCCTTTGTGATTAATGGATAATCTAATTTTGATCCTTTAGTTTGAGGGGCAGCTTTTATTATATATTAAATTCTAGTATTTACTTGAGCTTGTATCAGAACTTTCTACTTTGTTCCACTTATCTGACTATTCATGTAGTAGTACTGTGCATTAGCTAAAGGTCTATAAAGCTTCACTTTTTAAATTTTCCATATGGATACATATAGATCTAGGGTGGCTTGGGAGTTGAAATGTAGATGAGATGATCTTTTTGACCAGTGGACTTTGTGTTCTTGAAGTTTTTTTGTTTTGTTTTTTTTAACATAGGGTCCGTTGCTGCTAGCCATTCTTAGTAAATCTATTATTCATCTTTTTATCTAACTTCTTAGGGGAGTCTTATGTTTCATAAACTTAGACCTGTGGATCAACTGAGGCATCTACTTGTGAGTAATGTGGGTGGAGATGGAGAAGAGATTGAAAGATTCTTTAAATTACATCAGGTAATTATTTGCAATTTTTTTTAATGTGCTGATATTTTAAACAATGAGAATGATAGCTACCTTTTATATAAGTTAGGATCAAAATGCTGGGATTAATACTAGTCTTCCTTCTTTGCTTTAATCATATATGTACTGGTGTTTGGGAATAGGATTAATACGCTATAAGGTTTATTATGGTAAATGCTCATATTTTCTATTCTGTTGATAAATTCTTATTAAAATGTACTAGTAAGAGCGTGATGGTTGAATTATATGACAAATGTATTTTTATTAAAGGACAAGACATTTATAGATAAATACGGATAAAATGGTAACCAACAAGGACCTGCATTATAGCATATGGAACTCTGCTCAGTGTTATGTGGCAGCCTGGATGGGAGGGGAGTTTGGAGGAGAGTGGATACATGTATATGTATGGCTGAGTACCTTTGCTCTTTACCTGAATTTATCACAACTTTGTTAATCGGCTATACCACAATACAAAATATTAATAGAAAGTTTTCTAAAAAAGTAAAATAAAGGATAAGACATTTACAGATAAATAACTTTTAATTTTTTTTTTTTTTCTTAATGACATGAGGAAAAAGTTTGGGGTAACAGTGATGGGGACTTTAGTATTTTAAAACCTTAACTAGAAGTGATGAGGTAATACTGGGAATGCTTAAAGTCAGGAATATCAGACCAAAGTTAAATATACACACTCTAGATTCAAACCAGCTCCACCATCCGAGTGGATTACTTGAGTTCTCTGACTTCCATTTCCTCATGTGTAAAATATGTATTAAATTATAATATGTAACGTGGAGATTAATATGCTCTAAACTCTTAAAATAGTGCCTGGCAGATAGCAGGTACTTAATAAATGTTAGCTGTTGTTGTTTTCTAAAAGATTAAAACACCTTGAGAAAAAAAGGAGGTGACTACACCAGAAACTAAAATAGAATCTAGATAAAAAGAAAAAGAGAACATCCTTTAATAGTGGTGCCTATGAGAAACTTTAAGACCAATAGTGTTTACTTCTCCTTTTTCATACCCGCTGCTTTGATTCATTCAGTAAATATTTATCAAGTACCTGCTCTGTACACAGATTTAAACACTGGATACAGCAGTAAACAAAACTTCATTCAAAATGTTTATGTTTATTCTAAGGGAAGATAATTTTTTTTTTTACAGGAAGACCAAGCTTGTGCAACTTGCCTTATTCTTGCTTGTTCCACTGCTGCCTGTGACAGAGAAGTATCTGCTTGGGCTACTCGGGCTTTCTTCAGGTATGTGTGTCCCTTTTCTCTTGTTTTTGGCCACTTTTTTTTAATGGATGCATTGGCTAATGTGGTCGTTACACATTAACTTTAAAGTAAACATTTAAGTGACCATATAGACAAGTTAGTAAAATTTATTTGCAAAAAGATGAAATCTGGAAAGGTGATAATACACCTGGAAGCACCTTGAGCATAATTTATGCATTGTAACCCTTTCTCTGGATTCTCCAACTTCTTTTGTCTGATCTTCTTTCTACCTCAGTTACTCTCATTTGTCTTTTCTACTTCCTCTAAGACTATACCAATTCTGCTCTATGTGTATCATTTGCATGGAGAGATTCTGCATCACTTCAAGAAAACTTGGGTATCAAAGAGATATTGTTTGGAAAATATTTAGCTAAGAATAAATTTAAAATGCAATTTTTTTTAAAAGAATTTTTGGGTAGTCTAACCATAATTCTAGTGTGGGAATTATAGTACCATACACTCATTAAATAAATTCTATGCTTCACAGACCCTTTTTTAGAAATTTCCAGAGTTCCTTATAATTCTTCTTGGTAGCAGTTTCAAGTCAACATTTACTAAATAAGTATTTTATTAGGTATCTATGTGTGTATTTCACTGTCAGCATGATGCATTGAAGTCACTAACGTTTAAAGCATTTATCCTGAAGCTAAGCAGGACTTGAAACAAGTCCAGCTTTTAAGATGGATAGTTTCACTGAATAAACTCAGCCCCTGTTGTCATAAAAATAGGTACGGTGGTGAAGCACAGATGAGATTTCCAACCACTCTCCCCACTCCGAGTAATGTCGGTCCCATCCTGGGCTCTCCTGTCTACTCTAGTGAGTATGAAACACTGAAATGAAACTATTTCTAACAGAGCTTGAATTTTAAAAGCTTTGTAGCATATTTTAGGGCTTCCCAGGTGGCTCAGTGGTAAAGAATCTGCATGCCAAGGCAGGAGACACAGGAGATGTGAGTTTGATCCCTGGGTCTGGAAGATCCTCTAAGAGTGGGAAATGTCAGCCTGCCCCAGTATTCTTGCCTGGAAAATACCATGGACAGAGAAGCCTGGTGGGCTACAGTCCATGGGGTCACAAAGAGTCAAACACTGAGCACACACAGTAACATATTTTAATGGATAAAAAATTTTGTTATGTTTTCTTTTCTGCTACTGGATTGTTAGGGAATAATTCTATAGATTTCTGATTAGAATTATATATAGTGAATCCTTAGTGTATACTGGGAAACAAAATAAGATGTAAGCAGTAATATTTACAGAACTCATTTGTTACTTATTCAGCAGGAAAAAGTTGAGTGATTTAATAACAAACTCCCTCCTCAGTGTTTTTCAAAGTGGGAATTGTTAGAAAATTGCTAGGAAATGGGTCCCTAATTCTTGAATATATTATGAGTGGTGCCCCTCCTTACTCTTAAACTTAGAAGCAGTTTCTGTGTCTGATTTTGATCAGATTCAAAAAACTGGGAGATAATTTTATCAGTCTTTATATTGCTTTCTTTTCAGGTTCTCCTGTTCCTAGTGGTACTCTGTATCCAAATCCATCCTTCTTAGGGACACCATCTCAAGGTACCTCTTTTCTCTGTTTTAGGATGCTATTACTATTCTTTCTGGAGCCATCATTATGAATTATTATTCTTAACACTTAGAGTGGGGAAGATTAACTTGTCCTATTCCCCTGAAAATAATGTGATTTAATAGAAGTGGCATCCAAACAAGCATTGGCATTTGGCTGTGAATGCCTTTACCTAGCCTACCTAGAAAGGCCCCTTTGTGAGTAGCAGGATTTAATCACCAGCACTGAACTAACTGGCCTGTTTCACTCCCACCATTAAGATGCAGTGATTGCAAGCTTGCTTTCCTTTTCATCCTGCATTGCCACACTTGAAAGCCAACTTGGGAGTTCCTAACCAAGTCTAAGTCTCACTTCTTGTCAAGGAAAATCAAATTAAATTACTATTTATTTCAGTATTTTTGTAACTGTTTTTTCCTATGGGCTCAGGTACAACTGACTTGGGTTTTTGAGAATTCTGAACTTTTATGGTTAAATTTTGAGATTTGATTTTCCTATGTGTGTACAAGGTGTTCACCCTCCTGCCGTGTCTACTCCAGTGTGTGCTTTGGGAAGCCCGGCAACTCAGGCCACAAGTATGAGTTGTATGGCTGGACCAGAGATCGTGTACTCTGGAAAACACAATGGTATTTGCATTTACTTTTCTCGAATCATGGGGTAAGTTTTTCATAGAATAATTAACTATTGCTCACCTTGCTCTATTTTGTACGGTTGAACATTTTTAGCTTCAAATTTGGAACATCGTATTCCTGCTAAATTTTACTTATAGTTTAAGCTCACTTGTCTGTTAATAAGATGGTTTTCTGTCATTCAGCTTTTCTATTATCTAACCATCAAGTTATATTTGTTACTATGTTTCACATATGTATATGTGTCTTCAAAATATATCTATGTATATTAACATGGAGTGTAACAAAGCACTCCATAATATGAAATCGGCCTTGAGGTAGAAGAGAGTTCTACTCAGAACTCTCTGGCACATGTTCAGGGTTTTGTTTGTGTGTTGGTCTAGAGTGGCCTCAGCTGGGACAGCTGGATTGTTCTCTTATTCTCTAGCAGGTTAGTCAAAGATCATTGACTTGGTGGTAGCAAGGTTCGATGAGAGAGTAGAAACTTGCAGAGCCTCCTGATGCCTAGGCTCAGAACTGGCCTATCATTTCCACTTCGTTTACTTGTCAAGGAGACATCTCCGAGCCACCCCAGGTTCAAAAGATGGGAAGTAGACTCCTCGTTATAAAACAGGCATCAGAGTCATATTGTAAAGAGGCTAGGTGTCAGGAGTAGGTATAGAATTACAGCCATTTTGCAATCATTCTGCTGTAGCCAAGTAATTATGTCTGGTTATGTTTTTCTTAAATTTGAGACGTATGCTTTCATATGAATCATTTTGCTTAAAAATGTGAAACAGTGCAGAACTCATAACTCAGAACTTCCTTGTTTACAACTTATTACCCAGAGTCTTTGATTTTTCCTCAGCAGTATTTCATTATGTGAAATGACATCAAGTTTGGAAGTTTTCCTGTTTTTTCTTTGTTGTTATTGTTATTCTTTCAGATAACTTAGTGAAATGTTAAATGAAGTCATTGCCACACTTTAAAAACTAAATAAACACACAGCAAAAGGATTTACTACATATTGTAATGTTTTTATTCATCTATAGCATAATCATTAAAACATTTTTTTTTCCAGAAACATATGGGATGCTAGTTTAGTTGTGGAGAGAGTATTTAAGAGTGGCAACAGAGAGATCACTGCAGTAAGTGTGTTGTGTGGTAGTATTCCATCATCTCTATGTAACCAGTTTATATTTTCAGTGGATAAGTAGATGGTCTCATATTTCTTAATGTTATAAACAGCATGCAATGATTATTCCTTCATGTATGTGTTTGTGTAGGTGTTCAGTAAACTGTTCACCCCCTGAATTACATCTCAAGCTCTGTCACTTGTTAACTGATGAGTAAATTTGACAATCAGAGCCTGATAACTTAAAGTAAAATGAGAGTGTATCTTCCTTGTAACATTGTTATAGGGCTAAATAGAGTCAGTCCCAATACTTAATATTGCTCAAAATTACTGTTTAATATTTTGCTTATATGCCTACAAACTCCATGAACATAGCACTAAATTCCAAGCATTGGCATACTTTCCAGAGTGAAGAAACAGAAATTTGTATCATCATAAATTCAAATAATAAAAATTTTTTAATATGAAGTATGTGTGCAACTTATTTTAAGCTTTTTTCTTTTTCCAATGTAGAGATATCAAATATATTTTTAGCTGTGATACTTTTAAAATTCACAGTTCTAAAAATCAGAGTGTATTTACTTAATATATGATTCCATTTATGTGAATTTTGAACAGGCAAAATCAATCTGTACTTTTTTTGGTAGAGGTAAGAAAAGTGGTTTCTTACCTAGAAGATAGAATGACTAATGACTAGAAAAGGGCAATAGAGAACTTTCTTGGGTGTTGGAAATATTCAGTATTGTAGTCTGGGTGGTGACTCTTAAGATGTAAAAAGCTATCAAGGTGTTCACTTAAGATTTGTACATTTTACTGTCTGTAAGTTATACCTGATTAACCAAAGCAGCAAGGGTGGAATGTGGGTGTCTAGCCCTTTATTTTGGTCACCAAGTATAAATTAATATAAGGAATAACTTTTCTGTTTGTGAAGATAAGGTACCTCAAAATTAAAATTCAATATTCAATTATGGGAATATAGAGTATATGTTTTTTATGGATACTCTTTTTCATTGTTTTTACATTTTTGAAAATATTTCTTCTTTTTCAGATTGAAAGTAGTGTTCCCTCCCAGCTGCTGGAGTCAGTGCTACTAGAACTGAAAGGCTTACAAGAATTTCTAGACAGAAACTCCCAATTTACTGGAGGACCATTAGGAAATCCAAAGTAAGAATAAGTAAAATTTATTTCCCTTTTGTCCCTGAGATTTAATTTACATATTATAAAATTTGTCCTTTTAAAAAAGTTTCATGGTTTTTAGTATATTCATAAAGTTAAAATTTCATAACTATTATCTAATTCCAGAACAGCTGTATCACACCAAAAAGAAACCTTATACCCATTATCAGTCATTTCCTATCTTAATAACAAGCTGAAGTAACAAAAATACCATAAACTGCCTTAGATGACAAACGTTTATTTTTTATAGTTCTGGAGGCTGGAAGTCTGAGATAGAGTGTCAGCATGGTTAAGTTCCGGTGAGGACCTTCTTCCTGGTTTGCAGACAGCTGCTTTCTTTCTGTGTCTTATGTGGCAGAGAGAGAACCAGACCCAAGGTTCTCTGCTTTCTTCTTCTAAGGGTGGTAATCTCATCATGGGGCTACACCCTCATGACCTCATCCAGACCTAATTACCTTCCAAAGGCTCCACCACCAAGTAAAAGAATCTGCATGCAATACAGGAGACCTGGGTTCAATCCCTGGGTTGGGAAGATCCCCTGGAGAAGGGAATGGCAACCCACTCCTCTATTGCCTGGAGAATTCCTTGGACAGACCGTGGGGTCACAAAGAGTTGGACACCACTGAGGGACTTTAACTTTGTTTCACTTGGATATTTGAGTTTCACTATATGAATCTGGTGGTGCAAACATGTGGAGTCCATGGCACTCCAAGTTGCCCGTCCCCCAGTTCCTACAAATACTAGTCTTCTCTGCCTCTGTGGACCTGCCATATTTTGGATGTTTTATGTAAATGAAAATAGACAACATGTGACCTTTTGTTTTGGGTTCTTTCTCTTAGTGTAATATTGTCACATGTAGTGTGTGTTAGTCCTTGGTTTCATTTTTCCGTTTATCATTTGATACACATTTAACTTGTTTCAGCTTTTATCTTTTTTGTAAATGTTTTTGTTTTTTGAAGTTTAGTTGATTTACTGTGTTGTGTGTTTCAGCTTTTGACTATTATGAATGATGCTGATATGAACTTTCCTGTAGAAGTTTTTGTGTGGACACATGTTTAGGATGCACAGTTTTTGTTGTTATAAAATGATATAAACTTGTAAAAAATTCACATCACTCCCCCAGTGAATTAATTTGAAGTGACAGTGTAAACTTTTAATTATATGCCCTCCTCCAAGGGATCTTCCCATCCCAGGGATCAAATCCACATCTCTTACATCTCCTGCACTGGGAGGCGGGTTCTTTACCTATTGCCACGTGTATTGGCTATATGGTATTCCATTATAGTCAAGCTATTAGTAGTATAATGCTATTTATAATTTTGAACAACATATTGTAAAGTAATTAGCCTCCAATTAAATAAATGTATATTTTAAAAAAAAGAATTGCAAATGGAAAGTGGGTAAAAATGCTTTAAAATTAGGTGATGGTAATAGTTGCACAACCTTTTTAATATGTTTTCTGGAATTTCTGTTTCAGTACTGCTGCCAAAGTACAGCAGAGGCTGATAGGATTCATGCGTCCTGAAAATGGAAATACTCAGCAGATGCAACAGGAGCTGCAGAGGAAGTTGCATGGTAAATTATTGCTTCTGATTGATCAGTTAAATGTTGATGACTCGAGTAAAGAGTCTTATTAGTTGAATAGAAAACAGTGGGTATCTCTTGATAAGGTCATTTGCGTTAATGAATATTTTTATTAAAATAATATTAGTGTTATTTGCATAAGTATAATATGGACATCTTGTATTTCCATAACTTTCAGCTCATAATTTTTTTTCCTTTCTTCCACCAGAAAACATGATGATATGTACCTTTTTTTTTTTTTACTTTTTAATTAATTTATTTTTTTTGACAAACCACACGGCTTGTGGGATCCCAGTTAGGTTGCCTTCACCCTTCGGGGTATTTTTATAATTCTGCTATGAATATGGTATACAAATAGAAATTTGACTTCCCACGTTCAATTATTTTCTTATGTATCCAGAATTGCAGTTGCTGGATTATGTGTAGTTCTATTTTTAATTTTTTGAGTAACCACCATAACTTTTTCATAACAACTATACCATTGTACATTTATACCACTAGTACACAAAGCATTCCAGTTTTCTCCACATTATCACCAGTAATTTTTCCTTTTCTTTTTTTAAATATCTATCCTTATGTGTGTGAAATGGTATTTGTTACATCGCTTACGATATGAATCAAGTGTTACGTTTTTGTGTGTTTTTTTTAAATCAGTTATAAAAAGTAACAGCTAAGGAAGGAGCAAAGGAACTGAAAAGTTCTTGTAACCATTAATTATTCCAGATGTGACCTGGAATAGTAATAAAATATTGTTTAAGTTTTGTCTGCCATTTAATTATCTTTTTAAAGTTCTTTGCCTTGTGTTGTTTAAGCCAGTTATTCTGGCTTATAGAACTTTGCCAATTAAGACACAGCCATTTACTTTTGTCTCAACGGACTTTCTTTCCTTCCTGCCAGATCCAGTTTTCTGTTCAGTATTTGCAAATTTTTTTTTAGTACTTCTTTTCAGGTAAGCTTGATAAAATACAAGCAATAGTAAGAATTTTTACAAAGGGGAGCATTCAAATTGCTGGCCATATACACTGAAATATCTCTTTGGTGAGCAATTTGATCATACATAATAAAAGCTAAAAATGCATATGTATTCAAAGCCAGCAGTTTCACTTCTTAGTATATATGCAAGAGTAGTCTTTATCAGACGTTTTTCCTCACAGTAAGAAATAATTTTTACATTACGACCCAGATGTTGAAAAGCATACACACACAACTGAACACAATTTTAAGCAACAACTAAGACTATTTTGTACTCTATTCTTTTCCCCCTTTTTCATTCTATTTCCTTTTTTAAGGGGGAGGGGAAAAAAAGCTATCATGACTGACTGAATTGATTTCATGATTCTCTAGTGCATCTTAATATGAAAAGTAGTCCCATCAAAACCTGACTGTGTTTTCAAGGAGAACTTTTTTAAGGATATTTATAGCATTACTGTTTTAGTAGCAAAACATTGGAAACAATAGAAATGTCCTTCAGGTGGAAAATGGACCTAATTGTAGTAAAATCTACATAGTGGAATACTCAGCAATTAAAATAAATGCACTGGACTTACATTTATCAATATGAGTAGCCTGTGAAAATATAATTGAGCAGAAAAAAACAATGGTGTAAGTTGTCCAAAATGGCAACATTTTTACTATTTATGTATGCACACACACAGAAGCACTTACATATAGTGAGAGGATAAAGCCATGAATTCAGCAACTCATGATCATCATTCCCTGTGATCTGCAGAAGAACGATAAGGATCTCACCCTTAACTATGGTTGTCTTTATTTGAGATGAAGTGTTGTCTTACTTGAAATAAAATTTTGCAAACTTCATTGGTTGTGTTTTGTAATTAGAGGCTCAACTGAGTGAAAAGATTTCACTTCAGGCAATCCAGCAGTTGGTTCGAAAATCATACCAGGCTCTGGCTTTATGGAAACTTCTTTGTGAACATCAATTCACTGTTATTGTAGGAGAACTTCAGAAGGTAGGAAATTTTTTTCCTTAAAATCATACTATTAATATTGTGGTTAACTTGTTTTGAGTAAGCTTTAATCTTGCACTTAGATTCAGGAGGGATTCTTTTGGGAAGCATTTAGGTTATGATAAATTAGTATGTAATGAGAAAATTGAACTAAAGCATGATAACTTGAAGACTGAGATTCGCTCAGTCATGTCTGACTCTTAGCAAGCCCACAGACTATAGCCTGCCAGGCTCCTCTGTCCATGGAATTCTCCAGGCAAGAATACTGGAGTAGACTGCCATTCCCTTCTCCAGGGGATCTTCCTGATGCAGGAATCAAACCTGCTGCTGCTACTAAGTCGCTTCAGTCGTGTCCGACTCTGTGCGACCCCATAGATGGCAGCCCACCAGGCTCCCCCATCCCTGGGATTCTCCAGGCAAGAACACTGGAGTGGGGTGCCATTGCCTTCTCCGAATCAAACCTGGGTCTCCCACATTGCAGGCAAATTCTTTACTGTCTGAGCTACCCTGATAACATGAGGGATTCATTGTCAAAACCACAAGTTTCTGATATGTGGATGAAATCTTACTTTACTAAAGATATTTTTAAATACACAGTTCATTTGTATTCAGCATTTTCATTTTACCCCTTTTGCTTAATCCCCTTATTTTCTTTTTTACTGAATTATTTAAAAGTAGATCTCTGACATGGTTTTTCATTTCTATGTACTTTAGTATGTATTCCTTTAAAAAGGTGGCCATTTTCTTGAACACCAATTTTATTATTACATTTAGCAATATTATCAATTCTTTGGTAGCATCTGAAATAGTGAAATTACTGTCTTAAAAATATCTTTTTGTAAGATTGGTTTATTCTAATTAGAATCTGAACAGTTGATTCACTCATTGCTTTTGGTTGTTATTTCTCTTTAGTCTCTCAGTCTAGAGTAATTCATTCTGTCTCTCTGCTGTTGCATTGTAGCAAATTTATATACTTGTAGTGAACTTGTTTGCCTGTTTCTTGCATTTTCTGTGAAATGGAAATCAAGTCTATAGAAGCTTGATAAGTTCAGGTCCATTTATTTGAGAAAGAAGAGAATACTTCATAGATAGTAATTTATTATGTTTATTATTAACTAATGTATTAATTAAATTTTATTAGGAGACATAAAAGATTTGATTGTCCCACTTTTAGTCATATTGACATTGATTATTGGATTCAAAAGTTAAGTCTAGTCCTGCTGTTGTGAAATTCTTCATTGAACTTTCATCAAGCTTTCATCACATCAATTGATAATCATTACCTGAATCAGTTATTTCATTTAGGATTACAGAATGGTAATTTTCTAAGTCTGTGGTTTCTTCCATATTTATTAACTGTAGTTCTATTCCTTATCCTCTAGGGCTGTTTGGTTACCCAAAAATGTTTTGATTCTTGACTTTTAAGTACCAGTTTTTGAAGTTAAAAGACAATCTTTGTGTTCTTTCCAGTACTGTCCAGTGAGTTGTTTTGTTCCTTTTAAAGACGTATTTTCTGTTATCTTTTTAAAGATTCAAATGAATATGCTTAATTATGAAAGCTGTTTTCTTTTCCATGACAGCTAGAATAATCATTTCTAGTTTTATTGGCTGGTAAGCATAATCTAGGTCAACTTGTAGCCTAGGTATTATTTTTTTTTGTGATTCATCTTCAAAGCTTCCTTCCCGACATGCTCATGGAATGCAAATTAAATATAAATCAAAAAATTGGGCATTGATTGTGTATTTGCTGAAATTTAGGAAAAGATAGTAGTCAAATCACTAAACCGAATGTTACTGTAATATAAATCACCCCAATACTTTAGAACTCCATTTTAGTAACCTGATTTGTACAAAATGAGATCAAACTCCAGTGTTAGAAGTTCTTGAATAATAGAAGTTGAACATTATTTTTGGCTTTCCTGATGGTTTAGTGGTAAAGAATCCACCTGCAATACTGGAGACACAGGTTTAATCCCAGGGTTGGGAAGATCCCTGAGAGTAGGAAATGGCAACCCACTCCAGTCTTCTTGCCTGAACAGTCCCACGGACAGAGGACCCTGTCAGGCTATAGTTGCAAAGTGATGGACACAACTGAGCAAGCAGGAGACACATTATTTTGGATAGATAAATGTAAGCCAAAGATTTTTTAATGTAGATAATTGTTTTTTCCTAGTTATAACTAAAGTCAGGAGGCCTGCCTCCAATTTTGGCTCATACTTGGGCTTTGCTTTCTGTTTGTAAAGTGAGAGATTTGGAATAGGCATACTATGGGCTCTTTTCCAGTTCTCTATGATGTATGAAAATTTGTAAAATTTTATTATTTTTATACTTCAGTATATTTTATTTTTTAAGTTATAGAGGCTATTAATGTTTTAATTATTTTAAATTATTGAAGAAATTTCATTCTGTGCAGAAATACGATATTCCTATATTTTTGATCAAAGGAATAATTTTCTCTTATACTCCTAGGAATTTCAAGAACAGTTAAAAATCACCACCTTTAAAGACCTGGTAATCAGGGACAAGGAACTGACCGGGGCATTAATTGCTTCTCTGATCAACTGCTACATCAGAGATAATGCTGCTGTTGATGGCATTAGTTTACACTTACAGGACATCTGCCCACTTCTTTATAGCACTGATGATGCAATTTGTTCTAAGGTATGATGTTCTGTCACCTGTTTGGTGTTTTTTGCAGTGTGCTAAGAGCACAGTGGTACTATAATCAGAAATTCTCTTTTTTCCTTGACATATGACCTGGGGGTAGGTCTCTTAGCCTTTCATGACCTCAGAATTCTCCTCTGTGTAAGAAGGAAGTTGGAATATATTATTTCTTAAAATACATATATAAATTTTTCATAAAGAATCTTTGATAGTACTTCTAGACTATATGGAAAAAATGGTTAAATATGCCTTTCTTTAAAATATTTTTTTAAAATCACTAAAATTTGTGTATAATAAATTAGAGTTAATTGGGCAATTTTTATTGATCCTTTCCTACAGGTGAAAAAACCTTAAAAAATCAGTGTTTCCCGGACTGCCTGCTGACCAATAATGTATTTACTAGGCAAGAGATTTACCAGTCAAAAGCTGTCTTACTTAACATATTTGAGAGAGGAATTAAGAATAGCTAGGATATTTTGGTCAAAAACTTTTCTGCCTAAAATTAAGAAGAAGTAAGTTTGCAGAGTTGTTTTTATCTTTGATGGTCATAAACCAGATGTAAATTTAGACATAAATTAAAACCTGTATTGACAGCATCATCTGTGTGCTTGATTTCATATCTTCCTAAGTTCTTACCATCTCTACGTCTAGGCAAATGAGCTTCTCCAGCATTCCCGACAAGTTCAAAATAAGATTGAAAAGGAACGAATGTTAAGGGAATCCTTAAAGGAGTATCAGAAAATCAGCAATCAGGTGGACCTATCCAGTGTTTGTGCTCAGTATAGGCAAGGTGAGAAACGAAATGTTTCATACCTTCTGCTCAACTCAGAGGCACGTCTTCCTTTGATTTTCAGTGGCCCAAGTGATAAGACATACAAAATAAATTTCTGTGTCTTAGTGTTTGATGACTGTACCAGCTTCTAGAAGAGCAATAGTGCTCTTATCTTGAAATGTATAACTTTTTAACATTGTAGTGTCAGTCCTGTTCTGGTTAAACTACCATCTGTATTAGATTGCTTTCTGGGTTACATTTATTTTTCAGGTACTTTTGATTCTTTTGACTAATTTTTTTACCTGTCTGCTCAGTTTAAAATTACTTGAAATCAAATCTAACATGATGTTCTGTTAGAACAGGTAGTACTATGAATCCTTAGATGGGTTTTTTTTTTTCAATCAAGGAACTGTAGTCCTTCTCTTTGTTATTTTAAATACGAAATTTTTTTAACAGTGAAGGAAATATATTAATGCTGCCTTTTCGGCATGTTTTTAGAACCTAGTTCTTCGATAGACTCATCAGAAGTAATTTATATGATATTGTCATCTAGGTAACTAATACACAGTAGAACCCTTAAAATAGTGAACATAATAACCTTGATCAGCGTCTTTATAAGCCAGCTAAGGAAAAATGTATCCACTTAATAATATGCCTTAACTCTTTCCCATTAGTGCGTTTTTATGAGGGTGTGGTGGAGCTCTCTCTCACTGCTGCAGAAAAAAAAGATCCTCAGGGTCTTGGACTTCATTTCTATAAACACGGAGAACCAGAAGAGGACATCGTAGGACTTCAGGCTTTCCAGGAAAGGTGAGTTTTATCACCTTAGCAGAATCTCAGCTTTATGGATATAGGACTTTTCTTTGTGAAAAGTTTGGCAGTATTAGGAAAATAATGTTTCAAGTACAACCCTTATGAAATTGAATTATGCTTTTCCTAAAAATGCCCTTTTTATCAAAGGTGTAAATCAATATTATAATTCTTTGCCTAGGGATGAAATTATAGTCTGTTGGGAATTCTTAAGGAATATTTTGAACTACCTCTGTGGTTTTTCTGAAATTGTATTACTGTCAGTTTTTTGTTTCTGGTTTGTTTTTTTTTTTCCCCCAAACTTTAAACTTTATTTTGTATTGGGTTATAGCTGATTAACAATATTGTGGTAGTTTCAGGTGAACAGCGAAGGGACTGAGCTGTACACATACATGTATCCTTCCCCCCAGACCCCGCTTCCATCCAGGCTGGCACACAACACTGAGTTCCATGTACTATACAGCACGTCCTTGTTGGTTATCCATTTTGAATACAGCAGTGTATACATGTTAATGTCCGTTTTAAATGTGATGACATTTTTGGAAACAAAAGTGCTGCCTCACCTGTCCAGCCCTCAGTGTCTTGTTCTAAATGAAGATTAATTGTTTTGTTTTAGTATTTTAAAGGATGATTTTTAAATGTTTAGAGACTGCTAAAAAACAATGGATATTCATAAGGGAAATATATAACCAATCTTAGACATGCGTTTAATTTTTATGAGTTCACCCTTCTAAACAAATGCTTCTCAAACCTACAGGAAAAGTGTATGATTTGTATTATTTTTAATACCAAATTGTGTGTGTATTCAAAATTACCTTTAGTTTGTATTTCAATTGTTAACCAGTTGCTAACTAAATCATGTAACCGTTCCTCTTTCATGCTTTTTCAGATTAAACAGTTACAAGTGTATTACAGATACACTTCAAGAACTGGTAAATCAAAGTAAGGCTGCTCCTCAGTCTCCCAGCGTCCCCAAGAAGCCCGGGCCTCCGGTGTTGTCATCTGATCCCAACATGCTGAGTAATGAAGAAGCAGGACATCATGTAAGGGACACAGTGTATTTTCATTCTGAAAATGCACTGCATTTAGAAGTTCTGCATGGTGGTGGCGGTGGTATAGTCATCTAGGGAAAGGTGATAGCTCTCAGAACTTACCATTTAAGGATTCTTGATTTCTTGCAAGAGGTTTAAAAGGTTGAAGGTCAGGTCAAGCGTTTAACTGTGCTAATTTTTACTGTTTTGTTTTTTTAGTTTGAACAAATGCTTAAATTGTCTCAGCGATCCAAAGATGAACTCTTTAGTATTGCCCTTTATAATTGGCTAATACAAGCAGACCTTGCAGATAAACTGCTACAGGTAAATATTTTTTATACCAATAGTGTTAATTTATATTTTTAAGTAGCATTAACTCAGTGGGTTAGTATATATGGTTATTAGGAAATACCAACCGTTAGGTATTAGTGAAAAGCCAAATAATATAATACTTTTTTCTAGTGAGCAAGATATCCTGTTGCTCTAATTTTCTTGTTATTTAGAAGCTGATTGGGATTGTTTATATTGTGGCATGAAAATCAATGGATCATGAATTTGGAGACCTGAACTTTGTCTTAACTCTGCCATTAAGCTGCTTCACAAATGTCCTTTCACTACCCTAAGTGTCAGTGTTCCTCACCCTGTAAAATGGCAACAGATTGTGGCAAGGATGTCTTTGAGCTCAGAGGCTAGAAATCAGTAACTGTGTTCTCAAAGTTTATTAAAAGACTTGCAATTGGGTTGTAATAAATTATTTTTATCAACATAATACGACTATCATAGCAGTTCTTTGATAATTTATAATGAGAAAAATTGCCCCTTTCTTATCTGTTACTGGATTATAATATTGCTTATGTATTCATAAAACAAGGCACACCTATAAAATGATGATATATTTATTATGTAAAGAGCAAGTGGGTGGTCAGAAAATGTCTCTGAACAACTGTACAATTTCCAGATTGCTTCTCCATTTCTGGAGCCACATCTAGTACGAATGGCCAAAGTTGATCAAAACAAAGTTCGTTATATGGATCTACTCTGGAGGTATTACGAGAAGAACAGAAGTTTTAGCAGTGCAGCTCGTGTCCTGTCCAAATTGGCTGACATGCATAGGTATGGCCTCATATTCTCACTGTGATGAGCAATTGATAACTGGACCATATCTAGTTACTGCACCCAGACTTTAATTTTTAAATTTTAAGATTTTAAGAAAACTTTATTCAGGTTATACATATATAGAATTTGTATGAGTTTACTTGGATTTACCTAAAGTGAAAGTGTTGGTCGCTCAGTCATGTCTGATTGTTTGTGACTCCATGGACTGTAGCCCGCCAGGCTCCTCTGTCCATGGGGATTCTCCAGGCAAGAATACTGGAGGGGTTGCCATGCCCTTCTCCAGGGGACCTTCCTGACCCAGAGATTGAACCTAGGTCTCCAACATTGTAGACAGATTCTTTACCATTTGAACTACATGGGAAGCCCTGGATTTACCTGAAGTTTATAGTTTTTCTTTTTGTTTGTTTCATTTTTAATAATGTGTAAAGGTACCAAATAACTTCTACTAAACAGACTCTATTCAAACTATTTTCTAAACCCTTTTTCTTTAAACTATGTCTTTAGATTCTTTTCTACTGATGGCAAATCACTACTATTATTAATTAAAAGGACAAAAAATGCTTTTCAAAGGCGTTATAATTTTAAACGTTTAACAAATTCCAGACCAATTTCCTCAACTCTTACATTGGTTTAAGCTCCTGACAAGGTCTTACAGCATATATATTAAGGAGGGTTAAGAATTCTGTTACAGAAGGCATTGATATATCCAATTAGATTGTCATATCAAGACAATACAATTTTGGAAAGATTATTAATTTGACCCTCTTCATTTGAAATGTTGCCAAAAGAATATGGTGCTATTTTTAAAACATAAAGATTGGTTATGTTAGGAAGAGGAGGTGTTTGAGGCAAAGCTGTGGTTAAACCATGTTAATCAGAACGGTTACGTCAAGCATCCAGCTGTGGCTGACAGCAGGTGGGAGAGTGTGTGTCTGTGCAGTCACGCAGTTGTAATTACTGCGTGTGTGGACCCAAGGCATTTTTTATCTTCTTGCCCTCTTTGGTCACAATAATCACTTGATTTTCATAAATTCCCCTCACATACAGAAAATGACATATATCGTAGTGACTTCAATTTGTCTTTGGTTTAATAAAAGGAAAGAAAAGGAATTTGAGCTAGTAAAGACCTAAAATGTATTTCAGAGTAAAGGCCTTGGTCAAGTCATAGTTTTTGTATAACCAAGAATTGACCAAAAAAAAAAAAACCAAAAGACGAAATGACGGCATTATTAAATATTTAATTCACTATAGCTCTGTCTTAAGGTTCTGTAATTCATTTCTTTATCCAGTATATTTTCTGCCCTCAGAGGCACATATGGACTGTGACCTTATCCAGGCCTTCAGAATCTCATTTCTGGATTACTCTTGTCATTCCTCTTTGTACATCCAAGTACCATTACTGTACAAATCTTTGTAAGTCATTTCGGTCATTGCTTGCACTGTTAGAGTGGCCCTTAATTGCCTTTTCATTTGAACTTTTGGACCTTTTTCCTTGTTATCACAATTACTACGTTCTTGTTATAAAATATTTGGAAATCCTCTTTTAAGGACAGTGCCCATTGTCCATTTCTACTTCACACATGCATACAACCTAATTTTCCCTTCATGTGAGGACCCTGTACGTCTAGTCTTTAGCTCGTAACTTAGCATCCATCTCTTTCCACAATAAAATATTTTTCAACTATTATGTTACTCTTTCTCACTATACTCTTTTTCTATATATGTAAGCTGTACCAAATAAGTTGGTGGCTATGGAATATTCTACTTTAAGTAATTTGGAAATGTTATCCACTTTCAAAATGTTTGTTTCAAGTGGGGTTTTTTTGTTATTTTTTTTTAAGAGATGAGAGGGGGAAATAAAGCCTTTATGAAACAAGGCTCCTGAAGGTACAGTCTTGTTTTCTTTGTCCATGTATATCTTTACTACTTACAAGGACCTTTTATATATTTTTGACCCTCATAATCACCCTGTTAGGGAGGCAGATTTCAGTTTTTCATTCTAACAAGGTATTTTTCTCCATTAAACACTGAAGAATGCCAGGAAGAGTTTGTTCTTAGACCCCAGTTTCCATGTATTTTAAGAATAAATACAGGTTTTTTTCCTAAGTTTCAGAAATTGCATTAAACCTTTTTTACTTTCATAGCTCACCCTTTACACAGGAGACATTTCTAAAGTTCACCCTTGGATTCTTCCCAGTCACTCTGACTAAGCAACACTTAGCTGAGAGGTGTTTCTTTGTTTCGCTCACGTTCTCTGAGGAGCAGATGGGGGTTAACTGTCCAGATGTAGGTGTTCTGAAGATCAGTGTTGGGCTCTTCTTGCCTTTGGACGAGATAAACCATGGTTTAGGTTTGCAGAACTTAAGAGTCTTTCTGGGTTCTTCAAGCTATTTACTTGTAAGAGTGCTAGGATTGCTCTTCAGTGCTGACAGAAAGCGTCTCCTTTTATCACAGTCTTTAACTGTTCTGTTGCATGTTTTGTGAGTAATCAACAATACATTTTTGTGGTCTTTGTACTTTTTCAGAATTTTTGCTTCCTTAAACCTGAGCATATAATTTCTTCTCAATTAAGAAGTTTCTGTATTTTGGGTATCAATTTGGATTTGGCCACATTAAGGTAGAGAAATGAAGAATATGAGGAATAATAAAAAGTTTTCTTTAACTTTAGAAGGTTCCAAGTTTTAATATAGTGAAGTTTTAAAATAGATAATTTTTTGGATATAAGTATTTCTTTATGTGTTCACTGAAATTGTGGATCTCTTTTGTTAGAAATCCTCTACTTTTTCAAGTTTCAAATGGCCTTTTATGTTAATTTGGTATAAAATAGTACATCATAACTGATATATAGGCTCCTGAAGAATTCACATAAATAAAAGTAAGGATTTTCCTCCTCCAGCACAGAAATTTCACTTCAGCAGCGACTCGAATACATTGCTCGGGCCATTCTTAGTGCCAAAAGTTCCACTGCCATTTCATCAACAGCTGCAGACGGTGAATTCCTTCACGAATTAGAGGAAAAAATGGAAGTAAGTGCTAACAATACTTCAGCCTGTCCACACTGATGATTAGCCACGTGTTAGTCCACTTCTCTCTTCCCCTAATAAATAGTAGGTCTGTAGCAGTCAGTATTAATTTTAATCTCTTCTGCCTTCTTTCTTTCTTTTCATATTTATATATAAATAAAAGATTTTAACAATACAGCACTTGGGTCCTAGGGCATTGCTATAATCTAAAAGTTTTCTCTGTGACATTTCTAAAGGTTAATTCTAACTCTTCTAACACTAAGCAGATTATATTGCATTCACCATTAATTCCAGAGATTATTAATAGATGTGTGAAGTAGAGTGGGCTAAAGCCTTTACTAAGAGACACACTAATGTATATGTAGTGGTCCATATACAAAAGCTTATTCCTCATTCACAAAAATCCAGAGTTGGTGTTCCTGATTGGCATGTGGCTTCCTTCCACTTGGTTGATGTCACTTCCCAAATTCTATTTTCTGGTTCTACCATTCCAATAGTCTTACCTTTTTTTTTTTTTTTTTTTTGATCAGAGGGAAGAAGTGTGAAGAGAGCATGTCAGAAGCACATTCACTCTTAAAAACCTCAGCCCTGAAGTGGCATACTTATGTTCACATTGCCTTGAAGAGAACTTAGTCTTAGGGCCAGACTCCATGCAAAGGAGGCTGTGAAGTAGAGTTCTGGCCATTTTGTCTGGCTGTAATCATGGGAGAAACTGGTGTTGGTGGGCAGCAAAGGCTCTCAGGCACAGCCCAGTCCCTATGTAATCCTCTTTGTTGTAATGAAGGGTTGATAGTCTGTTCTAATAAAAGCCTTTATACATTTTTTTTATCGAGGTAGAATTGACATATAACAATTGCTCAGGTGTACAACATAATGATTAAATTTTTCTATATATTGTAAAAGGATCACAATAAGTCTGGTGAGCATTTGTCACCATAAATGATTACAAAAATTTTTTTTTCTTGTGATGAGATCTTTTTAATATCTACTCTCTAGGCAACTTTCTAAATATGCAATACAGTATCATTAACTATAGTTACTATGCTATTATTTTAACAAACTTAAAATTTGTTATTTAGCAAACAAACTTAAAGTCAGATACTAGGAGTCATTTCTCCAAATACCTGGTGATTTATCATGAAGAACTTACGATTTGCTTTTTTCTACCCAAACCAGGTTGCCAGGATCCAACTTCAGATACAAGAGACACTACAAAGGCAATATTCCCATCATTCTTCTGTACAGGATGCAATTTCTCAGCTGGATTCTGAACTAATGGACATAACTAAGGTAACAAAAAGGCAAATGAAATCCCTATGATAATCAGCTATTATCTACAAATTCCTTGTTTCTTTTGCATTTTCCTTTAAGAAAGCAGTTGAGCCATCTTTGGGAGCTCGTCACTGGGCTGAAACCACCGTGTTACCTCACCCTTAGAGCATGTTTCTCTTTCCAGGCCACTTTCTGTCAAGAATCTATGAACCTCAAATGGGGCTTTGTTAAAACTCCTGCCGTCTAATTTATGGACTGCTTCTTGTCTTGAAAGAATAATTTATATTTGCCCAACTTGCCAAGCCTCTCCCACTCTGTACCCTCTGGAACAGTTTCTTTTTCAGTTATTACTGGACATTTCTCTGAGTACCCAGAAGCACCCTTAGATTTGTCAGTTTATCCATGATCTTTTCAAACCTTAGTTTGGACAATACTAGTTCTAAAAGAAGTGTCACTGCGGCATCTTGCTCTTAGCCAAGGGGGGAAAAAAAGGCACACCTATTGAAATCTGTTTAAATGCGTTAACCATTCTTAATCTGGCATTATGACAACCTACACACCATCACATATTTATATCATATCTTAGGAACTTCAGATAACATCTTTGGTTACTTTTGACTTTCAGTGGGTTCTTTATTGTTAATTTCTGAATACTAACCTCTTGATGGATGTTGGCATTTTCTCCTACAGCTTTATGGGGAGTTTGCTGACCCATTTAAACTTGCAGAATGTAAACTTGCAATAATTCACTGTGCTGGTTATTCAGACCCTATACTGGTGCAGACACTTTGGCAAGATATCATAGAAAAAGGTAAGTGTTCACAGCTAGGTCTGTTAGCTACACATTATTTAATGACTTGGTAGAAGAGTGAATGTACA
The DNA here is from genome assembly GCF_003369695.1 of Bos indicus x Bos taurus. NCBI lineage: Eukaryota > Metazoa > Chordata > Mammalia > Artiodactyla > Bovidae > Bos > Bos indicus x Bos taurus. The sequence goes on from NC_040095.1 coordinate 36,806,162, forward strand.
CTGTGAGTGATCATATATTAAGGGCTCATGAAAATTGTATATATCTAAGCAGAGGGTAAGTGACAGGTACCTGGATATGGTTGAAGGTGATCCTCTAGAGAAGGATTCCAGTGAATGTTTGAGAGGACCCTCAGAAAAGATTGTGATTTTTGTGGTTTGTACTGCTTAGTAAGGAATTCTGAGAAACTTAGCTCAGAATCCCATAACCAGTCCCCTTCTAAGATGAAAGTATATCAGACACTAACGGAAACATAGAATCTGCTCATTATATTAATGTGAATACACAAAGCTCTATCGTATTTTGTCCCTTGAGACACAGTAAAATAGTTTAAACTTTTCACATTAAAAACACTTTGAGGAGAAGGAAATGGCAACCCACTCCAGTATTCTTGCCTGGGAAATCCCATGGACAGAGGAGCCTGGTGGGCTACAGTCCATGGGGTCTACAAGGAGTAGGATTTGACTGAGTGACTAACAATTTCACTTTCAGGGAACTACGTCCCATGCCACAAGGCCAAAAATTAAAAAAAAAAAAAAAAAACTACTTTGGGTTTCTCATGACCTCTTTTTACAGAACTAAATGAAAGTGTGACGTTGAGCTCCCCAGACAGGATGCATGCTCTTAGTCTCAAGATTGTGCTCCTGGGCAAGATATATGCCGGCACGCCTCGCTTCTTTCCTCTCGGTGAGCCATAACTTCAGCTGCAGTCATGGGGCTTTTGTCTTCTCTTTGTTTTGATGGTGTTCTTCATTGACATGGAGAAATAATGGTTTTTAGAGCAAAATCATTTTGTTGTTGCAATTTATCAGCTTTGCAGTTAATTCTACCTCTCCAGAAAAAAACACTTCCAAAGACTAGTAGGATCTGTTGATGAATAGTTTTGGATGTGAAACTTTCTTTGCTTGACCTTCCAGGTTTATATAGCTATGTTGAAATAGTACTAACAGACCACAGTGTTATATTATTGGCAACGTTATACAAGTTTGAAGAGAAGGGAAAAATAGCTGATGTTTTCATGTGTTGATGATCTGTGATTGGTTTAACTGCTCCCTGAATATTGAGGACATATTTTTCTTTAAAATAGCAAGTAGTTGTGTTAAAAATGTAATTTCTGTGAATCCCTTTCTTAACCAAATTTGTAAGGTAGGAAACTCTATTATGAGCCATTTGCCAACTTGTAATGTCTTCTTCGGTCGTAAAACAATAGACTCAACATAAATACATTCATACAGTAGAATGTTAAATAAGCACTTTGTGCTTTCGAAAAGTGATGAGAAACATGAAGATACTTATAACCTTATATTGTTTTTAAAATATAAAGATACAGACTTGTTTACAGGTCTTCTCTGATTTAGGATTTATTCCCTGGACATGGTAAGAAATAAAACTGTTACAATCATATCCTTATTTCTTATAAGTACAGTATTAAAAACTGCCTGTGCCCTTTCAGTTCAGTTCAATTGCTCAGTCGTGTCCGACTCTTTGCGACTCCATGGACTGCACCACGCCACGCTTCCCTGTCCATCACCAACTCCCAGAGCTTGCTCAAACTCATGTCCATCGAGTCGGTGATGCCATCCAACCATCATCCTCTGTCGTCCCCTTCTCGTCCTGCCTTCAATCTTTCCCAGCATCAGGGTCTTTTCAAATGAGTCAGTTCTTCGCATCAAGTGGCCAAAGTATTGGAGTTTCAGCTTCAACATCAGTCCTTCCAGTGAACACCCAGGACTGATCTCCTTTAGGATGGACTGGTTGGATCTCCTTGCAGTCCAAGGGACTCTCAAGAGTCTTCTCCAACACCACAGTTCAAAAGCATCAATTCTTCAGCGCTCAGCTTTGTTTATAGTCCCAACTCTCACATCCATACATGACTTCTGGAAAAACCATAGCTTTGACTAGACGGACCTTTATTGGCAAAGTAATGTCTTTTCTTTTTTTTAATTTATTCATTTTAATTGGAGGCTAATTACTTTACAATATTGTATTGGTTTTGCCATACATCAACATGAATCTGCCACAGGTGTACACGTGCTCCCCATTCTGAACCCCCCTCCCACCTCCCTCCCCGTACCATCCCTCTGGGTCATCCCAGTGCACCTATCTTTTCTTTTAATATGCTGTCTAGATTGGTCATAGCTTTTCTTCCAAGGAGCAATCATCTTTTAATTTCATGGCTGCATTCACCATCTGCAGTGATTTTGGAGCCCCCCAAAATAGTCTGTCACTGTTTCCATTGATTGATAAAATAAAGAGCAACCATATGAGTATGTGAAGCTTGACAATTTTAATAGCAAAATGACCACGTTGTGCACAGTACCTTTTGAGGGTATTTCTTCTCTGGCTTAAGATTGTTAGTTGTGCAGCCCAATAAAATTTAGAATAGAAGAGAACTTCCTTTTTCTATCACTCTGTCAAAGGCAAACAAGAGACTTCAAGCTGGAACAAATTGAGACTTTAGAATTTCTATTACCTCTCCAGAATTTCTGTGTGGTAACTTGTAGTTACCTGTTAACTGTAGTTAACTGTTCAATCTTTAGTGATTCTTCTTGCCCATGGCTATTCACATTGGTCAGTCTCAGATTTTAGGTACCATAAATATGAATTTGATTGCTTCTGTTAAGAGCTTATTTCTGATATAACAGGTAGTAAAAAGTGAGAGTGGGACCACAATTAGAGTCACCAAAATAAAGAAGAATCTTATGAATATTATATTTAATATTTCTAAAATCAAGATACAGCACCCCTTCTTTTTCTGAAAAGCTGTTAAGATCCAGTGTTTCAAGATAGTAAGGAACTCTTATCATGAGACTTCCCTGGTGGTCCAGCATTTAAGATTCCATGCTCCCCGAGCAGGGGGCCTGGGTTTGATTCTGATGGGGGAACTAGATCCCACATGCCACAACTAAAGATTCCTCATGGTGCAACTACACATCTTTCATGCCACAATAAAGGTCAAAGTTCCTGTGTGCCGCAACTGAGACTCTGCACAGCCAAGAAATAAATAAATGAATAATTGAATAAATTAAAAAAATATATATATAAGCAGGCCCTCTCTAAAAGTGTGATTGTCAATGATCTCTGTTCTCCACTTGTACCTTTTGCTTTTTTCTACATTCACTCTAATAGTTTTTTCCCTAATAGCTTTGAAGTGTGTAAGCGAATGGTTTTAGCATATTTGCAGAGTTGTGCAACCATCACAGTTAAATTTAGACCATTTTCATCACCATTTTCATCAAAAAGAAATATCCACCCTCAGCCTTAAGCACCCGCTAATCTCCTTTCTGTCTCTATAGGTTTGCCTGTTTTGGTATATGCCTTATTTTATATTCAAAGAATTATTTGTTTTGAAAATTGTTTTTTAAAAAATTTCCCTCTAGAAGCTTCTCAGTTATGAATAAGACCTACTTTTTAGTATCAAGTGTTAACAAATCTAGAACAACAAAAATTAGTGATTCTATGAAGTGAAGGACATGTTAACTAATTTGATCGTGGAAAACATTTGGCAATATGTTTTAGATCATCACATTTACACCTTAAACTTACACAGTGCTATATGTCAATTCTATCTTGGCAACACTGGGCAAAAGTAAAGTTAACAATCCCCACTGATCTTTTTCTCTCCCCAGATTTTATCGTGCAGTTCTTAGAGCAGCAAGTTTGTACTTTGAACTGGGATGTGGGTTTTGTGATACAGACAATGAATGAAATTGGAGTGCCATTACCTAGACTACTGGAAGTATATGATCACTTGTTCAAGTCACGGGTAAGGAAAATATTAAATAAAATAATTTAGTTAAATCAATTTAATTTTCTAGATACAGGAGCGGATTTTTTTGGTTGTGTGCTTACAAGTATCATATAATAGAGTTGCATCAGAAATTTGCTTCCTTTGTTGAGTATCAGAAATTATCATGCTTCAGACTTTTGATACCAGTAATGAGAGTTGCTTTGTTATATACCATGATAAAAATCAAATATTTTTCAGTATCAATAAAGCATAATTACATATGCTTTACTTTTAGCCAAATAGGCTAAATACATTAAGAATTACTTACTGTAAAGGAATAGAGCCTTTCCTGGTGGTCCAGAGATTAAGAATCCACCTCCCAACACAGGACATGTAGGTTTGATCCCTGGCCGGGGAACTGAGATCCCACGTGCCACAGGGCAGATGAGCCCACACACCACAGCTAGAGAGCCTGAGTGCACAATGAAAACGCAGCACAGCCAAAAAAGAAAAGTAAATTAATAAAGAACAAAATATCATTCACTGTAAAAACAAAATATTTGTTCTCAGTCCTTGTAACCTCATGTAAAATATCAGTGCTTAAAGATCTTTCTCTCCACAAGAAAAGGAAAATTTAACTATATGGTGACAGAGGATAACTAGGCTTATTATGGTGATCATATTGCATCATTTTGAACGCAAACAGCAAATCACTCTATTCAGCAAATCACTCTGAAACTAGTACAATGTTACATGTCAGTTATACCTCAGTTTTTTTAAAAAAGATCTTCCTCACCATATTTAACCTTATTGGACTTAAGTTGTGTAATTTTTATCCTAAGATGAAAGAACTAAACGAAACCTGTTGAACTGGCTTGTGTTTAATACTAGTCGTGATTATAGTAGCTTCATCAGAACATTTCATACAGTGCTTTCCAAGGCACTTACTTATCTCATTAAAACTCACACTGAGCCTTTCACAAAAATGAACAACTAATAATATCCCATTTACATCTGACAAGAGCAGAGATGTTAAATAACCTATTCAAGTCACATGGCTAGTAATGGTGGAGTCAGAACTAGAATTAAGATTCTCTGACTACTGGTTTAGTCTTTTTTTTGGTTTAGTCTCTTATTCACACTACCAGATTAAATCTGCATAGGTTCCAGGTAAGAATCGTGTCACAGTCAATAGGAAGAAATGGATTCTTTTTTTTCCTGTTGTCTCAGGTTCCTAAACAGCAAATTCATATGCTCTGCAAAGTGCAATGATACATCAAATATTCTTCCTAAATGACTTCACAGTGCAGTGTTCAGTGCACTGAACTCTGATGAGTATTTTAACTAACGTAAGTGAGGGGAAAATGAGTGGACACAATTCACCTTAAAACTGACTATGTGTTTTTTCTTTATAGGATCCATTCTGGAACAGAATGAAGAAGCCACTACACCTTTTGGATTGTATACATGTACTATTGACAAGATATGTTGAAAATCCTAGCCAAGTTTTAAATTGTGAGAGGTAACTATGAATTAGATACTGTGTTGTATACCAAAGGTTTTTAAATGCATTGAATAAATATCTGGGTAACAAATTTGGAGATTGTGGGGCACAATACAGAGACTCAAAGAAGTATGCGAGATTTAAACTCGTGTATGTTTGCAGAAACTATTTGATATCAGTTAGCACATATAAAAGGTGAGAGTTTTTCCATTTTCCAGCCCTTGTCCTGATTTCTCCCTGTAAATGAAAGGATAAAATTAATGAATTACTGCTAAACGCCTTCCATCTTGAATGAGCAGCTTAGGAAGTGCCATTGTGTCTTTTGTGATATTATTGGCCGTTTCAAAATACATTTGTTTGAGGAGACCAAATGAATGTAAATATTTAATACTAATTTAAGGAGTCATTCCTTACTGCCTTCCTTCTCATTGTAACAATCTTCGAGAGGAAAATGGTGGTATGTGGTAATCCACCTACCCCCCGAGTGTCTTTCTCTGTTTTCATTTATTTGCCATTTACTTAATCACATGATCCTTCCTCTTCTGCGGGCCTTTACTGAGTAAGATTAGCAGAAGTTGAAGGGAAGTCCTGTAGGAGGAAATGTTTCTGAATCTGTAGATGGCTGAATGGGTGTCTTTTTCTTTACAGGAGAAGATTCACAAATCTCTGCCTGGATGCTGTTTGTGGTTATCTGGTCGAGCTCCAGTCAATGAGCTCCTCAGCAGCAGTACAAGCCATCACTGGAAACTTTAAATCTCTTCAGGCTAAACTAGAACGGCTACATTAATTATTGTAATGTATTTTCATCCCTGCGTTTTTAATCTGTAAAATAAAAACTCAGCTGGGTCCAGCTATCACATACTCTAAATCTAAGAATTTAAGAACAATTTTAGTAGAAATGCGTTTTTAATAAATGGCTGGTATCAGCAGAGTACATTTGCAGGTGAATTCTTTTTTACTACATAATACTATTTTGCTTTTTAATAATCAAGTTAAAAACAAATAAGATTATTTATGATTTTAATACAAGGATAAACAAGTAAAAAACTCTTGTTTTGAATTTATATGCTCATTGTCAAGTTAGTTCAAGTATCGAAACTTAAATAGGCTAGCTGAATAGGTCCAGTTCCGTAATAGTAGATTCTACAACAGTTCTTAAATAAGCAAATAAACAGTCTCTTTTTAAAAGTTTTTTAAATTTTTGGGTTCATCTTTGGAAAAAAATTTCTTCTAACTACTGATTTTGTCAGTTTCAGTCCTTGTAGTACACACCTGGTTGTTTTTTCTGAGCAAGTGATAAACTTGTAATTAATGGTCTATGTCCTGTCTCCCCTCCAGGGAGATGCTGTTTTCCCTCATCATCCACCTAACTCTTCTTTGTCGTGGGACTACTGATTCCTTTAAACTGGTGGTTCTCAAAGTGTGTGCACCAGACCAGCACATCAGCAGCATCTGGACATTTGTTAGAAATTCCGATTCTCCAGCCCAGCACTCTGTTTTAATGCCCTTCATGATGTTCCAGTACATGTCAGGTTGAGGACCACTGTGTTAGAAGATATAACCAGTTCAGGATGGAGCTTCCCATCTGATGCCTCCTCCCTTGCTCATCAGTAACCACAACACCTGAGGTTTACCCAAGACACACCATATATGAAGCAAAACTGTTCATAATATAGTTCCTAATATTCCAGCAGAATTAGGATGGCAAAACCAAGTGCCCAAAGTCATGGCAACAAAAGAGAAAAGTCTGGCGAGTGACAAGGACTCACAGAAAAACAAGAACATGGACTCCTTTCCTCTTACCTTTCGTTACCAGAGTAATGACCTTCTACCTGTTGTCACTAATGTATGTCTAACGGTTTTCCCATCTCCACAGTTATTCTCTTAGAATTTAGCTCCCTTTCTCCTATAGTCTCCTTATTTATAATATTTAATAGGATGTTAATACCTTCTTATTAGGCCCCACCACCTCTCATTTTTCAGCTTTTCAGTTCCTTAAGTTTAGATTTTTTTTAATATGTAAAATGAATGTATGCTACACATTGTTAATTCTGTAAATTTAAAATTCTATCATGTCTACTTAAAATGAAAGTCTTGGCTTAAAGGCTATATTTAGCCGTGATTCCAGTTCTGCTACAAGCACATTTACTCACAAGAACATTAATATGTATGTTAAGTTTATGGAACTCAAAATAATGAAGCTACATCTTTCATAAGGAATGTAAGCTAATGTGGCTAAATGGTCTTTAAGAATCCAGAAATCTGAACCATTTCTTTTGTTTATGTAACACCTTACATAACACCTTTAAGAACTCTAGCCACATAGCGAATGTTTTCAATATCCTTTGGAGGGTAAGAGTACTAAGAGAAATTAAGATCCTCTTCTCCTCTTTAATCATCTGGGAGACTGTAAAACCTTAACATTCGTAAGAATCACTTCAATAACCTGTTCAAAACAGATATTCCACCTTCAATGTGATAATGATACTGGTAGTAAGTGGATCAAACTTGAAGTAGCGTTGTATCACATTTATCAACTTGGTTTATATACTTTATATCTGGTTTTCATTCAACACATTATTTATAGTGACTATTAAATATTAAACATCTATAGACAATGAATGATAAGTGGAATATATGAAACAGTGCATTCATTGTAAGCAGTGAGGAGTCATTGAAAGTCCTGATTGTGACACAGATTTCTAAATAGATCATTTTAGTGTAGCAAAATGGTTAAGAAAGAGAAAGGGCTGTTTGGGGGACTTCCTGGTAGACCAATGGTTAAGACTCCAAGCCCCCAGTGCAGGGGTAGGTTCCATCCCTGGTCAGGAAACTAGATCCCACATGCTGGCTGCAACTAGAGATTCTGCATGTGGCAAAGAAGGTCCCACGTGCCACAACTAAGACCCAGTGCAGCTAAATAAATACAAAAAAATTTTTTAAGAGAAATGTTTTTTAACTGTACAAGGTATGGGATATTAGTCCTGAAATGTATGTTCAGCATTTCTTTAGTATAATACATCTGACTTACTAGTGACTTGTTTGTTGAAAACCTCTCTGCTCTCATCTTTTATGTTTTATAGTTGACTTCATCTCAGGGCTCACAGATTCCTCATTCTCTTCTCAGGATACTTCCCTCCTCCATCCTTTTTCCTCTTATTCATGAGGGGGAAAATATGATAGGGATACAGTTGTATCAAGGAAATAAAGAAATAGAACACTGAATCTAAATGTCTTGAAAGGCATATGCTTTCCTTCCATTTTTTATCAGTTTTTTCATTTAAATTCCCTTAATAATTTTTTTCAGAATATTTTTGAGTCTTCTGATAAATCATTTAAACTCTTGAAAGTTTTATTTTGCTTATCAGGAAAGTTTCCTCATAAGGAGGTTGAAGCCAAGTGATAAGACTTTTTTAAATCCAAAAATTTGTAAGAGCTTATGTAATCTATTTTTATTATTTTGTTGTTCTGCTTCACATATTAGTTAAAATACTATTGTTTTTACTCTTCTTCCTTTTGGATGAACATACCTACTGTATTATGTTAGAAATTAAACATTTATTTTAGAACTTAGCTATGGAAGAATAACTCTTTTTAAGATTAATCAAGGGGACTTCCCTGATCGTCCAGTGGTTAAGAAACCACCTGCCAATGCAGGGAATACTAGTTCAATCCCTGCTCCAGGAAGATCCCACATTGCACTGAGTAACTGAAGCACATGAGCCAAGAGCCCGTGCTCAGCAACAAGAGCCCATGCAGTGAGAAGCCTATGCACAATAAGAAAGAGTAGCCCCTTGTTTGCTGCAAATACAGAAAGCCCACACTCAGCAGTGAAGACCCAGTGCAGCCAAAAATTGTTGCTGTTCAGTTGCTCAGTCATGTCTGACTCTCTGCCACCCCAGGGACCATAGCACACCAGGCTTCCCTGTCCTTCACTATCTTCTGGAGCTTGCTCAAACTCATGTCCATTGAGTTGGTGATGCTATCCAACCATCTCATCCTCTGTCATCCCCTTCTCCCGCGTTTAGTCTTTACCAGCATCGGGGTCTTTTCCAGTGAGTCAGCTCTTTGTATCAGGTGGCCAAAGTATTGGAGCTTCAGCATCAGTCCTTTCAATGAATATTCAGGACTCTCAGAGTCTTCTCCAACACCACATTTCAAAAGCATCAATTCTTGAGCATTTAGCCTTCTTTATGGTCCAATTCTTATATCCATACATGACTACCAGAAAAACCATAGCTTTGACTATACAGACCTCTGTTTTTTTAATACACTATCTAGGTTTGTCAGTTTTTCTTCCAAAGAGCAAGCGTCTTAATTTCATGGCTGCAATCACCATCTTCAGTGATTTAGGAGCCCAAGAAAATAAAGTCTATCACAATTTTCAATGTTCTGCCATAAGGATGGTGTCATCTGCATATCTGAGGTTACTGATATTTCTCCCAGCAATTTTGATTCCAGCTTGTGCTTCATCCATCCCAACATTTCACATGATGTATTCTGCATATAAGTTAAATAAACAGGGTTACAATGTATAGCCTTGATGTGCTCCTTTCCCAATTTACAACCAGTCCATTGTTCCATGTCCTGTTCTAACTTGTTTCTTGACCTGCTTACAGGTTTCTCAGCAGGCAGGTAAGGTGGTCTGGTATTCCAATCTCTTTTAAGAATTTTCCACAGTTTGTTGTGATCCACACAGTCAAAGACTTTAGCATAGTCAATGAAGCAGCAGTAGATGTTCTGGAATTCTTTTGCTTTTTCTATGATCCAGTGGATGTTGGCAATTTGATCTCTGGTTCCTCTGCCTTTGCTATATCCAGCTTGAATAGCTGGAAATTCTCAGTTCACGTACTATTGAAGCCTAACTTGGAGGATCTTGAGCATCACTCTGCTAGTGTGTGAAATGAGTGCAGTTGTGCAATAGTTTAAACATTCTTTGGCATTGCCCTTCCTTGGGATTGGAATGAAAACTGACCTTTTCCAATCCTGTAACCACTGCTGAGTTTTCCAAATTTGTTGGCATATTGAGTGCATCAGTTTTGACAGCATCCTCTCTTAGGATTTGAAATAGCTCAGCTGGATTCCATCACCTCCATTAGCTTTATTCATATTGATGCTTCCAAAGGCCCACTTGACTTCACACTCCAGAATGTCTGGCTCTAAGTAGAGTGATCACACCATCATTGTAATCCAGATCATTAAGATCTTTTTGTATAGTTCTGTGTTTTCTTACCACATCTTAATATATTCTGCTTCTGTTAGATCCATACCATTTCTGTCTTTTATAAATAGATAATAACTAATAAATAAAAAATAGATAGTAAATAGACAAAATAAATAGATAATAAATTTTAAACCTTAACCAGTTTGCCATGTGGAAGCCAGGACTATTGTATCATATCTCCAGCCCGCACCGGAGTGCCTGCCTTTGTAATGAACATTTCCAGTTGAATGACTGCTGAAGCTCCTCATTCAAAACATGAGTAAAGCACTCATTCCTCTCTCCCTGGCCCCTGCCTCCTTCTGTTCCTCTTTTCTACCTCAGTCTTTATCATCTAATGATTCAAGTCAGACATTCGGATCTCATCTTTAAATTCTTTCCCTTCCCTCCAAATCTAATTAGTCACGAATTTTTTTCCCCATATGGTATGTGGGATCTTAGTTCCCAGACCAGGGATCAAACCCACTCCCCCTGCAGTGGAAGCAAGGATTCTTAGCCACTGGACCTCCAAGGAAGTCTCAGTCACCAAATTCTAGGCAAATCTATTTATTTAATGAAATATCTCTTCAATTACCTCAGTAGTTTAGGTTTTTAGAGTTTAATCAGGTATCCTACTTCATTAATACACATAACAATAGTCTGTAGTTTTCCTCCCTCTCATTGGACACCTTCATTTTTCCCCCCACACTAAAGTCAGTTTTCAAGAATGTAAACCTAAATATATTAACCCCTTCCTTTTCATTCAGAAGAAATTTCAGATTCCTGGTGTGACATGAGGATGCTACTGAAGTTTACAAAAGTAAAAATCAGAATCTCAAGTTCAGTTCAGTCACTCAGTCGTGTCCAACTCTGCGACTCCATGAACCGCGGCACACCAGGCCTCCCTGTCCATCACCAACTGCCGGAGTCCACCCAAATCCACATCAATTAAGTCGGTGATGCCATCCAACAATCTCATCCTCTGTCATCCCCTTCTCCTCCTGCCCCCAATCCCTCCCAGCATTAGGGTCTTTTCCAATGAGTCAGCTCTTCACATGAGGTGGCCAAAGTATTGGAGTTTCAGCTTCAGCATCAGTCCTTCCAATGAACACCCAGGACTGATCTCCTTTAGGATGGACTGGTTGGATCTCCTTGCAGTCCAAGGGACTCTCAAGAGTCTTCTCTAACACCACAGTTCAAAAGCATCAATTGTTCAGCACTCAGCTTTTATAGTCCAACTCTCATATCCATACATGACCACTGGAAAAACCATAGCCTTGACTAGACAGACCTTTGTTGTCAAAGTAATGTCTCTGCTTTTTAATATGCTGTCTAGGTTTGTCATAGTTTTTCTTCCAAGGAGCAAGCATCTTTTAATTTCATGGCTGCAGTCACCATCTGCAGTGATTTTGGAGCCCAGAAAAATAAAGTCAGCCACTGTTTCCACTGTTTCCCCATCTATTTGCCATGAAGTGATGGGACCAGATGCCATGATCTTCATTTTCTGAATGTTGAGCTTTAAGCCAGCTTTTTCACTCTCCTCTTTCACTTTCATCAAGAGGCTCTTTAGTTCTTCTTCACTTTCTGCCATAAGGGTGGTGTCATCTGCATATCTGAGGTTATTGATATTTCTCCCAGCAATCTTGATTCCAGCTTGTGTTTCCTCCAGCCCAGGGTTTCTCATGATGTACTCTGCATATAAGTTAAATAAGCAGGGTGACGATATACAGCCTTAACGTACTCCTTTTCCTATTTGGAACCAGTCTGTTGAATCTCAAGTTAGTTTAAGCAAAAGCAGAATTTATTGCCCTTCAAAACTAAGAAGTCCAAATAATAGAGAAGCCTCCACATGGCTAGATCCAGAACTTCAGTATTTTCAGGGCTTTCTCTAGGTTGGTTCTGTCCTCCTTTGAATTTACTTTTTGTCTCCTGCAGTTTGCTCCATAAGTCCTGGGAGAGTGCAGGCAGCGTCAAGTTTCTTCATTTTTGTTTGCTCTAACCCAGAGGTAAATTCAACAGACAAGTCCCAGGAAGGGCACTGATTAACCCAGCTTCAGTTACAGACTCAGTTGTGGGGTTCAGAATCATTCTCCAAACAATACAGAAGAGGAAGGAAGTGCTTCCAAAAAAAACTGCATGTTGGGCACACCTCAGTCCACCGTTTCTATCTTAGTGGTAAGGTAGGTACCTTACCACTAAGCTCCTTGTGCTTTGATGAAAACTCTAAACCCATAGATCCAAGAAACTCAGTGAACCCAGAGCAGGAAAGACACAAAATCATACCAAAGCATGACATCAACAAATTCTCAGCAAACTAGGAACTAAAAGAACTTCCTCAGCCTGATAAAAGGTGTCTGTGAAAAAAGTACAGCTAAAATTGTACTTAATGGTGGAAGACTAAACACTCTCCTTAAAGTTAAAAATAAGACGGTTTCTCTTCAACGAGGATTGGAGGTCCTGATCAGTGCAATTTGGCAAGAGAAATAAAAGACATTCAAATTGGAAAAGCAGAAACAGAGTTATTCAGAACATAATTACGTAGAAGATCCTAAAGAATATACAGAAAATAGTAGAACTATTAAACACAACAAATTGCTAGAACTAGTAAGTTTAGCAAGATCACAGGATATAAGGTGAATGTATATAATCCAATTCCAGGGCTTCCTTAGTGGCTCAGTGGTAAAGGATCTGCCTGCCAATGCAGGAGACATGGGTTCTCTCCCTGGTCCAGGAAGATCCCACATGCCATGGAGCAACTAAGCCTGTGAGCTGAGACTATTGAGCCTGTGCTCTAGAGCTTGGGAGCTGCAACTACTGAAGTCTGCAACCCTAGAGCAAAAAGAAGCCACTGCAATGAGAAGTCTGTGCACCCCAACTGGAGAGAAGCCCCCACTCTCCACAGCTAGAGAAAAATCTGCAGCAATGAAGATTCAGCACAGTCAATGAATATATAAATACATTACATTTTTAAAAAACTGCATTCCAATATACTAGCAGCAAGTCAAAAACTTCTAAATACTCATTTAAAATAACATTAAAAACCATAGAATAAGATTAATTTTAACTATATATAAGACCTATACATTGGAAACTGAGATAGTCCTGGAAGAAAGTAAATGAGAAATATGCAACACTCGTGGATTGGAAGAATAAACAGGAATATTAACCATGAATTCTCATTAAATGTATACATGAGTCAGTGAATTGCCAACCAGATTTACAGCACACTTGTAGAAATTTACAAGCTGATTCTAAAATTTATATGGAAATCAGAGGTCCTGGGATACTGAAAACAGATTTGAAAAGATAAAATCTGAGAATACTGATTTCAAGATTTTGGTATAAAGCTACTGTAATTATGATAATGTGGCATTGGTATATCAATAGAACAAAAGGGCACAGAAATAGATGCACACGTATATGGACAATGCATCTTCAACCAGGTGCCAAGGTAATTCAGTAGGAGAAAGAATAGTCTTTTCAATAAGCGGCGCTAGAACCACGGACTATCTGGTAGTGGTGGTTTAGTTGCTAAGTCGTGTTCAACTCTTGTGACTCCATAGACTATAGCCCGCCAGGCTGCTTTCTCCATGGGATTTCCCAGGCAAGAATACTGGAGTGGGTTGCCATTTTTTCTTCCAGGAGATTTTCCTGACCCAGGGATCAAACACTGGGAGCTGCAAAAACTGAGCCCTCAGGTCACAACTGCTGCAGCCTGTCACCCTAAAGCTTGTGCTCAGCAACAAGAGAAGCCACTGCAAGGAATAGCCCACGCTCTCCACAACTAGAAGCCCATGCAGCAACGGAGATCCAGTGCAGCCAAAATAAATAATTTTAAAAAATCAAATATCCATTGTTTTCACATATTGTCACACTTAAAGTTTTTGTCAGTGTATTTGTTCTCCTGTATAATTCATATCCTGAAAGAAAAGGACTAGAGTCCATCCCTCTTAACACCATTTTTAGTGAACAAAATAATTCAGATGCCAGCAATTACAAAATACACCCCAAAATGCTATAAACTTTATAATGTAAAAGGATAAATATAAGTAAAAATCTCAAAATGTTTCCATACGAAGGCAACATGATTACATATCTTAAAAAACCAAGTGAATCACAAAACAATTTGAAAAAAAAATTTTTACAAGAAAATAGGATGGCTAGTAACTGCTGCTGCTGCTGCTAAGTCGCTTCAGTCATGTCCTGACTCTGTGCGACCCCATTGACAGAAGCCCACCAGGCTCCCCCGTCCCTGGGATTCTCCAGGCAAGAACACTGGAGTGGGTTGCCATTTCCTTCTCCTGGCTAGTAACATAGCAGGCTAAATTGACCATAGTGTATTTTCACACTCCAGTAATAAAAATCAGAGTTTGTAATAAGAGGAATCACATGCCTAATGATGAGAAATATTAAATATTTCATTTAGTTTCAAGTGCCATCAATTAACCATTTTTTCATGTACTACCAAGAAAAAAAATGTTGCCAATTAAACTGACATAATGGACTCATCACTTAGAATTTTTATTTTATATTTATTGAAAGATATATTTAGATTTTAAAGACAGAGTTTTATATCATTTTCGTTCATTCATGAAAATAAAGCAGAAGCTAAATAAATTGGTTAAGGTCTTCCTCACATGATTTTACACTGATAGACCAACTTTTTGGACAGGGAAGGGTTTTTTTAAATTATTGAAATATAGTTGATTTATAATGTGTTACTTTCAGGTGTACTGCAAAGTCATTCAGTTATCCATATATGTATATATTCCTTTTTAGATTCTTTTTCATTATCAGATCAATTCTTATGAATTATTTTTGGACTCACTGATGGGATACACAATCCGCCAGGATCCTTTATGTCCCACACCTTTGCAGGATATGCCAAGAATGTAAAACCCAGACTGCTCTTACCAGCCATTTCTGAGGAGTTTTGCAGAGGTAACATCCCAAACAACGAGCTAGTCCACTTGGCACTCACAATAAAAGTGAGAAACCGCCCAGCTCAATGTTCCTCACCTATATCCAAAAATAAAAAATAAAAAAACCCCTTCATCCACCTAGGCACCTGTGCTGCTGGTGTGGGAACTGAGTCACAGGGAACCTCATAAACATCATACTAACACTCTGCCTACTGCTTTTGCCTTAAGAAACAAAGTCCTTTTCTCTAACTGCAGGCGTCTGATGTTTTCTCTCAAGACCATGAAATAGTAACAGAAGAGTTTGTTAGCTTGTGAGTAGGCTAAAATTCCAATCTTCACCAACCCTGAAAATATCAATTTATGTCCATAAAAATGTTGGTGGTGAAGTATTTCTTAAAAGTGTTCTACATTATATTCAGGGCTCCTGTGACCTCAGTCTAGATGAGGGGAGGTGCACTTATGGAAAAGACACTTCTTCACCCTTATGATAAATTCATCAGAAGAATTGCTCTCCCTCTCAGGGTGATTGTGGCTTGCCCATCTTAAGTCAGGGCTTCCCTTGTGGCTCAGCTGGTAAAGAATCCACCTGCAATGCGGGAGACCTGGGTTTGATCCCTGGGTTGGGAAGGTCCCCTGGAGAAGGGAAAGGCTACCCACTCCAGTATTCTGGCATGGAGAATTCCATGGACAGCCCATGGGGTCTCAAAGAGTGGGACACGACTGAGCGACTTTCACTTTTGTCTTAAGTCATTGGTGTGCTGGGGCCCCTGGGGACTGGGTTTTGAGAGCTGACTGTTAAATTTTCAGGGAATTTTTGAGCTGACTGATGAAAACATCATGATTGGAAAACATCATGGTGAGAAAATGCACCACAGAAACTGGCGAATACTGTAAATCATGGTATCTCTTCTATCTTGTAAAGCAGGTTGTCAAATATTTACCTGTCTCCACTGCTTTAAGTCCTATCTGGCCGATTAGTTAGCTGGGGATAGTACAACATGAGACGACAGCATTACGTACTATTAATGGACAGGGTTATGTACTATTAATGAGCCGCTGAGATTCACCTCTTGAGTGTGTAGAACAGCAGTTGTCAAAGAGAGAGTCTGCTGAGCTAGCACCCAATATCTTGTGTGTAGGCTCTGAAACAGGAGCTTACTTTACATCCCCTGGATATGTCCTACAATTATTCCATATGATGTATCTAAAATCATAATCTTTCTCCACTTCTCTATCACAAACCTCAGTTCAGTTCAGTCGCTCAGTCGTGTCTGACTCTGCGACCCCATGAATCGCAGCACGCCAGGCCTCCCTGTCCATCACCAACTCCCAGAGTTCACTCAGACTCCCGTCCATCGAGTCAGTGATGCCATCCAGCCATCTCATCCTCTGTCGTCCCCTTCTCCTCCCGCCCCCAATCCCTCCCAACATCAGAGTCTTTTCCAATGAGTCAACTCTTCGCATGAGGTGGCCAAAGTACTGGAGTTTCAGCTTTAGCATCATTCCTTCCAAAGAAATCCCAGGGCTGATCTCCTTCAGAATGGACTGGTTGGATCTCCTTGCAGGCCAAGGGACTCTCAAGAGTCTTCTCCAACACCACAGTTCAAAAGCATCAATTCTTCGGCGCTCAGCCTTCTTCACAGTCCAACTCTCACATCCATACATGACCACAGGAAAAACCATAGCCTTGACTAGATGGACCTTTGTTGGCAAAGTAATGTCTCTGCTTTTGAATATGCTATCACAACCCTAGTCATCCTTTAAAGGTGAATCTGTTTGGAACCCAATAGATGACCGCTTTTGCTTTTATCTTTATTTAAATGGTGTGTGTGTGTATGTGTTAGTCACTCAGTCCTGTTTGACTCTTTGTTTAAATGGTAGCTTTCAATATGTTTTTAAACAAAACTTTACTTGAAATAAAATACAGAGAAGTACACAAATCATATAATAATGTTTTCTTAAAGTGAACATACCTGTTTAGCTACCACCTCATGCAAAATACAGAACCTTACCTAAAAGCACATGTTTTTTCCTGTGCTTTCCTGTGTTCTGTCCTGACAGCCCAGGTCTTGGTATTTGACTTTCTTTTTCTTTCTGTATTGGTCATCTTTTTCCTTCTGATGGGTTTTCTGAAAGTAGAACAACTTCAATTGCCATTTAAACAGTAGAGAATTCAGGACTTGAAAATTAAAAGGATGCATGTTATGACAATTACTGTTACACTTATCTAAAAATAAGGTCCAAACCACGGCTGGGAAAGCTGTGGGCATACATCTGCACAGCCCTTATCTGCCAGGTTACAGGTATGATGGGTCCACTTTTCCGAAGCAGAGCCTCGGAAGAGAAATCAGAGAATGGTTTCTACTCTTGATGACACCCGTATTCACAGAGAGAGGGACTCTCCACATTTCCTGTTATATCAAATTCAAAGCATTAAAGCATGAATATGGGCTTTTGCCACAATTCAGGGACAATCCAGAGAGGACTCAGAATATACACAAGAGGGATACTATCCAAGAGGAAGAAGAAAACCCCTCTGGCTTAGTGGAAACAAAGTCAGATATGCCTCTGTCTCAAAATCTCATGGAGACAGGGTTGAAGAGAAAGTTGAGAGCAAAGTAGCTTTTCTAAATTATTGGAAAAGACTGTCCTTTAGAATGCTCTCTCTCTCCCAATATGGGGGTGATCCCAACAGAATAAAACATGGTGACATGTTATAATTAGAGGAAAGAGCTGAGTCATTATTCCTGAC
This sequence comes from Bos indicus x Bos taurus, assembly GCF_003369695.1. NCBI lineage: Eukaryota > Metazoa > Chordata > Mammalia > Artiodactyla > Bovidae > Bos > Bos indicus x Bos taurus. The sequence continues at coordinate 36,824,268 of NC_040095.1, forward strand.
CTGCTCTCAGCTCTTATGTTTAGTTCAAGGCACAGAACATTCTCACATGCTCTGGGGAACTTGAGAGCAAGGAGACCCCCCTGTAAAGGCAACAGAATACAGAGATGAAGGGGATGGCTGAGTCTTAGGGGGTGTGATTGCATCATCAAGAGAGAAATTAGAGACTCTAGCTATAGACATTGGGCTTCCCAGGTGGTTCAGTGGTAAAAAATCCACCTGCCAACATAGGAATTGAAGGTTCAATCCCTGAGTCCAGAAGATCCCTTGGAGAAGGAAATAGCAACCCACTCCAGTATTCTTGCCTGGGAAATCTCATGGACAGAGGAGCCTAGGAAATCTCACGGACAGAGTAGCCTGGGAAATCTCACGGGCAGAGAAGCCTGGTGGACTACAAGTCCATAGGAGGCGCACAAGAGTCGGACATGAATTGGGACTAAACAACAAGAGGAGGTTATAGACACCAATGTGATAGACCCAGGAGCCAACATCAGACATCCTGAAGAAAGGATGGCTAAGAATACAAAAAATAAAATTTGAATGCAAACACTCTCTCTCTCAATGCCTTTAGAGCACATAACCCCTCCTCCCACTCTCATTATGAATCCACCTTGTAGACTGAGTAGAATGAGAAAAAGACCATCTGCAAGGCACAGCATTTATTTGAAGGAGATTTATCAAAAAAGAAATGAAAGTACCATTACTTGTCAAGGTAAAGACTTTCCCTGCTACATATTGGGTTGGCGGCTCAAGAAGAATCCTTAATTAAAGAAAAAAATTTAAACTACATTTGCCTTGTAAAATAGGTGTATATGTACCATCTTCTCACTTTACCACAAAAGAAGCTGGCCTGAAGGCAAAGAGCAGAGTGACGAGAAGAAAAACGGAAGAGCCCTGCCTGATCAAAACTTACAAACTACCTGCTGAACCCCTGGGTTAATGAGCCAATCAATTTATCTTTTTGCTAAATCCAGTTTGTGTGTGGTTCTCTATTACTTACGATCTTTATTAGGTTTAAAGATAAGCAATGTATTAATAAATCAGCCAGTAAATTGAAGTTGGGAATTGAACATAAGATGTCTAACATCCAAAACCGGACTCTTGATCACTGTACCATAATACAAAACTCAACTGTTATTCCCTTTGCTGCAACTGCAACCACTTGCTACTTAAGGACTGGTCCAAGGACCGACAGAATTGATGTCACCTGGGAGCTTGTTAGGAGAGTCAGTCTTAGGGCCCCACCTACCCCAGACCTACTGAATCAGAACCTACATTTTTAACAATATTCCCAGGTGATTCGTGGGTACATTAAAGTTTGAGAAATACTGTTTTAAGTCATTCTTTTCTTTGGGTTCATACAGCATGTTCCTTATTCATCGCTAATTACCTAGTCTTCTATCTCCTCACCAAACCTGTGATAGCCTTGAAGACAGAAAATATGTATTACTATTTTTAATATTCTAAGCACTTGTGATGAAGACCGCTAATCATCCACCAAAATTATTCTATCAATCTCACTGGGTACACTGCTAATCTGTATTTCCCAGCCTGCTTTGTGGCTAGGTGTGAACAGATGATGAAATTCTCTCCAATACAACAGAACCAGAAATACTGTGTACCACCGCCCTGGACCCAGATCTCAAGACTGTGGGGATGCTTGCTCCTTTTCCCCCTTTCCTTTGACTTGAATCCCACTTGGACATCAGTCTTGATTTTGCAACAAGACATTGGAGAATTACAGGATGAGTATCTCGAAGGTACCTAGATCTCTGAATAATTGTGTTGAGCAGAGCAAACCTAACAAACTAAATCACCTGTAATAGATACACAAGTAAGAAATAATTGCCCTTGTTCTCTAGGTCACTAATTTTTGGTAGAGGCCTTTTGATATGGTTCCCTAGTCTATCCTAAATAACTCACCACTCCATCTTTTTAAAATAATTCTTTGTTGCTGCACTAGCTTCTGTCTAGTTGCCTCGAGTGGGGGCTACTCTCTAGTTGTGCTACTTGGGCTTCTTATTGAAGTGGCTTCTCTTGTCGTGGAGCCCTGGCTCTAGGGTGTGCGGGCTTCAGGAGTTGCTCTAGAGCAAAGGCTCAATGGTTGTGGCACAGGGGCTTAGTTGCTCCACCACATATGGGATCTTCCTGGATCAGGGATCAAACCCGTGTTTCCTGTATGGACAGGTAGATTCTTTACCACTGAGCCATCAGGGAAGCCACCACTCCATCTTATAATAGACCTCAGCTTATAATAATTTCCTTTGTGGGGGAGAATGGCCTCAAATACACACAGACAAGCAAGTCCTCAGCAGCAATTTCTGCACTATATGATCCCAGCCATAGCTGACTGATCCAAGAGTAAATCCCATATCCAAACTGCACCACTTGAATTTTCCCTCCAAGAGATTTCCAATTCTGAACTGAGGCTGAGAAAAACTGGAGCTGAGTCAAGTTTATTAACAAGGATTTAAAGCTGCACTGCGGAGAAGGCAATGGCACCCCACTCCAGTACTTTTGCCTGGAGAATCCCATGGATGGAGGAGCCTGGTGGGCTGCGGTCCATGGGGTCACTGAGAGTCAGACACGACTGAGCGACTTCACTTTCACTTTTCACTTTCATGCACTGGAGAAGGAGATGGCAACCCACTCCAGTATTCTTGCCTGGAGAATCCCAGGCACGGGGGAGCCTGGTGGGCTGCCGTCCCTGGGGTCGCACAGAGTCAGACACGACTGAAGCGACTTAGCAGCAGCAACAGCAAAGCTGCACTGCATGATACAGGAGCCACTAGCCACACGTAGCTATTTGAATTTAATCAAAATAAAAAATTCAGGGTCTCAGTTGCATTAGCTTCATTTTATGTTCTTATGTCCTGACATGTAATACTTTAGATCTGCAAAAAACTCACATTATCAGGAGGGTTGTTTAGAGTCCCAGAATTTCAGTTTGGCAGTGTGGTCTATGTTGCCATCAGAAAACCAAACCAAAACTAAGTTACCGGTGCTCTACATTTTGGAATCAACCGGAATGTTAATGCAGTAGACTGTTTAGGACATCTTTAAAATGTTGATTTTGGACTTTATCATATGCGTTTGCAAAAAAGGAAAATAAGGATTTGCTGTAGGAAAATAAGGATTTACTGTCAGAATTACCAGTTTTTGTTGTTCTTGTTCAGGTGCTCAGTCATCTCCAACTCTTTGCAACTCCATGGACTGTAGTAGGCAAGGCTTCCCTGTTCTTCACCATCTCCTGGAGCTTGCTCAAACTCAGGTCCACTGACTGGGTGATGCCATCCAATCATCTCATCTTTGGTTGTTCCCATCTCCTCCTGCCTTCAATCTTGCCCAGCATCAGGGTCTTTTCCAATGAGTAGGCTCTTTGCATCAGGTGGCCAAAGTACTGGAGCTTCAGCATCAATTCTTCCAATGAATATTCAAGGTTTACACATTCAGTCAGTTCAGTCGCTCAGTCATGTCCGACTCCTTGCGACCCCATGGACTGCCAGCACGACAAGCCTCCCTGTCCATCACCAACTCCCTGAGTTTACTCAAACTCGTGTCCATTGAGTCGGTGATGCCATCCAACCATCTCATCCTCTGTCGTCCCCTTCTTCTCCTGTCTCAATCTTTCTCAGCATCAAGGTCTTTTCAAATGAGTCAGTTGCTAGCATCAGGTGGCCAAAGGATTGGAGTTTCAGCTTCAGCATCAGTCCTTGCAATGAATATTCAGGACTGATTTCCTTTAGGATGGACTGGTTGGATCACCTTGCAGTCCAAGGGACTCTCAAGAGTCTTCTCCAACACCACAGTTAAAAAGCATCAATTCTTCAGTGCTCAGCTTTCTTTATAGTCCAACTCTCACATCCATACATGATTACTGGAAAAACCATAGCTTTGACTAGACTGGGCCTTTGTTGGCAAAGTAATGTCTCTGCTTTTTAATATGCTGTCTAGATTTGTCATAGTTTTTCTTCCAAGCAGCAAGCATCTTTTAATTTCTTGGCTGCAGTCAACATCTGCAGTGATTTTGGAGCCTAGAAAAATAAAGTCTGACACTGTTTCCCCATCTATTTGCCGTGAAGTGATGGGACCAGACGCCATGATCTTCGTTTTCTGAATGTTGAGTTTTAAGCCAGCTTTTTCACTCTCCTCTTTCACTTTCATCAAGAGGCTCTTTAGTTCTTCTTTACTTTCTGCCATAAAGGTGGTGCCATCTGCATATCTGAGGTTATTGATATTTCTTCCAGCAATCTTGATTCCAGCTTGTGCTTCATTCAGCCCAGGGTTTCTCATGATGTACTCTGCATGTAAGTTAAATAAGCAGGGTGACAATATACAGCCTTGACAAAATCCTTTCCCTATTTGGAACCAGTCTGTTGTTCCATGTCCAGTTCTAACTGTTGCTTCCTGACCTGCATACAGGTTTCTCAAGAGGCAGGTCAGGTGGTCTGGTATGCCCATCTCGTTCAGAATTTTCCACAGTTTATTGTGATCCACACAGTCAAAGGCTTTGGTATAGTGAATAAAGCAGAAATAGATGTTTTTCTGGAACTCTCGCTTTTTTGATGATCCAACGAATGTTGGCAATTTGATCTCCGGTTCCTCTGCCTTTTCTAAATCCAGCTTGAACACCTGGAAGTTCATAGTTCAGGTACTGTTGAAGCCTGGATTGGAGAATTTTGAACATGACTTTGCTAGCGTGTGAGATGAGTGCAACTGTGCGGTAGTTCAAGCATTCTTTGGCATTGCCTTTCTTTGGGACTGGAATGAAAACTGACCTTTTCCAGCCCTGTGAGCACTGCTGAGTTTTCCAAATTTGCTGGCATATCGAGTGCAGCACTTTCACAGTTTACATATTAGCCGGTTATGTGGAAAATTCTTCAAGAGATGGGAATACCAGACCACCTGACCTGCCTCTTGAGAAACCTATATGCAGGTCAGGAAGCAACAGTTAGAACTGGACATGGAACAACAGACTGGTTCCAAATAGGAAAAGGAGTATGTCAAGGCTGCATATTGTCACCCTGCTTATTTAACTTATATGCAGAGTACATCATGAGAAACGCTGGGCTGGAAGAAGCACAAGCTGGAATCAAGATTGCTGGGAGAAATACCAATAACCTCAGATATGCAGATGACACCACCCTTATGGCAGAAAGTGAAGAGGAACTAAAAAGCCTCTCGATGAAAGTGAAAGAGGAGAGTGAAAAAGCTGGCTTAAAGCTCAACATTCAGAAAATGAAGATCATGGCATCTGGTCCCATCACATCATGGGAAATAGATGGGGAAACAGTGGAAACAGTGTCAGACTTTATTTTTCTGGGCTCCAAAATCACTGCAGATGTTAACTGCAGCCATGAAATTAAAAGACGCTTACTCCTTGGAAGGAAAGTTATGACCAACCTAGATAGCATATTGAAAAGCAGAGACATTACTTTGCCAACAAAAGTCCGTCTAGTCAAGGCTATGGTTTTTCCTGTGGTCATGTATGGATGTGAGAGTTGGACTGTGAAGAAGTAGTCCGTCTAGTCAAGGCTATGGTTTTTCCTGTGGTCATGTATGGATATGAGAGTTGGACTGTGAAGAAGGCTGCGTGCCGACGAATTGATGCTTTTGAACTGTGGTGTTGGAGAACTCTTGAGAGTCCCTTGGACTGTAAGGAGATCCAATCAGTCCATTCTGAAGGAGATCACCCCTGGGATTTCTTTGGAGGGAATGATACTGAAGCTGAAACTCCAGTACTTTGGCCACCTCATGCGAAGAGTTGACTTATTGGAAAAGACTCTGATGCTGGGAGGAATTGGGGGCAGGAGAAGAGGACGACAGAGGATGAGATGGCTGGATGGCATCACTGACTCGATGGACGTGAGTTTGAGTGAACTCCGGGAGTTGGTGATGGACAGGGAGGCCTGGCATGCTGCGACTCATGGGGTCGCAAAGAGTCGGACACGACTGAGCGAGTGAAGTGAACTGAAACGGTTTTCTGGAGAGCGCCACACACAGCCTGCGCACTCAAAGGTGTGTGTCAGAGGAACGAACGCAACATCGTGGAGGTGAAACAGAACGACCCCAGCAGCCCAGGATGAGACCCTGAGCAGAAGGACGGGCGGCGGGACAGAGGAGACGCAGGCGGGGAGGCAGCGGAGGCGCAGGACCGCTGGGAGGACGAGGGCGGGAACCCCGGGAGACCCGGCGGAGAGAAAGACTGGGGAACGCCTCCAGCCTCCTGCCCGCGCTCCCTGCCGGCGCGGAGCAGGCGCACTGGCGGCGCTCGCCCGCGTCCCTTCCCCGCCCTCCGCCGTCGCCAAGGCGCAGGCTTGCGTCGGGGCGGGCAGCTCCGCCCGTCTCCGTCGCCCTCCTTCATCTCGGCCTCGCCGTGCCTTCCTGCCCCGGACGGGCCAGGCCCTGGCGGAGGTAACTTCCCGCAGAGTCCCGTCTCGCACGGCCCCAGCCTCCTCCCCTTGCCCTCCGGCCCGCCGCGTCCTCGGGCTCCTCCGCCCCCTCACTCTCTCGAGTCTTGGCGCGCCCGCTACCTCCCCTGCCCCGCCATCCCCCGCCCCACCCAGCCCCCTACCCGCTACCCCGGCGTCGTTCTCCGGCCGCAGCATCCTCAGCCTCACGGAGGTGCGGGGTCGCCCTCGGCTGGCTGGGAACGAAGTCCGGTTCGGGCTCCACCTCGGCCCGGTGTCCTCCAGCTCCTGCCCGGTCCCCGGTGGGCGCCGCGGTGGCAGCTCGCGGGGGTGGAGGCCCGCGCTGCCCCGCACGGTCCGGTAGGGAATCTCAGAGGGGTCCCTGGGGATGCCTCATGAGAGGTGGTCGTGGGCCAACTCCTGTGTGTGACATTGGTGGGGGATAAGTTGAGCGCCGGGGAATGGACGTGATTTCTTAGGCTCGTCTGTGGTGCAAACCACCGAACAACTTGGATTATTCCTCTGGAAATTGCTTTTGCCAGTGTGTTTTAAATTAAGATACGGGGAGCGGGGTGCGGTAAAACTTAACCTATTTCTCCTCCTCACATATTTTGTGTGGTCGAGTTTATCTCTGTCGTCCAGTAACTAATTTGACGTGTTTCGTGGTGTTTATTAGTATCCGTCTGGAGGCTTCACAGGTGGCGCTAGTGGTAAAGAACCCGCCTGCCCATGCAGGAGACCTAAGAGACCCAAGTTTGATCCCTGGGTTGGGAAGATCCCCTGGAGGAGAGAATGGCAACCCACTCCAGTATTCTTGCCTGGAAAATCCCATGGACAGAGGAGCCTCCGAGGCTACAGTCCATGGGGTCGCAAAGAGTCAGCCAGGACTGAGCTTCCAAGCACACACATCTGTAGGTACCATTAGTGATTTTAGTGCCAGTCGGTATACAGCACAAATAACCTTCGCTCTATAACAGGAGGTGATTTTCGGAGCTTTAAGAGACAGAAGGCCATCCATCATCAAATTCTGTAGGGCTCTGTCTTTACTTCTTGAAATGATGAACTAGTTTTTATCCTTTACTTTTTGCCGCGCAGCATGCAGTGTCTTAGACTCCTCCCCCACCCGCCCCCCTGCCCGCATCATACCCGTGGCCTGTGCAAGACAACCAGCAAAATCAGAAAATCAACATTCATCTGTCACAGTCATCTAATCCTCAGTTTCTCTTTCTATTCAGGTTTTTCCGTTTCTCCCATATTGCCCTTTATAGTGCAAACATAAAGTGTACAATTTACTGACTGCGTGTAGTTGTCAGGTTTTTCTCTTTGGGACTAGTTTTTCAATCTTTTCCCAACTTTCATAACCTTAAAACTTTTGAACGTTACCGATCAGTTATTTTGTAAAATGTCCCTTGGTTTGGGTTTGCCTGATATTTACTTGTGATTAGATTCAGATTATGTTCCTTTGTACATATGTCATCACAGATGTTTTTCTCCTTTTAACTGTTAGGTGGCAGGTGATTTCCTTTTGTCCCATTCTGATTATTTTCATTGTGATCCTTAGATACAATGGAATCTGCCCAGTTTCTTCATTGTGAAGTTACTCTTTTGTCTTTTGTAATTAATGAGTATTTTATAGGGATATTTTGAAACAATGTAAATATACCATTTTGCATCAAATATTCAATTTAATAATTTACTTTTTTATGATTATATGGATTCATGGTTTCCCGTTTTAGTCCATGGATTTTTAAATCCATTACTGTAATTTGTTCTGATGCTCAAAGTGTCCTCAGTTTCTTCTGTGGGATCCCTTTCATTATGGCTTCTGTGTCCTCACTTTGGCTCCACATCACTGTGTCACATTCCCTCAGTGATCATCCTCCCAAGATTCACTCAAGAATGGACCATTCACCCAAGATTATGTTCCTGTCACCCCAGTAGAGCTCTGACAAACGAGTCATGGCCTCTATTGAAACCATCCCCATACCCAGCATGGAGCCTTGCTGGACATCTTTACATCATATTATTTCAGGGCTTCGCTTCTGTGTGGTCTAGTTTGGACTTTCTTAGAGCTCGGTGGCTTAGGGTAGTTTGACTGCTTATGTGGTGATTGAAGGCTTCAACAGTAATTATTCCAGGAGTAAGGTAGAAGGTGTGGGGCGGTCTAGGTGGCTCAGAGATAAAGAATCTGCCTGCCAATGCAGGAGATGTAGGAGATGTGGGTTCTGTCCCTGTGTTGGGAAGATCCCCCGAAGAAGGAAATGGTAACCCACTCCAGTATTCTTGCCTGGAAAATCCCATGGGCAGAGGAGCCTGACGGACTATAGTTGGCCAGGCTGTAGAGGTTGCAGAGAGTCAGACACAACTGAGCTAATAAGCGCACACACACAAGGTAGATGATGTATTGCCTTGTATGAGCTAGCGTTGTGAAATGCATAGCCTCACTTCCATTTTAGTCTTAGTCAAAGTAGTAAAAAACCACCCAATTTCAAGGGATGAGGCATAGACCAGAGCTCTCAGTGAGAGAGAGGAGTGTTAAAGTCAGTGTAAGAAGAGTGTATGGGGTAGGGGGTATTTTTGTGGTCATCTTTGGAAAGATGAGAAAGTAATCACATAGAAACTATATTGTCAAGATATTCTTCAAGTTTGTGTTTATTTTCATAGTCTGAGGAATAACTTATCAAAAAAGCAAACACCTTTTGCCTGACTATTCAAGATTAGATACTGAATAAAGTGTCAGCATTTTACCTTAAAAAGAGAGTTAACTTGAGCTAATGAAAAAGTCATTTACTAAAACTTTATGAAAACTCTTAAAATCTTCAGTAACTATTATGGGGTCTTATCATTTTTTTTCTGTTTTGATTTTTACAGCATCTTGTGACTTTTGACTTAATTGGTCTTTGATATCTTAACAAGCATGGAGATAAGATTAGAAGTTTTGACTTCAACCAGTATCAAGCACAAAAAACCCTGGCCACGAGTCTCCTGGTTGGGACAGGTAAGTTTTTCTTCAGTTGTACAGTATCAGTTGTAATATGTGTTACATGTGTGCTTTGCCTCTAAGATTGAAGAATGCTGCTGCTGCTAAGTCGCTTCAGTTGTATCAGACTCTGTGTGACCCCATAGACAGCAGCCCACCAGGCTCCCCCGTCCCTGGGATTCTCCAGGCAAGAACACTGGAGTGGGTTGCCATTTCCTTCTCCAATGCATGAAAGTGAAAAGTGAAAGTGAAGTCACTCAGTTGTGTCCGATTCCTAGCGACCCCATGGACTGCAGCCCCCCAGGTTCCTCCGTCCATGGGATTTTCCAGGCAAGAGTACTGGAGTGGGGTGCGATTGCCTTCTCCGAAGATTGAAGAATAGCCTTTAAAAAATAAAATAGCATCTGCAGAAGGATCACTTGCCCACTGAACAGGACTTTGTGTATTTGCATGGTAGGAGGCTGGCAGAGGTGGGGAGGGAGCATCAGTCTTTCTGTGGTCTGATCACATTTGTCACCTCTCTCATCACTTTCTTGCTCCTTTTCTCCATCACCTGCTTCATCTTCTTCACCATCCTTTGTTGCTTTGCTGTTGGTGTTCTGGGATGGTGTATCATCCTCACTCTCATCTTCTGGGCTCTCCTGGGAATTCTGGGACACAGTTTCTTCACCCTGCAAGTCCCAGTTTTTGAGATTGCCCAGCCAGAAAACCTCTCTGCCGTTGTTGAAAATGAGCATGGCTTTTGCATCTACAGAGTCTTTTTTGAGCAAGGGCACATGTTTGGGGAGTTTCATGTCCTGGTGAATCTTGGAATACCCACGCAGGTGATGAAGCAGCCTGGAAGGTTTCCAGGAAGCTCAGAACATTTTCTGGATGTTTTCTAAAACTGAAGTCTAGGAGCACATGCTACTGCTTCAGAAATGAGAAGCCATGTCTATTTAAGTAAATAATTTAAAACTTGCCCATACTACTCTTCAGATCGGTGAGCTAACAGCAGATATCTCAGTTTGGGCTAGCAGAATTGGAAGACACTCCTATAATTTTAAAGTTCAAATAAATCTCAGTGTGAGTACTAGGTCATCCTACCTAGTAATTCTAATAAGACATACTTTTAAGATAGAATGAAAACATCTTCAGGATACATAATTAGCCTTATTGTTGGGACCTCTGATGGTCAGGTGATCAGTAATCTACTTTCCAGTTTAGGGGATGTGGATTCGAGTCCTGGTCGGGGAACTAAGATCCCACTTGCCACTGGGCAGCTAAGCCCCCGTGCCACAACTAGAGAAGCCCTTGAGCCACAGTGAAGACCCAGTGCAGCCAATAAATAAATAAAACTGTTTTTTACAAAAGCCCTTATTGTTCATTTTATGGTGTGTAGTACAAATATACCATCTTTCTTAGATGTCACTTTCTTTTCCTTTCTGTGATAACTTACGTAGGTGGCTGAATTAACTTTGGCATCTCTTAAGTTTCCATGTATTTCTTCTCCTAGGAAAATGAAGCTGTTTTTCTTTTGGATGATAAATCCGTAAATGAAATTAATTTGCTCTCAGGAAGGACAAAGAAGAAAATCCCCAGTCTTCAGCCTTTGTTGAAGGATGTTACACTCCTAACAACGTCCAGTAACGGTTGAGTAGTACTGATATTGTCAAAGGGCTAGATTAACTGTGCTTTTAAAAATAATTTTTGGGGTAATATTAAGGAATTTGTTAGACTGTAAGCATTGTGTTTCCGTTTTGAAAACAGATGCCTGGCTGGCTGGGGTACTCACCACAGGGGAGGTTTTCCTCTGGAACAAAGATCAAGATTGTTTGAAAACTATACCAGCAACTGAAAAGCCTAAGGACATGATTAAAGCTGCAGTAGGTGGGAGTTTTTTTGTTTGTTTAAATTGATTTAACTTGATATATAGAAGGAAAAGAAATATACCTCTGCTTTTGTAAATATCTGTATGTATTTCCATGTATCTGTAAGTATTTTTTGATGTTGGTTATTTGTAACACTAAGGTTCATCTTGAGGAAGAAAAATCTGGCATACCTAACATACCTGTGATAGAAGTGGGTTCCTAGTATCACACATGAGTACATGATTAAGTGTTAATATTATTTGTACTTTTATTATTAATGCCTTAGTTTTTCTTTCTGAATGGAAACCTCATTTAGGTTCCTTGTTGTCAGAATAGATAAAATTTGTACTTTTTTGCAGGAATTCTGACTTCAGAGGTTTAGTAACTTTGTTGTTGTTTTTTTAGCAAGCTCTTCCAGACTGTACTTGTATGTATCTGGCAATGGGAAAAGAGTTCTGCTTATGACTCCTTCTGGATGCATATTCCTTTGGGAACATTTGGAATTCAAGAATGGTTTATCTTCCAAAAGCCTTTCCTTGGTGGGCCAGTGGTCCCAGATCATGCCTGAAGAAGCAGTTCCTTTGCCTTCCACTGAAGATAAAGAAGCGGTAGTGCATGCTGTTTTTATAAAAAATGAGGTAAATTCCAAATCAGACAGGGTGTTCTTGAAGTGGAGACCTCAGACTCTAAGAGCAGACACTTTCTGGGAAGCTGTTGAGCAGAATGTGTAATGATAGCTGTATATCTCCAGTCATCATTAATTGTAGTAATGGTGAAATTATCGTGGAAAAGGTATTTTTATATTTCTTGGTCCCATTTTAAAAGATTTTATTAAAAGTGGTTTGAACTTTGAGTTTCCTTGGTCTTCCCCTAGTTTTACTTTTCCTTAGTTTTAGAATATAACTAGCTTGATAATAAAAAAAAGAAACTAGAATTGGTGATATTAAGTAGCCCATTCCCAGTAAATAACACATTTATTAACTAAAAGACATGTTAAATAGCTGTGTGATATACTTTGTATGTGTTGACGCATATGTTTTTACCCACTTTGCTATTGTTAAAAATTGTGTTTTGAACTTCTGTTATTTACCCCATGAATATGCCCTAGTTTAAATAATATGCAACCATAAAAGAAGAGAAAAATAAATATATAAGAATATTCCCAGTTATATAGCCAGAGTAAATGGCAGTGTTTTCTTAAGAGAGTAACTGCACCTTGATTTCCCATTTGAGATATGCTTCTGGCTCAGAAATAAATTTCTTAGTGTTTAGCTTAATGTTAAGCTATATGTTAAGAATAAAAGTATAAGCAGGTTCTTGATATATTTCATTTGTCTTACTTATGAGAAAATGTGGGGCTGTTTTTTTGCTTGTTTTTCTGTTCTTTCATGCATGAGTTTATTTTCTATTTTCCTTGCTGGTTATTTATTTTAAACATAGCAGTGTGTACATGTTAATCCCAAACTCCCTAACTATCCCATCATTCTTCCCCCTGGTAACCATAAATTCATTCTCTAAGTCTGTGAATCTGTTTTATGAACAAGTTCATTTGTATCACTTTTTTTTAGATTCCGCATAAAAACGATATCATACGATATTCCTCTTTCTCTGACTTCACTCAGTATGACAGTTTCTAGATCCTCTTGATTTATTTTCAGATTTATTATATACTAAAGTATATGAAATTTATCTACAGTTATTTGGAGACTGCTGCTTGTGTTCATTTACTTTCTATTCCGGGGAATGCCTGAAGTTAACATTTCTAGCAATTCGGTGGCATGAAAATGTATTTACACCTGTAAGGTGAGGTAAATGTTTCCTTCTTTCTTGTTTTCTATCTTTTTTTTTTGACCATTCTGAACAGCACATGGAATCTTCTTAGTTCCCCCACAGGGAATTGAACCCACAGTCCCTGCATTGCAAGTGCAGAGTCGTAACCACTGGACTGCCAGGGAAGTTCTTCTGTCCCTTTTGAAACATTATTATAATATCTTTTGGCCCATAAATACATAATAAGATCAGTAAATGAAATGTGAACATTGACCTTTGAGACTTTACAAATCGTTTGTCCCTATAAGTATTGTTCTGTTTCTTTACTTTTCATTTTACTTGTTTATTACAGAAAGTTTTTCTTGTTTTTATTTTGTTTTCCTTCTTGGAATTGAGAACACATAAAAGGTAAGGCTGGCTATGGTCTTATCTTAAGACTATAAAAAACTCCTTTGAAAACTAATTCAGTTGAATTTTGAAAAGGATGTAACTTACTTGAATTTATTACCATACCTTTTAAATTCTCTTGTTTTTTTTTTAATTAAAAGTTTTATTTATTTTAAAAAGCCCAATGAAATAGAATGCATTTAAAAGCATATAATGACTTAAGATTTACTAAAATAGTGAGATTTTTTTTTTCTGTTTATTTTCTTTATTTCTTATGCTAGCAGTACTTTATTCAGGTGTAATTTATATAAAGTCAAATGAACAAATCTTAAATGTACAACTAGGTTTGGTGGTTTAGTTGCTAAATTGTGTCTGACTCTTTTGAACCAATGGACAGTAGCCTGCCTGGCTTCTCTGTCCATGGGATCCTCTAGGCAAGAATACTGGAGAGGGTTGACATTCCCTTCTCCAGGGGATCTTCCTGACCCAAGAATTGAACCTGGTTCTCCTGCATTGCAGGCATATTCTTTACCGACTGAGTTATGAGGGAAGCCCAGAAATATTTGTAATAATGTAGAAATATGTGTATCTAAACTTTTAGTGGATGCACATGTGTTTGGGGTTGGCGTAGGACATGCCATTAATACAAAACTCTGATATGGACTTACCTTGTTTAGTTAGCAGTTGCTCTTTTGTGCCCTGGATAAAACTTGTGAGCAGTTGCTAAGAGACCCCAAATATATATGCATATGAAGGAATATAGCTGGACCCATCAATTTTCTGTAATGAAATATGTATTAATATGAAAGTTACTATACTTCCTGTTTTCAATTATTTCATTCCTTTCTTAGATCACTGTCATATCATGTTCAGTGGGCTCAGCAGGATTGCCTTCTGTGCAGTCTGATCCCTAAATGTGAGTCAGTGAAGTCAAGGGGAGCTCTGATTTCTGCATTTTCAAGAGATGGACTTACCCTGGCAGTAACACTTAATCAGAAAGACCCAAAGGTCAGTAAATGTGATCTCTCTTGGGAGTAAGCTGTAAAAGAGAGAGTATAGTTCAGTTTAGAGATTTTTTTCCCCCTTGAATATGTTTGTTTTTTTTTTAATACTACTTTATGTTCTTTACATTGGTATATTCTGATCTAACTTCACTTTGTAAATTGGTAACATTATTTACATTAGGTGCCATAATTCTCAAAATTTGACCTTCAGAAGCAAAAAGAGGATAATGGAAAAGGAAGAAAGAGGGGCAAAGTGGTGACTGATATTCTTAAAATGTAGTGTGAAAGGGAAAAGAGTTACGGATGGTTGGTATTGTCTTGCCAGTTGGGAAAGACAAGATAGTTTGTTGATATAATAGATCTCTAGGTCTTCAGAAATATAAGTAAAATGATTTTAATTGTTTTGTTGTCTTTTTTTTCTCTTTCTAGGCAACTCAGGTATTATTTATAAACACACTGAATTTTGTTACTCTCTATGGTAGCCTTAAAGGATGTAGTAATAAGAATCCTGTGGTTCCAGCTACTCTTGTCAGGTAAGGATTTGTTTTTATTTCTAAATAGTGTTTTTCTTTTACTTTTTTAATAGTTTAATAAGTTTAAGGCTATGATAAGTAGTGTCTAAATAGATATTTTCACAACAAATATTCTTAAAAAGAATTCTTTAAGAGATGGGAAATTCTTCAAGAGATGGGAATACCAGACCACCTTACCTGTCTCCTGAGAAACCTGTATGCAGGTCAAAAAGCAACAGTTAGAACTGGACATGGAACAATGGACTGGTTCAAAATTGGGAAAGGAGTACATCAAGGCTGTATATTGTCACCTTGCTTATATAACTCACATGCAGAGTATATGCGAAATACCAGGCTGAATGAAGCATAAGTTAGAATCAAGATTACAGAGAGAAATATGAATAACCTCAAATATGCAGATGACACCACCCTTATGGCAGAAAGCAAAGAGGAACTAAAGAGCCTCTTGATGAAAGTGAAAGAGGAGAGTGAAAAAGCTGGCTGAAAACTCAATGTTCAAAAAACTAAGATCATTGTATCTGGTCCCATGACTTCATGGCAAATTGATGGAGAAACAATGGAAACAGTGACACACTGTTTTCTTGGACTCCAAAATCACTGCAGATGGTGACTGCAGCCATGAAATCTACCTACTCCTTGGAAGAAAAACTATGACCAACCTAGACAGCATATTAAAAAGCAGCAACTTTACTTTGCTGACAAAAGTCCATATAGTCAAAGCTATGGTTTTTCCAGTAGTCATGTATGGATGTGAGAATTGGAACATAAAGAAGGCTGAGCGCCGAAGAATTGATGCTTTTAAACTGTGATGTTGGAGTCCCTTGTACAGCAAGGACATTAAACCAGTCAATCCTAAAGGAAATCAATCCTAAGTATTCATTGAAAGGACTGATACAGAAGCTCCAATACTTTGGCCATGTGATACAAAGACTTGACTCATTAGAAAAGACCCTGATGCCAGGAAAGATTGAAGGCAGGAGGAGAAGGGGTTGAAAGAGGATGAGATGGTTGGATGGCATCACTGACTGAATGGACATGAGTTTGAGCAAAATCCGGGAATGGTGAAGGACAGGGAAGCCTGGCGTGCTGCAGTCCATGGGGTTGCAAAGAGTTGGACATGACTGAGAGACAACAACAACAAATAGATATTTAGATAGATAATGCAGCTTTTAGCATTTGTGCTTGATAGACTTTAAAGTTTGTTTTATATGTTGGACACAACTGAGCAATTTCACTTTCCCCTAGAGAAGGAAATGGCAACCCATTCCAGTATTCTTGCCTGGAAAATCCCACGGACAAGGGAGCCTGGCAGGCTACTATCCATGGATTCACAAAGAGTCAGACACCACGGAGCAACTTCACTTTATATAAGGAAAGCCTTCAGTCCTTTCAGGAAGGGTCTGATAGGGTGGAAGATACTTGAACACATTTTCTTTTCTCGTTTATTTCTTTCTATGTTTTCTTAGGAAGAGTAGGATTATGATTAGGTAGAGAAATACTGGACTTAGACTGAAATGAAGAATCCTGGGTTGGGAAGATCATTTTATATACTCAGGCTGGGGTGTTTTTAGCCTTTTAAACAAAGTTGGCATTCTCTGCATATGGGTGGACAGCACCGTAAGTGGTGATTTTGGATGGCAAGGGACCTATGCAGGATTATAGGGTAGGAAGATTTCCTCTTCCTCTTGGATTCTTCTAATTTCCTTTTCTGAACACTTCTCTGCTGTTCTCTGACTTTTCAGAGTTTTCAGGTTCATCCAGCCGTACATTTTTATTTTCTTTCTCTTCCCCAAATTTCCTTTCTGGTCTCAATTCAGTGGTCTGTTTGACTTAGGGTGTCCATCATTTAAATGAGAAGGAGCTATTTTCTGTCCCCATGAAAGAAATATTAATATTTCAGACAGTTAAGGAGTGGTAAAGATGGCTTTGGCAAGAGGGAATCTGCTCTTGAGTGGAGCCCTGGCAGGCTCCTGAGAGACAGGCATGGTATTGACCTTCAAAATCTACTGATAGATGTTAGTAATGGATATCACTAGGATTAGAAGTTGTTCTGACTATAATGTAAGTGAATTAAAAGCTTTACATTTTTAGGTAGTATTTTCATCTTATGATTTGTTTATGAATGTAAGTAAATTTCTGCTTGGTATGTTGTGTGAACTAGATGCTTAACTTATAGGCAAAGTACATCATGAGAAATGCTGGGCTGGAAGAAGCACAAGCTGGAATCAAGATAGCCGGGAGAAATATCAGTAACCTCAGATATGCAGATGACACCACCCTTATGGCAGAAAGTGAAGAGGAACTAAAAAGCCTCTTGATGAAAGTGAAAGTGGAGAGTGAAAAAGTTGGCTTAAAGCTCAACGTTCAGAAAACTAAGATCATGGCATCTGGTCCCATCACTTCATGGGAAATAGATGGGGAAACAGTGGAAACAGTGTCAGACTTTTGTTTTTTGGGGGCTCTAAAATCACTGCAGATGGTGATTGCATCCATGAAATTAAAAGACGTTTACTCCTTGGAAGGAAAGTTATGACCAACCTAGATAGCATATTGTAAAGCAGAGACATTACTTTGCCAACAAAGGTCCGTCTAGTCAAGGCTATGGTTTTTCCAATGGTCATGTATGGATGTGAGAGTTGGACTGTGAAGAAAGCTGAGTGCCGAAGAATTGGTGCTTTTGAACTAGGGTGTTGGAGAAGACTCTTGAGAGTCCCTTGGACTGCAAGGAGATCCAATCAGTCCATTCTAAAGGAGATTGGTCCTGGGTGTTCTTTGGAAGGAATGATGCTGAAGCTGAAACTCCAGTACTTTGGCCACCTCATGCGAAGAGGTGAATCATTGGAAAAGACTCTGATGCTGGGAGGAATTGGGGGCAGGAGGAAAAGGGGACAACAGAGGATGAGATGGCTGGATGGCATCACTGACTCAATGGACGTGAGTTTGAGTGAACTCCGGGAGTTGGTGATGGACAGGGAGGCCTGGAATGCTGCAGTTCATGGGGTCGCAAAGAGTCGGACACGACTGAACTACTGAACTGATGAACTAGATGTTTATGAGCAAACTCCTTTCTTCTTACTTATTTCTTGGGAAGTAAGATACACAAAATGTATGTGACATTTGCCTACTATTCATTCTTTTGCCCTTATTTTTTGAAGTATCTCACCCCTTCTTGGCCATTATAAATTGTTAGAGACATTGTAGAGGGTCCTTTCTAAACATCTTGTTTTGCTTTTTCTAGGTCATACTGGGTAGGTGATGTCAGCTGGACTCACGATAGTCTTCTTCTGGCTTGTGTGTTAAAACGTGGCTCCCTGGTTTTATTGACCTGCCACGGTGAATTGCTAACGTTAATTACATTTGGCTGCTCTATAGAATTTGGGCCAGCAGAATTTATTCCTCTTCACCCACTAATAACATATAGGTGAGATATTTGAATCACTTAATTTATTTACAGAAGTTTTTCTCTTTTGGTATTACTTTACTGTGTATTTTTTTAAAATATAATTTCATGTTTCAAACATCCTTTCTTTGAGTCTGTCATCTCAATATCTGTTTATTTATAGTTTTCTTCTATTTCTTTTTGTTGCTTAATCCTGGTGAAAATTTGACAATGTGACTATGTAAGTATATGTTATTTAAATATTTAACAGCATTAAAAATGTAACTTCTTTGATATAAAAATTAATAAAAATGTGATGTCTTTTATTGTTTAAAAGCAGAGCACTTAGATAAAAATTAACTTGGCATGTGGCTGTATCTGGCTTCCCAGGTGGTTCTAGTGGTAAAGAACCCAGCTGCCAGTGCAGGAATGTAGGAGACATGGATTTGATCCCTGGGTCAGGAAGATCCCCTGGAGGAGGGCATGGCAACCCACTCCAGTATTCTTGCCTGGAGGATCCCATGGACAGAGGAGCCTGGCGGGCTACAGTCCATGGGGTCGCAGAGAGTCAGACTTGACTGAAGCGACTGAGCACCCATGGATGTATCTACTTTTTTCCCAAAGGGAAAAAAGGGGAAAGTTGTTGGAAATGGATAGTAGACTTTAGAATTCAGCCATATTTAAATTTTAAATTGTGAGATCACGTAGCAGTTTGGCTTTGGAGTCAGATCAAGAATCAAATCTTGGTTCTTCTACTTATTGGTTGTGTGAGTTTGGGTAAGTTACTCTTTGAGCCTCATTTTCTTCTACTGTGAAACGAAGATGGCAGTAATTGTCTCTTAGACTTGAAGGAATGAAGCAAGATAATAAATAATTTTAAATTGCTTTAGCACAGTTCTGGCATAACGTAAGAGCTCAGTAAATATTTGTTTTTATTGATGTTGGGTAGACACATAAGATAGCTGTTTACAAAATAAAAAATTGGAAAAGGTCTTTGAAATTAATCCATTACCTTTGCTTTACAGAAGGAAAACTGAGGAGGGATGTGTCCTTGGTTATATTTAACAAAAATTTTACCCTATTTCTAGCAATAGATAATTATGATGGGAAAACTTGTCACTTCCTGCAGTGAAAGTGTTTTTCCTTATTATGGTCTGATTCCTAATTGACTTAAATTTTCCTCACATTTTCCTTAAAAATTAGTATTTAGGATCTTTCAGAATGGATTTTTTTTTCTGATTACAAAAGTAATACATATTCATTATTTTTAAAAGCTTAATCAAATGTCACAAAACTAAATACTATCGAAAGTGAAAGACTTGTAATCCTATTCCTTAGAGATAACAATTATTAGCATTTTAGTGTGTTGTCCTCTTAATTTGAAAATTTTGTATAACATGTGCAATAACAGTATTAATTTATTTTTTAAAGCAAAATAAATTATATGATATATGCTGTTTACTGTTTTGCTTTTTTGATTTGACAGTATGTCTTATACATCTTTCCATGGAGTCACTTTTTAATGGTTTTATAAATTTTGTAGACTGTACCTTCTAAAACCAACCTTCTGTTGTGGGCCATTTGGTTCATATAATCTGTAGTTAATTATTTTCCTAACCAGAAAAAAATATATTTTGGTTCTCTGTTCTCTTTATACTTATAAAGCCCCAAAGTTAATAATTAATGATACTAAGTATATACTTATAAAGCCCCAAAGTTAATAATTAGTGATGTTAAGTAATCAGTTGATATTAAGTATTCAGAATTAGGTATACCACTATAACAATAAATAACTACATTTATATGGAAACTCAGTCAAATTTAACCTTAAGCTGATAAAATTTTACTCATCACCATCCTCTCCAAATGTTTCTTAATAACAAGAATACTCACAGCTCCTATTTATATTCTTACAAGGATATTTAAATATATGATAAGAAAGAAAGTTAACAGCTAAACTGTCTTTAATAGTAAAAATAACTGCCTCAGTTTTTTTCAAAAAGAGATATAAAACTGGATTACAAGCAATATTACAGACAATAGAGTAAATGTCACAATTCTGGGAAAATTAAAAAAACCCCACCAACCTCTGTATTATTTAATTACTTATGTTTTCCTCACAGATCTGTGCACATTTAATATTTTTCTGTTTAATTTGCTTGCTTTTTCATCATTCTGAAATGTTTGTGTTTTTTTTTTCCTTTGGAATAATGTAATTGTTTTTTTAAAAGATTTTCCTCTCACTAATTCTTGAATTTTGATGTTTGTTTGCTAGACCACAGCAGTTTACACTTCAAGATTCAAATAATTCTGTAGATTCATCAGCTTCAGATAGTGACCCTATGAGACAGAGATTCTCTATAAAAGCACACTCACGATTACCCTACCTCATTATTTCTGATGGATACATGGTCACAACCCTTCGATTTCTTGATAATCTGTCTCCATCAGTGCTCATGAGATCCCTTCTACTTGATTCAACGCAGAGGCTTGAGAAAACATACGAAAGTGTGATACTGTGTAAGGTATGGTGCTTTTTGGTACCATCAATAAAAGCTGGCTTCTCAGTCTTTTTTTTTTTTAATTTATTTATTTTTAATTGAAGGATAATTGCTTTTCAGTATTGTGTTGTTTCCTACTGAATGTCAACATTCTCGGTCTTTTTAAATTTAAAACTGTACTGACAGTGGTGTCCTTGGATTGCATACACTTGTCTGTAGAAGTTATAATTGTAGTACAGTTATGGATAAAGCTTCCATGGTGGCTCAGAGGGTAAAGCGTCTGCCTACAACGCGGGAGACGCAGGTTCAATCCCTGGGTCGGGAAGATCCCCTGGGGAAGGGAATAGCAACCCACTCCAGTACTCTTGCCTGGAAAATCCCATGGACTGAGAAGTCTGGTAGGCTACAGTCCATGGGGTTGAAAACAGTTGGACACGACTGAGCAACTTCACTTCACTATAGATAAAACTTTGCTCTTGGAAATCTTTTTCTATAGCCAAAAGGCAAAGGTCTGAACTTGCGATCACTGAATTCCCTAAGATCTAGCTTGTTAAAGCACCAAAGAAATGAAAATGTAGCTGATTCTACTGTTCCCAAATTCTTGCAAGCAGAAGAAACATTGAAGTTAAATGAAGAAACAGCAGATCTGCAGGTACTTGTTAGCAATGTTTTATTTATTTTGAACAGTTATGTACTGATTTTATTCCAAGAAACAAATTTTGTTTTCCTGTTATTAAAGAGAAGAGAAATTTGATAGCACTAAACTGATTCTACTTGTAAGGAATTAAACTATATTAATATTAATAATAATTTTTTCTCTCTCATGTTTTAGGATTTTGAAGCAGAAGAAACTGATGATGGCAGATGTTTTCCAAACAACTTATTCTCTTTTTGGAACCAAAAAAATGATCTGTTATTTAGTAGTGTTGAGGAGGGAAGATTGGAATTTGCTTCTATGTTTGATACAGTACATGCAAAAGATAATACTGAGGAGACAGATAAAACTGTTATAGAACTGCACTCTGTCCAGAAAAATCTCCTTGCAGCATGGACTATAGGAATTTCAAAAAATGTGGCAGAAAAAAATTTAATGTTAAACTACACAGTAGTTTGTATCACTCATTTTTTGTATATTCTTCAGTTTATAAAATGTCCTTTTCCCAAACTTTATCTTTTTTTAAGCAAGAGCTCAAAACATAATACATGGGTACTTTGTATCTTTCAACTTTTTCATCAGTGTTTATCAATCCAGTATTGGGATATGAGATACAAGCAAGATGTAGGACATTTGGTGAAGCTGACCTCAAATACTATAAAGCTTTTGCTAACACAGCAACAACAGGATCAGTTATTCTCAGAGAAGCTTTTAGCCTGTTTTCATTTACTCAGAATGGTAGCTGATCATTTAAATGGTGTGTACAGTCTTCAGCCTGAAGTTATTTCAGCATCAGCTGATGGAAGTAGAAGAGCAAAGCAAGACTCATTGGTGTTACCCATTTTTCAAATGTTTCAAGACAGTGAATCTTGGGAAAACTGGTCTTGGAACTCATCTTTCAAGATTCATCCTCAAGTATTAAATTTTGTGCAACAGCCAGGACACAGGTACAATGACTTCACTGTTAGGAGACCATCAGCATTGTAGATTCTTCAAAATTGAGATATAATTCCCATACTGTAAAATTCATTATTTTAAAGGCTACAATTCAGTCATTTCTATTATAGTCACAAGGTTGTAGAACGAGTAGCACAAATTCCAGAATATTTTTATCACTCCCAAAAGAAATCTTGTACTGTTAGTTCTCAGCGTCATAGATTTTATGTTATTTAAAAGTATTTTAGGATTTATGCCAAACATTTTTCAGCACACATTATTTTATTAGTCATGGGCAATCATGATACTGTTGAAAGATTTTGATTTAAATAAGCACTATAGAAAAAATGACCTCAGGTATCTAAAGCATTTATGAAAGTTTAAAAAATGTGCATTTTTTTTTGACTTTTTGCTATCTTTGAACCTGATCAGTTATATGCATATTATTACCTCAGGGAAGAATACGTGGAGAGAAAAAGACTAATGAGGAGGCTATATTCATTAGCTATACTCTTCGTAAAGGCTAAAAAAAGGCTATACTCATTCTTATCCCTAGTCTGAAATTTGATTTTTATGATTACCTCATTCTGTGTGCAGATTGATTGTTCTCTGGAGAATATTGTACAGAAAGACTTTATGGTATCAAATGCAATTAAGTCAAAGAGTTCCTGAAGATGGCGTGCAGTTAACTGAAAAGATGACACGTGAAACGTCAGCTGTCAAGTCCCTGTTATGCCATATACAGGCTGAACTGCAGACTGCTGGAGTTCGCTTGAACCAGACCTTAGAACTTAAATCTATCAATGGTCAGTATCTTATAAACAATTTCTAACCCCAGGCGTAAGCAATAGTAGGTTGTTGGGCTTTGAGTTTATTGATTGGTTGTAATTATTTGTTTTTTTTTCAAAATAATTTCTGGCTGCACTATATCCACTAAATTTTAAAACAAGTAAATTTTCATAAAGTAATTTAATTAACCAGGACTAACTGTTGGTTAAAAATTTTGTAGGGGAAGAGTGTTTCCTATTAGGATCATATGAAAAATCTGTTCAAATATGGAAGAAAGCTCTACAAGAAACCTGTGAGAAAGGTAGGGGGTGTTAAAATAATATTACTTGCCATGATGTTCATGGGACCATATTTTAGCATGCTGCTCTTCTTAAAATAATTTCAGATTTCCGAGAACTGACAATTTCTTAATGCCTAAATAAAATACATACTGTAGGTACCTTGTGTGTTAGAAATAGTTATTTAAAATTATTCTTAGTCTTGGAATTTGTAGCACCAAGAAATTTTTATCCTATCTGTAGATAAGACTCCTCTGTCCTTTTTTTGGTTAGTGATGGAACCTGTGATTGATTGGTAATGGGTAAAAAAGAGACTTAAATCCTAAATTAAAAAAAAGTGTTATTTAGTGGTATCCCACTCCAGTACTCTTGCCTGGAAAATCCCATGGACGGAGGAGCCTGGTGAGCCGCAGTCCATGGGGTCGCTAAGAGTTGGACAAGACTCAGCGACTTCACTTTCACTTTTCACTTTCATGCATTGGAGAAGGAAATGGCAACCCACTCCAGTGTTCTTGCCTGGAGAATCCCAGGGACGGGGGAGCCTGGTGGGCTGCCGTCTCTGGGGTTGCACAGAGTTGGACATGACTGAAGTGACTTAGCAGCAGCAGCAGCATCTACAAGAGAAACTATGAGTCAAATAAGGTTCTAATACCAACTTATAGAAACTTTGAGCTAAGGCTCTCTGCCCTTAAGTAATTCAACTTTAAGAATTTCCTGTGAGTTAGACTTATTATGGGGCTACATGGAGTTTTTGATGAGACAGTAGGGATGTGGATTCTAGAAACTGGTGATAGCTTTTATGATATAGGGCTGAGGGTATAAGATGATAGAGGTTTTTAGCCAGTGGCTGTGAAGCTAACCTTGACTTCCACTACTGGTCAGGTTTAGCTAATTATTAAATTTATTTTCTGGCTGCTGTGGCTATGTATTGAGGGCCTGCTATGTGTGTTAGACAATAAGAATAACTGAAATAAACAAGTTTACCCTCAAATTGCCCATAGTGTGGAGGATAGATTGCATGAACAACTGGCATGTTTCTCATTATGCTTTATGGTATTTGTTGGGAGAGGGCATGGTCTGAACTGGAGTGCAAACATCAATCTGGAGAAAACCTGGAGGAACAGACATGTAAAACTGAGTGAAAATTGTTCAGGTGAAGGAGTGGAAATGGTGTAACATAGGATATAGCACTCTAGAAGCAAGAAGACATGAGAAACTATGGCAGTTTGGTAAATTGCGAGTAGTTGACCAGGTTATTTGAAACATATGTAATATTGAGGATAGGGTGGTGAGCGCTGAAGTGAGAGGAGAGAATAGATGATAAGGGAAGATACTATGCAGTGCCATGGGATTAAGGTTTTATCCTGAAGATAGTGGGATCTGTTAAGATACAGAAAGAGTACTTTTCAAATAAGTATAGGCCATTTGGAAAGATCACTTTGGTACATTACAGAGGGCCATTTGTTGGAGTGTGGTATAGAGATGTGGGTTTTACCTAGAAGCAAGAAAATTAGTCAGTTGAAGAGGTCCTGAAGCAAAGCAATGTCAAGAGTACTGGGGAACAAAAGTCACATTTGTCAGATGTTTAATAGGTTTGATCAAGTGAACTTGTGACTGAGTAGAGAAAGAAGTCTCGTGCACTTCTCAGATTTGGAGATTGTACAGCTGGATGAAAAAGAGTGGCGTCCAGTGTGATGAGAAGTTCTCATGAAGAAAAGTTTTCATAATGAGTTTTATTCTGGGCCTTTTAATTTCATTTCCATTTGTATCCAATTGAAATGGTTTCTTGTAGTGGAGACTGAAAGTAACAGTGGCTTCAACAAGAAGTTTATTTCTCTTAGGAAAGGAGGTGAGGAGTTGACAGTCTGGGGCTGATTTGGTATTTCGGGGGTCTCATCAAGGACTCAAGCTTATTTAGTGTTTCTGCTCCATCGTCCTTAGTGCATTGCTTCTACTCTTAAGGCTGTTGCATGAATTAACATGGATGCTGGAGTCCCAGCCATCACGTGCACAATCCAGGTAACAGAAAGGAGGCAGGCAGGAGGGGCAAGAGAAGGCACACCTCCTGGCTGAGATGCCTCTTTACACAGCTTGTCTGGCAGCTGTACACTATATTATCTCTTGGCTAAGAACTTTATCATATTTTCTCATGGCCACATTTAGCAAGAAATTGTGATCTGAGTGCATTGGAACCCCAAATAAAATTAGAATTCTTTTACTCAGAATGGTGGATAAGGGGCAGGTAACCGGCAGTCTCAGTCCTAAACACCTTTTAGATACTTGAAGACAGTGGTCAAGGGATCCAATCTTATTCGACAGTATTTCTTCTCTGGAAAGTCTCTTTGACCGTCTGTTTGATATATGTATGTGTGTTTTTTTAATTTGTGTTTTTAGCATGTGCCCTTCTGTTTCATAGCTTGTGTACTTGAGAGAGATGTTGTTAGCGGACCTCGGTTAGTACTGAGATGAGCATTTGCACCTCTTTTTGGATAAATTCTTAGTCATCTTAGGACCTGACCACAGAAAATAAAATTATTCAGAATTTACAATGAAAAAGAACAAAATATTGCTGACCTGTTTTTTTTACTCAGTTGTGAAACAGGTACAGAAAAGTTCACATGACACGAGTGTACAGTTGATGAATTTTTATACACTGAGCATTTCCGTCTATCCAGCACTCAGATCAAGAACGTTACCTAGCTAACATGTTTTTTAATGTAAGTGTAATTGTGCCCTATTGAAGGAGGAAGAAGGACATGTTTTCTTCAGCTTCGCTATTATCTTTCTCTTTTATACTGCCACCTCTATAACTATAATTTAAATGATGCTCAAGGATTATGTGATCAGCTAGTAAGAGAAATACTGAGATGGTCCCACCTTCCTGTAAAAGAAAATGAAGATTGTTCAGGTATGCTTTTCAAAAATCAGTATTTTTGTTTGTTTGTTTGCTTCTTTGTCTTTTAATGCCATCTGTTGAGTTTAATGTATTTTGGTTCATCAATATAAAATCAGTATGTTTAATGTTAGCAATTTGTATTTACAGGTTTAGCTATGAAATTGCTTATACATAAAAGTTGGTTGCTCTGTTGCATTGTGGTGAATTTTGGGACTGTCAGCTTCTTAGCAGCAAGGATCATGTTTTTGCTTGTTTTTAACCTTTGAGTCTCTCAGCTTAGCGGCACTTGCCTGCTGAACTGTTATAATTGTTGTCTCAAGTCTCACAGCCCTGTTTGTTAGACACAATGTCAGGTACCCAATGTCAGGTACTTTCCCTTAACATGTTTGTATTTTCTCTAATGATTGCTAAGGTGGTTTGCTAAAGTGATCAAAATCACTTTCTGACATATTCAGGGCCTTTTTAAAATCTGTTTAAGAGATTGTAGAATATTTGGATTGTCCTTTTTTAAAAAAGGTGTATTTAAATTAAGCAATAACCAAAGTGAAAGACAGGCTTCCCTGGTAGCTCAGTGGTAAAGAATCAGCCTGTCACTGCAGGAGACACAGGAGACACCGGTTCAGTTCCAGGATGAGGGAGATCCCCTAGGAAAGGAAATGGTAACCTATTCCAGTATTCTTTCCTGGGAAATCCCATGGACAGAGGAGCCTGGTAAGCTGCAGTCCATGGGGTCACAAAGAGTCGAACATAACTTAGTGACTAAGCAATAGCAACAGAGTGCAAGACATCTATATGAATGAGCACATAATGTATTTATAATGCTGCTTTACAGTGGTAGACCATGAGAAGTCTACTTTGCATATGAGTGTGTCAGAAAGGCCAGTGTGTCAGTACTTTCTAAATGGAGTTCATGACTCTAGATGGAGTATTTGTTTTTTTTTTTTTTACTAATAACTGATTATTTATTGGTTTAAAAATCATTTACTGATGGAAAGTAGAGATCAAAAGAAATTAGTTTACAAAAGGCTTTGAAAAATAGATTGAGAAGGTTTGTAAAACCCTTTCTGTGATTTTTACCAGTTTATCATTTTTGTCCAGAACAGTATTAGTTTGTTTGTTTGGTTTCAGCCACTGTGGTTTCTTTCTTTCTTTTTTTTTTTTTTTTTTAATTTTAAAGTGAGATAGATAGTAGAATGGGCTTCCTGGGTAGCTCAGCCAGTGAAGAATCCACCTGCAATGTAGGAGACCCCAGTTTGATTCCTGGGTCAGGAAGATCTCCTGGAGAAGGTCTAGTATTCTTCAGTTTCCCTGGTGGCTCAGACAATAAAGAATCCACCTGCAATGTGGGAGACCTGGGTTCGATCCCTGGGTTGGGAAGATCCCCTGGAGGAGGGCATGGCAACCCATTCCAGTATTCTTGCCTGGAGAATCCCCATGGACAAAAGAACCTGGCAGGCTACAGTCCATAAGGATCGCAAAGAGTCGGACACAACTGAGCGGCTAAGGACAGGTGGTAGAATACTATGAAATTTTATTCTGGGACTCATATTTTCTCTGCATTTTTTAAATTTAATTTTTGTTTTATATTGGGGTGTAGCTGATTTACAATATTGCGTTTCAGGTGTACTGCAGAATGATTCAGTTATACATTTACATATATCCATTCTGTTTCAGACTCTTTTCCCATATAGGTTATTACAGAATACTGAGTAGAGTTCTCCATGCTATACAGTAGGCCCTTGTTGATTATCTTATTTTATATACAGTAGAGTGTATGTTTTACTCCTAAACTCTTAATTTATCCCTCCCCACCCCACCTTTCCTCTTCGGTGACTGTAGGTTTGTTTTCAAAGTCTGTGAGTCTGTTTCTGTTTTGTGAATAAGTTCGTTTGTATTATCTTTTTAGATTCCATATATAAGTGATACCGTATGCAACCACTGTTTATGGATTTCCTACTTTGATATTTGTCTTTTTAAATTTGTGTTTATTTAGTAGTAATATAGGTTCATTTTAGACAGTTTTGAAATATGGAAAGGTTTAAAGAAATAAAATCACTTTTAATGCTACCATTTTTGTCTATGTGCATTCATATATGTTTATTACCAGAGCTAATATTTTGTTTTGCAATCTTTTAAATTTAATATTGTGAATATTTTCCAATGTAAATAATATTCTTTTAAAAAACCTAGTAAGCTTTTTCCTTATTATTGGATATTTTAGATTGTTACCACCTACTTACTATTTTAAATAATGTTGCAGTGAACATAAATTTTTGTGAGCATTACTAATGTCTACATGTTAAATCTTGAGAAATGAGGTTACAGAGTCAAGACTTCTGATGCCTAGTGTTAGATTGCCCTCCGAAAGGACTGTTAGCTGTGTATGAGTGGAAGACATTTATGTGTGACTTTTTTTTCTTATGTGTGACTTTTTAACTGACTGGATTTTTTTTCCAGCAGTATTGTCATGATATGATATAACTGTCAAGATAAGTTGAACCTATAGTAATATATTTAATTTTTAATGCTAGTTGTTTAGAGTATTTTAAGCATATCCTCTCTTGGTCAGGAGTCCCCAGGACTACTCCCCAGGTTCAGTGATTCACAGGGAGAATGCACAGGCCTCTGTATATATTGAACCCGGGCCCCCTGCTGTGGAAGCATAGAGCCCTAACCTCTGGACCACCTGTAAATCGCCTCAAGTGACTTCTGAGAAAGAAAGATACTTTGCCTTTGTTGGGGCCATAAATGTCATAAAAATTAATCTTAATTTAATATTTATCTTGTATGGGCTTCCCTGGTGGCTCAGCTGGTAAAGAATCTGCTTACAGTGCTGGGGACCTGGCTTCAATCCCTGGGTTGGGAAGATCCCCTGGAGAAGGGAATGGCTACCCACTCCAGTATTCTGGCCTGGAGAATTCCGTGGACTGTATAGTCCATGGGGTCGCAGAGTTGGACACAACTGAGCGACTTTCACTCACTCCGTAGTTTTTAGCTATTTATTTTCAAATATCTGAATCCAGTTTATATTATTAAGTTTCAATTTTTAAATAGGGATGGCATGTTTGCTCTAGTTTATGTCAGAAGCACTCTAGAAATCATAATGTAACTCTCTCCTCTGCCTTTTCCCTCCATTCTACACGTTCCCCTTGTCCATACCTCCCAAAAGAATCTTAATAGTAAAGAGTTAATGTTATGGGAGTATACTATAATACAGAAACAGACATGAAGAATCACTGTTCTGGCTCTTTGTAGTAAACTCTGCCTCCTTGAACTAAAGAAAGAAAATGAGAAAGAGGAGGAAGAAAGGAAAACAAAGAAATGATAAGCTTGCAAGTCCATTATAGCTGGATTGTTTTTATAGATCCTTCCACATTTTTAGAAAAAACTGGTAACTTGAAGTCATAAAAGAGTTCCTAAGTGTATGTGCTGATAATTTTGAGCTTATTATTTTATTTTTGTTCTATTGTCTTTAAGAAATGTAGATACCTGTTACAAGTTACCTTGTATAGGCCAGGGGTGTTGATCTCAGAAAAAAGTTTTAATTATAATTTTCTTCTTGCATCATGTTAGGAGCTTAAATATTCCTACTTTTGCTAGTTTGATCGGAATCTCCTTTGCTCATTTGGTGTATCCTGCAGTTCCTGAGAAGTCTCCTTGTGAGTCTGGGGTGACTGGAAGTGTTCATCCCGAAGCCGCGGTGAGGGTGGTCCAGTCCATGGCTCGCTTCATGGCTGCCTACTTCACCAATCAGCTGCTGTGCATTTTGCCACCTCACAGTGTGAATGTTCTTCCTCCCCTTCATATTAAAACAGGTAATAGAATAAACAAATAATTTTCTCACCTTGTTTTTGCACAGAATATTTAAAACAATTTTACACAGTGATCATTGATCTGTGGAAATAATACTGTCTAGCCTAGTGCCTGACATGTAGGTGACTGTTTACGAATGAATATAATCTGAGAAAGGTAATTGCTTTGAACTTGTTTTTATTGAATATGTATTTTTTTAATTGCAAATTTTGGACACATTGGTGTTTATACAGTTTCCTTTTTTTTTTTAAGTAAAAGAGCTATAAAAATGTGGTAATTGAACAAATTCTGAGTATTCTAATTTCAGTTCAGTTCAGTCACTCAGTTGTGTCCGACTCTTTGCAACCCCATGGACTGCAGCACACCAGGCCTCCCTGTCCATCACCAACTCCCCGAGTTTACTCAAACTCATTCTAATGTAGAATTTAATTTTTGGACATTTTACTTTTATTATTTTATTTGGGTCATTTTTTCTTTGCTCTATTTAATCATGTCCTTATATTATCTGATCAAACTGTATGTATTTACCTTTATTTTGTATAATGCACTTTGATACTATTTCTTCTGTTTCTTTGTCTGCTCAGTTTCATTTTTTTAGAAGTGCCAACATTTGCTGCATGACCCACTGAAAGAGACACATTCTTCAGTGTTTAAAAAAAAAAAAGCTATTCTAGAGTGTGTTAAGTATTATCTTAGGCCATTTTGTATGTATCTTCCTTGTGGTTTTGTGTAGAAAGTATTGATTAAGGAGATGTGTGTAGGGAAGAATGAGTTCCTATGTATAACTGTAGTTAATCCATTTTCTTTTATCTACTCACAGAGCAGCCCTTTCGGCTCATTCCTCTGCAACACTCTAAGGTGGCCAGTGCCGTCAGAGAGCAGAATCTTTCTGATGTGTGGACCGTTGAATATGCCCTTGAATTATTATTGATTGGTGGCCTGGTTCCAGAAGCCGTGTGGTTGGCACATAAACTTGGAGACTGGAAGACATCTGTTTCTGTTGGTGTGGCTTTTCAACTCTTCTGTAAGCATGGTAGCAAATTCACGAGGTATGTATTTTTAGGCACATCTAAGTTGGACTGCAAGGAAGTCCAACCCATCCATCCTAAAGGAGGTCAGTTCTGGGTGTTCATTGGAAGGACTGATGCTGAGGCTGAAACTCCAGTAGTTTGGCCACCTCATTCGAAGAGTTGACTCATTGGAAAAGACCCTGATGCTGGGAGGGATTGGGGGCAGGAGGAGAAGGGGACGACAGAGGATGAGATGGCTGGATGGCATCACTGACTCCATGCGCATGAGTTTGAGTGAATTCAGGGAGTTGGTGATGGACAGGGAGGCCTGGCATGCTGCGACTCATGGGGTTGCAAAGAGTGGGACACAACTGAGCAACTGAACTGAAGTTAAAAAAGTACGATGGTGTTATCTAAAGTGTTTCTTATTTCACTCATTGCTGATATTTACACATTTTGTGGAATCCTTAGTTCAGCATTGTCCAATAGAATTTTCTTTGGTGATGGAAATATTCTGTATGTGCTGTCCAGTCTGATAGCTACTAGCTACATGTATTTATTAAGCCCTTGAAAGGTGGCTGATAAGACCAAGGAACTGGATTTTCAATCTAATTTAAATTTAGAGAGCTACATGCAGCTAGTGTCAACTGTGTTAGACAGCTCAGAGGTTTACTTACTGTATTTAAATATCTATTTAGCACTTTTACTTGTTAGTAGGAGAAGGCAATGGCACCCCACTCCAGTACTCTTGCCTGGAAAATCCCATGGACTGAGGAGCCTGGTAGGCTGCAGTCCGTGGGGTCGCTAAGAGTCGGACCTGACTGAGCGACTTCACTTTCACTTTTCACTTTCATGCATTGGAGAAGGAAGTGGCAACCCACTCCAGTGTTCTTGCCTGGAGAATCCCAGGGACTGGGGAGCCTGGTGGGCTGCCGTCTCTGGGGTCGCACAGAGTTGGACATGACTGAAGTGACTTAGCAGCAGCAGCACCCTCAAAGGGCCTATAGTCAATGGGAGAGTTTTCTCCTTCCCAAACAGGATTTACATTTTAAGCTAATCAAACTAATCCCTGCATTTTAACTCTTATGAATATTATGGCATTGCTGTGTCTTTGAATTCTCTAGGACAGAATATCAGAGTGGGTAGCCTTTCCCTTCTCTAGGGGATCTTCCCAACTGAGGGATTGAACCCGGGTCTCCTGCATTGCAGGTGGATTCTTTACCATCTGAGCCACCAGGGAAGCCCATCCATGGTATGGTAGGGAGAGCAATAATATCAAGTGAGGGAAAGCCAGGAAATACTTTATATGAGAGATGTCATTTGTGATGGGCGATGAAGAGAAGATGGAATCTTGACAAAGCAAGTAGCTGTAGGGAGAGAGAACATTCCAAGCAGAAGCAGAGGCACGTGGCCCAGAGCACTTAAGGTTTCATCTGGAGAGTCTGTATGTAGGGCAGCAGTGGGCGGTTAAGCATGGGGAGCTATATCAGGACTGTAATTGTGGAGGGCCTCAGTACTCTCCTCAATACAGCATTTCCTCAATTACTTCTTTTCTAAACACAAGATGAATAACATGGACTTCTCTGGTTCTTAAAAATTTCATGTTTAGTTCTTGATGTGTATATGTTTCCTTTTTTAAAAAATTGTAATTATTTCCCCCTAATTTGGTGTGATTTCAGATCCAAGGAAAAGAGTCTGAATCTACCATTAAATATGACTCCAGCACAGATTTTTCAGGAAAAACTACAGTGTTTCCTAGGTCAGCCAGCCTCTTTGGAAGCAAAAAATGAAATGAACTCAAAGTGCAAACAGTTTACAGGTGAGTTACCTATGTATGGTCAACCTGTGTATCAGCTTAATACAAAGCTTATGGTATTTTAAAAAGCTTTTAAGTACGCACACATTTGTGAATATTTTGGGGGAAAAAAAATAAGACTAAAAAATTCCCAGTCTGAACTTCTAGTTCTGGCAATGTCTTTTTGATGATCTGAAAATTTTCACACAATAAATACATAGATACAATGTGTTTCTAGATAAAATATAAAAATATGCATTTAAAGGCTCAGATTTAACATTTTAAAGATTTTCTTAGGTATTTACCCAAGAAAAATAAAAATCTAGGTTCACTGAAAAACCTGTAT
Organism: Bos indicus x Bos taurus; assembly: GCF_003369695.1. NCBI lineage: Eukaryota > Metazoa > Chordata > Mammalia > Artiodactyla > Bovidae > Bos > Bos indicus x Bos taurus. Next base: position 36,857,597 of record NC_040095.1, read on the forward strand.
GTGAATGTGCATAGCTTTTTCATAACAGCCAAAAAAACTTGAAACAACCCAAATGCTTACTAACTTGTGGATACATAAACAAATTGTAATTTATCTGTAATGTGTAATAATAAATAATAAAGAGGAGGAAACCGCTGATAACATGCAACCACATGGATGAATCACAGAACCATTATGCTGAATGAAAGAACTTATAAATAAAACTACCCACTATATGATTCCATTTATATAACATTTCATAAAAAGCAACGCTACAGGGACAGGAAACAGATCAATGTTTACCTAGAAGTAAGGGGGGAATTGAGGAGAAGGCAATGGCACCCCACTCCAGTACTCTTACCTGGAAAATCCCATGGACGGAGGAGCCTGGTGGGCTGCAGTCCATGGGGTGGCTAAGAGTCGGACACGACTGAGCGGCTTCACTTTTGCTTTTCACTTTCATGCATTAGAGAAGGAAATGGCAACCCACTCCAGTACTCTTGCCTGGAGAACCCCAGGGACGGAGGAGCCTGGTAGGCTGCAGTCCATGGGGTGGCTAAGAGTCGGACACGACTGAGCGGCTTCACTTTCACTTTTCACTTTCATGCATTGGAGAAGGAAATGGCAACCCACTCCAGTGTTCTTGCCTGGATAACTCCAGGGACGGTGGAGCCTGGTGGGCTGCCATCTCTGGGGTCATACAGAGTCGGACACGACTGAAGTGACTCAGCAGCAGCAGCAGCAAGGGCGGAATTGACAACAAAGAGGTATGAGAGCTTTTTGGAGTGATACAAACGTTCTCATAGCCTATACGATTTGCCAAAACTCATTGAATTGTGTATTTTTAAAAAATGTTTATTTATTTATTTGACTGCTCCCATCCTTAGTTGCAGCATGCAAGATCTTCTATCTTAGTTTTGGCATGCAAACTCTGAGTTGAGGCCTGTGAGATCTAGTCCCCTGACCAGGGATTGAACCCAGGCCCTTTGCACTGGGAGCGAGGAGTCCTAGCCACTGGACCACCAGGGTGAACTGTGTACATAAAAGGATAATTTTAGTGTATGTAAATTATACCTTTACAAATTGATTTAAAAACAAAAAGCTCAGCAGATGGTTAGTAAACTAGAAAATAGATTTGAACTCTATATACATACACAAAATATATAGAAAGATAAAATATATCCATATATAGATAAAAAGAAAACATTTGGAAAATATGAAAGAGAGGTTAAACTTTGTATTGAACAAGAAGACGCAACATATATTTAGTAGGAGTTCCAATAGAGCCACACTAAATTCTGGATGGTGACGACCTCTGGAAGTAGGAAGTGAAATAGGGTTGGTACCTAAGGAATTTCAACTGTAGCTATAACATTTTATTTTTTACCTAAATTGGATATAGAAAACGTGAATATCAGGCAGGGATGAAAAGTCAGTACACGAGTGTTTTCGTAGTCTATTCCCTAAAGTGTGCTTTAAGAGAATTCCTAATGTAAAAGTCCGTAAGTCTACAGTTCTGCCACCTGCATCTGTTTGCATTTTGTTCCAGAACATTTCTCCATTTTTACAGATATTTATAAAACTGAAGCCTACTGTATGGCTATTTCATATATTTTTGTTTTTTTGCTTCTTTAGCTTCACAAGTCCTTTTATATAAAAGTACTGTGATTGACTATTAAGGAAATGAAAATTACTGTTTCACTGCCTCCACATAATGCTTTATATTCTTTTTTTGTGTTTCTTACATTCTATTTTTCCCATTAATGTTTTCCTTTTATTATTATTTTTTGAGTCATGATTATATTCCAAGCACGTTTTTATTATGTAGTTGTGTTACAGTATCTTGTATAATTTCGGAAAGTCTTTGTGCTCTACTACTTTTATAATCTTAAAAGTAACAAAATCTTAAATTTCTGTCCAGAAGTTTGAGTGTTTTGCATTTTGACCAATATGTTTATTTTTGGCAGTCAACTTTTTCAGATATGAAGCTTTAAACTACAAAATAGAAGGAAAAGTATAATATAAATTGTAACTGCTTTACCTAATTCTGTGTTTGGCAGATCCCATTGAAGAAGAAGATGCGGATCTGCTGTTTGCTTCTGTGCAGGAAATACTGAAAGCAGCAGTTATGGCTGACGCAGATATTCTCTCAGGGACTTTTCAGCTTCTGATAAACTCTGCCAAGGACTTCAGTAAGAGACTGTGGGGCTTAGTGCCCGTCGGCTTGTATCTTCCAGCTCCTCCATTATATTGTCCTCAGCCAGCTGTTCTTAGTGAAGTAAGCTTAACCTTTTAACATTTATTTTGTCCACTTTTTAAAATAATCAACCTGATAATAATCATCAAGTTAAAAATGCAAGCTCTGAAGCCCACTTCTGGATTCCAGCTTTGCTGTTTATTAACTGAATAGTTTTCTTGGGCGTTGCACGCAACTGATGTTAAATTTCCTTATCTGTAAAATGAAGACGGTGATAGTACCTCTGATAGCGTTGTTGTGAGTACTACACGAGACATCCTGACACATAGTAAACATTCTGTAAATGTTAAAATTATTTTGATAATAAAACAAAATTAATAGATATTTCTCGGTATCCAGGTATTAGTTTAAAAATAAACATTTGTTTACCATAGAAAAATAATGAGTGTCAGAATTTAGAAATCATTCATCTCATTGTCTTTGCCTCTTTTGAAAGACTTAGTTTGATTTTCTTTGATTGGAAAGATCATTGTTTTCTTCTGTACTTTTCAATTGATAGTTCTGTCTTATAAAACGCAATTACTGTATTCCTCTCAGGACCTTTTCCTCTGCTCTTTTTGAAAATAGTAACATTACAATTAGCTGGTTTTAAGGTTTACAGTGTTAATGTGAACTGTTTACATTTGAATTGTTTTAATATTTGATTAACAGTTTAAATCAATTCTGGTATTGTTTCTTACTGTTTCAGAATTGACAGCTTCTATCTTTATCTATTAAATCTGTCTTCTGTCTTTTTTTTTTCAGTTATTTGTTGTATTCTTATTTGTTATGTTTCGAGTTATGTTTCAATATGTTAAAATATTTTATTTGTTGATATTTCACATGTGATATATTGCACATGGAAGGAATAAGTAATCCATGGTATTTCTCAGTAATTCCTCTTTCCTCTCATGTCTGAGTCTTTAGTATATTGGTTTAGGGATTAGAAATAACATTTAATATATTTCTGGATATGCTGTGCTGATACTTGTTTGAGTACTAGCAATCCTTAGTAGTACTTCGTTTTATTATTTTTTATTAAAATAAGCCAGAATGGTAGGATTTCTCTTAAATGTCACTCTGTACCAATTAGAACCCCTGGGATTGAAAGTAACAGAAAACTTGGTAAGTATTGACTGGCATAATTGAGAAGCCCAGTTATGTTTCCATAGACTTGGGCTCTTTCTCCCTAGTTTGTTTTCTATCAGCTTCAGTTTAAGGCTGGCTCCCTTTGTGGGAGCCGGATGACTACCAGCAGCTTCTCAGGATACCTTGTCCATGCCCAAAAGGAGTGGGAAGGGGAGAGAGAAAAGCAGTAAATGTATTTCTCTCCCAGCATCCAAACAGGAGTACTGAGAGTTACTCTTGCGAGACCCATCAAGGTCACTGGCCAGTCCTGGAATCACACACCTTGGCTAGGGCTAAATGCACAGTGTTGCTTGACAATTGATTAGGGCCTTCCCTGGCAGCTGGGGACATAGGAACAGCTCTCCCTGAATCATTTAGCTGTGTAAAAAAGGGGCAGATTCCCCCCCTGCCCCCGCCAAAATAACTGAGTATTTTTAAGAAATGGCAGTGGTAGAAAAATGTTAGGGAAGCAAATGTTCATAATATTTGCATTATCTCATTTCTGGAAAATTAATCTGTAATCATGTGTTGAATCAAGAAACATTTATTGGATCCCACCACATGTTGGATTTTGTGTAGTAGATGACAAGGCCTTTGCTCTTGACCAGTCTCAACAGTGTGGGAAACAGATACATAAATTAGCAAGAATAAATCAGTAAAAGCTACAATGAAAATCTGAGCAAATTGCCATAATACCACAGAATGGAAGAGTTTCACAGAAGAGGTGACACTGAAATATAATTGGATTTTTCTAGGCAGAGGAAGGGAAGAGGCATTCTTTTTGAAAGGAAAGATCTCTGTAATGTTCCCCCAGTAAAGTCAGGGATGGTGGGCTTTAACTATTACAACTGAAGGCTTGGGATTAGAATTGATTTATCCCTTTACACTGAGGTGAGACGGGTGTTTCCTTGACCCTGGAAATAGCTATAGTTAATCTCTGAGGCCATGCCTCAAAACTTTCTTTGTGAATCTCCAGGAATAGTCTAGTTTGAGAAGCACTATCTTTATTTTTACTGTAACATTTTAAGTTTCTGTTTTCCTGGCTACTGATGTTTTTTCTTTTTTCTTTTTTTTTTTTTTTTAGGAAGATGGTGATGATCTTCTTTTAAAAGCTGAAAAAGATAATCGCCAAAAGGTGTCTGGAATCCTTCAGCGTATTCTCTTGCTTTTCCGGGCAGCTCGGTGTTCTTTTCCTGTAGCACAGTGGTACATCTTGCAGTTGAGATGGGCAAGAAAAGTCATGCAAAAGGTGTGGAAATGTCTTAGTCACTTGTGTGCTATTGCAATAGGAAAGAACCTTCTGTATTCTGTTATGAGTTAATCACTATAGGGATGTTGCCTATAGCTTAAATTATACATAATGGCCTATCTCTGGTAACCTTGCTTCCCTGGTCATGAGCATTAAGCTAAAATACCTTTGTTTAGTTCATGGGAAACATCCTGACCAGGCCTACCTGTGAATAACCACGGGAAGGGAGAAATTAACACATGTTCTCCAGAGGCTGATGGGAACAGTAAGTGTTTGATTTTATTCCCTTTCCTTTTAGTACAAAAGGAGCCCGGATTCTAACTCAGGCAAGATGGTTCTTTGAGGCACAAGCCCACCGTCTTCTCGGTTTGCTGGCTTTCTAAATAAAGTCGTCGTTCCTTGCCGCAACAATTCATCTGTCAATTTTTGGCCTGTTGTGAAGCAAGCAGTACAAGCTTAGACTTGGTAACACTGTGGTAAACAATTTAAAGAGCTTCCCAGGTGACGCTTGTGGTAAAGAACCCGCCTGCTAGTGCAGGAGACTTTAGAGACTCAGGTTCAATCCCTGCGTTGGGAAGATCCCCCTGGAGGAGGGCATGGCAACCCCCTCTAATATTCGTCTGTGGAGAATCCCAAGAGGAGCTTGGCAGGCTACAGTCTACAGGGTCACACAGAGTCAGACACAACTGAAGCAACTTGGCATGAACAATTTAAATATACTAATACTTATTAGTATTTATAATTGTGATATTTTTCCAAGGAGTCCTGCCCCATAAATCCATAAATTTCAGACTTGCTTACCGTATGAAATCTGGACAGACAAAGTTTCTGCTGAAAGATAAGGACTCTGAACTGGAGCTCTATGTTAGCTCCTCCCTGTCTGACGATAGGAAGTATAATCTAGTTGGTTAGTGCCAGGAAATTTCAGTTACTTTTTTTTTTTTCCAATTACTTTTCTCCCCCACCATCATTAAAGATTTAAATTCAGTTCAGGGATTATCCCACTTCTTCCCGAGATGTTCTCTCTGTTCTCTGGGGGCCTCTGTGGGGTCAAACCATGGAAAGTTAGTTCTCGGCTAAGTGTTTCTTTGCAGTAGGCTCCACCAGTCAGTCTCTCCCTTCCTGTCTTCTGAGGTGTGCAGTTCACTTTGATTTGGGGGCTATTGTCTTCTTCTACACTGAGTTCAGCTGAGATGTAGCTGCCTTCTTATCTGATGTGCAGCCAGATGGGACGTCTACTTCTGTGTTCCTTATCCAGATCCAGTTCTTTTGTAGGCCAGTCATCTGTCTCTGTAAAATGTAGAAATAAATATTATTAGCCCCAAATACCTTAAATTTTGCTGTTGGTTAAATTACTAAATGTGCCAAGAGTTTATGGCTTCTTTTCTAGTAGAAACCCTAAGAGACCCTGAGAAGTTTATCAAGTTTTTAAAAATTATCCTGTTTTTAGAGAGAAATATTTGTGAAAGTTCAGTTTTTAAGTATATTTACTAAGAAAGGCAAAGCGTTTAATGAAAGATTGTTTTTGATAGTTTTAAGATCTGTTGAGCCTGAGTGTTTGTTATAGGAAACTTTATTTTTTATAGCAAACTTAAGTTGCTTACTGTAGAAAACTGTTTAAAGTTCTAAGTTATGTTATGTTTGGTCTTACAAACTTCTGAGAATAATCTCACTTAACCTAGTTTTAATGAACTTAACTAGCAGATAAAGACTATAGATTCTCTTAAAATTAGCCACTCTGCTGAAGATATTCTTCCTTGTGAAGATCTTTACAAGTAATCAGCTAACTGTATAAGGTTAAAGCATAGTACAAGTAGTAGGCAGAATTCTAAAGATAGCTGCAAGATTCCTGTCTTCTGGCTATTCAAACATAAATCTAGATACTGATTTAATTTGGCTTGAGGGATTTTTCAGATGGTATTAATAAGCTGATTTTAAAATAGAGACATTATCCTGGTTTATCTTGATGGACCCAGTGTAATCAGATAACCTCTTAGAAGCAAAAAAGAGAGGCGGAGGAGTCAGTCAGTGAAAGGTGGAAAAGGAAGACGGGAGAAAAGCCGCGCAAGGGAAGATTAGAAGAGTGATGAGGACTCATTTCAGCCTTGCTGGCTTTGAAGAGGGCCAATATCCAAGGAATAAACTCAGCTTTTGGAAACTTCTCATGGTCTCCCTGCCTGTAGCCAGCCGGGAAATGGGGGACCTGAGTCCTGTAACCACATAGAACAGAATTCTGCAAACAACCTAAAAGAGCCTAGAAATAAAGTTGGCTCAGATGGTAAAGTGTCTGCCTGCAGTACAGGAGACCTGGGTTCGATCCCTGGGTTGGGAAGATCCCCTGGAGAAGGAAATGGCAACCCACTCCCGTACTCTTGCCTGGAAAATTCCATGGACTGAGAGGCTCCTCAGAGCCTGGTAGGCTATAGTCCACGGGGTTGCAAAGAGTCAGACACGACTGAGCGACTTCACTTTCACTTTCACTTAGAACATCTGACTAGAGATCTCTTCAAGACGATTGGAGATACCAAGGGAACATTTCTTGCAAGGGTGGGCACAGTGAAGGACAGAAGTGACAAGGACCTAACAGAAGCAGAAGAGATTAAGAAAAGGTCGCAAGAATACACAGAAGAACTGTACAGTAAAGGTCTTAATGAACTGATAACCACGATGGTGTGGTCATTCACTTAGAGCCAGTGAATGTGTGAAGTCAAGTGGGCCTTAGGAAGCATTATTATGAACAAAGCTAGTGGAGGTAATGGAATTCCAACTGAGTTATTTCAAATCCTAAAAGAGGATGCTGTTAAAGTGCCACACTCAATATATCACCAAATTTGGAAAACTCAGCAGTGGCTTCAGGAGAAGGTCAGTTTTCATTCCATTCCCAAAGAAGGGCAATACTGAAGAATGTTCAAACTATTGTACAATTGCACTCATCTCACATGCTAGCAAAGTAATGCTCAAAATCCTCCAAGCTAGGCTTCAATAGTACGTGAACTGAGAACTTCCACATGTTCAAGCTGGAATTAGAAAAGGCAGAGGAACCAGAGATCAAATTGCCAGCATTCATTGGATCATACAAAAGGCAAGGGAATTCGAGAAAAATATTTAGTTCTGCCTTGTTGGCTACGCAAAAGCCTTTGACTATGTGGGTCACAGTAAACTGTGGAAAACTTAGAGATGGGAATACCAGACCACCCTGCCTGTCTCCTGAAAAACCTGTATACAGATCAAGAAGCAACAGAACCAGACATAGAACAACGGACTGGTTTAAAATTGGGAAAGGAGTACGTCAAGGCTGTATATTATCTTCCTGCTTATTTAACTTATATGCAGAGTACATCATGCAAAATGCCAGGCTGGATGAATCACAAGCTAGAATAAAGATTTCCAGGAGAAATATCAGTGGTATGAGATGATACCACTCTAATATAGAAAGCAAAGAGCCTCAATGAAGGTGAAAGAGGAGAGTGAAGTAGCTGGCTTAAAACTCAACATTCAAAAAACTAAGATCATGGTATCCAGTCCTAGCATTTCATGGCAAATAGAAGGGGAAGAAGTGAAAACAGTGACAGATTTTATTTTGGGGGGCTCCAAAAGCACTGTGAATGGTGACTGTAGCCATGAAATTAAAAGATGCTTGCTCTTTGGAAGGAAAGCTGTGATAAACTTAGAGTATTGAAAAGCAGAGACATCTCTTTGCCAACAATCCTCCATACAGTCAAAGTTTTTCCCGGAGTTTTTCCCATACTAATGTCATGTATGGATATGAGAGTCGGACCAAAAAGAAGGCTGAGTGCTGAAAAATTGATGCTTTCGAATTTGGTGCCAGAGAAGACTCTTGAGAGTCCCTTGGACAGCAAGGAAATCAAACCAGTCAATCCTAAAGGAAATCAACTCTGAATATTCATTGGAAGGACTGATGCTGAAGTTGAAGCTCCAGTACATTGGCCACCTGACGTGAAGAGCCAGATCATTGGAAAAGACCCTGATGCTGGGAAAGGTTGAGGGCAGGAAGAGAGGAGGGTGACAGAGGATGCAGTGTTTGGATGGTATCACTCACTCAGTGGACATGAGTTTGAGCAAACCCTGGGATGTAGTGGAGGACAGGGAAGCCTGGTGTGCTGCAGTCCATGGGGTTGCAAAGAGCCAGACACGACTTAGCGATGGAACAAGCACAACATAACCTCTGAGAAGGGAGGCAGTCCTGCTGTTACTTTGGCCTTGTGAGACTCAGCAGAGAACCTGCGGAGCTTTTTGTAGACTTCTGATCCACCAAAACGGTGAGATAGTAAATTGGTGTTGGTTTCAGCCACAAAATTTCTGATAATTTGTTAGGGCCATAATAGAAAACTAATATAGTCCAAAGTCTTTATTTTAGCTGATTTTACCAATTTAAAATTGATATGCAGTTTGTATTCCATAAAGTTAACCTTTTAAACATGTACACTCCCTTGGTTTTTAGTATATTCACAGAGTTGTGCAACCATCACCACTGTTTAATTCCAGAATATTTTCATCACCTCAAAAAAGAAACACATTAGTACGAATTTCCCGCTTCCTTTTCTTTCCCCCCAGCAACCGTTAATCTGTTGTCTCTATGAATTGGCCTATTGTGATATTTTATATATATAAAATCATACAATACATGTCCTTTTGTGACTGGCTTCTTTCACGTAGCTTAATGGTTTTAAGATTCATCAATATTGTAGTGTCAATTAGTACTTTATTCCTTTTTGTGGCTGAGTAACATTCCATTGTATGGATATATAACATTTTGTTTTATCGGTTCATCCATTGATGGATACTTGGATTGCTTCCACTTTGGCTATTATGATAATGCTGCTATGAACGTTTATGTGTAAGTTTTGGTATAGACACATGTTCTTCATCCATGGATCAAAGTTTACCCATAATTTCAAGGATATAGGTAGCCAGAAGGTACAGATGAAACGTAGAGAAATCTGGAATTGCACACACTGTTGCTGCTGTGCTGTGCTGTACTCGGTTGTGTCTGACTGTGATCTCATGGACTGCAGCCCACCAGCCTCCTCCGCCCATGGAATTTTCCAGGCAAGAATACTGGAATGGGTTGCCATTTCCTACTCTGGGAGATCTCCCCAACCCAGGGCTCAAACCTGCATCTCTTGCATCTCCTGTGTTGTTAGGCAGTTTCTTTACTACTGACCTACCTGGAAAGATGGAATTGTATATGCTGTTCCAAGTCTTTTCTCACTGCAGAAGAATGTGTCCTGGCCTTTGTTTAACACCATGACACAGAAGGGAGCTATTTCAGTTATTTAACATCTCCTTTTTATATCTTTTTAATTATATAGCTTGTCTTTTTCATGGGGTCATAATCCATAAATTTGTATATTCTAAATTTATTTCTAATAACCAGCCTAGACAGACTCTCTACCTCTGGTAAATACCATTAATTTGTTTAACAAGAAGGCATGCTTAGCATGCTTACAAGGGGACTTGACTAGATCACGTCTTTCTGCAAGTGAACAGTAGAGGGAGAAAATAGATTACAAGCCTGCTGCTAACTCTTTTCTTCCCAGGTTTATGTGTCTCAGATCCTTTTTGTTTTATTCTGTCAGTTTCCTTTGGCTTTTTTTTTTTCCCCAGATTTGTTAGACTCGGGAATTATTTCTGAACCATACTTTGGATTTGTCTGTTATCTTTTCATTTAGCATCATTTAACGTGTTCCTGTTTCCTTTTATTTCTTACAAGCCAGTAATTAATCTCTCCTCATCAAGGTAGCCAGTTTTGATTAGACTCAGGTGCACATCTTAGAGTTCAGTCCTTCAGTAGTGGTGCTGTGTGCTCCCCTGTTGCAGCATATCGTGTGGCACCTGTGTCTTTTTTCTTTCACTTCTCAGGACAGTGAGATGAATCGGTGAGTCTGGCTCATGTTCCATGCATTGTCCATCAACATTTTACCTAATTTGGCATCTACTGATCCTTTCTAGAGTTATTATTTTATCAGGAGTTGCCATATGAAAATATACTTTTTTTCTGCACATAGATACTTAAATTTATTTTCTTTATTATTTCTTTGGGGAAAGCCAGGATAAATAGCATTAAGTTCTTTTCATACAAAACTTCTTAGGTAAAAACTGAGTGACAAGAGAGGTTAATTTGGTTAGAACTTTCTTTTAAGATTTGGCCAGTGAATCTGTTGAGTTTGCCCACTAAGTTGTGTAAGTGTGAGTGGCTTCCGTGTTACTTTCTTACGTAGTATAGGAGCAATGCGGTGTTTTCCATTCTTTATGGTTTATCTTTCATGTCTTGTTTGTTATATAATTTCCTTAGAAACTGACTGCTATAACTGGTAATTAACATATTCTGTCTGTCTTTACAGATTCGCATGAAAGGGTCCCTTCCTTCATTGAGTCCTTTCCCTGAGTCGTTACTTAATTACTGTAAAGGAGGTGTAGCATTCTTTCGACCTGGAGCAGCTGGAGACCGGAAGCTTGATGAAGCGTCCATTAAAGCCATAGGTTTGTCCAGAATGAACTTCTTGCTTGGAAATTTGGCCTAAATATTAATAATGATATATTTTGCATTTGATTTTGGGACGTTTCCATGTAATGGAATACTATACTGATAAGGAAAAGAATGTGTGTGTATGTTGCCACCATGGAAATATATCCAAGATACATTATTTGGGGTGGCGGGGGGAAGAGGGATAGTTGCAAAACTGTATAGATAGTATAATTTTGTATATTTTTGTGTACTTGTATTACTTTTGATAAAAAATTGTTTTGTATTGGAAATTATATTTCTAGTATTGAAAAATTTTAAACTTAAACGCCTATCAATAAATGATTTTTCAAATAAAAACAATACAATATTAAGTAGAACTATATGTATTGACTTTGAAAAATATCCACAACATACTATAAGTTTAAAGCAAGTAAACTACTAGTAAATAGAGTAGTTTTTATACTGTATAGTGTTTTTAATATTTTCATGTAACTGACATGTATGAAACATTCTGTAATAATATGTGTAAAAATTCTGTAAGGATCTCCACAACTTTTATACAAAGGATTGAGGGTGAGCATGTTTCTTTTATAATCAACAATATAAAAACATTTATTTTGGAACAAGCCAGCAAAGGTGAAGTTTTGTAATGTATATACTCATACACCCTTCTCTCGTATTTCCATTCTTGATTTAGGTTGCTTCAGAGAGCTTTGTGCTTTGTGTTGGATGCTGCATGTCCGTGATAAGTTATCCTGTAGTTGCAGGCAATATCAGAAGGCAAGAGAAAATGTGGAGGAAAAAAAGGTATTAACTGCACAAGAGTAAGAAAAATGCATAAATATTACTTGGGAAATTATTGCTTGATAGAATATTTTACTGTTTGTTACTACATTCCATTAAATCATTGAATCATTATAGTCTGTGTAAAGCGAAAAGCAAATGATCCTTTCAATATCCATATAGGACCTTGAAGCGAAGTTTGACCCCTGTCTGGTTGAGCACTGTCTTAGTGCGGTGGAATGGGCTTACAGAATGTTGCCCTTCTCTCGGTTTTCTAATATTGAAGAGCTTATTCAGGATCTGATTTTGAGCCTCATTGCAGAACTGCCACCAATCAGAAAGGTAGGTGAAAAAATTAAATCAGAAACTTTAAAGAATTTTAATTTTGTTTTAATTAAGAATGATGTTGCTTATAAAACTCATTTTAAAATTTTTCTGAAGGTAGCAGAAATTTTTGTGAAGGCATTTCCCAATCCTGAGGACATAAGAGTTTCTTTAAGAGAAAAATATCACTCTCTTCAGCAGAGACTCAGACACTGTGTTGTGAAAGGTAATTTTTGTCATTTCTTAGGCATCTGATAAATTGCTGAAGATTTTCATTTTGTTTTGAAAGCATTTATTTTTTCATGCTTATGTTTTTATGCATTTCTCTTTTGAGATGAAGAGTATGATAAGGCAAAAGTACTTCCTCATTACACTATCACCAATTCTGTTGTTTTAGAACCATGCAAAACTAAGTTCATGTCATGCCTGTCAGTAGCTGTGTGACCATAGGCAAGTTGCTCAGCATCTCTGAGCCTCTTTTCCTTATTTGTAAAATGAGTATATTAATACCTGTGTTATCAATGTATATTGAAAGAGGATTAAGCAAGATAAAATATATAAAATGAGTATATAATGTTTCGTGTGTATATATATATATAAAATGCAGATATTTTATTGAAAACTAGTTTTTTCCTTTTAACAGTTATTTATGCTTCTAATTTACAGTTATTTGCATTCAAGATGACCTTTGGAAAAATTTTATTGTAGAAAAGTATAAACAATATCAAATTTAATGTTTTTAAATGTGCAGTTCAGTGGCATTAAGCACAGGCACACCTTGGGGATATTACACCTTTGGTTCCAGACCACCTGAATAAAGTGAATAGTGCAGTAAAGCAAGTCACATTTATATTTTTGGTCCTAGTGTGTATAAAAGTTATGTTGACAGTGTACTAGAGTCTATTAAGTGTGCCCTAGAAAAAGACAATACATTAATGTAAAACTTTAATTAAAAAGCACCTTATTACTAAAACATGCTAACCATTATCTGAGTCATAATCATAATTGTGAATCATAATCTTTTTGCAATAGTAATGTTAAAGATCACTGATCACAGATCACCATAACAAATATCATCATAATGAAAAAGTTTGAAATACTGTGAGAACTAGCAAAATGTGACACAGAGACATGAAGTGAGTAAATGCTGTTGGAAAAATTCTGCCAGTAGACTTGCTTGATGAAGGATCTCCCCAAACCTTTACCTACAATTTTTTACAAATTACAGTATCTGTGAAGTACAATAAATGAGCTATTTCTGTAAATTCATAATATGTGGACATTTTTAAAGAATTCAAATTGCTCTCTGTAGAACTATAGTCATTTAAGTCTAGTAACATCCTATGCTTGGGCATTGCATTAGTGTACTTAAACTCTATTTGTGATTTATATTTTTAAGACATTTTTGAAATCTCTAAAATGTCCTGTTTATGTATTAATGATCCTTAAAAGTTTTCTGTAGGCAGTCTTGAAAAACTCCCTTTCCTGTGGTTTCTTGTTGTATGGTTTATGGTTTAGTCGCTAAGGCTAAGTCGCATCTGACTGTTGCAATTCCATAGACCTGTTCTTGTTACCTGAAGTCAAATAGGTGTTTTTGTTCTTTGGATAAAAATGTACTTATTTTCTCTTGTTTGCTACTGTGCGGGAATGAGAAAAATGTTACTGATTCTTTTTATAATTATCTGATTTTTGAAATAAATTACTTCTAACATTTTCATTTTCCAGGGCATACTTTTTTGTGGAGTCCCATTTATTCTTCTTTAATGGACTTTTTCTAGCTTCTGAAGTTCTACCTTAAAATTATGGATCATAACTTTCTAACAAATATTGAAGGAGGCATGATCTATAAGACTGTGAAACTAAGCCCTCAGTTAGATTTCATGTTCCCAGCAGGGGACCAGAGTTGGATCCCCTTATGTCTTGAGTTGAAATATTTTAATGAACTTTAAGGCCTTTTGTTCTTTTCTTTCTAGGTTCCCAAACAGAGGAGATGATGTCTGTTATCATGCATTCTATCCATAAAGTGAGGGTGAAGGCTCTAAAACGTGTGCAGAGAAATATAGGTTCTTTTGAAATGAATATATGGGAGCCAGTTGAAGAAGAAAAGCCAGCTGAGGTTGCAGGTTCTGACAGGTTTTCCTTGGGAACGAGTCTGAGCCGGAGCACACTCACAGAACTGGGCAGTTCTCTGGCCCACAGTGATGCAGATACGGCCGATACCCTCTCAGAAGCTTTGTCAGCTGAAGAAAAAAGCAGGACACATTTCTGTCAAAGGTACAATTGAGATCTTTAAGTAGAAAGCATTCACTTCCTTTGGGAGAAAAAAGTATTTTCATGCAACTGCTGACCTGACTTCTACTCCCAGCAACCTCACTGACTGTATTATTAACAATGAATGATAAGTGCCATACTCAGAGGAATGTCAGAAGTGTAAAATGAGACCTTACATTTGAAAATCCACTTAAAGTATTACTGAGATACTAAATGATTTTGCCATCTGAAGGTATAAAATGAGTAGATGAAATTCTAGAGTTTACTGGAGGACTTTTTGTTCTTTTAGTAATCATAGTCCTAAATAATTTAGAGTTATTTGGTTAGCTGTATTGTTTTTAGGGGCTTCCCTGGTGGCTCAGTCAGTAAAGGATCTGCCTGCAATGCAGGAGTCTTGGGTTTGATTCCTGGGTTGGGAAGATCCCCTGGAGAAGGAAATGGCAACCCACTCCATTGTTCTTAGGGTTTTCATGGCAAGAATTTGTACATCCTTTTTTTTTTTTTTTTAAACACATTCATCTTTGAAGCTTGTCTATAAATTGTCAAGAAATTCTTGCTTATCATTTTAACCTCTTTTACTTTGATTTAAACAGATTTTTTTCCTTTATAATTCCAGTATCTACAATGCAATTTATCCTTCTCATGACTGAAGAGCTATATAGTCAATCTTATCTTGTTTAGGTGAAATGGTGTCTACTTCAAACATCTGCTTAGACGGTAGCTAGCAGTAACACGAATGGTGTGCTTGCTCCAGCAGACAGCTGCAGTGTTAGCACAGGAACACCTCGGAGGCTGCTTGCTATGCAGTCTTAATAAGAAGGGATATGGTGGGTTCAGCCCAGGTGCCTAACTGGAACCTTTATTTATTTTATTGAGGGAACTAGGAATTTGTGTTCTCCCTAAGAACTATGTTGAAAAGAAACAGATTTAAGAGTAATTATGGTTAGGTGCCTGCCCAACAGGTTTCATAGCAGCAGAAAGTGTTTAGAAAAAAATACCTGGCTTTTGTGTGCTAAAGAATCCTGAGGGCAGTCCTCCTTGCTCATCACACAGGGAAGCTGAAAGGGACAGATGCAAGAGAGAAACTGGAAACCGTAGACTAAGATGTGTATTGGTGGCTTGTGATTGTTACTGATTTTGTATTCCTAAATTCTGACCTGTTAGAGGACTTTTTTTTTTTTGCCCAGAAAAAGTCTTTTTTTTAATAGTGAAATTTCCTTGAACACATTTTAGTCTTTTTTAATATCAGATTTCTCTTTTGATATTACTGTTATATTTTTTGGACTCTGAATGTTCGGTTCTAACAAGTGTTTAGAGATCATTTAGTCCAGCTCCCTCGTTTACAAGACAGGTAGTCAAGGCATTAAAAAATGATAGGTATGACTTAAACAGTGGAGAGAGTCTTTATTGTCAATCAGTTTTAGTGATTAAATGATCTTTAATTTGTCTTTTCAAACTTAATTTTGCTACAGAAGTGCCCCAAATCACATGGAATTAACATTGACTGGTAAGCCCAAAGGTAAAAAGAAAATATATAATCAAAAGGAAAACCCTAAAAGAAAAGAAGATTGTGAAAAGTTATTACAAAATGCACTTCCTGTAATAGGTGTTTGGGAATTTGAACGTGACGATGACGAATATATTAAATTCCTTGAACTCTTCTTGAGTTATGTTCTTGAAAGAGACCTACTTGGTTCCAAGGATGCTGGCATTCCATTTCTAACTAGTTTTTCTGGACATCTTAGAGAACATGAACTTAATTCTTTACTTTTTGATGTACATACAACATTAAAACGACGTCACAGCAGAACCAAAAGCCAGAATGTGTTCAGAGCCGGCTCCTGCTTTGTTGTTGCTCCTGAGTCAGATGAGTGTGAAAAATCAGAAAACCAGTCACTTTCAGCTTCCGTACTAGCTAATCAAGGGATCAGGCATTTTTCTGAGAACCCTCTGAATGAAGTCAATAAAAATGAAGGGAAGAGTGGGTTGTTTGGTTTAAAACAGAAGTCAGTTTATAGAATACCAGATGACAATGCAGAGAAAACTTTAATACAGAGACTGTCAAACCATAGTGTGTGCATTCCCCAATCCACTGAAACTAGAAGATGCGCTTTCAAAGCAATTCAGTGCAATGATATTAACCCGCAAGAAGATCTTCCTGTAGCACTAAATAACACATGTGGCAGTACAAGAAGGCTTCTGGAATGGATGATAAGATGGTCCGATAAAAGGCTGCTCTGCGACTCTGGACTCACCGGGCCGTCCTGTGAGTATAGTCCTGTCATTCGTGTAAAGACCTCGACAGCCGCCGTTCTTACGTCACTTTGGCTTTTGGAACAACCCTATTTTGCTACATATGAGGCAAAAAATGCCATCGTTAAGGTAAATGCTTGAATTGCTTATGATTAGATACAAATTAGAATTCTTATTTTAGATTGAAACTGTATTTGTACTTCCCTACCTAATAAAGAATCAATAAGCAACAGAATTGATGATAATGCTAATTATAATCTTTACCACCTAATTTTTTAAAGTAGTTCCTTTAATTCTTCGGAGAGGGCAATGGCACCCCACTCCAGTATTCTTGCCTGGAGAATCCCAGGGACGGAGGAGCCTGGTGGGCTGCCGTCTATGGGGTCGCACAGAGTCGGACATGACTGAAGTGACAGCAGTAGCAGTAGCAGTTTAATTCTTAGAAATGATTTATTAAGGTTAAAGTATTTTCAGAGAGGCTGTGAGATTTTGAGGTTCCATGTGTGTTTATAAAAAAGAAAAAGAAGGAGTTTCGTGGTGGACTAGTGGTTAGAATTGGGCAGTGTCCATGGCATGGCCCCACTTCCATCCCTGTTCAGGGAACTGAGATTCTGCAAGCTGTATGGCATGGCCAGAATAAAAAGAGAGATAATTTTAAGTGATATTACAAGTGGTTATTACATTTATATTATTACTAAATGTCTTTATAATAGTAAAGAAAGTGAAATGAAAGCAACTTTACATTTTTATTTCTGTTGTCCTATGACCTGAAAACATTGGTGATTTACCTTTCAAGTTTATAAGGCTGATCTCTTTTGAATACTCACGGTAGTCAAGCTTGTTTTTCTAGGTGGAATAATGGGTTAGCCATTGCTTTAGCATCAGAACTGAGTATGAGAAATGCAATGAATACTCGATAAATGAGGAAGAGACTTACTCAGAAGTTCTGTAGAAAGTATTAATAATCTAAAAATATAATGAAAAGTAAGGGATTCAGTAATGAATATTAAGTACTATAAATGGTTTGTTTTAGGTGCTAGAGAATAATTCCCCTGGGCCTCAGAATGGACCCAGTATAGAGAGTGATTGTAAAACAGATGCTGGCTGTTCTGTTGCAGTATCCGCTCAAGGTGGGACTGAGGAAATAAATGATCAAAATGAATCCTGTCAAAGTATCTGGAAGTAAGTTGCTGATTATAGGTACCTTGTTTGATGATGTTTGGTCTTGAAGGAGACTTGAACCCTTGAAAGTTACGGAAACAAGCATTTCTTTAAACTAGAGAAGCAGCAAGGAGTGCTTTCTGAAATATTTTAATAATACGTTACAAATTTTGTTTCTTTCCATGTTTAGCATATATCTTCTGAGACAGGAGCAAATTCATCCCAAGAGATTCCTTTATTATGTTCATTGACTTCCTGTGTTTTTATTTAATATGTGGCACTATGAGGAATATATCCTTGAATACTAAAGCTGAAGGCTTGGTAACAGGAAGATTCCTTTATGGGAATGGGAAATTTAGATAAGCTGAAATTATTCTAATCTGAGTAAATAAAAATGGGATATTCAGTTATTCATTGAACCTTTTTAAATTCATTTTTTATTCTTCATTTTAACCTTTTATTGATATTCTGCTATGTGCCATATGTGGTTAAAACAAAGACCTCATAAGTATGAAAGCTTAGTTTGTTTTTCAATTAACTGAATCCGTTGAAAGTAAACTCTTTGTTCCCAAGTATGAGTTACAATTTTAGCTGCTTCATTTTTGTCAATAGAATGCCAACAGATGTAAAAAATCCTGAAATAAAAGGAACCAAAGATGAGATTATTTCTGTCACTGATGACACTGAAAAAGAATTTGTAGATATCGATGAGGCTCTTATAGAAGTAGAAGCATTTACACAGGAGGAAATGGATGTATACCCATCAGACCATGAAGGTCAGTTTATTTAGCTAATCTTTTTGTTTGACCTTACTGATTTGATAGGGTGAATGATTAAGAGATAACTTAGTCTTATATCTAAATTGGCATGTTTATAAAATAGCCTAAATCCAATTGTTTAAAGAGAATTTCATATTTTTGAAATGTTAAGCATATTAACTCGTAACCTGAGTTTGGAGTCTTTTGCCTTGCTGTGTTAATTATTTTGAGTCTCTTCATTTCTGTGAACCAATCCTGTGAACCTTTCCTTGGCAGGCTTCTTTAAAACAGCAACTCTCAGAGCTTTATATGGAATTATACACACTGATATAAGCCCTCTCAAGGTGTATCTGGACTCACTTGGTGAAGAGGGTTTGTCTCTAGGTGTTAAAAAATATTTTTGTAAGGAGGATAGGAAATGTTTCTGCCATCATGTTTCCTGTAATATTCCTGAACCTTCTGAAAAGTAAATTGATTAACTTTCAAAAGGTCTGTGTTTTCTTTCCTCTTGTTTCCCCATAGAGGATGCCAAATTATTTGCCAAAGAACCTGTTGAAAGTCCCAATATTGCCATTTACATGCAGATGCAGACCTTACCACAGCACTTAGATAAGGTAAGTGTGTAAATATGGATTGTTGTTGTTGTTTTTTAGTTGCTCAGTTGTGTCTGACTCTTTTGTGACCCTGTGGACTGCAGCCCACCAGGCTCAACCATCCATGGAATTTCCCAGGCAAGAATACTGGAATGGGTTGCCATTTCCTTCTCCAGGGGATCTTCCCAACCCAGGGATTGAACTCATGTCTCCTGTGTTGGCAGACAGATTCTTTACCACTGAGTCACTGGGAAGTCTTCGTAAATATAAAGTTACTCAAATCATACTATGGTAACACTGTAGTGTTTTTATTCAGTATACCCAACCAAGGCTATTGTCTCTTAAAAGTATACTGTGAATCGTAAAGTATAGCCATGCAGTATTTTTCTTTCACAGAAATTGTGTTACTAGTAAGATCTAATACTTTCAGGCAATGAAGTGTTAATTTCATAAATTGCTGTAGTAAATTAATTTAGCCAAGAGTGCTGCAAGTGTTCCTTATTCAAAATGTATAAGTTCATCAGTAGTGTGCAGCTTTTGCGCATACACGCACTTTCATGTATTATTTGTTTTCTCAAAACACTATACACTAGATTTCCAGGTAAGACAAAGACATTTCTAATTATTGAAACAATTCCTTTAAGAGGGATTAGTGTTTTTTTGGTTTTTTTTTTTCTCATTTTCTAGTTGTTTTCACAGTGTACAGTTGGCCCTTAAACAACATGGCATTTAGAGGCTTCGACCCCGCCCTGCAGTCAAGAATGCACGTCCAGCCGTCCCTTAGTGTTCACAGAGGATTGGTTCCTGGGCCTGGTGTGGATTCAGCCAACCCCCAGATTGTGTAGTAATGTATTTATTGGAAAAAACGAATCTGCACATCAGTGTACCTACGCAGTGCAAACCCAAGTTGTTCAAAGTTCCGTTGTACTTCCGTAGTAATGCATGTGTAATTTACAGATATGTCATAAATACATTGTAAATGATTTCTAGTGGCATCATTTGTCTTTGCAGTTTCATACACTCAGCAGCTTGAGGTGCTGGGCTTGAGGATCACAGGATGAAGATCTGGTCAGAGCAGGGCTGGGAGGACACTTCAGTGTTTGCTTTCTCACTTGCTTTCAGACTGTTTTTGTTCAGGCGAGTGGCTAATGTGAAACCCAAGATACCACAGACAACAATACCTGTTTCCCCTCTTTTCTTTTTTGGGTACTATTAATTTTAGCAGCATTCCACAGGAGAGGCTCAGTGTCCAAGGGAAGAACCACGGGAGACGTGTATGGAGGAAGAATCAACTGAACAGAAGGGGTAAGGGAGACAAGTCTGAAGGGCTTTCAGGGCTCACCTGGGATGCACGTGATGAAGAGGAGTCTTTTTCCTCATAATTGACAGTATGTGTTTTACAGTGATACTGTGTTTCTGGTGAAATGGTAACTTCAGTTTAATAGCAGTGGTAATGATGATTTTTAGTAAATGTTATACTTCTCAATTTTGATAGAGTGAGGTAAATAATAACGTCTAAAATACCTTTTGTTCTCCTATCACTATCAGTCTTAAAATATAGCTAGAAATACCCAGAGTTTATTCACCTGCTAATTAAGGCCCTCCCTGTCCCTACTAGTTTCATTTTTATTGGGTAAAAGTAAAGAATCATATTAGTCATAACATATGCGTATGATCTTTCACTATTGTGGTGTGATCATTGTACACTGTCTGCAGGGCTTCAGTGGACACATACTCTGCTTGCTAGCTTATTATTGCTTCAAGGATAGCTGAAGACAAATTTTCATATGTTGCAGTTTGGGCATGATTTCTTAATTGTTGGGATTTTTGAAGTTTTGAATTTTTAGGATTATTTTGACTAAGGAAGGCAACTCAGTTAAATTCTCTTTCTCTTATGTACAAATTTTGTTCAGGCCGTCTGTGAATAATTAATAAAAGAATATATTTAATGTCCTGTGTCTTTACAAGTAATATAAATGTTTCTATTAATAAAAAACTAGTCATTGCAGTTTCAGATGTGATAACGGGCTCTGTAGTGTTCTGAGCAAAGTGTCTGCTTCTTCCCAGGTAAAGTTTGAGGTCCCAGCTAACTTCATTTCCACTCATTTTGGATTATATTATTTCTGTTGTCAAACATTTAATAATGTTCAAGTCATGTATTAAAGCCATCCAGACAAATTCTTTGCTTTTATTTGAATCTCTTACTATTGCTATGGAGACAAATGTAAATAGATTGTAATTATGAGCTAAGCATTACAGAGGATTAGAGGATGTTTAGACTCTTAGATGGCTGAGCCTTAGATCACCTGTATCTTAGATAATGTGAAGAGTATCTTCCTAATTGATTATTAATCTTTAATTACAGTATGATCGAAGCCTCTACAGATCTTGAACACATCATTCCTCATTCGTTTTGTGTAGATACAAATTCAGAAGTTTCTAGGTAAGCATTTTTGCATACTGTACCATTCTGATATAATTACAAATAGAAAAGAGAAAAAAACTTTGCCTGCTGTACCATTTTGAAACAGTTACTAAACATCTTGACCAAAAACTTAAGTAAAATGAAATCAACACTACGCTTTGAAAGATCAAAATAGGTATCCATTTCTGACAACTTTACCTTTCTCATTGAAAGATTTTCCTGTAACAGTTGTGTTTTAAAGATATGCAGGAACTATTTTAGAACAAGTCTCTTCCGAAAAAGAGAAGTCATGGGTATGTTATTGAAAGAGGTAGTTCTTGCTCATGTTCAGCCTTCAGCAGATTTCTCATGAAATATCAAATGCCTTTAATTCTCTCAGAGAATAGTCATCCAGTTCTATCTTTTGAATTTCTTTTCCAATGGTTGGAGTGTATAAATGGTGTTGAAATCAGAGAATGATACAGCATAAATTTGCTTTAGAAAAATTCTCCATAATTAAAATTTATCTCCTTGCTATTTATTAAAAAGCAATGGCCAATAAAGTTGTGTTAAAACAGGCAAGTAAGTTGTAATGTCTGTTCTTCATGGATCTCCCAAATAGAATTCTGTTATCGAGCATATGCTTAATAAAAAGGCTCATATTATTGCTGGAAGGGAATGAGTGTAAATCCAAATAAATCTAAACACAGTTTAATATGTTATTTTCTTTTTAGAGACAGTGATCAGTTCATTTGGACATGATATTACCTGCTCCCTACATTGATTTACTTATAAAACATTGAATACCTCTTGTGTTTTAAGGAATCATCCTCAAATAATCATTTTATTAAAACAAAAACTTACTTTGACTTTTAATTTTTATTTCTAAATAAGCATTTTTTGTTAGGATGTAGTTATTACTGTGAACTCTCTGATTTGTTTGGAAATGAAATATTCACAATACTATTGGTTCACATTTATTGAAGAACAGCAGGAGTTTGCCCTACCCATGTTAGAATTAAACATATTTTTAGAAATACATTTATCTATTTTTGGCTGTGCTGGTTCTTCGTTGCTGTGCGAACTTTCCTCTAGGTGCAGCAAGTGGGGGCTAGTCTTTGGTTGTGACGCTCAGGCTTCGCATTGCGCTGACTTCACAGGCTCTAGGGCACGTGCGCTTGGAAGTTGTGCTTCCCAGGCTCTCGAGCACAGGCTCAATGGATGTGGCACACGGGCACAGTTGCTCCATGGCATGTGGGCTCTTCCTGGGTCAGGGTTCGAACCTGTGTCTCCTGCATTGGCAAGTGGATTCTTTACCACTGAGCCACCAGGGAAGCCCAGAATTAAACGTATTTCTTAACCCATACTTTCCACAGTTTTCTTTAAATCCACTTTGGATCTTTAAATTTAATCCAAGAGATATATTCTAAGTCAAATGACATTGTCTGTCCAGCTAATCAGAACGATTGCACAGGTCTCAAACTCAGATGCCTACAGGGACCCGGCAAGTAAAATAAATGTGTGAGCTGTCCTGGGCATTGTACCACCACAGGGCAGGGCCGTGGCTGGCTAGACATCACATGTCCCTTAGTTACAGCATTCGGATGAACAGCTCTGCTGATGACAAATGTGTCTGGGGGCTGAGGGATACAGTGAGATAGGCTTTAGGGTTTAAATTTCCTGAAAACTTCCAGAAAGCTTTTAAAGTAGAATAAAACAAGTAGGATCAAAATACTCAGCTCATAAACACCTAATGTGGTTTTTTTTCTTGATTAACGTGTGCTTTTTATTTATATGCTTCCACATAGTACTCCAGTCTCTGCATGTAAAAATAAATCTTCCTCAGCTCCACCTTTGGCATCAAATGGAGTCACAGTGGCTTCACAAACACCTGGACCAACAGCTCAGCCAACCCAGAGAAACGAACCCAGGGCTCAGTTATCACAGTCTTCCGATTCTGTTAGGCAGATGCTCCAAGATGAAATGTTTAAATTAGTTCAGGTAAGCACATCTCCGTTTAACCAAGCAAGTCACACATGGTATATACATTAGGTTTTAAAATACGAACAAACTTCCGGAATCTGACGAGTTAAAATTAAATCACAGGGTTTCCCTGCTTTGGGCGCTTTTCCTTTGTTATTCAGAAGTCCTAATTCTAGGGCCTAGAGTCTCCACTGTGTTCCCTACTTTTCCTGATGACTTCTTTTTTCTGAGCTCTTGGGAATCCAGAGCTGCTGACAAAAGTGAGGTGGCTGAGCAGACCAGCCAACCCCTGCTCAAAGTTATCTGAAGCTTATTTTCTGACACAGCCTGTCACGTCATATTTGGCTTGAAATTGTCACCTGCATTTAAAGTGTTGTTCACTTTGCCTTCCGTCATCTTTTTCTCGTCTGGTATCCTTTTCTCTCTCTACCAACAATTTAAAAATTATTTCCCTTTCCCTTTTCTGTTGTATTCCTTATACATTAATTCCCCTCACGTCTTTTCTTTTCTTCATGTATTCTACATTCACTTTCATACCTTTCTGTGTGATGCAGTGTATCATTTCTGTACTGGCAATTCTGGGCGCTAATTTTCTCTTTGAATTTATGGGCCCCAATAACAGACGTTTTCAGCATGCTCCACCATCCCATGGAACTTCTTGAAACTGATTTTATTCTTATTCTTCTGAGTCTCTTATTTCCCTTTTCTTTTTAGTAGCATCACCTATTTTACCAGGTTAAAGTTTAATTTTTTGTTTCTGATTTTCACATATTATTTTTTATTTATTGCCCAAACTGCATGTGGAATCTTAGATCCCTGACCAGAGCTTGAACCCATGCCCCCTGCAGTGGAAGCACAGAGCCCCAACCACTGGACTGCCAGCAAGTCCCCTGCTTAAAGTTTTAGAGGCATTTGTCAAACTTGTTTTCTGGATTACCTAGAGTCTTTGCTGGTCACTGCCCTGTATATTTAACAAATTCTCGAGGTAATTCTGATACACACAAAAGATTAAGAGTCACTGTCTTAGAGAGTCATCTTTCCCTCTTTCACTGTGCATGTTCAGTGTTTTCTTCATTCTTTTGCCTACGTCGTATGTCTATTTCTTTTTCTTTTTCTTTTGGTTTTACCAGTTTATTGCTACCAACCCGCCTCCCTCCATCCTCCTCATGTGTGAGTGCTCAGTCATGTAACCCCATAGACTGCAGCCCGCCAGGCTTCTCTGTCCGTGCATTTTTCCAAGGAAGAATACTGGAGTGGGTTGCTGTTTCCTTCTCCATATTTGCTATTTCTGTAACTGTCACCAACCTTAGATTCTTAGAACTTCACACTTCTATTGTCTTAAATATGCATTTCTGAGATCTTCTTCTCCAGATATTGTTCTAATACTGTTACTTTTCTGTTCTAAAAATCTTCAATGAATTTCAGGTACAGATGTATATACTCTATGATATCAATCGTGTGTTAAAATACAAACAGTAAAAGGAGACATGCTAAAAATATGAATACTAGTTATCTTTGGGACTAGGATTATGTATCATTTTTTATTTTCTTTCTTATGCTTCTTTTTTTTGTAATAAGCATGTATTTCTTTTATAATTGAAGGGAACCTCCATTTTTTTTATTAAATTTGTTTTTAATTGAAGGGTAATTGCTTTACAATATTGTATTGGTTTCTGTCATACATCAACATGAATCAGCCATGAATCAACATATCTAGGTCTCCTTCCTCTTGAACCTCCCACCCCATTCCACGCCCCTAGGTTGTTATAGAGCCTGGGTTTGAGTTCCCTGGTCATACAGCAAATTCCCATTGGCTATCTAGTTTACTTATGGTAATGTATATATTTCCGTGTTACTCTCTCCATTCATCCCACCCTCTCTTTCCTCCCCCAACTGCCCCATGTCTATAAGTCTGGGGAACCTACATTAAAAAAAAAAAAAAAGGCCTGCAGGGTTTCCTTCTTGGCTTGTTTTATAAAGTACAGCTTTTCTCTTCCCTGTTTTCCCACCATACTCTCCCAAGTCCAGTGGTTCTCAGAGTGTGGGCTCTGAACCCTTAGCATCAGCATCACTTAGATATTTGACACACAGGTTGTCAGGCCTCCATCCCAGACCGATTGGAATCAAACTCTGGGGATGGTGCTCATCAAAGAGTGCAAGTCCTCAGATGACGCTGACGCATGCTGCAGCTGGGGAACCACTATGCTAGCCTCTCTTCTCATTAGCTGTAAATTTCCTGCTCCATCCAAGCCAGTGTGTGTACTAGTGATCCGAAAGCTTTTCTGCACATTGAAGTCACCTCATCATCCTAAAAACTACTCATCCTGGCTCACATCCCCGGGATGCTCTGATTTTATTGGCATGGGGTGAGACCTGGCCATGGGGCTTTTTTAACTGCTCCTCAAGTGATTCCGTTGTGCGAGATTTGTCAAGCATTGTGCATACCTTTGCCTTTCACTCCAATAGCCCTTTCACAGGAATTCCTTACTCTGCGCCTGTTTCCTGATCTCTACTTCTTTCATTCTTGAAAACCTGTTCACACACCCATTTAGGAATTCTTCTTTAATTATCCTCACCCACAAAATAAATAAAAATTTAAAAAATTTAGGCAGTCTAGTTATCCTTACCTGCTCCATCAGCTCACTCCTTTATGATCCCTGGGATATTTATGTAAACTGCTTCACAGATGGTCTCAAGTCGCATTATGAGTTCATAGTCCTAGCTGACTCCTCCTTGAAGACAGGAAGCTATTCTTCTTTTCCTTTTTTTTTAGATCTCTCCCAGCTATGCTTCATACTCAGCACTTGTGGTTGTGACAGATACTAAGATGGAACTATGACTATTTTGGAATACTCAGATAATTGTTGCTTCTTTGGGTCTTTTCATTAGATTTTAAGATGTTTCTGTAATTTTTATTTTATTCTAGCTGCAACAGATCAATTTCATGAGCCTAATGCAAATAGTAGGATCATCCTTTGCTAACCTCCCAGATATGCATCAACTTCTACAACAGTCCCAGTCTGTGCATTTGGTGGGAAGCCAAGCATCAAACCCCACGAGAGGGAGTAATGATGTTGGAGACACCAGTAGAAATCTGAAGGAGAGATTTTTCATTAAACCACAACCCATGGCAGAGTGTGCCAGAGAGCCTGGCAAGAACATCCCACACTGCCATAAAGAAATTGTGCAATCCAATGAAAACAGTAATGGAAACTTCGAGGTAATGCATTTTAAAATACCACTGAAGTTTTCCTCGTAGTTTCAGTGGTTAGTTATTTGAATAAAGGAGTTATTTAGTAGTTATTATATTCTACCCACTCTAAAACATATTGAACAGAATTTACAAAATAAGGAGTTTGTAATATATTTTAAAATTACATCATAGTTTTTCCTTTCTCTTCCAGAATGTTCCACACGGGAGTGTTCCTTTTTGTCAATCAGAAGGTCAGCCGCAGAACAGAGGACTAACTCCAGCATCTCATAGCTTACCAACCACTTCTTTGTCTCCAGTCCCTGCTGGAAACACTCACCTCCACCTTTTGTCCACATCTTCTGCCATTCCAAAGACACCTAGACTTATCCCCACTGCAAATACTTCCAGACCTAGTGATGGTTTCCCTTTGCTTCAATTTCAGCCCAAGCCTGAATTTAAGCCCATTTCCTTCCACACAGAAAGAGTTCCTCAAGTTCCCTTCAGTCCTCTGCCACAGCCTAGAGAGGCTTGGGGATTATCTGATTTCTTACAGCCTCCTTTGCCAAAGACAGCAATGGCCACTACTTCAGTGTCCCATTTGAATCTGAGCCAGTATAATACTGAGGCCATAAAAAAAGCAGTTGAGCCGAAAAAATGGGCAGAAACAATAATTAAAGAAATCCCAAAGCACATGAACTTGGATCAGTATGTTGGACAAGAAAACTTGACACCTCAACAGGACTCTACAACATTTATGAAACCAGAAAAAATTTTTGATGTTAAACCAGGACCTTTTGAGATATCTTCTCAGAATTCCTCTGGACTTCCTTTATTGCACCTGCAACTTAAACCTCCTTACATGTTTTCTTCTGCCTCAAGAGTATCCATTACAATTCCACCAATACCTATTAGAACCATGGCAGAAGAAAGAAAATGCCCAAGATTATCACTACTTCATTCATGTCTAGGCCCAGAAAATATGGTAATGATTTTTGCAGAGTGTTGCAAAAGCACATTCCTGCATTTTTCATAGCACAAATGTATACTCAATGAAAAGTTCTAACACATTTATTTTTCAAAAAATAATGCTTTTGTTATTGGAAATAGTATACAGATTTGATTTAAATTAATAATTGGATATCTTAAAGGTTTTAGGGCTTCCCAGGTAGCACTAGTGGTAAAGAACCTGCCTGCCAATGCAGGAGACATAAGACACATGGGTTTGATCCCTGGGTCGGGAAGATCCCCTGGAGAAGGAAATGGCAACCCACTCCAGTATTCTTGCCTGGAGAATTCCACGGACAGAGGAGCCTGGTGGGCTACAGTCCATGAGATCGCAGAGTTGGACACTGGTGAAGCAATTAAGCACGCACAGAGGTTTTAGGTCTTTCTTGTACATCAGTACCAGAGTTTTCTAGACTCTTTCATAGATAAGTCTGAAATCCTGCTCAGAGAAGAAATAAGTAAAATAATATGACCAGTATTCTTATTTATACATGTAGGGGAGTGTATGTATGAGTGTGTTTCTGTCTAGAGTGAGAGAGAGCATTGTTTGAGGTTCCTAGCAATTGTAATATGATTTCCTTCAAATCTATTACAGGTTAAAATTGTTAAATAGACCCAGATCTGTAAGTAGTTTTACTTATTAAAAAAATGTTTCTTTTTTTAAATACTTAAAAAACACAAAGATTAAATCTTTATAAACCCACCAAGTCCTGTTTAAAGTTGTAACCTTTGATTAATGAGATTCAGACTGTTCGGATTCTACTTCTGTTAAGTCAGTATAGTTGAGTGATTCATTCTCTGGTACCCTTCTAAGATTCTAAAATGGCAGTGGGAAAAGAAGTGGTCATTCCTTAGAAAAAATAGTTATCATGCCTCCTTTTCTTCTGAACATATTATGAACAAAAGGAAAGAATTGAAGGAGTAGAGAAGTATATGTTTTTGGAAGGTTTTAAAGACTTTTTTAAAAAATTAGAATAGTATAATAAACCCCCAAGTTATACCATCACCCAGCAACAGTTGTTACCAACGTATCGCTTATTTGTTCCATCCATAATCTCCACCCCTGTGCATCATCCCAGTTCCAAAGAATTTTAAACCCAAGCTAGGCATTATTTAACTTAATTTGTAATTGTAAGAAGATTCTTAATATGAAAAAGAAATTAAGAAAATGAGGACTTCTAGAAAGATTTCTGATTCAGTAGAGTTTCAGAAATGATTTCTAAAATCATTTATATGTTAAGATCTGGACACTTCTCGTACTTGTTAACTCTGACATGTTCTGTCACTTGCACATCTTAGTTTAAACAAACTTTTCTCTCAGTTTTTATTAACATGTTGTCTAATTGACATGTTTGTAATTTTAAATTACTGTCCTTTTGTTTCTCTTCTATAGTACCAAAAACCACAACTTATTCCACTTGAAAACCTCATTGCATTTAAACAAAGGCAACAGAACTTGACACATAATTCCTTTGAACAAGGTGATCCTGGACATCTCCAGCTTCTGAAGGTCAAAATAGAATCATCTGAATTGAGACAAGAGAAGGACAGTAGAAAAAGGCAAGTTTTAAGTGAAATTTTATTTGAGCATATACCTGCAAACATACCGACAAGTTTATTATTAGTGACAACAATACAGTTAAATAGATGGAAATTATCTGGTTCAACCTCTCAGCCTATGCACAATTACATATTCAGTTTCCTTGTCAAGTATCATGCATTTGAATACATCTTGTGATGAGAAAAATTCCTATAATGTGAGAGACAAATACTAGTATTTTTTACATGCTAGCTGGGAGGGATTGGGGGCAGGAGGAGAAGGGGACGACAGAGGATGAGATGACTGGATGGCATCACTGACTCGATGGATGTGAGTCTGAGTGAACTCCGGGAGTTGGTGATGGACAGGGAGACCTGGCGTGCTGTAATTCATGGGGTTGCAAAGAGTCGGACATGACTGAGCGACTGAACTGAACTGAAGGAATTCTTTCCTGGCATTCAATAGGCTGGAGGTTTCTTTTACCTTTTTCTTTAATAGGATGGGCAGTCATCTTTTGCAGCAAATATTTGGTATCATGAAATATTCTATGTACTATTCAATACACTGACATAACGTTTATTGTTATTCATCTTACCATACAGACTCATACAGAGCACAGTGGTGTGAATTGTTTCAGGGCACTAAGAAATGTGCATGTGAAAAGCAAGGCCGTGACTTTTCATGAAGAGCATATATAGTGTTTCATTCATAATGGATGTTCAAGACATGTATTCATGGTGGATTTTTACTTAGTGTAGAAATCTTTAAAATTTCATGTTTATCAGGCCCTAAAATCTACTACCAGCGCTCTCTTTCCAGATGGTTCTTTCCTTCCATATTTTCTAAGTAAACCCTCTTCAAAGTAAGTTTTCCCTGTAGCTTTTTGGGCCTTCGTTTCTCCTCCCTGGGGTTCCCTCCTTGGAGCCTGAGTTTGCCTGACTTCTTTAAATAGGTCAATGGTGGTATCTAATAGGGTTTCCAGGGCCAGCTTCAAATCTGCAAAAAAGAGAATTTGAAAATTACCTGAAATGTGTAACTCTAACCTGAGTTTCCCATGACTAACAGATAAGTCAGTTCAGTAGTAGAGGAACTAGAAATAACTTTCTTGTGTCCCTGACTTTTGCTTGTATTTATTCTAGCAGAATATCTTGCTAATTTAATTAAATGCCACTGAACATAATCTATTGACATAATTTTCATAACTGTCTTCCTATATAGCATGATACAGATGAAAAACTGATGTTCCTAAAATAGTAAAAATACGCTTTACACTGTAATTTTTAACAGACAAAGACGACGAGCTGAAAAAGAACTGCAAGAAGAAAGATCAGAGAAACTAAGGAGAAAACCAAGTGTGACTTTCCAACCGGAGAATATCATCATTAATGATAATGATTCAGAAGTAGTGAAACCCAAGGTACAGAAAAACTACAATGCATTCTTCCCTGGTCTGCGTGTACACAGAGTTCAGAATGTCTCTGGTTTATTTAGTCATCTGATTGTGACTGGGAGGATCTTAACAACATATTGACCAGAGGTGTATTAACACTTTTATGTTACCCAAACATTATTGACCAGAGACGTTTGAATATTTACTTACATAACAAGTCGCTGGCCACAGGCATTGGTTTCTGCAAGAATCCCCTGGTCAATAATGTGTTAACATCATTAAGTACAAAAGTCCTGAGTGTATCCCTCCATACAGGATAGAAACAAAGTTATGAATATGAAAAGAAACTTGTTGGCAAATCAAAAACTGTAGTTTAGAGCATCTGCTTATGTGACTTTGTATTTTAAATCACTCTGACTTTTTTCTGGGACATCTTAATGCATATTGTGGGTTTATCCTGTGATAGCTTCACCCACCTCTTTTAGATGCCTCTAGGGTTTCCCCAACATAGGTTTTTTTATACAGCCTCTATTTTATGTCAGATCTTTGCAAACATTCCTTCTAAATTTGGTGACTGTTTACCTATATATGCAACAAGAGATTAAATACAACAGAAATAGTTTTGTTTACTTGAATCTTAGCACCCTTTTTCAGTAAGTCCTCAAGAACGTGTCTGGTGCACTTAGTCAAGTGTTGAGTCCTTGAATAGTTTTGATACTATTTGAGAGTTAAAGCTAGTCTGCAGGAGAAAATTGCATATTGTAATTTAGTAACTGCATTAAATTGGTAATGCTCTTTTTTGTTGCTTGATCTGTGAATTTTGTGAACACCTGTGGAATTACTTTGATAGAATAAGTATTTCTAGAGTTATAAGATTTGAAACTAAACACCCCCGCCCAAATCAACATTCCTCATAGCTATTGAATATTTTTTTCAAAATAATATATGTCTTTGAGTTAGTCATAAATTGATCATTTGGGGTTCATTTAGGAGCAACAAGAACATGATGGTTCCCGGCCTTTGGAAGACTTTGACATTCCTTTTGGTATGTATATGCATGACTAATGTTATGTCTCCATTCAGAGTTCAAATCAGCTTTCTAAAAATGTGTTTATGAGACCAAGTGATTTTCATGTTGTCTTTGACAGGATGGGGTGTCTGTGTGTGTGTGTGTGTGTGTGTGTGTGTGTGTGTGTTTTGCTGTGTTATCCATTACCGCAGTGGTTGATAGACTGTGACCCAAAGGCCAGACCTGGACCACACCTGTTTTGTTTTTTTTTAACTTTTATTTTATGTGGGACTACAGTTGATTTACAATGTTGTGTTAGTTTCCGTGGTGTGTGTGTGTGTGTTACTCGCTCAGTCGTGTCCAACTCTTTGAGAACCCATGAACTGTAGCTCGCCAGGCTCCTCTGTCCATGGAATTCTCTAGGCAAAAATACTGTGGGTTGCCCACACTTGTTTTTGTAAATCAAGTTTAATTGATGCCCATTTATTTAGATATTGTCTATGACAGCTTTCACATTGCAGCAGGGTTCATTTGTTGCAAAAGGGACTATATGGTTTTCAAAGCCTAAAGATTTATTATCTGGCCCTTTACAGAAAGAGTTTATCAGCCCCTATAGTAGAGCAATGTAATTAGTTAGAATCTCAAATAAGATACTGATATATGAGGCCCAAAAGGAAACTATGGGAGAAAATGCCTGGAGTCAAACTAATCATAGAAAATACATATACATTAAAGGAATTAGTTCAGAGAAGAGGACTTGTTTATACATTGTAAATTCTTTTCCTTCTTGAATTGATCGATTCATTTCTTACCTTTGAATGTATGTGTTCCCCCAAGGCTTTCTCCCCAGTGTTTTTCACACATGTACACACAAATGCTCTTGTGCCTCTAGGCTTATTCACTGTTACAACTTCAGCTTTTAAATTATTTTGGTGACACTCAGATACACACCTACCCTGTGTCATCTTTCTTTGCTACTTTCTCCTTAAATTTAGCGTGTCCGCAAGAATTACCTGGTGACCTCATGGTTAGGATTCTGAACTTTCATTGCCATGGCCAACTTCAGTCCCTGACTGCGAACTGAGATCCTGCAAGCCACGCAAAAAGCAAAAAAGTCAGATTTTAAACTGGCATTTTCCTATTAATGATATGACCATTCATTTGATTGGTCAAGATTTTTACCTTGGAAGTCACCTCATGTCTGTTAGCCCATTCCTTCACTTGACCCTTGATCTGGTGCTCCCTCCATTCCTCGGTGCCTCAGCCCAGCATCAGGCCTCTGTGTGCTGAGCCGTCATCTCCTTACCTGCGTGGCTTGCATCTCTCAGCTTCCCAATCCATCTGGTGTTCTTACTCCCCATTCTCTTGTCTTAAAACCCTGTTCTCTTTCATTCTTAATAACATTCTTTGTCTTTACAAAGGTAATACTATGTATTAACCAGAGAAAATTTAGAAAATGCAAATAGTATTCTTTGGGGTTTATTTTCAAAATATCTGTACTCACATGTATCTATAAATATATATCTATATCTATCCATATAAAAGACAGTGTTAGTGTCTTAAGTCGTGTCTGACTTTTTTGCAACTCCATGGACCTAGCCCACCAGGCTCCCCTGTCCATGGGATTTCCCAAGCAAGAATACTGGAGTGCATTGCCATTTCCTCTTCAAGGGGATCTTCCTGATCCAGGGATCGAATCCAGGTTTCCTGCATTGCAGATAGATTCTTTATCACTGAGCCACCAGGGAAGCCCTATATCTTTATATATATAAATAATACCTCCTCTGGTTGTTTATAACTTACTTGTTTTTACATACTAGTATTAAGGTATTTGGGCGTCCCTGGTGGCTCAGTGGTAAAGAATCCGCCTGCAAATGCAGGTGACACAGATATGATCCCTGGGTCACGAAGATCCCCTGGAGATGGGAATGGCTGTCCACTCCAGTATTCTTGCCTGGGAAATCCTATGGACAGAGGAGCCTGATGGGCTGTAGTACATGGGGTCACAAGAGTCAGACATGACTTAGTGACCAAACAAAAACAGCATTAAGGTATATATCTTCCCATATCACTAGATATTCTTCCACAGCTTCATGCAAACATGGGCTCGATAAAGGACAGAAACAGTATGGACCTAACAGAAGCAGAAGATATTAAGAAGAGGTGGCAAGAATACACAGAAGAAATGTACAAAAAAGATCTTCATGACCAAGATAATCATGATGGTATGATCACTCACCTAGAGCCAGACATCCTGGAATGTGAAGTCAAGTGGGCCTTAGAAAGCATCATTACGAACAAAGCTAGTAGAGGTGATGGAATTCCAGTTGAGCTGTTTCAAATCCTGAAAGATGATGCTGTGAAAGTGCTGCACTCAATATGCCAGCAGATTTGGAAAACTCAGCAGTGGCCACAGGACTGGAAAAGGTCAGTTTTCATTCCAATCTCAAAGAAAGGCAATGCCAAAGAATGCTCAAACTATCACACAATTGCACTCATCTCACACGCTAGTAAAGTAACGCTCAAAATTCTCCAAGCCAGGCTTCAGCAATACATGAACCGTGAACTTCCAGATGTTCAAGCTGGTTTTAGAAAAGGCAGAGGAACCAGAGATCAAATAGCCAACATCCGGTGGATCATCGAAAAAGCAAGAGAGTTCCAGAAGAACATCTATTTCTACTTTATTGACTATGCCAAAGCCTTTGACTATGTGGATCACAGTAAACTGTGGAAAATTCTGAAAGAGATGGGAATACCAGACCACCTGACCTGCCTCTTGAGAAACCTATATGCAGGTCAGGAAGCAACAGTTAAAACTGGACATGGAACAACAGACTGGTTCCAAATAGGAAAAGGAGTATGTCAAGGCTGTATATTGTCACCCTGCTTATTTAACTTATATGCAGAGTACATCATGAGAAACGCTGGGCTGGAAGAAGCACAAGCTGGAATCAAGATTGCCAAGAGAAATATCAATAACCTCAGATATGCAGATGACACCACCCTTATGGCAGAAAGTGAAGAGGAACTGAAAAGCCTCTCGATGAAAGTGAAAGAGGAGAGTGGAAAAAGTTGGCTTAAAGCTCAACATTCAGAAAATGAAGATCATGGCATCTGGTCCCATCACTTCATGGGAAATAGATGGGGAAACAGTGGAAACAGTGTCAGACTTTATCTTTTTGGGCTCCAAAATCACTGCAGATGGTGACTGCAGCCATGAAATTAAAAGACGCTTACTCCTTGGAAGAAAAGTTATGACCAACCTAGATAGCATATTGAAAAGCAGAGACATTACTTTGCCAACAAAGGTCTGTCTAGTCAAGGCTATGGTTTTTCCTGTGGTCATGTATGGATGTGAGAGTTGGACTGTAAAGAAAGCTGAGTGCTGAAGAATTGATGCTTTTGAACTGTGGTGTTGGAGAAGACTCTTGAGAGTCCCTTGGACTGCAAGGAGATCCAACCAGTCCATTCTGAAGGAGATCAGCCCTGGGGTTTCTTTGGAAGGAATGATGCTAAAGCTGAAACTCCAGTACTTTGGCCACCTCATGCGAAGAGTTGACTCATTGGAAAAGACTCTGATGCTGGGAGGAGGCAGGAGGAAAAGGGGACGACAGAGGATGAGATGGCTGGATGGCATCACCGGCTGGATGGCATCACCGACTCGATGGACGTGAGTTTGAGTGAACTCCGGGATTTGGTGATGGACATGGAGGCCTGGCTGCTGCGATTCATGGGATGGCAAAGAGTCAGACTGAACTAAACTGTAGTGCTTCCCTCATAGCTCAGTTGGTGAAGAATCCTCCTGCGATGCAGGAAACCACGGTTTGATTCCTGTCAGGAAGATCTGCTGGAGAAGGGATAGGCTACCCACTCCAGTATTCTTGGGCTTCCTCTGTAGCTCAACTGATAAAGAATCTGCCTGCAATGTGGGAGACCTGGGTTGGATCCCTGGGTTGGGAGGATACCCTGGAGAAGGGAAAGGCTACCCACTACAGTATTCTGCCTGGAGAATTCTATGGACTAAGTCCATAGGGTCGCAAAGACTGAGCAGCTTTCACTTTCACTGTAGTACTCCAGTGAATATGTAGTATGTTATGCCACATAGCAAGAATTCTCTGACACCAGCTGTAAGTTCTATAATTCGATTCCATTCTGAGACTACTGACAACCAAGAGTTCGCATAGACCCCACAGGTCAGGGGATCAGTCCCCAAAGACTCCCTATTTTCTTTAGATGTCAGCTGCAAACAAGGTTCCCCCAAAACCTACAGTTTTGTCTGATCAAATGTAAGTTCAGGAATTCCCATGGCCGTGCCACCCCCCCGCCCACCACAGGTTTACTAATTCTCTAGAACAACTCCAGAACTTGGAAAAGCGCTTTATCTGTGATTACAGTTTCATTTTAAAGGCTACAACTTGGGAAAAGCCAAATGGGAGAGATGCTTAGGGCAAGGTATGGGGGTTTGAGGACACAGAGGTCCCACTCCTTTTCTGGTACACCACCCTTCTTACACATCCACTTACTCATCAACCTAGAAGTCCCCTCAGCCTTGTTGTCTCAGGGTTTTTCCTGAACTCTCACTACATGGAAAGATCAGACTCCAGTTGCTCTCCCTTCCCTGGAGGTGGGTGTGGGGCAGGGCTGATAGGTCGTTTCTGTGGTGAGCAGCACCCTTCCTGAAACTGTCTAGGGGCCTGCAGGGTCACCTCATTAGCCCAAAGGCAGATACAATCAAAAGGGGCTCATCATGAATAACAAAACATGCTCCTCCCGCTCTGGCACTTCCAAGGGCTTAAGGAATTCCGTGTGTGGAATCAAGGACAAAGACCGAATATACATATTTTTCATTATACTGCCATGTGCCATCATTGATACTCTTTCATTCTATTTAGACTCCCTGGGTGATGTCCTAGGAAAATCCTCTTCTAAACCAAGACTTCCATAATAGTGTTCGGACTTTGATTCTACTTCCTGTCGATCTTTTCCTCCAGGATAGAAATTACCTCTAGTCTGAATTCATTATCCCTCCCCCACCAGCTGGTTTGTCCTCCTGTGATCTCTGTCTCCATTTGTGTCACTGCCAACTAAACCCCAGAACACACGCTGTTCTGAATTCTGCTTTCCCCTCCCCATCTCATCCAGTCAGTAGCTAGTTCTTTCTTTCTTACTTTTTCCCTTATTTTTTTACTTTCTTTATAATTCTTAAATTTATCCTCTCCCTGTTATTCCTCACCATTATTGGATGTGTATTTGAACTGCTGCAGCAGCCTCAATAAAGAAAGATTGCCTTTCTTTAATTTTATCCACTCAAATTATTTTTCACACACTGGCTGGGGTGGTGTTTTCTAGAGCGCTAGTCTAGAAGGAAATGGCAGTCCACTCCAGTATTCTTGCTGGAGAATCCCAGGGACGGGGGAGCCTAGTGGGCTGCTGTCTATGGGGTCACACAGAGTCAGACCCGACTGAAGCGTGTCCGCAGCAGCAGCAGCAGTCTCACCATATCATTTCCCTGCGTAAACAACTTCTACTGGATCTTCATCAGCCAGAATGATAGGTGTCTAGCCTGGGCATACAGAGTCTTCGACAATTTTGATTTTGATTCCGTTGAACTGTCTGTGAGGGTCAACTTAGATACCACTTCACTCAGAAAGTCCACTTTGATAACATCTTGACACTGCGTACCTCACCTCCCTTGAAGGAGGTACTCTGTTTCTTGGCTCCTGGTGATATATTGGCTTCTCAATGCTTGTATCCAATGTTCTGTTGTTATATTTAAGAAAAGCTCCAAGATGACATTAATACTTCTGCTGGATTGCATTTCATGGCCTCTGTAAAAAAGAAAGCTAAAGAATGTCAGGATGCAAGTACAAATACAGACCCAGGTAAAATGCTATTTTACTTTAATTTTTAAAATTCATATATTTTTAACCTTTAATATATGCCTACTTTTTTTTCAAAACAATAATTTAAGGGGAATTTAAAATTATGTGATATTAGTTTCTCATCCCAGGTTTTTGTTCCTAACCCTGGTATATACTTTACAAATTTTAAACTGAATTTATGATAGCTTTGTTAAAATATAGTAGATACTTGTTTAAAAATGCCATGGGCTACATCATAAATCAGTAGAAATAGTATTTTTAGTTTGGGTTCTCTATGCCATAATTGACTTTACTAGAATTTCATGCCTAAGATTGAGAGGCCCGAACTTGTGGCTCCTGAAGTTGAGTTTGAAGAAGAGGACTAGGCTGGGTTTGGTGTGGGAAGAATATATGTAACTGTGACCAGAAATAGAGGGAATAAATGTTGGAGGAACTCATGTTTGGAATGTTGCCTGATAAGCTTCTTCATTAATGTAATGAATGAATGTATTAGGTGGCCTCCAGTATTTTTCTCCTACAAATGATGCTTCTGTGAGTAACTTCTTGCGTAGAACCTTTTTTCTCTCTTTTGGTCATCACTATGATTTAGCTAATAACTCTTTTACCCTTTACCAATCCAGTTGATTAAAATAAAAAGCATCTGTTATTTTCATTTTTATTTTTTTCTGAATGAGGTTGAGTGTATATAAGGTTGTTTTTTTAATAAGATGTTTTTTGATACAAATGTTCAGTGTGCATTTGAGAAACATTCTTGAATGGATCTTTGAGAAAGCCTAGAAGCACTTTGCTGCTCTGTTGTCTTCTAAAGTCAGCAGCTATTTGCTGGAAGTTTGTTATTCATCCAGGTGATCAGGCCCAGAATATAAATAGTAATAAAATTAAAATTATTAATTAAGAAATTAAATTCTTAAGCTGTCTAGTTTTCTACGACATTTTATGCACAATATATAAACAAATCTATGCTTGTATATTTAATTTTTTCTGTGGTTGTAAAGTCCCTTTTCTGTTTTCTCTTTTTGTCACAAATCTCCTCATTGATATCAAGAAGCTGCTTCTCAAGAAGTTGTTTCTGAATGTCATAAAAATCAACGAGTCATTTCTTCCATATCAGGTGTGATTTCTTTTCTTTTTCCTAAGAACAGCATGACTAATTAAAGGTTATGTCTGTATGACGAGTTACCACCCCCCATAAAAAAGCAGTTAAACCAAAAATTGATTTAATAGAGATAACATGGTTTTTCATTTTTCTAGTTTTATGCTTGTCATGTGGTTTAAATTCAAGCCTTGGCACCAAGTTTTTGGTGCCCAGTACTGCAGCGAGTTAGATTTTGCTTGTGAAATTTGAAAGTAATGTTCTGTTAAAAATATGGCACTAGGAAATAAGATTAGAGTCATAGGACAAAAAGCACAGTTAGACTGCTGGCCTATTGTGATAGGCTTCTTTATTGTTTTGAATAAGAAGCTAATGACTTCTATAAAATTAAGATATTAAACTTTTTAAGTGGTATGATTTAG
Source organism: Bos indicus x Bos taurus (assembly GCF_003369695.1). Lineage (NCBI taxonomy): Eukaryota > Metazoa > Chordata > Mammalia > Artiodactyla > Bovidae > Bos > Bos indicus x Bos taurus. The sequence goes on from NC_040095.1 coordinate 36,896,743, forward strand.
CTACGGTCTCTATATATACTAAGAACCACTGAGTTATACGTTTGAGTTATACATTTTTATACATACATACATATATATACACTCATACATATATATATGTTATACATTTTTAAAGGAGGTGAATTATGTCTCAATAAAGCTGTTTAACCAAATGAACAAACAACAAGAAGCAGTGTTGAAAGAAAAAAATTTGCTATGATTAATTTCCTAAAATCTGGTTTTATTGAAATGTTAAACAAAAATGACAATATATCTGAAATGGAAAAAGGAAATTATAGCATTTTCTTGGTAAGACTTAGATATTTCCTTATTCTTATGAATCATTCATATGAGAAAAACTGTAGTCAGTCTGCATTCAATTATGAATTAGTCTAGATTAAATATAATCTTGCCACTAGAGTAGAATAGAATTTTCTTTATTTATACAAAGAAACTTCTACTTAGATTTTCAACAAATACTTTTAATGTTGTTTGTTGCTAACTTGTTCTTACAAAGTTAATGATGTAGAACTAATTACAGGAATTTTTTTTTTGCTATCTTGATTTTTAGAACATGAAACTTTGAATGTTCCTCAACTTTTGGCTCCAGATATATGTCTAAATCTCAGACTTCCCACTGAAATATCAGAGAAACCTCTGTCACCTTCAGCATCTGATATGGTACTAAATTTGAAAGTTTTAATAATACCTGTGTGCTAAAATTTATCATGGTCATCTGCATTATTCAGTTGTATAGATGAAATAAGACCAAAAAGTCTCACCTACGTAGATTTGTTGGAAAGGTCAAAATTTAGTTTAAGATTTAAATGTTATGCCTCCAGATATTGTAAACTAAGACTATAACATAATTCTTGCAGTTTTCCCTAAGTTAGGCTCATGTAAGGTCTTACTGCCTTGAGAATTAAACCTTTTTTTGGGTAAGGGTAGGGTGGAATGGCCATGTAAATAAAAGGAATGTAACCCTCTTTGATTTTATATGTTTTGGCTCAGGTTGGACACACTTACATAAATGTGATTGACATTGAAGCTGATGATCTACAGGAATTACCTGTCAAGGAGGAGCCTTCAGATAATATCAAGCCACCCAGTGATTGTCTAGAAGTCCCGTCTTCTGCAGAATTACATTACATGGCAGCTTCAGTTACTAATGCTATTCCCCCGGCTCTTGACAATCTGAAGAGTAAAGGTAATAATTTGTCCTACTTTTAAAATAAATTTAAAACATTTTTGAAAACTTCTTTAATATAGCATTGTTATCCCAACTCTTGTCTCTTAGTTCTCCTCCTCCAAATCCACTATAGCTTTAGATGTTTATATTCACATTTAGAAATGTCCTGTTAATCTTTTCAATACCTTGTTTATAAGTTTAGAATCAGTCTTTGTATGCTTTTCATGTTCTTGGTAGAATCTGCCTATTCTGCTGTGGATTTATTTTTCAAACCTGCGAAAGTGTCTCCCTCCTGTCTGGGTGGAAGCAGCTGGAGAGCGGGCAGTACAGAAGTGAAGGAGCCTCATGTCATCTCACCTCTACCATCAGACGTACGGCAGGACACAGGTGAATTTCCTACCCTGAGACTGAAATATAATCATTACTTATATTTGTTTAGTCATTCACATTTTTTAGGGTTTTTTGTTGAATAATTTGATCTTCACAAAATCTCTGTGGAGGCAAGTAGGACAGGCATCGTAAGCCTCAGCTGACCATCTCTTCATTCACTGAGCACCACGTTAGGGGCAACGTGTAGGGACCAGAGAAGAGAGTGCCACCCGGCTCTCTGCTGTGGGCCCACATGGGGGGGAAGGAAAGCAGGGAAGTGGAGAGATGACCGTAGCACCTGACGGCATGGTGCGTGCCATCGTGGTGAAAAGGATGAGATTGTTGGGGCATACAGCATCTAATCCATCTCTGGGAAGGACTGAGGCTGTGTAGGGGAGAGGCACCTAAATGGCATCTTAACAGTAGGACTGAGCAAGAGAAAGCTGCAGAGAATAGATCACACAGATAGAATAGATCCTGTGATGACTCAGATGCCAAGTCTGAGAAATTAAAGTTCAGTGTGCTTGGTGTTCTTCTGTTTTAAAGAAATAGCAAGAGAAGAGCTAGATAGGAAGGCCTAGGAAAGACAATGGCATTGTCTTTCATTCGAAGACATTTGAACTTTTAAGGTGAAGGCATTAGAGAAATGCTGAAGGATTTCAGGTGGAAAAGGAACAATATGTTTTATGTTTTAAAACATAAACAAGATTTATGTTTTAAAAGATCTCTCTGGGGCCTTTGTAGAATTTGGGTTAGAGAGGAATGAAGTATTTAGAGATTGGGATTTCCCTGGTGGCTCAGATGGTAAAGTGTCTGCCTACAATGTGGGAGACCCAGCTTCAATCCCTGGTTTGGGAAGATCTCCTGGAGAAGGAAATGGCACCCCACTCCAGTACTCTTGCCTGGAAAATCCCATGGACGGTGGAACCTGGTAGGCTACAGTCCATGGGGTCACAAAGAGTCGGACACGATTTAGCGACTTCACTTTCACTTTCTTTCATACTGTTTGGTGTCCTTGGGTTGTGAAAGCTTTGGCTAAGCTGTGGTGGTAGGAATGAGGAGATGATTGGCAGGGGGGATCATTAGTATTTTGGTGTCATGTTGGAACTGAAGGAAAGACAATCTTGAATGCATTTCAGGCAGCTGGCATGGGAAACTGGGTGAATGATAGTGCTGTTCCCTGAGCTAGGGAATCAGGAGGAACAGGGTAGAAGGGCAAAAGCTGTGAGTTTGGTTTGATCTGCCTTTGGGACAACCTGAATAAGATGACATCACTTTGCCAAATAAGAGACTTCACTTTGCCAACAAAGGTCCAGATAGTCAGAGCTATGGTTTTTCCAATAGTTGTGTATGAATGTGAGAGAGGAACCATAACAAAGGCTGAGAGCTGAAGAATTCATTCTTTTGAACTGTGGTGCTGGAGAAGACTCTTGAGAGTCCTTGGACTGCAAGGAGATCACACCAGTCAATCCTAAAGGAAATCAACCCTGAATATTCATTGGAAGGACTGATGCTGAAGCTGAAGCTTCAATACTTTGGCCACCTGATGCGAAGAGCTGACTGACTCATTGGAAAAGACCTTGATGCTGGGAAAGACTGAAGGCAGGAGAGGGGAACGACAGAGGATGAGATGATTAGATAGCATCACTAACTCAATGGACATGGATTTGAGCAAACTTTGGGATATAGTGGAGAACAGAGGAGCCTGGCATGCTGCAGTCCATGGGCTCGCAAAGGGTCGGACGTGACTTAGTGACTGATAAACAGAGTAAGAGCAGAATAAGATGTTCAGGACACAGATAGATTTAAGAACTGGAGCTCAAAGAGTTGTTTGGATGTGAGAGTCAGCAGTGCGCCCGAGACCTCACCCAGAGAGGGTGGGTGGAGTGAGAAGAGCAGTGATCTGAGACTGGTGCCCTGGAAATACTGAAGGGTGAAAGGAGTGTGGGTTGCAGAGAAACAGTCCAAGATGATGACTAAGAAGGGAGCATGAGATAGGGAGGAGAAGACCCAGAGGCCAGAAGTGTTTCAAATTAGGGACAAGAATCAGCTGAGTTCAAAAGTACAGAGAGTCATTGACTTTGATATATATTGGTCTTGAGAGGCTTAATGTTTGCCTGAGATCCCACATAGAGGCAGTAATGGCCTACATTGGACCTAGCTTTTACTGTGTGATGTTGGTTTTCAGGTAGAGTTTTCAAAAGTCATAAAGACTTTAAAGTTGCTTTTTGGTGAAATGTATTTTTGTAGCAGAAAGTAAAAGTAACATTAACATTCAGATTTCATTGTAATGGTGCTTTGGGGTAATGGTAACACTGTTATATATCCTATCTCACAACAAAGACTAATCTCAGAAGTCAAGAAGCTGAGGATATTTCTAAGTATATTAAATTAAAACTGATTTGAAAGAAGGGAATGTTATGTTGACTTAAAGTGAGGTCTTTGAGAAATTAAATCGTCAGCATCTATTACAATTTTTTTCTTAACTGTAGTCAGTTCTGATATTACCTTTAATAATATTTAGATACTCCGAAGCCAGATTTTCACTTCAAGGAACCGAGCTCAAAGTCAGATGCTACAGAAGACTATCTTCTGTGGGAGGTGCTACAGGAAGTCCCCACCGCTCGTCCTGTGCCAAGCCCTGCAGCTCGCCGGCTGGAGCATCTCACCGCAAAGCTTCAGAAAATTGATGAACAGCTCTTAGCAATACAGAACCTCGCTGAAAACATAGAGCACAATTACCCCCCACACACAGCGCCAGACCGACACTGTATGAAGGTAGACTGTCTTTACTTGTTAATTTGTTTGTTAACCTACTTACTAGATTTGTAGTGTGATATAATTTTAGACTCTTGATTTTTCAAAGTAATGAGAAATGGGTTCAAAAGCTAAGGTTTCTCAGCCTGCAGCATTGTTGGCATTTGGGCCAGGTAATTCTCTGTTGTGGACATCTACCCCACGGGTTGTAGGATTTTAGTAGCGCCCCTAGTCTTGACCTCTAGCTGTCAGTAGCGTTCCCTTTAGCCTCAATAACCAAAAATGTCTCCAGGCACTGACACATGTCCTCTGAGGGGCATTCTCCCCGTGGAGAACCACTTCCACTTAAGCATTAAGCTTTTAAGAACTGAACCCTCAACTTCTACCAGGAAAATAAATACATGAATTACAAAACCAGAATGTGGTTTTAGATAAATCCTGCTCTCAATTGAGTATCATTTTCTTCAGCAAGATTTTTATAACTCTACAGACATTGTTGTCCTTACATTTTGAATTCTCAATTTCTTTCAAATAGTTTATAGAACAGGATTAGTAGTCCTTAGAAGTTTTCTGTATCTTTAAAAAGCTTGCATCATAAAGAGATTAATGTTTATGTATATGGTATATAATGGTAGTTAGACAAATAGAAAAGAAGTCACTATTACTTATTTTATACAAATATCCTATTTTTTTAGGAAATAAAATTTTTATAAAATAAAGATTAATTAAAAAATAGTAAAAATATTTTGAATGTATTAAAGCCTTATATTGGGAAATGCAAATTACAGAAAATGCAAATTTGCAGAAAAAGAATTCCATCAGTGACATACCTAACAAATATTCCAGGTTACTAGAATGTTGATATTTTAAAAGATGTATTTATTAGGATTATGGCATTTCTTTAATCCAAAGGTTTAGCAATTATTAAAAAGTTAAGATTTAGTATATGTGAAACTACAGTGAAAATAATATATGAAGTAGGATTGCTGCTTTGGTTTTTTAAATTTTATTGCAGTGTAGTTGATTTACAATGTTGTATCAGTTTCAGGATTACTATTAAGTAATGACATTATGGTGTTTAGTTGGTTTTCCTTTTTGTTTTTAATCCAGGTTTAGATTTATTACATCCAAATTAATGTTGAGTGTTGAAATTGTCCCTAGAAGTCCATATTCCAAGGAATCACTTTCAAAATTGCCTTCTCTTCCAGTTTATTAAGCTCCTAGTTTATGTAAAGCCTGGTATGTTACTTCCACCTCAGTCTAGTCTTGATCCTGGCTTGTTCACACTCACCAGATCTGGTGAGTCATTCATTCCTTTAACAAACATTTATCAAGCTTTTACCACATGCTGGGCCCTGTGCTAAGTTCTAGGAATAGGAAAGCAAATAATGCATAGTCCCTACTCTCAAGGAACTTAGAATCTAATAAAAGAAGATAGATGTGTGCACCAAAAATACACGTGAACAGGGTGCTGTCAGGACACACAGGTACACAAGGCCTCTTGTGACTGTGTAAATATGCCAGCCCTGCTTCCCTGGTGGCTCAGAGGATAAAAGCGTCTGCCTACAATGCAGGAGACCTGGGTTCAATCCCTGGGTCGGGAAGATCCCCTGGAGAAGGAAATGGCACCCCACTCCAGTACTCTTGCCTGAAAAATCCCATGGACGGAGAAGCCTGGTAGGCTATAGTCCATGGGGTCGCAAAGAGTCGGACACGACTGAGCAACTTCAGGTTCAGGTTGACCAGGGTGGGGCGGGGAAAGAGATGGGAGGGGCAGGTGGCTTCTCAAGGAGCAGGGCATAGGTCACGCTCTTGTGTGTTTTAAAGGTTCCTCCAAATTCTGATACTGGTCCCCTCTCGGCCCCAGCCTTTCCACACTGGAAAGTAAGAATTTGTCTTTTACTTGGTGGATGGCAGACATCTGATAAATGTTTATTTGATGGCTGTTTTTGTGCTCTCGTTTTTAGATTCAGACAGAAATAAAATCACATTCATATAATAATAATGGAATAGTTATTAATAATTGTCGCCCAAGCTTGGGAGGCAGTTTCAAACAAAGAATTCTGAAATTTGTTGATCAAACTCAATAAGCATATAGTCTTCCGAGGTGACTGCTTTGAAGGAAATAGAACTGATTGAAATGAAAGGTTTGGCATATTAGTTTAAAATGTTCTCATCCTATTTGATGCACATATAAACACGGAGATTTTTTTTTTTTTGCTCATTTTAGTTTAAGAAAATGGCCTGTCGGCCTGGAAGAAGCTGAGGGGTACTGTGGACACCCCAACCAGGTGCTTTAAAAATATTTGTTCAAGTCCATGTGCTGGATTTGAGAGTCTCTGCATCTCTCTGGTCCTCATTCCTCATCTTTAAAATGAAAGATTTGATTTCTAAAGATAAATACCCAGAATTGGAATTTCTGGATTGTATGGTAGACCTGTTGTTTTTTGAGGAACTTCCATACTGTTTTCCACAGTGGCTGCATGAGTTTACTTCCCACCAGTGGTGCTCAAGCGTTCCCTTTTCCCCACACACTTGTTTGTCTTTTTGATAATAGCCAATCTGTCCGGCATATGATAGCTCACTGTGGTTTTGATTTGCATTTCCTAGGTGATTAGTGATGTTGACCATCTTTTCATAAGCCCACTGGCTATTTGTATGTTTTCTTTGGAAAAAATGTCTGTTCATGTCCTGTACCCAATTTTAAATTGTTTTTTTTTTTTTTATATTTAGCTGTATGAGTTCTGTTAATATTTTAGATATTACTCCCTCATCAGAGAGAGTATTTGCAAATATTTTCTCCCAGTCTGTAGGTCGCCTTTCTATTTTGTTGTTGGTTTCCTACACTGTGCAAAAACTTTCTGGTTTGTTGTAGTCTCTGTTTATTTTTGCTGTTGTTACACTTGCCTGAGGAGACAGATCCAAAAATATATTGCTGAGACCAGTGTCAGAGAGCCTATTGCCTAAGTTTTCCTCTAGGAGTTTTACAATTTCCGGTTTTACCTTTAAGTCTTTATCAGATGGTTGGATGGCGTCACCAACTCAATGGACATGAGTTTGAGCAGATTCTGAGAAATAGTGAAGAACAGGGAAGCCTGGTGTGCTGCCATCCACGAGGTTGCGAAGAGTCGGACACAACTTCAGTCAGTTCAGTCGCTCAGTCGTGTCCGACTCTTCGAAACCCCATGAATCACAGCATGCCAGGCCTCCCTGTCCATCACCAACTCCCAGAGTTCACTCAGACTCACATCCATCGAGTCAGTGATGCCATCCAGCCATCTCATTCTCTGTCGTCCCCTTCTCCTCTTGCCCCCAATCCCTCCCAGCATCAGAGTCTTTTCCAATGAGTCAACTCTTCGCATGAGGTGGCCAAAGTACTGGAGTTTCAGCTTTAGCATCATTCCTTCCAAAGAAATCCCAGGGCTGATCTCCTTCAGAATGGACTGGTTGGATCTCCTTGCAGTCCAAGGGACTCTCAAGCGTCTTCTCCAACACCACAGTTCAAAAGCATCAATTCTTCAGCGCTCAGCCTTCTTCACAGTCCAACTCTCACATCCATACATGACCACAGGAAAAACCATAGCCTTGACTAGATGAACCTTTGTTGGCAAAGCAATGTCTCTGCTTTTGAATATGCTATCTAGGTTGGTCATAACTTTCCTTCCAAGGAGTAAGCGTCTTTTAATTTCATGGCTGCAGTCACCATCTGCAGTGATTTTGGAGCCCCCAAAAATAAAGTCTGACACTGTTTCCACTGTTTCCCCATCTACTTCCCATGAAGTGACGGGACCGGATGCCATGATCTTCGTTTTCTGAATGTTGAGCTTTAAGCCAACTTTTTCACTCTCCTCTTTCACCTTCATCAAGAGGCTTTTGAGTTCCTCTTCACTTTCTGCCATAAGGGTGGTGTCATCTGCATATCTGAGGTTATTGATATTTCTCCCGGCAGTCTTGATTCCAGCTTGTGCTTCTTACAGTCCAGCGTTTTTCATGATGTACCCTGCATATAAGTTAAATAAGCAGGGTGACAATATACAGCCTTGACACAACTTAGTAACTGAAAAACAGCAACAGTTTTTAGTTTATTTTGTGTATGGTGTAAGAAAATGGTCTAGTTTCCTTCTTTAAAATGGAGCTGTCTAGTTTTCCCAACAGGAGAAGGCAATGGCACCCCACTCCAGTACTTTTGCCTGGAAAATCCCATGGATGGAGGAGCCTGGTGGGCTGCAGTCCATGGGGTGGCTAAGAGTCAGACACAACTGAGTGACTTCACTTTCACTTTCCACTTTCATGCATTGGAGGAGGAAATGGCAGCCCACTCCAGTGTTCTTGCCTGGAGATCCCATGGACGGAGAAGCCTGGTGGGCTGCGGTCTATGGGGTCGCACAGAGTCGGACACGACTGAAGCGACTTAGCAGCAGCAGTTTTCCCGACACTTTTTGCTGAAGAGACTATCTGAAACACAAAACAGAAACAGACTCATTGACACAGAGAACAAACCAGTGGTTGCCAGAAGAGAGGTGGGTGGGAGATGGGTGAAATAGGTGAAGGGGATTAAGAGGTACAAATTACCAATTGTAAAAATAAGTCAGTGATACAGTGTACAGCACAGGGAGAATAGTGAATAATGTTGTGTAGCTTTATATGGTGAGTAGTGTATAAAAATATTGAATTACTGTAATATACATCTGAAGCTAATATAACATTGTAAGTCAATTATACTTCAATTAAAAAATCAGTAAAGTAAAGGTGAACTGTGTAAATAAAAGGGAAAGTTTTGTCTTGATGGCAGTTAACATTCCTCCCCACTCTAAAATTTGTGATGCAGTTTTCCTGAGCTTCTTAAAAGGTTAAATTGGTTAAGATACAAAATAAGTAAAAATTTACTCCTCTTTAAAAAAACCTCACTATTTAACTCATATTGGATTCAGTCCTCTTCTTTCATCTTTCATATTTGCATTCTTCCACTGCAAATATGAAAAACCTATGTAAAATTATTTATGGTATTTTGAAATAATCAGACTATAAAATTTGTAACCATTATTTTGTGGTGTATGTTTTTCTATAGGTTGAACCTGTGGATCCCATTGAACTGTCTTCTGGCCCTGAATCTGAAAAAACATTCCCTTCAAAAACCATTAGCATTTCTGAAGAAGGTTTGTGAGGGGTCCAGGGTGGGACTGAAGCCTTTCTTGGGAAGGATGTGTGTGCGCCAGAAATAGTCTTCTTACGTGAGCTGAAGCCATCGGTCCCCTTATTTTTAGATGAGGATTCATTTTGTGATAACATAATGGGCCCCCACCTCAGGCCAGTTTATTTCCTGAGAAGCTGATGCCGTGACCTCCTCTGGCCTTTGCCCCAGAATGAGGCAGTGTGGGCTGGACCGCGGTTATGTGACTCCGCACCACTGGCTGCGTGACCGCTGAGAATCACAGATCTTGTGCTGAGGTGGTGTCTGCCTGCGGTCATCAGAGGAGCCGGAGCCTGAAGTTCAGGTTCAGTGGCCTGGCAACAGTGAAGTTATTAAGCTTTGGCATTTCTTATTTTAAGAATGAGAATTTGGGTATTTTTTTAAATGTCTACTATATCTATGATTGTTAGTATCTATATTCTTTCTTTCATTTAGTCTAGTCAGCAGTTTAATGCATTTTGCCAGAAAACGGGGTTTGGTTTATTGATTCTCTTTATTGTTTCTTAATGTTCTTTTTCACAAATTTCTACTCTTTAGCTTTATTATTTCTTCTGCTCTTGGAGGCTTACTTTGTGGGATTTTTCCTAACTTCATACTTTGTTTTTTTCTAATAAATGCATTTGAGGCTGAACGTGTTTATTCAAGGACCCAGATAAGGGTGCTGCTGTTATATCTTTTGGTGGTATTCAATTTATATTAAGATTTATTCTTCAGCTCGTAAAAAGACTTTTTAGCTTCCAAATATTATGGGGCTTGGGCTATATTTTTGTAATTTATTTCCATTTTCATTGTATTGTGGTTAGATGAGTGTATGATAATATCATTCTTCAGTTCCGCTTAGTTGCTCAGTCGTGTCTGACTTTTTGTAACCCCATGGACTGCAGCACACCAGGCTTCCCTGTCCATCACCAACTCCCGGAGCTTGCTCAAACACATGTCCATTGAGTCGGTGGTGCCATCCAGCCATCTTATCCTCTGGCATCCCCTTCTCCTCCTGCCTTCAATCTTTCCCAGCATCAAGGTCTTTTCCAGTGAGTCAGTTCTTCGCATCAGGTGGCCAAAGTATTGAAGCTTCAGCTTCAGCATCAGTCCTTCCAATTTATATCACTCTTAGATATTTGTTAAAATTTCGGTTGAGGCTTAGGATATATAGTCAGTTTTTGTAAATATTCTGTTTATTTGAAAAGAGTGAGCATTTTCTGTTTATGTAGGAGATGTGTGTGTGTGTAGTCACATACACATATATCATAGTCAGACTTCTAAATTACACTGTTCAGAAGGGCGCATTAAAAATTACCTGCAATGATTTGGAATTGTTTATTTCTCTTTGTAATTCTGTTAAATGTTTCTTTATGTACTTGTTTTTTTGTTGTTCAGTCACCAGCTCATGTCTGACTCTTTGCCACCACATGGACTGCAGCATGCCAGGCATCCCTGTTCTTCTCTATCATGCAGAGTTAGCTCAGACTCGTGTCCATTGAGTTGATTATGCTAACCATCTCATCCTCTGTCGTCACCCCCTTCTCCTCCTGCCCTCAGTCTTTCCTAGTGTCAGGGTCTTTTCTAATGAGTCGGCTCTTCACATCAGGTGGCCAAACTTTCAGACTTCAGCTTCAGCATTAGTCCTTTCAGTGAATATTCAGTTTGATTTCATTTAGGATTGACTGGTTTGATCTCCTTGCTTTCCAAGGGACTCTCAAAGAGTCTTCTCCAGCACCATGATCAAAAGAGTCAATTCTTTGGCACTTAGCCTTCTTATATGCTCCAACTTTCATATCCATACATGACTGCTGGAAAAGCGATTGCTTTGACTATGCAGACCTTTGTCAGCAAAGTGATATCCCTGCTTTTGAATATGCTGTCTAGCTTTCTCATAGCTTTTCTTCCAAGGAGCAAGCATCTTTTAATTTCATGGCTGCAGTCACCATCTGCAGTAATTTTGGATCCCCCCAAAATAAAGGCTCTCACTGTTTCCATTGTTTCTCCATCTATTTGCCATGAAGTGTTGGGACCAGTTGCCATTATCTTAGTTTTCTGAATGTTGAGTTTTAAGCCAACTTTTTCACTCTCATCTTTCACTTTCATCAAGAGGCTCTTTAGTTCTTCTTTGCTTTCTGCCATAAGGGTGGTGGTATCTGCATATCTGAGGTTATTGATATTTCTCCCGGCTATTGATTCCAGCTTGTGCTTCATCCAGCCTGACATTTCACATGATGCATTCTGCATATAAGTTAAATAAGCAGGGTGACAATATACAGCCTTGATATACTCCTTTCCCAATTTGGAACCAGTTCTAACTGTTGCTTCTTGACCTGCATACAGGTTTCTCAGGGAGACAGATAAAGTGGTCTGGTATTCCCATCTCTTTAAGAGTTTTCCACAGTTTGTTGTGATCCACAAAGTCAAAGACTTTAGTGTAGTCAATGAAGCAGAAATAGATATTTTCCTGGAAATCCTTTACTTTTTCTATGATCCAGTGAATGTTGGCAACTTGATCTCTGGTTCCTCTGCCTTTTCTAAATCCAGCTTATACATCTGGAAGTTCTCAGTTCACGTACTGTTGAAGCCTAGCATGAAGGATTTTGAGAATTGCCTTGCTAGCACGTGAAATGAGTGCAACTGTTTGGTAGCTGGGACATTCTTTGGGATTGCCTTTCTTTGGGTTTGGAATAAAAACTGACCTTTTTCAGTCCTGTGGCCACTGCTGGCTTTTCCAAATTTGTTGACATATTGAGTGCATCACTTTAACAATATCAGCTTTTAGGATTTGAAATATCTCAGCTGGAATTCCATCACCTCCACTGGTTTTGTTGGTACTAATGCTTCCTAAGGTTCATTTAACTTCACACTACAGGATGTCTGTCTCTAGGTGAGTGACCACAGCCTTGCGGTAATTCAAGTCATTAAGACCTTTTTTGTACAGTTCTTCTATGTATTCTATGCACCTCTTCTTAATCTCTTCTGCTTCTGTTAGGTCCTTAAAACTTCTGTCCTTTATCATGACCATCCTTGCATGAAATGTTCCCTTGGTATCTCCAGTTTTCTTGAAGAGATCTTTAGTTTTTCCCTTTGAGTTGTGTTCTATTATTTCTTTGCATTGTTCACTTAAAAAGGCTTTCTTATCTTTCCTAGCTATTCTTTGGAACGCTGCATTCAATTGGGTATATATTATGTGGTTCAGGCTATGGGTATATCTTATGTAGTTTAGGCTATGTTATAAAATGAATATAGTTAATGATGATTACTTTTCTTGAATTTTATCTGTTTTATCATTAAGTATACAGCCTTGACATACTCCTTTCCTGATTTGGAACCAGTCTGTTGTTTCATGTCTAGTTCTAACTGTAGCTTCTTGACCTGCATACAGATTTCTTAGGAGGCAGGTCAGGTGGTCTGGAATTCCCATCTTTTTTAAGAATTTTCCAGTGTGTTGTGATCCACAAAGTCAAAGGCTTTGGCATAGTCAATAAAGTAGAGGTAGATGTTTTTTTGGAACTCTGTTTCTTTTTCGATGATCCAGTGGATGTTGGCAATTTGATCTCTGGTTCCTCTGCCTTTTCTAAATCCAGCTTGAACATCTGGAAGTTCACAGTTCACGTACTTTTGAATCCTGGCTTGGAGAAGTTTGAGCATTACTTTGCTAGCGTGTGAGATGAGTACAATTGTGTGGTAGTTTGAACATACTTTGGCATTGGCTTTCTTTGGGATTGGAATGAAAACTGACCTTTTCCAGTCCTGTGGCCACTGCTGAGTTTCCCAAATTTGCTGGCATATTCAGTGCAGCACTTTCCCAGCATCATCTTTTAGGATTTGAAATAGCTCAACTGGAATTCTATCACCTCCACTAGCTTTGTTCGTAGTGATGTTCCTAAGGCCCACTTGACTTCACATTCCTGGATGTCTGACTCCAGGTGAGTGATCACATCATCGTGGTTATCTGGGTCATGAAGATCTTTTTTGTACAGTTCTCTGTGTATTCTTGCCACCTCTTCTTAATATCTTCTTCTTCTGTTAGGTCCATATCATTTCTGTCCTTCATTGTGTCCATCTTTGCATGAAATATTCCCTTGGTATCTCTATAATTTTCTTGAAGCGATCTCTAGTCTTTCCCATTTTATTGTTTTCCTCTATTTTTTTGCATTGATCACTGAGGAAGGCTTTCTTATCTCTCCTTGCTGTTCTTTGGAACTCTGTATTCAAATGGATATATCTTTCCTTTTCTCCTTTGTCTTTAGCTTCTCTTCTTTTCTCAGCAATTTGTAACACCTCCTCAGACAACCATTTTGCCTTTTTGCATTCCTTTTTCTTGGGAATGGTCTTGATCACTGCCTCCTGTACAGTGTCACAAACCTCTGTCCATAGTTCTTCAGGCACTCTGTCTATCAGATCTAATCCCTTGAATCTATTTGTCATTTTCATTGTATAATCGTAAGGGATTTGATTTAGGTCATACCTGAATGGTCTAGTGGTTTTCCCTACTTTCTTTAATTTAAGTCTGAATTTGGCAATCAGGAGTTCATGATCTGAGCCACAGTCAGCTCCCGGTCTTGTTTTTGCTGACTGTATAAAGCTTCTTCATCTTTGACTGCAAAGAATATTATCAATCTGATTTTAGTATTGACCATCTGGTGATGTCCATGTGTAGAGTCTTCCCTTGTGTTGTTGGAAGAGTGTGTTTGCTATGACTAGTGTATTCTCTTGGCAAAACTCTTGTTAGCCTTTGACCTGCTTCGTTTTGTACTCCAAGGCCAGATTTGCCTGATTCTCCAGGTATCTTTTGACTTCCTACTTTTGCATTCCAGTTCCCTATAATGAAAAGAACATCTTTTTTGGGTATTAGTTCTAGAAGGTCTTATAGGTCTTTATAGAACCGTTCAACTTCGGCTTCTTCAGCATTACTGGTCGGGGCATAGACTTGAATTACTGTGATATTGAATGGTTTGCCTTGGAAATGAACAGAGATCATTTCTGTTGTTTTTGAGATTGCATCCAAGTACCTCATTTCGGACTCTTTTGTTGACTATGATGGCTACTCCATTTCTTCTAAGGGATTCTTGCCCACAGTAGTGGATATAATGGTCATCTGAGTTAAATTCACCCATTCCAAAAAGTTGGCTTAAAACTCAACATTCAGAAAACTGAGATCATGGCATCTGGTCCCATCACTTCATGGCAAATTGATGGGGAAACAATGGAAACAGTGAGAGACCTTATTTTGGGGGGCTCCAAAATCACTGCAGATGGTGACTGCAGCCAGGAAATTAAAAGACACTTGCTCCTTGGAAGAAAAGTTAGGACCAGCCTAGACAGCATATTAAAAGCAGAGATATTACTTTGCCAACAAAGGTCCGTCTAGTCAAAGCTCTGGTTTTTCCAGTAGTCACGTATGTATGTGAGAGCTGGACTATAAAGAAAGCTGAGCACTGAAGAACTGATGCTTTTGAACTGTGGTGCCGTGAAGACTCTTGAGAGTCCCTTGGACTGCAAGAAGATCCAACCAGTCCATCCCAAAGGAGATCAGTCCTGGGTGTTCATTGGAAGAACTGATGTTGAAGCTGAAACTCCAATACTTTGGCCACCTCATGCGACGAGTTGACTCATTGGAAAAGACCCTAATGCTGGGAAGGATTGGGGGCAGGAGAAGAAGGGGATGACAGAGGATGAGATGGCTGGATGGCATCACCTACTTGATGGACATGGGTTTGTGTAGACTCCGGGAGTTGGTGATGGACAGGGAGGCCTGGCGTGCTGTGATTCATAGGGTCACAAAGAGTTGGACACGACTGAGCAACTGAACTGAACTGAACTGATGTTGGGAAAGATTGAGGTCAGGAGGAGAAGGGGACGACAGAGGATGAGATGGTTGGATGGCATCACCGACTCGATGGACATGAGTTTGAGTAAGTTCCTGGAGTTAGTGATGGACAGGGAAGCCTGGCGTGCTGCAGTCCATGGAGTCGCAAAGAGTTGGACACGATTGAGTGAAATATTATTAAGTAATGACTATCTTTATTCTCAATAATGTTGTTTAGGCTCAAAGTCAATTTTGTTGAGTATGTCCATTTCTGTTTGCTTTTGCCTGGTATATCTTTTTTGATACTTTTTATTAAAAATTTTAATGGTAAGTTTCAGGCATAGTTCAGTAGAAGACAGAATAGTATAATTAACCTTCATGTTCCCAACAATCACCTTTACAAGTATCAACCCATGGCCAGTCCTGTTTTATATATCCCACCCACTCTTTCTACCTTTTCCTGAATTATTTTAAAGCAAGTTCCAGACAGCACATTATTTTATCCATAAATATTTTAACATTCTCTAAAAGACAAGGTCTATTTTAAAAATAGTAGCAACATCATCACCTCTTTTTTTAAAAAAGTCTTGATACTGTCACGTACCTAATAAGTGTTCAGCTATTGCCAGTTGGCGCATTTTAAAAAATAGTGTGTTTGGTCCAGTTGGAGTCCAGGTAAGGTCCATACATGGCATTTGGTTGATGGCTTATAATTCTCTTTTAATTTCTGGGTTCCTCTTTTTTTCTCTCTTTTTCCCCTTCTGGTTGATTGTTGAAGAAACTTGGTTGTTTGTCCTGAAGTATTTTTCAGGGTCTACATTTTGTTAATTGCGTCTCTGTGGTGTCATTTACGTTCTTCTGTTCCCTTTATTTCCTATCATTAGACATCCCTTTACTTTCAAGATGAGTGACTGTGTTATAGATGTGTTCAGCAAATATGGCTAGATTTCATTCTTCAAATAATTACATACTTTGTGTTTTAATTATAAGATATAAGCAGCTGTTTATTGTGATTACTGATACATTTGTGCTTGCTTCTATTATCTTATTTTGTGCTTCCTATTTACTCTCTCTTTTGTTTACTTTTTGTCCTTTTTTCTTTCCTTCTATTGGATTGAGTTTTCTGTATCCACTCTTTCCCTCTCTATTTGTTCAGAAATTATACATTCTATTTTTATTCCCTTAGGACATATTCTTCAATTTTCAACATTCAGAATTGAGTGTTGAGATGAATATATTTACCTCACAAGCAACATAAGGTCTTATGTTAGAGCTTTTAGCACTGGTATTCCAGGGGCTCAGTGGTAAAGAATCCGCCTGCTAATACAGGGGACACTGGAGATGCAGGTTCAATCCTTGGCTAGGAAGATCCCCTGGAGGAGGAAATGCCAACCCACTCTAGTATTGCTGCCTGGAAAATTTCTTGGACAGAGGAACCTGGCGTGCTGCAGTCCATGGGTTTGCAAAGATTTGCACATGACTCTGCACACATATACACATGCCTCTTCACATCTTCTCTGATACTGTTTTCTAATATTTCAGATCTGTACCTTGTTTTTAACCTGCCCACTTAGTCTCCTTTGTCTTTTATTTTTATATGTCTGTACTAATTTGAATTTATCAGCATGTTTGCCAGTTTATTTCCCCTCAGTTGCTTCTTTTTTTCAAAGACATTGTAAACTGAATGATGTACATATGTAAAAAATAAGTATATTAGACAAAAACACAGGTTTCATCAAATAATACTTGTCGTCATTCCCCAAGGTGCAGTCTGGCATTTTCTCTTTTGTGCGGTTATTGCCAGAGTTGCTCCTTGCATCCACTTCGTTGAGGACTGTTTCCTTCCTCCTTCCTGTATTAGTTCTCTAGTTGACTAGAGTCTGTCAGTAGCCAGCTCGCCCAGCCTTTGAGAACAGTTGTGATTTTACTGCAGTGTGTGAGTGATGGCTCACAGCTGAGATCAGAATGCTAGGTCGCTGCTTATCTTCCCTCAGTCTTTTAAGATATTATTCCATTTTTCCATTGACATTTCTAATTGCTGAGTGTATAATACCCATGTGATGTCTAAATTGCTGTTGTTTTATCTCTGATCACTTTTACAGTTTTCATCTTTATTTTGGGTTTATTTTGCATGTTGAAACGGTGTGTCTAGGTGTATAATTCCTTTTATTTATTCTATATGGGAGTAGGGATGGCTTGTTAATTTGCAGTTTTAACACTGGGAAGTCTTACCTGGCTTCTTTTGGAGTATTGCTTTTTCTAAAGCTCTTGTTAGAGGTGTGCTGGGACTTCTCAGTCTATTCCCTGTCTCCTAACCACCCTCAGGGTCTCCCTTTTCTCTCAGTGATGTGCTCCAGGATATTTCCTCAGAACTCTTTCTCTTAGTCTACTCATTCTCTCTACTGCTGTGTCTTCTTTGCTGTAGGATTTTAATTTTGGTGACTACATTCTTAATGTCCAGAAGATTTCTTTCTTTTTCAAATCTCTCTGTTCTTTGGATGTACTGTCCTTTTCTTTTACTGTGGTTTCTATACCTTATTTTATCAGTTTAATCATTTTAGTAATATTTTATGCCCTTTCAGATTATTTTATTTTGTGTGTGCATATTTTCAATTGTCAGATGTGTATACTGATGCTCTGGGCTGCTTATTCTTTTGTGTGAGTTGTAATTTTTTATATGGAGCTTATTTAGGGGGTAGTTCTGCTAGGTTGTGTATGTTTTTCTTTGGCATGATTTTGTTATTTTCTTCTTGCTGTTACTGAAGTAGAAAAAAGTGGGGACATGGTTTTACGATCTTTTTTTTGGCTTGGAGTTGCTGTACCACATAGATAGTGTACATTCAGATCCCACACCTGCCTGTAGTATAGCAAGACAGGGTGGGTGTCTGTTTTCTCAGAGTTAACTTTTGTTTTTTTCCCATCCACTACCCAGGGAGATAAAAAAGTTTGCTGTTTCTCTAGGGCAGAATTTTTCTTATCCCCACTTTATGGACAGAACTGTCCTTCAGCGTTCTCACTTCCTCTCACTGTGTCTGTAGGAACCAGGTCTCCTGTTCCTCCTCGGGCTATACCAGCAGCATTGTCCATTTAGTGCCCAGATTTGAATTCCTTTTTATTTTACGACACCAGGAGACTTATTTTACTTACAAGTTTAATTGGTTGTGTATGCTTTTTTTTTAATTCACCATTTCTTCTGTGTTTTATACAGGTAATGGGCCTATTCACTGCAGCTCCATCTGTTGTGTTTTCTGAAGTTGATAATAAATTTAGTAGTAGATAATAAATTTTCTTACTATGAGACAGTTTAAACTTAATACTGTATTAAATTATTTTATTATGCAGTAAGAAAGTTACCAGAATAATGTCTTTTCCATGTGATTTTTTTCCCATTATCATTATTTTCTTTTTATTGTAATACATGTTCTCTGGATTAATGCACTTCCTGACTTATATGAATAAAGAAGATCAGAGGGACAAAGAAGAGATTTCAGTAACAGAAACTTACCCTCGCCAGAAGACCTGTGTGCTTCCTTCGGCTCACTCAGCCGTCAGCCTTCCCAGTGACCAGAATGTGACTTCTCTTGGTATTGCTCTTAACTTTTTTCCTTTACTCTTATTTTCCAAGATACTGTTACTGAAGAGTACTTACTTTACTGGGAATATAGTTGTGAAGGATTTGTGAAGCCATTGCAATATTCGTAAGTTTCAGGGAAAAGAAAGTTAAAAATTGTGCCATGTACATGTAGTACTACATTATCGTGTCACTTTCATAAGATACTCTACAAGATGTGTCATGCTGCCGCTACTGCTAAGTCGCTTCAGTCGTGTCTGACTCTGTGCGACCCCATAGACGGCAGCCCACCAGGCTCCCCCGTCCCTAGGATTCTCCAGGCAAGAACACTGGAGTGGGTTGCCATTTCCTTCTCCAGTGCATGAAAGTGAAAGTCAAAGTGAATCACTCAGTCGTGTCCGACTCTTACTGACCTCATGGACTGCAGCCCACCAGGCTCCTCCGTCCATGGATTTTCCAGGCAAGAGTACTGGAGTGGGGTGCCATTGCCTTCTCCACAAGATGTGTCATATCTCTGTGTAATTCAGGCTCCTCTGTCCATGGGATTCTCCAGGCAAGCATACTAGAGTAGTTGCCATGCCCTCCTCCAGGGGATCTTCCCGACCCAGGGCTCAAACCCAAGTTGGGTTCTTTACCACGAGCGCCACCTGGAAAGCCCCGTTAAATACATAGCAACTGAAACATTACAGTATTACACTGGTATATTATACTATACTACTATACTGTTTGATTTGTATAAAAATTGAGGAATTAAAACTCTGTCAATTTTAAGAGTTTTGATTTGGAAACAAAATAATGACTGTGATTTTGTGGGCCTCTTCCACATGCCAGACATCACTGTTTTATGTGTGTTGACTCTGGTGTAAGCCTGACCTGTGATCTAGCTACCATTCTCCCATTTTACAGTTGAGAATATTGAGGCTTAGAGAAATTCAGGGCCATTGTTCATTCTTTTCTTTTAGAGCTGACAGTTCAAAATGCTATTCCTTAGTCCTAAGTGATATTTTGTGTCATAGTAATAGCAGGGCATACTGCGTATCACAGTTGGAACTCTAATGGTGGCCTTGAAATACCTTTTTTGCCCTCAGATACTTATGGTCAATAAGGGTGATTTTATTGAAT
Source organism: Bos indicus x Bos taurus (assembly GCF_003369695.1). Lineage (NCBI taxonomy): Eukaryota > Metazoa > Chordata > Mammalia > Artiodactyla > Bovidae > Bos > Bos indicus x Bos taurus. The sequence continues at coordinate 36,916,715 of NC_040095.1, forward strand.
GCTTGCAATATGTTTTATTACCATTATTAAAGTTATATAAGCAGTTAGAAATGCTATTTTTAAATGGCATTGCTGTTGTTTAAATAAAAACTATTAAGCTGTTTTTAAGCTTTGTATTTTTTCTCTAAACTCTTTCTAGATTCTGTTCATATTTCAGTCATCATCATATGGAGATAATCATTTTTATTCACTGAGTTGTTGCGAAGATTAATTACTGTATATAAAGCATTTAGCTGAGAATCTGTTTGATTCCTATAGGTTCTTGCTCACCAGTATCTTTCCTCTTTCCTCTTATGGAAGGGAGAATTGAGAAATGTAGTTAAAGAGGCCTTAGTGGATTCTGATTGTATCTGAGAAGTTTAAACTACATTTGGTACTTGGGAATCACTGACAAATTTTGAGCAGGAGAGGTTTGGAAGAACACTAGGATGGAGGTCTAGGTCAGTTAGTGAACTTTTAAATTAATGTGACCTGGGCAGTGATGAGGGTCTGGGCAGTGTTGTGGGAAAGGAGAAGAAATGAGACATTCTGAACAGGCAGCTGATGGCTTAAAGCTCAACATTCAGAAAACTAAGATCATGGCATCCGGTCCCATCACTTCATGGCGAATAGATGGGGAAACAGTGGAAACAGTGGCAGACTTTATTTTCTCCAAAATCACTGGAGATGGTGATTGTAGTCATGAGATTAAAAGACCCTTACTGCTTGGAAGGAAAGTTATGACCAACCTAGACAGCATATTAGAAAGCAGAGACATTACTTTGCCAACAAAGGTCCATCTAGTCAAGGTTATGGTTTTTCCAGTGGTCATGTATGGATGTGAGCATTGGACTATAAAGAAAGCTGAGCACTGAAGAATTGATGCTTTTGAACTGTGGTGTTGGAGAAGACTCTTGAGAGTCCCTTGGACTGCAAGGAAATCCAATCAGTCCATCCTAAAGGAGATCAGTCCTGGGTGTTCATTGGAAGGACTGATGTTGAAGTTGAAACTCCAATACTTTGTCCACCTGATGTGAAGAGCTGACTCATTGGAAAAGACCCTGATGCTGGGAAAGATTGAGGGCAGGAGGAGAAGGGGACAACAGAGGATGAGATGGCTGGATGGCATCACTGACTCTATGGACATGAGTTTGGGTAAAGTCTGGGAGTTGGTGATGGACTAGGAGCCTGGCATGCTGCGGTTCACGGCGTCGCAAGAGTCGGAAATGACTGAGCGACTGAACTGAACTGATACTCACTGACTAAGTGGATGGCATGGGTGGAGAAGGAGAACGCAAATGGCTGGTTAGCATTGTCAGACTAAGAGCAAGGATATCACCAGGTCTTAATGTCAAACTCTTAGAGCACCTTCAACCAGATGTAGCATTTCAGGCAATATTCATATCATATTTAGGACCTAGCTTTTGATAAGCAATTAGAGCTTGCTGAGAGGTTTAGGCTAAAAAACAGAAGAGCCTTTTCCCTAATTATATAGTTAATATTGATGGAAAATGGGGAAATGCTTAGGACCAGCCTGAGAAATGTCATCCATCAGAGAGCAGGAGGAGCCCACCCCACCCAGTGAGGGAAGCGGATGAGCAGCCTCTGGTGAAGGGACTTTCAAGAAACAGTGAATCCCTGACAGTTTCACAGGCCACCAGAAAGTTAAGAAAGAAGACTGAGTTTTTTTGAGCACTTTAAGACCTATCGGTATTCCTAATAAGTGAAGTCGATGATCAGGCTGAGTGCACTGTTTGGCATTTTTTCAAAAAGGAACTGTGACCATCAAGGAATGAAGCTCATCTGTTGCGTGTGTTAGTAAATTATAAAGGCCATCCCATAGAAGAAATCCAAAGGTGGTTTGAAAATGAAGGATAGAATCTTCCTGCGTAACTACTTTTAAAAGTTATTTGACTATAACACTTTTCTGCCTTTTGATAAAAAGAATCATTTTATCAAAATCGTTCATTTCTTAGATCTTTTATATCTGATTAGTCTACACTTAGGGCTTCCCTGGTGTCGCGGGCTAGAGAGTCGGCCTGCCGCTACAGTAGATGCAGGCTCGATCCCTGGTCAGGAAGAGTCCCAGGAGAAGGAAATGGCACCCACTCCAGTATTCTTGCCTGGGAAATCCCATGGACAGAGGAGCCTGGGAGGGGGGTTACAGTTCTTGGGGTCAGACATGACTTAGCAACTATATAAACAAGTCTGTACTTACACCATTATTGAAGAACTCACAAATGACCAGACTCAGAGACCAAAGATAATGTGAAATTCTTGATGTGAGGATTAAAAAACAAAAACTGTGCTTAAGAAAGCAAAATTATTTGATATTAAAAACATGGGGATGTCTCAGTCATAGAGGCAAGGTGGGTTTATCTTAGTATCAGAAAATCTTAAGGAAATGTTTTTGAGAAGAGATGTCAGGACACTTTTCTCTCTGTTAACTCAGTTCTCTTTGAGGGTTAAACACAGAAAGCTGAAAAGGCTATGTTTTGCTCTAAAGACATGTTATTAATACTGGACAAGGTTTAAAAATCATCCTTTGAGTCATGTTCTTCCATGTAAAGGCTTTTGGGATTAAATTAGATGTTTTCTACACAGTATTCACTTCAGATCATCAAAAGTTTTTTTGTTTTCTTTTCTTTTTAAAAAGTAAATCACACTCCAGTATTCTAAACCGTGTATGAAGCAAAGTAGATTATACCTCCTAACATGTATTGTTCAGAGTGCTCTGGATAGACAAGTAATCTTAAAATGTGGACACTATTCACCACCAAATGGAGGTTTAAAAATATTTCAGTTTGTGGACATATAATTTCTAGATCAGGCTAATAATTTAAAACAGAAAAAAATAACTGACCTGAAATTTTAATTCATAGTAATGTTTCTTTTTTTTTAAGGTGTGAACAACAGTGATGAATTATTTGAAAGGTAACTATCTTAATTCATAGTTTTACTTGCAGTTAGGTACAAATCATATGTTCTGGAAATTTTGTTGTTCATATGTATGTAAACTTTACACTAAATATTTTTTGTGGATTAAAGGAATGTAATTCCCATTGGGAATGGGATCTTTTAAGAAACTGATGATTGTTATGTTGTATCTCACTGTTTTAGAGTAGGTAGGTAGAGTATCTGCTGCATTTTCTTCTACTGCATATGTATTAAATTGCAATAGGCAGGACAGATTAGAAGCTGTCTTCTAGGCCTTACGTTTGCTCCTTTGAGAGTACATATGAAGTTGTCAATTACTGATGATTATGCTTTTCCACTGAGGATTAATGAGATTAAAGCAATAGAATGAAATTAGTTATATGCTTATCATTTTTTGTGTTCATTTATGCTCTTGGAGAGCGTAGTTTTAAATGCTTATTTTTGCTTAATATAAGTAAGTTGTGGGTACTGATTTGTATTTCTCATATTGCATTTGGGAATGAAGTGCTTCGGTAGATCCACTCAAGATGAGTGAACTGACTGATATTGCAGACGTTATCAATGACCTTATAACAAAAGATGGAGTTTCCAGTGAAGAGCTCGGCCTAACAGAGCAACAGGCTAGGAGCATCTCCAGGTAATCATTGAATAATTCATTTTTAACCTGTTTTAAATGATTATGGTTTAAGAGTATTAAAAAAAAAATGACCATTTTTGGTGATTTTTTAGAAAACAGATTCAAAGCTTACATAGATTTTTTTTCTCTGTGAATAGATTTTGTGATGTTTATATGTCATTCCTCCCCTTCCTCCAACAATCATAGACTGGCTTCTGTAACTAATACAGCACGTCTGTATCCTGAGTTTTCTGAAGGTCTCATCGCTCTGAGTACAACATAAATATAATCCTGTTTCTTCTTAAAGTAATTAATAATTTAGTTCATAGTACTTTACCCTAGACATGAACATTTAGAATACATTTTAAATAGCTTTTCTTGGAACATTATGTTAAAATGTTTTTCCTTGTTGCCTTTCCTGGGCCATGAACTGGTTTTTGATAGAATAAAGGCTGCCTCTTCTATTGATGCTTCCTTGGGATACATACACCTTTTGGCTCATTGATTCATTGGGGGTTGGTTGGATAGGGTACTCTCTGCCTGGAGCATCCCAAGAGTCCAGACTCCCAGAAGAAAAGCAGGTGTCTAGTGTGAAACCACACTGTCTCTGTCCATAACCCGTCTTCACGTTAGGATGGTGTCTTCTTCCCACGCTGTGTGTTTGAGTCGGCCCTGAACCGCTGTCTCACACCACCTTGTTTCTTGGGCCACTGTTAGTGCTGTTTGTGTAGAAGCCAGGATGGGATTAGATGTACAAAAGCTGTATCGAGAAAACTCCTGAGAGGAAGAAGATCAGAAGTGAGGCATCAGACCACAGTGCAAGTCTGGCCCCTCCCTGTGGAGGAGAGAAGGCTGAGTCAGTTAAGTCCAGAGTACAGTGTGGTTCTAGGAAAGCTTCAGCTGGGTCAGTGGTGAGACATCAAGCCAGAGTCAACTTCAGAGGAGTCCTGTCTCTTATAGGTCAGGGCCAGCCACAGCATCCCTGCCATGCTCCTCATTAGCTCAGGTTGGACCCTGGGAAGTACAGCCTGAGCAGGAACCTGAGGCCAGATCCGGGTCCAGGAGGGCTGCAGTTTAGAGGTCATCTCTGTGTAGTAAGTTTTGGGAGTGATTGAGATGGTCCAGGAATAGATCGATGAAGAAGTCCAGAACCTTTAGAAACATTCATATTGGTGGTGAGCAGAGAAGGATGCCCAGTATAAGAGGCTGTGTTGTGTTTTGAGAGTGAGAAAAAGACCCAGGTAAGAGAGAGTTTAAAGCAGAAAGGAGAAGCCAGTTGTACCAGATACTATAGAGAAGTCCAGTAGGAGGAAGACTGAAGAGGCTCTTGGTGACCTGAGATTTTTGTCAGTGGATTTCAGGAGACAGGTTGGAGCAAATTGACTAGACATCAAAGCATATGACTGGAGTGGGTAGCCATTCCCTTCTCCAGGGGATCTTCCCAATCCAGAGATCCAACCCAGGTCTCCCACATTGCAGGTGGATTCTTTACCATCTGAGCCACCAGGAAAACCCAAAAGAATACTGGAGTGGGATGTCATGCCCTCCTCCAGGGGATCTTCCCAACCCAAGGACTGAACCCAGGTTTCCTGCATTGCAGACAGATTCTTTACTGTCTGAGCCACCAGGGAAGCCCATATGTATGCATGTATTCCCTCTCTCTGGAGCCTCTCTCCCACCCCTGCCCCCCCACCAACCCCGATTCCACCCCTCTGGGTCATCCCAGGGCACTGAGCTGAGCTCCCTGTGCTGTACAGCAGTCTCCCACCAGCTGTCCGACATACTCATGGTGGTGTGTATCCATCAGTGCTGCTTTCGCAATTCATCTTAATCTCTCCTTCCCCAGCTGTGTCCACAGGTCCATTCCCCACATTGGTACCTCTGTTCCTGACCTGCAAATATGTTCATCAGCACCATTTTTCTAGACTTCACATATATTCATTAATATACAATATTTGTTTCTCACTTTCTGACTTACTCTGTATGACAAGGCTCTGGATCCATTCACATCACTACAACTGACTCAATTCCTTTATATCTGACTGAGTAATATCCCATGGTGGAGAAGGCAATGGCACCCCACTCCAGTACTCTTGCCTGAAAAATCCCATGGATGGAGGAGCCTAGTAGGCTGCAGTCTATGGGGTCGCTAAGAGTCGGACACAACTGAGCGACTTCACTTTCACTTTTCACTTTCATGCATTGGAGAAGGAAATGGCAACCCACTCCAGTGTTCTTGCCTGGAGAATCCCAGGGACGGGGGAGCCTGGTGGGCTGCCCTCTAAGGGTCGCACAGTCGGACACGACTGAAGCGACTTAGCAGCAGTAGCAGCAGCAGCAATATCCCATTGTATGTATGTACCACATCTTCTTTATCCATTCATCTATCAGTGGACATTCAAGTTGCTTCCATGTCCTGGCAGTTGTAAATAGTGCTGCAGTGAACACTGGGGTACGTGTACTATCTCCATAACAAATTTAAAATCAAGTGATGCACTGCTGGTTAAATTTCTCAGGATGCAGCATCCCTCTGGTAGACGTCCACAAAGAACTGAGAAGGAGAGAAGAGAGATTCAAGTCTGGATGAAAAGAAAACGAAAAGAAAGAATGGCAGAGTACTTAAATCAGCTGGCAGAGAAGAGAGGGCAAGAACACGATCCTTTCTGCCCCAGGAATAACCCAGTAAGTCTGCAGTATCAAGGGTAATGGAATTATCACAGAATATGCATAACTTTTTCCTGGCAGGTATTCAAGAGAAGGATGAACATAATTCAGAATCATTTATTATTTGATAGAAAAGTCAGCATTTTACTTAAGTCAGGGAAAATTAAGAAATTACCTTAACAAAATGTAGCAAGGGACTATAAACCATGTTTGATTAAACTGTCTTAAATATTTTTTCTCCATGAGGCTAATCATGGCTCTAACATTTTAACCATTGAATGAAGAGATCAAGGGATTGGGCGACCAACTGAAGTCACTCCCTTAATTTTCAATGAAAGTCAGTTGCAGTCGAACAACTTGATTATGTATGTAGTAAAGGCGTTTTAAAAATCAGTTTTCTCTCTGTAAGTTGTCTACAAGAAAACCTTTTTAAAGTATGGTCCAGTCGTGTGCCAACAGAGCAGTGGCACTTCTGTGTGTGTAAAGCTTTCCTTTAAACTGTCAGCTTTTGTTTACCGAGTCCTGACTATGGATATCACCATGGCTAGGTCAGAAGTGTTCTGCTTCAGAAGATGAAATAAGGCAGTATTACTTGGATGATTATATAACTATGAAAGTCACATTTACATTACATTTGGATTATAGTGTATCTTTTACTTTGTAATCTGAAATAAATATGATACTTTATTTTTTTCACCATCATTAGGGAAACACATTTTATAAAATAAGTGAATCTTCCAAGAAAGATTATCACATTTAAGCACCAAATGTGCAAAAGTAGGTGAACTATTACTTAATGTCATTTATTTACCTGTGTCTGGAGAAGGCATGCTAACACTAGACAACATTTTGTTGATAGCTCTGGAGACATGATAATGACCTTCAGAGCTTGAAGACCAGAATCTTACAGTGCGTGTGTATATGTGTATTCTTCCACCCCATGGAGGGTGAGTTCCCATATCACCCTCCCATCAGCCAAACAGATACCCCAGATGGTTAGAATTATATCCAAATTTAGAATAAATTAACTCTGAGGGTGTTGGGACTGTTTTGTTCTTAGACTTTGTGACATCTCCTTCAGTATTGCAGGTAAATTTTTAGTTTCTATTTGGGTAAAGATATGGAACTAGTGAGGGATTAATGTAATTTAAAATTTACATTTTTATTAGAAATCAATATAACATTGCGTTTATTATTGACTACTATGTAGGACCTTGAGAAAGTGAATTCACTTCTCTGTGTATGTTTTTATATACAGTCATCCCTGTGAAAGGACTTACCCTCATTAGTAATTCAACAGTAACTCAGTATTTCGGAATAAGACATATTTATAGCTGATGTTGGCCAGTTTATCTTGTGTCGCGTGCATTTTGAAGACTTTACAAGTCACAATAAACCTACTGTAGTAGGTTTCTGGCAAACATTTTAAAACATTAAAATGATGGTTTTGAATGCCTCACTCATTTCTGCTTTTATCAACCAAGCTCTTGGTGAGATTAATCACAAGACAGAGTACCAAGTATAGGTGTCTCCATCCTGAAATGTGCCTGTTCTCCATTTTAAGTTGCAGCTGATAAGGATCTCTCCTTTTGAGAAAATATATGAATTTAGCTGCTAAAATAGACTTTGTACTCTATTTATTAAATTGGATTTTATTTTAATTACATGATGCTTTAACATTTTCATGTTTTGGGCTGGAGTAGGCAAGATTCATCAAATATGACAATGTTTTATACTGTTCCTAAATAGCAAAATTATATTTTAGCTTCCTATTAAAATTTATTAGTAGAATTTTCATGTTTTCCGTGGATTGTAATGGTTTAATTATTTGAACTGAATGGTAATGAACTAACTGGTTATTTCTTGTGCAGTTTTACATGACTTCAAGGGAAATCAGGCTGAGACAAAAGATGAAGCATGAAAAAGACAGGTGAGTTTGGTAGTTACACCCTGATCATTCTCCCTCACTCACTCGAGACCATAGGTAATGCCTTAGGCACTCTAGTTTTCACAGTAGTCCCTTTTTGTTGATAAATAGAAAAGTATGGGAGATAACTGCAGGGAAAATAATTAGATTCCACTATCCTTTTTAGGAATTTGCTTTCAAATGTTGTTTATTCCATTCAATTTTTATAACTTATTTCTGAAATCCCTCTCCCTCTCCCAATCCAAATACGTGTGTGTGTTTTTTAAGCACCCCACTGCTGCCTCTGCTAAGTCGCTTCAGTCGTGTCCAACTCTGTGCGACCCCATAGACGGCATCCCCCCAGAATCTCCCCCGTCCCTGGGATTCTCCAGGCAAGAACACCGGAGTGGGTTGCCATATCCTTCTCCAATGCATGAAAGTGAAAGGTGAAAGTGAAGTCGCTCAGTCGTGTCTGACTCTTAGCGACCCCAAGGATTGCAGCCTACAGGTGCCTTTAATAATACCTCCTAATTTTCAGAAATCTGACATTTGAATTTGCATTGAACTGCATTGAAGAAAATCAGTACTAGGTGGTCTTCAAACACCGTGTTCCCTCTAGAAATATGAAGTGAAAGGGACTCTCTTACTAAATGTTATTTAATTTTTTATTTTAAAGATTGCTACTCTCAGACCATTATAGTCGTCGAATCTCACAAGCATACACTCTGATGAATGAACTGTTATCTGAATCAGTACAACTTCCAGCAGCTGCTCAGAAACCATTGCCTAACAGAAAAGCCCACATTCCCAGAAGGCAACTCTCTCCTTCTCCAAGAGGGTAAGACGAGGTCTGGCGTGTCACTTGGCAAGATAACGCCAGGCGTGATAGTGTGGAGCGCCGATGTGACTCGGGTTCCATGTGTTCGCTCTGAAATGTGGTGATAAAGTGAAGGGGAACAGTGCCATCGTTAGTTTTCATCAGTTTATAGAATCACCAAGGAAAAGGACGAAAATGGCATTAAATATCTAATTAAGACATAGCAAAGCACTTCTGAGTGCCTAATACAGTCTTTATATCCATTCAATCCTGTTTTCTTCCTTTCTGTAGTTTTTGTGACATTCCTTCTGTAATTTGCCTCCTAGCTGCTCTCCCTGTTTCTCCAGTTGGTTCCACTCTTGTAGGAAAACGATGGTCCTCATCAGCTTACTGCTTCTTCTGCTGTCCCCTCCGAGTTATTGCCGATTCAGTTGTAGATACTGTCATGTTTCTTAAATTAATGACCTGCACTCAGTTTGGATATGAGTTCAGTAGGCAAGGATTAATTAAACATGGATGCTAAAGAAAAGCACCCAAGAGTAAAGTTTCTCATATGGCACACAAACACAAAATTTGTTAGTGACACATAAGGAGGAAATGAATTAGCAGTTTAATGTTGTTAAAAATTACCACCTTTGACAAAATAACTGATTAGGTTTGTAAACATGATCTCGTAACTTAAGAACCTAGAGGAAATGCTACCCAACGCAAACCTAGATGTAATCATATTACTTGTGTGTAATTTGAGGTGTAATCAAAATAGCAGAGATTCTCTTTGAATATTTCTTAGAATAATGCACACTATTTAATACATAAATAACTGGCAAATGTATACAGCTTTTGAAATGATTAGAGAGATAATAAAAACCAATTTCTTTGGGAAAAAAATGAGTAAACTTTGAGGTATAAGTTACTATACACTAAATGACCACTGAGGTGCAGAATAAGCCAAGTCAAATGAATGTATTAATCTGAGCTGAAATTTGGATTTTTGAAATATATCACTGATAGAAGAGTCTAGAATATAATTATGTGATTTCTACTTCAGAGAGAATCGACATGGTCACAATTTTCCAATATACAGACCTGGAAAAGTCAGACATACATCCACCAAACCAAGTTATACCCAAAAGGGGAGACCTTTTGGGCAATCTCAAGGCTCACCTTGGCCACGTGGTAAGATTGAGAGCTTTCTTTTATCTTGTGTAATTTGGACCTATTCTTTCTTGGTTCCAGAGTTGTGTTTTCATTAGTGAAAAGTTTTAAATCTCAGTTAAAAGCAGTTCCCATTTCAACAGAATGCAAGAGACTGATGAAGATTTAGCTGTACTGGAATTTTGTTCTATTACTTTGAAATGAGAAGACCCTAGGAATCTACATAAACTAATGGCCTTTAATTCTGTGTGATATGACTTATTTGGGAATCAGTTTCTTTGATGTGTCTGGTTAAAGATGTAGGCATTTTTACAATAAACTTCTAATAGATTACAGGATGGATATATCAAAGAGGAGGAATAGAAGAGGCTCAGATGGAAATAATGTTTTTACCATTTTTGAATATTCTTTTCCATATTTAAACATATAACATCTGTTATTTACTTATTGGTGGGCTTCCCTGGTAGCTCAGCTGGTAAAGAATCTGCCTGCAATGCAGGAGACCTGGGTTCGATCCCTGGGTTGGTAAGATCCCCTGGAGAAGGGAAAGAGTACCCACTCCAGTGTCCTGGCCTGGACTAGCCATCCTTTAATTAATTTTGCCATATTTGGGTTTTTGTTACTAAAGTAAAACATATTTATTTGTTTAAAAATGTATAATCATAGCTAACATGTAGTATAAATATGTACAGCTAAGACTGTATAATAATAACTAGTGAGCCAGGTTCTATTTAATTATTAGAATTACAACTCTGTTATACTTTAATAAAACTTTTTTTTTTTTTTTGGTAATTTTTTGAAAATCCATCCTGAACCCTCCTCCCTCCTCCCTCCCCATACCATCCCTCTGGGTCGTCCCAGTGCACCAGTCCCAAGCATCCAGCATCGTGCATTGAACCTGGACTGGCATCTCGTTTCATACATGACATTTCACATGTTTCAATGCCATTCTCCCAAATCTTGCCACCCTCTCCCTCTCCCACAGAGTCCATAAGCCTGTTCTATACATCAGTGTCTCTTTTGCTGTCTCGTATACAGGGTTATCGTTACCATCTTTCTAAATTCCATATATATGCGTTAGTATACTGTATTGGTGTTTTTCCTTCTGGCTTACTTCACTCTGTATAATAGGCTCCAGTTTCATCCACCTCATTAGAACTGATTCAAATGTATTCTTTTTAATGGCTGAGTAATACTCCATTGTGTATATGTACCACAGCTTTCTTATCCATTCATCTGCTGATGGGCATCTAGGTTGCTTCCATGTCCTGGCTATTATAAACAGTACTGCGATGAACATTGGGGTACACGTGTCTCTTTCCCTTCTGGTTTCCTCAGTGTGTATGCCCAGCAGTGGGATTGCTGGATCATAAGGCAGTTCTATTTCCAGTTTTTTAAGGAATCTCCACACTGTTCTCCATAGTGGCTGTACTAGTTTGCATTCCCACCAACAGTGTAAGAGGGTTCCCTTTTCTCCACACCCTCTCCAGCATTTATTATTTGTAGACTTTTGGATCGCAGCCATTCTGACTGGTGTGAAATGGTATCTCATAGTGGTTTTGATTTGCATTTCTCTGATAATGAGTGATGTTGAGCATCTTTTCATGTGTTTGTTAGCCATCTGTATGTCTTCTTTGGAGAAATGTCTATTTAGATCTTTGGCCCATTTTTTGATTGGGTCATTTATTTTTCTGGAGTTGAGCTGGAGGAGTTGCTTGTATATTTTTGAGATTAGTTGTTTGTCAGTTGCTTCATTTGCTATTATTTTCTCCCATTTATTTTTATTTCTCTACAACTCTGTTAGAAAGGTAGTACTGTGTTCCCATTTTAAGCATCAGAAAGCTAAGGCAGAGAAAGTTGAAATAACTCCCCAAGATCAGATATCTAGGAAGTGGTAGAGTCTGTATTCAAACCCAGTCAGGGCCACATCTAAAACGTGACCTTTAGTATGCTGCCTCAGTTGAGAAAATTGGAGTTTCCATAAATCACAATCCTTTAGATAAAATTTTATAATTTTGTTAACTCTTGATTTTGGTTGACAGATTACAATAAGAAAACTGTTCTTTTTAAAACTAGAATTTCAAAATAGTAACCTTTAAAAACTTTTTAAAAAAATTTTATACCTTATAAATTTACAAAAATTAAATATCCAAAATTGGAGAGGATTTTAAACTTGAATCATGGTTTCTTAACGTCATATGGAAAAGTCTTGGATTATGTGGAAATACGTCTTTTTTCTTGGACCTGTCCAGTGTTAGGCTTGTATTGTTACGTTGCACTTGACTGGGCTGAGACCTCGGCCCCCTTTGGACCCATTACGTGCTCCCTCTTGCTGAGCTATGCTTGAGGAGGTGTTCCTGCTGCTGAGGCGCACAGAAGTCCTCAGTAACCCCCAGCCTGTGCAGATAAGTCCAGACCCTCTCCCTAGCCTGCAAGGTGTCTTCCCCATCGGTTTCCTTAGCCTCCTTCCTCCATAACATCCAGATAACCCACGACACTTGCAGGCTTGTTTTCCAAACACATGCTGTGTGCTCCCATTCCAGCACTCAAATTTCCCCTTATTACCGTAATGATACCCTTCCAGTGTCTTGGAAGACATCCCTAATTTCAGTTATTTAGCTGTTCTAACCTGATGTAATGATTTTAACATCTATTTTCATTTTTAAATTGGCTAATACTTAACTTGCACAGTGGTGTGAACAGTAGAGACAAATAGTAGTAGCATTGGGGGGGACCTCCCAAAGGTGGCTCCGTGGGAAAGAACCTGCCTGCCAGTGCAGGAGGTGTGGGTTTGATCCCTGGATCGGGAAGATCCCCTGAAGGAGGAAATGGCAACCCACTCCAGTATTCTTGCTGGGATGATCCCATGGACAGAGGAGCCTGGTGGGCTGTAGTCTCTGTGGTCACAAAGAATTGGATATGACTGAGCAACTGAGCTCAGTAGCACAGTAGCACTGGTAACAAATCAGGTTTTTTTATTTGTTCTCTGAATCCTCAATCCAGTATTTCTGCCCCTTCTGAGGCACTACTGCAACGGGCCTTATGTCGTAGTCATGTATAAAGTTGGTTTTGTCCCATTATAGACTAAATGTTTTGAGGGTAGCAAGACTCTCTTCATCTTGTGGTGGTGGTGGTATTCAGTAGCTAAGTCATGTCCTACTCTTTGCAAACCCATGGACTGCTACACGCCAGGCTTCCCTGTCCTTCACTATCTCCTGGAGTTTGCTCAAACTCATGTCCATTTTGTCGATGATACCATCTCACCATCTCATCCTCAGGCACCCCCTTCTCCTCCTGCCCTCGGTCTTTCCCAGCATCAGGGTGTTTTCCAGTGAGTCATCTCTTCAAATAAGGTAGCTACCTTATTGGAGCTTTAGCATCAGTCTTTCCAATGAATATTCAAGGTTGATTTTCTTTAGGATTGACGGGTTTGATCTCCTTGGTGTCCAAGGGACTCTCAAGAGTCTTCTCCAGCACCACAGTTCAAAAGCATCAATTCTTTGGTGCTCAGTCTTCTTTATGATCTCTTACATCCATACATGATTACTGGAAAAACCATAGCTTTGACTCTATGGACCTTTATCAGCAAAGTGATGTCTTTGCTTTTTAATATGCTGTCTAGGTTTGTCATAGTTTTCCTTACAAGGAGCAAGCATCCTTTATTTTCACGACTGCAGTCACCGTCTGCAGTGATTTGGGAACCCAAGAAAATAAAATCTGTCACCGTTTCCACTTTTTATCCATCTATCCGCAATGAAGTGATGGGACTGGATGCCATGATCTTCATTTTTTGGATATTGAGTTTAAGCCAACTTTTTCCCTCTGCTCTTTTACCCTCATCAAGAGACTCTCTAGTTTCTTTCCCTTTCTGCCACTGGTATTGTATCATCTGCATATCTGAGGTTACAGATACTTCGGGAAATCTCGATTCCAGCTTCTGCTTCATCCACCCCAGCATTTTGCATGATGTACTCTTCATAGAAGTTAAATAAGCAGGGTGACAATATACAGCCTTGATGTATTCCTTTCCCAATTTGGAACCAGTCCATTGTTCCATGTCCAGTTCTAACTGTTGCTTCTTGACCTGCATGCAGGTTTCTCAGGATGCAGGTAAGGTGGTCTGGTATTCCCATCTCTTGAAGAATTTTCCACAGTTTGATCCATACAGTCAAAAGCTTTAGCATAATTGAATAATTAGATAAATGGGGGAAAAAACTATCTAGTTTTTTGCCTAAAAATAGCTATTTATAAACTAATTATTGTTCAAGTATATTAATGGGTAGATATTATAGTACTTACACAGTAATCATAGAACAGTATATGACTAGCTGTTATCCGAGGGCCTGTCACTTAGCTTCCCTAGATCTCTAAAGGTAAGGTCGTAGAGGCAGCTTGAGGGACTGTGAACACAATGACCTTCCTGACTGCCTCTGCCACACCCAGAACCAGCCGTTCCCCTGGCAGCATTCAGAGGCAATGGAGAAACCCAGTCAGTGTAACAGTCAACTTGACCCCACTGAGGCAAGTTTAGTCATTGTACAGATGAGAAGTTTGGATCCATCAAGATTTAACGATTCCCTGAAGTTCTTCTGTAAAAGAAATTTTCCTAAAAATACTTGTGGGTTTGACTATATATGTTGCTATCTGTCTTTTATAAAGCAGTATACAGTGGTTTTTTTGGCTATTTTATTCAGCCCTGTGTACAAACTGTTAAAGGTAAGCGTCTTTTCTTCCCCTTGTTTTATGGTTAATTCTATCAAAAATAATATATAGAGACTATATAAGTATCTGAGAGGCATTATAGGCATAAATAATAGGGTCTAGCCTTTGAAATTATCCAGGTTCATAGCCCAGCTCCCTTGCTTACTTTGTGTCATCAGATATGTTTTTAAAAATCTACCTCATAGAGTTGTTGAGGATTACAAGTAAAGTATTTTCAATAACATATACAGTAAATGGATGCTACCAATCCTGGAATTTAAGAACCCTTAATTGATCCTTCTCTTCGCATTTTGCCTAGGTATTCCACTGGGAATAGGCTTATATGCCTGGATTTTCCAGTTGCCAGAGATGTTGTTGAGGCACATGTGCCAGATGAGAAAGGGCTATGGTTGTCCTATAGAGATACCAAGCCTCAAAGTAGACTTTCCCTTCCTTCAGCTACACTCTTGTTTTGCTTTCTTGGTTCAAATCAGCCATCTTTTACTGTGCTCAGTTGCTTAAGTCATGTCCACCTCTTTTCAACCCCATGAGCTGTAGCCTACCAGGCTCCTCTATCCATGAGATTCATGAGATTTTTCAGGCAAGAATACTGGAGTGGATTGCCATGCCCTCCTTCAGAGCATCTTCCCTATCTAGGGGTTGAACCCATGTCTTCTGCATTGCAGGTGGACTTTTTACTGCTGAGCCATTGGGCCTCTACTAATCATATTTCTGTCCTCAGTGAATTTACAACTTGAAAGATGAAAAATTACACATACATACGGAAAGTTGAAGGAGTTTTCCTGTCTTTGTAGAAACTGCTACTTTTACCACACAGAGAAAAGCTGGTGCAGCCAAAATGGTGGTTAGAAAGGTTGTACAATCTCCAGTTATCATCCGAAAAGGTATGGGATAAAGGATAGAAAGTTCTGAGGCTTAATACTAAAAATTTTTAAATCATAAATCACTCTTAGAAATGTCAAATACAGATTTTAGTATGAAGAGTGTGGCTGGATGGTGGTAATGGGCTTAATAAGCGTACTGCTCAACATAAAAACAAGTAGTCAGGAAGGTGCTGTGCTCACATAGCCATAGAGCACATAGACCCATAAGTATGGCCAAATTAGCTCTCGTCTGATCAGCTAGAGAGAAGGAAATTATAACTCATTATCTCAATTCCTGACATCTCCTCCAGCCCATCCCTCAACTGCTGTTACTTTTCACAATTTAAAACACAGTTTCACATTCATCCTCCTTTTAACTCTCAGGTTGTTAATGCCAGGTTGGTAGGGCAACTCTTATCCCCATCTTAAGCTGAGCAAACTAATGCAGAGAAGTGGCCTCCTCACATACCCTTAGAACAGTAGAAAGAACAGCTACAGACTGAAAGTAAGGGGATGGAAAAAGATATTCCTTGTAAATGGAAATCAAAAGAAAGGTGGAGTAGAAATACTCATATCAGACAAAATAGAACCCTAACCCTAACATATCAGACAAACTTTAAAGAATATTACAAGAGAGAAGAACACTACATAATAATCCAAGATAAGATATAACAATTGCAAACATAGGAGCACCTCAATATATAAGGCAAATACTAGCAGCCATAACAGGAGAAATTGACAATAACACAATAATAGTAGGGGATTCTAACACCCCACTTTCATCAGTGGATAGATCATCCAGACAGAAAATCAATGAAGACTCACAGTTCTTAAATGACACATAGACCAGATGGACTTAACTAATATTTACAGAGCATCCCATCCAAAAGCAGCAGAATATACATTCTTCTCACGTGCACATGGAATATTCTCCAGGATTGATCACATGCTGGGCTACAAAGCAAGCCTTCGTAAATTTAAGAAAATTGAAATTATATCAAGCATCTTTTCTGACCACAACACTATGAGATTAGAAATCAACTACAAGGAAAAAAAAACTGGAAAAAACACCAATATGTGGAAGCTAAACAGTATGCTACTAAACAGCCAATGAGTCACTAAAGAAACCAAGGCATAGAGAAAAACGGCAGTGAAGGCACAGTGATCCAAACCCATGGGACACAGTTCTAAGAGGGAGGTTTCCAGCAATACAGTCCTACCTCAGGAAATAAGAAAAGTTTCAGATAACAATCGAACCTTACAACTAAAGCAACTACAGACAGAAGAACAAACAAAATCCAAAGTCAGTAGAATGAAAGAAATCATAAAGATCAGAGCAGAAATAAATGAAAGAGATGAAGCAAACAGTTGAAAAAGATCAATGAAACTAAAAGCTGGTTCTTTGAAAAGATAAACAAAAGTGATAAACCAGACTCAAGAAAAAAAGGGAGAGGGCTTAAATCAATAAAATTTGAAATGAAAAAGAAGTTACAGTGGACACTGCAGAAATACAGAGGATCATAAGAGATTACTACAAGCAACTATATGACAATAAAATGGACAACCTAGAAGAAATGGACACATTCTTAGAAAAGTACAATCTCTGAAGACTAAATCAGGAAATAGAAAATATGAACAAACCGATCACAAGTACTGAATTGAAACTGATTTTAAAACTTCCAACAAACTCAAGTCCAGGACCAGATGGCTTCACAGGTGAGTTGTATCAAACAATTGGAGAAGAGTTAACAAAACTGTCTTTCTGAAACTATTCCAAAAGAGTGCCATGGAAAGAATACTCCCAAACTCATTCTGTGAAGCCACCATCACCCTGATACCAAAACCAGACAAAGATGGCACACAAAAAAAGAAAATGACAGGACAATATCACCAATGAACATAGATGCAAAAATACTCAACAAAATACTAGCAATACCTTAAAAGGATCATACACCATGATCAAGTGGGATTTATCCCAGGGATGCAAGGGTTTTTCATGCCTAGAGAATTTCCCTTAGCATTTGTTGTAAAACTGGTTTAATGGTGCTGAATTCTCTTAACTTCTGCTTGTATGGAAAGCTTTTGATTTCTCCCATCAAATCTGATCGAGAATCTTGCTGAGTAGAGTGTTCTTGGTTAAAAGTTCTTCCCTTTCATCACTTGAAATATATCATGCCATTCCCTTCTAGCTTGTAGAGGTTCTGTTGAGAAATCAGCTGATTATCTTGTGGGATTTCCATTGTATGTTGTCTTTATTTCCCTTCTTGCTTTTACATTTTTATCTTTGTTTTTAATTTTTGTCAGTTTGATTACTACATGTCTCAGTGTATTCTTCCTTGAGTTTATCCTGCCTGGGACTTTGTGCCTCCTGTACTTGGTTGACTATTTCCTTTTAGAGATGTTTTCAGCTATTATCTCTTCAAATATTTTCTCAGGTCCTTTCTCTCTTCTCCTTCTGGGACCCATATAATGCAAATATTGGTGTGTTTAATGTTGTCCCAGAGGTCTCTTAGGCTGTCTTCATTTATTTTCATTCTTTTTTCTATATTCTGTTTCGCAGCAGTAATTTCCACCATTCTGTCTTTCATGTCACTTACCTGTTGTTCTGCCTCAGTTATTCTGCTATGGATTCCCTCTCGTCTACTGTTCATTTCTGTTCATTCTTCTACGTCTTTGGTAAACATTTCTTGCATCTTCTCCATTATTTTTCCAATATCCTAGATTATCTTCACTATCATTATTCTACATTCTTTTTATGGAAGGTTGCCTAGCTGCACTTAATTTATTTGTTTTTCTGGAGATTTACCTTGTTCCTTCATCTGGGACATAATCCTATTTCTTTTTATTTTGGTTAGCTTTCCGTGATTGTAGTTTTTGGTTTGGAGGCTATAGTTCTTGTTTCTTCTGTCTGCCCTCTGGTGAATGAGGATAAGAGGCCTATGCCAGCTTCTGGATGGGAAGGACTGGCTGCGGGGAAAATGGGGGTCTTGCTCTGGTGGGCAGGGCTGTGCTCAGTAAAATTTCAATCCAAGTGTCTGCTGATGGGTGGGGCTGTGCTTCCTCCCGGTTAGTTGTTTGGCCTAAGGCATCCCAATCCTGGAGTCTCCTGGCTTTCAGTTCAGTTCAGTCGCTCAGTCGTATCCGACTCTTTGCGACCCCATGAATCACAGCACGCCAGGTCTCCCTGTCCATCACCAACTCCCAGAGTTTACCCAGACTCATGTCCATTGAGTTGGTGATGCCATCCAGCCATCTCATCCTCTGCTGTCCCCTTCTCCTCCTGCCCCCAATCCCTCCCAGCATCAGGGTCTTTTCCAATGAGTCAACTCTTCGCATGAGGTGACCAAAGTATTGGAGTTTCAGCTTCAACATGAGTCCCTCCAATGAACACCCAGGACTGGTCTCCTTTAGGATGGACTGGTTAGATCTCCTTGCAGTCCAAGGGACTCAAGGGTCTTCTCCAGCACCACAGTTCAAAAGCATCAATTCTTTGGCGCTAAGCTTTCTTCACAGTCCAACTCTCACATACATATATGACCGCTGGAAAAACCATAGCCTTGACTAGATGGACCTTTGTTGGCAAAGTAGTCTCTGCTTTTCAATATGCTATCTAGGTTGGTCATAACTTTCCTTCCAAGGAGTAAGCGTCTTTTAATTTCATGGCTGCAGTCACCATCTGCAGTGATTTTGGAGCCCCCCAAAATAAAATCTGACACTGTTTGCATTGTTTCCCCATCTATTTCCCATGACGTGATGGGACAGATACCATGATCTTCGTTTTCTGAATGTTGAGCTTTAAGCCAACTTTTTCACTCTCCTCTTTCACTTTCATCAAGAGGCTTTTTAGTTCTTCTTCACTTTCTGCCATACGGGTGGTGTCATCTGCATATCTGAGGTTATTGATATTTCTCCCAGCAGTCTTGATTGCAGCTTGTGCTTCATCCAGCCCAGCATTTCTCATGATGTACTCTGCATATAAGTTAAATAAGTAGGGTGACAATATACAGCCTTGAGTATCCTTTTCCTATTTGGAGCCAGTCTGTTGTTCCATGTCCATTTCTAACTGTTGCTTCCTGACCTGCATACAGGTTTCTCAAGAGGCAGGTCAGGTGGTCTGGTATGCCCATCTCTTTCAGAATTTTCCACAGTGTATTGTGATCCACACAGTCAAAGGCTTTGTCATAGTCAATAAAGCAGAAATAGATGATTTTCTGATCCAGCGGATGTTGGCAATTTGATCTTTTTGATCTCCTGGCTTTATGGTAGGGCTAATGGTGACCTCCAAGAGGACTTATGCCAAGACACATATCCCAGGACTGCTGCTGCCAATGCCCTGGTCCCCACAATGGGCCACTGCTGACCCATCAGTCCTTCCAATGAACACCCAGGACTGGTCTCCTTTAGGATGGACTGGTTGGATTTCCTTATAGTCCAAGGGACTCTCAAGAGTCTTCACAGCACCACAGGTCAAAAGCATCAATTCTTTGGTGCTCAGCTTTCTTCACAGTCTGACTCTCATATCCATACATGACTACTGGAAAAACCATAGCCATAGCTCAGATTATGCAGATGACACCACCCTTATGGCAGAAAGTGAAGAGGAGAGTGAAAAAGTTGGCTTAAAGCTCAATATTCAGAAAACAAAGATCATGGCATCTGGTCCCATCACTTCGTGGGAAATAGATGGGGAAACAGTGGAAACAGTGTCAGACTTTATTTTGGGGGGCTCCAAAATCACTGCAGATGGTGATTGCAGCCATGAAATTAAAAGATGCTTACTCCTTGGAAGGAAAGTTATGACCAACCTAGATAGCATATTAAAAAGCAGAGACATTACTTTGCCCACAAAGGTCCGTCTAGTCAAGGCTATGGTTTTTCCAGTGGTCATGTATGGATGTGAGAGATACATGTATATGTACAACTGAATCACTTTGGTATACACCTGAAAACTAACACAATATTGTTAATCAAACATTGTTAACTGCTACTCAAATATTGTTAATCAACCTGGAGAAGGAAATGGCAACCCATTCCAGTACTCTTGTCTGGAAAATCCCATGGACAGAGGAGCCTGGTAGTCCATGGGTGCACAAAGAGTCAGATATGACTGAGCGATTTCACTTTTCTTTCCTAATCAACCATACTCCAATGTAAAATAAAAAGTTAAAAAGTTGGCCAGAATTCAGTTTCCTTCTCTCACACCAACAGAACAGGAATTGCTAGAATCCTAAAGCCAAGCAGACCTTGTGATTCCAATATTAGATGAGATTGGCTGCCTTGGATTTGACAGTAAGAGTCACAATAAGGAACAAACTTAGCAATGAATCTGTCCTAAAGTATGCTTTGTTCTTTTCCCTGGAAAGGCCCCAATGCTCCCTGTCAGCACTGTATAAAAAGTCACAGAAGCGCTGGGCTCGCGCCTCAAACCAAGGAGGTGTGTATAGAGTATGAGAGAGAAGAGACTGTGGTGAGCCCATGGTTGGTACCTTCAGACATCCGTGCGATTCTCCACGAGAGTCACAGTTCCCTGCTACAGGTATGCATTACTCCAAGTTGCAGTTTGCCTGGTGATTATTTGTATTCTTAAGGATTTTGTCTTTGCATATTTACTTATTTGTGTGTGTGTGGGATGTAGACATACTTCAGGGTTGTTAGGTCAGTTTGAAGTTGTGATTCAAAGCATCTACACTTTGGGCTGAATACTCCAGCATTTGTCTTTCAGAATTTTCCTTGACTGCGTATTTTCTTTTTAACAACAAAAACACAACCCAAACAAAACACAACAGAAATGTAAGAACAGAATATTGTACTCTAGGTGCGACAGTCCGCTGTCTACTCCTCAGGCCTGGTGCCAGCATCTCGTTGTGTCAAGTGGTCCCATCGCCAGTCCAGATGTGCTGGGCAGCGACAGCCCTGGTTCTCTTCACATTTCCGTCACTCTTTGGTGGATGAGCAGCTCTAGGGCCTTTGGAAAACTTAGCTCATGTGCCATTTATTTTTTTTTCCTCAGGACCACAATTCACTGTTTTTCTTAATTTGATAGGACTCCTCACCAACTGAAGAAAAGTCAGAGGCTCCTTTGGGGGTAGGTGGCACGGAGAGCTTGTCCGAGAGCACAGGCAGCATCCTGAGCAAGCTTGACTGGGATGCTGTGGAAGACATGGTGGCCGGCGTGGAGGATAAGAGCCTCTCTGTCCGCTGGGCCCTGGACCTGTAAGACCCAAACACCGCTCTGCCTCCACGTGAAGGCCCACAACTCAGCGATGAAGTTCAGCAAGACTTTGTGGGTTTAAGGGAGAGAAGCAATGGAGGAAGCAATGTGAATTTACCACCTGTAGGCACCCTTACTTGGAGTAGACATTTTAATAAGGAAAATAAACATTTCTCAATGATTTTACCTTCAAAGGAAAAGGGTTAACTATAGTCGTATGATATGTTTTTGCATTTGACTTATTATCTTTAGGTATAATTTTTTAAATGATGAAATAAACAGTACCTTTCAAGCCAAACTTATATTTAAGCTACTTTCAATAAAAATCTATCTTGCATCTTCCTTTATCTCCTGAGTTTTGAGAAACAACCTTATGTGGGTAAATCTGATAGAAAAAAAAATTCTTTCATTGAGGTGAAGTTCACTCTCTCACCTGAGACACTCTATAATGAACTCCATTTAAAACATATCCTAAAATTGTATAGGGCTTGACCTAGGAGTAAAAAGGAACTAACCACCTTCCACCAATTCTGAACTTCTAAATAAACCACATTTCATGTCGTCCAGATCTCCTGTCCTCTGTCCTCAGCTGAAAAAGACTTGGAGGAAGAAAAGGAAATGGATGATTTGGGTGGGGAAGAAAGAGACCGTGACTCCTGACTCTGGAAGGCGCATGTTAACTTCATGAGAACCGAGGGGCAGAGACCTGGGTAATTCTGGTGCTGCACCCAAACAGCGTCACAATCTTGGAAATAATTTTTTATGAGAAAAAACCTAAAAACCTTCACATATTTGTCCATTTTTAGTGCCGTATCAAAGAATATTATCTGAAAAAGAATGTTAAATATTCCTTCTTTTCCAACTACCTACCTGTGTGATGCCAGACTTTTTTCATACACTTCAACTCAAAAGACATCAATGCAGAAACTGGTTTGAGAATTCAGCAGTCATCTGTTAAACCAGAAATGAAGATACTTGTAAAACTTTCAAACATTGCCATGCATCACATGTTAACATTGAATGGGGGTTATTGTAATTTAAACATTTTTCTCAGTTTTCATTTCTGACATAAATATTGACAGATATACCTACGTTAAAGCTCTTTGGGCTCCTCAATAACCTTGAGTATAAAGAGAACAAAAAGTTTAAGAACTGCTGCTTTAGCACTAACAATGTGAACTGAGCCCACCAGACTTTTGTTGTTCAGTAACTCAGTCATGTCGGACTCTGTGCCCTGTGGACTGCAGCTCGCCAGACTTCCCTGTTCATCTCTGAGCTTGCTCAAACTCATGTTCTTTGAGTTGGTGATGCAATCTCCATCTCATTCTCTGTCATCCCCTTCTTCTCCTGCCTTAAATCTTTCCCAGCATCAAGGTCTTTTCAGACTATATAGAGTCAATAGTGACATTTCACTCTCACTACTTCACAATAAACTGGAGTTACACCTGTTCACTCCTGTTCTGATTTAAACATTTGGTTGGCTTTTGAGGGTATTGCCTCCAGTGTTTTTTCATTTCTCCCTTTAGATCCATATTTATGCGTAGTATTTCTCTTCTGACTGAAGATCATTAGTGTTTCTTTTTGTGAAGATCTGGCAATTCTCTCAGGTTTCACTGACGAACTATTATCTTTCACTGTCATTTTTTAAGGGTATTTTTGCAGCAGTTATTCTAGGGCCAGGTCTTTACTTCTAAGAGGGCCTTCCCGTTGTATAAACTGGATGCCTGGAATGTTAATACGCTGTCAGCAAGATCTCTCCACGTTGTAGCTTAGCTGGGCCTCCAACATCCCCCGGAGACTGTTGTCTCTCAATGTTTTATTATAGTAACAGCTTTCTGGTAAAGCCTCTTGTACTCTTGCACAGAACTGGATATGAGCAGCTCAACTCTTGTCCAAGGACACCCAGGGAGCCCCCACACGAGGCCTTACAGAGTCTGGTCAATGGTTACCACCCTACACTTCGACTTCTGCCTCCTCAGCGGGACCGCTGTGGTCTCCTTGGACATAACTTGTTATTGCTGGACTCGTGATGATACACTTAAAAAGCCAAGCACCGGTGAGACTTACCTTGCGAGCTTCTCTTCCCTCAGGGATCACCATCTCTTGTATGCTGTCCAGTGTCTAAAAGCAGCTGCCTCACATATACTTCGTCCAGTTTTATGGTTAAAGCAGCAAGGCTAGTCCTGTATCAATTATTCTGTCATAGCTAGAAGCGGAAGCCTTCTCTGGTCTCGGTGAACTTTGCATCCATACAGCAAACCTGAAAGAGGACTGAAGGCGGTAGAACGTGTCAGTAGAGGACTGATGGTCCTAGGCAGTCTCCAGAATCTAGCTTGAATGTGTTCTTATGGTCTTCAAAAAACTGCAGTATAATTTGTGTGCCTGACACAGAAAACATCCTTCCAAGCAACGGTCTAGACTGTGTACCTTCCAAACATAGGTTAAAAGAAACAGTTTCCACATCTAGATTTTGGCACTTACCATACTTGCGGTTACAGTTATCAAAAGTATTCCTAACTTATCAAAACAATATAATTTTACTCACATTTTTATTAGAAAATATGTTATACAGCATTTAATAGCATGCAGCACTAAACCAAAGCCACATCTGAGTGTCCTACTCTTTATTCTGGCTGAGTTTGGAATCTGTAAACAAAGGAAGCTCAAACACAAGACTTCTGCCAAGAAATTACATCCATGGACCTGGGTGAATATCACTGACTTCAGCCTATTATTTCTAGCCCTAGTACATGCTCACATATTTGATGGCTTCATGAAAAGCCATTATAGCTTAAACCTTTTTTCATTTCCCAACAATTCAAGTAATTATTTGTGTCTTGTTTAGCTTTTCTATAAGAAACCAATCCTTGGATCTTACTGAAGAAATAGAGACAGGAATGGTGTAGCAGTCACACTGGTAGCCCTCCAGAACTCCACTTTCCTGTAGGCACTGCTCGTATCCTGACCCTTCGTGTGTCTTCAGCATCCAGACTGTGACTGTGTGTCATTAAGGAGACCCTAACAGAAACTACAGAGAAGGCAATGGCACCCCACTCCAGCACTCTTGCCTGGAAAATCCCATGGATGGAGGAGCCTGGTGGGCTGCAGTCCGTGGGGTCGCGAAGAGTCGGATACGACTGAGCAACTTCCCTTTCGCTTTTCACTTTCCTGCACTGGAGAAGGAAATGGCAACCCACTCCAGTGTTCTTGCCTGGAGAATCCCAGGGACGGGGGAGCCTGGTGGGCTGCCGCCTATGGGGTCGCACAGAGTCAGACATGACTGAAGCAACTTAGCAGCAACAGAAACTAATGCTTTCATTTTCATGAAGATTGAATCTGGGGAATGTGAGAAGAAAAGAACCCTTGTTAGGTAAGGTTGGTGTATAGGTTGGGAATGAATCTATGTATGTGGGGCGTAGGACCAACTTCTGTGGGGAGTTGCCTAGCTGAAGGGAAAGTTTTTATATAGGATTTTATAAAATTGATACTAATTTGAAAATAATTATTTAAACTATTTTCAAATCCAGGAAATATAAGAACAAGGTAATTAAAATAACTTCAGTGTTAAGAACTTTAAAATGGTAAATAAAATATTTTACCATTTGATAAATTATTTTTATTTCTTCTAAGACCTAAATGAAAGGATAATAAAGGAATATTAAAATGTATAAATCAACACAAGTTAAGAGAATTGGACAGGAGATATTACTGGAGAAGAGAAGTCACAGGAGGTCTAAGAGGGTGGAGGAAGCCATAATATAATTTGTGCAGAAAAGGGTAATGATAAACAGTGTACTTAAGACTCAGAGCTGACAAGTACAAAAAGGGAGATGTGGTGAGACAATCATGGTGTAAGTCTTATTAGAACAGTTGCAACTCCTTATCTCTCTATCCCTTGTGCATAGAACTCCCAGCATCTATGCCCCAGGCAAGAGTCCAGCTTCCCATCTGATGACCTTAGAGCTGCTGCTGCTGCTAAGTCGGTTCAGTCATGTCCGACTCTGTGTGGCCCCATAGACGGCAGCCCACCAGGCTCCCCCGTCCCTGGGATTCTCCAAGCAAGAACACTGGAGTGGGTTGCCATTTCCTTCTCCAATGCATGAAAGTGGAAAGTGAAAGTGAAGTCGCTCAGTCGTGTCCAACTCTTAGCGACCCCATGGACTGCAGCCCACCTTAGAGTAGACAGCAGCGAATCTGGCCTGCTTTCTGTTCTTTTAAATAAAGTTTTACTGAAAGACAACCTGCCCATCCATTTATATGTTATCTGTGCTGCTTTTGCACAGCAGAGGCAGAGATGCATTTTTGCTACACAGACCATGTGACTTGCAAAGCCTAAAATACTTATTTTCTGATTCTTTACAGAAAAAGTTTGCGAATCACTGCTGTAGACTTGAGCCCACCAGATGAAATCCACCTATACATTCAGAGCTCCAATAAACTTTCTAGTACCCTGCTTTAAACCTGAAGGGACAGTTAGGCATCACTTGACTTGCAGGAAGAAACCCTCTTCATGAAAGAGACAGTCCAAATTAAATGAGCAAAATAACAGAGAGATCTGGTTTGTTAACCAAAGAAGAAATGGTTTTTACAACTAATGAATTGGAAGGCTCCAACAATGACAGAGGAATCCCTATTGTGAGAATTCCTATGAGGTTATTTTTGTTAATAAAGCAGATTGATATTTCTAACTGATGAGTGGTAGGAGTTCAACATCAATTGATTCCCATTTAAAAAAGGAGTATACATGTATTTACCAAGTATATGTGTGGCTTCATTCCCATTGTCCCTACTCTTGACTCTTGAGTGAAGGATAGTGGTTTCTCATTCAGGCAGGAAGCTAAGTAGATTATGTATTTTCCTTGCAGAATACTCCACCAGCAGATGGATATATGTCTAGATTTGGGGCAAATGGCAGCAAGCTTGATTGTGATTGCAGGTCCATGCTACAGTACCTCTACCCTGGCTCTGCTGACAATAAAGCTGTTAATTTTATCTCCATCTGTCTGACTTCAGTTTGTAATTCTTATCAGAATTCCAAGGAGTGAGGGAATGTGATTTTTCAACCTCCTTAAATCTGAACATAGGATGCATTGGCTGTGGCTTGAGCTCAGGGCACCAAATGGCAACTGAGAAGTTTACTTTTTAATCTGATAGATTGATATGAGATGTTGCATTCACAAAATAAGAACAAGTTACTGTATGAAAGAGGCAACCAGAGAACAAGAAGAAGCTCTTTGAAAGAAAGTTAATAGGAGAGTTAGAAGATAAAGTTGAAAAGTTCTCAAATATAGCATCAAAAGACCCAAGAAAAGAGCAAAAAACATAACTGAGGAGATGAGTCCAGGAAGAATAATATCTAACAAATTACAGAGAAAGAAACTAAAGGGAAAGAAATTATCAAAGAAAATTCTCCATAACTAAGAACACGGATCAAAAGTCTATAACATACCCTGAAAAATGAATTTTTAGAGATCCACTAAGAAACATCACAGTGAAATTTTACAATATGAGAAATACAGAAACTAAGTTTCTAGAAAGGGAAAGCAAAGATCATATGCAGAGGAACAATAAATCAATATCGTGGCAGCCCTCTTAACAGCAACACAGGCTAGATTATAGCGAAAGTATTTTCAAAGGGAAAAATTTCAATTTGGAATTTTAGACCCAGTTATCAACCATGAGGTGAGGATAAACATATTTTCAAACATTCAATGATTCAAAAATTTTGTTCCTGTGTGTCTGTTCTTAGGAAACTACTGCAGGATATACTCAAGCAAACCGAACATTTTTAAGCAAAAAGGAGAAAAGTTAAGGTTCCAGTCACAGGTCCTGGATCCAACCAGAACAGGGGTAGGAAAAGTCTACCCCCAGGTAGAACACTTTGGTAGCAGTCCTAAAAAATCAGTCCAGATAGGTGCAAAGGTAAGAATAGCTCCAGGAAGGCATTTCTTGATGGAAATATAGGGGAGGGGCAGTGAGGAGAAGACCCAAAGGAGTGATCTGAAAGACCATTCTTTGTGGAAATTATGTAAGTTGAACAGCAAAGCAACCTCACTAAAGGGAAAACAAGGAAATAAAGGAAATGCATTCATAGTAAACTAAACATTAGTTCTGATTGAATAATATTTACATTAGTTTTATATACAATAATATTTACATTAGTTTTATAATTAGTTTTATATTACAGAAATGCTCATTAAATATAGTGATATCCATATTGGGACGAGAGGGAATAAGCCTGAGAGCCAAGTCTTTATCATAAAAAATCAATAGATCATAATATAATATCTAAGGAGTAGAATGAATAAATTACAATAGTATATTCTTTAGAAATACATGTTCAGCTATTCAGAGATCAGAATGGTTTCCTGAATTAACAAGGGATTCTTTCTTTAATTAGAAAAAAAAACCCTAAATAATAGAAATGTTATTATATTAAAAGCCTGCCTCAATAACATTTTTATCTTGGAATTACTATAAACTATATAAAAGGCAGGATTTTAAAGATTCAGTGGACAGTTTTAAGCCAAGCAGAGATGCAAGACTATTCTTCTTTGGCTCCTTTCCACACTTCACATCACGGTGATTCCTCATGGGCTTCCTCCGGATGAAGCAGGGTAAGTCATGTTGTCTTTTATGTGGTTCTCTACCTTCAACTCACTAAATCTTACTAAGGAAATTCACACCTGTTCTCTCCTCATTACAATTTAAAGCACTGGCCACTATTTTAGTCAACCAAAGCTATATGATTAATTTAAACATCCTAATCAATTCTACAAATACATTAGGCCAGTTCTCTCCTTCCACTATTGGAGAAGGGAATGGCAAATCACTTCAGCATTCTTGCCTTGAGAGCCCCATAAACAGTATGAAAAGGCAAAAGGATATGACACTGATGAGCCCCTAGGTCACAAAAAAGTCAGACACGACTGAACGGCTGAACAACTCCTTCCACTGCCACCACCCCAGCTGGAGTTGGCATCATCTTCTGCAGAGCATTTTGGCTCCCCTCTTATCACTGTCAGAGCTCTTTAGAAAAGGCAAGTCTGACTTCACAAATGCTAATCCCTGTTCCACTTCCCACCTACCTTAATGGCTCCCCATTGCTCACAGGACATCCTTAACATGGCCTACAAAGGGACGATTTGTCCCATTTATTTCATTAGCATCATCATTCTACTCTCATTTTTTCTCTGTCATTCACAAGAACTGCGAAGCTTTTGAAAGCAATATGCTTTCTTCAGGCCCTTTGCATATGCTGTGTAATAAATTCTTCTTGCATACGCTTCTTTTTTTTTTTTCCTTTCCTCAGACTTTAGAGTTCAACCATCATGTCCCTAAGGAATGAACTGCTGGAAACAAAAAAAAATTTCCCTTTTATCAACGGTTCACCCAACATTATTTGGTATCTATAATACCAGTTGCATATTAGGCTTTATCTAAGGATTAGTTTCACTTGGAGAAGGAAGACTTTCTGGTCTCCCCCAGCCCTCCAGATTATTTCAGTGCTACATACTCTCATAATTTCTGTTATTTTCCTTTTAAGCACTCATTTCAACTGTAATTTAATGACTGTACAATTGTGTGCTTTGCGGTTCATTTCCTACTTCTCCCGTTAGAACACAAGCTTGTTGCCAGTGGGTCCAGTACAGTTGATTGCTCGCAGTAGGGCACTCAGCAAATACTTGTCAAATGACTGAATTAGCAAAAACTAATGAACCAGTGTCAATACCAAGCTATCTCCGAGACAAACAGGATGACAGGAAAGAAAGTTAGAATCCAGTGTTTTAAGTTCAGGAAAGGAGTGTAGAATGTAACCTGTGATTCCTGCGTCGCTCCAATACCCAGCTGCCCCTCTTCAGTTGACTCCTTCATTCCTACATTCACACGCTGTACCTGGTTTCCAGAGCTACTCCATATCCTCTCTTTGACTTCATCACTTTCACTCTGCCACTCTCATTTTACTTGCTCCTCTGCTTCACGGAGACCTCTGAACTTTGATCCATTTTCTCTCAACCTAGCTCTTCGACTATACCTCCAACAAACTCACACTCTTGGCTCATTGATTAATCACTTTTGCTGTGCAGCTGAGCACTGCTGGAGACAAATAATGCAGTTTGGCATATTCACAATCCTCCATGTGGCAGCCAGTGAGTATCTTTCTGAACTACCACCCTGAGGATATTTATTCTAAAGCCCTTCCAAACTCTTAAACTGCTGCTCTTCCCATTTCTCATTTGTTTTTCAACTCAACCACAATGTGGCTTTGCTCTCATCCTCTCTGAAACAACTCTCCCTAAAGATTTCTATTTACATGCTGAATGGTGGGATCAAGCATTTTTCAGTCTGTTTTACTGTGGCATTTCAAGTGTTGCTCTCCACCTTCCTGAAACTCTCTTAATCCCCTAGTTCTGGATTGTTTCTAGACTCCTCTGGTCATTTCTTGTCTCCATTTCAACTGCATTTTTTTTTCCCCCCTGCATCTTATATGTTGGTAGTCTCTAAGGTTCTTCTTTGGCTGTGCACTGCTTACTGTGACTCACATGGCTGATGAGTCCCAAACATAGCCCCCGCCCAAACTTTCCCCCGAAAGTATCCTGCTTGTGTATATTCCCACCTTCTGGACATCACCTGAACAACCGATAGGCACTCACTCACAACATATTTAAAATCAACCTAGTCATCTAAAGTAGAAACCCTGATAGCTATTCCAGATGGCTGTCTTTACCTCATCAGTCAACTGTTGAGTTTTGCTGTTTTTGTTCCTGAATACATCTGCATTCTCCAGTCTTCTTTATCCCTACTACCATCATTGTCCTACATCAGGCTCTCACCGTCACTGAGAGGATATTGCATGCGTGTCCTCTTCTTGACACCCTCAGATCTATCCTCTAGTAGCAGCCAGAGTGAGCTTTTAGTAGTCCCTAGCTTGAGGTCCTTCCACTGCCTGTGCATTTAAATTCTCAAAATTGTATACTTATCTCTATTTCTCTAACTTCATCTTTTGATATTTTACTATCAACACCCTGTGATGCTCACACTTCAGGTTTCCACATAACCTAGCTAAGTGATTTTATTTATGAAACTTCAAACATGCATGGCTTCAGACTATGTTTTCTGACTCCTCACCAATCCAAGTTTTAGTCTTCTGCATCACACTAGGTAATGCAAAAAGTAATTAAAAACAGAACACATAAAATATTACATCTTACTATATC
This sequence comes from Bos indicus x Bos taurus, assembly GCF_003369695.1. Taxonomy (NCBI): domain Eukaryota; kingdom Metazoa; phylum Chordata; class Mammalia; order Artiodactyla; family Bovidae; genus Bos; species Bos indicus x Bos taurus. Next base: position 36,947,803 of record NC_040095.1, read on the forward strand.
CATTTATCTAGCAGGATGGTAGGCATCTCAAAAGTTATTAAGTCATCAAAAAGCCTACATTCAGATCTTACTGGGTGACAGAAGAATGACCTTACAGATGAAATCTTTCTCATTATCTGACCTAGGAAATAAGAGCCCCAAGTGTTGCTCATGGTTGGCTCTAAGTAGGCGTGTAGCTTATAATCACATCGCCTCTTTTGAGTTTCAATTTCACCTTCTTAAAAAGAATTTGAAATAGAAAGATCTTCTAATTTATAATCTGTGAATTTTCAAGTCATGGAATTTGTACATTGACCTAGGTGGGATGACCATGAATCTTTAGAAATTGCATGCACAAATTCAGATATTAATTTGTTCAGTTTTCTAAGGAGAGAGTTCATGGTTTTCATCATGTTCTTCTCAAAGAAGTTTATGAATTACAAAGTAGTTAAGAACATTTAAAGGATTTCTCAGATCCTTTATAACTATATAAATATTTTTAAAACTATGCAATGTGCAGATTCACTGTTCATTTTAGTTTTTATGGCAAATGGAGACTATAATTACTTTTCTCTTTGTTCCACAATCTAAATCTAACGAGGAGAATCCTAAATTATAATTCTAGGTGTGTTATGATCAAGCAAAGCTTATACTGACACATTTTAGTAGAAAAAGGCTAATTTCAGAGATGAAGACCTTAGAACTATTTGACAAATTAACACAAATAACTTTTCATTTCTAAGGTTCTGCATAACTGAGATTAAATAATGACTGAAAAAAGTCACACAGAGACAAAATTCCATTCAGCAAAAACTGTAATGTCTTTCAATTATATAGTAATATATATATATATATATATATATATTTTTTTTTTTTTACGAAACAAACAAACAATGGTGTGGTCACTCACCTGGAGCCAGACATCCTGGAATGTGACATCAAGTGGGCCTTAGGAAGCATTACTACAAACAAAGCTAGTGGAGGTGATAGAATTTCAGCTGAGTTATTTCAAATCCTAAAAGATGATACTGTTAAAGTGCTCAGTATATCAGCAAATTTGGAAAACTCAGCAGTGGCCACAGGACTGGAAAAGGTCAGTTTTCATTCCAATCCCAAAGAAAGGCGATGCCAAAGAATGTTCAAATTACTACACAATTGTACTCATTTCACAGCTAGCATGGTAATGCTCAAAATCCTTCAAGCTAGGCTTCAACAGAACGTGAACTGAGAACTTCCAGATGTTCAAGCTAGATTTAGAAAAGGCAGAGGAACCAGAGATCAAATCGGCAACATCTACTGGATCATAGAAAAAGGGAATTCCAAAAGAACACCTACGTCTGCTTCACTGACTATGCTAAAGCCTTTAACTGTGTAGATTAAAATAAACTGTGGAAAATTCTTCAAGAGCTGCAAATACCAGACCACCTTACCTGCCTGTTAAGAAACCTCTATGCAGGTCAAGAAGCAACAGTTAGAACCAGACATGAGCAGACTAGTTCCAAGTTGGGAAGGAGTACGTCAAGGCTGTATATTGTCACCCTGCTTATTTAACTTACATGTAGAGTACATCATGCGAAATTCTGGGCTGGATCAATCACAAGCTGGAAGAAATATAAATAACCTCAGATATGTAGATGGCATCATCCTAAACACCAAAAAAGAAAGAGGAACTAAAAGAGCCTCTTGACAAAGGTGCAAGAGTAGTAAAAGGCTGGCTTAGAACTCAACATTCAAAACACAAGGATCATGACATCTAGTCCCATCACTTCATGGCAACAGATGGGGAAAAAATGGAAACAGTGACAGAATTTATTTTCTTGGGCTCCAAAATCACTGAGGACAGTGATTGCAGCCACAAAATTAAAACACTTGACTCCAGTATTCTGGCCTAGAGAATTCCACGGACTGTATAGTCCACGGGGTCACAGAGTTGGACACAACTGAGCAACTTTCACAATTCACTGCTCCTTGGAAGAAAAGCTACGACAAACCTAGACAGCATATTAAAAAGCAAAGACATCATTTTGTGGACAAATGTCCATCTAGTCAAAGCTGTGGTTTTTCCAGTGGTCATGTACAGATGTGCGAGTTGGATATAAAGAAGGCTGAGTGCTGAAGAATCGATGCTTTCAAACTGTGGTGCTGGAGAAGACTCTCTGAGAGTCCCTTGGACAGCAGAGAGATAAAGCCAGTCAATCCTAAAGGAAATCAACCCTGAATATTCATTGGAAGGACTGATGCTGAAGCTCCAATACTTTGGCCACCTGATGCAAAGAGCTAACTCACTGGAAAAGACTTGGGAAAGACTGAAGGCAGGAGAAGGGGATGACAGAGGATGAGATGGTTAGGTGGCATCATCGACTCAATGGACATGGGTTTGAGCAAATTCTGGGAGATAGTGAAGGACAGGGAATCCTAGTGTGCTGCAGTCCATGGGGTTGCACAGTTGAACATGACTGAGCGAATGAACCACAATAACACAGCCTGTGAATCCATTTATTTCAAGCAATAATTAAGTACAGTTTCTGACTAACAGAGGAGCTATAATCCCAGAGTATCCTCTGTTATCTATTTAAACTTGTTTCCTTTCTTCAGGTCTTCATCTCCAATTGCCTGCTTGGCATTTGCTAACTAAAATGGAAAGGATGTTTATCACCACCTTTCTGAAAACTAGACCTATCTCCTTGTTCATTACCTCTGTACTGGTACCTCTGTTCTAGTTACGCAGGCCCAAGTATGAATGAGAGACAATGCCTCTCAGTTCAGTTCAGTTCAGTTGCTCAGTCATGTCCGACTCTTTGCGACCCCATGAATTGCAGCACGCCAGGACTCCCTGTCCATCACCAACTCCCAGAGTTAACCCAGACTCAGGTCCATCGAGTCAGTGATGCCATCCAGCCATCTCATCCTCTGTCGTCCCCTTCTCCTCCTGCCCCCAATCCCTCCCAGCATCAGTCTTTTCCAATGAGTCAACCCTAATGCCTCTCAAGCCTACAATAAATTAAGGTAAGCAAAAGGATTAAAAAGCAGAAAATGTTATTTAGAATTAACTATTTTCTTACGTATCCAAGGACAAACAAGTTTCATCATAAAAAATTTGCAGAGTAAAAGACAGATGAATAAACATTAAGACCAAAAAATGTTTTGAGAAAACTGAAAAGTTACCGGATATTTGAGGTCAAGAAGTTATTTAGTATTTAAAGATATCTTTACAGGTAAAGTAACATGATGCCTGGGATTTGTTTCAGAAAAATGAGAGAGAGGAATATACAGATATAGCTCAAACAAGATTGATCAGAAATTCAGAACCGACTGAAACTGAGTAGTTAGTACATGCTGGTTCTATAACAAAAATTAGAAGTTTTAAAAAATTATGATAAAATAAAATTGTGTGCATACAGCATCACTCTGAGCAATGGAACCATACACAACTGGTCTGAAGAAGGAAGGATGAGTGGTGGTTTTTACTTGGCTATAATGCAAAACATGAGATTTTATGACCACTTGGTCAACAAACTATACAAACTGGAATTTGGGCAGTGACCTTTCTATCATACCAAATTTATACTCAAATGGGACCAACAGGGCAGTGCCATTAAAAAAGAATTCACATCATTTGTATAATTAATACCTATGATGAAAAATTATATAAGTTGAACTTTAGTTTTAGAATGAGCAAGGCAAACAGTGAAAGGTTCAAATAAGTAGAACTTTTATAGAGCAAAAATTATAAAATGTTTCAAATTATTTTAAATGGGTAATCTGATGCATTTTATATTTGCCCAAGTAATCTTATTCTGGTTGATACAATAGTTCTGAAGATGCAGACCACCTAGACATTAAGGTAGTGACGAAGATGAGTACTTTATGTAACTAAGCATGGTGTGTGGGGAGGGAGAACCATATACTTTCTTGGATAAGTTCACTTTCTAAATGAACACAGGATAAATTTGCTTCCTGGCCATGAAACCAACATTGGACAAAAAAGCTTGACTTACCTGTCTTCATGAAGTGGACTACAGTTGTTAAAAAACTGCTGTGTGCTTCAGTTACCTGCTAACAATTCAAATACTCGACATATTAACTGAATAAGCTATATACTATACTACTTCTTCTACTAGAGATTACTAAATTCTGTTTACTGTATCTGTACTTCGGTATGAATTTGTTTTTTAAAAACCCATTCTTTATCAGAATATTAGTAGATAAGTAAGAAAATACTAGGTTTCATATTAATGTAAAAAGTGAAGGTTTGGTCAGTCTGACATCTTCGGCCTTGGCAGGCAGATTCTTTACCACTGAGTCACCTACCTGGGAGGCCCCACGTTACATCAACATTTCTTTAATTAACAGCTCAAACATTGAAGCTTAGACTATATGGAAAATTCCTAAACACACAATTCATCTATGACCAACTGAGGTTAACTGGGGTAAATAGGATCCCTAAGTATACTCCAAGCGTCTTTTTAAGAACTGGTTCACTTTCAAAAAGGATCATCTTTAATGCTGGTGAGCAATCAGCATAGAGTAGTGAGATGCAATTACTCCAATGCTAAATTTAAATCCCTATTATAACACTTAAAAGCAGATTACTGAACCCTGTTGCGCCTCAGTTTTTCTTATCTACAAAATGGGGATAACACATTTAACTACCAGAGTGTTTAAAGAAATTAAGACAGCATACATCATTAAACATCAGCATTCAAAACTGGCTTTTTAAATCCACAGCTTCAGTCTTAGAAATCTAGAGGCTGGACTTTATATTCTATCAATTTTTCCTAACTGGTATTTTACTCTTACTGATATATCATTATTGTTTTCAAAAGTCACCTTAACCTTTTGCTGATAAAACTCCAAAGGTGCGGGGTGGGGGGAAACCCAATCTAGTTTTGTCCCACATACTTCACAGTAAAAAGGAAGAGGAAACATGCAATTAAGTGGAAGAAAAAGAAGAATGAGAAAACATTTCCTTCAAGAAAATGTTCTGAAATAATCCCACATAGGAAATAGATCCTGTAAAGTTCTTTTCATAGTGGTTTAATAGGAGTTCACAGAAACGTATTTTATGGCAATGTCACTCTTCCTCACAAATTGAGTATCTTCATTTATTGGCCAATTTCATAAAACTTAACATTCTAGAGGTCAGTTTTAAAAAGCTGACTTAAAAAATAGTACATATTTTTAAAAAGATTTAAATCTGAAACAGACCTCATCCTCTGTAAATTTAGGCATTACTATTTCTGAGCATCAACTATGCAAATCAACTAATTAAATACCCACCTCCCCATCTGTAATAACAAACAAATAAATGACAACTGCTCCCCAAAGATGTATAAAACATTTAGAATAGAAAATGAATAAACATCTCAACTAGTAAAATTACTCCTTTTTCAGCATTAAAAAATAACTCGTGAAAAATGTAATGTTATTATGAAGTGTTATAGGCATCTCAATTCTATTTTGAAAATAACACATGGCATAATTTTAACTAAGAGAAATGCTAGTTTCCCAAAATAGCATGATTGTTACCTTTTCCCAAAACTGTAACTTTTCCCCCGAGGTTTAAAAAATAAATATTACCATCATGACATCACTAGAAAGAAATTGAAGCATACAAGGAACAAACTATAGTTTCTTTTTATATCAAAATGTACTCTTGAAAATGTGTTTGGCACAGTGCTAAATCATATATAGTTAATACTAAATATTGTAGGATACAATAAAACCCTGGAGTTAATTGTTTACACCCTCTTATGGGAATGAAAATAATAGATACCAATTATTCAGAAGTCAGCCTATACAAATTGTATAAACAATATTTTATGTTTTGTCTTGAAAACCAGTGATATAATAAATTTTACATAAAAGACTGCAAAATAATATAAATGGATTTAAACAGATCTTTACAATAAGAAATTCAAATGGAAACAGACAAGTAACAAAGAGAAGTAAAAAAATTTATTGCAGTATTCGCTCCACCAGGTAGTCTGGGGATCCCTTTTCTTGTATTGTTTTCAGGGTGACCTAATACATCAAAATCTACATTTACAAAAACTCCTTCTGCAGATAGGTCATAGATACTGCATGCTTTTTTTTTTTTTCCAACAGAATAAATTATATATCCAGGAGATTCTGCCATTTTACAGCCTGGAAAAAACAATGCTTCCCTGGAAACTGGGCTAAGCTAAAGAAAGCCATCCGCTGCTAGGTTAAACTCCAAGAACACTTTATTAAGAACATTAACAGACTAATTTCCAACATTCACTTGTTTATTTTTAAACAGAAAGTTTTTTTTTCCAAGATATAAACAATTTTTGTTAAACTATAATACAGTGGGAGTAAAAATGAACTGAGAATCTGTTTCTGCTGCACAACAGCGAAGGGAGCTCCCACAAAAATGTTTGCCCAACATTTCCTTCTTTTGTTCCTGCATCCCAGGTTCCATTCTTACTCTTCATAAAACTGATTTTTTTTTTTTTTTTTGCCAGAATGTTGATATTCAAGTTTTTCTGCCTTTAAAAAAAACTCCTGTAAATTTGGCTGCATGTACAAATTCATTAGCTGGAAGTCCCATCCTTGGCGGCATACAGGGATCGTAAAGTCTGAACAACTTTATTAGTCAGCTTATTAGCACTCGTTAGAGCAATTTTTTTGTAAATAATGTCTGACTCTTTAATAGTGTCTACCCAAGGCACCAGTTTGCGGCCATCACGGCGCTTAGCCTCAGTCCAGGAGCCACTGTAGGAGCCTGCCATCCACTGAACACTGAAGCCACTGCTGGTTTTCTGTACTACTCTTGCAATCTGTGGTCGGTCTTTGTACTTTGGACAGCAAATAGCGATGACATCCATGACGTCAACACTTTCATTCATCTGTGCTGCCAACTCCGTAGAGTCTGAATTTCGTTTTGACCTTCTCAATGACTAAAACATTGGGAGGGGGAAAAAAGACCAAGTGTTACACAAAATAATTTTAGTGAAATTATTGTTTTTATTGCTTTTAATCCCTTGACGCCGGGAGTTGGGATATCCCAGCACACTTCCATTGCCGGCAATGAGACGCACCGTGACCGCCAGCGCCAAGGGGTTAACATATATTTGTAAAACCATGTATCTCTTAATTTGTACCCGTGTCTTTACTCTTATTGATATATAAAATTATATATACATGTGAACCATAAAGCTACATAAAATTTAGCAACAATAAAAAAGGATAACACACATTAATACAATCCAAAGAAAAATTAATAACCTTTTATGCTGGATAAATCTCATTTCTGTTTTTTCTTTTTTATTGTCTTTTATGTTAAACTTTCTACAAAAAGATGTATAAATGGGTAAGTAGAGAATTTCTATCTACAAAATGTTTTCTCTCATAAGTATTACATTACTTGGTGTACATTGAATAGACTGACATATATAAGCACATAAAAATCATTTTACGTAATACGCTGCGAAATACGTTGACTCCTCCTCCGCCTCACCCCTGAAGTGCCTCCTCCTCTATCCTCCCCATCACTTTCATCATCTTCTGTCTCTGCTGCTGCATTATTTTTAGGGCTGCCTCCTCCAAGCAGCGAGGTAATTGCTTTGTTCCGAGCATTTGTGCTGGCTGACACCTCCCCTTCTTCTTCCTCTTCATCAGGGTCCAGATGTTCCATGAGAAGTTTGAACTACAAAAATTAGATATTAACTTAGAATTTGAGGTAAACATTTCAAACAAGACTGTCAAATTCCTAAATGTTTTCCATGGCAGTGGTTTGATTTTGGTGAAAGACTTTAGCTACTGTCCAACTTGGGTGCTCGAAAACGTTTTTTCTAAAGAGCCAGATTGGAAGTATTTTTGGCTCTGCAGGCTAAAATGCAATACAGAAATGAATGTGCATAGCTGTTTCAATAAAACTTTATTTTACACCAACAGGCAGCTGACCAGATTTCGCCTACAAGCAAGATGTCACTGACACTGATCCAAATTATCAAGCAGCCAGTGATTACTAATTACTGACAGACATTTAAACATTTTCTGCTCCTTCTGCTTTCCACCAAGAGGATATAAGAATAAATGAAAGATGTCAAACAACTTTAAAGAACTAAAATAAATGCTAAATTTAAAGTATAAGGTTTGCAGTCTATGAATGATATGAAAACCATTGTGTAGCTTACATTTGTAGTCAAGAAAATCATGAGTAGTTATATTCAACTACCAGCTTTAAGTAGATTAAATTTAAAGACTTTATTTTTACTTTTTAGGACAATCTTGAAAAACATTTTTTAAAACATTAAAAAAATTTTATTGTGGTAAAACACAAAATTTACCACTTTATTTTAAAGTCCTTAAGTCATTCACATGAAGTATATTCAAATGTTGCATAACCATCACTACCATTATTTCTAAAACTTTTACATCATTCCCAAAAGAAACTCAATCTGTACCCATTTAATACTCCCCATTCCTCCCTTACAAATACCTGTGAAAAGAAGAGAAGCCAAAAGCAAAGGAGAAAAGGAAAGATATAAACATCTGAATGCAGAGTTTCAAAGAATAGCAAGAAGAGATAAGAAAGCCTTCTTCAGCGATCAATGCAAAGAAATAGAGGAAAACAACAGAAGGGGAAAGACTAGAGATCTCTTCAAGAAAATCAGAGATACCAAAGGAACATTTCATGCAAGGATGGGCTCGATAAAGGACAGAAATGGTATGAACCTAACAGAAGCAGAAGATATTAAGAAGAGATGGCAAAAATACACAGAACTGTACAAAAAAGATCTTCACGACCCAGATAATCACGATGGTGTGATCACTGACCTAGAGCCAGACATCCTGGAATGTGAAGTCAAGTGGGCCTTAGAAAGCATCACTAGAACAAATCTAGTGGAGGTGATAGAATTCCAGTTGAGCTATTCCAAATCCTGAAAGATGATGCTGTGAAAGTGTCGCACTCAATATGCCAGCAAATTTGGAAAACTCAGCAGTGGCCACAGGACTGGAAAAGGTCTGTTTTCATTCCAATCCCAAAGAAAGGCAATGCCAAAGAATGCTCAAACTACCCCACAATTGTACTCATCTCACACGCTAGTAAAGTAATGCTCAAAATTCTCCAAGCCAGGCTTCAGCAACACGTGAACCGTGAACTTTCTGATGTTCAAGTTGGTTTTAGAAAAGGCAGAGGAACCAGAGATCAAATTGCCAACATCTGCTGGATCATGCAAAAAGCAAGAGAGTTCCAGAAAAACATCTATTTCTGCTTTATTGACTATGCCAAAGCCTTTGACTGTGTGGATCACAATAATCTGTGGAAAATTCTGAAAGAGATGGGAATACCAGACCATCTGATCTGCCTCTTGAGAAACCTGTATGCAGGTCAGGAAGCAACAGTTAGAACTGGACATGGAACAACAGACTGGTTCCAAATAGGAAAAGGAGTACATCAAGGCTGTATATTGTCACCCTGTTTATTTAACTTATATGCAGAGTACAAACATGAGAAATGCTGGACTGGAAGAAACACAGCTGGAATCAAGATTGCCGGGAGAAGTATCAATAACCTCAGATATGCAGATGACACCACCCTCATGGCAGACAGTGAAGAGGAACTAAAAAGCCTCTTGATGAAGATGAAAGTGGAGAGTGAAAAAGTTGGCTTAAAGCTCAACATTCAGAAAATGAAGATCATGGCATCAGGTCCCATCACTTCATGGGAAATAGATGGGGAAACAGTGGAAACAGTGTCCAACTTTATTTTTCTGGGCTCCAAAATCACTGCAGATGGTGACTGCAGCCATGAAATTAAAAGACGCTTACTCCTTGGAAGGAAAGTTATGACCAACCTAGATAGCATATTCAAAAGCAGAGACATTACTTTGCCAACAAAGGTTCATCTAGTCAAGGCTATGGTTTTTCCTGTGGTCATGTATGGACGTGAGAGTTGGACTGTGAAGAAGGCCGAGCACCGAAGAATTGATGCTTTTGAACTGTGGTGTTGGAGAAGACTCTTGAGAGTCTCTTGGACTGCAAGGAGATCCAACCAGTCCATTCTGAAGGAGAGCAGCCCTGGGATTTCTTTGGAAGGAATGATGCTAAAGCTGAAACTCCAGTACTTTGGCCACCTCATGAGAAGAGTTGACTTATTGGAAAAGACTCTGATGCTGGGAGGGATTGGGGGCAGGAGGAGAAGGGGACGACAGAGGATGAGATGGCTGGATGGCATCACTGACTCGATGGATATGAGTCTCAGTGAACTCTGGGAGTTGGTGATGGACAGGGAGGCCTGGCGTTGCGCGATTCATGGCGTCGCAAAGAGTTGGACACAACTGAGCGACTGGTCTGATCTGATTCCTCCCTCCCCACAGGCCCTGCAAACTTCGGTTCTATTTTCTGAATCTGCCCCCCTTATTTTTTTTCCCAGATGCTCCACATGGCTTTCAGGATCTAAGTTCCCTGACCAGGGATCGAACCCTGAGCCCTCAGCAGTGAAGGTGTGGAGTCTTAACCACTGGACCACCAGGGAATTCCCTGCATTTGCCTATTCTTAAAGACATTTTAAAAGCATAATTAATACACTCACATACACACTTATTAAATGGGTATATATATACATATATATACGTATGTGTGTGTATATTTATATACTTGTACTTCTTCTGTAAGAAAACATGAAAAAGTTGTGATATTGATTGCCAGAAGGAAGAGGAACAGAAATGGCTAAAGACGGTAGCCCTCTCAAAAGTATTCACATTTAAAAAAGTCATTATCAAAATGAAATATATTTTGGTTTTACTACTCACATCTAGGTACTGTTTTACTATACTCCTCTTCACATCTTCAGTGATTTTGGAATTAGCCATATCACTCCGCAGGAAGTCCAGTGTTTGCTTGGGATGAAAATGAACTCCTGTTTTCCGGTTTATCGCTTTATCATACACTTTTGCAGATTCGGATGGAGAGTATTTCTGAATTTTACTGTTTTAGGAAAATAAAACCATTAATGTAAAAATTTTTTTCAGACATTTACATTTAAATGGATTCTAGTTAAGTTTTATTTACTTATAATTAAACTTTTTGTCATATAGATTTTAACCAGTGAAACTGTATACAAAATAAATTTTAAAAGGGAAGTAAAGACACAAAATCAAAGATTAAAGAGTAATATTCTCCTGTTTTCCTCAGTACTTGTCTTGAATCGAGGCATCCTTTAAATCAAAGTAGCTTCTCATGTCCATTTTTTAGTACCATGATTGTGACTGTAGGGCAGTTTTAATATAATTACTCAGTACTACCTAACTGGTTTACCTTCTCTAAGATTTTTCATTCTCTACACAGCCAGAATGATTGTTTACAAACCTGCTTCATATTATTAACAACTCTATTTCAAAATCTTTCCATCTCCTTAGCACTGCCCCAAGATTTTACAAGGTTTTAAATTATTTTGAATTACAGGCAATACCTTGGAGACATTACGGGTTTGGTTCCAGACCATTGCAATAAAGCAATTATTGCAATAAAGTGAACCCAATTTTTTGTTTCCCAATGAATATAAAGGTTACCTTTACAACGTACTGTAGTCTATTTAAAGTGTGCAACAGCATTATGTTGAAAATCGTATATATCTTAATTAAAAAATACTTTATTGCTAAAAAGTATCATGAGTCTTCAGTGAATTGTAATCTTTTGGCAATCATAACATTGAAGATGACTGATCAAAGACCACAATAAAAATAACAATGAAAAATATTTAAATGTTGTTGAATAACTACAAAATGTGAGACACACAAAGGGAACAAGTGCTGTTGGAAAAATGGAGCCAACAGACTTGTGTGAAGCGAGACAGCCACAAACCTTCAATCTGTATAAAATGTAGTATCTGTGAAGCGCAATATAACACAGTAGGTCCTACAGTTGCCAACATTTAACATCAAGGTATTTCTCATTAAAATCTGGATTTTCTAGTTTCCCTTGAAAAAAATGGAAGCTCTGGCCACATTGTTCCCACTTTCTCCCATGGCAACAAGCTGATGAATATCTGAACCCCAAATGTGTTCATTTTGCCAGTGACCTACCCGGGTCCACTTTATTCATTTCGTTATCTGTCCCTATGAACATTTAACTTCATAAGGAATCAATGAATGTGAAAAATGTCCAAAATTCCACGGGTACAAGCAGTGTAGTGATTGATGATGAATAAAATTATAGCGCATTCAAAGTTATTAGTACTTTTCTATCTCTTACCTTGATAGTGTACATTAAAGACTACTGGATCCTGTTAGAACTTAGCCTAGCTGGTCTGCATCTATTTATTCTTCATTCATAGCTCTTTAAAAACTTGAATTTGCCATCTATTTTTTTTAATATTTACTTTTATTGATTTATTTTGCTGTGCTGGGTCTTGGTTGTGGCATGTGGGATCTACTTCCCTGACAAAGGATCAAACCCAGGCCTCCTGCATTGGGAGTGCAGAGTCTGAGCCACTGGACCACCTGGGAAGTCCCTGCCATCTATTTTTGGGGTTAGCCTAATTCTCTAATATCTTTTTAGGGAAGCCAACATAATAAGTCTTTTAATTTATGATGCATTATCTCCAAATAGAAGAATATAGCTTTCCTCTCTTCAATAACAGAATGTACAAATTATAGTATATTGTACAACCAAAACACTATATAGCAGTTAAAAGGAACAAACTCCTTTTTATAAAAAAGGAGCATTTTTAATATTCAGCATGCAATCAAAACTGAGTTTCATATTTCTTCATTATTTGAAGACAGCAAGTTTTTCTTTCACCGCTTATATAATCTTACCTATCAGAAAATCCACAGAGATTCTTCAAATGTTGCTTTAACATCAGAAGCAATAAAATACCCTGGGAGACATTTGCAAACTCAATTAAAGGAGCTGAATTTTCTGGCAAACATTTCATCACCGAATTTATATCATCTTCTGAATCCGAATCTGAATCCGAATCTACACGTTTCCGTGACTTTCGAGGCCTAGAGACTTCTTCTTCACTCTCGCTTGACTCATTTTCCTTACCAGGAGATGATTTTCTCTCTTTCCTTTTGTCTTTTACCATGGACTGAAAAAAAGAGGAAATTATTCTGTCTAAAAAATAATAAAATGAAAATACCACTAAGAACTATACATATGCTCCCTTCAACAGCTTCAAAAGTATCCGCAATTTAGTGTTTCATATATCAAAACTCTCTGACTTTCTGTTAACAACTGGGGTTGTAACCCTTAGGGAGAAAATAATGTTCTAAGACTAAATAAAATCCGCTCCTCCAACTACTGTGCCACCCTCCCTAAACCCTTCTGGAATATCATTCCAAGGGAAAGAATTTTCTTATATGATAGCAATGAAAGATAAATTATAGAACTAACAATTTGGTATATAGGTAAGCCATTACAGAGGAAAAGAAGTAATTATAATTTAACTGAGGAAAATATAATAGGTCTTGAATTCCCCCACCTTCTTTTAAACTCTCCCATTTAAGAACTTTTCAGCAAGATAACATGCAGTTTTTCTTAAAAAATTAAATTGTTTCTTTGTACTTTACGAAACCGTTAGCTTTTTAAAAGAAACAAAGCCAACTGGTTTCCAGAGGTGGAAAAGATTACAAAGCAATATTCAAAATATAGCTGTTAAGAAATAAAACAGGAGAAACATGAACAAGTATATTTACAACAGTTAATGAAGTAAAATAAGATAACATGATGGATCAAGTTCCTGGGAAATTATTAACCTCTTAAACTTCAATGTGCATATTAAACACCTAGGCATTTTATTAACAATGCAAACACTGTGTCAGCAGGTCTAGGGTGGGACCTAAGGTTCTACATGTCTAACAAGCTCTCAGGTGAGGCTGGTGCTACTGGTTCTGGTCTGCACTTCAAGTAGGGTTCAGATACCTCTGTAATTCTAACTTTTAGGTATTAAAATAATCTCCCTGATTTATGAGTTTGACCAGGCTGAGTTTTGGGCACAATGATACTATAAAATGAGAATATTTACTTGTATCATCAGGTACATGAAAATATTCCAACTAATTTAAAATAATGTAAATTACTGAGTGCACCTACTGTATTCCCAGGGCTACACCAGTTGCTTTTACAATTAAACCAACTATATTTTCTTCTTAAAAACCATGAAAGAAAAGATATAAAGTTCACAACAAAAAACTTAGTAAAGATTTTGGGCATACAATACACCAATGATTCTGGTGTTCAGGGATAAGGAAATCAATAGTATAAATTTTCTGTGTTCCTTGTAAGTAAGCTATTTATATTCATATCTGTATCTCTTCAAGTGTACTAGTGTTATCTACCGTATTTTCAGATTTATAAAAGAGCAAGGAGTTTTTAAAATGAGGTTTAAATGAATATATGAATGGACAGTGAACATTTAAGGTCAGTGCTTAAAGTGGGAGAAATAAAGACATGGGATGGCTTATCAACAGAACAATCCACGTATGCATGCATGCATGTGTGTGTGTGTGCACACGTGTGCATGCACGTAAGTATGTGCATGTATAAATTTCACCTAAATGATCTGGAATGAAATGGTTTTAAGAACTTTCTTAATGGAAATGAAATGGCAACTCATTTCCTCTCTCCAACTCAAGCACTATTTAGATTTCAGTAAGTTTATTTACCAAGGTTTTATATACCTGTGAAAACAATAAAAAGAACAATGAGAAACAAAACAGTGAAAATAGCGTGCCTGCATTCTGAAAGATGCATTAAGAATAGCAATGTGTGTAACTTACCTCCTTGAATGACTGCAGTAGGTTACTACCAGAAACAGAGAGTGTAATGTCTATATGATGCATTATAAACAACGGCTCTTCCTGTGTCTGGTATGGAAAACAGGCTAGATTGTCTGCTATATACAAGAGCATATTCACTTCTGTTTTCTGTAAATTAAAAAAAAAAAAAGTACACATTTAGTAGATAATCCAGAAATCCATCATAAAAACCTTTTTAGAAAAAATATTACAGGGTACTTTCACCTCAGCTAATGTTTCAGAAAGGAAGGGACAGGGAGAGAAAGAAGGAAGATGAAGGAGGAAGCAGAAGAGAAATGGATTTTACAGAATAATCTTAAATCCATTTTAACAGATTTCCTAATGACTTAAACCATGGTACCTTAAAAAGGGAAGAGGTGAATGTTTTTTCAGTGCACCCAAGTGGAAGTCCCGGAAGTTTTCTTATAGAGTATATAGAATCTTTACGATAAATCCATACCACATCAGAAAGTACACATATGAATTCATGATTATTTATCATTGTGCCTCTAAAAGTTTAACCCATATGGAGAGATCAGTTACACACAGTCTTCAAAAGTAAGAGGTAATAATTATAGTTCAAACATGTGGATTAAAAAAATCCAAGTTCATGTACTCTTAAAATAATTGTCAGTTTCCTGTGTGTGTATAATTTAAAATATCAGAGTCATTCTGACAGAGTTGCCAAAGATTCACACCATAAAAACTCTGATGTTGGCACATTATGGTTACTAATACTTGTTTGCTTTTAAAAGAAGTAACAGAGACTTTTTTTCAGAACTTCATGATCATACGGAATATAAACAGAAAGACATATTAATATTTAAATTCCTTTAAAAATACTTATAGCTTAAAAAAAAAAAACAGGCCATTAAAAACACTACTTCCAGGTACTTCCCAGGTGGTTTGGTGGTTAAGACACTGTGCTTACACTGCAAGGGGGCAGGGGTTTAATCCCTGTTTGGGGAACTAAGATTCCGCATTGCCTGAAGCATGGTCAAACGCTTCCCTAAAATCCCTCCCCAAACACACCTTCCTACCATCTCCCTTATCCTGCTGCCCAAACAACATAAAATGCCATATCAGTGGTAGCAAACAACAAAAAATCCCAAAGGACAGATGGAATGAACTTGCTATTAGTATTCATGAAACTCCCACTCTATTTTTTATTTTTAAATATGTATCAATATGTACATGTTAAAGTTGGGAAAATACAGACAACCACCCTTGCCTCCCTGAAACCTTTTTCCTTAGTTTTCTCTTCCTAGCTCTTTGACTATTCCTCTTCTATTTCCTTCTCAAACCAACTCCTTTTCAAACTGCTTTTACCAACATTCTATTTTTTGTGTGCTTAGAAGCCCTGAGAGTCCCTCGGACTACAAGGAGATCAAACCAGTCAATCTTAAGGGAAATCAATCCTAAATACTCATTGGGAGGACTGATGCTGAAGCTGTATTTTTGTCATCTGATGTGAACAGCTGACTCATTGGAAAAGTCCCTGATGCTGGGAAAGATGGAGGGGCATCAAAGGATGAGATGGCTGCATGGCATCAACGATGCAATGGACATGGACTTGGGCAAATTCGGGAGATGGTGAGGGACAGAGAGGCCTGGCATCTGTAGTCCATGGGGCTGCAAAGAGGTGGACATGACTAGGGGACTCAACAACAGGACAAAAATATTCCAGTTATCCTTTGACTCTTCTCACAATGTCTCATATAATTTATTCCTTCCTCAGTGTTTCTTCTTTCCTTCCATCCATTCTTTTCCTTCCAACTCTCATCATAAGAACTCAATCCCTTATTACCTTCGGTGTGAACACAGGCTCCCGCACTGCAGGCGGATTTTTTACCAGCTGAGGTATTACCGAAGATCCTCCATAAACCATGTCTCACTATGACCTTGCTGGTCTAAATAATGAATCTATTCATTATTTCCCACCCATTCTTATCTTTGTACCTTTATTTATGTTTTTACACCTGCTCTGTCTTAAATAGTAGATCCATCTTATTCCCCTACATCTTCAGTAATTTGTTTCTCCTCTGACATCTTCTGTTGGAGGTAGTCAGAAGAAAGCACTGTATTATGAAAACTAGATTTCCAATTTAGCATGTTACATGCTGGGGTGACAGAACATCCAGCTAATGACATACAGCAAGCAATGAAATCATGTAGGAATGAAGCTCAAGAAGAAGAGAAAGACTGGACTGGATTGCCATTTCCTTCTCCAGGGGATCTTTCCAACCCAGGGATCGAACCCGGGTCTCCCACGTTGTAGACAGATGCTTTACTATCTGAGCCACCAGGGAAGCCCAAGAGAAAGGGCGATACAAATACAAACCATCTGGGACTCAGACTATGCTAATGTTAACCGCTGTCTTACAGGAAGCAAGATCCAATGATGACAAGAGCACCTTATCTTATCATTATGTACTCCTATCTAAACCTCTTACACACAATGAAAGCTTAATACTGGTGACAGTCCTGATGATGATTAAATTATATTCCAAGCGTTTCTAAAATAGAAGGGTATTATATTTATTTGTTAGATAATACAACCAAAAATTTCATGTACTATTTAAAAAGAAAAGGTCTAATAAGGCATCTGTATTCTGGTAACTTTTAGATCCCCTGGAGAAGGGCATGGCAACCCACTCCAGTATTCTTGCCTGGTGAATTCCATGGACAGAGGAGCCTGGTGGGCTACAGTCTATGGGGTTGCAAAGAGTCGGACACGACTGAGCGACCAACACATAATTTTAATTTTACTTCACTGAAATAATCTGGTGTCGGAACAGCAACAAAGTCAAGTCAAGTGATTAAAATACGAAAAAAAATTTTTATTTTTAAAGCTTCACACAAGAACTGGTTCTATGTGGAAAGATACCACATCTTCATCTTCTAGCACAATGGCTACCATAACGCGTATGCTGAATACTGTTGTAAAATGAATGAAAACATTCAGAGGTAAAATTAAAGAATGGGATATTTTATTTTCCTGCCTTATAGTCTTGGCCAATGCAACTTGTACAATAGCTCCTAAAGGATCAAAACTGTAATTACACAAAAGTGGGCTTTTCATTAAACGAGGTCAGGTTGAACAAGCAAGGATCTCAACAGCCTAAAACCCAGGACAGTTACTCTAAAAGGTTCGAGTCTGATATAAACAAGTGGAATTTCACTTTATCTATCTATCCATCCATCCACCCACCTCAAGAAGTGACAGTTTAGTAACATAGTTTATGTGAAAGCATGCTTAAAGGAACTGCCATCAAGTCTGTAACATACTCAGTATGGAGACAAAATTATACTTTATCCCTCATTTTATTTTCATGCTAAACTTCCTCTTCAATACAATGTAGTTAACATAGACCTAAATAAACACATTTAAGATAGTCACTATTATTTATTAAAATGATAATATTTTTAAAATGTTGACTACTTTAGGCACACAATTTATAGAACATTTATCTTCTTAAAATAAGAAGTTTTTAATGCTTACTGCTGTGTCATCAAAGAGGTTGAGTAAAGAAATCAGAAAGGCGCGTCTGTGCTGGCGGTTTCCACGGATCATGGAGTAAAGGTGTGAACACAAAGCACTGGAGGACTCGTCCTGCCGGAAACCCCTTACAGGATCTTTTAGGCACGTGTTGATTGCCTGTTGTACCTGGTAAGACATCTTCATGCCAGCCACTGCTTTCATCTGAAATCAATAAAGCCTTGTTTTTGTCACAGAAATTAAAAGAGCCAAATTAAAAATATAAATTTGAGCATTATAGTTAGAGGTGAAGTTTATAATTTGGTTTTATTTAAAATAATAAAAAGCATAGAATGCAAGCACTGGAAGGAATATTAGAGATCATCTATTGTAATCTGCTCATTTTTATAGAAGAAAAAAGTGGAGACCCAGAGGAGCCATCACTGCCAAGATACACAGTAGGCACTAGAACCCATGCATCCTGGTTTCATCCAGAGTGCATGCTATACTGTTACTTCCAGCTCAATCTTAGAGAGTTAATTTTAAAAAGAATAAACACCTTGGGGGACAAACTTAGATTCATGTTTAGAAGTAATTAGTAAGCAAAATATTTTATTTGAATATGAATCTGGGTAGGACATTTGCCAAAGAAATGGTTTACCAAAGAACAATATTTAAATTTAGGCTGCACAATTTAAAAATACATACGTGAATGAATCCAGCATATTTTTTGTCTATTTCCACAAGCTGCTGATCAGCCTTGTTCCGCATAGCTGGTTCTGGGTCTGTGCCCATAGCAATTAAATACGGCACACACTGGAAATAAAAATAAAGAATTCATGAGACATCATAGTAGTAAAAGCTCTGTATGTATCTTGACGTATATTAAAACTTGCTATATATCTGGGACATATGAATTTAGCTCACTGGCTTTCCTATAAATGAATGCCATGTTTTAGTATTCTTTTAAAATTTATTAATCTGCCCTTAGATTTAGCTAAAAGTAAAAAAGCACTGGAGCATCAGCAAAAAATTAAAAACAAAAAAAGTGATGTGGTCAACTTCAAGCAATTTCAACGTGAGTTTAAAGTTCTTTTATTAAAAAAAAAAAGGGCTCCCAAACTAAGAATATTCATTTAAAAGTATGATATATACTACAAATTAATAATCCAATAATTTTTTAGGCCTGACTGAATTTTCTTTGTAAAGAAAATAAAGGGTGAAAAAATTTGTCTTCCATACTCAACACCAGAAAAATATAAATTTCCTCCCTATTATGCTGATTTTAGATACGGCTTCAGTAGTCTGACAGCTGGATAGGTAGTAATCTGATAACAGCCATACTCACTGGTCAGGAAACACCAGTCACTACTATGTTAGGTGACTCTGAATTAGAGGTGAGGAAGCCAGAAAAATAGCAACAAACAAATAAAAAAGTAGACATAGCACTGAATGAAATGGGTCATCAAGAATCAAACCCTGAATTGCAGGGTGGGGGGAGGCTCACAAAAAACATTATTAGCTTAACTTGTAAAATATGAAAATACATTACATATTATTGTATCAATGTTAAATTTCCTAAATTTGATTGACTGCATTATGGTTTTATAAGAGAATGTTTCTGTTCTTAAAAAAATGTATGTTGAGTATTTAGAGGTAAAGAATCATGATATCTCAAACTTACTATCAAATGGTTTCATGTGTGTATGCAGAGAGAAAGCAAATGTGGCAAAATGGCAACAAAATATACGTAAAGAGTATGAAGGGCTTAATGTGCCACTCCTGCAATTTTTTATAAATATAAAAGTTTAAAGTTTAAAAAAAGATACAATAAAAGCAAAACCTAAGACTACTAAGCATATCAGCAAAGAGCCCTAAGTATCTAAAATAGTCAAGAGTATCAACAGAGTACTGTACATTTTATTAAGTAATCCTGCCCTGAGTCACAAAGAACAGACTGAATATTCATTAGTGTGTTTTGTTTCAGGATACAGAGAATAACACAGCATAATAATCAAGAATATATTTTTTAAAAGTTAAACAGAACAGCCGAAATAAAAATCTTGAAGGGTACAGGCTGTTATTTAACAAATTCACTTCTGCAGCCTATGGCACTCTCCTGAATGTGTCAGATGGTGAATACTACAACATAAACATTAGCTGCCAATCCCTTGTAGTACAAATATGTCTTGAGTACATCATCTAGTCTACAAATCCATGTTTTAAGGTATTTGGTGCTTGATCTTAGTTCCAATTAAAGATGAAGGAACAGAGTTCAGATTATATAGGTGACTTTTCTGTGGACTAAAATCCACACTGTTAAGATAGATTATACCCTTAACTCCATTTATATTACACGCTGTTGTTGGATTTTAGAGGTAAGCGTCAACGTGAATTAAATCAAATCTATTATCCCTACTTAGAAGAAGTAATACTGAGTACATACTGTGCAAATATAAAGTTTGTATAATAGAATCAACATTATGAATATATATGTACTTTGCAGTTAAAAACAACCTAAAAGATGGACTAAAACTTGGATTCCTAAGAGTTTTGGATGGTCCCCCTCACCCCCGAAATTGACAACTAAGAGGAATAAAGAACTACTTATTTTCTAATCACAATGTCTTCAAGTGGCAACAAATTCTTGGCTCCTTCCGTAAGTGCTATTGCTGTAAAACATACTTACCTGAACTGGATGAATAAGACCTTGGTTTAGAGTCAATGCAATGACATTGAGGGCGAAGTGGCGTACACTTGATTGGGTGTGAAAAAACGCCTCAAGCACCTGTTTGAGGTAAAGCTGCATGATGGAACTACTCATCCCTGAGGAAACATCACCCATTTCTTTCAAGTCTTCCTGTTTTGCAACCTTCTTCCCTACAAAAGGAAGTAAACATACTAAGAATATGTATATTAACTTTACTAACTATTCTAAATTAAGTCACAAAAGCACAAAATGTGACAGCTGACTCATTGGTCCTTAATTTTTAAATTTTTTTAGGTCTGTTAGAGACCCCTTGGAGAACATGATGAGAAAGTATAATCCCTTTCCCTCTGTCAAAATGTTAAAGTCTGCATGCACATTCAATTTATAAACTACTTTAGGGAGTTTATGAAGTATCTTCTTTAACTCAACTCCTTTATCTAATATAGGCTAAGTAGGTATCTGGATTAAAAAAGAGTCACACAGTATGCTAACTGCAGCCCCACTGTGAACTTTGAAAATATATTTTCACTTACAGTCTCTATCTGCCTGCTGCATACGTGTATCTTCTTCTTGTAGGTAGGTCTGGAGGTTTTTTAACACTTGTATTTTTAAATTTACTGAGGAGTTTTTATCAGATAAAATATTATTGTATAGATTTTTCACCTCTTGCTCAAACATTAGACTTGGGTGCTGAATAAAGGCAAATCCTAAAGAAGATGAAAAAAACAAAAATTCTCTTGATATATTAATATTAAAATTAAATATAACATTTATTGAAAATGTTGATAAAGTATATAAAGAGTATCTTATTTCAAAAATTAAAACTTAAAATGACTGGAAGAATATGCTGGTGGCCTTACCTAGAGAAGTATTAGAGCAGGTACTTCTTCCCCCATGAATTAAAAACAAGAAATTGCATTTCAAAGGAGAATTTCACTCAAGAGGAAACCTTGAGGAGGGAGCAGGGCCTAGTGGCTAAGGGAGTGGACTAGGAGTCAGGAGTCTTGGGTTCTATTCCTGGCTCCACCACTGACTTGTAGTGTGACCTTGGGTGAGTCACATAATCTCTCTGTGCCTCAATTCTCCATCTGTAAAATGGGGACAATAATATTTACCACCCACCTACCTCAAGGGGATATTTTCAGGATTTAAGAGGTAATGTGTGCCTTTTTAGATCCCTAGTGGAAGGTACTAACCTTGGTGCTATTAAAATATATTCATCTGATGAAATGAAGTACTTCTAAAATAAAGCTAAAAATCTTGTATCTATTTCTATATGTTGTTATAATGAAGCCACAATGTTGAATTCTATAATCACAAATTACCCATATTTATTACCCAAAATAGTATTACCCATGTTTATTTATACAAAATGCTTATTTATGAGATGAAACGAAGATCTTTGATGAGAGCAAATATTATGGATGCCAAATAACAAACTAAATTCAAAGCATAGAGTGATCAGATAACTAGCCCAAGGTGACACAGGATAACAATGGCCCAGGCAACTTTTATTAACTGGTCTAAAGGCACTATTTTCTGCATAGTACTGCTTCAAATTAAAATTTACATTCTTTGTTCTCTGAATTAGATGTAACACTATTAGTTTTTGCTGTTTTATAGAATGTATGTCCAGACTGAAGTACATATTTGACTTGAAAGGTAATACTCTACCAATACAACTCCCTAGTAAGTGGTATATGAATTTTTACTCTATTTGCTATATGTAATTTTCTGAAAGAGATGAAGAGGAAATAAGATATTAAGATACTCTGTATCTGTACAGAGTAAAACAAAACAAACAACAACAACAACAAAAAAACAACAGCACAAAAACATGAAGAGAGTGCTCTTCTAATTTTTTTTAGTGCATTTAGTTCAGGTATCAAGACTTTAAGGCTATCCTTCTCAAATTTCGCCCATATTCCAATATCCTTCCAGATAAACCTCAAAGACCTAACCTAACCACATGTATTTATTACATCAATGCTCTTGGAAAAATAATAGAGAAAAAGTATACATCCAGCTGTTCCTATGTGGTTGGTTACTATGTGTTATCTATATACTAATAAATAGAAGTCTGTAGACTGCCCTCTGTTTTGACTTTAGAAGAGGCAGACACATACACTGACAAAACATTGCAAAGAAAAGTAACAATTAAAAAAATACACAACAGTACAAATTTTTCTACATCACTTTTCTTAATTAAAGAACTTTGAACCCTATAAAGTAGGGGTTGAAAAAAGTATTGTCACCTCTATTTTACTAATGAGGAAACTGACATACAAGTTACATGACTTGCTGAAAGTCACCCAGGAAGTCACTGGATGAGCCAAAAATGGAACCCCGTTGTTTTAACCCCCAGAAGTATACTCTAGACACCAGATCCTACTTTAAACAGAAACATACTTAAGTAAATCAATGTTTTAGACTCACAAAATTTTTAAAACTTCCTCAACCTCTCAAACAGCTAAGAACTAGGAAGAAATCTAGACTTAATTTACCTAGACCAATGATGGCTTTTGTTTGCACTTCTTCATCTGAATGCTTTGTAAAATACATCAATAGTTCAAGTACTTTATCCTTTATGTTAACCTAAGGGGGAAAAACACATTAAAGTGTATAAGGAAGAGTAGCTTAGATCCGCTTTCAACTGTGAAGGGAAAAAATATCTAAAAGCAAACTTCTGCATGTAAACTTTACTAAAGAATAAATCACCAATACATGTATAAGTCCATAAATTTTAGAACAATCTCATTCATTGGGACAGTTTGCAGATATAACTTGCATTAATTTATCAGACTGGTAACTAACCGATTGGCTTCACAGACCATGTTTTGAAAAGCATTGTTTTAGAATTAAACCAGACAACTCTAGAGACTTCCCTGGTCTGTCAGTGGTTAAGACTACATGCTTCCAATGGAGGGGGTGCAGGTTCAATCCTGGGTTAGGGAACGAAGATCCCACACTCCATGTGTGCATGCTAAGTTGCTTTGGTCGTGTCCGACTCTGTACGACCCTATGGACTGCAGCCTGCGAGGCTCCTCTGTCCATAGGATTCTCCAGGCAATACTGGAGTGGGTTGCCCTGCCCTCTTCCAGGGGATCTTCCTGACCCAGGGATCAATCCTGCGTCTCTTACATCTCCTGCATTAGCAGGCAGGTTCTTTACCACGAGTGCCACCTGGAAAGCCCTTTCACATGCCGCATATCCAAAAAATAGAAAATAAAATACAATAAAATTAAAACAAAACAACACCAAACCCCAGACTACTCTAATGCTGCTCATCCTGGGTCATTACAGTCATTTTTTAATGCACAGGTCACACAGTTCTATTTTTTCAGGATATTAAATAATAATATTAGGATCTTTACCTTACTGTTGCCTTTAAAATCTTCCAGATCAAAATCAAAATGCCGACACAGTGCCCCAACAGTGAATAGGGATCTCAAAAGTGCTGGTTTGTTTGTTAGCAGTGAAGTGTTATTTGGGTCCTCTTGGTGTTGACTTTTTAATTTTGAAATGGCACCTAGTAAAATAAGTAACATTTATTTATATTATTTATAATAAACCCTCTATTCTTAAACTGTTATGCTCAAATAATTACTGCTAATAAACTAAAACTAAATTTTACTAAAATTAATATAAATTCAATTAAAATTTACTAAAATTAAACTTTTCTAAGTATTAAACATGCCTAGAAATATGAGGACATTCCAAGTGAGCCTAAAAGAACTAAGAAAAAAAATGGTATTTAAATTTTATTTGACATAGTAGGCAAAAAACTTATCAACATTCACTTATGAGAAGATAAATTTCTGAAGTAATCACATTGGGTTATTGAGGGAATATAAAAGATACCAGGAAGTATTGCTTCTGAGAATGGACTACAGAGGACAATCAAACCTCTTATAATTCCCTTATCTTTTATCAGATATGTTAAAAAGGAACTGGACACTGCAGGATCTAGCAAAATAATTTTAAAGCCCAGGCAGTGAACTTACCATAGTATCTATTGAAACAGGCCCACACAAATTTAAAATTTTGTGTCACTTTATTTACAACAGCCCCAAGACAGCTTACACAATGTTGCACTACCTAAAAGAGAAAAAATATTACTGTTTAGATAAAAGTTAAAAACAAAGGTAAAAGCACGATAAAGTGATTTAAAAACACATGATTTGTGAATTGCATATTGGTCAACACAGAGGTGGTAAAGTGAATGCTTACAGTCATGCCATATTTGATGATAAGCTTCATTAGATCTTCTTCAATAGTGGCAAGGAAAGTTTCACTCGGATGTTCCATCAGTGGTACAACTAGTTCTAGAATTTTTGCAACATTGCAGATAACCATGAAATCATTTTGTGTCTATAAGGATAAAATCAAAGCTTTATGAATATCAAAATCTGAAAAGAAACTATATGCAGCTTTGTGTATTTGAGGTTTTGGTATTATTTTATAGGTATATTATATACATATATATATATATACACACACACACACACATAATAGCTTCCCCTCCCCCCCCAAAAAAAACCCAAAACAGCATTAGGAAAGAGCTTTTTTAAAGTATGAAGGGAAGAGGAGCAGATAGTGACAGGAACCTGGATTTTATTCTAGCTCTGTCACTAACTTACCATGTGATCTTTTAGTCACTTAGTCATAATGCTACAGTTACTGTTTTTCTCCCTAATATGCACTAACAGTTCTGAACAATGGTGTTTAAATATTTAACAGAGTATTTTACCAAAGACTGGTACAATTTTTAAGATTAATATTTTTCAAACTAGGATAATAACAGTGCAGTATCTCTCAATTGAGGGTGACTTTCCTGGTGGCTCAGATGGCAAAGAATCTGCCTGCAATGCAGGAGACCCAGGTTTAATTCCTGGGTTGGGAAGATCCCCTGGAGAAAATGGCAACCCACTCCATTATCCCTGCCTGGAGAATTCCATGGACAGAGGAGTCTGGCAGGTTATATAGTCCATGGGGTGGCAGAGTCGGACACAACTGAGCAACTGATATTTTCACTTTCACTTTGTCCCCAATGGATATCTGGCAATATATGGAGACAATTTTGGTTGTCATAACACTGGCATGAGGGTACTACTCGCATCCAGTGGACAGAGGCCAAGGATATTGCCAAACATCCTATAACATGCAGAAAAGCTCTTGAAAACAAAGAATAACCAGGTCCTGAGTGTCAACAGTGCTGAAGTTGAGTGCTAACAATAGTGCTGTGTTAACCCCTTTTATGATAGAGGAAAACACAGAATCCCAGAATTAGGTATAAGTCTCCTTTATTTTAAAATTTAAAATGTTAACATTACAATTTTTTTAAATTTTAGAGGTTTTAAAACTGATTAAAAATTGTAGGCAACAGGTGATTAAAGTGGGTGAAGGGGTAAATTAGTTTTTCTCAAGATAAATTCATTTGAAAATCACTGACAGAATCTTACTTTAAAAATGCAGTAAAAATTTTTTGAAACATAACTGACTTGAAAAATCAAGTAAATAAAGTATCTTAAAATCTAAAAGAAAAATTTAAATGAAGATGAAAATCATGAAGGAAAAGAGCTGTAGAATACCTGAAATATCTGGAATGAATATACATAAGATAGGTCAATATCTCAAACATTTTTTAAAGAGTTTACCAAAAAAAGGTCCACAGTTCAAAGGTAAAATAAGCAAAGGATAAGAACAGTCAAATTAAGGAAAATGAAGTTCAACTGGTTAATGCCATAAAAAAGATGCTAAACCTCTTGGAAATCAAGGAAGAGAAGCTGAAGCAACAAACAACTACATTCTTTTACATCTGTTAGCCTGGCAAAGAGTACAAAAATGACACAGAGCATCATTCACTGGTTTCCAAAGTGGCTATGAAACATGTCCACCAGCAATTTGACAAGAGCTACTCAGAAACAAAATCAAAACTGCAAAAACATTCCTTCAATCTGGGAAGTCAATTCCTCAGACTATGTCAAAGAAAAAGAAGCATGAATATTTAAAAGTATATGAATAGGAATGACTATTAAGGAATTGGTTGTAGTGGCTATCAACAGGAAACAATGTAAATAAAAAATAAATACTCAATTAGATGGGAAAATGGTTAAACAAATCATAAGATGTCCATAAGATGAATAATATACAGCTATTCAAAAGGATGAATATATATCAGTTGTTTTGAGATTAGTAAAAATGCCTGACAGATACATATATAACATGATGTGATTTTTTAAAAAATCTGGTTAACCATTTGTATAATGTGTGTCTGCAATTATAGAAACATGGATAAAATGTGCAAGGACACTCCAGATTGCTTATCCTGAAACGAGGGTAGGATATAAAAAACAACAACAAAAAACGTTAAAAAAAAAAAAAAAAGGTGTCTATCGTATATATGAGATAACCTTATTTACATAAAACTTTATATTAGTGTGTGTATGCATAACAAACTATAGAAAATGTTTTCAAGTAACCTTGCTTTAAAAAATATCGATTTAAATGAGGATAATCAAGGCTCCTTTGTTGTTTAAATTCTTCAAGCAAACAGACATGGTATTGAATTCTAGCTTTGGGACTCATTAGCTATGACACTGGGCAAATTATTTATATTCTCTAAGCTTCCATTTCCTTATCTGTAAAACCAGGATAATAATGGTACTAACTTCATAATGTAAATGAGATGCTGCATGCAAAATTTTTTAGTGTTTGGCACTGTGCTCAAAAACTATTAACTATTATTATTAGTCACAGATTACATATTAATCAGTTTATATCTGCATCTAACACAAGCCCTAAAGACAGAAATATGTTGTCTTAAATGTTTGTTTCAGAAGTATTATATATTATTTTTAATGTATTTATCTTCTGATACTTTTCTCTGGTTTTAAAATTCCTCAGGACATCCTGAAGTTTTTCACCTAGAATTTATTAATTTAGATCACCAAAAAAACTGACCATAGCAGCAAAACAAACTTAGTAAACAGTTAAAATTAGCTCCTTAGGAAGCTTGGAACATAGGAAGTAAAAAAATAACTACATTCATAGATTTTTAGAGTATTTTAAAATTTACTGTTGTAATAAGCCATTGAATTTACCATGCTGTCATATAAACTGCTGGATTATCTGACTCAAGCAGTAGTTAATCTTCACATTCGATTTTAGGAGAACAAGTGTAATATTAACTTAAAAACCTAACATCTCTGATGATCCTTTATTTTTCATATTCAGTATATAAATACATTATATAAATAAAATACATCAAAAATAACAAATGAAAAGCAAAACCAGAATCCAAATGACAGTAAATTTCTCAGTGACAAGAACTTTGCTCACTCACTGTTTAAGTCCTAATAATGGTTACATTTATTAAGCATTACTGAGAGTTTAACTTGAGGAGCTTACAGAGAGATGAAACCTGAAATTTATTTATAATACATCAGAAAAATGATGTTTGTAGATAACTTGCTACAAATATTAGAACCTATATTTGAGTACATAACCCAGTTGATCTTTCAGTGAAAATGACTGTCATCTGTCAGTGAAAAGGTGGATGACACAATGCGAACTCTAAATTTAAAATAGTTACTACATGGTTTAGATAAGAGAGAAAAACAGGACAGACAGCTCTATACTTACACTACATTTAGTGGTAAGATATGGCTGCATAGTCATGGCATGTTTAACCATGAGCTGGGGTCTTATTTTGCTGAATAAGAACAAAGTGGTTATGCAAGCTACCAATCTTCCAGAATTCACACCTTTATTGTCAGAGTCTGGAAAAACAAACAGAAAATAAGACACTAAAATATGACAAGGCAGTGGAAATGATACAGAATATTATTCAAATTACTCAATACTATCCTCTGAATAGATTCAGTACATGCCTCAATACAACAGATTAGCATTCCTTATGATACTAGACTTCTTGCCTTTCTATCTTATATAAAATTACATGTATTAAGGATAAAGGGCAAAAAGGCTGCACTTTGGAAGGCAAGTTTCACATCAAGGGGAGGAGGACTGAAGTAAAAAGCAGAATCAAAGTTGGGAAGTTTAGAGATGGAATTCTGAGAATAAACATAGTATTGGTTAGTATCTAAAAATGCATGGAAATGAGAATGGGAAAGAAATTAGCAAAGGAGGACAAAAACAATTTAGCTGAGGTGATACTGTGTTTAAGGGTACTGGGGAAAAAAGATGCTGCTGTGGTAAAATGTCAGAAGACAGGAATGATGCATAAGTGGACCAGTGCTGTATTAAGACAAGTAAATGCTGTTCAGCTAAGAGAAAAGTGTAGCTAGCTAGAAGATACAATGTGTCTTAGTTCCTGGGCATTTTTAGAGGAGATTAGCAACTGTTTAACATTAAGTGACAACAGTATCACCTTTAAAATCTAGGAAAGGGGAAAACTGGGAAGCAGAACAGAAGATACAAAGAAAAAGAGGTAAACATGGAAAATGAAAAAATAAAAAAGACTGCATTAAAATATAAAGAATATCAACAATTTTTACCATAAATGGTACCTCTGTAAGAGGTAAATGGCCCCCAATTCTGAAAATTGACTGAGGCTGCCTGTTGTTCCTGATTAATATATATTAGGGGATGGGAAGTAATGTTAGTCTTGTGTGCTTTCAAGCAATAGATAACAATTATGACTTTTATGATTTTATAATCATTTATATTTTCATTAATAACTTCAATTTTGTGACTGATAGATAATATATAATATTAAAGATTTAACAAACTTGTCAATTTAAAAATTACTAACATCTTTCTAGGTCAAGGTTAAGCACATTTTATATAATTATAAATGGTATTAGGAAGGCACTATAAATCTTTTAAAAACATTTTTATACTAATTAACTTCATTTTGATAGAAATTTTTATATAATTTGAAAGATACTGAACAGTTTTTGGATAAGCACATTTACCTACATACATTAGTCCCTGGACTTACTTTAATTCTTGCTCATATGACATCTAAAATTATATTCTATTGAAAGATATGTGAAAGAGATGAGTCCCATGCTTCTATTACATTGCTGTAAATAATACCAGTCAACTATAACGTAACAATAACCTGGGATTCAACACAACAAAAAACAGAGTTCATTTAAAAGTGAAGTAGTTAATTATTAGGCTAAGCAGAGTGAGAGGCAAAAATAAGAAATGTGCACAAAGTATTTTAACATCTTATAAAATCAACTTAATGACCAACATATAAAATGTCTTACCAGCTAGAGATTCCTCATATTTAAGAATGTGCTCAACTAGGTTATCAACAAGTTGAGTACAAGCTTTCTTCACAGGTTTATATGAGGAATCCTCTTCAGACTTCAACAACTATAAGTGTATATATATGAAAAAAAAAATCCCAGTATAATTCATTAGACAATAATAATATAAATGCATCAAAATGTGTCCATAAGTAATAAGATTTTCAATTGGTTACTAACAATACTGAAAATGCAAATTCACAAATAAAAAATATAGAACAAATATTTTAAAATATAACCAGTAATTAAAGATATTCCAAACAATTTTAGTATGAAGTTATTTAAATTGCTATGTATAGAACCTAAGGCAGAATATGAGAGAAATGAGAACACTGACCTTCCCTTAAGATTACCCCTCAATGCTAGTTGAGTGATTTTAAAGACTTAGAATTTCATCCCTCATCATTTCAAGTTCTTGATTTCTCAAAAAAGTTTATTATGGGTTAATGACATTTTTAAAATAGCTGTAACTACATCTGACTTGCACCTTAAAATCTGCAATTATAAAACACAAGGCTGGATTTCTTCCCTGTGTTATCTTTTACCAACTGATAGAGATGTGCTACAAATAATGATATGAGAAAAGAGATAAGTCTAATTATAGCTGGAAAATAAATACAATCTTTAATAATCAGAGGTCAATGGTAATGTCACCTAAGATACATCTGTTTTGTTAATAAAGAATAGCTAATACAATTCTTGGGTTATTAAAGAAGTTAAAAATGTGTAATTCCTGTCAAGGGTTCCAACGCTGTACAATTATAACTTTCTGCAATGATGGATATGTTTTATATCTGTGCTGTACAGTATTGCTGCCACAAGCCACATGCAGCTACTAAACACTTGAAATGTAGCTAGTATAACTGAGGAATTAAAAATAAATAAAAATTCAAATGAAATGAAAAATCACACGTGGCTAGTATAGGACAGAGAAGATTTAGTTTAAACTTTCACTACAAGATGTGTGGATGACTACAACTGATAGCAATCAGAGTAACGTTATCACACACATTTCCCCTACTCCTTCCAATTTAAAGAAATAAATCAAATCAAGGTAACTTCAATTTACCCAGTTTTAGCTCTAAACAGCAAGTTCTCCATGTCCTGCTCTGTAACTCAACCTTAAGCAGCTATTAATATTATATGCTACCTTGTTCTTTTTTTGGGAAGGGGTAGAAAACAGGCTCTTTACCCTTGTTTTTGCTCTCCAAGACATCAAGTACACACAAAAGTATTAACCATAAATTTTGGGTTATGACACACTGCCAGTACTGGTTATACGCCCTTTTCTTTGATTATAAAATATAATGAATATTTTATAAAATAAAATATAATGATGCATTATGAACCTAACTTAAGAGTATCTCCAATAACTTATATTTCTCAATGTGCTCCTTCCTTTATCCCATCTTCCTGTTTCACTTTCAAAGTACCACTTATCAGAACTTTTTCCATTTCTTCACTTAAAAAAAAAAGTTATTCTAGTTTTGCTGGATTTTCAATTTTCTAAAAGGTATCATGCTGGATGCAGTCTTCTGGGATTGGCCTTTTCCATTTAATATGTCACTAACTGTAATCCAGGTTGTTGCATGAAACTGTTACTTAACTCATTTTTGCTACTATAAAATAGGTGTTGTGTCTGTACTGCAATTCATTCATCCATTCTACTGAAGACAAGTTAATTATAACTTTAGTGGCATAATGAGCATTTTTATTTGTCTCCTGGTACACATATGTAAGATTCTCTCGGGTGTGTACCTTGGCATGGAATTCCTGGGTCATGGGTAATATGAATGTTCAACTCTATGAAATAATGCTAAGTTTAAAAAGAGTCTTGATTTGCATTTCCCATATTATGAATGAGGCTGAATACCTTAAGTCACATGTGTTTTTTTCTTTATGAAATGCCCACTCATTACTTTCTCCTGTTTTCCTACTGAGACTCTTGCCTTATACTGGTTTGTAGGAAAGCAGCTCTTTATATTTTTTAACAACGTTCCTTTGTCAGTTGTATGTGTATCAAATATCTGTCCCACTTAGTGTGTTTTTTCTGGATTCACAAGTGTTCTTCATTTTAAGGCAGTGAAATTTATCAGTCTTTTCAGGTTATTGGTTTTCTGGGACTCAAGAAATCCTTCATTAAGAAAAGTCAAAAATATATTAATACATATACTGTCTTCTGGGGCTTCCCAGGTGGCGCTAGAGGTAAAGAACCAGCCTGCCAACGCAGGAGACATAAGAGACGCGGGTTGATCCCTGGGTCGGGAAGATACCCTGGTGGAGGGCATAGCAACCTACTCCAGTATTCTTGCCTGGAGAATCCCATAGACAAAGTAGCCTAGCAGGCTACAGTCCAAAGAGTTGCACAGAGTTGGACACAACTGAAGCGACTTAGCTCGCACATAAATACTGTCTTCTAAAAGTTTAAAAGATTTCCTTTAATCTATGCATGTTTGTGTGTGTGCACACTCAGTCATGCCCGGACTCTTTGCTGAGTTGAAGAATTTTTTAAAAAAGTAAAAAACAACCCTTATGGGTAGCCACTTGTTCCAGTCCCATTTATTGAAAAGTTCAAGCCATCTTAATTACTCAATCTTTAATAAGTCCTGGTACCTGTTAAGACACATAAGTGCTCCTGCATTTTCAGAAGTGATGATTATTTTCAACTCTTTACTTTTCCATATATGGTTTAAGAACACCTTGACATGCTTGATAAATATTTTCTATTCTTGATTTTGATGAGATCTCTTTTAACATCTTCCCATTTTGCATGATTTTTACTTTAGGTTTTACAGTTTATTCTCTGTCAGATTTTACTTCTAGTTTACTAGACGTTATTCATTCAAGGGTATTAAATTTTATCAACAATTTCTTTTGTATCCTCTGATATGATTACTTATTTTTTGTTTAATGTTAAATCATACACACACGTGCTGATGCTAAACCAGCCCCACAATATGCATGCACAGATGTACATATATATGTATGCATATATAATATATATAGTATAAACATATACACATCTCTGTCCAACTTTTTGATGGGTAAATAAGCTGTAGACATCAATATACTCTCTACCTTTTCCTTTTGAGATAAAATTTACATGAAATGATATGTACAAATCTACAGTTGCCCAGTTTTGTTAAGTGCATTACCCTTTATAACTCAAACACTCTACCAAGATAGAGGACAAACTTTCTCCATCTTTAACTTACATTAGAATCATCTGGAGACTGCTAAACTATAGAATGGTGGGCCCCAACTTCAGAGTTACTGATTAATTAAATCTGGACAAAAGTCTTAAAATTTTACTTCTAACAAGTCACAGATAATCTTGTTAACTTTTAAAACTACTGATATAGATTATTACCATCACCTTTGAAAATTCCCTCATGTTCCTTTCCATTCGATCCATGGCTCCCTGCAACCACTCTTCTGATTTTTTTCCATACAGATTAGTATAGCCTCTCCTAGAGCTTCGTATAAATAGAATCATAACCTGTACTCTTCTGTATAAGACTCTTGTCACTTTGTGTAATGTTTTTATTATTTACCTACTTTGCTGTTAAGTATCAGTAGTTTGTTCCTTTTGACATGCTGTACTATTTAGCTATATAGATACATCAGGTTTTCTTTAGCCATTCACTGGTTGATGGAGACAAAGACACTATTTGACTGTAAACTCGGGCACAAGAAATCAAGCTGCACCTTCAACCCTTTGCTTAGAAATCTCCTCAGCTAAACATCCAATTTCATCACTTGAAGTCTTCCCTTCACCAAACACTAGAAAAGGAACACAATTTAGCCAAGTGCTTCGTCAAATTACGAGGACAGACTTTTCTCTGTTGTCCAACAGCATTTCTTCATTTGCATCTGAGACCACATCACAATAGCCTTTAACCATCCATAATTTTACCAAAATTTTGTACATGATTATATACATCCTGAGAAATGTGTAGGCAGGTCAAGAAGCAACAGTTAGAAATGGACATGGAACAATGGACTGGTTCCACATTAGCAAAGGAGTAGTACGTCAAGGCTGTATATTGTCACTCTGCTTATTTAACTTACATGTAGAGTACATCATGCGAAATACCAGGCTGGATGAAGCACAAGCTGGAATCAAGATTGCTGGGAGAAATATCAATAACCTCAGATATGCAGATGATACCACCCTTATGGCAGAAAGCAAAGAGCAATTAGAGTCTCTTTGCTTTGAAGAGACTCTAATTTGAAGAGACTTCTAATGAAGGTGAAAGAGGAGATTGAAAAAGCTGCCTTAAAACTCTCAAAAAACTAAGATCATGGAATCTGATCCCATCAATTCATGGTGAATAGGTGGGGAAACAAAGGAAACAGTGACAGACTTTATTTTCTTGGTTTCCTATGATGACTGCAGCCATGAAATTAAAAGATGCTTGCTCCTTGGAAGAAAAGCTATGACAACCCTAGACAGCATATTAAAAAGCAGAGACATTACTTTTCTGATAAGCAGGCTGCAGTGACCTCTAAAAGTGATGCGCTATTCACTCGACCCAGAAAACCCCACAAAATCATCCAAATCAAGAGGTTCAAATCTTCATGCTCACTTTAAGAACATTCCTGAAAATTGCCCAGGCCATAAAGGGTTTGCATATCCGAAAAGCCTCCAAGTATCTGAAGGACGTCACTTTAAAGAAGCAATGTGTGCCACTCCATTGTTACAGTGGTGGAGTTGGTAGGTGTGCACAGGCCAAACAGGAGGGCTGGATGCAGGATCAGTGACCCAAAAAGGGTGCTGAATTTTTACAGCACATGCTCAAAAATGCAGAGAGTCATGCGGAACTTAAGGGCTTAGACGCAGAATCTCTGGTCACTGAGCACATCCAGGTGAACAAAGCCCACGAGATGCGGCACAGGACTTACAGAGCTCGTAGTCAATCAACCCCTACATGAGCTCTCCCTGCCACACTGAGATGATCCTTACTGAAAAAGAACAGATTGTTCCTAAACCAGAAGAGGAGGTTGCACAGAAGAAAAAGATATCCCAGAAGAAAGTGAAGAAACAAAAACTTATGACCCGGGAATAAAGGCCACAAAAAATAAATGCAAATAACAGTAAAGGGAAAAAAAAAAAAGGCAGAGACATCACTTTGCCAACAAAGGTCCATCTAGTCAAAGCTATGGTTTTGCCAGTAGTCATGCATGGATGTGAGAGTTGGACCATAAAGAAGGCTGAGCATCAAAGAATTGATGCTTTTGAACTGTGGTGTTGGAGAAGACTCTTGAGTCCCTTGGACTGCAAGGAGATCAAACCAGTCAATCCTAAAAGAAATCATTGGAAGGACTGACGCTGAAGCTTCAATACTTTGGCTACCTGATGTAAAGAACCGACTCATTAGAAAAGACCCTGAATTATTAGCATAAGCTTAACCAGGTCAGGACTCCAACTGCAGCTCCTGTACCAGATGAGATGTTAGTGCTTGAACAAATTAACATCCTCTGGAACCTGGTGTACAGCTAATGATCTGGGAGATACCTTTTTTCCTCATCCTTGTCAAAAGCCCCCAGAAGCAGTTTGCTTTTAACTGGCAAGGCCAGAAATGTATTGCACTGTCGCAGGGGTATCTTAACTCCCCAGTCTTACATTATAATTTAGTTTGTATGACGCTGATTATCTTTCACTTTAACATGACATCACACTGGCCCATTACATTGATGACATTATGCCAACTGCACATAGTAAGCAAAAAGGAACAAGTACACTGGACTTATTCGTAGAATGTGCATGTGAAAGGGTGGGGAATATATCCAACAAAAATTTAGGGGTCTTCTACTTTGAAGAAATTCCTGGGGGCTTAGTGGTGTGGGACATGGTGTGATGTCCACTGTAAGCAAAGAAGAAGATGTTGCACTTGGTCCTTTCTATAACCAAAAAAGAACTCAATGCTTTAGAGAGTTTCTTTGAATTTTGGAGGCTTATTTGGGTATATTATTCTCATTATACCTCATTTAGGTATATGATTCTGGCCCATTTACTGAGTGACCTGAGAAGCTGCCAGTGCTGAATGGGGCATAGAAGAGAAGGCAGCTCTGGAAAGGCAGGTCCAGGCTGCTGTGCTAGCTGCTTTGTCACTCATGCCACAGACCAGCAGCACTGAGGTGTCAGTGGCAGATATGGCTGCTGACTGGAGCCTCTGCCAAGCCTCTATAAATGAACTGCAGCATAGGTCCTCAGGATTTTGGAACAAAGCCCTGCCACCCTCTGGGAACAACCACTTACTTTTTGAGAAACAGCTCTTGGCACGCTACTTGGCCTTAGTCGATACTGAATGCCTACCCATGGGCCACCAAAATCATCATGCATTCTGAGCTATCAATCATAAACCGGGTGGCTGCCTCACCAAGCCACAAAGTTGGGTGTGTAAAGCAGCATTATATCATCAAAGGGAAGCGGTGTATACACGATTAGGCCAGAGCAGGCTGAAGGGCACAAGTTAATTACATGAAAAAGTGGCCAAAATGCCTATGGTTCCCATTCTGCTACACTGCCTTCTCTCAGCCTGCACCTCTGGCCTCAGTTGACCACAGGGAATATCCCTGGTTTACAGATTGGTCTACACAACATGCAGGGATCACCCAAAAGTGGACAGTGCAGCAATACAGCCCCTTTCTGGGACATCCCTGAAGGACAGTGGTGAAAAAAAATTCCCCATTGGGCAGAACTTCAAGATGTGCATCTCATTCACTTTGCTTGGAAAGACAAATGATCAAAGTTGGTGACAAGGGAATCTGGAAAAGAGGCATCTCTGAATGGTAAAATATTTATATTCCATATGAATGTTCACCAAAGGGTGGCCTCAGCAGACGACTTGCTCTGCAGATACCTTCTCCAAGGTAACAGCCTCTTTCTGCAGCCACTCCTGTCCTCACCCAACGGGCTCATGAACAGACTATGTGTTGTGGCAGAGACGGAAGTCACACTTAAGCTCAGCAACATGGACTTCTACTCACCAAGGCCACACTATCTATGGTCCACTCGGCCAGCAGTAGAGAACAACACTGAGTTTCTGATATGGAATGACTCCCAGGGATTACCAGCCAGCAACCTGGTGGCAGGTTGATTACAATTAGGCTGCCTCCATCATGGAAGGGGCAGCATTTTGTTCATACTGAAACAGGCACTCTTGATATATTTTTGCCTTTTCTGTATGCAATACTTCTACCAAAACTACCACCTATGGACTTAGAGGACACTTTATCTACCATAATATTTGTTGTTCAGGCTCTAAGCCGTCTGACTCTGCGACCCCGTAACTGCAGCACTCTCGGCTTCTCTGTCCATCACTACCTCCCTGACTTTGCTCAAACTCATGTCCACTGAGTCAGTGATGCCATCCAACCATCTCATCCTCTGTCATCCTCTTCTCCTCTTGCCATAACTCCACACAAAACTGCTTTGGTTAAGAAAAGCACTTCAGCGCAAAAGAAGTACAGCAGTGAGCCCATGCTCATATTCCATGTTTCCCACCATTCTGAAACAGCTGACTTGACAGAAGGTGGAAACAGCCTTTTACAAACTCAGTTACAGCATCAGATAGGGGGCAATATCTTGCTGTGGCTGGGGCAAGATTCTCCAGCAGGCTCCTATGCTCTGAATCAGCATCCAATACATGGTGCTGTTTTGTCTATAGCCAGGATTCATGGTCCAGGAATCAAAAGGTGGAAATTTGAAAGGCATCACTCACTCAAATTTGCTAATCAATCATTTGCTAATATGAGTGATTAGCAAAATTTTTGCTTCCATTCCAGTGACTTTATGCTCTGCTGGCCTAGAGAGAGGTTCCAGAGAGAGGAATTTTTGTACCAGAAGACATAACAAAAATCCCACTGAACTGAAAGACTGTTAGTCAACTACCATGCACTCTTTATGCCTCTGAATCAACAAGTAAAGAAAGGAGTTGGGCTTTCCAGGTGGTAAAGAACTGTCTGCCAATCCAAGAGAGCTACAAGATGAAGGTTTGATCCCTGGGTCGGGAAGATTCCCTGGAGGAGGGCATGGCAACCACTTCAGTATTCTTGCTAGAGAATGCCCTGGACAGAGGAGCCTGGTGGGCTACAGTCCAAAAGGCCACAGAGTTGGAAACAACTGAACATGCAGGCACCAAGAAGAAACTAGTGCAATATTCCACAGTGGAGGTACATAAGAGTGTGTTTGGAACGCAAGAGATCCCACAGGCCATCCCTTAGTAATAAATACCAGCTATGACCACATCATCAGTTATAGATACAAGGACTTTGTCACGAGTATTTCCTGCTTATTTTGTCATAAATACGTGTGTGTGTTATGTGTACGCAAGTTGGGGACAGGGACAGGAAGAGAGAGACTGAGGGAGGGAAAGTGAGAAAATGTGTTTCTTCCCACCCACCTTCTATTTCCTTACCACAGAACATAAAGTATATTGATTTCATATCAAAGTATTTAAATGTTATTATAAACTGACATGGTTGTAATTAAATTACAGGATGTCAAGAGAAGAGTAAACATTACTCAAGGACTTCTTCTGGGAAAGGGGTTAGTGCAGTTTTGGTTGTATGCAGGATAACTGTATCATGTTAGATAGAATCATGACTTTGTTATTGTCTTTATTTGGAGATTCAGTATGGTATAAGGAGATGTATCAATATACGGGTGCCAAGTTAACAAAGGGTAGAGCTGTGATGATTAATTTTAAGCGTTAACTTGGTTGGGCCAAAGGATGCCCAGTTATCTCGTTAAACATTTTTACTGTATGTGTTGGTGAGTGAGGGTAGTTCTAAATGAGATTAGCACTTGAATTGGTGGAGTCAGCATAGCAGATTGCCCTCTCCAATGTGGGTGGGCCTGAAAAGAACAAAAGGTAGAGGAAGGAAGAATCCTACCATTCTCTGATTACCTGAGCTGGGACCACTGGTCTTCTTTCACATTTGAACTGGGATTTATACTATCTGCTTCTGTGGTTCAGGCTTTAGGACACAGAACAAACTACACACTAGGGGCTTTTCTGGGTCTCCAGTTTGTCGACAGATTGCGGGATTTAAGAGGCTCTATAATCATGTGAGGGGCTTCCCTAGTGGCTCAGTAGTAAAGAATCCGCCTGCATGGAGGAGACATGGCTCCAGTCGCTGCATTGGGAAGATTTCTTGGGAAAGAAATGGCAATCCACTCCAGTATTCTTGCCTGGGATGGCAGGCTACAATCCATGGTTGCACAAGAGTCAGGCTTCACTTAGTGACTAAATGACAAAAACAATCACACAAGACAGTTCCTACAATAAATCTTTTCTCTGTCTCTCTTTTTCAGTATTTGGTTGGTTCTGCTTCTATGAAGAATATAATATTCTAGAAGAGATGACTGATACATATCCTTTCTGAGTAAATCCCTGGCCCCCTGAAATTACTCTTCTGAATTTTTTCAATACAAATTAGTTTTGCCTCTCCTTAAACTTCATATAAATGGTATCAGAATATGTACTCTCCTGTGTAAGGCTTCCTTCATTCTGCAGAGTGCTTTAATAAATGTCTATACTGCTGTATGTATTAGCAGTCTGTGCTTCTACGATGTGGAGCACTATCAAATTATATGAATATTGATACAGTCATTTTTCTATTCATTCACTGATTGATGGCAATAAGAGTATTTGATTGTAAACTTCAAGAGGCAGATCTTATTTTGGATTACAAAGGCCAGGAAAAGATGAAATGTAGGCTATTTAAGTTTTTTCATTGCCTGCATTTTCTTGTAAACTAAAAAAAAAAAGTGGGGGCTGTAGTCTTAGAACATAAGCAATGAAAATGAATGGCATTGCAAAATTAATTTTGTGTACCCACTATAGGCTATGATAGTGATTTACACTGACTGAACCACTTTTTAGAAAAAAAAAAAAAAAATGGAAGGACTTTCATGATTGAACTTTTTCACACACTACTGAAAAAATTAAAAAGAAACCACGAATTCATTAAAAGTTAAAAGGGACATGAGTTTCCATACATTAAAAAAATTTGTGTATGTTTGCGTGTATACTTTTATATATATATGTGACATTCTAACATTATGTAGTCAGCGGACAGAGTTTGATGCCTATGTAAATATGAAGTTATTTCATGTAGTACTTAAAACTTCCCAAGGCTATCACATTCCATGAATTAGGAATCACTATCTATATGAAGTCGATCCAACACAAAAATAATGAGACGTATCTAAAATTGGACAGAAGGCAATGTGTATACATGAGCTCATGTGGAAATAATAAGAATGTTGATTATTTTTGATTCAAGGATTTAAGATAATTCCAGTAGTCCCTTCTTTGTATCCTCAGCTTTTCTTCAAATTTATGCAGTGTTTTTATTACCACTAAGAGCGATTATACCTCCATCGTGTATTTATATAAATATTTTAATAAAATGTTCTTTACTTCATAAAACTAAACTCTGCTAGTTTAATGACTATATCCAGAAAGTCACAATGTCATTTTGGTAAATTAAATTGTTGGCAGAAACTAAAGTAGGAAAGCAAAAAACAGGGAGGAATGGAAAGAGCAATGAGCTTAAAAGAGGACCAGAGAGTAAAGATATAAAGAGTATAAAACTACAGCTAAGAAGTTATAAATCTAGTGTTCACTTATCTACTTCCAACCTGCCAATAACACATAGGAATATTACCTTAGATTCTTTTTACTAAGGACATTTCTGAGAGCTATACTAGTATCATATGAAACATGGGTATAGAGCTTTCTAGAAATTATTGTGTCCCCTTTGGAATGGTTGACATAACTAAGATGGTCATAAGGCTCTATAATACAGCTAATTATTTGACTTATGGGGGAAAGGGTATCAAATATATCATGTAAAATTATAAAATGGAAGATGATTGATAAAGAGAGCCTAAGATGTTACAGACTGGATAACGTAAGCAAACACCATGAGGGTGCTTAAAAAAGGTGTCTTAAAATTTTTTTAAAGGTAACATATTACTAAACACTACCAAAGGGTTAAACTTAAAAAGACTGACAATACCAAGTATTGATGAGAATGTGGATCAACTGGAATATTGCTGGTGGAAATGCAAAATGGTTCAGCCATTTTGGAAAAACAGCCTGGCAGTTTCTCACTCACATGACCCAGTAATCACAACCATGGGAATTTACCCAAAAGAAATGAAAACACCCAACCTCACAAGAACATGCACACAAGCAGCATTATTCATTACAGCCCGAACTGGAAACAACTTGTAAGTCTGTAAGTTTGTGAATTAACAGAGAAATTATGATACATCCATACTATTGCTACTACTCAGCAATAAAAAGGAATAAAACAATATACCAGCAACATTCTGCTAGAAGTCAAACACAAAAGACTACATGCTGTATGATTCTCTGGACATGAAATTCTACAAAGGGGACAACTATATAGTGACAAAAAGTGAATGAGTGGTTTCCCAGGGTTGGGGGAGAAGATCAACTACTACAAAGAGGCACAAGAAAACTTTTTAAGAGTGATATTCTTTACATCATTGTAAATAATTACTAAAATTAGTCAAGTTGCACACCTAAAATTGGTTAACATTTATGCATATAAATTATGTTTCAATATTTACATCATTGTAAATAATTACTAAAATTAGTCAAGTTGCACACCTAAAATTGGTTAACATTTATGCATATAAATTATGTTTCAATAAAATAATTTGGTTGATTATTAAAAATATTGCTAAATATAGTTTAACTAAAAGTACTGTTAAAAATTAAAAAGTAAACAAACAGAACAGATAGTAAATTGTTGGCATATCAAACAGAAAAAACTATTTCACGATAGACTTTTAATGGTATGTGTTTAGTGAGCTATAGATAAAAAGAAATGTAAAAAAAGTCTTAAACTGTATCTAGTAATCTTAATGTTAATATAATAGGGCAAAGCTAATAGGAAATTTGGAGAAGGCAATGACAACCCACTCCAATACTCTTGCCTGGAAAATCCCATGGACAGAGGAGCCTGGTAGGCTGCAGTCCATGGGGTCGCTAAGGGTCGGACACGACTGAGCGACTTTACTTTCACTTTTCACTTTCATGCATTAGAGAAGGAAATGGCAATCCACTCCAGTATTCTTGCCTGGAGGATCCCAGGGACGGGGAAGCCTGGTGGGCTGCCAACTATGGGGTTGCACAGAGTCGGACATGACTGAAGCGACTTAGCAGCAGCAGCAATAGGAAATTATCTTTGGAAATAAGATTTTTAGCCTAAAAGAAATAATAAAATAAAAGGAGCAGAATCTCATAGTCTTAAATTTGAATTAAAAATATTAATTCTTAATTTATTTTTTCTTTCTAAATAAATATATATATTTCTAGCTCTATCCTCTGAAAAAGTCCAAAGCTATGATAACCCATTAGCAATGAATATTCACAGCATCCAGATTATTCCCACAAAAGGCAATCAGGGCTCTTAGGAAAAAATGGCTGAGTTCAGATTTGGGACAGAAAATGTACAAGCCAAATCTGGGGAATCTTGTAGAGACAGAAAGTAATCAGGTTACAAAAGAGCAATGAGGTTACACCAAAAAGGTACAAAATCAATTTGAAGGGAAAACTCATTATTCTGAAAACTGGTAAGTAACGGAAAAGAATAGAGTACTTTCCCTGCCTTTCTGGTACAAACTGTATTTCACAGTAACTAAATTTTCAGGACAAAATTCCTCTTTCAAGAAGAATCCCTGCCAATTAATATGGGATAAATAAAATAATTTGGAAAAAATCAGCATTTTGCAATTTGTAATGAAAATAATGAACCTAGGTAATGATCATTCAAAACCTATCATGAAA
The DNA here is from genome assembly GCF_003369695.1 of Bos indicus x Bos taurus. Classification (NCBI taxonomy): domain Eukaryota; kingdom Metazoa; phylum Chordata; class Mammalia; order Artiodactyla; family Bovidae; genus Bos; species Bos indicus x Bos taurus. Next base: position 36,990,864 of record NC_040095.1, read on the forward strand.
GACTTTATGAAAGATTAAGAACACAGTCAAAATCACTGAAAATGGGACAACCAAACATAACGTGCCTTTTGATGTGAGGCAACAATATTTAGCGTCACTTGTGAAGTATTCTTGTCTGTTTTCTGAAAACTGAACTTCAATATCAGTAAACCTCTAATCTAACTTAAGAGTTTACAGAAAAAAAAATGGTGGCCAGAGGAACACTAGAATGACACCAGAAAGAAGAGATCTATGATATCTAGAATATGGGACACTCCACAGGAAAACGTAAGCAGCATGAGAAATGAAACAGTGAAAGTTGACTTTTATAGACTAAGACTTAAGAGTCATGACAACCAAAGCAACAGCAATTCAACTATAAAAACACATTTTTGAGACAATCAGGGAAATGTGAACATGGAATAATTATTACATGTTTGGAAATAATTTTATTAATAGTTATTTTGAATCAGATGACAAAGATACTCTGGTTTTTTTTAAAAAAGTCATCTCTGTTAGAGACAGACATTAAAGTATTTATGAGTGAAATGATATAAAGTATGGGATTTTCTTTAAAAGTGTTACAGCCAAAGAAAGTTAAATTAAAAAAAAAAATATATGGGGGTGGGAAAGAGATAAACAGGATATTAGGAAAATACTAACAACTTTTGAAGCTGGGTAATGAGTACTTCTATTTGAAAATCCTTAAATAAAAAAATTCATAAGGAGCTAAATATTTCCATGTATAAAATTTTTAAAGAACACTAATTGTGGTTTAATCCTATACTTCTATAGGACATTCTATATATTTTAAAACATGTCAAATAATGTAAACATATATTTAATGCAATCTATGTACCTATCTATAGATCTCATGTCTATCATCTAGATTAAAGGGATTAAAAAATTATCTAGAAGGATGAGAAGAGAGAATATTACTTATTCAGAAAACTTGTAGCAAGCAATTGAATAACTGATTAAATAGGGGTATTAAACAAAACATTCACCCTAATATGTTGAAATAAATTTTCCCTACCACAAAGTAAACACTTTAAAAAAAAAACTGAAAAATTTCTTTCAAATCATGAAGTCTACAAACACTCACATTTTGAAGAAGCTGCTCAAACCAGTCATATCCAGTATCTCTGCATGCTGCAACCTAAGGGGAAAAATATGGTGCACCTATCAAAATTAGAAATTTACATTAAAACATACTTTTGCTATGCTATAGTCTCAAGAATAAAAATGTTCAAAGTTCTAAATTAAAAAAATTATTTTCATACTTATGGACATAGGGAGAGGGGAGGAGAGGGTGAGATGTATGGAAAGAGTAACGTGGAAACTTACATTACCATGTGTAAAATAGATAGCCAATGGGAATTTGCTGTGTGACTCAGGAAACTAAAACAGGGGCTCTGTTTCAATCTAGAGGGTGGGATAGGGTGGGAGATGAGAGGGAGGTTCAAAAGGGAAGGGATATATGTATACCTATGGCAGATTCATGTTGAGGTTTGACAGAAAACAAAATTATGTAAAGCAATTATGCTTCAATAAAAAATAAAAAGAAAAATAAAAGAAAAATTAAAAAAAAGTGTGGATTAAATGATTAGAACTCAAAAAAAATTATTTTCAAATAAACTATTTTTTTCAGTGAGCCAATAATCTACCATGTTAAAGAACTTTATTCCAAAAGTACATTAGAAGCCATTCAAAATATTCACTTAATGTATTAAAATTAAAAATGGTATTCTGAATGGTATATTGAATCACACACTATCAGGAAATCTGTAAGGTCTAAAACAATAAAAATGCAAATGTTTGCTTCTTATTTTCCTTCTAGGTAGAAGATTTAAAGACATTAGTAAAACAGAGATGATCATGTAATCCATAATATAAAAATTCTTAAGTCTAAAACATGAAAAGCATTCTGGGTCAAAAAAAATTATAGTTTATGTGTATAATAAAACATAATGAAATTAATTTTAATTCATGTATTCTGGAAAAAGTAGAAATTACAGTCTCATTTCAGGCTGCTATTCATGTGTTATTGTATCTTTTTATCTACTTCTCACTTCCCTTTCCATTTTCAATCACTGGAAGAGTCTGGAGAATTTTAATATCAGTGCTTAAGACAATGGATGCTAAAAAAAAAGTGGGGATAGGTAGAAATACTACTCTCATCTTATTTGCATCCCTTGAGTTATCTCCAGAAACATATAATAAGGGAAGTATCAGAGGATAACCAAATATCTTGTTATTGTCTCTCCCTTTATAAGACAAGGCAGGCCTCAGTGAGGTTTGTACCCACAGGAATCACCCTTGTTTCAGTCCTTCCTTACCACATCAGTGATATTTAAAATCTTCCTTGTCATTGCTTCTTTGTCATTGTGTGGAGTTGGAGTAAACCAGAGTTTTTGGAATGTTTCATTTACTAATTTCTAGAAGAAAGAAAAATTTCAAACTAATAAGTACAATAAATGTGGCAAAATTCTTAATCCCAAATTCTCATTAAAGCCCAAAGCGAAAGTATATGTGTGTGTATATATATATATACAAACACACACACACACATATATATATAAAACCCTGAAATTTCTGGTATGACATCCTCAGTTTCAAAAAGATCAATTATAAAAATTATAAATTTTTTTCAGTTTGGCAAAGATTTTAAATGGGTTAATAATATGCCGATGCAGGAGATGTAAGAAAGACTTGGGTTTGATCCTTGGGTCAGGAAGATCCCCTGAAGGAGATCACTTCAGTATTCTTACCTGAAGAATCCCATGGACAGAGGAGCCTGGAGGGCTACAGTCCATAGGGTCACAAAGAGTCGGACACGACTGAAGCGACTTAACACAATACTATGTCTAGTATAGAACTTCTGGATATAATGCACTTAAATGCTTTTGATCAAACTAAAAAATACTTTTGCTGCTTTGGTAGAAGTTGTTAAAAAACTAAACAAAATCAAAACCCAAAAAAGAAATATAGGGACAATCACATATACATAGATTCACTAATGAACTCTAACTTTCAACAAAGTATTTACTAATTTAGAAAACCAAGCACATACCATTTGAAAATCAATTTAATTTGAAATAAATTTCCTATATACAATGTAATCTCTACAATGACATTAAATATTACAATTGCCAAATTGGTTTGATAAGATCAGATTTTATTAACTAATGCAGGACCTAGAAAAAAAATACCTAAACATGTCTTTTTCTTCAATTTATAGTCTATAATATTGACTTACTTGTGTAGACTTTATATATACATAATTAACAAAACTTATATATATAAAGCAAACATTTAAATTACTTGGGCTTTCCTGGTGGCTCAGTGGTAAAGAATCTGCCTGCACTGCAGGAGATAGAGGAGACTTGGATTCGATCCCCAGGTTGGGAAGATTCCCCCGGAGGAGGTCATGGCAACCCACTCCAGTATTCTTGCCTGGAGAATCCCATGGACTACAGAGGAGCCTGGTGGGCTACAGTCCATACAGTTGCAAAGAGCTGGACACAACTGAAGTGACTGAGCATGCACACACATGTAAAACATTAATGAAAAATGAATTTTTAAAGTAGTCAATGTTTTTAACTTACCTTAATGCCCTCTTCATCATTTACCCTGCGAATCATTTTTACACACATTTCTGTAATTTTTGGAAATGTCGGTTGTTCAATACAGATGTCTCTTAGAATCTTTATCACCCTTTTTCTGACACTGATACCAGTATCCTAGGAACAGAAAGATATTCTAAATGTCAGAAAAACTGAGATGCCAAGGTGTATGAAATTTGATAAAATAAAATTAGAAAATACCAAGAAACAGTATACATACATTTATTAACATGATATGCTATGCTATGCTAAGTCACTTCAGTCGTGTCCGACTGTGTGTGACCCCATAGATGGCAGCCCACCAGGCTTCCCCGTCCCTGGGATTCTCCAGGCAAGAACACTGGAGTGGGTTGCCATTTCCTTCTCCAATGCATGAAAGTGAAAAGTGAAAGTGAAGTCGCTCAGTCGTGTCCAACTCTTAGCGACCCCATGGACTGCAACCTACCAGGCTCCTCCATCCATGGGATTTTCCAGGCAAGAGTACTGGAGTGGGGTGCCATTACCTTCTCCGATTAACATGATAAACATGGTCCATATATATATTTTAAAACACATTTATATTAATCTTATTATAAATATGAGTTATTTTATTATGCTGTCTTTGCTTTTAAAATGTAATATCCAACATATGGAAAATATTAAATCGCACTGAACACAAGAGGAGCATATAAGCCTGCCAAAATTAAATGGAGTAACAAACATGAAACTTTGAGGATATTGTTTGGCACTTAAACAGCATATGAAGTATATATAACAAAAATGTTTAACAAATCTTTCAAACCAGTATCACTATTTTATAATTTATAGCAAATATAAGGAAAAAAGGAACAGATCAAAGGAAACAAAACCATGAAAAAATAACAAGACTGGCTTGCCTTTTTAAATCTCTCTGTCATGGTGGCATGTGTAAGAAAGAGTTAGAGAATACTCTAAATAAAATAGAGATGAAATATTGTGGTGGATACATGGATGTTAACTGTACTATTTTTAACTTAACAGATTTTCATAACTAAATCATCTTTAAGTAAGAAGTACTGAATACCCATTGTGCAAAATTATCTCCATTTTGTAGTTTAGCAAACATGAAAATATTTTAGGATATATTGCTAAGGTAGATGCTGTCAGAGTTCATTATACCTGAAAATCCTGTTGTTTGTCCTTCACTCTTGAAAAGAGTAAGACATTAAAAGTGAAAAAATTCTTCTACTTTTTCCTTAAAATTCTTTGTTTCCATCAAGATTTTATGCTAGTTGGAGATGAAATTATCTGTAACTCTCAGTCCCACAGTATTTAAATATTGGGCTAAAAGTGATAAATTCTTGTCAGTTTAAGAATACCGAAATCCTGTACCTAATGAATCTCTGTTGAGTTATAGAAGAAGTCAATAACCCTGCAGTGGGTGGTATGGAATTTCGACAGATATTTTGTAATGCCAATGTTTCCTTTCATTTCCAAGGAAATACTTCAGGGCCACAGAATTCAATGCCATAGAAGAAAAGAATATCTTAGAATAGCATTTCTTATGTTTGCTCTTAAAACTCAAATGACTTTATTTAGCTTGCAGGTATCTGAGTCTGTTATAATTCAGCTTTAAAGAAATATGCAAATACACATAATAACCAAAAATACTGTCAGACACCAAAATTCCATATATAGCTCTCACTGAAATAATTCTTCCTGTTTATATACATATATATTTATAATTACTCTAGAATCCTATCCAAAATACTTAACTGTGTCATGTAGCTCCTATCATTTACTCTTTGTATACCAGCATAATCAAAAACTAATAGTAACTGGTAAAGGGAATCCAATTTTTACCAAAGATGTGCTTTACAATATTAAGCAGCCCTCCTCTTGAAATATGTTCTTCTTTAGAAAGTTGCTACAGTTTATATATTAGGTTAGATAAAAATACAGAATTGATATCTACCTTTCTATCTTAACATTTTTAAAAAGTGATATTAGGAAGGCAAAATTATATTCATAAATTATAATAAAAGTGACAAAACAAGCATACCAATATTCTTTCAATCAGCATATCATAATACTGCTCAGCAAGCTGAGGTCGACAAAGGACAAATCGACCTAGTAATTCCACTGCTGCTTCTCTGACACTAGTGGAGTTATCCATTAATCGTCCATGAACTCCTCGCTGCATATCCAGCTGAAGAAAAATAAAGAAATTATAACTTATACTAAGTAGAGCTAATATTTTAATTTGAATATAAAAGTCACATAAAAAGAATAATTTGTGTTCCTCTTTACCCTTGCTAGAATACTGGGGTCTACAGCAACAACCTCAGATAAACACTTCATGGCTTTTGTTCGAACGGCAATTGCATTTTCACCAAGGACTCGAAGGATCTGCCAAGCAAATATTAACATTTTCATCAACTTTAGAACATATAGCTTTTTAACAAAACACAGAAAGAAAACATGCAAAAAAATATAGAAATATCGAATTTACTTTCCTTCAATTTTTATATATGTAAGTAAAAAGATCTGTTATCATACTGATCCAAAGTTTTCACTTAAAACATTAAGGTATGGTGTTTTATACTTTATGGCCTTTCCTTTCTTCTGTCATTCTCAATTAAACCTGTTTTTTATTGCTATGCTTCATTTGCAAGAAACTGTAGGCCCACTGAAAACTTTCTATGTCTAACTTTAATCAAGGATACTTAGTATCATTTAAATAATAATTCTGATAACTGAATAATTTGTTTTTATAACATCAATCACTCTAACTATACCATCACTCTACCTGTACCATACAGATACATATCCACTTATCTGTAAAACAAGAATCAACAGGTAAAGGCATGCAGAACAAACATTTTAACAAATATGGAACAAAGAAACAAATGTTATTTTCATCATTTTTTAAAAATATCTGTTCTCAACAATGAACAGACATCACACACAAGTTTCCAGAATTAGAAAAATCAGTATCACTGTATAAGAAATTCTTGTCCAGTTTACCTGTGTCAAATAAATATCAAAGCTCTGGGCAAACGGCCTCATAGAGGCCAAGTATCGAACAATCAAACAAGCATCATCATAGTCCACAGTATCAGAGTTCATTCTGCAACGAAAGGTCATTAAATTATAATTAATTAAATTTTTTTGTAAAGTAGGTAAATAGATATCAAAGAGACAACTGAAAACACTGGATCTTTTGTTTTTGGATCTTACTTTAATGTGCTGAACTGAGAAGGTGTGGTTTTGATAATGCTTCTAAGAAACTTCTTCCGGTTTTCAGCTCGATGCATAATTTGACCAGTTGTCTCAACTTCCTTTGCATGATGTGATCCTTCAGATGATTCTTCATCTTTTTGTGATTTCATTGCTTTTTCTGTTTCCAGTGTTGTATCACGGAACCACTGGGCAATATAGAATTTACGAGAAAACTGGAAAGAAATTTTAAGACTTGAGTTTGATGAAATTAGTAACAAAATTTCCAACCTACTGACAAAGTGTTTACAATCAGAAACACAATTATCAAGGTTTACTTTAAAAAGAAGAGTTTAGAACACATGGATAAAATGCTGAAGGTAGAAGACTATAGTTACTTTCAAAATTTTACCTTATTTCTTCAAGAAATATACAACCAACTATTACTGAACTATATTAACACTGAGGTACATGTATAATCTGTTCCTGAGTTTTTTCCCCTCCAGTTTATTGAGAAATAATTGACATACATCATTGTAGAGTCTGTTCCTTTCCACAAAGACTGAAAACCTATAGTAGTTGGCTGAAGAGCTTTAGCTATCTCCAACCTCTTTATTTTTATTTAATTCTCCAACTTCTGTAGATGCATATCCCATCAATTAAAAAAAATTAAAAGTGCCCCAATATAGTGTATAAATTTTACATACAAGCTTATTTTACTAATATTTGGATATATAATATATTTAAAAAAAAAACAGAATTAAGGATATTTAAAATATACATATAAAATTCTAATCATTTTATAAAAATTCACTTTTTATATGCTAATAGATTATCTCATACACTACCGGGGTCAATGATCTTTGTCTCAAAGATAAAACATTGCAAGATTTTGGATTACCCAAGTCACATAATATTAGGAAACAACAATATCTGTATCAGAATTTGACTACCACATATTTCTATTTCAAAAATTAATATTCCAATACTACTCTCCTCTTCATGACATTCTCAGTTTTCTTTCAGACCAAATTTGAAATAAACATGTGAACATTACAAAATAAGGAACAGAATCCTACCACCAGTGAAGGATCAGTCTCCGTGTTTTCATCCAAGTAATCAAGCAATGCTTTTTGTAATTGCTGTATTTCATCTTCCCCTCCTGAAACCTATAAAACAAACCAGGTCATAACACAAAGATATTACTAATATATTTTAATAAATCATCCACTCACAAACAGAAATCTGAGGGAAAAAATCTTATAAATGATAAAAAATGTATAGGTATAGTTAAGTAAAAGGAAGAAACAGAAGAATACTGTTTTTTGAAAAACATTATATACTGATAGCTCAGGTTACTTTTATGAATTACATGTTAACTTTTTATAAAGAAGCTCATAGGGAGCTGACATAATTATTAGAAAAATGTGTATGTAAATCTTCAGAGGTAGGAACCTACTAACACTGGTTTTCTATTTGGTAAGAGAAACCTCCAAACTTCTAATCTAGTAAATGGAAACTGTTACCTGTATTATTATGTATTATGGGTATCTTTGAGATATTATTTAAAAAGAACATTCTGAAAGGGAAATATTTTTATTTGTAATTAATACAAAATACTTTACGTCATGTAGATCAAATATACAGTAGGTATATTTAAGCTGTTCATTTGATCTGGAAGCAGAAAGAGACCGAGTCTTTAGGTCCTGTCAAGAACAATGTTGTTGTTTAGTTGCTAAGTTGTGTCCAACTCTTTTGAGACCCCATGAACTGTAGCCTGTCAGGTTCCTTTGTTCATGGGATTTTTCAGGCAAGAATACTGGAGTGAGTTGCCATTTCTTTCTCCAGGGAATCTTCTAGACCTAGGGATTGAACCTTTGGCTCCTGCACTGGGTAGGGAGATATTTTACCACTGAGCTACCAGGGAAGCACTTTCAAGAACAATACAGAGCAGGAAATTAACTCTGAGTTGACATTCATGTCTATAGCTTATACTCTGGTTTTACCTGTGTGAAATGCCAAATATATGGTTTAGACTATATGTAAGCAGAAAACAAAGATAAGAATAACCTATGTTCTGAGAGTGTAGTAAAATGGATATATTCAGAATGGTTTTTATTTAGTTGCATCTGGGATATCGATTTTTCTTTTTTAAATTTTCAATTTTCAATTGGAGTATAGCTGATTAACAGTGTTGTGACAGGGTCAGGGAGACAGCAAAAGGACTCAGCCTACATATAAATGTATCCATTTCTGCCCAAACTACCCTTCCATACAGGCTGCCACATTAACACTGAGCAGAAGTTTCTATAGTACACAGTGGGACTTTGTTGGTTATCCATTTTAAATATAGTTGTGTATACCTGATTCAGTAATTCTAGGGAGAGTCCTGAGAATCTGCATTTCTAACAAGTTCCTAGGTGATATAAAAGTTGGTGCTGCTTGTCCAGGGAATCATATTTTGAAATTCTAGGGTAATGGGGACATCCTGTCTGCTCAAAATGGTTCAAAAGAAAATAAAAATGAATATACAGACACATATGTATGTATATTCTAAAAGAGAATAATAAAGCAAATGCTAACCACTAAAGAAATCTGGATGAAAGATTTGTGGGAGCTTTTTGTGCTATTCTTCAAACTCTTCTGTAAGTTAGAGGCATTTGTCACGGCCAGCATGGATATGGTTATGGACATTAAAAAAATAAAAAAGAGTATAAAGAAAATGAAAAAAGCTTTACATGGTTGGATTACAGATCATCTGGGCTACTTGGTGGCTGAGACGGTAAAGAATCCGCCTATAGTGTGGGAGACCTGGGTTCGATCCCTGGCTTAGGAAGATCCCCTGGAAGGGGGCATGGTAACCCACTCCAGTATTCGTGCCTGGAGAATCCCCATGGACAGAGCAGCCTGGCGGGCTACAGTCCATGGGGTCACAAAGAGTTGGATACAACTAAGTGACTGAGCCTACACATATCATTTACCTATCAATTTTCTTAAGTTATCTTAGTATTACTATCACCTCCTCCACAGTTTAAAATAAAAGTTAAACCAAATAGAAACTAGTATCATACATTCATAACAGAAGTTCACACACACAACTAAGAATTATATAAATCATTTGAAAGTTCCTGTTATACAGAATTCACTCTAAGGTATATATTTGCTCTGTGGCACTTTCAGATGATTTTATTCTGAATCTACAAAATGAAATGCAACACTAACATAAGAATACCTTAAAAAGTTCTTAACTACTTATGACTTATCCCCATAATGTAAACTCTTTATCTCAATACCTGTTTTAAAATTCGTTCTATAGACCCTTGATCCATTTTGCTTGTAACAGCATCTTTCCTCAGTCGTGCAGCGACAGTTCCAAGGTAATCAAGGGATGCCACTCTTAAAGCCATCTCTGTTGACTTATTACTGAACTGATGAACCTGCATATGAAAAATAATTTTAACTTAATCAAGTTAAAATATTTTTAATAGCAATTTACATAAATTCCGTATCTATGCTGTTTTACTTGAAATTTAAACATTTTTTTCCCGTCGTATTGTCCCACAAAGTAATTACCCTTTAAAAATTTTTTGGTATATTTTTTTGGCCACATCTTGCAGCTTGCAGGATCTCAGTTCCCTGACCATTGACTAAACCTGGGCCATGGCAGTAAAAACCCAGAATACCAACTACTAGGCCACCACGGAACTCCCATTAATTGCCTTTTGAGTTTCCAGAATTTTAACATTTTCATTAAAAAGAAAAAAAAATTATAACTAAGTCTTCCTAAGAACACAGTCACTTTCTTTAAATGTAGGCTCAACTGTATAAAATGGGATTATAACCGACTAAGAACTTCTTAGGCTGGAATTTCAAAGTCTATAAAAAATATCTTGGCTTCAGAATAGTATTAATATATTTTCCAACTGACAGAAAGTAAGGCCCCCAAAGCTCTGTAACAACTACACGAGTCCAAATGCAGTTTAAAAATAAAAACCACAATAGCATTTCGTTGTATTTATTTCCCTAATACGGTATTACATGAGGACTAAAATGTGTCATGTTTTTAGAAGTACTCTTAAAGATGACAGAGCTCATATTCATCAGTTTCATGCTTTGAAATGAATTAACTATAATAACATGACTCTGTGTTGAGATGCTTTTAACTAATAATACTTTCAAATAAATAAAAGGAGTTTTTTAAAGCACTGTTATCTTATGTAATGAAACGAAAGCACCAAAAGTCACAACATTTCAAAATTTTATACAAGGTACCGACAGTATTATGTACAGTAATGCACATGCAAAAATAGAGATGCAATGGTCGTATTTCCTTACACATTTTTAAAGAATTCATCATCTGTGAATCAGAGTACATCCTCATTATGTTGTCTTCTAGTAATCTAATAATCTTTAAATGCTATACTCTTACCAACAGTCTCCCTAACAAACTAAGGAGTAGTTCAGCAGCTGGCCATTCAGGCTTATTGACTGTTGAAAGAAGGTCTTGAACAAAATTTTCAAATAGTGGTCTGTAATCTTCTTCACCTTGCTTACTACCACATCTGTTCAAAGATAAATAATGAAAAAGCTGTGAGTTTAGGTGACATGTTCACCAATATGACTGAAATTTTGTTAACTAAGTTTCTCAACTTGTATACCTAAACAAGGTGTAACAGAGCACATTAAATAAAATATGGTTTAAAATGAATCTATTTCTCAAATTTCATTTTCCCCCCTATTACAGGAAATTCATTTACTGACTAATATTAACATTACTTTCTGGCAAGCATAATACATTTTAAATAATGACCACTGTTCTTCTATGAGATTACTATAAATTCTTCTGAAAACTAAGTAAACCTCTATCCCTAAACTTTCCTATTCAACCAGAATGTCCGAAAATTCAATGAAAAATTAAAGAATTTCAATCTTGTACTTTAGCTTCTAGAATTCAACACACAAGAAAGTTCATGAAACTTTAGATTTTATAATATTCCAACTGCCTCATTTTAAAGATAAGGATATCAGGAGTCAGGGAGATATAGTCAGGTTTAGATTATGGAAGGAAGTTCGATTAATCTTTTACATAAAAGAAATGAACTATTCTCTCCATGGGGAAAATAAAAATCAGATTATGTTAACTTTACTCACTTTTTAAGGAAGATGGAAAGGAAGTTTTGGGCTGTTCGCATGGCTGTTTCATAAGAATTGGTAATGATAACATCTTGATCAACCTAGATTGAGAAAAATGAATGGATATACATATAAGAAATAACCAACAAATTATTTCAGTTGCTACTACCATGTTAATACTGACTATAAGGGCAATACAATTAAATACTAAAACTTTATGAACTTCCCTGGTGGTACAGTGGATAAGAATCTGCCTGTCAATGTAGGGGACACAGGTTCAATCCCTGATCTGGAAAGACCCCACATGCCACGGAGCCTGTGCACCACAAGTACAGAGCCGGCACCATAGAGGCCGGGAGTCACAATTACTGTGCCTATGAATCCCAACTACTGAAGCCAGCACACCCTTGAGCTTGTGCTCTGCAATAAGAGAAGACACCGCAACGAGAAACCTACGCACTGTGACTAGAGAGTAGCGAGCACTCTCACAACTACAGAGAACCTGCTCACAGCAATGAAGACCCAGCACAACCAAAAATAAAATAAATAATTTTTAAAAATACTAAAACTTTAACTATACTCTTATATGTAAGAGAAGATACAATTAGCATTGTTGTTGTTCAGTCCCTCAGTCATGTCTGACTCTGTGATTCCATGTAAGGCAGCACGCCAGTGTTGCATTTCCTTAACTAGCTCCTGGAGTTTGTTCAAACTTATGTCCACTGACTCAGTGATGCCATCCAACCATCTCATCCTGTCGTCCCCTTCTCCTCCTGCCTTCAATCTTTCCCAGCATTGGGGTCTTTTCCAATCAGTCAGCTCTCTGCATCAAGTGGCCAAAGTACTGGAGCTTCAGCTTCAGCACCTGTTCTTCCAATTAATATTCAGTGTTGATTTCCTTTAGGATTAGCTGGTTTGATCTCCCTGCAGTCCAAGGGACTCTCAAGAGTCTTCTCACAGTTTGAATGTATCAATTCTTTGAAGCTCAGACTTCTTTATGATCCAACTCTCACATCCATACACGACTACTGGAAAAACCATAGCTTTGACTAGACGCACCTTTGTTGGCAAAGTAGTGTCTCTGCTTTTTAATAGGCTGTCTAGGTTCGTCATAGCTTTTCTTCCAAGGATCAAGTGTCTTTTAATTTCATGGCTGCAGTCACCATCCACAGTGATTCTGGAGCCCAAGAAAATAAATTCTGTCATTGTTTCCATTGCTTCCCCACCTATTTGCCACGAAATGACAGGACGGGATGCCATGATCTTCATTTTTTGAATGGAGAATTTTAAGTCAGCTTTTTCACTCTCCTCTTTTCACCTTCATCAAGAGACTCTTTAGTTCCTCGTTGCTTTCTGCCATTAGGGTGGTGTCATCTGAGGTTATTGATATTTCTCCCAGTAATCTTGATACCAGCTTGTGCTTCATCCAATATGCTTCATTCTTAACATATGTTAAGAATGAGAAACGTGTGTAACAAATGAAATACCAATGGTTGTTTATCATGATCTAGGTCAGAACAATATTGATCAAAAATACAAAAAGAATTTCAAAAAAATTTGCAGGTTCAAAGTTTATGAAATGCTGGAATATAATACTAAATAAAATTCAACTCCATCATTAGAAATTTAAAGATCAGTATATAGTTAATTCAAAGTTGTAGAAACCTGATACACAAATAAACATTAAAAAAACTCAGTAGTAACCAGAAGAATGAGAAATAAAACATGGTATCATTTTACACTAACCAGACTAGGCAAAAATCAAAAAGTATGAATGTAAACTAGAATATCACTTTAGAGCAAACTGACCAGTTTCATTAAGTTAAAAGTGCATGTAAATTATGATTTAATATTCTACTTCTAAGTATACCTAGAGAAACTTATGCTTCAAGTTGTGTGTCACATATGATGTATTTAACCCAAGTCAAAAAGAATCTAGCATTAGCTACACATATTAAAAACAATGGTGAGTGAAGAAATTTGCTGTAAATGTCATTATATCATTTATGTAAATTAAAACTTTATCAAATATGCAGATAAATAACTAAATGAAAGAAGATAAACATTCACAATGATAAGGAAAGACTATGAAAAGAGAACAAGGTTAGAAGAAGCGGAGAATAGGACCTCAACCTTTTTGATATTTGTTTTATACTTTGCACCTTTCTGATTATAATAAAGAAATAAAATTAAACCTCTTTCGAATTTTTTGGAGGTAAAACTATAGAACCTGGCAAAATGTTAAGTGTTGATGGGTAAAAGCTACAAAACCAAAAGCAAATCATAGCTGTAAGTTACTCAAATTGTTGTTGTTTAGTCTCTAAGTTGTATCTGACCCTTTTACGACCCCATGGACTGTAGGCTGCCAGGCTCATCTGTCCATGGAATTTCCCAAGCAAGAATACTGAGTGGGTTGCCGTTTCCTTCTCTAAGGGATCTTCTGAACTCAAGAATTGGCAGGTGAATTCTCTACTGTTGAGCCACCAGGGGAGCCCCCAAGTTACTCAATAGAGAAGGCATAAATTCATTTTCAGCATGAATTAAACATTAATTACATTAAAATTATTTGTTACATGTGACTATAGATACTGCATACTATAATATTCATTTTCAAATTCAGTATCTTACTTGAACCTTACAATTTGTAATAGTAGGCTTGTTAGGTATTATCATTCCCATTTTATAAAGAAACAAGATTAAAACAATTTGTATGTTTCATGAATGGTGTATACTAGAACTCAAGTCTCCTAAAACTTAGTCTAATGCTCGACAAGGATCTGAAAGCCCAGTCACAAAACCCTAATTAACACCTTCAGTTTTATAAGAATGGCAGAGAATACAGGTACTTCTTCCTACAAAAGCAAACAGTTCTAAAACTTACAAATGATTCCTTACTTTTTTATTTGAGTCCTCTTCTGAATTAGAGTCCTTCTCTGATGATGGTAAGTGTACTACACACTGAATTAGTTGTAAAACCAGTGCTGTAACCATCTGAATATACATAGGCTCTCCATCCATATCACTACTATTTAACCTTTAAAGGAGAAGAAAATATTTTAATCATACAGCATATGAAGAGAATTTCATTTTACATGTTACTTATGATCTGCAAGTTTCAGGATGCTTTATTTACCAAAATTTCTAGGTATTATCCTTAGTGCTTATAACAGTGACCTTAAGTTAATTATTTTGGGGAAGTTAGGAAAAATACCAACTAAATGTCTATGTATAGATCATTAAAATAATCACAGGAAAAATGCAGTATATAAAATTCTATACTTTATATGTACTGAAGATTGAAAACTGTAATGTAAAACATCAAATATTTTTCAAAGTGATTTTTAAAATGACAAGTCTTCAAGATTTCACAATGCCGAGGCATTCTGATATTTCTTTTATTATTAAAATCTGCTCCATAGTCAGTTCTTGATCATACGTTAAGAGTATGAGGTCTGTGACACAGAATGTAAAAAACCAGATTTTAAATCTTTTCGTTTAAAAGAGTATTCCTTTATATATTGGTAGCTTTTCTTCAGGTTTTAGTAGACAATAGATGTTAATCAAAACACAAGTGGTCCAAAAAAAGTAAGATAAAAACAATTATTTTATAGAAGACAACCTTCAAAGCAATCTAAATATAACCCTATATGCTAGGTCAACACATTTAATCACCCAGGAATATTATGATAGTCATGGAAATTATGATGATGATCTATGCCAACAAAGGCAATATTGCTAACAATAGTGGATAACATTTCTTACTCTGTGCTTAGTAATTTAAACTCATGTCTATTGTCTATATTGCCATTAGAGCAATTTTTCAGCTCTCTTAAAAAATATTATATAATGACTTACTACTGTATAAAAGATTAAGTTCAAGTTCCTAATAAGCCTTGTAAAATCCCTGAACTGCCTCTGACGCTTTGGAGCCGTATTTCCTACTGCTCTTCTCACAGACCAATGGTTCTTAAACAGGGATGACTCTGCCCTTCAGGGGACCTTTGCCCGTGTCTAGTGAAAATTTTGGTGATCATAATTGGAAAGCGTACATTTCTTTTGGTTATCTAGTAGGCGGGGGCCAAGGATGCTGCTAAGCATCTTACAATGTACAGGCCAGCACTGCAAAGTATTATCTGGCTCAATATGTCAGTTATGCCAAGACTGAAATTCCCTGCCAAAGATTTTTATACTTGACAATCACTGAGCCTTTAAGTCTCTCAAGAGTGTATTGTTATTTCACACATTTAAGCTATTCTTCATGCTGTTCTGACACAGAACTGCCTTTTATTCGATGATTAAAACAAAAGTCAGAAATGATAAAGAATAAATATATGATGGCTACAGTATAATGGGGTTCTTCATCATAAACTTGGTGTTTGCTATAGTTAGTTACCTGAAGTTCCTTAAGCTCCTCTTGCTGGTAGGTAATCTTGCCAGTGAAGTAAAAATTTCTTCCAAAATTAACTGCCTATGTTTTTCATATCTTGAGAATACCTATTTAGCAATTATAAGATTTCAACTTAAGTTATAATTATTCGAAAACAAACAAAAATGATACTATACTATGTGATAAAAACCTAATCTGCCATTTAGAATGAAAATGTTTTCAACAACTTCAACAGTAATGACTTAATTTACTCAACCTTTCTATCATTAATTGTAACATTCTTATAGAAGTCATAGTATACTAGTTTCATGCAGAGGAATATGGTATTTTAGGTATGGAAAGTAAGACAAGATTTAAATGATTTAAAATACCTGATTTTATTAAGAAATTATTAAATATTTTTAAATACTTAGAAGTGCTTAAAATCTAAGGCATAAAATAGCCCTCGTGGAAAACTCAAATCTGCATTAGTTTTTGCAAATTTGTATTGAACGATATCAATATTATTTTTCTGGGGGATAACTAAAAATGTGAACTGATTATACTTACTGCAGTAACTAATTTAATGGCACACAATTGTAGTTCACTGACATTTTCCACAAAAAATGGTGTTATTCCCATTGAAGATACCTGCACAGACACAGAGAGTAACGATAGGATACATCTGTAATAGATTTCAGTAACATTCTACCTTACTAAATCCCAAAACACTAAAAAACTTACTGAAAAACAATGAGAGAGCATTTTCTTTTCCCTCATCAATCGACATCTAGTTTTCCCTTTGTTCCCTTTCATCCTCAAGAAAATTAGTACATACCTTCCTTCACAGATGCCATTCCTCTAATTACCAACTTTTAGACTGATAAATGTCACAGGAATGCAAAAAAACAAAACATAATTCACTATTCTGGAAGAAATATCCTAACATATTTTAAAGGAAATAATAACTTTCAAATAATTTAGATTTTAGAATTTACACTACATTTACCTTTCTTCTGCCCCAAGTGGTTCTTTTTAAAACTTCCCTACACTTTTACTTCTTCCATTTAGATATAATATACTCAGAATGAAAAAAATTAACGTAGTGCTGGTATTATTATTGAGTGCTCAAGGTTAAACTGAACCCAATTAGGTCCTTTATCCTTAAATTATTTGATCTAGAAATATGGAAAATGCTTGAAAAAAACTTACCTGAAGGATTGTTGTGTCTGTTAGAAGTTGTATTTCTAGTAGTTCTGATAAGCTGCTAACAATGTCACAAACTTTATTATAAAGCATTACTATTACTCTCTGCTTATGGGTAGAACATTTAGCCCGTTTTGCCTTTGAACTTAGTAAGCCTCCTAAAATGAAAAAAAAATCAAAACAAGGCTTATGTCAACTTTTAATAATCTGTTATAGCAATGAAACTGCTTCCTGAATTAAAAGAACACATCTGTTTTTTCTTCCCTATATAAAAATATAACTTGGCAAACAAAGCTATTTATTTATTGAAGAGAAAATTATTCTCTACGGAATACTCAGAAAGTCGACACTGTTAGAACAGATTTTCAATGGCTATTAAATTCTTGTATCTTAAGTATAA
Source organism: Bos indicus x Bos taurus (assembly GCF_003369695.1). Lineage (NCBI taxonomy): Eukaryota > Metazoa > Chordata > Mammalia > Artiodactyla > Bovidae > Bos > Bos indicus x Bos taurus. Next base: position 37,008,751 of record NC_040095.1, read on the forward strand.
ATTTATTTCATTTTTTTTTTTCCATTGACTGGAGCAGGATAGTAAGATGATATTCCCCTTAAATCAACTTGCAATAATTAAACTACAGATAATTAATTTAGGATATTCATGATTCAAGTTTGCCCTCCTCTCTTCAAATGTAAACATGTTAATATACTTGACTCATTTGTAAAGATTATCAGTAAGAGAAAGAATATACATTTTTTAATTAATTTATTTTTTATTGAAGGATAACTGCTAAGAATATACATTTTTAATCAACCCATTTTGTAGATAATATTTTAGGCAAAATTAGGGTGAAGTGCTAAATAGAACCAGAAGTGAATATTAACATTATCTACGATTGCCAGATAAGTAAAATTACTTGTTATTATATGTAAACAGTTGCTAAAGAAATTATAACTGAACAAGTACCAGACTGAAAAATTTCTATATTCCAGTCAAATGAAGGGCAGTGTTTATTACAATTTTATAATCTAGTAATTTTGGTGCCATTTGAAGTCACTGCATTCTGACCCATCCAACATGGCAAAATTATATTACAGGTAATTTTGATATTAAACTAAAAAATTATCAGTATAAAAGGGCAAACCAACCTCCATGAGGATCTAATCTGTAAACAGGATCATACTGAGGATAAAGTGTATTCTGCAAATGAAATTTAGTGTACTGTATAACTCTTTCGATTACATCCTCAATATATACAGCTTTTGGCATGTTAGGGGATGTCATGATGTTTATAGTTGTAAGACAGGCATCTGCTGATTTTGTCACTCTCTCCATAATAAGGTCTCTCCATAACCTTTCTTCTTCTTCAGTATCATTATTCTGTAAAACAACACACTGTTAATGAAACTGAAATAAACACATTTATAGGTTAAAATATTTTTTAAATATTATAATATATTTGACCTTCCCTGTAAAACTCTGTGTCGGGAAGATTCCCTAGAGTAGGAAATGGCAACCCACTTCAATATTCTTGCCTGGAAAATGCCATGGGGTTGCAGAGTCGGACATAACTGAGTGACTGAGCACGCACAGTGGAAAACTTGGTAAGAGTTTTGATGTGTGTCTATTTAAAGAATATCAGGAATGAAGTACAAATACTTATATTAGGTATGATTTTTGTGTTAATGTTTTGAAACATAATGTACTCTACTTTCTAATTTCACCATTAAGTGACATCCTAATAACAAAGTTTTAGTTATGTTTATCTTCTGTGATAGACTTATTTTAAAAGTAAGTAAAATGTTACTGACTCAATCATTTCTAATATCTATTTTTCAACAACACTGTATTTTTGAAACTGAGATTAAAAAGTGACTATGCAGACTACTAAAAACATATTTTATTTTCTAAAATAGATAACTCAACAACTGATAGACTACGTTTTAATTTATACATCAGCAATATGCATTACAATTGGGAAAAAGTGACTTTAATCTTACTTTTAAAGTGAAAATCCTTCTATCACATCCTTAGTTATAAGATATCGACTTTATATTCTAGGAATATTTTCATATGCATGCTAAAAGCATAATATATGTAAAGCAGAGCAGGGCTTTTATACTAAGGCCAAAAAACTCCATCTCTAGCTTTCTTTCATTTTACTACTTATACATCCACTAAAAAAGTAACACAAAATAACTTTTCTTTGATACTGAAACTTTTATTTGGAATAGTCAGTTACAGAGGTTCATCACTCATGTCAAACATTAAGGCTTAAAAGCAACACACTAAAAAGTGCTAAGGTTTTCAGGAATAAAAATAATTTCATTAAAAGCGACTCAGCAAGTTCTCCAGAACTTTGAACTCTAGATTCTTGCTATTTACCACAGTTTCTTGCTAAAATATTAAACACACACACACACACACACACACCCCCCCCTTTTAAGACTAAAGATGTAGTATTGGGTTGGCCCAAAGGTTTGTTTGGGTTTTTGTAATATCGTATGGGAAAACCCGAACAAACTTTTTGGCCAACCAATATACTGTCACTATAGTTTCTCTAATCCCTTAGGTTTATATGATTCAAGAATTATTTTAAAAGGGCATTGGAAAAACACGGATATATTTAATAAACCACAGAAATACCAACTGAGATTACTTTTCTAAATTCCATGTAAATCACTTAGCACTCCTGTGCCTTTTGAAAACATCAAGAACACTTCCTTTCTGAGATATAATCCAGTTCATGTGCTAAACATATATACTATGTATGTATATATGAGAATGGAAGTATTATCTATCAATAATACTTGCTACCAGTGCTTCTCGTTGGATGAAAATTGGACCTTTTTCTGTTTCGAAAATTTTCTATAATATACTATTTTTATTATCAGTCATTTAAAAATAAATTTCATTCACTCAAAATATTCCCAAATTCTTATCTTTTACATTAAATTCCTATAAGCATTAGTGTTTGAATTTATTAATTGTTAAAGAGACACCAGGATCAATTCAAATGCACATACGGTTTTGAAAGTCTGCTATAAAGGTTAGAAACGCAGACCCTGGTTTATATAAACCATTATTATACCATGTTGCTACCGCTTTTGATAAAGCACACTAAAATGTAATGACAGCTGCAGTTAACATTTATTGAGAACTTACAATGTACCAGACACTGTTAAGCAGGTTACATGAATTAATTGAAGAAACATCCCTCCAACAAACATTTGAGCTAGATATAAAAATAACACATAAGGATCAATATTTTAGAATACATTAAGAAATCACCATATGGTTTCCAACTATTTAGTTCTCAAGGGAAGGTCAAGAAAAATAATTACTTCCTACCAACATTTTATAAATGAAAAGACATTTTAAAGACTCATCCACTTACAAAAGGAAGAGCATAATGTAAGATTAAAGAATGATCCTTTGAACTGAATGAATTTACATCTGTCATCATATTTATTTATATCAAAGCTGTCAACTGATAATGTGTAACATTAATTTTAATGTTCTATTAAATTCTAACTGCAAGGCTAAATGTGAACTAGTAAATAGTGGCAACAAGTTCAAATTAATAAAATTTGGAATTTTCCCTATAAATCAAAGTTCCTTATGAAAAACTGTATAATTTAATAGAGTAAAATTAACAATACAGATTTTAAACTTACATGATTTAACAAAGTGGAGAGCTTTGACCCATCTTGAATATTCTTTTCCAAGATATTTAGGACTTTCACAGTTTTGTCAGTGGAAAGCTGAACAGAAGCAAAAATTCTTTTACCAATCATTGGTAAACATAATAAATTACTCAAGAAATATTCTGTACAATTATTCCCCTTAGCTTATGGATTATACAGCATTAACATTCGCTCACAGAGTGGAAAAATAAAATTTTCTCACTTAGCTCCTCCACTCAGATCTGAATTATGTAGAGAATTAATTACTTATTTTTGAAAGAACAGCAAACGGAATGGGCACATATGTACGTTTCTAAGGCAAATCTCACCATATAGCTAGTTAAGACTGCATTTGTTCTGGCCCTCTGCTCTGTGAAAGTGACACTGAACATGCATATGATCGCAGAGGCACCCACACACTCTCTCTAAATATTTCCTTTGTTGATTTTTTATTTTTAAAAACACCTATTTAATTTCTTACAAATAATGTTTTCTGTATTTAAAAAATTAGTAGTCATTGTAGAGGTTCTACCAGGAAGCAACCATTACCCATTCCTTTGACTAAGTCTCCTTTTAGATCCCTATCAGGTAGCTAGGACTCTCAATGGAATCAGTCAGAAAAGTAATATGGGAGGATCAAAGTGACATCAGGTATATTTTCATTATTTCTATACTGGTGTATAGAAAAAATTTCCCCCAAATATACTGCTTTAGATAATTTCACAACAGATTAAACTACTGAAACTTTTGGTAAATTATCCATGCTTTGAAAATACTCAGTAAATGCACTTTTTTGAAACAGAAACACTACATATTTTGAAATAGAAACACTATAGGACTTATGACATAAAACCTAAAGGGGGCATTGGCATTTCGGAAAACTGATGCCATATTTGTATATACAAAAGAAATCAATATATTCCTCACTGCACATAGTAATATCAATGTGAACCAATAGTACATTAATTCTTGGGTAATCATGTGAAATGTCTGTATAGCTTTAAAATCCTAACTCATAAAACTTTTGGCACTCTCAGTGGGAATGTGAATTGGTGCTGCCACTATGGAAAACCAGTATAGAGGGTCCTTAAAAAAGTAAAAAACCAATCTGTCATAATCAAGTGATTCCACCTCTAGGTACGTATCTGAAGAAAACAAAAGCACTAACTTCGTAAAATATATGCATTCCCATTTTTACTGTAGCATTATTTATAATAGTCAAGACATGGAAGCAACCGTGTCCATTCATAGATGAATGGATAAAGAAAATGTGGTATGTGTGTGTGTGTGTATATTTAGCCATGAAAAGAATGAAATCTTGTCATCTGCAACAATATGCATGGACCTTGATGGCATGATTCTAACAGAAATAAGTCAGACAGAGGGAAAAAAATGCCATATGATCTCACCTGTATGTGGAATCTTAAGAAAAAAAGAATTTATAAATACAAAGAACAGATTGGTGGTTGCTAAAGGTGCGAAGTGGGGGTGGGTGAAGTAGATGAAGGTGGTTAAAAGGTACAAATTTCCAGTTATAAGTCAGTCCTGGGAATGTAATGCAAGGCATGATGAATATAGGTAACAATACTATGATTTATATCTGCAAGTTGTCAAGAGAATAGAACTCTTAATTCTTATTATTCTCATAATAAAAAAAAATAATGCAACTGTAACTGTGTGTGGCCATGATGTTAACTAGATTTACTTTGTATCCTTTTCCAATACACACAAATATTGATTTGTTACACTGAACTCCTGAAACTAATATAAATGAATACAAAATGAATAACTGATATTTTAACTTTGTAAAGAATATAAAAATATTTCCCAGTCTACTTTAAAACTAAGTAAGTTTAATTTTTGACAAAACAAATTCTTCAGATAAATATAATCTTTCATTAAATCTTTTACTATGCTTGAAGAACAAATCATTATCTATACATTACAGACTAAGAGTACAAAATTTTGTAAAAGAGGAGCCTGATAAGGAGGGAAGAGGATTTTTTTGAAACTGTATTTGCATAGTAATCATGCAGTAGTTTAGGAGGTGACTGCTGGATCATAAAGATCATGGGAAGCCAATCTTGATGTTGTCACTATTGTTTGAAGTATTATTAAGGAAAAAAATTTCTGTTATTCCATTAGTGCAATGAGACTACTTGGCAACAGACAGCTCACAGGAAAGACAATCCATAGAAGTTATTATGAAGCCTGCAACAATGAGATTCTGTACTTATTAACAATTAATGTGTTAACAGACACAGAGAATAGATTTGTGGTTGCCACGGGGGAGAGGTGGTAGGGGAGGGAAGGATTGGGAGTTTGGGATTGTCAGTTGCAAGCTATTAATATAGGACGTATAAAGAACAAGGTATAGCACCAGGAACCATTTTCAATATCCTGTGATAAACCATAATGGAAAAGAATGTTTACAGATGTGTAACTGAATCACTCTGTTGTACAGCAGAAAGTAACACAACATTGTAAATCAACTATATTTTAATAAAATAAACCAAAAAAAACCCCCCAACAATTACTGTGTTAAAACCATGGCTTAACTCTTTCAATCAATGTAAATGACTAAAGGAAATGTTAAAGAAAAATTTAGTGTATTTCTGTATTTAAATACTTTAAATATTTGAGACAATGAAAAAATAAACAGTGACAAAAAAATCTAGGACTGTGTCACTTTGAATGCAAAAATATGATTTTTCTTTAGAATAGTTTGCAGAATATGCCTTTGATTCAAGCCTTGTCATTTTTTAAAGAAATAATTCTGTCAGATTCTCAGAAAGAAACAATGAATTGTCTTTTCATCATTACTTACTTTATATAAACTTTGCAATTTACCTTTAAAACTTTAATTTCAAACATGAAATAGTAAGTAAATTTATAAATTTTACTTTAGTGAGATACCTTATCCATTATACCCATTGCTTTAATTTTAGCAGATTCACTGCCAAGTTCATTAAGCTGATGTTTTCCTAAGAGCAGTTCCTGAGGAATTTCATCATCATCACCTGAAAAACCAATTCAAACATACATAGTTTAGGTAAAATAAATAGCTCAAAATAGTTAGCTTTAGTTAATAAAATTTCTGCATATATACAAACAGATGTAAACAAACAAAAATAATATCCTAGGAGGCCTCCATAAACCTCAAGCAAACCCTGAATAAAAGAGGACAAAGATTACAATTAGACTTCTGACTAAGATGGGAAGAGGAGATAGATATCTTATCTTTACTACTTTATGACCCTTCTCAAGCAAACTTTCTGCCCCAGCAGGCTGACCTGTATGGACTACATCAACAGTCTCCCATGCCCTCTGGCTTCTGTTTGGGTTCAGCCAGTGGGATGCCCTGTCAGAAGATCAAAGAGAAGGAGAGTGAGGTCAGGGTATTTCTATTCCTGACTCCTTCCTTGCAAGGTCTCCTCAAGCTGCTCATGTCCTCTGACCAAAAGAACACTTGTTTTTACAGGGCAACCTATTCTAAAACTTTTTCTTTTCCTATTTATTGACTGAGTTCTATTGACTTCTGTTTACCCTTGCTCCTTTGGGTACAGGGGTGGTAACAGTTCCAAGTCTGTTAACTTTGGGTTTCCGCTCTATTCTGCCCCTATCTTTGTAATCTTGGTCTCTTTGTAAGTAACTACTCAAATTATTTTAATTTGAGAATGCCATATGACTTCTTGTTGGTATCTTAAATGACATGGAAGACAGTTTTCCAGCACACAATTCTAAAGTTTTGGAAATGATGAAGTGGATATTCTAAGTAATCAGGGAAAGAATTAATGATACTTACACAAGTAACTGTCACAAATACTTTTAAAATAAAGGTAATATACCTTTTAATGCATTTTTAAACAGATGTACTCATACTAGAATTACTGTACTCCATCTAGCTTTTGTATAAATTAGGCACTAGTGTTTGTATCTACTGAAAGTGGAATAAAATTGTTGAGAGCAGCTTTAAACAATGTAAGCAGCTTTTTAAAAAAATAAACCTAACATTTTTACATCTGTAGGTATGACCCATATATATTATTATAAATTTAACACAACATTACATTAACCCTATTGTATTCTAATTGCTTTACAATTTTGTTTCCCACACTGGATACGGAATATGTATGTAATACATACGTAAAGCCTGGGGCTGGGGTATTTATGTTTGCATCTCTAGCACTTAACATACTACTGACAACCAGTAATTATTCAATAAATACTGTCTTTTAGAATAAATTAGGTAGGTTCTCATTTCTGCATCTTTGCTCATATTAGTACCCTTCTTCTCTAGGACCTACTCAAGTTTCATCTGCATAAAGGCTTCCCTAATCTACTATGGTAGCTGTACTCTCAGGACTCTTAAAACACTATCAGTACTAAACTAATTTAACACTTGAATTTTATACCAACATTTTCAGTTACTTGATAACACAGACTAGATTTGATGCCACACTAGGTTTAAACTTCTTAAGAGCACATATCATCCCTCTGAATCTACTAGAATAACTGGCAGAAATCTTAACACACAGGTAAGTAAATACATTTTAAATTGAGTTTATATTTAGAGGTAAATAAATATATTTTAAATGATTTTACCAAATGCAGTAAAATCCATATCTTCTAAGTTATCCAAAATATTCTCTATTGAGGCTGTGAATCTCTTAAAAGTTGAAGAATCCATCATTTCTGCAAAGGAAGAAAAAAATCCAAAACTTAATCATCCACACTCCAAGTAGAAAACTGAAATTGATGACTATGAATAAAGACAAACTAAAATGTTACCTTCGGGTGTTAGTTTTGGTTCATAAGCTTTCCGCTTCTTCTGTTTTTCTTTTTTCTTCATTTTTCTAGCGACTAAATGAACAAAAAGAAATACTGAAATGCAGTAATAACAACCTAAAATACTTCTATGTCTACTTTCTTCCTGAACATTAATTAAAAACTTGAACAATAATCACTGCTAATACACAAATTTTGTCTTCATTAAAAATTAGGAGTTGTTAATTAGCTCATAAAAAGGTATAAAAATTCTTCGAAGTTAAAACCTTAAATTTAACATCAGCTTAAGTAAGAAATCCATTGACACTGATGAATTACCCTCACTAAGGCTGGGAGGAGGAGAATAATCTTCCATGTCAGAATCTGATGGGCTTCGGTTTCGATAACGACCACCACCTGAACTTCTTCTTCCTTCATGAGAGTGGCCACTTCTCCTATGATCCCCAGAGCTTCTTCTGTCACGCTCTTCATATTCCCAAGCTTTATCATCATCTTTTTTATGTCGTTTCCTAGAGGCTAGAAGCAAATCCCCATGACAAATAATTTACCTCACTTAAAAGACTATTAAAACTTGTACTTTAAAAATGAACCACATGGGGCGGGGGCGGGGGGGGGGGGGGCGGGCGGCGGCGGGATGGGGAGGTAGAATCTTCATTTGTGTGAGACTAGGAAATTCTGAGTCATTCTGATTAACCAGAAATATAAATTATGGTACAGAAATGGTATCACTTATTTTAGCATTTATCTAGATTTAGAAAATTTTACATGAACTTGGTTTGCTAATGAATATAGATAGGAATATTGTGGAAATTAAATCACACTGTTCATTTTAAAGAGATATTTGGTGAGTCAATAATATCTAAAACTCAGGATTAATTAAGGCATGTAAAACAAACTTTATCTAGAATTTGATAAAAACCAGAAACACTTTAAAACATTTGGATTGCTGGTGGGAAGTGGGGTTTGGAGGAAAAGTAAACTTTTGAGAAACCGTTACAGACTGTGGGTAACCATGTATACTATCAATTAACAGCCAAGTTAAGCCCACAACATAGCTATAAATTCAACAGAGTTGATAACCTAACATCACGAGCTACCAATACAAAGACACAATAAACCTATATAGTTGTAAATACCCACACACTGAATTCAGTTCTCCAACAATATACTTGCTTAAACCCAAAAAGACAGCTTTTAAGTTTATGCATGCTAGATAAGCATATTTATGTATGTTACCTTCAATCCCTTCCCCATCCTTCCAGAGGTATAAGCATTCTGCTAAAATCACCAGTACTGACAGGAGCCTCTAGGCAGAACTGGCAAACAGATTTCATCTGACACATCAACTCTGATCAACCAGTAGTAGCTGCCCAGAGCAGAATGTTGAGAATAATTCTGAGCCCTGAGACAAAGCACCATATTTCAGCAAGAAAGACTGATTAAAAATGTCTGTCCAGCGAGACTCGGAAGGAATACAAGTGAAAAATATTCAGCACATCTGTTCTAGGATATAACAATATCAAGTTAAAACCAGGATAGAGAACTGATGTGTTCTACATCCTGTGATCATACACTGGTTGTTGAAGTGACCACTTGTTGCTGACAGTGAATTACTTTCTAGTCTGTAGTCCTGAACCTGACTCCTTTGCTTATCTTGTGACTTGCTTCTATTTTAAATCCTAACTATGACCAATACCCAAGTTCTTCACAAGAAACTGTTGCTTGAGTCCCTAGTCCTCTACTTGGCTTATATTTAAGGATGCCAATCTTTGGTTCATGTACTCAATCTACACTTGTGCCAATGTCTTATGTGTGGATAAGCAATGTCTATGCGTGCTCAGTTACTTCAAGTAGTGTCCGACTCTGTGACCCCATGGATTATAGCCCACCAGGCTCCTCTGTCCATGGGATTCTCCAGGCCAGAATACCAGAGTGGGCTGCTATGCTCTTCTCCAGGGGATGCTCCCGACCCAGGGATCGAACCCGTGTCTCTTATATCTCCTGTACTGGCAGGAGAGTTCTTTACCACTAGTGCCACCTGGGAAGCCTTTTGCTTATATATAGCATTCATTAAATATTTTTTCAAAAAGTACTGAAATACTTACTTTGAAGAATGATAATTAACAAGTGAGTTCATTCAGAAAGTAGTATTCTTTGATCTCAAATATGACTTATGAGTTTTTATATAATTTCATAAGAAATCTATTTCAAGCCTTCAATTCTATGAGTAGGAAATGCTTGAAAAACTTTATAGTTAGCAAGTAGATATAATATGCTGAAGGACAGGGAAGCCCGGTATGCAGCATTCCATGGGGTCACAAAGAGTTGGACATGACTAACTAAACAACAACAATAATATGCTGTATTGGTGGTAATTTTTATAGGTCTTGGAAATTTCTGTTTCACATCCATTAAACTAAGAAAGTTGGGAAAAAAAAAAAAGAATGGCAAATTAAGGGGAAAAATTCAACTTCTATGAAACAGTGTATATAGAAACAAGGTTCTATCAAGATCCCAATTTATTATGATTAATCTGTCCATTCTTATATCATTTGTTATCTTGGAAAAAGTAGGGGAAGAACCCAGCATAACTCAATAGGGTGTGTAAAATACGACTTGGGCGTTTTCCATGCTCCCTTTCTAAATTTCACCTATGTGCCCCTTTAGCATCTTAGATCTCCCCTCCTTCTTCCCCCGCAACCAAGTTGACTTTATAATTGTACATGACTATCCATATCTGTGTGGCCCAACTTTTAAAGTTAACCCTTAATAGTTCCCCCTATCTTTCAACAAAATTATTTTCTTAGTTTTAGATTTTTAGGAAACCAATTTGATTGAACTGCAATAAAATTTTGTTTCATAAACATCTCTCTCCCTCAAAGCAGCATAATGGTTGCCACTTAAGTTCTCGTAATAGTTTCACATTTTGTACTGTACTCCGTTTCACTAATTTTTTGCTATGGTATAATGATGACAATTTGACTGTTTATGACAGCTACGAATTGGAATTCTTTCATCACTCAAATCAGTGGCCACAGAGTCAACTTTTCTAGTTACTTGTATAGAAATAAACCCAAAAAACCAGGAAGCTATTCTAAGATCTCCTGAAAAACCCAGAGACACTCCCCTTTTCCCAAGCAGAAGTTGAAGCTCAGGTTCCCTAACTAATATTAGGTTCAATATCCTCAGACATATATATGAGATCCATGGCTTTTAAGATGAAATTATGTGCTCCCATGAGACAACATCTCTCATCACAGAAAGCAAAGAAGAGAACAGAGGCTGCAATGACAACAAACATGAGGCATGTGAGGCTCTGTCCTCTATTTTCCATTTGATGGGCTTTTCTGATTATGCTACCCTTTTTACTTGACTGTGAGGTAGCTTCAGAATTCTCACCAGCTTAGCAATGCAGGCAGCCACTCTCAATTAACTGGAGTTGAAGTGTGACTTGAAACCAGTCTGCAATTAAGGAACTCCTTAGTTACTCCCTTTAGAAATAGATGGGGTATTAGGGGAAGAGAGGGAAAGTGAAGCAGAGGTATGTATATTAAGGGCAGTGAGTTTCTGGGCCACCAGATCTCCTTTCTCCTCTCCCTTTCCAGACCATATGTTCCCATATAAACAAAATATTTAATTATAATAAAAACGTATTACCTTTAGCCATTGAAATATACTGCATATAAATACATCTCATTATAATACAATAACAATTATACATATAATTAAATGTCAGATTAATTTTGCTGCATTTTATTTCAATTTTAAAACTGTATTCAGAGTTGTTCAGTATTCATAGTCTACTGTTCATAGCTCAAGAGCTCACAATATTGAGAAGATCAGAGTAAATGAACATTGATCAAAAACTTTGGAGGTGAAGGGCTTCCATCAACAATAATACATTTAAAAATGGCAGCATGCATCTGTCCTTCCTGCCCTTGCTTGTCACACCTCAATCTACAGATACTAGGTGGAAAAGGTAGAACACACTGGTGGTCTTCCCACTTCTTTTGGTCATAATGACTAAGTCAGTTGGCACACAAGTGAAGATCTCCCATAGTCTGTTTCCACTGAATGCCGTTTAAGTCAAACAAGGTTGCTGACCCCTCTTGGCTAGGCTCAATTCTCTTGCTCCAGTAGAAGGAAGATAGGGATAAAAGAGAAGAACTTTTTCAGTGGACCAGTAGGAAGACAGGCGAGGAATAGCAAGTCTAGTGCAAAGACAGGTGATCACAGTGTTGTAGAGAGGTAGCTGTGTAGTGAAGAAGCCAGCTCTGGAAAACAGTGAAACAAGGGAGGAATTCCAGGACACAGCTGGGCAAAAAGGAGAAGCCAGGTCCAAACCACACAGATAATTGGCAATGTGGCTAATCCATTCATAATTTAGTGATAGTATGGTTTAAAATATTTCTTCATCTGGCTATCTCCTACGTGTCCTTCAAGACTCAACTCTAGTGTCACCTCTTCCAGTAAGCGCTCTCTGAACCCCAGTATAATTTTGATGCCAATCCAATTAATCCAATGTGCTCCCACAGCACCCTGGATTTACTATTATCATTGCTGTACGCCTCACTGTACTTTAACTGTTTACATATTTCCCCCATTAGACTGAAGATTCTTCAAAGGTGGGGTCACATACTTGCTATATTTTTATTCTCACTGCCTAAGATATAGTGGGAGCTCAATAAATGTTTGCTAAATGCATATAGAAACATACCTGTGTTACCTGACACTTATTATAACTCATTAAAAAATTCTTTTCTTGGTGCCAACTGATCTCATCTTTCACACATATTTTAAGTATAAAGTAAAAACTTGCTATACTATTTATTAAGATCACTATTCTCTTGCTAACCCAAAAAATTATAAATGAAACAAATACATCAATCTGCTTTTTAATTCTAAAGTAATAATAAACTCATGTGATACTTACATTCAAAAGTTTCATCACTATCATTATCTTCATCTGAACTGATTTCAGCATATTTTGGTTTTTCATTAACTGTGCTACGCTTGCGTTTATTCATTTTCACACGTTCACAAAGTGGCATGGTGGATTCAATTTCTGCCAGGAGTTCAGGGGGTAATTCTTTTAACACTGATTGATCTATACTACCTATTAATAAAAGGTAAGAAAAAACATAAATCTGAAGATAAAAGGGAAATTTTAACTGTTAAAACACAAAATGAAATATTATGTAAGTTTTCTAAGTTATATTTGTATTTTAACAAAACACATTCATATTTATAGTCTTAACCCTAAACTGATAATGCAGTTTTTATACATATTATCGGCATAAACAACTTTAAAAACAGATTCTTGCTATCATAGCAATAGAGGGTAGTTATATTATCAATTTTTGATATAATTAGTGCCTTCGTTTCTCTGCATTGACTGAGACCCACTTGCATTTTCAGGTGTATCTGTAGTAGGGTGTATACCTCACATTCTTGGTAGCACTCAAATTTGTTTTAGAGTTCTGGAGCAGTTAGTTTGAAAGTGATTACATCCCTCAATATAAATGTTAAGAGTTGGAGAGGATACCTGTCACCTCATTTTCTTCTATATGATCCTGGTGGTTGTGTATGGTGTCTGGGACAAGATTTCATATGCTTTTACCTATCTTTGTCTATGAGAGGCACAGTAATACCTTTACTATTACAGAAAATTTCCTCAAACAGCTAAACCAAAATATGTGTTTAACTGAAGATAACAGGAACATGAAAGGCAAGATAAATAGAAAAAAGCATTTTAAAATATAAATGTCAACTGAAAAGGGTAAATTCAAATCTGTTATGAAATAAACTCATATTTTTCCATGAAAGAATACAGAATACTATTAGAACTATTAACATAATATTTACTATTTAATCCTACACACATATACACAAACATACAAATAGCTGCTAAGAAGAAATCAATCCTTAACATCCTGTTGAGAGCTTAAAAATAAAGTAGAACTAGCAAAAGTTATTTACTCAGGATAATTTGTCCTTGATGACTACTGAAGATGACAATTTTAACTTACTTTACTTACCCATGTAAATCTTTGACTGGAAGTATAAAAATGATGTCTTACCTAAATTTTAAGAACTGGGAGTGAAGAGTACCTTAGTGGTTTACAGCAGTAATATTAGTAACTATAATCAACATTAAGACCATAACATTCAAATGATAATAGTGCTTATGTAAAGATTAAATATAAATCATCCCAAAAATAAATAGGTACTGGTTAAGACAATTTAAACATCACAAGAATATACAACACTAATAATTTAAGATGACGAGACATAAACTATCAGTCTCAAATGACAAATAATCCTTTTATTCATCATGAAGAAGGAGTTATTTCGGTAACTGATTAACCTCTATTCGTCCAAATACACGAATAACAACAATTTACCCAACAAAGATATAAAACTCATGATGAGTAAAATCCCAAAGACTTCATTGCTTAGAATTGTGACATACTAATGTTGAACTTTATCTATATATGTCATTTTCAAATCATGTAATATTCCCTTGCTCTTTCTTAATTTAACTGTATTGTATCAGTGAGGTTCACTTTCTAGAATATTAGTAGAGGTAAAAAAAAAATCAATTTCAGTTTTGGATCATCTTCAGTGCCAAGGTGAACATACTCTTCATCTCATTTACAAATTCTTAATGCTCTTAACACCTCCAACTAAATATGTGGTTTTTTGATGGAAGGATCATGTCTTCTAGTATATACTTTCCCCTTTCTACATCTATAATATTAAGTATGTATATGAAATGGTCAGTTAAGTGATTTCTGACTCTGTGGTTCACAATTTCTTATGTTCACTTACAGATGTACCACCTGTATAGTTTCAGAATTGCTGTATTTTATACAAATGAAGATAGCTCCAAATTTTTTAAAGATGGAAATTCTTTCTTTTTGTATTACATGAAACATTATAACTTTTGGGGATTTATAAATATGGATAATCCAAAAAGTATCTAGCTTTTAGTTCACCATGAGATTTTCTTTTTTTTTTTTTCACTATGAGATTTTCTGAAGAAGCAGATTTGCCTGTTATGTTCTACTTAAGATTAAAATTTCCATTCATAAAGATATGCTGACTTGATAAAATATCATAGAATTATTCTTCAGATAAATATACAATAAATAATCAAGGGTTAAGATATATATGGGTACTTGCTCTCTCTTTACAATGGTTCATTATATCCCAAGAACAGGGACTTTGCTCTCTTCATTTTTTCTTTAAAAAAAAAAAAAAAATCACAATAGCCAAACATGGAAAATTTATACCTTATATCTGATAAAGCAGGTAACAAAGATTATCATTGTAGTTTACCATTTCTAATTCCTTAAATTAAAAATAATACTATCAGATTTAAGACCTCTACTATTCTGTACATCATTTTAACTTCTGCATAAAGCTGAAAGTTACAGCAACACAATTTAAAGACTTCGTGTTTCATTTCTAAAGATCATCCAACTAAAAGAAGAAAGTCCAGCAATGGTTAATGTCTCTCAATGTACTGTCCTCCAAAAGTGGACCTCCTCATTTTGAACAGATATATCTATTTCACAGATTTATGTATTTTCTGTATTTCTTCGTTTTCATCAAATACTTTATAAATGGACTCAGCAAGGCCCCTTGATTATGTAGGGTAAGCAATAAAATGCTTGACATTACTATGTCAGAATCTTTAACACACTGAAAACTGGATAACTGACTCAGTTTCAACAGAAATGAATAAACAGTGAGTACTGTAAATGATCACTAGAACATATTTGGTTATGATCGTTTACCTGAATTAGAAAACCATCCTTTAAATAATGCAAAAACAATGTTTCACTGGCTACATCTTAATATGTTGATGATTTTACAGACTATTGTTGTTTGTTGAGTTATTTATTCTTAAAACCCTGAGACTGCAGATCCTTTATGATCATCTTTCTCACCTCTTTTCTCTCATGCCAACTACTTTATGCTTTAAATTAGGTTATTTGAACCACCACAAAATTTTAAGTTACTGGCTTGAGGGATAGTGCCAGGTAGTTAATTTGGTGAGGTACCACACTTCTGTAGATGGATATTCCATTGGATATAGTGCATCTTTATTTTCTGGCTCTATTAAAGCTAAAGAATAAATTTACTTCTAGGTGTGCTACATTTTAGCAATCTTGAATTCCTAGTATAAATCACTCACACTAGGACACTTACTGGATTACTAAAATGAGAAGTTATCAAATGATTAAAAGTCCCCAAAAGTCACTAATTTAATAACTAACACTGTGTTATGTATGTTTTTTTAAAATGGAGAAACAATCCTGAGATTAAAATAAACAACCTCAATCAATGGACTCTTTAGGATTGGAGTTTCAGAGAATGGAAGCCGGTTACATGTAGAAACAAACCAGGAAACTCACATAAACCTCCAAATTTTATGTCATAAAAAACATTTTAGGTAGGCAAAATGTAGCTCCAGTAACCTACCAATATTACAGAGGAGTACCATAAAAACTGATGCTGTGAAGGTGCTGCATTTAATATGTCAGCAAATTTGGAAAACTCAGCAGTGGCCAAAGGACTGGAAAAGGTCAGTTTTCATTCCAATTCCAAAGAAAGGCAATGCCAAAGAATGCTCAAACTACCACACAATTGCACTCATCTCACACGCTAGTAAACTAATGCTCAAAATTCTCCAAGCCAGGCTTCAGCAATAAGTGAACTGTGAACTTCCAGATGTTCAAGCTGGTTTTAGGCAAGGCAGAGGAACCAGAGATCAAATTGCCAACATCTGCTGGATCATCGAAAAAGCAAGCGAGTTCCAGAAAAACATCTATTTCTGCTTTATTGACTACGCCAAAGCCTTGACTGTGGATGACAATAAACTGCGGAAAATTCTTCAAGAGATGGGAATACCAGACCACCTGACCTGCCTCTTGAGAAACCTATATGCAGGTCAGGAAGCAACAGTTAGAACTGGACATGGAACAATAGACTGGTTCCAAATAGGAAAAGGGGTACATCAAGGCTGTATACTGTCACCCTGCTTATTTAACTTATATGCAGAATACATCATGAGAGACGCTGGGCTGGAGGAAGCACAAGCTGGAATCAAGATTGCCAGGAGAAGTATCAATAACCTCAGATACGCAGATGACACCACCTGTATGGCAGAAAGTGAAAAAGAACTAAAGAGCCTCTTGATGAAAGTGAAAGAGGAGAATGAAAAAGTTGGCTTAAAGCTCAACATTCAGAAAACTAGGATCATGGCATCCAGTCCCATCACTTCATGGCAAATAGATGGGGAAACAGTGCAAACAGTGGCTGACTATATTTTCTTGGGCTCCAAAATCACTGCAGATGGTGATTGCAGCCATGAAATTAAAAGACACTTACTCCTTGGAAGGAAAGTTATGACCAACCTAGACAGCATATTAAAAAGCCCTGACATTACTTTGCCAACAAAGGCCTGTCTAGTAAAAGCTATGGTTTTTCCAGTAGTCATGTATGGATGTGAGAGTTGGGACTATAAAGAAAGCTGAGAGCCAAAGAATGGATGCTTTTGAACTGTGGTGTTGGAGAAGACTCTTGAGAGTCCCTTGGACTGCAAGGAGATCCAACCAGTCCATTCTGAAGGAGATCAGCCCTGGGATTTCTTTGGAGGGAATGATGCTAAAGCTGAAACTCCAGTCCTTTGGCCACCTCATGCAAAGAGCTGACTCATTTGAAAAGACCCTGACGTTGGGAAAGACTGAGGGCAGGAGGAGAAGGGGATAACAGAGGATGAGATGGTTGAATGGCATCACCAACTCAATGGACATGGGTTTGGTGATGGACAGGGAGGCCTTGTGTTCTGCAGTTCACAGGGTCACAGAGAGTCGGACATGACTGAGCGACTGAACTGAACTGAACTGAACCATAAATGGATCTTTTACTTCAATCAGGGGTAAAAAGAAGAAAAAGAAAAAAAAAGTAAAAGTTGAGCAGTGCAGGCTGTCACTCTGCCTCTCTTGGAATCCTGTAGTTAATATGGTTTGAAGACGTATTTTTTTGGTGCAAATGGTTTCTAAATGCAAGCCAACTTCTTAATTTGAAATCACCACTGATAGAAAATACATCCAAAGAGTATGAAATGCTGATGACATATCCCTGAAAAAAGTTAACACTTGGGCCGTAGAAACAAAGGGAGGCAATGAATGTGAAGAGAAGCTAGAAAAATGTGGGGTTCAACTATGAGACCAGGACATGAAATGTTCCTTCCAGAGGCAGCTGCAAGGTTACCTAACCTGATGCAGAAGAGGGGTAAAGATAAAAATTGTGTGCTAGGAACCAAAATTCAAAGCGAATGTAGGGGCACTGATGAGGAAAAGTTTTGTGGTCACAGTTGACCTTAGAGGAAGAACTTATTTTATTAATATTTGGAGAGAGTAACAGCAAACTAGGAGAAAGACACTACTGAAGGGTTTGCTTTTTTTAATGATTTAGGATAAAAAGTATGAGATAATCAGGTCTAAAGTTGTCATAATTTTGGTAAAGAGGCAGAAATCCCAAGCATTAGCTAGAAACTTGTTCAGGATTACAAAATTAAAAAAAAAAAAAAAAAATATATATATATATGAAGAAAGACCATTCATTTGTGACTGTGGGGGTCATCAGGGTCAAATCTGAAGCTATTCTCTTTCTGATGGTATTTGAGAAGACCATCCTGAAACTAATGTGAATTGTTATATAATCACTACATAAAGACTGTGTTAAACTAATTACTGGTAAGTCTCCCTTTAAATTTTAGCTGGCAATTTTCAAGTTGCCTATTGTGACCCATAAGCAAGTTGTTGAGTCAGTTTTGTAGCTCTTAACTAGCAATGTGCTTAAAATGAAAGAGAAAACGTGCCAGTAGTAAAGGTAGATGTTATTATGTGTATGTATGAGTGTATTAGATCACAACATGCATTTTTTTTCTTGCCTTAGTTCACAATCAAAGGAGTTTGAAAGTTTTTAAACTATAAAAACAGGAAAAAATACAGATGGAAAGGGTTCTTCTAAGTTAATCTACCCAGTTTTTTTTGGCCATGCTACAGCTTGTGGGATTTTAGTTCCGTGACCAGAGATCAAACCTATGCCCCCTGCAGTGGAAGCATGGAGTCCTAACCACTGGACCGCTCAGGAATTCCTAGCCCATCGTTTCTTAAACTATAGGTTCAGTGAAAAATAAACAATAATTTGAATAATATACTCAAATTAAATTGATTTTACCCATTCTAAGTTGATACAATATTCACTATCTTGTATCAGAGAGCTTAATTATCTATGTTTATAAGTCTGATATAAAAGTAGCCCATGTTACTGTTTTGAAGCCACGTTACAATAAAATCTTGGATTACTCAGAAATTACATTTATTTTTATGTAAATATTTCTAAAATGCACCATGAAAGTCAAAGTCACTAAGTCATGTCCAACTCTCTGTGACCCCATGGACTATATATACAGGCCATGGAATTCTCCAGGCCAGAATACTGGAGTGGGTAGTTTTTCCCTTCTCCAGGGGATCTTCCCAATCCAGGTCTCCTGCATTGCAGGCAGATTCTTTACCAGCTGAGCCATCAGGGAAGCCCAAGTATACTGGAGTGTAGCCTATTCCTTCAGCGGATCTTCCCGACTCAGGAATTGAATCCAGGTATCCTGCATTGCAGATGGATTTTTTTATCAACCAAGATATCGGGGAAGCATCATATCCATCATTTTTTAACAAGATAACTTTGACTCATGATCGCTATTGAAAAGATCAAGTTTTCTACTACATTTATATGGCAATGCCTTTAGGAGTTAACTGCTATGCATAAGGCTGTTTTAAAATAATATAAAATGATTTATGCTTTTCTTCTGAATTCTTTACGTGTGCTTGCAATTAGTTGAAAGGTGGACACTCAGATTCTGCTAATAGTATAGAATATATAACACAGAAAACTGTTCAAATCCTTCAATCCATTTATACGACTCTTGGAAATTTATTCCAAGGAAATTTGTATATAACACAACAAAAAGCTCTATGAAGAAAGATGTTTAGATCACTTTTATCTATTTTAACATTAAAATGTCCAACAATAGGGGACCACAGTAAATCACATTAGATATAATTATGAATGATGCTAGTACAGAGAGATAGTGAATGTAAAGAAAAGAGAATGCAAAATGACAATTATACACACTGTACGTTTGTAAAAGATAATTGTACCAGGAGTTGAACAAAACAAATGCTAACATTATACTAACTTAAGAGGTGAATTTTCCTAAAGAAATAGAAGCTACATTTTATGGAAACAAGAAAAAGGTCAATGATTATTTGTGAGCGGTTAGAAGATATTTCATGAACACAGTAGGTTTTCACAGCAATGTGGTGGAGTGAGGTGGAGGATGGAGGACAGGAGCCGAGAACTAGGAGTTGGAGGCCATTTAGGAGCATTCCAGCTGTGTCTGCTCTGGACAGAGCATGATATTCAATAGGGAGAAAAAGTAGGTAAGGTTCAGATGTAACAGTCTTTTTAAGGAGGGAAAGAATCAGAATGTACTTTAGAAAAGTTACTGTAGCAGTGATTTGTGGGATGGCCTGGAAGGTGAAAGACACTAGAAAGAAAATCTTCTAAGAGATAGTTACTATGTCTATGTCAAAGGTACCTTCAAACTATGGTGTTGGAGAAGACACCTGAGAGTCCCTTGGACAGCAAGGAGATCAAACCAGTCAATCCTAAAGGAAATCAATCCTGAATATTCACTGGAAGGACTGATGCTGAAGCTGAAGGTCCCAACAGTTTGGCCACCTGATACAAAGAGCCAACTCATTGGAAGACCCTGAAGCTGGGAAAGACGGAAGGCAGAAAAAGGGGCTAACAGAGGATTAGATGGTTGGATGGCATCACCGACTCAAACATGAGTTTGAGTAAGCTCCAGGAGTTGAAGGACAGGAAAGCCTGGTGTGCTGCAGTCCATGGGGTCGCAAAGAGTCGGACATGACTGAGCGATTGAACAACCACCATGTGAAAGGTAAGAGAGAAGAGAAAGTAGATGCTATGAATTTAACCATTTTTGAAAAGTGATACTGGTATACACTTAGCAAACCAAACTTCAGAATAGAATATTTAGTTCAAAACAACTATTTAACATGTTTAAGACCATGAAGAAACCAGAAAATATGGAATCGAGCAAAACAAAATTCACACATTGATATCTGAATCAATCTGATCAGGTTATTAGTTACTCAACTAATTACTATTACATTAGGCTAAATATGTAGAGAATTAGCAACATTTATTTTATAGCATTCTACAAAGACATTTTCTAACACACTAGAAATGACATATTTTCTGATTATGTTATTACTATCAATGGCTGTAAAACAATTTTTAATTTTAACTAATCTACTCTCACCTTACTTCTTCCACATTGTTCTCTTAATTAGCCAAATGTTTAACTTCTTTAAACTTATAGTGCTTTTTCCTACTGCCCTTGTGCTAAATACACATGTGAATCATATTCCTTGGGATTTACAGAGCACCTTTTTTTAAACAGTATTACACTGTCACTACATCTTTAGTTATCCATATTCTCCATAAGACCATAATCTTGATAAAGCCATAAGACTGTGTTGCAGTTGCAGAATCTAGCTGAGTGCATGGGATGTTGAAGACGGCCATAAATATTTACTGATGATCGGAGAAGGCAATGGCACCCCACTCCAGTACTCTTGCTTGGAAAATCCCATGGATGGAGGAGCCTGGTAGGCTGCAGTCCATGGGGTCGCTAGGCGCCGGACACGACTGAGCGACTTCACTTTCACTTTTCACTTTCATGCATTGGAGAAGGAAATGGCAACCCACTCCAGTGTTCTTGCCTGGAGAATCCCAGGGACGGAGGAGCCTGGTAGGCTGCTGTGTATGGGGTCACACAGAGTTGGACACGATTGAAGCGACTTAGCAGGAGCAGCAGCAGTGTAATCATTAGAATAAGTTTGTGGTCTTCCCAGAAATTTTTCCAGCTGAAAATTCTTTTTTATATCCT
Organism: Bos indicus x Bos taurus; assembly: GCF_003369695.1. Taxonomy (NCBI): domain Eukaryota; kingdom Metazoa; phylum Chordata; class Mammalia; order Artiodactyla; family Bovidae; genus Bos; species Bos indicus x Bos taurus. The sequence continues at coordinate 37,030,729 of NC_040095.1, forward strand.
GAAAGCAGTTGTCAGTTGTTCTATTTGACAATTATAGAGAAGCTACCCACAAAAAGAAGAGACTGAAGAGAAGATTTCATAATTGACTTGCAACAAGTGTAAAATATTTAAAGGTAATTTCAGTCTGTACACACTTGTTAAATGTTTTAAATATATCAATTATATATTAATATATTAATAATTTATGTATAATTCTACTACATAAAAATACAAATATTAAATATCCTGGCAAAAATACTGTACTTAGCTAATGTCGTATTACATTTATAAATCTTAGACAAAAAGGAAAATAATTCAAATCTAGATCAGTCTTTTTATTCACATTAAAATTTTGAGTCTCATTGGCTACAGAATAAGGAATCTAGCTATCATATCCACCCATATAAAACTTCAATTTTATATTTATATTATGTTCAACAACTAAAGCCTGTGGGGTTAAATCTGCCTCACCACCCATTTTTGTACATAAGGTTTCATTAAAATACAGTGACACACAGTCATTCATTCACATATTGTTTTGGGCTGCTTTTCTACTACAGTATTAGAGATCTAAATGGGACACAAAGCCTAACATATTTACTATCTGACCTTTATGCAACAAGTTTGCTGCCCCCTGGTTGATATTATGACACACTTTACTCAATATGAGGCAAAGTGCCACTCACTCTGCAAGTGCAGTCTATATAGTTATATTCTACATAGTTTAGGTCATTGCAAATCAGTTTATTTAATGAAGACAAAATGCCAAGAAATTGGTTTATAGCAACCGAAAGAACACTATTATAAATGAAGTATGCAGAAGAAAAGATTTTAAGAAAAATCTTGCTTTAAGCATCATGTATTGATACTGACTAGCACCTCAAAGATTTCATCAGTGTGTAGCTGTCAAACTACTATGAGGAAAAATTACAAAAAGAAACATTTTTTTTTAATATTAGGAAGTGTATAATGTAAATGATAATTTACTACTATCTAATATAGAAAGGAGCAGAGATCATAAGATCCCTTCTTTCATATATACACACAGTGAGAAAAATAAACAGTATATCAGTTCAGTTCAGTTCAGTTGCTCAGTCGTGTCCGACTCTTTGTGACCCCATGAACTGCAGTACGCCAGGCCTCCCTGTCCACCACAAACTCCTGGAGTTCACTCAGACTCATGTCCATCGAGTCAGTGATGCCATCCAGCCATCTCATCCTCTGTCGTTCCCTTCTCCTCCTGCCCCCAATCCGTCCCAGCATCAGAGTCTTTTCCAATGAGTCAACTCTTCGCATGAGGTGGCCAAAGTACTGGAGTTTCAGCTTTAGCATCATTCCTTCCAAAGAACACCCAGGACTGATCTCCTTTAGAATGGACTGGTTGGATCTCCTTGCAGTCCAAGGGACTCTCAAGAGTCTTCTCCAACATCACAGTTCAAAAGCATCCGTTCTTCGGTGCTCAGCTTTCTTCACAGTCCATCTCTCACATCCATACATGATCACAGGAAAAACCACAGCCTTGACTAGACGGACCTTTGTTGGCAAAGTAATGTCTCCGCTTTTCAATATGCTATCTAGGTTGGTCATAACTTTCCCTCCAAGGAGTAAGCGTCTTTTAATTTTATGGCTGCAATCACCACCTGCAGTGACTTTGGAGCCCCCCAAAATAAAGTCTGACACTGTTTCCACTGTTTCCCCATCTATGTGCCATGAAGTGATGGGACCAGATGCCATGATCTTAGTTTTCTGAATGTTGAGCTTTAAACCAGCTTTTTCACTCTCCTCTTTCATAACTACAACCTAACTTGCCTCAAGGAACTACAGAAAGAATAAACTAAACCCAAAGTTAGTACAAGGAAATAACAAAGACCATAAAAGAAATAAATGAAACTGAGGCTAAAAAGAGAACAGAAAAGATAAATGAAAGTAAGAGTTAGATTTCTGAAATGATGAATTAACAAGACTTTAGGTGCTTACCAAGAAAAAAAAAGACTCAAAATTAAAAAGTAAAGGGGAGACATTACAACTAATACCATAAAAAGGACTGTAAGAGACTACTATGAATAATTTTATACAAACAAACTGGACAACCTGGAAGAATGAATAAATTCCTAGGAACATAATCTAGTGAGATTAAATCATGAAGAAATACAAAATCTGAATAGACCAATCACTAGGTGGCAGATCCCAAAAACCGCCCAACAAAGAAAAGTCCAGGACTTCACTGGTGAATTCTATCACACATTTAAACACCAATCCTTCTCAAACTCTTCTAAAAAGAGAAGAGGAAAAACCTCCAAGCTCGTTTTACAAAGCTAGCATTACCCTATACTAAAAGCAGACAAACTGCAAGAAAAACCACAGGGCAAATTCCCTGATGAACAGGGAACCAAAAGTCTTCAAAAAAATATTAGCAATAAAAAGATCATACACTATGATCAAATGTGATGTATTACAGGGAGGAAAGGATGGTTCAACATACAAAAAACAATGGATGATATACCAAATTAACAAAATGAATGATAAAAAATAATTATCTCAATAGATGCCGAAAAAAAATTTGACAAAATTCAACATCCATTCACAATAAAAACTCACAACAAACTGGATGTAGAGGGAATGTACATGAACATAGAGAAGCCCACAGATAACATTACACTCAATGGCAAAAAGCTGAAAGCTTTCACTCTGAGATCACAGGAAGAAGATAAGGATGGCCACTCTTGCCCCTTTTATACAACACAGTACTGAAAATCCTAGCTAGAGTAATTAGCCAAGAAAAAGAAATAAAAGACATCTAAATCAGAAAGGAAGAAGGACAACTGTCAGTATTTGCAGATGACATATTATATATAGAAAACCCTAAAGACTCCACTAAAATTGTTAGAACTAATAAACAAATTCAGAAAAGTTGCAGGATAAAAATTCAATACACAAAATTCAGTTGTATTCTGATACACTAACAATAAACTATCAGAAAGAGAAATTAAGATAATCTCATTTACAACTGTAACAAAAATAATAAAATACCTAGGAATAAACTTAACCACAGAGATAAAAGAGATGTATACTAAAAACTGTAAGACACAGCTGGACTGGAAAATTTTGTTGTTCAGTCACTCAATCGTGGCTGACTGCAACCACATGGACATTTCCTGTCCTTCACTATCTCCTGGAGTCTGCTCAAACTCATGTCCATTGAGTCAGTGATACCATCCAACCATCTCATCCTCTGTTGCCCTCTTCTCCTCCTGCCCTCAATCTTTCCCAGCATCAAAGTCTTTTCCAATGAGTTGGCTCTTCACATCAGGTGGCCAAAGTATTAGAGCTTCAGTTCAGCATCAATCCTTCCAATGAAAATACAGTGTTGATTTTCTTTAGGATTGACTGGTTAGATCTCCTTGCTGTTCAAGGGACTCTCAAGAGTCTTCTCCAGCACCATAATTCAAAAGCACCAACTCTTCAGCACTCAGCCTTCTTTATGGTCCAACTCTCACATCTGTACATGACTATTCAAAAAACGATGCGTGTACTGTATATGTTAGTCACTCAGTCATGTCCAACTCTTTGCAACCCCATGGACAGTGGCCTGCCAGGATCCTCTGTCCATGAAATTCTCCAGGCAAGAATACTGGAGTGGGTTGCCATTCCCTTCTCCAGGGGATCTTGGCAATCCCCATAGCTTTGACTATATGGACCTTTATGTTCAAGGTGATGTCTCTGCTTTTTAATACACTAAGTTCATCATAGCTTTTTTCCCAAGGAGCAAGCGTCTTTTAATTTCATGGCTGCAGTCCCTATCCACAATGATTTTGGAGCCCCCCAAAATAAAGCCTGTCATTGTTTTCATTGTTTCCCCATCTATTTGCCATGAAGTGATGGGACCGGATGCCATGATCCTAGTTTTCAGAATGTTGAGTTTTAAGCCAGTTTTTCCACTCTCCTTCATCAAGAGACTCTTTTCTTCATTTCTGCTTTCGCCAGTAGGGTGGTATCATCTGCATATCTGAGGTTACTGATATTTCTTCCAGCAATTTTGATTCAAACTTGTTCTTCATCCAATTCCATTTCACATGATGTACTCTGCATATAAGTTAAATAAGAAGGGTGACAATCTGTAGCCTCAGCATACTCCTTTCCCAATTTTGAACCAGTCCGTTGTTCCATGTCTGGTTCTAACTGTTGCTTTTTCACCTGCATACAGGTAATATCCATACAAGCCAAAGTAATCTACAGATGCACTGCAATCCAATCTTTATCAAAATTCCAATGACATTTTTCAGAGAAATAATCCTGAAACTTGTACAGAATCACAAAATAGCGAAATAGTCAAAGCAATCTTGAGAAAGAACAAAGCTGGGGAAACCATACCTCCTGATTTCAAACTACATTATAAAACTATAGAATTAAATTGGTATGGATTGGCATAAAAACAGACACAAAGATCAATGGACAAGAACAGAGAGTTCAGAAATAAACTCATGTATATATGGTCAATTAATTTACTAAAAAGGCGCCAAGAATATTCAATGGGAAAATGACAGTCAATCCATCAAATGGTGTTGGACAAACTGGAAAGCCACGGGCAAAAGACTGAAACTGGACCACTAATACTAAAAAATCAACTCAAAATGGATTATAGATTTGAATGTAAAACCCCAAACCATGAAATTCCTAAAAAGAGAAAACAGGCAGTAAGGATCTTGACACTGGTCCTGACAATGATTTTTTTTGGAGCTGATACTAAAACTGAAGGCAACAAAAATAAACAAATAGAACTACATCAAACAAAAGCTTTCGCACAGCAAAGGAAACCATCAACAAAATGAGAAGGCAACCTACTGAATGGGAGAAAACATTTACAAATCCAGTATCTGACAAAGGGCTAATATGTAAAACATATAAAGAAATGATACAACTCAGTATCTAAAGTAACCAAACAATCCAATTAAAAAATAGGCAGAGGATCTAAATAGACATTTTTTCAGAGAAGACATACATATGGCCAGCAAGTATATGAAAAGGTACTTAACATTACTATTCATGAGGGAAATGTAAACCCAAACCATTAGATATCACCTCATACCTGCCACAAGGACTACTATAACAAAGACAATAAATAAGAAGTGCTGATGTGAATGTCCACACTCTCCTGTGTGCACTGTTGGTGGGAATGTAAATGGGTACGGCCACTATGATAAACGGTATGGAGGTTCCTCAAAAATTAACAACTACCATATGACTGGGCAATTCTACTTTTTTAAAATTTTTATTTTTTAACTTATCTTTTTAATTAGAGGAAAACTGCTTTACAACACAACAATGTTGTGTTGGTTTCTGCTGTACAATGACACAAATGAGCCATAATTACACATAAAACACCTCTCTCTTAAACCTCCCTCCACTCTCACCATCCCACCCCTCTAGGTCATCACAGAACACCAAGCTGGCTCCCTCTGTTATACAGCAAATTCTCACCAGCCATCTTTTTTACCCGTGGTGGCATATATATGTTGATGCTACTTCCTCCATTCATCCCACTCTTTCCTTCTGCCACTGTGTGCACAAGTCTGTTCTCTATCTCTGCATCTCCATTCCTTCCCTGCTAACAGGTTCATTAATACCATTTTTCTAGATTCCATATACATATGCATTAATATATATCTGTTTTCCTGTTTCAGACTTACTTTACTGTATATAACAGGTTCTAGCTTCATCCACCTCACTAAAACTGACTGAAATTTGTTCTTTTTATGGCTGAGTAATATTCCAGTATAAACACACACACACATATACCACATCTTCTTTATTCATTCAACTGTTGGTAGACATCTTGGTTGCTTTCATGTCCTATCTATTGTAAACAGTGCTGTTATGAACATTGGGATACATGTGTCTTTTTCAATTATGGCTTTCTCAGGGTATATTGGGCAATTCTACTCTTGGTTATATATCCAAAGGACATAGAACCACCATCTCAAAGATACATGCACCTCCACTTTCACTGTAACAGTATTTATGGTAGCTAAGACATGGAAAAAAACACAAGTTATTTAGTCTGCTGCTGCTGCTAAGTCGCCTCAGTCGTGTCTGACTCTGTGCGACCCCACAGATGGCAGCCCACCAGGCTCCCTCGTCCCTGGGATTCTCCAGGCAAGAACACTGGAGTGGGTTGCCATTTCCTCCTCCAGTGCACAAAAGTGAAAAGTGAAAGTGAAGTCGCTGAGTTGTGTCCGACTCTTAGCGACCCCATGGACTGCAGCCACCAGGCTCCTCTGTCCATGGGATTTTCTAGGCAAGAGTACTGGAGTGGCGTGCCATTGCCTTCTCTGATTCGTCTATTGATGGGTAAACAGATAAAAAACATGTGGTATATATACACAATGGAATATTATCCAACCAGAAAAAAAAAAAAGGAAACCCTGCCATTTTTGCAACAATATGGTTGGACTTTAAGGGCATTATGCTAAGATATGTAAGTTACAAATACTATATAATTTCACTTATATGTAGAATCTAAAAAAAAGACAAAATTCATAAGCAGAGATTGATCTTTGCCACAAGTAGGAGGTGGGTGAAATGGGTAAAGGCAGTCAAAAGGTAAAACTTTTCAGATATATGTTCTGGGAAGGCAATGTACAGTGTGAGGTGATGGATGTTAACGAAACTCACTGTGGTAATCACTTCACAATAAACACGTACAGTCAACCCTTCGTATCTGTGGATGAGCAATCTGCAGATTCAAAGAGCTTACTGTACTATACTCTTTTACAATATATAAGGGGCTTGGAAGCATCTGGGAGGGGTCCTGGCACCAACTCCTGCAGATACTGAGGGAACAGCTACATATCAAATCATTATTTTATACACTTAAATGACTATAATGCTATATGTTAATTTTATCTCAATAAAACTGAATGACATAAATGGTAACAGCAATGCCTTCAGATATACATAGTGTATGTATACACAAATGAGACATCTTCAAAATTACTTTCTTATGGGATAAATTCAATTAAAAATAGGATGAAAGCATTTCTCTATATTAAAAAATTGGACAAATTTTAACTCTTACAATTAGATTCACTTTGGTTTGCATGACTGCATAAAGTGGGAAGGAAACTGGTTTCTCCATTTTAAAAGTGAATGAACTTTGAATCATATCTTTGAACAAATCATAGCTATGATTTGTTGAAGGCTCTGAGACCAGTGATCTTTGAACTACACAATGTGTAATGGGTTTAATGGAGAATTTTTAAGTTAGTATGTTAGTAGCCAGAGAAAGGCAATGTTTCTGTGGGTGGAGAAGAGGATCCATGTTAAAAAATTCAGATTATATTGTATCATATTATGTCATAGTACAGTACACATATACCATTAACTCTAATACATATTACGCTAACATACTGAATTCCTTTATTCTTAAAAAAGCTATTGAAAACTTTCTTGTACAAGAAATTGAGACCGATATTAAGATAATGAATACCTACTTGATATTATACTATAATACATTATACACATAAGATTAATTATATACTATAATATTAAAATATTGTAGTAACTATGTAATATAATGCTATGATATACTTAACTATCTTACAGTATCAAGTAGGTATCCATTATCTTAATATCTGTATCAGGCTCTTACAGGAGAGGATTTCAGTAACATTTTTTAGAATGAGAGGGAATTCAGTGTGTTAGAATAATGAGTATTCTCTTATAAACTGGAGTAAGTTCTCTCAAATTAATCATTTGTTTCTTGCCCCTTTAATCGTGTTATCTATTTCTATAGATAGCAAAACCTTATAGAAGCTGTGTCCTTGGCTGGTTTGAGATAATAAATGGGAATGAAAGAGACTACCACTAGCAAACTTTAATACATTTAACTTTTATGAAAAAATTATATTTAATGAATCTCTTTAAATCAATATTAATTTCCATTATCTACTAAGCAATGCTTGGATCAGAGAAATTCTATGAATAGAAATCATGGAGAAAAATTTTCAAAGAATTGCTCTGAAATCATAAGAGCCAAGTATGTATTATGCCAATTTCTGTAACAAATATTCTCTAAAATTTCCCAAAGATATCGCCAATAATAAAGTCTTTATGGAAATTAAAAATTTATTTAGAAAAACTTTTTATATATTGTTCAAATGAGCCAAAGTAAATTTGTACTGCAGCATTATTAAGGATTCTGAATATGACAATCATAACTACTGAGAATTTCTCAACTTAGGAATTCAAAAACTATGCCAAAAATTCAGTTAGAAACAGTACATTCTCTCACAACTACAGAAACCTAGAGTCCTAAACACAATCCAAATAGATTGGTTAATGCAACATAAAAGGCAAAACCCAACTTTAGAGATCAATCTTTTACTACAGTAGTAACTAAGATGAAATAACTGCCTCTAATAATGACTGCAATCATTAACTGGTCAAATGAGCACTATATTTTAAACACTGCTGACTATGAGAACTGTTAGATAACTCTTTAAAGGCCTTGATCTCAAATAACAGATAGCACGTGATATTTCTTGAAAGCAGTAAGTGCAAATGATGGAAAATAATATTCTATTTAGAAGGAAACAGGGGAGCAAGAATAAAAAGTGATTTCTTTGAATATGAAACTAAAGTATTTTGAGATACACTGGAACTGCAAAAGGCCAAAACCAAACTGTTAAAGTGTAATTACTAACAATAAGCTGTCAGCAACATAATTCATGTTAGTTGAGGATCATGCCTAGACTTAGAGATGGTATGTGTGTGTGCATGCTAAGTCGCTTCAGTTGTGTCCAACTCTTTGTGACTCTGGACTGCAGCCCTTCAGGCTCCTCTGTCCATGGAATTCTCTAGCCAAGAATACTGGAGTGGGTTATCATTTGCTTCTCCAGGGGATTGTTCTGAACCAGGGATCAAACCCATGTCTCTTATGTCTCCTGCATTGGCAGGCAGGTTCTTTACCAGTAGCAGCACTTGGGAAGCCTAAAGATGGTACAATTTATTATTTTAATTTGGAGACATATTGTACCTTAGGGTATACTTTAACCATAAAGATATTATTTTGGAATTTAATATACTGTCTAAAGTATATTTTAATAGTTTTTTTTTTAATTTAAAGGTTTTACAAAGGTTATATTGGTTCACCACTCATCTCTTCTTGGCAAGGAAGAAACAAGGTGATGGTAAAAAGAAGGGGAAGATAACAGAAGTAGGAAATGAGAACAGAATGGATTCAATCTTGTAACAGGTATACAGCAAAATTAAGGTAAAGAATGATTAAACAGACATGACTATAAGTCAGTCTCCTTTGGAGCTTAACAAAAAGCAGGTAATTGACAGGGTGGAAAGTTTAGGTAACATGTGAAAATTACATAGCTCTTGAGCTAGGGTCTACTGGTGGGATCATAAAAGATGAATACACAATTTTAAACTGCACACAAAAGACTTTTCTAAGATGTGAGCAACACAATCTATTTACTTAACAGGTATTTACCATGATCTTTTTATGTACTAGGTATTATGTGAGGCACTATTAACAGGAATATACACATATCCCCATAAAAATAAATTTAAATGTAACATCACTTTACATTGTTCACATAAAGACAAAAATATGTAACCTATACTGGGAGTCATAAACCTATACCCCTACCATTCAAAATTTATCAGCTCAAAGCATATTCATGGAATTTAAAATTACCCTAAAGAATAAATATTTTAAGTATGGATATCGCATTAAAGCTTATGGCTCTTTCAAGAAAAGAAAACCTACCAAGAATTTTGGCCCAAGGAATCAACAACAAAATATCCCAGCAATACTCAGTTTTTACTCAGAAAACATAAATATGTCAGATAATGATTTTCTGTGACTCCAAATAAAATCCCAAATAATGTATACTACAAAGGGTCAGTAATCCACAACTGGCATTCCTATGCAAGTAATTTAAAAAATACACAATTATATACCTCTGCTATTGCTAACCTAACAGCAGAGATCTAAAATAAAACCAAAATTAGTCCATTACTGAAAAACAGATATTAAACGTATGGTATAAATAAAGCCAAAAGATATCCACGTAGTATCCTGAAATGAATCTAAAATTTGATGAAAAGGTTCACTTTCAGTTGTATATGCATTGATATATGTGTGTGTATACACATACATGCACATGCATACACACAGACACCACACTCTTAGCAGGCAGACATACCCAGATTAGTTACTAATATCAACATATCAAGTATATGCATTTGTGTTAAAGGTATACTTAGGAAAAACATTGGATTAGTACTAAAAGTTTATATTCACAGGCAATGAAATTACACGTGAAAAAACCAAGAGAAATAATACAGCAGTTACTAATTAGGAACTATATTCATTTCTTGATATTTAGTTGTAAGGATTCTTTGTTAGAACAGAGTTTAGAAAAGCAGGCTGGCATAAATAAGTTGACAGAGGGGCAGGGAGAAAAAGATGGTCCAGATCAAGGGGACAAGAGGGTACCACTTTCCATCTTTCCATCTGACTCTTCTATAATTGTATAACTATACTCTTTAGTTTATATATATAAGCCACTCTCAAACTCTCAGTGAAAATTAATAAAGACAATCTCTATCTAAAAGAAAACAATTTTGGTGCTAGCCACTATACTGCAACAACCTCTTTTACATAAACAATTCTGAAAAGATGCATTCAAGTTAAATACTAAAGACTATTCATTTATTAAAGCTAAGACTTTAATTTTTATAGGTCTCACAGCCATAATTTAAAATTTGAAAGCTTCACTTAAACTAGTACAAATATTAGTGATTCAGAGGCAATCTTTTTTCATTTTTGAAAGACAAAACCAAATAACTGACAGTGAGAAGGTAAACATACGAGAAGACAAGAATAAAAACAGATTAGTCTTAACAAGTTATTTCTTTGAATAAAGAGTTCTTAGTAATAATACTATGTTTTCAATTAACGTTTTTTGGTAGAAAAGACACAACAGCATTTTACAAAGATAATAAGCAATATACCTTCTATATCTCCTAATACATCACATGTAGTTATACAACACAACATTCTGTGATGATGCAAATGTCCTCTCTGTGTTAATAACATCAGCACTTGCCACATTTGGCTACTGGGGATGTAAATTTTTAAATTTTATATAGTTTGAAGCAAATAGCCTAAAGAGGCTATTAACTATCATATTGGACAGCACAATTCTATAGAGTTTAATGTATTTATTAATAAGTAGAAATCTAGGTTCTTAATGACCTTCTTTCACAGGATGTGAACTTAAAAATCAAACAAAGAATCACTTCTGTTACCTTAAAAACTATATCCCAACCTATTTACATTGTACAGGCTAAATAAGTCTAACCACATAGCATCATCAAATTTTACATAAATATACAAAAGAGTATACAAAACCCACAAAATTATATTTTCTGTACAAACTGCTACTGTTTTTTCAGCACTTGACTTTTCTTTTCCTCCTAGAAACAATACTATTTATGTAACTAGAGAATTTAACTCAGAAACCATGCAAAAACCCCCCAAAAAAACCCAGAACAGAAAATAAAAACACATCCAAACAAATTAAAAACACCAGAAATGTTTAAAACTGATGATTTAACCCAATTTAAGACATAAACACCATTCCCTATTACTCTTCCATAGAAAAGACCAAAGCTCTGTATTTAAAAAAATAAAACATTCATTAACTAATCATCTTCTCCATAAAAAGATGAAATAACCTTTTACACAACTTTTTAAACTATATACACTCAAACCATTAATTAATGAATAATTAATTTTTAATAATCTTTAATAATTAACTGATAATATATATTAATATATATTAAAAGACATTTAATATTCTTAAAAGAATTTGTAATATAGACTTTTGTATACGATATAGCTTTACTGAGACTTTAGAAATTAAATTCAGTCAATTTACTACCTCACTACAGAATGGATTATCTCTACAGTCAAAATAACTTTTTAAAAAGTTGTTAAATACACCTATGTTAATCATGCATTCTAATCATTCACTTGATTAGCAAGCAACTTTCACAACTGCTGAAATAATTAAACAGCAAAAGGAACTTTTCTCTGTGAACCAACAGTAAAAGTCACAACTATGGTGAGTAGTAGAGGTGGGAGAGAAAGAATTTTCAATGAGAACTTTTTGTCTATGTTACCACAAACAATTCACTGCTGTTTTATATTGTTTTCATGCAGTACTGTTTCAATTTTTCTAAATTTCCATTTTTAAATCCATAGTAAACCTAGAACTTAAAAGAAAACTCACTAGAATACAGATGACATCGAGTAAGTATTCTTACCTTTATTTGACTTTGATGGTTTATTCTTGATAGGTTTAAGGGAACTTCTTGATTTATCCTCTCTATCTTTAATAAGTTTTTGAACATCATCCAAAGACAGTTTTTGCAGGACAACTACAGGCTTAGCTCCTTTATTTAGATCTTCAACTAATCCCATTTTTTCTACTTTGTCTTTCTGCTCTCCTTTCATTTCCATTTTCTTTGTCTCCTGAGTAATATTGCCATCTTTATCCCTCTTGATTTTTGGAATGACAAAATTTTTCAACGCACCAGACCTGCCCCCCAGCAAATAACTTGGAAATTCTGCCTTATTATCAGGGTGCGTTTTATTACTGTCTACTTTACTCTTGTTACCCTCTGTCCTTCTGTCATCCTTACTATTTGGAGATTTAAAACCAGGCTTATCAGGTCTTGATTTATTAGAATCTCCTTGTTTAACACGAGGACTGTCAGGTCTTGACTTTTGTTCCCCAGAAGATGGTCTTTCCCTTGAGTCCCCTGATTCATGTCTGTGTTTTCTTTCTAGTTTATCAGGTTTTGAACCATCAGATTTAATGCCATGGTCATTTCTACTAGAGGATCTCAATGTTTCTGGTCTTCGAACCCTAGATTGATCCCCTCGATGTCGTTCAGATTCACTCCTGTCATCTGACTTTTGTTTACTGTCATGATCACGTCTTAGTGACTCAGAGATGGATCGCCCATCAGGTCTCTGCTTTAAGGCTTCAGCTCTTTCTGATTTTAACCGAGGTGAATCAGATTTAATGTCCTGTTTATGTTTAGACACTTCAGGTTTTTTCTCTGTTGATGGCTTTCCAGAATCCCTCCTATTTTCATGTCTATGTTTCGGTGTTTCAGGCCGACCTTCATTTTTTTGCTTTGGAGTTTCAGGTCGGCCCTCACCTTTCTGCTTTGGAGTTTCAGGCCGTCCATCACCCTTTTGTTTGGGGGTTTCAGGACGCCCATCACTCTTTTGTTTTGGAGTTTCAGGTCGGCTTTCACCCTTTTGCTTTGGGGTTTCGGGTCTTGATTTTGTTGTTTCTGATCTGCCATTATTTTGTTTGTTGTCATTTGGTTTTGTGTCCGGCAGTCTATTTTCATTTTGTTTAGGCTCGGCTGTGCTGCTCTCATTTTGTCTGGATTCAATCATTCTGTTCTCATTCTGTTTAGGTTCTTCTGTTGGTACCTCAATTTTAGTTTCTAACTTAGTTTCACTAGATTTTGTCTCTACCAATCTGTTTTCATTTGGTTTAGACTCTGCCAATCTACTTTCATTCTGTTTCACTTCACTCTTTAAAAGCTCAGGATCAGACTTTTTTTTAGGAGTCTCAGGATGGTTTTCTGGTGTAGATTTAAGATTTCCAATAATATCTTCCTGAAGAACAGAAATAGGTGTGTCATTACATTGTTTGATTTCTTCAGGCTTTTTAATGGAGTCTGAATCCTGAGTTATAGAGGCCTGAGAGTCCACTCTTCCTGCCTGATGAAGATCAATGCTAACCATTAATGCTGGCCTTGACCCATTTCCCGTAGAACCCGTCTCCTGAGAAGCTGGTCTATTACCTCCTGTAGCACCCCCAGCCTCCTGTGGGTAAGAATCTTGTTTTCTTTTTTTCAAAGGCTTATCTGAAATTCAAAGATAAATATTCAGTATCAGTAATAGACATATATTCTTATCTTATTAAAAACCATATGGACTTTGACTATTTTAAAGTCACACTTTAAAAAAATGTGGTGAATGCAAATGTCAATATGCATATATAAAATAGTAGGCATGAATGGCATAATACTTTTAAACCAAGGTTTGAGGAAATATTCACATCTGCTGTACCTCAAGAAATTTTTGTGACTAGAGTAAAAAGATAATTTAAACTGCTAATCTAATAAAAACTACAAAGAACCCCAAAATGCCAACATACAAAACAGGGTGCTTTTGCCACATGTAAGGAAAGTATGAAAAAGAATAAAACCCAAAAGAAAACAGAAATCATGTCACTGAAAAAAAAAAAAAGTATATGAGGAAAGAGAGGAAAAAAAGAACGTAATAGGTATTAAGCTTTGATCCAGTATTCAAATTCTTCAAGGTGTCAACAGCACAAATGTAATTTAAAAGCTAATGCACAGTTTATAAAATATATAACATGACAGAGCTTGAGACTTTGCCTTAATGATACTTGCTGAATTGTCTGGCTATTTTAACAGTTATTTTTAATTTTTTTTAGGACCATCTTTATACTCTCTTATAGTATTCATTAATATGATAAAGTATTATTTAAGAAAAAGAGGATCAAACAGTGAAAAGTCCAAATTACCACTAAAAGCAACCCCTTAAATATGACAGAACCAAGTTCTGGGGGGGGGAACATTTTTAATAGTAATGATGCTTTTATACATCAAAATTCCATCATTTTGTTTTCAAAACATGAAGCAGCAGCCACTTACAGTTTATAATCTAACCAAATATTACTAAAATTTATTTTAGATGTTTGCCAGTAATTTTTTTAAAGAACTAATCATTCTGCTTTTTCAGTTATTCAGAAGTCAAATCTATCACTACATTTCCTCCATTTGCAAAGTAACTACATGATGATGATAATAAATTATGTTATCATTAAACTGTTTTCCCTAGTTAAAACTAACCTGGCAGAAACTTGTATGAAGCTTTTTGTATCAGTATCTAAGGAAAAAAGCACTCAGAATACTAATTTAAAGAATTTTGCGTCTGACTGTTCTGCCATACAAAATAACTTTTATATCTTGTCAAAGGGCACACCAAATAATTACCTCAAAAACAGGATGCTTTATAACCTTATACTTATCCCTTAAACTTTTATAAGCATTTAGAAAAAAAATCTAAGCATCTAGAAATTTAAATGAGCATAATCCAAGATTTTTATATTTTTCAATGAAATATGCTTTATGAAAGCCATTAAAATGGTAACCTAAGAATCTAAGAATTATTGACATAGATCTCAAGCATCTGGAGACCTCTCAAGAGATGTGTGGCTCATCCTTTTACTAATATGAACAATCTGTCTTTTAGAAAAACATTAAAATATCATTAAGGCTAAATTTTAAAAGATTACAAAATACTTAAGCATTTGCACATGAGTGATGTGTTAAGTTTGGGGAAGAACTTATAATTTTTTCTACAATGCATAAAATATTGCTAAATACACAGTTTTAATTTTTGAACTATTGAAGGGTACTTCACCTCTTCTGTAAAACCCAGAACAATGCCATTACTACTGCAAAGATTCTTGGATATGTTAAAAGCATGCAGACTCTGATTCACTCAATCTGATTCAGCTCCACCAAGAACTTATTCCTGTAAAGTGGCTCTGAATCCACACAGGTCACTTTTGTCTATTCACTTTCATTATTGGTCTTCACTACATGACCTTCACCTAATGAATGAAAGCCATCTCTATTAAGAATAATTTTAATATTTGCAACACCTGTAAGCTTTCTAAAGAACTGGAATTAGTAAGTTATGGTATTAAACTTTAGGTATTCCCGAAGAAAATGCATGTGAAAACACATCTTAATTTTGAGACCAACATTTGTCATCTTGATGCTGATATTTTGAAAATAAGATCTGACCCTTACAGAAACGGTAAACTCAATTATGCTTATAAGAAACAAACTATATCACCTGCCTAAGTCTACTACAAGTGATAACTGAAAACACTTAAAGCAAAACAAGCAGAGCAACTGTACACAGAGTAGCTAATTATAAAAAAAAAGAAAGCATCCCATCCCTAAACCAAAGTACAGGCTAAGTGACTGTCCTATTCCTGTCCCAAATCCCAGTCTCTTATTTCAAATGGCAATGGGTAATAATTTACTTCTAATAAGGGTTACAGTGCAAGAATATTTTAACATCATAAAAAACATTAGTGAAGCTAGGCCATTCCTTAAACTTGCTAACATGGAAAGTGGACCTTCGGAAAAGATGAAACAGGCAAAGATGAACAAAGAAACCCCCTCTTTAACAACAGAAAGCAGGTATTTTCAGCACATGGAGATATTAATGTCTATGACAGCTCATCCCAGAAGCAAAGAAAAATAGCCCTTTAAAATTAATTTATGTAATTAAAGATGTTAAAAGGTTGAGCAAAAGATTGAGAAGAAGGTCCTTTAGGAATATTATAAAATATTAGGTTGCACAGAATTAACCTGTCGGTGTATGTAAAACTATCCAAAGAAGAGAGAACAGGCCAAAGGAACATGAATATACAGCAGCCAGGAAAGCATCTTCTGTGTGTGGAACAGCAGTGTATTAGGTTATACCACAGCCTATGTGAAATATTTCTAAGAGTATTCTGTCCCTTTTCTTGAATTCCACAATTATCAAAACAATCTTGTTTGCTGAACTTTCTAATCTTATTCATAAGGTAAAGGTTTCTGACTTCTGGTCAACTGAGGGGAATGCTTCATTCATTCATTTATAACAAACAAATATGATGGGAAACAAGCTCATAACCTAGAGCAGAGCTCTGAGCAAAACCACGTAGACCAGACAAGTAGTCTTCTTTGTTCCTACTACCAGCAATAAAAGTTATAAAAAAGTACTCAGTGCCAAGCCTCAGAATACAGTAAATACCAATTTTACAATATCTAAGATGTAGCAGTAACTAGTGATAAATTCATTCAATACTTCTTTGAAGTATTTCATCTCTTAAGGGATACCACTTTAGAAAACTTTAATTTATGACCTCAACTACAAACTTAGAGCAATATACCAAACCTTTAATCTTTTCAAAATCTCAATATAACTGTTTATATATAAAACACTATCTCATTACAAAATTCAGAAATTGAATACAAAATGACGAGATTTAAATCAAAGGTGTCAGCTAGTACCTAAATTCCAAACTTTTTCAAATAAAGTCATGGGGACATGGCTCTCAGAAGGCTAGAGATGACAGCATTAATATAAGATCAGTGAAATCTGCATAACCAATTTGAGAAAAATCATCTAAATCAAACAAAATCAGACAGTTCATCTTTTCCCTTAAATCCTTACAGAACCAGCTGCCTCTGTAAGGTAGCTTACATTATTTCAAATTGTAAGTCAATTGTGGTCACTCAGCTTTTCAAATATCTTTGTTTTAGTCACAGCATCACAGATGACAGAGAAGATGGATAATAAAAATTTAAATATACATAACAAGTTTTAGGAAGAACAGTATTCTGTTTTTTGATTTTCTTTTATTTTCCCAAAGAAAAGTTAGCAGTCTAAAATACTTGCTAACATGCAACTAGTATTTTACTATCCTTATTTCCATTCAGTTTTTAAACGTAAAAACTATGGTTTCAACAAATAGGATATAGTAAAAGTTCAAAAAAGTAAGGAAAAAAGCTCACCATTTTCTCTGCTTTCGTTCCAACAATTAAGTCATTAAAAAAGAATCATACTCTTTTTAAAAGAATGCAATTTTTAAAAACACAAATTAAAATGTCATGCAAAAGTTCTCAAGGCAACTAATATTTCTTGGCAAAGAAATTACAACAGCACATGTTTTTTTACAAAACTGTCACAGGATTCAGGAAATGGAATAAGGTAATATTATCAAGAGTAGCTGAATAATATTGCTCTCTTCACTTGATATGCATATACTTTTATGAGAGGCTGGAGGAAAAGATACATTTTGGAACCTATAGAATTGTTTCCTGAACCCCAAACTACTAAGCAAAGAGAAAAAGGGCAAGTGACACTTTATTTCATCTTTAATGTCTATGATCTGCTAGTTAAAAAAAAAGTTTCTGAGTCAATAAAATGAAGACGTCTAGCAATTTTTTTATCTGCATCTACCTGTGATTTCTGCACTTAGCAAAGATGGTAATGTAACAATTACCAAGTACAGTTTATTCTTCCAGTAACATTAAAACAGCCGTCATGATAGGCAGGAAACACAGTATGATCTTTTGCATGTTTCTCAACATAGGTACAGAATGATCTACAAGTGATCCTGTCACATGATGAGCAAGATCATATATAAAAATGACTTCAAGTCAACATCAAGAAGTTTTGTTTTATAATGACCAAAGAGAAACTAGAAGAACTATAACTAAATCTAGAATATTTAACTATAAAATTAAACCAAAGTATTCTTTGGTTTGGATGGTCAAATATGTATATGCACCTACTGTAGAGACATAAAATTTATAAATAACTAACTTTATAACTACTGATTTATTAGTCTCTCTCCAAATTTTCAAGAGATTTTAAACATAATGTTCACCAAACCAAACAACTAAGAACTTAACAGGATTTACTTTCACTATAATTTTTTATAAAGCACAAAAAGAAAGTCCATAAACTTACAGAACAGGTGTCTTGTAAATTCATCCTAATACACCAGTCAGACAAAAGGGAACACTTAACTATAATCACCAACAAAAGATTCTTAATTCTTATTGCTATTTAATACTAACTTAAAATTCTTTCTTCATTTTTTTACTTAAAAAAATTCACATTGAGATGACCAAATTATAAACCAAGGGAAAAATCTAACTGCATAACAAACATACACACAATTTTTCCTTAAAAGCACTGATTCAAAATAATCTATAGTGGTTAACCTTGATTAGGTAGAAAAAAGGTAAAGATGCAAAATTATGTTAACATAACTTGTGGAAACAATCACTTTGGAAGATGAGCACAGATAAAATCATTTGATATATAATAGGTGATAGACCTATTTGGTTTTACAGAATTACCAAACCTCAGATAGTTCTTTCAAATAAAAAATGAAATTAAGAATTTCATTCTGAAGGATGAGCATTAGTAACAAAACCACAATTGAGAAACATTAAAAATCATAAAATAAGAAAAAAGACATAATATTAAAAACGTGTTAGGACATTATATAATTATATATTCACCAAGGGTATGAAGTGATAGTAATGAGATTATTTTACCTTTATCTTGAACTTCTTTTGAAAAACGCTCCCTTTCAATAGCTGATTCTCTCTCTATTCGCTCAATTTCAGCCAATGCATCCAATTCCACTTCATCATATATAGGTCCCTGTTGTGATACCTGTTGCTGATTCAGTACCACAGAAGTCTGGGGCTGTTTTGTAGCAACTGAAGTGTTCTGTTGTAAAACAGGCACTTGATTTGCTGGAAGGAATGCTGTTTGTTCTTGCTGCGACAAACACTGAGCAGCATTTAGTGGGCGGTTTACATCCTGTGGAGTAATGGGTGTTTTTGAAGTCTGTCCTGGGTACTGCACATTAAAAGGAATATCATTTTCTGAAACATTGCTATTTTCCATACCAGAAAGCATATCCTCTTGCTGGTCCATGTCTGAAGATCTTACACGAGTAAGTCTTAACGTAAGTTTAGTGGAGTCCTTGGATGGAGAGCTAATGATATCATACATTGCAGCCTTCTCATTCTGGTCTTTTTCATCTTTGCCTAATTTCATTTTCTTTTGCTTCTTTTGCTTTCTTTCTGGAGAATCTAACAAGATGTCTGGTGGAACATCTCGAGGTGATGAACAAGGTAGAGACTGAGACTGCAGGATTAAAGATGGTCTTGATCCTAGAAAAACAATTCAACAGGAATGAACAGTTGTGCTAGTTTTACATTTTCAGACATGTGATACATTAAATAAGCAACAATATAGTACTGCTAGAAAAAATGTAAAGTATTTCATCTGGCTACTTATTTACAGAGTATGAAAGCCTAACGATATGTCCCCATGGTCTTTCAGCTTGTTGCCAGATGACTCAGGTCTGAATTAAAGAATGGGTTTTCATCTTCCAGATCAGTATTATCTTTATTTTTTCACCTAAAAAGTATAAGTACTTAGCTTGAAAACATCAAAAGAGTTCACTATTTCTAAAGATGCAACACAAATATTTTAAGAATGATAATCTCTATACTCTCACTTATTATCTAGAAAAACTGACATGTCTAAAGCAAGAATAAGTCTGTCAAATTACAAAAAGGTTACAAATTAATCCTAGAGACTACGCTCACAGGAATACTTAATGGTATAAGAAAAAGGAAGTGGGAAAAATTACAGGGATCAGTCTTCACTTATTTAACAAATTGGTGGTAAAGTATTAACTTATACCTTTATGAGGTCGTCTCTTTTTCCCTCACTTAACACCATTTACATACTCTCTTCAGCTTGCTAATCCTCCTTTTATTAGAAAAATATGCAGGTTGAGCAAATTTCAATGCTCAATAAAACATGTTCAGCCCAGAGTCCATTAAATTAAACACTATATAAGGAAGTGCTAAAAATAAGCTAAACAAATGGGAAAATTTTTTGTTAACAAGTTTCAATGGTGAAAAATTGTATTGACATGCTTTAGAAACAAATGTATAACTGCATCTGAATAGTATATACATTACTTGTCAATTAGACTACTTGTAAAAATTTTAAAAGACCATGAGAAATAATAAAAATCAGTCAAGGTAAAAGTGCTTTATAGAATGAACTTAAACCTAGGCTTGTCTTAAATTGTTTCAGTGTTTTTACTACAAATGTTAGTTTGAAGTTACATCAAAGATAGACTGATTTCAGGTGGAGCTTTTATGGAGACATTAAAAAGAAATGAAACGAACACTCTGGGACCACTTATTTTGTGCCAGAGCTTGTGCAAAGTACTTTGCACATCAATTCATTTAAATGATTTACAACAATCTTGATGAGTATTATAACTATTTTGCAGAAACTAACACGACATTTATAGAGATTAAGAAATTTTCCCAATATTAAATAGCTAGCAAACCAAAAATTTAAACCCAGATCTGTCTAATGTGTGAATTATAATACATCATATTGTCTTTTCACTTAAAATTTATCTGTCAAATTATATATTTTAGAACAAACTTTAAATTCCAACAATTAATCTAAAAATCAAACTAGGCTTACTGAAGATGCATTCAACATTCAAAACTAGTTGGAAAACAACCGCATGAGCAGAAATAGAGGCTTCTGAGGAGGAAAGTTCGTGAGCTTAATTGTTCTAGTTTTCTTCTCTTTCTATCTAAAGTTATCTATCCATCTAACCATCCATTTATTCATCTATCCACCCTCAAGAGTTACAGAGAAAATGGTCTCATTATCCAGAATAACCAGCTATTCCACTGCTACTCTCCTCCCTGGCAGTCTAAATATTTCTCACTCTGAAAATACCTGTAAGATTTGTACCTAACTTTGACACCTAACCTACAAACGGAGTTGGAAGTTGTTCTCTTTTTCACAAACTCGGTTATTTTAATCCCTGAAAATTCATAGAATTAAAGAATTAGAATGGCTCAAAATTCTAATTATTGAATTAGAATTATTGAATTAGAATGGCTCATAAAAGTTCAGCTTTCACCTCATGAAGGATATCCCAAATCAAAGACCTGGAACATAAACTATGAAAAAGAAATTTTTACAGTGAGGCAGCCCAGTCCATGTTTTAGATGGCCACAATTAGAAATTCTCATGAATAGTTAAAATTTATTATCAGCTATACTGCAATTAATTAAAAGCGAATTCTCTAAAGTGGATATGATATTCTCCAACAAAATCGGACGTTTTAAGTTTTTCTTTTTAAGTTTGGACTTTAGTTTTAAGTCTTTTTTTTAAACTAAGACTTATTTATTTTTGACCATGCTGGCTCCTTCTTGTCGCACAGGCTTTTCTGAGGTTGTGACAAGCAGGGGCTACTCTTCGGTGGTGGTGTAGACGTCTTCTGTTGCAGAGCATGGCCTCTAGGACACACAGGCCTCAGTTACACCTTGCAGACTCCATAGAGTGTGGGCTCAGTAGGTGTGGTGCTTGGGCTTAGCTGCCCCACTGTATGTGGGATCTTCCAGATGTGGGATCAAACACTGCCAATGCAGTGTCTCCTGCATTTGCAGGCAGATTCTTCCAAGACTGAGCCACTGAGGAAGCCCAGTTTTAAGTATTTTTTAAAATAGCTCAAACCTGGATTTAAACTCAGAATTTTGTGACTTTACTATGCACACAAGACCACACAAGGTTCTTTGGGAATTAGAAGATACAGAAAATGAAATTCATGTTCATAAATAAGTTATTAGAAAAAATATAAACATCTTAGAGACACTAGGAGAGAGTCCATAGAAGATCAGCCATTTAACTTAGAACTTGAAGAATTAATATGATTTTAATAAGCAGAAATAAAGTAGATGTACGAGATCAAATGAAGTAATTCACAGAGAACAGGCCAGATTTTGATAAATGACTATCTAAGAAGTGAGAGAAGATTAAGACAATTCAGGATTGAAATATCATTAAGACCAACAAAAATGGCAGAAAGAACATCAAGAAAAATTTTGAACATGAATTTGAAATATCAGCTAGATGTGAAGAGGTTTGTCTGGAATGAAAAATTACAATTTGAGAGATAGAACTGGAAGCAAAGACATTGATTTTGGTGTCCTGTTCACAAAAATAACTAATGCTACTACCAAAACTGAGTAAAACAGTCAAGGAAAAAAGTAAAATAGAAGATAAAAATATAATGATAGAAATCTTGAGAAATGAGAGAACAAAGAGCTAATGAAGGGAAAAATGACAATGAAAAAACAAGGAAAGCAGGTGGATTCACTACAGAATAAGTTTTGGAGGCCAAAGAGAGAAAGATCAATAATTTCAAATATTTAAGAAATATTAAAAGGATTATGGTTTGAAAAGACCATTGGATAATCAGTAAGAATGATACTATATATATCTGAAAACAGTAAGTACAGGTTCCTTTTTTTCCTACAATAAATGAAAAGTCATAAAGAATAATTTTTTGGTACCTGCATTAAGAAGTTTGAATTCTTTACTCAACTTGAAATCTGAAAAATTAAGGAAATTTTAGTTACAATGATACCTTTTGGAGTCCCATCACTTCCAGCAGGGGAACATACTGGCTGTGGAGACCTCAAGGGAAAAGACGCAGCATTCCTCATTGTTGAAGAATCTCCATCCTAGGAACAGAGTATAACAGTTATACCTGGAATAATGGATGAGGCTTTATAGAAATCTTAAAGAGAACCAATAAAAGACATAAATTACTGACAGGTAAAGTGTTGGTATTCAAAAGCATAATTCTTCTGCACTTTCCTGTTTTCTTCATGGTATATCTTAGAAGAATTGAAACTGTATCCAAAACAATCAACAGCCTAAGCATGGCAATGAATAAGAGAACTGGTATTACTGGTATGCTCCATTTTTGTTTACTGTTTTCTACAAAAGGAGCTCTGAATATCCTACTAGGTCATAAATGTAAATAAATGTCTTGAAGGCAGAGTCCAATGTCATCTTTGTTCAACTTAAATACGTGTAACATGTGATAATACCACCAAACAAATAACAAATCTCTAGTATGTGGATTATTTCAATAACATTAACGTAACATTAAATTTCAGGGAAAAATGGTTTTTACAAGTCTTAGAGGGAAAAAGAGCTAAGTACTAATATATAAAGGCTCATAAGAAGACATCTTTTTGTGAGCAAATACTTTAAGATGAAGTGTGATTTCATTAAGGACCTAAACCTCTAGACCACAGGTTGGCAAACTTTTTCTATAAAGAGACAGATAATGCACAAGTTTTCTGGGTCATACACAGTTTGTCACATAAAGTTACTTGTTGCTGTTGTTCTCTTAAACTATGAAAATCATTCTTAGTTTGTGGATCAGACTACTGGCAAGTTTAGCAAACCCTTCTCTAGATTAAGCTCTAGGAGTACAGCTAAATTCTCAGACGTAGTATAACCCACAAAAAAAAAGACAGATTTCCTTTATATTATAGAATTGAAATACTGGGTTATGTGACAAATATTAGAACTATTTCATTACCTTAATGTAACTAATATGATTACATACGTCACTACTTATCCTGTGCACCATGTGTAGGTAGTCGTCACTTGAGCCATGTCTAGGATTATCAGCATGATGATTAGCAGAATTGCCAGACAACGAACCAGAAACTTTATTATCATGTAGGTTTCTCAAACCACCTGCAACAATGGGACTTGATACCGATGCTGAAATTAATAAGAATTTTAAAAAAGATTTATAAAAATAAACTGGTAAAATTCTTAGAGGATAGTAACAATAATTATTCACAAGTAATACTTTAGTCTTCATAAATTACAAAGACTAATATAATAAGCTGGCTGACTATACACAGCTTGATCAAATCTTAACACTGTGCCACAAGTCATTCAGACTGATTTCTGAAAAGAAATAAGATATTAGATATGGTTGAAGCTCTCCATATACCTGCATATGCCTCTCCTTTATTTTCTTCCTCTTATTCACTAAAAGCAAGTGCTACTATTGAACTTAGAGTTCACTCTACCTATGAATATCTTTATAGCTTTGCTATAAATGAATATATTTCTAAATAACACATTATTGCTTAGCACATTATATAAATGGTATATGTATATATTCTTCTATAACACTTCAATTTCAATATTGTGTTGAAATATATCTATTTTTATATATGTCGTTTTATTTTAAATAAATAATGACATACATTACTTCTTTAGTCTGCTACATAATGTACACATTTTATCCAGACTTATGTTAGTAGTTTAGATTGCCTGAATATTTTTGTCATCATAAACAATGTTGTAATGTATTATGTATTCTTATAATGACTTATAAATGTGTCTAGAAGTGAAATTGCTGAATATTCCTGTTTTTAACCCTTGCTAAACATTAACAAATAGTTTTCCAAATTATTTATGACCACTCTACTAGTAATAGACAAGTGTTCTTGCTGCTCTATATTCTTGCCAACGATTTTCATCAATCTGAAGATGAGAAATGTCTCTGATGGTTACTTTAATTTGTCTTTCTTTCCTTAAACAATAGTGAAGCCAAGCATCTTTTCATGTGTATTACACATTCAGATTCCCTACTTAACACAAAATCATAAAAATTACTCTCTGAAATTTTCTTTCAAGAGTTTCATAGTTCTGTTTTTTCATACTTAGGTCTTTAGTTCTAGTAAAATTAGAATATCCTTTCCATGAATGCTTAGTAGAACTTGAGATGGAACTGTCTGAACATGCTTTATACCCTCCCCTAGTTATAGAAGAGACAGATTTTGAAGAACTGAGGGAGATTTTAAACAGAAATAGATATTGTCAAACTGCTCTCTAAAACGGTTCTACCAATTTATATTCCTATGAAGACTGTATGAAGTTTGAATTTCCCTGCACACTAAAACATGTTCACTAATCTGATAGTTATAATAAAATTTTATTTCAATTTAATTTTGATTAACATCTCTTTAATTGCGAACCAGGTTGAACATATTAAACCTTTCTGCATCCAATTTGTTTTTCTTTTTCAGTAAATTATTTACTTCTTTAGTCAATTTACCTGTCTTTACTTGTTCTCTCGTCTTATACAGAAATTTGTGATTAATCTGTCTTTTCCCCCATTTCTAGAATACAGTCCTACTTAGAAAGGCCTTCTTGACCCTTGGTGAGTAAGTCAAAGTCGCTCAGTTGTGTCTGACTCTTTGTGACCCCATGGACTATACAGTTCGTGGAATTCTCCAGGCCAGAATACTGGAGTGAGTAGCTGTTCCCTTCTACAGGGGATCTTCCCAACCCAGGGTCGAACCCAGGTCTCCTGCATTGCAGGTGGATTCTTTACCAGCTGAGCCACAAGGGAAGCCCAAGAATACTGGAGTGGGTAGCTTATCCCTTCTACAGGGGATCTTCCCAACCCAGGGATCGAACCCAGGTCTCCTGCACTGCAGGCAGATTCTTTACAGTTGAGCTACCAGGGAAGCCCATTTCTTGATCCAACATTACCCAAAATTCACCCCCATGTTTTCTTCTTATAGTTCCATGAGTCAAAATACAAACAAACATGTAAACTGTTTATCCACCTAGAACATTTTTCCTCTAAATGATCTAAGAATCAACTAAAATTTCAAAATGCCTAGCCAACCTATCCAACATGATTTACTAAACAATCCACTATTACATACTGATGCAAGATACCATCTTAGAATGACAGAATTGGAAACAGAATCACTAATGGATGGTAGACCTTTTAGGATAAAGATTAATAGGAAATGGAGTTATGTGATCTCAAAGTATAATCTGACAGATTACTTACTAATTGCAAAGGAGAAATTATGTTCATTATAAAAGAAGTGGTTACCACCTAAATATTACTAATAACAAAGCCACTTGTGATTATAAGTCTTCTGATGTGATGCAATATGAAGTGCACATTACTTTAGTATCCTTGCCAAAAATATAAAACTAGAAATTAATAGAGCCTTTACTGATAACTTCCAGTTGGTAGGAAACATAAGGAGTATATGAGCAAATCAAACAACACAATAGGAAACAGTGAAGTCTAGAATATGTGATACTCCACCACAAAGGTAGCACAGAATTTCTAAAAAAAAAAAAACCAGAAATTACTATCATGGAGAGAGGCTATGGGACCAAATAGATTTTTAAAAGAGTCAAAAGAGATGTAAAAACCAAGTGCAATGTGTGAGAAACTAGATTAGATCATATATAGGGGAAAAAGGTTATAAATGTTCTCAGTATTTTTAGGGGCAAATTATTACACTTGGTATTTATAAAGGAGAACTCTGCCTTCTTAGCAAATGTAATTAAGGACAGAGAGGCAGAATGCCTATTGGTAAAATGGTCCACTGTGTTATTCTCTAGTTTTCCACATGAAAACTTTTCAAGTTTATAAGAATTTTAAATGTTACCTTTCACAAATTCTAAGTTCCCACAGACATCTGCCTTATTTCTGGAATCTTTTTTGTTCCATTTACCTATCTGTTTCTTACTACATTAAATTTTTTTCTTTTAATTTTGCTATCTATTTGAGGCTAATCTCTGAATATTATTTTTAGTTTCTCAAGTATCTGAACATTTCCAAGAAATGACTAATTACTGAATAGGCCCTCAAACTATGTATATATTTTTTGATTTTGTGATTTCAACTTATTCTTTTGAAAAAGCTGGGTTTATCTCCTTATAACGTGACAACAGTATTTACAGTAAACTCATTTTTTTTCTCCTACACATATATATGTGGGTATTTCTGTAGGAAGCAAATGTGTTCTGTCAACGTTTCTCCTCTTTTTAATTACATTTAAAATGATCCTCATAACTCTGGCATGTGTGTGTGTGTTAGCTCCTCAGTTGTGTCCGACACTTTGCAACCCCATGGACTTTGGCCTGTCAGGCTGCTCTGTCCATGGGATTCTCCAGCCAAGAATACTGGAGTGGGTTGCCATTTCCTTCTCCAGGTAACTTTGGCATCCCAGAGTAAAACAGTAAAATTTCACAAACATCAAGAGCCAGTATATACGCATACTTCTGTTTGTACTCACACTAAATCCTATAATTTTGGAGGTGTCTATTTCAAAGGTGTGATTGATTGCCTCCAAGTTTTTCCCTGAGTTACTATATGAAATAAGCTCAACCCAGTATTTCATTATCTAGTTTGGAAAACCAGAATCTGGATGTTTCAATAGATGACCCCAAGTTAAAACTTTATAAGATACTAACTCCATGCATAATAAAAAACTAAGAATACAAACAGGAACTAAAGACTGACTGTGACTATTAAAAATTTGTTGTTAATTATGAGGGACAAAAACATAGGTACATGTGTTATTATATTTTGTATTTTTCAAAATTTCTCCAAAAAAGTAAAAACAAATATATACTAATATTAATACATTATCTGATAGCCATGGCATATATCCCAAGGCAGTATGATCTTAAAAAGACATATTACCAACAACTAACTTCAAATAAGAACTAGTAATCTAATCCCAGAAAATTCTGCATCCAAGATTATTAATTTTCCTCTATTAGTACTGTATATACTTGATATTAAATTTTTCACACTACATATACTTAACTAATTAATATATAATTCTTCTTTGACTTAGTGCTACTATAAGAAGCCTAATTAAATAAAGCAGTTCCTAATTTTATAACTATATATACTCAGTTGTATAATATAAGGTAATCCAAAGACTGAAATTACACTTATCTTTTTACCTCCCAAATGATGAATGTTCAAGCAATAAATGTAATATGTTTTTAATTACATAAGCCATAGTTAAAAAGAAACGTTTGCTGATGAGTAAGTATACAGTTTAGTATTTGTGTTTGAAAACTTATGAAAAGAAAAAAGTAAAGAAAACAATGAATTTGCTGGAACTACAGGCATTCTTGTAAATAAGCACCAGCTTTCTTACCTTGCTGCATCTGTGGATGTGTTGTATAACTTGAAGGATGGGAATATGGCATGTATCCTGCAGGGCTTTGTGGGGCATATGGACTAGGCACTGGGCTATTTTGTTGTGGCATAAATCTGTTCCCAGAGCTTGTCTGTGGTGGCACAAACCGGCTAAAATCCAAAATCCAAATACACAATATCAGGAAATGAAATAAGTGATATTTCTTGTTATTTCAATAAAATAAAATCTATGTACACAGAAAATTCTGAAAAATAATGTACAAAAATCATTCACAATTCAGAACCTAAGAGTTATACTAAGCAGTTTTCAAATAGAGTAATTCATTTATTTTACATGCTCCCTAAATTCTACTCGAAGAATTTTCTTATTTATCTCAAACATGCTCTATTTCAACACATTCTTTTGTTTGCATGAAATTAAGTTACTATTTATTTCAAACAGTATATTAGAGCATTTCCACATTTAACATTTTAAGGCAAATATTCATGTGCTATGTAAGGATAAGCATCTAAACTTTTTGAAAGAAAGTGAAGTCTCTCAGTCGGGTCTGACTCTTTGCAACCCCATGAACTGTAGCCCAGCAGGCTCCTCCGTCCATGGGATTCTCCAGGCAAGAATACTGGAGTGGGTTGCCATTTCCCTCTCCAGGGGATCTTCCCAACCCAGGGATCGAACCCAGGTCTCCTGCATTGTGGGCAGACGCTTTAACCTCTGAGCCACCAGGTAAATTACCTTTAGGAATTAACTTTAGGAATTTCACCATTACCTAAATGCATGTACATACTGTATATTCTCAAACACATTCACTACAGAAAATAGCTCTTCATAAAATGATAAATACATTACCTGGAGGGGCTATGTGAGATAGTGGTTTGTTGATAATTGGAAGATGCAGGACTACTGTGCATGGAATTCTGAGAAAGTTTATACTGAGACATCATCATTCCTACATAATATACAAAAACAGTAAGTATGTTATATTCTTCTATTGGTAAAGCATTAAGTGATTTAAATCAACCATTCTCTCACAAACACTCAGAAGTTCTTTCTGTTCTTTTCTTTTTGACCAACACGTTCATTTTGAAGAGCAAAATACAGAAACTATAAATTTTAAGCACAACCAATTTTACCAAACATCCTTTTAGCATGTCAACTAATCCAGGGACAGAGATAGAGAGCTATGTACTTGCTTACTTAGTGTCCTACATTCAGCTTTAGAATTGAAAAGAACTTTCAGAAGCCACTTCATCTAATCCAGGGATTCCCTTGTCTCCAGGATGTGAACCTGTACCTCCTGTCAGATCAGTGGCAGCATTAAAGTGCACAATAAATGTAACGTACTTGAATCATCCTAAAACCATTTCCCATCCCTTGTCCATGGAGTAATTGTCTTCCAGGAAATAGGTCCCTGCTGTCAAAATGGTTGGGGACCTCTGACCTAATCCTTTAATAAATACTACACACTTCTGTCTACAATAGGCTTTTGGATGGTATTTCCTATTATGCACAATATTTTATTACATTCATCTCCCCTCCTTAGGAACTTAATTTTAACAACTCTATGTATTTTGTTGTGATTAGGACCTAACTTTTAAGAAGTACTTTTCTTAAAGGTCCAAGGTTTGAGGTACTGAAATTACCATCTCAGTCTTTTAATGAACATCAGAATGTTCCTACTCTTTCTTTTACAGTAATTCTTGCCATAAAATAGGGATTAAATGAATATTTGTTTAATGAATGAAAGTGTGAGAACAGCTTTCAGATTCTCACATTTCCTTTCACACTGTTCTTTCACCTGTTGCTTTCAACTCTTTCCATTCTGTTATATAGGAGATGCAGAAAAATTCAGCTATTTAGACACTCTAAAATCAAAAATAAAAATCTATAATTAACACTGACCTTTCTTATAATACATATAGCTACTCTTTTTGGGAAATTCAAGCATCACATTATTTCCCAAAAGTTCATTTTCTGCTGCTGATATGAAAAGTGCCTTTTACATTCAAACAAAAGTTACATGTTTATTTGCCAGGAGCTACAAAAAGGATTCTAGCTCTACGACAACAGCTGAATGACATGAGGGCACAAAATCACCTCAAAGTCTAACACTAATAGTATGTTTTCTTTTATAGGTAGTCTAAATTTCAGTTTATGAATTTTCTCTTCCAACCTAAATTCAGTACTAAGTCATATATGCCATGGTTTAATAATTTAATTACTATAACTACTGTTTCTGATTTTGATTTTTTTGAGAGAAGGGGACAAAACTCTTTAAGACGAGAGTTAAAAAGTATTTTCCTCTGAATTAACTATCATTACTATGACAAGCTGGAATCACTAGTTTAGAGGCATTGGCTTTATAAATAAAAAGGTCAAATGAAATCCTAATAGTTCTTTCTGATTCTCTCAAAGATCCAAAGAACTGTGCTGTTAAGTTGCTAAGTCATGTCTGACTCTGTCATCCCATGGACTGCAGCATGCCAGTCTTCCCTGTCCTTCTCTATCTCCTGGAGTTTACTCAAACTCATGTCCATTCAGTTGGTGAACCCTTTTTTCTTTTTTCTGAGCAGTAGGTCTCAACAGTGGGCTTAAAGTATTCAATAAACCATGTTATAAACAAATATGCTTATTATCCTGGTTTCTTGTTCCATTTATACAGCACAGGCAGAGTTGATTTAGCATAACTCTTAAGGGCCCTAGAATTTTCAGAATGGTCAACGAGCACTGGTTTCAACCTAAATTCACCACCTGTATTAGCTCCTTTGAAGCTTTGAAGCCAGGCATTGACTTTTTCTCTCTAGCTATGAAAGTACTAGCTGGCATCTTCTTCCAATAGAAAACTGTTTCATCTATACTGAAAATCTTTTGTTTAGCATAGCCACTTTCATTAATTATTTTAGCTAGATCTGGATAACTTGCTGCAGTTTCTACATCAGTACTTGTAGCTTCACCTTGCACTGTAAAGTTAATGGAGATAGCTTCTTTCCTGAAACCTCATAAACCAATCTCTGCTAGCTTCAAACTTTTCTTCTGCAGCTTCCTCAACTCTCTTAGCCTTGAGAGAACCAAAGAGAGTTAGGGCCTTGCTCTGGATTAGGCTTTGGCTTAAGGGAGTATTCTGACTGGCTTGATCTTCCACCCTGACCGCTAAAACTTTCTCCATATCAGCAATGAAGGTTATTTTAGTTTCTTAACATTCAAGTGTTTATTGGGGTAGCACTTCCCCACTCCCTTCAAGAATTTTTCCTTTGTTTTTGATAACTTGGCTGTAAGGGACAAGAGGCCTAGCTTTTGGCCTATCTTGGCTTTCGACATGTCTTCCTCACTAAGCTTAAGCATTTCTGGCTTTTGATTAGAGAAAAAGATATGCGGCTCTTCTTTTCACTTGAATACTTAAGAGGTCACTGTGGAGTTATTAATGGACTCATTTCAATACGTTCTGTCTCAGAAAACAGCAAGGCTCAAGGAAAGTGGAACTGCCAGTTCTGCCAGAACATACATTTATCCATTAGTTCACTGACTTACATGGGTGTGGTTCCTGGTGCCCTCAAATATAATAGTAACTTCAAACATCACCATAACAAACACAGTGATAATGTTTTTAAATATTGTAACAATTAGCAGAATGTGACAGAGACACAAAATAAGCAAATGCTGTTTGAAAAATGGTACTGACAGACTTGCTCAATGCACAGCTGCCATAAACATTCAATTTGTTAAACAGGCACTATCTGAGAAGTGCAGTAAAGCGAAGTGCAATAAAACAAGATATGCCTATAGTCTTCCTTCCAATCAATGATCTCTCCATATTTTCTTTCATTCCAACATTCTTCCAGAGTATGTTTAATTCTAGCTTTCCTTTCACCACTTCTATCTGTGACCTACTACTGCCATCCAAGACTGATGAAGATACAGTCTTGTCCTGCATACCTGACTTCAATTTCCTAGAAGGAAATTCCCTAGATTCACTTTGGGAAATGGATAGCAACTATGCAATTGCTTTAAAAACACAATTCACACAGAAGGACACACCATCAACATAGTAATACTATTTAAAAACAAAACTAAGAAATGGAATGATGAGCTTCACCAAGGTACTGTCAGCAAATGTGGCAATATTCTTGCACACAAATAATCAATTAAATAAACTGGATCTTCCTGGGTTGTCAACTATTCCTTTCTGCTGTTTTAGTCTTGAGAGGGAAGCAAGCACTTGAGCTTACTAGATTCAGTAAGCTTCAGACCAGAACAAAGCTCCTAACTTAAGGATTCTCCTTGACTACAGAAAAATCATATGCGCTAGATGTAGTATTTTTATGGTTTTTCTAATGCTTATTATAAATAGAGTTTTCCTTAATAGTAATATTTTAGTTACAAACCTTTTTCTATTTCTAAA
The DNA here is from genome assembly GCF_003369695.1 of Bos indicus x Bos taurus. Classification (NCBI taxonomy): domain Eukaryota; kingdom Metazoa; phylum Chordata; class Mammalia; order Artiodactyla; family Bovidae; genus Bos; species Bos indicus x Bos taurus. Next base: position 37,063,694 of record NC_040095.1, read on the forward strand.
GTGTTAAACCAATTACTATATAACCATGACTATAATCACCCATCAGTACTAAAACTAATACTTGGTATATTTATTTATACACACACTCCATTTTCAGAAGCTCTGCAGATATTTTTATTATTTGATTAATGAAAGACTTCTGTCATATCTATTCTAGGTTTCTAAAATAAAAAGCTCTTTCATTGACTAAATTAATACATTTTGAAATATCCAGCAAACTGCATATTAAGTTTTGCCTAATTGAATAAACTGCAAGAATGTTACTATCTATTTAGTTTCCTTTTTGTTCTTGGTTTGATTCAAGGTATCAAAGAGTATTCACAGATGACAGGCTAGTTTGTTAAAGGAGACAGCTGAATTTACATGTGAAGCAAGTTCTGATACAAGACACATTAAAAATATATATACTATGAAATTCAATTATTAAAAAACTCACCACTTTGTACATATCTGTTCTGCATACTTTTCTCCCTGAAAACGTTAGGACTCCTCGCCAGGACGGCCTGCAACAAGACTGGTATGTCGCCTTCTGGATCATCACTGCCAAGGTTATCTTTCAACTCTCTGGCATTGAAAAAATAAATATAAAACATTTAAAAAGTGATGGTCATTAAGAATTCTTTAACTTCTATTACTTAAATTGTAGACTTCTTTCCTTTCCCCACTTTATTTTAAACAGAAAACATTATTTTATGGATTGTAAGTTTATGTAAGAATGTTTATATTAGCATAAAAGTATAAAATAAGTGTCTGTTCTATTCAAAATAGTGGAAAGGTAGAGGTGATAATTATGCACAGAAGTTGATATCCGGGCTTGGAATATATTTTCTCCCTTATATCTGAATATAAGTGACTTTGTCTTTTTGAGAATGTTCTCTGAATGAAACAATGTTGCCATGTTGATTAAGACAAGACCCAAGGTTATGTAATTGCCCCCTCTTTATTCTCATCTCAAATAAAGCCACTGGAGAGAAAAAATCCCAAGTAAGTGGTTAAGAATAGCTGCAGTTAGTAAGTAGCAAGTTAAGTTCACAAATGCTAAGAAATAAAAATTAGGCAGTATTTTAAATTTTACACGTCACTGTTGCACTCATTAAATCTAATTAGAAAGATTCGTAAAGATGGTGTCCAATGATAAAATTAAATACATTTCTGGGGGCAATCAAAGGAGCTCACCATATAATTAATCATAATTGTATATGTGCTTCTCCTTTTATCTCTTTAAATATGTGGTGAAAATCTTTCAATTAAGGATGTTCAGGTAGGGCCTTCCCTCGTGGTCCAATAGTTAAGACTCTGCCATCCAATGTAGCGGACGCAGGTTTGATCCCTGGTAGAGAAACTGTATCCCACATGCCATAGGGCAACCAAGCCCTTGAGCCACAACTACTAAGTCCGCACACTGCAACTTCAGAAGCCCCCACACGCCACAACTAGAGAAAGCCGTGCACTGCAATGAGGAGCCCACAAGCCGCAATACAGTCCCAACAGAGCCAAAAAGAAGAGAATGCACAGGTATGAGAAGCAGTAAAACACTTAGACACTGTTGAATTTCTGTAGAGATATACTTCCTTCTGAATTTAAACAATCATTTCTCAGTTTCCCATCAGTAAATTCACATTTATTATTTCTGCTAAATTCTTCAGCTTAAAAAATGGCCCCATAGTATGAGCTACATACAGGTAATGGCAGAGATCTGTCCATTATAATGTGTTTTATACTCATTCCCCTAAATAATGAATCTTTAAGTTAAAAAAATTAAAAGAATGGAAGGGCACAAGAGTACCACTGTGCAGTGGGTTATGAACTTTTTATACATTGTTGTGTTGAGTATACATACATACTGTTTTGGTAGTAAAAAGTGAATTTTAAAAAGTATACTTGTGGAAAAAGTCTGTAAATAAGCTACGTATTTTAGTTCATATTATTTTAAAGTCTATTGTGTGAAAACACACATCTGTGTTCACACTGTACAACAAATCCTGGAGAAAAATTAGTTCCAAATTCTGTAGCAACCTTCCTTGAAATTAATCTCTGAGTTCTTGCTATATTTTACATGAAAAGCATATAAGCCTATTCCAAACAGAACCATCACTAAAGTCCCTAGTGCCCGGAAATTCTAACTATTCCAGCAATTTCAGGAAAAGGAGCTAAATTAATGAACAACTTGAGACCTCTGCACAGATCCATCTTGATGAATCCCAAGATTATTACAAGAATCAAAAAAAATATTCATAGAATTACATGCATCAGAACTACTGTCTCAAAATAACTATGGTCTATTTAAATCTCATTAATATCACAATAAGGCTATATTTTAAAGAGGATATTCCAATAATTTAAAATAAATTATGTATTAAAATTTTTTAGAAATAAAAGTTAAACCAGGAATACTGATTCTTTTACTAAGACCAAAACATTTCATCTTACTTTAGAATATACTTACATGTGATCTGTTGATACCTGGTTGAGGCTGTGGACAAGCTGTGAAACCAAATTATCATCCCTACAGGCCAAAAGGCAGTTCACTTCTTCTGCTATTCGTGCATTAAAGAGAAGGCTCTTTGTAGTTGTAGCAGGTAAAGGGGATGGAAGAGGCAGCTGGTTCAGGACTATTTGGAATAAAATCAGATTATGAGAAATTAATTGAGTGACAGTATGAAACCTCTTTCATGCTTAAATATATATGGGATTAAATAAATTGTAAAATATCAGTATGAATTAAAAGGCATTCTGTCTCTCCCCAAACAAACCCCAAACTACTCTACAAAACTCCCCAAACGTCCCTTTGACCACAATAGATTATACTAAGAGTAAAACTCTGTGCTAACTTTTCATGTCTTAATATCTTTATTACTTTAATAAATAGCCAAAAAAGGATTTAAAAAAAATAAGTAATTTCTAAAAATTGAGTGTATTAATTAATCTAATTTACTTCTATTGTAAAGATTTATCATAATCAAATAAATAAACCAAGTTACAATATCTGACTCTTCACCAGATAGACAACTAATGTGTGTTTTTAAAAGCTTGGGCAAATACAAAAATAGCTCACTTTAGTAGGAGAACAACATCCATAGAATAGGATTCTAAAGAAAGAAAAATATCTAAGGAATTTTGCTTTAAGTTGTAAATTCCTAAATAATCTCTTCATTCTATTCTGACAGCAAAAAAAAAAAAGGACATCGATGTTCACAGTTGTTTAAATTCAGTTACTTAATGTCTCTTCACATAAAAGGAATTAGTTCATTTGTTTAAAATAAAAGTTAAAAAGTTAACAATAGTGTCTTTGTTTTTGGTTTAATTTTTAATCACCTATATAGTATTAACTCTCATGCCACTCAGTCACTATGGGTGATAATAAGTTTTTGTTCATAAAAACATTGGAAACAAATCATTACTTAATACGTAGAATTTATTGGGCAGAAAAATTTTAATGAGGTACAGCTGAGATAATGCACAGAACTCAACCCCACCCCAACAAAAAAAAAAGAAATTTCTGGTTGTTTGACTCTGCACTCCTACAACATATCATATGAATTTATGCCTTACTTGAACAAAGTGATAACCAAAACTAAAGACTATTTCAAAAGCTTTCTTACCTATTAAATCCACACCAACTACTTTCTTGTTATGTCAGATTTTATAAAGTAGCCCTGCCTCAAAGCTGTAGGCTGTTATCTATTTTACACCCACTTAAACTAGCTGGAAATTAACAACAGAAAAAAATAGTAATTGGGGGAACATAGATGAAAACATTTCTTGAAGTTATTTTCCTATAGCTGCTTTTATGAAACCTTACATCTTACAAAATGCTTGTTTTACAAAGAAAGGATGTCATCTATTCACCATCAACCCTTCCTTCTCATATGTCTTCTCCCCTTTATTTATTCAGGTAGGATAAGGACTAACATTGTGAGCAGTTTTTACACAGGGACTAAGTTAAAATTGCCTACCAAAGGAATGAGCCCCTAAAATATTGCACTACACTAATTAAACCTGCCAACAAAGGTCTAGTCAAAGCTATGGTTTTTCCAGTAGTCCCATATAGATGTGAGAGTTGGACCATAAGGAAAGCTGACTGCTGAAGAATTGATGTTTTTGAACTGTGGTGTTGGAGAAGACTCTTGAGAGTCCCTTGGACAGCAGGGAGATCAAACCAATCAGTCCTAAAGAAATCAGTCCTGAATGTTCCTTGGAAGGACTGATGCAAAAGCTGAAGCTCCAACACTTTGGCCACCTGATGCGAAGATCTGACTCATTGGAAAAGACCCTGATGCTGGGAAAGACTCAAAGCAAGAGGAGAAGGGGACGACAGAGGATGAGATGGCTAGATGGTATCACCGACTCGATGGACATGAGTTTGAGCATGCTCTGGGAGTTGGTGATGGACAGGGAAGCCTGGTGTGCTGCAGTCCATGGGGTCGCAAAGAGTTAGACATGACTGAGCGACTGAACTGAACTAAACCTCAAGTGAATGACAATGTTCTTAAGAAACTTAAGTGTTCAGGGTAAAATAGGCTCCTGACATCTGTGACAAACTCCAAAAGATTACCAAACGTGGCATCCAAAATAAATATCACTAAGAAATTAGATTAAGTGGGGCCATCAAATTTTCTTGTTTGAAGGGCAGTTTCAGTTACCATTTCCCTAAATGCTTTTTTAAGTGTGTAATAATTTCTATATGCAAACCATGTTTCTTCAGTTTCGATTTTTAATGATTGTTTCATCTTCTCTGATCCTTACTTTTACATTTATCCCTTTCATGTAAGACCTTTAAACAAAAACATACTACCATTTCTTAATGGGTCCTTAGGATGAAAGAGAAATTAAGGTCTTATTATTAGTTCACTAATTTTGTTACTTTCACACTTATGCATTCAAAATCTAAAATCTTTACACACTTTGTGTTATTTATGACACCACCAACAATTATTGTCATAGTCTCTTTAAAAATCAATGTCAGAGTAGAATGTTAACCAAACTTACGGTCTGTAAGACTAGCAATCCCCGCAAGAGTAGTGATGGGGACATGGGGCATATCCCCATTCATCCTGAAGTTCTGGAATGGTGTTGCCTATGAAAGTACTTAGTTCAGGTGCCAGCTGTCATTACTTCCCATTTCCCAAACACTGCAACAAAAAACAGATAATTATTTGTAACAATGTCAAATATATTACTACTAGGGAAATGCTTAAAAAATAAAATGTTCTGCTTTTTGCATGCTCAAGCTATACATAACAGTAACAGCCATCATGCATGTATTATTTACTGTATGTTCACACTGCAAAATGCTTTGTATGCAACAACACATTTAGTCCTCACAACAATGAAGTAAGGTAGGTACTCTTTTTTTTCCTGCATTTTACTGACGAGAAAATTAATTTACAAGGAATTTCAAGTAATGTGTGGAGCAAAGGTCAGAACCTAAACAATGTGGCTGTATTACTGGACAGGGACACTTAATTTTGACAAACACTATTTTCTTTTCCACATTATATATGCATAAAAATTTATCTTCAACTTGCCTTCCTGGTAAATAATGTGACCATTATTAAAAGATGAATCTTCAAACAATAAAGGCTGGAAAGGGTGTGGAGAAAAGAGAACCCTCTTGCACTGTTGGTGGGAATGTAAATTGATACAGCCACTATAGAAGACAGTAAGGAGATTCCTTAAAAAACTAGGAATAAAACCACCAGATGACCCAGCAATCCCATTCCTAGGCATATACCCTGAGGAAACCAAAATTGAAAAAGACACATGTACCCCAATGTTAACTGCAGCACTATTTACAATAGCTAGAACATGAAAGCAATCTGGATGTCCATTGACAGATGAATGGATAAAGCTGTGGTACATATACACAATGGAATATTAGTCATAAAAAGGAACACATTTGAGTCAGTTCTAATAAGGTGGATGCACCAAGAGCCTATCATTCAGAGTGAAGTCAGAAAGAGAAAAGTATTGCATAATAATGCATATATATAGAATCTAATAAGATGGTATCGATGAATTTACTTGCAGGGCAGCAGTGGAGAAACAGACATAGAGAACAGACTTATGGACATGGTGAGAGGGGAGGAGAGGGTGAGATGTCTGGACAGAGTAACATGGAAACTTACATTACCATATGCAAAATAGATAGCCAATGGGAATTTGCTGTATGTCTCATGGAACTTAAACAGGGGCTCTGAATCAACCTAGAAGGGTGAGATGGGGAGGGAGGTACAAGAGGGAGGGGACACAGGTACACCTATGGCTGATTCCATGTTGATGTTTGACAGAAAACAACAAAATTCTGTAAAGCAATTATCCTTGAATTAAAAAATAAATTTTGAAAAAGATGTGTCTTCATTAAATAGCTTCATAAACAGCAAACAGAGTCTGCTCTACATCAATTATCTAAGACATAGTGCTGAAATAGAAAGCTGAATTGTAATTTTTAAACAGTTTAAATACTTCTCTTTTTTTTTAAGAGAAGCTAGTCAGTAACTTTCAGGAGAACCTCTGAGTTTTTTCGTTTATAATCTTCAGAACAGTGTAATGATGTAACATTAATAATTCCCCTTATTCATACATCTTAATTCAACTTTAAAAAGTTTTTTCTTAAAAATAGTGAAAGTATATAAGTAGGTAAAAATAAGAATTTTCTTTTTCCTCACTTTGATTATAAATATACTGACAAAAGTTCCTAAAACACATATGTACGTTTTAACAGTAATAAAGTAAGCATCCATGAAACCACTCTAACGCTCTGCTGCTGCTGCTGCTAAGTTGCTTTAGTCATGTCCGACTCTGTGCGACCCCATAGACTGCAGCCCACCAGGCTCCTCCGTCCCTGGGATTCTCCAGGCCAAGAGTACTGGAGTGGGTTGCCATTTCCTTCTCCAATGCATGAAAGTGAAAAGTGAAAGCGAAGTTGCTCAGTCATGTCTGACTCTTAGCGACCCCATGGACTGCAGCCCACCAGGCTCCTCTGTCCATGGAACTCCCCAGGCAAGAATACTGGAGTGGGCTGCCACTTCCTTCTCCAGGGGACTTTCTTGACTCAGGGATTGAACCCATGTCTGTTACGGCAGGGGGATTGTGTACTTTCTTTACCGTCTGAACCAACCGGGGAAAAGCCAGGGACGCTCCTGAACTCAGGTGTTTCTAATCTTATCTCACATTATCAACCATTATATGAAGGACATCAAACTGGGAGGTATCTACAATGCTATGACAGAAAAGACAAACCAGTAAAAAAGGTAAATGAAATGTTCCTCAGAGAAGCAAAACATTTAAGGTCTCACAGCTTGTAAACTGACCTACAAAAGTTTGGATTTCTAGTTCAATGTTCTTTATGCTATGCTGTCTTACAGGATTGTATTATTTTGAATAAACCAACATTTTATGTGTGTGGACTATTTAGCTAATTAGCACTTTTCCTTCCTTGGTAATACTAATTTCTCCTTTTCTTTAGTGAGGAAGGTGGGAGGGAGGGCTTAAAACTATTATATTTTTATTGTCTCAGTTTATATTACATTTAATAGAATACGCTGCCTCAAATTCTTTTGGGAAATAGGTAGAATATAAATCCTAAGCAGCTAGGTAAGTAAATACCTAAATCTATGTTGTACTATATATAGTACAATATAACTTAAGATTGATTCCTTTATCACAAGATGATTTCCTATACAATGGGATCAGAAATGCAAAAATCAAACAATGGTCATTTTATTTCCTCTAAATGAGGCTGAGGTCTTAAGGAACTATAACATTTAGATGTAGGTCTCAACTTTAGACCATAATACACTTGATAGTATATAATCAATTGAATCTAAAATGTAAGAGAAAAATGTTTTAATAACAGTCCACAAGAGGGCACACTTTGAACTACTACAAAATTTTTAAATTCACATTTTTTTTTTCCACTAGTCCAAAGACTGGCCAGATTCTTCTGAAATAATCATTCACCACCACTAGAAAGCAACAGATTCTGAAGTTTGTAAAAAATTTTTTAACACATATAAGCAATTTTGGGGTGCATATAAAATATAAGAAAAGCCTGAATACATGAAGACCTCTACAGTAATATTAAGTGATAAAAGCAAGTAATAGGTTTATCATTCATCTTCATCCTATTAGTTATTTGCGATTTGTCTGCCCTTAGAATCTTTTCAAAAAACTCTGGTTACTCTGATTTTTTTGTTTTTTTCTTTTTAAACTTTACAAATTGTATTAGTTTTGCCAAATATCAAAATGAATCCTCCACAGGTATACATGTGTTCCCCATCCTGAACCCTCCTCCCTCCTCCCTCCCCATACCATTCCTCTGGGTCGTCCCAGTGCACTAACCCCAAGCATCCAGCATGGTGCATCGAACCTGGACTGGCAACTTGTTTCATACATGATATTATACATGTTTCAATGCCATTCTCCCAAATCTTCCCACCCTCTCCCTCTGCAACAGAGTCCATAAGACTGTTCTATACATCAGTGTCTCTTTTGCTGTCTCGTACACAGGGTTATTGTTAGCATCTTTTGATGCCACAGTAAGTTTAATAAATATCTATCATCTCATACAGATACAAAGACATTTTCTTGTGATAAAAACTCTTAAGACCTACTTGCTTAACAACTTTCATATATAACATACAGCAGTGTTTAATTATGTTTATCATGTTACACATGACATCTTTAGTACTTAATCTTGTAACTGGAAGTTTGTATCTTTTGACTCCCTTCAATTTCCTAACCCCCTCCCCCCCAGCGCAATCCCAGCCTCTCTCTGATAACCACAAATCTGATCTTCTTCTCTGAGTTTGCTTGTTTTTGAAGCATAACTGATCTACAACACTGTTGGTTCCTAGCATACAACATAATGATTTGGTATTTCTATATATTTCAAAATGATCAATGTAGGAAGTCTAGTTACCATCTGTCACCATACAAAGATATTACATTATTATTTACTCTATTCCCCACACTGTACATTTCATCCCTGTGCTTCATCTATTTGGTAACTGGAAGTTTGTACCTCTTAATCTTTCTCACCTATTGCACTAATCCCCCCCACCCATCTCCCCTCTGGCAACTACCTGTTTGTTCTCTGCATCTATAACTGTTTCTGCTTTCTTATGTTTGTTTACATGTTTTGCTTTTAGATTCCACATATAAAGTGAAATCATATGGTATCTGTTTTTACCTGACTTACTTCATTTAGAATAATACCCTCTAGGTCCATATGCATTGTTGCAAATGACAAGATTTCATCTACTTGCATGTTATCACCCATAAAAAAGAATATGTGTATATACATATATGTGAATAGGTACATATCTAGACTACATCATTTTTATCCATTCACCTATCAATGGGCACTCAGGTTCCTTTCATATCCTGGTTATTGTAAATAATGTGATGAACACACAGTATATGTATCTTTTCAAATTAGTGTTTTTGCTTTCTTCAGAGAATACCCAGAAGTGGAATTGTTTTGTATGGCACTTCTGTTTTTAATTTTTTGTGGAACCTCTATACTGTTTTCCACAGTGGCTGCACATTTACATTCCCACAAACGGTTCGTGAGAGTTCTTTTATTTGTTGACTTTTTGATAATAGTCATTTTGAAAGGTGTGAGGTGATATCTCACTGTGATTTTGAATTGCATTTCTCTGATGATTAGTGATGCTGAGTATCTTTTCATGTGCCTGTTAATTATCTTTAAGTCTTCTTTGGGAAAATACCTATCCAGGTCCTCTGTCTGGCTATTTTGATCCTAATATGACAAGTCCCTAGAAACAATGAATTCTTTAAGACAACTCAGTAGGAGAACAAATATGTTTCAGGTACTTTAGGAAATTATTCCACAGCTTAAGATCATTACTTAAAGTACTGAAAACAATAACTGAGAAAGAGTACATGCACGCTTGTGCTTAGTCGCTTCAGTTGTGTCCGACCCTCTCCGACCCTATGGACCATGGTTTGCCAGGCTCCTCTGTCCGTGAGATTCTCCAGGCAAGAATACTGGAGTGAGTTGCCATTTCCTTCTCCAAAGAGTACATAAAGATGTACAAAAAAAAAATCATGATTGCTCAAGTATAATGCACATTAATAATGTCTCTTCTGTGCTAACCCATTCAAAGGTCATTTCCAACAACCTTCTTCTCTCTCCTGTGTCAATTTTCCCTCTTATTGGATCATTCCAATGAGCATATAAACATCTATATGCTGATAACTGCTGCTGCTGCTGCTAAGTCGCTTCAGTCGTGTCCGACTCTCTGCGACCCCATAGACAGCAACCCACCAGGCTCCGCCGTCCCTGGGATTCTCCAGGCAAAAACACTGGAGTGGGCTGCCATTCCCTTCTCCATGATAACTGCTACTATTCCCCAAAAACCCAAATTAAAAAAAACCCTTGTCTCCTATATCCTCCATCAAACTGCTTCATTTTCTGCTTCCTTTCACAGCAAAATACTTCAGTTTTCCATATTCACCTCTAATTCTTCTACTTTCTCTTGAGACCACCCTGGGTTTTTATTCTCATCATTCCACTGAAAGTCTTACCATGGTTAGTAATGGCATGAATCTACATTGTTAAGTGCAATGGACAAAACTCCTATTCAATTATTTGACCCAGCATTCAACAGAGCTGATTAATCTTCTGTTTGCACAATTCTGTTTTCCAGAACAACATATTCTTTTGGTTTTTCCTCACAGGACAGGCCACTCCTGAATCCTATATTGGTTCCTTCTCATCTTCCTGTTCTACCTATGCTGTTAATCTCATCTGATCTCAAGATTTTAAAATAGCACCTGTATGCTGATAACTCTAAAATTTGTATCTCCTACTGTGACTTCTCCCCACATACAATACACTCAATCCAACTACCTACTCAGTATCTCTGCTTTGAAAAAGCTGGCTTGAAACTCAACCTTAAAAAAACTAAGATCATGGCATTGGGTCCCATCACTTCATAGCAAATAGATGGGAGGAAAGTGGAAACAGTGACAGATTTTATTTTCCTGGGCTCCAAAATCACTACAGACAGTGACTGCAGCCATGAAATTAAATGATGCCTGCTCCTCAGAAGAAAGCCATGACAAACAGTGTATTAAAAGCCAGAGACATCACTTTGCTGAAAAAGGTCCATATAGTCAAATACATGATTTTTTCCATAGTCATGTATGGACGTGAGAGTAAGACCATAAAGAAAGAAGGCTGAGCACCAAAGAATTGTTGCCTTCAAACGGTGGTGTTGGAGAAAACTCTAGAGTCCCCTGGACTGCAAGATCAAACCAGTCAATACTAAAGGAAATCAACCCTGACTATAAATAAGAAGGACTGATGCTGAAGCTCCAATACTTTGGCCACCTGATGCAAAGAGCCGACTCACTGGAAAAGACTCTGATGTGGGGAAAATTGAAGGCAAAACGAGAAGGACAGGATGAGATGGCTGGATGGCATCACCAACTCAATGGACACGACTTTGAGCAAATTCCAGGAGATAGTGAAGGATACAAGAGTTTGGTGTGCTACAGTCCATGGGGCTGCAAACAGTTGGACTTGAGCGACTGAAGAACGACAAGTGCAGGTCTAGAGTAGAGGCTGGCAATCTTATTACTGACTTCTGAGAGAATCAATTATATACTTTAGATAAATGTTCTTTATTAGATACTATCTGCAAATATTGTATCCTTCTCGTTTGCCTTTTCATTCTCTTAACAATATCTTTTGAACTTTTTATGAAGTCCAACTTAGCAGTATGTTTTTTTATGATGGTGGTGGTGGGATGCGACTACAAAGAGACATGCAGAAAGTTTTTGATGTGAAAATGTTCTGTATCATGGAGGGATGTTGGTTATATGAGTATACCCAAGATTTCTATTTTTCAATATATATATTACCAAATTCCAAAATACTACAGAAGTAATAATACTGCTACTAATAATTTAGCAGTGGTTACAGAATGGAAGGAGGTATAGATGAAATTAAAAGGACAGCATGTTGATTACTGTTGAAGCTGAGTGATGGACATTAGGCATTCATTATACTCTTCTGTTTACCTTTCAGGTCCTTAAAGTCTTCCATAATAAACAGCCTGTTTCATATGTACCTTGCTTTTTCTTTTTTAAAATTTCTTTGGAGTAATTTAAAATGTGTTAACTTCCACATTTTATTTTAATTAAGGGAAATTTTTTGTTGGGTACAAAGTATCATCTCATACTTAGGATTAAGTAAAGCCTTTCATTTAACAGACCTATTACTGCGAAACCATGTGATATGAAGTGAATGTTTCTATCTCCCCCGCAACCCCATTTGTATATGGAACCCTATTCCCAGTATGATGGTATCAATATTTGAAAGTGGGGCTCATGAGAGGTGATTAGGTCACGAGGGTGAAATTCTCACCAATAGGATTAATGCCCCTAGGAAAGAGACTTCAAAGAGCTCCTCTGATCCTTCCACCATGTGAAGACACAGCAAGAATATGGCCATCTATGAACCAGAAAGTGGGTTCTCACAAGATACTGAATCTGCCAGGACCTTTATTTTGGACTTCCCAGCCTCCAGAACTGTAAGAAATAAATTTCTGCTGTTTATAAGCCAGTCTACGGCTTGTAACAGTCTACGGCTGCTGTTGTTGTTTAAGTTGCTAAATCATCTCCGACTCTTTGTGACCCCATGGACTGCAGCATGCCAGGCTTCCCTGTCCTTCACTATCTCATGGAGTTTGCTCAAGTTCATGTCCACCAAGTCGGTGATGCTATTCTTTTATAAGAGACTGAATGGTAAGACATCATGTTTCCCTCAGGCTTTATTTCTGTAATTGGTATTAAAAAAATAAAAGAATTTAAGATATAATAATTAAATAGTATAATTTATGAATGTGAAAGAACTATATTGGGATAATTTTCAGGAAAAATAACCTTGTAAAAAGTCAATTAAGACTAGTAACTAACAACTCCTTACTAAGGAGCTAAACATCAAAATTATTTTAAATAGTCTTTCTCATAGGAAAAGAAATAATAAAAACAGAGAAAAGCAATTTCTTACCCACATTATCTATAGTGCTTAGTCGCTCAGTCGTTTCTGACTCTTTGTGACCCTCATGGGCTGTAGCCTGCCAGGAAGCCACCAAGGAAGCCCACATTATCTACAGTAACCTTTTTAATAATTTCCACTAGATCCTTCCCACTATGCTATTTTATAGGATGTAAATATATAAAATTTAGGGCTTCCCTGGTCACTCAGATGGTAAAGAATTTGCCTGCAACGCAGGAGACCTGGGTTTGATCCCTGCGTTGGAAAGATCCCCTGGAGAAAGGAATGGCTGGCTACCCACTCCAGTATTCTTCTCTGGAGAATTCCATGGACTGAGGTCAAGCATGTTATTTTTAAAATTTAATACGCTAATATTCAATGAACTAATCATAAAATGCAGATTTTCATAACATCAAATGGCATATCCTTTCTATACATAAAATGAAAAAATAGTTGTTTAAATTCTGTCATTATTGGTAAATCTTTTATTAAGAAAAATGGGTTTCTAAATTTTAAGTGAAGTTTCTGATTTATATGATTAGTCCCACAAAAGTAAAGTTACTATGAAACACAGATTATTAAAAAGAAAATAAAACATTAACTATATCCTGAGCTAGAAGGTTAATAGGAATACAAAATGTAAAAAGATAAAATGATCCTGTGTGTTATAAAGCAGCAGCCCCCAACCTTTTTTGGCAACAGGGACCGGTTTCCTGGAAGACAGTTCTTCCACGGGCTGGGAGTGAGGGGGTGGTTTTGGGATGATTCATGCACATTACATTTATTGTGCACTTTACTTATATTACTATTGTATCAGCTCATGTCAGATCATCAAGCATTAGACCCCGAAGGTTGGGGACCCCTGTTATAGAGGACTTTCATGGTTGTTTACAAAATCTAGGAAAACTGATGGGGATAGGGGAGGTGTGCAGAAAAGAGGGATATAAAAAAATAGTTTTCTCAAATAATATTTTGACACAAGTCAGTATCACAAATAAACACAAAAGCAAACTAAACTTAAAATGGAACTGAAACACTTTCAATTTCAATCAGAATACTGAATTGCCTGGAGTTGAGGAAGCAGTTTGGCTTCTCTTTACCAGTACTTGATAGCTGATAATATTACATATGCTTATCAGCAGGTAATGAAATTTCTAAGTGACTCATCTCCTTTTACTTGATGATCTGATTTCTTGATTTTTAAAACATTATATCTTATGTATTCACCATCATGCATCTAGCATCTACTACTTAGAATAGGATCTGACAGTGGGTTGTGAGCATAATGTGGTTTAAAAAAACAAAAAACAAAAAACCACCCCAAACATGGTTAATACCCTCATAGAGCTTAGAGAATCCATTAGTAGTGATATTATGAATAATCACCATGTAACAGATGATCACATATTGTGATAAACTTCACAACAATAATAATGGATGATATTTAGCATCTACTATATGCCTGGAATTGTTCTAAGGGATTTACATGTTTAATTTCATATTAATTTACATTTAGTTCATCTTTACATATTTGAATTCAGTTAATCCTTATCCTATTTAACAGGTAGTATTATTAATTTAAGATAATAAAACCTGGGGCATATAAAGGTAAGTAATTTGTCCAAGGTCTGATTCCAGAGTCCCTGATCTTAGTATTTTAGAGTCCTTACTCTTTTCTAAATGAAAAGAACCGGGTACTTTGAGAGACAAAAAGATTGCAACCAAGTTTATAGTGAAGGGTGGACAGTAACAATGTCTCATTTAGGAAGTCTCATTAATATGAGTTAGACAGGCAAAAGGCAAAGAAGAAATGGGGACAGGGTGGGGGCGGTGACTAGCATGCTCAAGTCCGTACAGAAGGACAGAGCCTAGCACAAAGGAAAAGGGGAGTATGTTGCTGTACACAATGATGGACTGATACAAGACTAAGGAGAAAAGGTACATATAAATTAGATCATACCTAGCCTAACAGGGCAGGGCAAAGCGTTTTTGATGTCGAATCATGCCACTTAAAAAAAAAAAAAAAGACCCTGATGCTGGACAAGATTAAAGGCAGGAGGAGAAAGGGATGACAGAGGATGAGATGGTAGGATGGGATCACCGACTTGATGGACTTGAGTTTGAGCAAGCTCAAGTTGGGAGTTGGTGATGGACAGGGAAGCCTGGCGTGTTACATACGGTCCATGGGGTTGCAAAGAGTCAGACACGACTGAGCGACTGAACTGAACTGGCCATTTACAAACATATCTTAGTTACTGAATACAGCAACTGTAGTTCCTTAATTTTTTGAATCCATTTCTCTGTTTTCATAGAGACTCTATATACTCCTGAAAGATATTAACTTGAATTCAGTTCACTGTGTTTACAAAATTAGGCATGGATTTAAAAGACTAGAAGGAAAAATGGTTTGTCACAAATACAGTTTTCCAATAGTTCTGTCAAATGTGAGAGAACTGGGCCATAAAAAAGGCTGAATGCTGAAGAATTGATACTTTCAAATTTTGGTGCTGGAGACTCTTGAGAATCCCTTGGACAGCAAGGAGATCAAACCAGTCAGTCCTAAAGGAAATCAACCCTGAATATTCACTGGAAGGACTGATGCTGAAGCTGAGGCTCTAATATTTTGGCCACCTAATAAGAAGAGCTGCATTGGAAAAGACCCTGATACTGGGAAAGACTGAGGGGAGTAGAAGAAGGTGACAGGATGAGATGGTTGGATGGCAGCACCAATTCAATGGACATGAGTTTGAGCAAACTCTGGGAGATAGTGAAAGACAGAGGAGCCTTGTGTGCTGCAGTCCATGGGGTCGCAAAGAGTTGGACATGACTTGCAGACTGAGCAACAACAACAAAGTATGAAAATTACTGCCTCAGAATAAACTTTAAAACATAAAACTGAATGCTAAGTTTAAAAAAACAAAACAAAAAGTAAAACCAAAAAATGTTTCTTGTGTGAAATAAACTTATGTTCATGCAAAAACCTACACATCAATGTTTATAGCAGCATTATCTGTAATAGCCAAAAACAGGAAATAACCCAAATGACCTTCAATGCATGAATGGCTAAACAAGTTGGTCAATCTACACCACAGAATGCTGCTGCTGATAAGTCACTTCAGTCGTGTCCAACTCTGTGCGACCCCATAGACAGCAGCCCACCAGGCTCCCCCGTCCCTGGGATTCTCCAGGCAAGAACATGGAGTGGGTTGCCATTTCCTTCTCCAATGCATGAAAGTGAAAAGTGAAAGTGAAGTCGCTCAGTCATGTCTGACTCTTAGCAACCCCATGGACTGCAGCCCACCAGGCTCCTCCGTCCATGGGATTTTCCAGGCAAGAGTACTGGAGTGGGGTGCCATTGCCTTTTCCGCCATAGAATGCTACTTAGCAAATAAAAATGTACCACCTATTCATAATATAACAACTTGGATGAATCTCAAGGAAATTATACTGAGTGAAAAATGCCAATCTCAAAAATATATACTGTATGATTCCATTCATGGGATACTCTTGACATACCAACATGAGGATGAAAGGCTGATCAGTGGCTGCCAGAACTTGGAGATGGGGAGTGCAGGTGTGACTATGAAGTGACAGTACAAGGAAGTGGTTCTTGTGAAGAACAGTTCTCTATATTGAGTACGGTGGTGGTTACATATAACTACTTGTCTGTGTGCTTGTGCTCAGTCCCTCAGTCAAACTACATTTATGATAAACTATATAGAAACACACACAAAGTGCATGCATAGCTGGCTAAATCTGAATAAACTGGATTGTACAAATGCCAATTTCCTGGTTTTGAAATTACAATACAACGTTACTTTTGTTGGAGGTTGGATTAATAAGGGTATACATGATATCCCCATACTTTTTTTTTTTTTTGCAACTTCCTATGAATCTGCAATTATTTCAAAATAAAGAATCATTAAAAGCCAATTATAGTCTGTGGGTTCTAAATACCTAGTTCATTCACTTTATGGGCTTTTATTATTGAACCAAGTTAAAAGTTCTAATAGCTGATTTAGAAATTTTGCAAAGCAATTTACAGGCATAAAGTTGTTGTTTTTTTTTTTTTTTTTAGTTTTTCCTGCAGGCTTCTTTTTTAAAAAATTTTCTTAGTTGAAGAGATAACTTTGAGTTTTGATATAACTTCAAGCTTACAAAAAGTTAACAGAGTTACACAAAACTGCTATCCAAGTACAAGAAACTGCCATAACTTTTACCCAGATTCACCCACTGCTTACCTTTTGCCCTGTCTGCTTTGCCTTTCACATCCCTTTCTCCTCCCTGTCCTCCTCTGTGTGTGTGTTTCCCCCTGAACTATTTCAGAGCAAGTTGGAGATATCAGAGTCCATTTCTCTCAATCCTTAATTATGTATTTCCTGGAAAAGTCAGTTTTCATTTCAATCCCAAACCAGTCAATCCTAAAGAAAATCAACCCTGAGTATTCACTGGAAGGATTGATGCTGAAGCTGAAGCTCCAATACTGTGGCCAGCTGATCAGAAGAGCTGACTCGCTGGAAACGACCCTGACGTTGGGAAAGGTTGAGGGCAGGAGGAGAAGCGGGCAACAGAGGATGAGAGAGTTGGATGGCATCACCAACTAAATGGATGTGAGTTTGAGCAGACTCCAGGAGATACTGAAAGACAGGGAGGGAAGCCTGGCATGCTGCAGTTCATGGGATCGCAGAGAGTCAGTCACAACTGAGCAACAACAAATGTACTTCATAAGAGCAAGAACATTTTCTTAGATAACAAGAAGCCAATGGAAAAAACCATGAAATTTAACATTTATAAAATAATATTTAATCCCAGGTCCCTATTCTATCCACTGTCCCAATAATGTTCTTTTTTAACTGTTTTTTCCCCTTGGTTCAGGAACCAACCTAGAATCAAATATAACATTCAGCTGTCATGACTTTAAGTCTTCTTGAATTTAGATTGCTTCCCTGTAGTTTCTTTGCATTTATTGACTTGTTTGTATAATCCATGGATTTGGAATTCCAGCGGTATGTTTTTAGTAGGTATTATCATAGACTCCTAGTGAATTATAACAGGAAGCATCTGATACCAGTTTTTTGCTAATTTGATGATGTTAACTTTGACCACTTGATTAATGCAGTTTAAGCCATGTTCTCCGTTATTAAGTTACCCATCTGCAGTTTGTGGAAAGAGGCTTGTGTAAGGGAGACTACTAAATACCTAATTCCCACTGAACCTATTCTACTTAATTTTAATATCATCAATGATTTTCTATCAATGTTTTATTTCAGGGCATTCTACTGTAACGGGACAATTCCCTTCCTCCCTATTCATTCATGTGAGTATGGACTGGGCAATTTCTTTTTTACTGAATGAGCTGCAATCTATTATTATTCATTTATTTTGAAGCTCAAAATTTTCCCAGATTGGCCAGGGGCAGCTTCTCCAAGCTGACTTTCTTGTCCTTCTGTTATGTCCTATCACTCTTTAAGAGATTCCTTACTTTCCAGTGCAATAAGATATGCCAACCTCATCTCATACCTTTCCTATCCCAACAGTGGAAACCAGCCTTTCCTTCAGAGGTGCTCTGATTCTATTTAGTGGAGAATATTATTCAGAGACAGCATTAGTTATGCTATTACTGGTATATCATTGTAAGCCAAGCACATTAAATGAAAAAATAGAGAATCAAGAGAAAATAAGTAAAACATGAGTTGCAAAACAATGTAAATGTGAAAAACAATTTATAAATTCCAGAATCACACGATTTCATAGGCGAAAAATATCTCTGGGAAACAAACATCTATTTTATAGGCAAGAAAATCAAGACCTAGTGATAGTAGGTATGTTGAATATGGTCACAGAATAAATTACTAGCTAAAGTCAGCGAATTCTCAATTTGATGTTCACCAACTTTTGCTCTTATACTATATATTCAACAAATATTTACTGAGTGCCTACAACATGCAATGCACTGTTGGAGCTAGGGATACAGCAGTGCACAAAACACAATTCCTGTGTGGCCTCATAGAGCTTAATTTTCCATATGAAAAGGTGCTTTAGTTCATTAGTCTTTAAGAAAATAAGATAGTAAGATATATTTAAGGTTAAAAAGTAATCAACTGTTGCAATGACAGCACAGTAAACAACAGGAATGCTCACACAATGCTGGCGGGAGTATACAAAATGGGTACACACACTCTGGAGAAGGGACATTATCTGTTGGGTGATTACCCTAGGCCCTGTAATTTCACTCCTTGGTATAGCTGACTCATTGGAAAAGACTCTGATGCTGGAAGGCATTGGGGGCAGGAGGAGAAGGGGACGGCAGAGGATGAGATGGCTGGATGGCATCACCGACTCGATGGACTTGAGTTTGAGTGAACTCCGGGAGTTGGTGATGGACAGGGAGGCCTGGCGTGCTGCGATTCACGGGGTCCTAAAGAGTTGGACACGACTGAGCGACTGAACTGAAAACTACATAGCTTAAAGCTCTCAATCTCCTCCTAGAACCAGCAGGTCAGGCTAGATATGGTCTTCAGAGATGGCAGAGGCAGAAAAAGTGCAAGCACAATCTTACAAACGTTTTTTCAAACCTTTGGTCATGTCACTGGCAGGAACTACACAGTCACTTGGGAAAGAGCCTGGATGCAGGCAGGGGTGAAGGCCTGGAGCTATTAATACAATCTATCATATCCACCGATTCCAAGATGTTTCAGAGATGGAACTGATATTTTAACAACAATCCCCTGCAAGGTGATTTTGATGCTTGTTAAGGTCTGAAAACCAACAGGCACCAGAGATTGCTGGGTCTTATGCCCAGAGTTTCTAATTTAGTAAACCTTGAGTAATAGCCAAGGATTTAGCATTTCTAATAATTTCCCAATGATGCTAATGCTGCTGACCCTAGGGCCACAGTGGTAACTACTGGGCTAGAAGACAGGGAAAACCTTCTGAGGAAGATGTCACCTGTAATGAATTTTGAAAGCTTGGTATTGATGAAGAGTGGAAACGGTGCTGCGGGCAGAAGGAAAAGCAAGTGCAAAGGGAGAAAGCTGTGAAACTGCATGACGCGCATGTGGACTGAGGGAGGTTAAACAGACAAAAGCCAGATTATAAAAGAGCCTATGTGCTAGGTTAAGGAGTCCAAATTTGACTGACTGCTATAGGCAGTCATAGAAACACTTTATATTAAGAAAATTATATGAACAGATTTTGATATTAGAGCATGATCTATAGCAGCGCTGTGGAAGAGAAGGTGCTAAACTTGTAGAAAGGTACTAGAAGGAAGGAAGAACATTAGGTAGGAAATAGACTACCACTTGAACAAAGAGAAAGCAAGGTTAATAGCAAGAAAAGGGCAAATATACAGAAAGAGATTAATCTGGCGACAACTTGGATGTGGAGAGAGACGGAATCCAGGACCACTTTCAGGTTCTAGCTTGGGTAACTAAAGGTGCAACACGCACATATACATACATTCATAAACATAGATATCACATTGTGTGTTGTTCCATAAGGATCTGAAACAGTTTACCAGAAGAATACATAGGTTGAAAATAAATCAAGTGAAGGATTCTGAACAAAGGACATGCTGGGATAAAGAAAATAAATAAAAACAGTACAGAGTAAAGCACAGTACAATGCGCCCCAAAACTCCCAAGAGTTGGCCTTCAAATGTGGCTTAAGTTTCCTAGTTAGGAATGAAAAGAAGCGAATACATAGTGTCTTTAAAAGTGAAGCAACTGACCAGGACAAGTACAGCTTTTCCAAGACACTGTGATCTGAGGGAAATTGCATCAGTGAGTTCACATCAAGAAGGTTCTGGATGATATAACGAAGAAAGTCCTTGAAGGCATCCCTAAAAAAAACCTCCCCAAATGTTTTGAGCTACTTTGCTATTTTTTTTTTTAAATCACATCCATTTAAAAGGACAATTCAATAAAAACAAATCTACAAGGGGCCAAAATAATGCAATCCATCCACAGATCTCTAATAGTACAGTTCTATCGAAGAGTAAAATTGTAAATATTCAGAGGAATGGATGGACAGAACGTTGCCACTGAACAGTCCTCCATTAATTTTTCTCAGAACTGGACTTTTCAAAAACTGAAATGGTCCAGAGTACATGTTTGAAATGGAATACAAACATGCAGTATTACTAAGGGTAGCAATATATGTTTTATTAGCCAACCAATCTAGGCAAGGAAAATGAAGAGAGGTAACTTTACGAAGTTTAAGGAGTTTACTCAAAATATGTTCTACATAGAAACCTCAGGGAGGTTAGAATCTCCTTCGGAAAAAAGTCTGATGCTGCTCTAACACATGGATCATGCTGCCAAATTTCTACTAACAACAGATTATGCAAAATGTTATTACAATTTTCAGAATATGAAAGCCAGAAAGTTAATAAAACATCTTGTGTGTGTGCTCAGTCGTGTACGACTCTTTGCAATCCCATGTACTCCAGCCCACCAGGCTCCTTTTACTCTCGGCGGTATTGTCTATACTATTTAACACGTCATAAATTCTCTGTTACAGAAGTCTTTCTCTCTCTCCCTCCTTCTCCCTCTCTAAATACACTTTCACCCACTGCCCCACTAAATACACTTGGCCCCACCTTGGACACACACTTACTAGACTGCCTACTAGTAGGCAGTCTATGTATATAAACTGAGGTATAGAGGGAGAGAACAAAATATGTATTGACTAGTTGCTAAGTATGTGCTGGGCACTGTGCCTGTTGCTTTACATTCTCCGCCCCCCCCTTTTTTTCATTTGATCTTCATAATAACTCAATGAATAGGTCTCATTTTAAAGATGAGAACAAACGTAAATGAAGAGCACAAAGTACAAAAATTAATTAAGATGTAGACTCAGTATTCAAAAACAATTTGTCATCATTCAAATCATTCAGATATAAAAGCTATAAAATGGCGCTTAAACACACAAGAAGAGTATGTTCAGCCTTACCGTTACTACAAGAATTAAAACTATACTGAGAGCAAGTTTCTGAATTCCAGCCAACCTGGTAAATGAGAAATGTTAACACACCATTATGGATGCTGTTGAGAAACAAGTACTCTCATACACTGCTGGCTAGAATGCAAAATGTAGTTTAATTTGGCATATATATCAAAACTACATGGGCTTCCCAGGTGGCGCTAGTGGTAAAGAACCTGCCTGCCAATGCAGGAGAACAAAGAGACAATGGTTCAAACCCTGGGTTGGGAAGATCCCCTGGAAGAGGATATGGCAACCCACTCCAGTATTCTTGCCTGGAAAACCCCATGGACAGAGAAACCTGGTGGGCTACAGTCCACGGAGGTCACAAAGAGTTGGACACGACTAAAGTGACTTAGCACAGCACACACATATACATTTACATAAACTTTTGACTCAGTAATCCCACTTCTAGAAGCTGACCCTCCACAAATATGTAGAACATATGCAAAATGTTATTCATTACACCGTTATTTCCAATATAAAAACATGAAAACAATCTAATGTCTCAGCACAGGAATCTGACTGTACAGTACATCCATATCATGGAATATTATACAGTAGTTTAAAAGAATGAGAACTATGAACTGAAACAAGAGTAATTCCTAGGAAAAACCAAGTGAAAAAAAAAACAAGGTACAAAATAAACGTATACAGAATGCAATCTCTCCTGAATGAAGGAGAAATGAGAATATATATAGGTACTGTTTAACCATAAAAAGAAATCAGGAAAGATAAAGTTGAAAGTAATGTAATCATTAGCCCTTAGGGAAGGTGGGAATGGGATTGTAGTGAGGCTCTTGAGTATACCTTCCCAATACCTTCCCTACTGGGTTGACTTTGGAACCATGTAAATGTTACATTCAGAAATCAGTATTAAATCAAATTTAAAAAAAAGGCAAACTCTAAAATCAAACACAAGCAGCATAACTATATTATCAAATAATATAATCATCAGTCCTGAATATTCATTCATCAGTCCTGAATATTCATGGAAGGACTGATGCTGAAGCTGAAACTCCAATACTTTGGCCACCTGATGCAAAGAACTGACTCATTTGAAAAGACCCTGATGCTGGGAAATATTGAAGGCAGGAGGAGAAGGGTACAACAGAGGATGAGATGGTTGGATGGCATCACTGACTCAATGGACATGAGTATGAGTAAACTCCGGGAGTTGGTGATGGACAAGGAGGCCTGGTGTGCTACAGTCCATGGGGTCACAAAGAGTTGGACACAACTGAGTGACTGAACTGAACTGAATAACATCATCACACACACAAAAATTTAACCAAGTAATTCTCACCACAGGACTCTGACTGTATAAAATTATTGAGTGTGGTGGGTTGAATTGTAAGGGCTCCTCCAAAATATGTCCACCTAAATCAATGAATGTGACCTCATTTGGGAAAGGGTCTTTCAAATGTAAGAATCTCAAGATAAGATCATCCTGAATTTAGGGTGGACCCCAAATCCAATGAACGTGTTCTTATGAAAGACAGAAATGGGAGACACACTGACACACACAGTGAAGAAGGCCGAGTGAAGATGACGGCAGAGACTAGAGTTATGCAGCCACAAACCACGCGATGGCTGGAGCCACAAGAAGCTGGAAGAGAGGCAAAGGATTCTTACCCAGAGCCCCTGCAGGGAGAATGAAACTGTTAACACCTTGATTTTAGACTTATGGCCCATAGAACTGAGAGAGAATAAAATCCTGTTGTTTCAAGCCACCAAAATTATTGTAATTTTTTTACAGCAGCCCATGTAAACTAATACACTGAGATATATTCTAAGGACAGAAAAGATTAAAGAGAACTCTTAAAACTTGCCCAGTGTGTTTTATTTTGGCAGTGGTGTTGATATAGGAAATCAAATACAATATATTCTTAGAAGTCAAGTGAAGAACACCTTTCACTGTGTCACTACTGAAATCTGAGAACTGTTTTTATTATTTATTTCCATAAGGAACCTCAAAAAAAAATCTACAAACTTAATTCCAAAGTCCCTTTCCTCATTTTTAGTTTATTTCTATTTCTATTTTCCTCTGTTCCAACATAAACTGTCCATTCTTGCCATATTGATCTTTTCACTGATTCCAAAATATGCTTATCCTCAAACCTTGCATGAATACATTTCCTTATACTGTTTTTTTTCCTTTCTATACCAAAAAAACTCTACCTATTCTCCAAGCCCCACCTCTTCTTTGAAACCATCCTCTACTACTGTGCTTCATAATCTTTTTCTTTAATGAACTCGTGTGTTACATGTATCTAAGTAAGGACCTGTCCATGCATCAGTTCAGTTCAGGCGCTCACTCATGTCTAACTCTTCACGACCCCATGGACTGCAGCATGCCAGGCCTCCCTGTCCATCACCAACTCCCAGAGTTGACTCAAACTCACGTCCATTGAATCGGTGATGCCATCCAACCATCTCATGCTCTGTCGTCCCCTTCTCCTCCTGACTTCAATCTTTCCAAGCGTCAGGGTCTTTTCTAATGAGTCAGTTCTTCACATCAGGTAGCCAAAGTATTGGAGTTTCAGCTTCAGCATCAGTCCTTTCAATGAACAATCAGGACTGATCTCCTTTAGGATGGACTGGTTGGACCTCCTTGCAGTCCATAGGACTCTCAAGAGTCTTCTCCAACACCACAGTTCAAAAGCATCAATTCTTTGGCGCTCAGCTCTCTTTATAGTCCAACTCTCACATCCATACACGACTACTGGAAAAACCATAGCCTTGAGGAGACAGACGTTTGTTGGCAAAGTAATGTCTCCGCTTTTTAATATGCTGTCTAGGTTAGTCATAACTTTCCTTCCAAGGAGTAAGCATCTGTTAATTTCATGGCTGCAATCACCATCAGCAGTGATTTTGGAGCCCTCAAAAATAAAGTCAGCCACTGTTTCCACTGTTTCCCCATTTACTGCCATGAAGTGATGGGACCAGATGCCATGATCTTCATTTTCTGAACGTTGAGCTTTAAGCCAACTTTTTCACTCTCTTCTTTCACTTTCATCAAGAGGCTCTTCAGTTCTTCTTCGCTTTCTGCCATAAGGGTGGTGTCATCTGCACATCTGAGGTTACTGATATTTCTCCCGGCAATCTTGATTTCAGCTTGTGCTTCCTACAGCCCAGCGTTTCTCATGATGTACTCTGCAGGTAAATTAAATAAGCAGGGTGACAATATATAGCTTTGACGTACTCCTTTTTCAATTTGGAACAAGTCAATTGTTCCATGTCCAGTTCTAACTGTCGCTTCTTGACCAGCATACAGATTTCTCAGGAGGCAGGTCAGGTGGTCTGGTCTGGTATTCCCATCTCTTGAAGAATTTTCCACAGTTCATTGTGATCCACACAGCCAAAGGCTTTGGCATAGTCAATAAAGCAGAAGTAGATGTTTTTCTGGAACTCTCTTGCTTTTTCCATGATCCAGCAGATGTTGGCAATTTGATCTCTGCCTTTTCTAAAACCAGCCTGAACATCTGGAAGTTCACAGTTCACGTATTGCTGAAGCCTGGCTTGGAGAGTTTTGAGCATCACTTTACTAGCATGTGAGATGAGTGCAAATGTGCAGTAGTTTGAGCATTCTTTGGCATTGCCTTTCTTTGGGATTGGAATGAAAACTGACCTTTTCCAGTCCTGTGGCCACTGCTGAGTTTTCCAAATTTGCTGGCATATTGAGTGCAGCACTTTCACAGCATCACCTTTTAGGATTTGAAATAGCTCAACTGGAATTCCATCACCTCCACTAGCTTTGTTCGTAGTGATACTTCCTAAGGCCCAATTGAGTTCACATTCCAGGATGTCTGGCTTTAGGTGAGTGATCACACCATCATGATTATCTGGGTCATGAAGATCTTTTTTGTACAGTTCTTCTGTGTATTCTTGCCACCTCTTCTTAATATCTTCTGTTTCCGTTAGGTCCATACCACTTCTGTCCTCTATTGAGCCCATGTTTGCATGAAATATTCCCGTGGTATCTCTAATTTTCTTGAAGAGATCTCTAGTCTTTTCTATTCTATTGTTTTCCTCTATTTCTTTGCACTGATCGCTGAAGAAGGCTTTCTTATCCCTCCTTGCTACTCTTTGGAACTCTACATTCAAATGGGTATATCCTTCCTTTTTTCCTTTGCTTTCTGCTTCTCTTCTTTTCACAGCTATTTGTAAGGCCTCCTCAGACAGCCATTTTGCCTTTTTGCATTTCTTTTTCTTGGGGATGGTCTTGATCCCTATCTCCTGTACAATGTCACAAACCTCCGTCCATAGTTCATATTTAGGGTGATGACATCAAGGAGTCATAACTGAACATAATCAGATGATCTTAAAACAATGATCTTCATATGTTAGGCTTATTAGCAGCCTCATATTTGCTTTTATTGGTAAGAGAACCAAATTTTAAGGGAAACCTACAGTTAAATGCTAGAATACTTTTTCCTGCTTTCAGTATTGTATTAAGGAAAATAGAAAAATTAGTGTTTACATAAATTGGTAATTTAATATCCTTGGAAAAATACAGGGGCTTCCCTGGTGGTCCAGAAGCTAGGACTCCACACTCTCAATGCAAGGGGCCCAGGTTTGATCCCTGGTTAGGAAACTAGATTCCACATGTCTCAATGCAAGATCCTGCATGCTGCAACAAAGACTTGGTGCAGCTAAATAAATAAATAAATAATTTTAAGTCCTTGGAAAAATCTAGATCAAAACTCAAAACAGCTCTATGTTTTTTATTTTCACAATGCCACAATTTTGCAGTGTGATAAAGCATAATTTATTCTATTAAAAAAAGAAGCTAGTAATATTACTAGTTTCTTACTTATCGAACATTAATGCTATAGTGCTGATGAGGGCACAAAGAAAGTTAAAATCAAATCCACTTGGTATCTTATCTATGCTGAATTAAATGAACTCTGGTAATTTTCACTACTGATTTCTGAAACCACAACTAAAATATGCTCAGCCTTAGATTTAATTATTACATTAAAAAATTAAATCCTTTAACAAAAATTACCATTAAGTTGCTACTAAAAACAAACATCTACTTTCAGCAAGTGATGGGGCTCCTAAATTTACAAGCCTCCTTTTTCTTCTTGAAATTAAGAGATTAAGTTCTCCTAGACTAAAGCTCAGATATGTCTCTACTGCTATCGATTAGACATCAGCCAACACTGGGTAAGTTTTAAGTAAGTACTGTTATTCAACGAGTCATGTCCAACTCTTTGCAATCTCATAGACTGTAGCCCGCCAGGCTCCTATGTCCATGGAATTCTCCAAGTAAGAATACTGGAGTGGGTAGCCATTCCCTCCTCCAGGGGATCTTAGTGACTCAGAGACTGAACTGGGGTCTCTAGCATTGCAGGAAGATTCTTTTCGTCTGAGCCACCAGGGAAGATATGTAAATGTTTCAAATTAAATATTATATTTTCCATAAGATACTTTTGATTAAATAGAATCAGAGAACTTCAAGGTAGAGGAAAAATTAAGCATTACTAGTCCAGCTTGCTTATTGTACATAAGAAACAGGAATGCTACATATTTACAAAATATGGGGAGCAACAGTTTGGAGAAATATTACTATAGCTGTTGTAATGGAGAAACGGAATTTATTACAACTACGAAACTCATATAATAGCAAAACTAAATAAAGCCTCTGATAACAGCTTTAGATATAAATTCTATTAAATACTGACACATATAGTTACCTATCACAAAAAATACACTAGAACAATATCATAACTTAGAAATATAAAATAAAATAGGGAGAGGACCTGAATAGACATTTTTCCAAATAAGACACACAGATAGTCAAAAGGCATAAGAAAAGATGCTCAACATCACTAATCATCAGAGAAATGCAAATCAAAATGACAATGAGATATAACGTCACACCTGTTAGATCTAATATCAACAAAAAGACCGTAAGTAACAGACTGGCAGGGATGTGGAGGAAGGGTAACTCCTGTGCATAGTTGGTGGAAATGAAAACTGGTGGAACCAGTGGGGAAAACATCATGAAGCATCCTCAAAAAACTAGAACTACCATATGATCCAGCAATTCCAATCCTGGGTATAGATATAAAGAAAACAAACACTAATTCGAAAAGATATAGGCACCCCAATGTATCTAAGAGCATTATTTATAATAGCCATAAGCAGTCTTAAGTGTCCATCAACAGATAAATGGATATTTTGCCATTTGCAACAATGTGGATGGACTTGGAAGGTATTATTATGCTTAAGTAAAGTCAAACAGAGAAAGACACATATTATGTGATATGACTTACTTAAAAAAATAAACTTGAATATAACAAAAAAGAAGGAGATTCACAGATACAGAGAAAAAACTAGTGTTTACCAATGGAGAGAGGGAAGAGGGGAGGGGCATGATAGAGGTGGGATTAAGAGGTACAAAGCACTATGAATAAAATAAATAAGCTATAAGGATAGCATAGCACAGGGAACACAGCCAGTATTTTATAATAACTATAAATGGAGTACAACCTTTAAAACTTGTGAATCACTATGTTACGCATATGAAACTTATAAACTACACCTCAAAACAAACAAAAGAATAAAACATTAAAATGCGAGACAAAAAAGAATTATCAATGTATTAAAAAATATGATTATTCAGAAAGAACTTTAATTTAGTACTACCATTCTAGACAAGTGTAATTTAAAGTTTTCATTTTCCAGTACTCTATTGGGGTAAAAATTCAGCTATAAAGGTAAACTGTGATAAGCTGAGATGCATATTTTAACCCATAGAGCAACTTCTAAAAAATAACTTGTAAAAGTGGCAAAAAAAAAAAAAGAGAGGAATTTAAATGGTACACTAAAATAATATTCAACACAAAAGAAGGCAGTTTTCATTCCAGTCCCAAAGAAGGGAAATGCCAAGAATGTTCAACATGCTAAGTAGCTTAAGTTGTGTGCGAGCCTATGGATTGTAGCCTGTTAGGTTCCTCTGTCCAAGGGATTCTCCAGGCAAGAATACTGGAGTGGGTTTCCATTTCCATCTACAGGGGATCTTCCCAACCCAAGGACTGAACGCCTATCTCTTAAGTATCCTGGATTGGCAGATGGGTTCTGTTCAAACTATCACACAATTGCATTCATTTTACATGCTAGCAAGGTTATGCTCAAAATCCTTCAACCTAGGCTTCAACAGTACGTGAACCAAGAACTTCCAGATGTACAAGCTTAATTTAGAAAAGCCAGAGGAATCAGAGATCAAACTGCAAATATCCTTTCAGTTCAGTTCAGTCGCTCAGTCGTGTCTCACTCTTTGTAACCTCAAGGACTGTAGCACACCAGGCTTCCCTGTCCATCACCAACTAACAAGAGTTTACTCAAACCCATGTCCACTGAGTCCGTGATGCCATCCAACCATCTCATCCTCTGTCATCCCCTTCTCCTCCTGCCTTCAATCTTCCCCAGCATCAGAGTCTTTTCCAATGAGTCAGTTCTTCATATTAGGTGGCCAGAGTACTGAGTTTCAGCTTCAACATCAGTCCTTCCAATGAATAGTCAGGACTGATTTCCTTTATTGACTGGTTGGACCTCCTTGCAGTCCAAAGGACTCTCAAGAGTCTTCTCCAACACCACAGTTCAAAAGCATCAATTCTTCGTTGCTCAGCTTTCTTTATAGTCCAACTCTCATATCCATACATGACTACTGGAAAAACCATAGCTTTGACTAGATGGACCTTTGTTGGCAAGGTAACGTCTCTGCTTTTTAATATGCTGTCTAGGTTGGTTCTAACTTTTCTTCCAAGAAGCAAGCATCTTTTAATTTAATATCTTTTGGATATTAAATATCCTTTGGATCATTTCCTCTGGATCATAGAAAAAGCAAGGGAATTCCAGAAAAACATCTATTTCTGCTTCACTGACTACTCAAAAGCCTCTGTCTGTGTGGATCACGAACTGTGGAAAATTCTTAAGAGGGATGGGAATACCAGACCACTTTACCTGCCTCCTGAGAAACCACTATGCAGGTAAAGAAGCAACAGTTAGAACCAGATGTGGAACAATGGAATGGTTCCAAATTGGGAAAGGAGTACATCAAGGTTGTATACTATCATTCTGTTAATTTAACTTATATGCAGAGTTCATCAGGTGAAATGCTGGGCTGGATGAATCACAAGCTGGAATTAAGACTGCCGGTAGAAATATCAATAACCTCAGACACGCAGATGACACCACTCTTATGGCAGAAAGTAAAGAGGAACTGAAGTGTCTCTTGATGAAGGTGAAAAAGTAGAGTTCAAGCTGGCTTAAAACTCAACATTCAATAAACTAAGATCATGCCACCCAGTTCCATCACTTCATACCAAACAGATGGGGGAAAATGGAAACAGTGTCAGATTTTATTTCCTTGGCTCCAAAATCACTGTGGATTACATTGCAGCCACAAAATTGAAGATACTTGCTCCTTGGAAGAAAAGCTATGACAAATCCAAACAGCATATTAAAAAGCAGAGATATCGATTTTCCAACAAAGGTCTGGATAGTCAAAGCTATGACTTTTCCAGTAGTCATGTATGGATGTGAGAGTTGGTCCATAAAGAAGGATGAGTGTCAAAGAATTGATGTTTTCAAACTGTGGTGCTGGAAAAGACTCTTGAGAGATCCTTGGATGGCAGGGAGATTAAAAGAGTCAATCCTAAAGGAAATCAACCCTGAATATTCATTGGAAGGACTAATGCTGAAGCTGAAGCTCCAATACTTTGGCCACCTGATGTGAAGCGCCAATTCATTGGAAAAGATGATGCTGAGAAGAATTAAGGGCAGGAAGAACAGGGGATGACAGAGGATGAGACGGTTGGATGGCATCACCAACTCAATGGACATGAGTCTGTGCAAACTCCAGGAGATAATGAACGACAGGGAAGTCTGGCATGCTGCATGCAGTCCATGAGTTGCAAAGAGTTGGACACAACTTTGTGACTGAACAACAAGCATAAATTCAATCATATCAATAATCACATTAAATGGGAATAGACTGAACATGCCACTCAAAAGGCAAGATTAAAATAATGGATAAACCATCCAGACCAAACTGACATTACTTCCACAAAAGACAGACTTTAGATGCAAAGATGCAAAGATACAAATAGGTTGGAAGTAAAAGAATGGAAAAGATATTCCATATGAACAGCAATGAAAAGAAAGCTCAAGTGGCTATAGTAATAGCAGATGAAATAGATGAAATAAACAGTAAGAAAGACAAAGAGAGATCATTTCATAATGATAGAAGAGTCCATAATTATATTGGGAAGATACAGCATTTACAAATGTATTCACTCATACGTAACAAGAGAACCACCAATACATGAAGCAAAAACTTAAAGAATGAAATTGAATGAACAGAACTAGACAGAAAATCAGCAAGAATCCAAAAGACTTGAACAACACTATCAACCAACTTGACCTAACTTACATTTATAAACACTCCACCCAGACTGTTCAGAGACACATTCTTTTTAAGCACACATAGAACATTCTCCAAAACTGACCACATTTTGGGCCACAAACAAATCTAAACAAGTTTAGAATCATAAAAAGGATGTTTCCTGATAATAATAGAATAAAATTAAAAATCCGTAACAAATAAATCTGGGAAAACTTCCAGATCAAAGAAGATAACAGAAGGGAAATAAAAATATTTTGAACTGTAAAAATGAAAAGATAACACCCATGGCAGATTCGTGTTGATGTATGGCAAAACCAATACAATATTGTCAGTAATTAGCCTCTAGTTAAAATAAATAAATTTAAATTAAAAAAAAAAAAGAAAACACATCAAACTTTGTATGTTACAACTGAAGCAGTATTTACATTACAGTATTTAGATTTAAGTACCTGTCTTTGAATAGTCTCAAGCCAATAACCTAAGTTTCTATGCCTTAAGAAACCAGAAAAAAGCAAATTAAATCCAAAGCAAGAAGAAACAGTAAAAATTCAAGTAAAAATGAATGAAATAAACCTCAAAAAGACAAGAGAAACATCAATGAATTCAAAATTTGGTTCTTTGAAAAAAAAATTTAAAAATTGACAAACCCTTACAATGATGAAAAAATAAGAGACGAGCAGGTACCACTTACGAAAATTAGAAATGGCAAAGAAGAACCACTACTGATTCTATAGAAATTAAAAGGATCACAATGGAATATTGTGAACAACTTTAAACCAACAAATTAGGGAACTTACAGTAAAAAGAAAATACTAGAAAGATACAACTACCAGAACTGACTACAAGAAACAGAAAATCTGAATAAATCTGTAACAGTTAAGGACACTGAGCTACATATTAAAAATCTTCACACTAAGAAGTCTTGAAACAAATGGTTCAACTGATGAAGCTTATGAGATATTTAAGAAATGACTTGTTCTCTGAGGTCATTATTACCTTATACCAAACCTAGACATAAACACAGGAAAACTGTAGATCAATATCCTTCTTAAAAAATTAGCTAACTGAATTCATCACTATACTAAAATGGACTATATGTTATCACCCAGTGAGATTTATCCTGAGAATGCAAGGTAGGTTTAATGATCCGACGATCAATTAATTAATACAAAAACTATATTCACAGAATAAAGAACAAGAACTACATGATCATTTCACTGAGATGCAGAAAAAGCACATGACAAATTACTCAACATTGTACCAAAAATGCTCAAAAAACTAGAAACAGAACTTCTTCAACTACTTACAGGACACCTATAAAAAGTCTACAACTAACATTATACTTAATGATGAAGTCTTTCCCCCAAATAGCAGAAGAATAAAGATGTCTACTCTTATTACCTCTTCTGAATGTTGTACTGTAGATCCCAGCCAAAGCAGCAAAGACAGGAAACAATAAACTTTAAAAATTAAATTAAAAGCTATTATGTACATTCTGACTAGAAGAGGCAGTCTACTCCAGTATTCTTGCCTGGAAAACCTCACTAACAGAGAAGCCTGGTGGGCCATAGTGTATAGGCTTGCAAGAGACAGACATGACGTAGCAACTGAACAACAAAACTTGTTATTACCAGATCACATTAGACTGCATATGGAAAATCCTAAGAAATCATTCAAAAACTACTAGAACTAAGAAACGAACTTAGCCAGGTCACAAGGTATAAGATCAAAGTATAAAAATCAACTACATTTCTATTGTCTAGTAAATATGTGAAAATGAAAATAAGAAAAACAATTCCATTCAAAATAGCACCACAAAGAATATTTAGGAAAAAAACTTTTTAAAGAAGTTACAAGGGTTGGAGGAGGGAGGCGTGGTGATTAAATAAAGGCAATAAAAGGTATCCCTGTGCTGACAGAAATGTTCTGTACCTTGACTGTTTTAATCTCAAAATCTCAACTATGATACTTATTGTACTGCACTTTTACAAGATGTTACCATTGGAAGAAGCCGTACAAAGGATCTCCCTGTAGTATTTCTTAAACCACATGTCAATTTACAATTATCACAAAATTAAAAGTTCGATTTTGGAGACTTCCCTAGTAGCCAATAGTTGAGCATCTGCCTTGCAGTGCCAGGGGATAAGGATCTGATCCCTACTCAGGGAATTAAGATCCCACATGCCACCTCCTCAAATTAAAAAAAAAAAAACACCTCAGACCCTTACCCCACACCATTCACAAAAATTAATTCAAATGGATCAAAGACCTAAATGTAGAACCTAAAACAATATAACCACTTAAGAAAAATATAAGAGAAAACCTTTGACTCTTGGTTTAGGCAAAGAGTTCTTAAATAACATAAATATGAGTAAATGATAAAACTGATAAACTGGAGTTCTCTTAAAGTTAAAAACTTTGACACTTTAATAGACACCAACAAGACAAGAAAAAGACAAACCACAGACTAGAAAAAATAATAAGGAAATCATATTTTTGGCAATACCCATGTATCAGAACACAAACTTTCTCAACTGAATAAGACAACAATCCAGTTTAAACAGAGAAAAGACTTGCTGGAAAAGACATTTCACCAAAGAAGACACATAAATGACTTAAAAGCACAAAGACACACTCAACATTATTAGTCATTGAGAATATGCTAACTGAAAACACAATGAGATATTACAACACATTCACTAAACTGGTCATGATCAAAAAGAGATCGTATCAAATGCTGTGTAAAATATGGAGAAATTAGAACCCTTAACATTGGTGGTAGGAAGGTATAGCCACTTTGCAACACAGTTTGGCAGTTTCTTAAAAAGTTAATTTATCATACGACTCAGCAATTCCATTCTTGGGAACCTAAGTGAAAACATACATCACGAAAAGACCTGTCCATGAATGCTCAATGGGCTTCCCGAGTAGCTCAGTCAGTAAAGAAATTCCCTGCAATGAGCGAGACCTGGGTTTGAGTCCTGGGTCAGGAAGATCCCCTGGAGAATGAAATGGCAACCCACTACAGTGTTCTTGCCTGGAGAATCCCATGGACAGAGGAGCCTGGCAGGCTACAGTCCATGGGGTCGCAACAGTCAGACATGACTTAACGCTATTTTTCTTTATGAGTATTCAAAGAAACATTATTCATAAAAGTAAAAAACTGGAAATGATCCACATGTCTATCAACCAGTGAAAGAATAAACTAAACATAGCATATTAATACAATGAAATATCATTTAGCAATAAAAAAGAACAAAATACCAATACATGCTATGGCACGAATGAACCTCAAAAACATTATGCTAAGTGAAAGAAGCCAGGTACAAAAGACTACATATATGGTATGATTCCCTTTAGATGAAATGTCCAGAAAAAAGTAGAGAAATAGAAAGTAGAGGAGTAGTTGCTTGAGGCTGGGCAAGGGGGTGTAGGAGTGAGAACTAACCACATATAGGCTTGTAGGGTGATTTGGTTTATCATGTCCAAGTCCTAAAACTGAATTGTGTTGATGATTGTACAACTCTAATAAATGTTTACTAAAAATCATTAAATTGCAACATATACTTGCAACAGGTGACTTTTATATTACGTAAACTATACCTCGATATGCCAATGCCAAAGAATGCTCAAACTACCGCACAACTGCACTCATCTCACACACTAGTAAAGAAATGCTCAAAATTCTCCAAGCCAGGCTTCAGCAATACATGAACCATGAACTTCCAGATGTTCAAGCTGGTTTCAGAAAAGGCAAAGAAATCAGAGATCAAATTGCCAACATCCGCTGGATCACTGAAAAAGCAAGAGAGTTCCAAAAAAACATCTATTTCTGCTTTATTGACTATGCCAAAGCCTTTGACTGTGTGGTTAACAATGAACTGTGGAAAATTCTGAAAGAGATGGGAATACCAGACCACCCGACCTGCCTCTTGAGAAACCTGTATGCAGGTTAGAATGGGACATGGAACAACAGACTGGTTCCAAATAGGAAAAGGAGTACGTCAAGGCTGTATGCTGTCACCCTGCTTATTTAATTTATATGCAGAGTACATCATGAGAAATGCTGGGCTGGATGAAGCACAAGCTGGAATCAAGATTGCCAGGTGAAATATCAATAACCTCAGATATGCAGATGACACCACCCTTATGGCAGAAAGTGAAAAAGAACTAAAGAGTCTCTTTATGTGAGCGAAAGAGGAGAGTGAAAAAGTTGGCTTAAAGCTCAACATTCAGAAAACTAACATCATGGCATCCGGTCCCATCACTTCATGGCAAAAAGATGGGGAAGTAGTGGAAACAGTGGCTGAATTTATTTTGGGGGGCTCCAAAATCACTGCTGATGGTGATTGCAGCCATGAAATTAAAAGACGCTTACTCCTTGGAAGGAAAGTTATGACCAACCTAGACAGTGTATTAAAAAGCAGAGACATTACTTTGTCAACAAAGGTCCGTCTAGTCAAGGCTATGGTTTTTCCAGTGGTCATGTATGGATGTGAGAGTTGGACTGTGAAGAAAGCTGAGCGCTGAAGAATTGATGCTTTTGAACTGTGGTGTTGGAGAAGACTCTTCAGAGTCCTGTGGACTGCAAGGAGATCCAACCAGTCCATCCTAAAGGAGATCAGTCCTGGGTGTTCATTGGAAGGACTTATGTTGAAGCTGAAACTCCACTACTTTGGCCACCTGATGGGAAGAGCTGACTCACTGGAAAAAACCCTGATACTGGGAAAGATTGAGGGCAGAAGGAGAAGGGGACAACAGAAGATGAAATGGTTGGATGGCATCACCGATTCAATGGACATGAGTTTGGGTAAACTCCAGGAGTTGGTGATGGACAGGGAGGCCTGGTGTGCTATGGTTCATGGGGTTGCGATGAGTCGGACATGACTGAGCAACTGAACTGACAGAACTGATTTTTCCATAGGCCGTTTTTTCTTTAAAGATAATCATACATAATTTTTAAAAAACTTGTACATATTAGGCATATACTAAGAATTTCTTGGAATTCAAACAGAAACACTGATTTGGTGGTATCAACTAGCTCTAACCTGCACCTGACTAAAACTTTCGGTGAGGAATAAGGAACGCAATCATCTTATTTAAGCAAGCTCATTGCCTGTCACATGTAAAGACTATTTCACTTTCCCTATGATGGCAGTTACAGTCAATACAATTACTTTGCTTTGAACAGAATCACTGACATGTAGGAGAGGGAAGGCATCTTTATAAATTACCCAGTCCAATCCCTTTGTCGTACATATGAGCAAAGAGATGAAATGACACATTCAAGAGCATACGTGCAAGGTTAATTGTAAAATCCCAGTACAATTCCAGTCTCCTGACTCTGCTCATTCTGTGCACTATGATTTTATTGAAAGAAGAAAATGGTAGATTATAAAGAAGAAATAATAGGGAACTTCTTTGCATTTCTAGCCTGGAGAATTCCATAGACTATATAGTCCACAGGATCGCAAAGATTTGGGACACGACTGAGAGACTTTCACTTTCAATAACTGGGAAAATATCCAGGAAACAGTTAAACAAATGATTAATTGTTCACTCGTATGAGCAAATCTCTTGTAATCCCAATGTTGATTCCTTTTGTTTTCTAGAAAAAAGGAAAGAAACTCTGAGCCCTTTACGTATTTATTATCTCATTTAGTACTCAAAATATCCTCATGAAGAGAATTACTTAAGAACTGGAGAAACTGAGATTCAAAATAAGTAACCTGTCATAGTTACCAGAAATCTTACAAATAAATGATAAAGCTAGAATTAAGAAAACCAAACTCATCTGATTTCAAAGCCAATGCCCATTTTTCCACACTTCTTTCAGACACTTCACAGCAGTAACCTCCAAATAATTCCTTTCAACAGTTTGTGCTTACATCTCCAAAATATAAGAATTATGCTTATTAGAAAAGTCACAGCAAAATAGGCATTTTAAAAGGATAAGTTTTTTTTTTTTTTTTAATGTCTACAGGTTC
This sequence comes from Bos indicus x Bos taurus, assembly GCF_003369695.1. Taxonomy (NCBI): domain Eukaryota; kingdom Metazoa; phylum Chordata; class Mammalia; order Artiodactyla; family Bovidae; genus Bos; species Bos indicus x Bos taurus. Next base: position 37,101,114 of record NC_040095.1, read on the forward strand.
TAATTTCCTCTGCTTTTGCACAATAAGCTTAAAGCACATCCTCAGTACTACCTTTCTATACTTTTTCCAGTACACATTCACCACTTTGGAAACTGCAAGATACTATTCCAGAATTGAATACCATCCTCCTTTGAAATTTTCTCCTATTCTTGACACTTTACCCATATTTAGAGCTTTAATTCCTGTAGTTCTAATTCAATTAATTCCTTTATTAAACTTGTATTTTTTCTATTCTTATTCTATTCTTGCACTCATATCCACTGAAAATCTTCAACAGCTCCATCAATAAAGCTGGAGTTTTATAAAAATCAGTTTTTATAACGAGAATGGACATGTGGACACAGATGGGGAAGTGGGGTGGGATGAATTGGGAGATTAATTCTGACATAAATACACTGCCATATGTAAAATAGCCAGTGGGAACCTGAGCTCAGCTCGGTGCTGTGATGACCTAAATGGGTGAGATGGGGTAGGAGAGGGAGGGAGGGGATATATGTATGCATGTGGCTGTCACTGTATAGCAGAAACTAATACAACATTGTAAAGCAATTATACTCCAATAAAAAAGAGTTTTTTACATGTCTGTGAAGAAACTGTAAAAAGAATTGAAAACTATAATGTTTCTGACAGACAATGTTTTGTTAAAAGGTTTACAGTGCTCAGGTAGGGGAAAGAATCAGGGAACCAAAAAAAATTATGTTCGTAATACTAACATTGGTTTTTAAAAAATATTTGGACTGAAAGCTCTGACGCAGTACATCAAATGTCACACTATCGCAAAAGTTATGCTGGTGATTCTGTACTCTGGTTGACGCTCCTGCTCAGCTTTCTGGCCATCTTCACCAAGTGGCACTCCCTGATGCACCCATCTTGGACCACGCAGACCAGTGAGTTGAACACCTCCCAAGTAATCTGCATCAACACCACATAAACAATGCTGAGACCTTCCTGAATTCTTGACTCAAAATCTTGAAACATAAGAAAATGACTGTTAAATTTAAGTCACACTGAACTCCGGAGTATTTTGTTACACAGCAGCAGATAACTGGAATAGTCATTAACATTTTTATTAAGTCAGCAAGAAAGAAATTGAATAAACCTATATTTTCTTTTCCTTTTTGGAAACCAAATATATGTACTCTTTTACACTTTTTTCCCACTTTACTCCTTAAACCTTAAATGACAACATACAACTATTTTAATCCTTAACTTTCTGATTATGATAGCAAATTTCAATATGTAATACAATATTCTAAAGTTTCTGTCAACAGAAAAATCTCATTTTGTATTTAAAGAAAATTTTGTACACTGAGAAATTAATAAATTACAAAGAAACAAGCAACTTCTCACCATTTAAAAAATACTTAATCAACTAAAGCATAAAGTAACTTCCATCTAGAAAACAAACAAATGACACAATTAAGAGGAAGTAGCAGTATGGCCCTGGGAAGACTGTAAGGGAGTGATACACTCAAATAAGGAAAAAATGAGAATAATAAATGAAAAACAAATGCAGAGTCTGCTGTCACTATCCTATCCAACCAACTGGTATTTTAAAAATTACTTGATGAATATCTGTAAAAAGGGTCAACATCCAGAACACTGAAAATACCAAATGCTAGTGATGATGTGAAGCAATAGGAACTCTGATTTACTACAGAACGAATGCAAAATAGTACGGCTACTTTGGAAGCCAGCTTGACAATTTCTTAAAAAATTAAACATACAATCCAGCAATTGCATTCCTTGGTATTTACCCCCAAAAGGTGAAAACATGTCCATACAAAAAAGCTACACACAGATGTTTATATATTTTATTCTTAATTGCCAAAATTTGGAAGCAACCAGGATGTCCCCCCACGGGTGAATGAATAAACTGTGATATATCCAAACAATGAAATATTATTTGTGCTCTTATTAAGCCATTAAGACATGGAAGAAACTTAAACGCATATTCAGTTCAGTTCAGTCGCTCAGTCATGTCCAACTCTTTGCGACCCCATGAACCGCAGCACGCCAGGCCTCCCTGTCCATCACCAACTCCCTGAGTCCACCCAAATCCATGTCCATTGAGTCGGTGATGCCATCCAACCATTTCATCTTCTGTTGTCCCCTTCTCTTCCTGCCCTCAATCTTTCCCAGCATCAGGGTCTTTTCAAATGAGTCAGCTCTTCGCATCAGGTGGCCAAAGTACTGGAGTTTCAGATTCAGCATCAGTCCTTCCAATGAACACCCAGGATTGATCTCCTTTAGGATGGACTGGTTGGATCTCCTTGTAGTCCATGGGACTCTCAAAGAGTCTTCTCCAACACCACAGTTCAAAAGCATCAATTCTTCGGCGCTCAGCTTTCTTTATAGTCTAATTCTCACATCCATACACGACCACTGGAAAAACGCATATTATTAAATGAAAAAAGCCAATTTAAAAGGCTACGTATGGTATGATTCCAAATATATGACATTCTGGAAAAGGCAAAATTATGGAGCAAATAAAAAGAGATCAGAGATTGACAGGGATAGGGAGATGGGGAAGAGAAACAGACATATAAAGAAAGCACAGAAAAATTTTAGGGCAGTGAAAATATTCTGTTAAGATATTATAATGAAAAAAAAAAAGATATTATAATGATACATATATGTTACTACACTTATGCCCAAATCCACAGAATGTACTGAATATAACACCACAGCTTTGAGTGATTATCATGGGTCAATGTAGGCTTATCCTTAGTTTAAAAAAAGAAAAAGGTACCATTCTGGTGAATGATTTTGATAATAGGTAGGAAAGGCTACACATGTGTGGGAGAAAGGGTAAATCTCTGTAGCTTCTCCTAAATTTTGTTGTAAACCTATAACTGTTCTTTCAAGTCTTTTTAAAAATTGGTTGATTTAACAGTCAAATAATGGGAATTAAAAAATGACATGTATATCAGTTAATGTGACAGCATTAAGACCAAAGAACATAAATGTAATATACACATAGTTATTACTTATGCAAGTCATTTACTATTTTGAGGTCTATTTTTCTATCTGCAAGTTGGGATAGTTGCTGCAACCTTACTGGTCACTGATGATCAGAAACAACATACACAGAGCACCTTGCACCGTATTAGCCCCAGTGCTGAATGAGAAGTGCAGTAGTACAGCTTTAAATTATTATTATTACTATGAGGAAAAGGCATAAAATAATATATAACACCTATAACAAGCAATCAAATAATAGAAATTAGAAGGCAACCAAATCTAAAATGTAACCAACATAAAATGCTATGGTCACATTCATTTTACTAGTATTCAGAGCCTACTATAACTTCGAGGTACAATGCTACTATAAGAAAGAACAGACTGACAGAAGCATTTTACTGCTGCTACTGCTGCTGCTAAGTCACTTCAGTCGTGTCCGACTCTGTGTGACCCCATAGACGGCAGCCCACCAGGCTCCCCCGTCCCTGGGATTCTCCAGCCAAGAACACTGGAGTGGGTTGCTATTTCCTTCTCCAATGCATGCAAGTGAAAAGTGAAAGTGAAGTCGCTCAGTCGTATCCGACTCTTAGCGACCCCATGGACTGCAGCCTACCAGGCTCCTCCGTCCATGGGATTTTCCAGGCAAGAGTGCTGGAGTGGGGTGCCATTGCCTTCTCCGAGAAGCATTTTAAGGCTAACTCAATTCTATTCTAGGCTAATCGTTGAGAATATGGTAATTATAGAAGTGGCTTTCTGTCACTGACAAAAGTGAAATCTTAAGAAAAAGTGTAGTTAACTAAAATCAACATAAAATAATTAATTGTAATAAAAAGAAAAATTCTCCCTTGCAAAACAGGTTACTAAAAGTCAACAAAGATGTATGTGACAAATGCTCAAAAGTGGTTAAGATTTTTGTGAAGAGAGCCAAAGAGATCAAGTCAGGAAAAAATACTTATTCTCACAGGAATAACGAGATGAGGAAGTTACCGAATGAACTGGATTAGGAATAGGTATAAGAAAACATTCACAAATGAATACCTAGCAAAATGAGCAAAGCAAAAGATTAAAACAAATTTATGACCCAGAAGACTAGAAGAGTATGCAATACTGGGTTCTTGGTGTATTTGCAAAGAATGGAAGAAAAAAAAGAAATCAAGAAATGTGAGTGGAACATGGGAAAATGAACAGATAACACAAACCAAAAGTTACGCAGGATGTAAGGTACTTTCTCTTGGCACAGCCTCAAAAAGAAATAGACTTCAAACAACAGGAATAGTGGCAAGAACAGAGGTTTTAATTATAATTCCACCACTTACATGACTTTGGATTATTTAATTAGCCTCTTCAATGCTAAGTCACTTCAGTCATTTCTGACTCTGTGCGACCCCATAGACGGCAGCTCACCAGGCTACCCCGTCCCTGGGATTCTCCAGGCAAGAACACTGGAGTGGGTTGCCATTTCCTTCTCCAATGCATGAAAGTGAAAAGTGAAAGTGAAGTCGCTCAGTTGTGTCCGACTCCTAGCAACCCCATGGATTGTAGCCTAACAGGCTCCTCCGTCCATGGGATTTTCCAGGCAAGAGTACTGGAGTGGGGTGCCATTGCCTTCTCTGAGCCTCTTTAAAGGTCTTAGCAAATATAAAGAGATAATAGTACCCAGTGCACAGTTATTTTAAAGATTAAGTGAGATAACGTATACAAAAATCAGTGAGAAGACAGTAAACACTGTCTTTTGAGATTCTATAGTAGAAAAGGTGTTTTAACTTCCCACTTTACGTTTATGAAATACCTGTGTAAGTAGACAAAATGACTTGCTTAATAACACTGTAAAACACTATCCTTTAAAAATGCAATTATTGTCTCTTAATCTGATGATAGTAAGGATATAAGATATATAAAATTGCATTAACAAAGATACTGGTATGCTGAAAGTAAGAAGGAAAAGCGCCTTTGGCAGAGGCCCCTGGGAAGTATCATAAAAAACTGAAGCAACATCTTGGATGGGGATGGGGAAAGCAAACTTTGAAAGACAAAATGAGATGAGAATCTAAGAAAACTCATGTCATGTAGCAAGACTGGGAGTTTTCTGTTATTGCTGATAACAATAGCAGTTAATAACTCCTATGCAAGGTACTAGCTGCTTTATATTCCTATAGTACTATTCAATTTTTATGGCAATCGTGCAACACAGGTATTATTCATCATTAAAAATTGATTACCTACTAGGTACCAGACACTATGAATACAACTATACACCAGACAATATAGTGTCCCTGCCCTTACCAACTTGCAAACTACTGCAGAATCTGAAACTCTTTTAAAGAGGTAAGCAATTTGCCTAAATTCACACAGTCAAAAACAACAGAGTGAAAATATGGACTCAAATCTAAAAATCCATGCTCCTAACCACTTAACACAATTTTTAAAAAATTTCTACAATGCTGACAAACTATGAAACTATTAAGTGAAAGTCACTCAGTTGTGTCCGACTTTTTGCGATCTCATGGACTGTGACCCATGAGGCTCCTCTGTCCATGAAATTCTCCAGGCAAGAATACTGGAGTGGGTAGTCATTCCCTTCTCCAGGGATCCAACCCAGGTCTCCTGCATTGCAGACAGGTTCCTTTACCATCTGAGCCACCAAGGAAGACCCATGAAACTATATGAACTTATATAAAATTTCCTTAAAAAACATTAAAAAAAAATCACACTACTCAAATGTTTTATTAATAATTTTATAAAATAATTTTATTTATTTTTAATTCAATATATTCTGTGTTAACTTCAGTTTTAACACATAAAAGATTAAAAATTCAGATATTAGATCCGGAGAAAAACAGCTGTTATCCAAAGTTAACAGCTAACTATTTTCACTGAGTTTCACGTTATCTGATCTAGTTTGATTAATCACTTAGGCAATACAAATTAAAAAATTCTAAAGATAAAAACAATGGTTCTGCGTGGAAAGCAAAGACTGGAGCAAACAAATTAGAACAATGCCATCTATAGGACAATTAGTAGAATGCAGACAACTAACTGAATTCTTAACCGCCTTCATTAGGAACTTCTAGAATGGAAATTAGTCATCAGTAAAACACTCAGAATTGGATCTTATCTTATACCTTATAAGACTAAACATTAATAAGACCCTATTTGTAAATCTAATATACTACTATATTTCAAGTTTCTACAAATAGTAGTGAACACATCTGCCAATGCTGGCTGGGTTTTATCATTTATTAATAAATACCCTGTAGTCTCATATTCAAGCTAAACAGCTGGTATATAATACAGACTTTATAAAGAATCTGCCTGCAATGCGGGAGACCTGGGTTCAATATCTGGGTTGTGAAGATCCCCTGGAGAAGGGAACGGCTTCTTGCCTGGAGAATTCCATGGACAGAGAAGCCTGGCAGGCTATATACAGTCCATGGGGTTCAAAGAGTCGGACACGACTGAGCAACTTTCACTTATTCTTTGTCAGCGAAGTGATGTCTTTGCTTTTTAACACATTTTCTAGGTTTTCCATAGCTTTTCTTCTAAGGAGCAAGAGTCTTTTAATTTCAGGGCTGCAGTCACTGTCCAAAGTGACTTTGGAGCCCAGGAAAATAAATTCGTTACTGTTTCCATTTTTCCCCCATCTGTTTGCCATGATGAAGTGACTGGACCATATGCCATGATCTTAGTTTCTGAATGTTAAGTTTTAAGCCAGCGAGAGTCTCTGCAGTTCTTTGCTTTCTGGCATTACAGTGGCATCTGCATTATCTGAAGCTGTTGGTATTTTCCCCAGCAACCTTGATTCCAGCCTGTGATTCTTCCAGCTCAGTGTTTCACATGATGTACTCTGCATATAAGTTAAATTAACAGGGTGACAATATACAGCCTTGACATACTCCTTTCCCAATTTGGAACCAGTCTGTTGTTCCACGTCTGGTTCTAACTGTGGCTTCTTGACCTGCGTACAGGTTTCTCAAAAGACAGGTAAAGAGTTCTGGTATTCCCATCTCTTTAAGAATTTTCCACAGTTTGTTGTGATCCACACAGTCAAAGGCTTTAGCGTAGCCAATGAAGTAAAAGTAGATGTTTTTCTGGAATTCCCTTGCTTTTTCCATGATTCAACGGATGTTGGCAATTTGATCTCTGGTTCCTCTGCCTTTTCTAAATCCAGTTTGTACATCTGTAAGTTCTCAGTTAATGTACTGCTGAAGCCTAGCTTGAACGATTTTGAGCATTATCTAGCATGTGAAATGAGCGCAACTGGATGGTAGTGTGAACACTCTTTGGCATTACCCTTGTTTGGGATTGGAATAAACAGAAGCTAACTTTAATTGGTTCAGTTATTTTAAAAAATTATCTTTCAAATGTATTTTTCTTTAACTCTGTCTACAGAAATATTACTGGGAAGTACCTAAAAATACTGAAAGGTGGTGGAAAGCAAGTGATAGTTCAAATCTAGAAACATACTGCGTATCTACCATGTCACCACTTACATTCTTTAAAATCCCCTTTATCAAAGATAGGGTATCAATTTCCAAGGGTTTGCTTTTTGACATTTCATCATTTACCTTGTCAACAAAATTGCTATGATTTATTAAGAAAACAAACAAACAAAAAAAAGGGCAATCTCAGAAAGACTGTTACTTGCCCAGCTTCATGAAATGAGTAAGTTTAGTTCAGTTTAGTTCAGTCACTCAGTCGTGTCCAACTCTTTGCGACCCCATGAATTGCAGCACGCCAGGCCTCCCTGTCCATCACCAACTCCCAGAGTTCACTGAGACTCACGTCCATAGAGTCAGTGATGCCATCCAGCCATCTCATCCTCTGTCATCCCCTTCTCCTCCTACCCCCAATCCCTCCCAGCATCAGAGTCTTTTCCAATGAGTCAACTCTTCTCATGAGGTGGCCAAAGTACTGGAGTTTCAGCTTTAGCATCATTCCTTCCAAAGAAATCCCAGGGCTGATCTCCTTCAGAATGGTCTGGTTGGATCTCCTTGCAGTCCAAGGGACTCTCAAGAGTCTTCTCCAACATCACAGTTCAAAAGCATCAATTCTTCAGCGCTCAGCTTTCTTCACAGTCAGAAAAGGCAAATTAAGCACCTTCTAGAATACAACCTACTATAAGTTTTATGCTTTATATTACTTTGTAGTAAACCCAAATACCACGGAAAACAAGTCAGAGTGAACCCAGAGAAATCTGACAGAAGTATGCTTGATACTTCCCACAACTTATCCCAGTTTAAAAGTATAATACTCACTAATGGCCAAAGGAAAACTGAACTCCAGTTTTCTTTCATGCATAGCTTTTATGAACACAAAGATTTCTAAGAATATACACCCAAATTAGGTAACCTCAAAATGAGATTTAACCTATACTATTAATAGCATGATTTTCCTTATTCAAAAATCCAACAAGTATATTTATGGTAAGAGATCAGCACAGAAATTATGATAAGGACTCAATTTTTAAGAAATGGATCAAAATCCAAGGTCATTATGTATAAAACAAGAGGGAAGGAAATGGGTAGCAATAGAAATTTTACCTGACTCATGGTAAAATGTAATTTACATAAGTCTATAATGACAAAATCAGAATAGTGAGAACAAAAGAACTTTGCAGCAGTGAAAGAAATGGAGTGAAAAGCAAAGTGGCTATGCTGCTGCTGCGAAGTTGCTTCAGTCGTGTCCGACTCTGTGCAACCCCAGAGACAGCAGCCCACCAGGCTCCCCCGTCCCTGGGATTCTCCAGGCAAGAACACTGGAGTGGGTTGCCATTTCCTTCTCCAATGCAGGAAAGTGAAAAGTGAAAGTGAAGTCGCTCAGTCGTGTCCAACTGTTCTCGACCCCATGGTCTGTAGCCTACCAGGCTCCTCCATCCATGGGATTTCCTAGGCAAGAGTACTGGAGTGGTGTGCCATTGCCTTCTCCAAAAACTCGTCAAAGTTTGATATAAACATTACGGTTAAGCCTTATGATTAAATATTATGATTTAAACTTTTTCAAAAGTTGCTAAAACAAGTCCAAAAGTACTTTAAGATGAGAGAAAAGACTCAGGTGGTCTATGAAAGAAATATAAGAAACCAACAAAAAGACATGTAAGATCCCAGATAGGTTAAAGAGGCCACTGAAAATATATAAGGTAACCAAGCTACTGAGATCAGGAGTGCAATGGTGGTGATGGTCTTGGCAATGAGCAGAGTTATTCTTTGCTGGAAAACAATTATAAAATGAGTCTATTTTAAGAGCAAAAGAACAGAATATGCTGTGTCTATTCTTTGAAGTAGATATGAAAGTCTTATAATTACCATTTGAGAACATTGCTTCTTGTTCTATATTAATGTGTTCTTTGTTATCAAAAGAGTATCAGTCAATAATTACCAAATTCACCCTACTAAAAAAATTAAAGAATCAACTCTAAATTTATACAATCAAGTAACAGAAGTTGAGAATCAACTCTAAACTTAACACAACCAAGTATCAAAAGTTGAGAGTCACATACATCCTCAAGTGTTCAATTCTCACGTGAGGTCTACCTGTATGATTTCACTGAGTATCAGCAGTGTACCATTTTTTACCTAATGTCTTTCTTTAAAATGGCTATTTGTTGAAATGCTAGCACAAATCATTAAGATGCTTGTAACAAGTACTTCTCAAGTGACACAAACCTAAACGGCTTTCAAGTTCTGACATCATCTATTTATATCTTCTTAGTCTTTGAAAGTCATTTTGCAAAGATTGTGTGTCACTTTCCGGAAATACTTTGGTTGGCCCAAAAGTTTGTTTGAGTTTTCCGTAAAATGTTATGAAAAGCCTGAACAAACTTTGGGGCCAACCCTAGGGGGTTCCCAGGTGGCGCTAGTGGTAAAGAACTATTTTACCGGCCAATGAAGGAGACGTAAAATACACAGGTTCAATCCCTGGATCGGGAAGATCCCTTGGAGGAAGGCATGGCAACCTATTCTAGTATTCTTGCCTGGAAAATCCCTTGAACAGAGGAGCCTGGCAGGCTATAGTCCATAGGGTCACAAAGAGTTGGACATGGCAGTAGTGACTTTGTAAGCACACACAGTCTGTGAAGATGCTTGCGTTTGTGTCATTTGTGAAAAGCTCTTTCTGACTAACCCTTTTTAGCCCATGAAATCAGGATGTAATGTGCAATAGTTATAATTTTCTGATATCTATATCCCCCATCTCTTACAGAGTTTCAATTAGGGAGATTCAACCAGGCAGTCAGTGATGGACAGGGAAGCCTGGCGTGCTGCAGTCCGTGGGGTCACAAAGAGTCGGACACAACTGGGCAACTGAACTGAACTGAATCTCTTCCCAAAAAGTTGCCTAATGTAATAGCTAAAAATGATGAGAGCCTATACCCTGAAAACGGCAAAAGAATATTATTATCAAATGTGCAAGAGAAATTTTATTGAGTTTCAAATATAACAACCCATTTTACTCACAGTTTCGTAAGTAATAAGTGGCAGAGCTGGGATTCAAACCCAGGAACCTGGCATCAGGGACCAAGTCATTAGAGACTGTAGTATATAGACTTCTTGTCACAATGCATTGTAGAATTAATAAGATCAACTATAATATCTGAAAGTTTTAAACGGTAACTTTAGAAGATAATGAAGACAGTTCTGTTAAAGTCTATATTCAGCTTACTGAGTATTAAGCCCAGTATTGATGACTACTAAACACCTAGTTTGTGTTGTTCTTAAAAAGTTCTATTTCTGTTAACACTGCAATTAACAAGAATCTGTAGAGCAATGTCAGAGGCTTTTTCATCATGCATATGAATCAATTTGCTATGTTAGGAAAAAAGTAGACAATTCTGTGCTTTTGTAAACAAATGTACTTCAAATGCAAATATCTTGTGTTATCAGTCATTAACTTGCCACATACTTTCCCTACAGAATCAAAAGCTCCTTTTCTATTGCAATAAGCACTGTAAACTTCATCACACGATATGTTCAAAATTATGCTTTTCAAATAAGGATGAAAATAAAGTTTATAGAAGCACATAGTAAAACAAGAGAAAGGTAAGGCAAAACATAAATATAGCAATGTGATACTGTCTACTGACATATGGAAGGACTACCTTTGATTCTGAAAGTTTTATCTTTCCTACTTTACCCTTTTTCTATTAAATATGCCCCCTATTGTGGGGAGGGGAGATAACAATTCTGTCCCACAATTTCATCTAGTGAAAGACTGGTATTAAACACTTTGGTATTTCCAATACAAAAGTGAAGAGATGGCTTTACTTTGGCCAGATGCTAACTTGTTTCAGAAAAAGTTGCCCATTTCTTCTCAATTAAAGCAATAATTTAGTAAATAACTTCAAAAATACAGGTTATCTGTCTAAATTACCAGAAAAAAAAAATTCCAACATCAAAATGAAACTTCTACCTTTCATAAAGCAATTATCTACTTTTATCAGGAAACTTAAATTTGGATAACGTGTATTGAAAAAAGAAATTTCACTAATTTTTCTTTCCTTCGGGAAATAAGTGGTTTGGGAAAAAAGAAAGCAAGCAAAATTACCACAAATAAAATGACAATTCATTTGCAACTGAGTACAGTCATTTCACATATATTTTCCCACTGGAGATAATGATGTGGTAAAGAAATGGATACCAGATGCTTTTTAGTCTGTTTTCTACCAATGATAATAAATGATGAAATGTGATTTCACTAACTTATAAGCTAACAGCTGGATCCTTAGGGAGTGTGGTATAAGTGTAAGGTATTTCTGATATGTTCAGCTAGCATCTCTTCCACAAAACACAAAGGCATGCCAAGGAGATCCTTAGGCATGTGTTACTGCTACTATCATGTGATAAGATTTGTATCATCTTTCTACATCAAAAAAAAGGTCAGAAACTACTTTAATGAGAATGATGAACAGGAATGGCTATTTTTAAAAAAAATCCTCTGTTGACTATGAGGACTTCCCTGCAGTTCAGAAGGTAAAGAGTCTGCCTGCAATGTAGGAGACCCAGGTTTCATCCTTCAGTCAGGAAGATGACCTGGAGAAGGGAATGGCAACCCACTCCAGTATTCTTGCCTGGAGAATCCCATGGACAGAGGATGTTGGCAGGCTACAGTCCATGGGGTTGCAGAGTCGGACATGACTAGCAACTACTACTAACACTATTTTTGACTATGAATGAATAAAAGGTAAAGACAGAAATTGTTTCAACCATGTAAACCCTGTGCATGCATGTGTACACGCTGAGTTGCTCAGTCGTGTCCAACTCTTTGGGACCCCATGAACTGTTGCCTACCAGGCTCTTTTGTCCATGGAATTCTCCAGGCAAGAATACCAGAGTAGGTAGCCATTCCCTCCTCCAAGGGATCTTCCTGACCCAGGGATCGAACCCAGGTCTCCTGCATTGCAAGCAGACTCTTTACTGTCTGAGCCCCATGTAAACATTAATACATTCCTAATACTAAAATAATTATCTCCCTTTGATTCTATAGTTATGATACATCCTCAGTGTGTTTTCATAAGAGTATTGTTTTGAGAACAAAACTCCCATCAAGAATTACTGGGGCAAAAAGACTGCATTGAACCTGTGCTTGTGCTTAGTTGTTCAGTCATGTCCAACTCTTTGCAGCCCCATGGACTGTAGCCTGCCAGGTTCCTTTGTCCATGGGGATTCTCCAGGCAAGAATACTGGAGTGGGTTGCCATGCCCCTCCGCAGGGGATCTTCCCAAGCCAGGGATCGAACCCAGGTCTCCCGCACTGCAGGTGGATTCTTTACTGTCTGAGCCACCAGGGAAGCCCCTGTACTGATCTCAAAACTTCATCAAACAAGAGCTTTAGGCCTATAATTTACCTAATGTGATAAAAAGATGTACGCAGGAAGAGCTGGTATAGGGAGGGATCGAGTCAACTGAGGAGTCTGGTTAACTGATTTTTTCTGGAATAGATTTATAACAAACACCCTAAGATAAAATATTCAAAATGAAGCTTTCTATTATTTGTAGTTCTATCCAAAATTTTAATATTAAAAATAAGAATAAAGAAATGATTATATACAAGGTTATATAATACAAGTGGTTGATAAACCACACTGAAAAAACACTAATGCTATTTTAAATGTAAATAATATACAATTTTAAATGAAAAATAAAACTTTTATGAGGAAATGCCCTTTTTAAAAGTCTCAAAGTTTGAAGTTAAAATAGTATTTAAAATGTAGCTATTATTAAAATTAAAATGGCAAAGCAAAAATCTCAAAACTCCACAAGTTCTCCAAATGATATACTCTGTAACTGGGCAAATTACTAAACTCCCCTCAAATTCAGTTTACATTTACTTCACAGTTTTGAAGGCAATAAATAAAAATGGGTTATGTGAGAAATAGTCAATATAAAAGTAATAACCTGCTTTCTGGCACTGAAAGTAATAAAAATTTTTCCTACGGTTTAATAAGCAGTTATGGCAACAATAGCCATTATCCATAGGTTTAAAGACTATTGACATTCAGTACGTATCGGGGTGAACTACAAAATGTGAGACATTTATTGCTCACCAAGTATCCATGTGCTGTCCACATGTCCCAGACCCTTAACAATAGAGCAGGGCCATGAGACTGGTTCTGGTTAATGGGATATGAGTAGAAATGACCTGTTTGTCATTTCATGACTGAAACATTTAAGAGCCAATGGAACAATGGAAAACTAGACATTTTTATAAAAATACACTTCTACATAAGTAAAAAAAAAACCTCATGCTATAAACCCAATTTGTTTCACATCTTTCTCTTTACCTATACACACTTATTTTTGCATGCCGAACCACTTGATTTAGTTTCATTATGACACTTCACCCTAGAAAAAGAACATTCTCCTACATAATAATAAAGTATCACACTTAAATTTAATGTTGATACAATTATCTACTATATAGTCCATATTCAAATTTCCTTGATTACTTCAATAAAGTCCTCTAAAGGGACAATCCAGGATCAATCAATTAATCAACAATGACATTGTATCTGGTCATTGTATCTTTTAGTCTTCTTCAACCCAGAACCCTTTTCCAAACTACGTTTCTAAATTTTTTTTTTTTTTTTGCCGGGGGTGGGGGGTGGGGGTGGGGGTGGGGGTGGGGGTGGGGGGGGTGGGCGAAGGGGCAGCAGCGGGGGAGGAATGTGTGTGGAGCCTGTGGCTTGACGGATCTTAGTTCCCTGAGGAGGTATCAAACCCTGAGACCTGGCAGTGAGTCCTAACTACTGGACTGCCAGGGAATTCCTGTTTTTAATCTTTCAAACCACTGATATTTTGAGGAGCTAATGTCAATTTTTTACAGAGTCTTCTTTAAGTTAAACTGTTTTGCTTTTTTCCCCTCATGATTAGAGTCAGGTTAAAAGAGGCTCGTTTTTATACATACGTGCTATGCTGTGCTTAGTTGCTCAGTCGTGTCCGACTCTTTGCGACCCCATGGATTGCAACCCTCCTCTTTCCATGGGGATTCTCCAGGTAAGAATACAGGAGTGGGTTGCCATGCCCCTCTCCAGCTTTTATAATTTATATATATATATACATAATACACATAACAAATCTTGGCTAGTGCAGTCATCACAGAAAGCACGGAAGATATGGGGTTTTAAACTCTAGAATACATACTCTCCAGGCAAACATTAACCACTCCCACTTCAAAACTGCATGCTCAATCCTGACCTCTCCCTAAGCCTGAGGGTTACATAACCAACTCACTGTTGGGTATCTTTAACTGGCTGTCCTACAGAAAAGTTCAAATTTAGTATGTTCAAAACTCATCTCAGCCACAAAACTTAATGCTACTCTCTTCCTCTGATATTCCTTCTCTAACTCAAATTCACCTAATCTCTAAAGCCTAGTCAAGACATTTCCCTCTGCCTTTACCCATAGTAACTAAGACACCAAGATTTAATTTGTATTGCTTAAATCCATTCACTACTATCAAACTAAACTGTCTTTATTCTAGAATTTTAGGATTTTTCTTTCCTAGATCTCTTGCAACACAGCTTTCAGTCTTACCATCTTCCTCATTGTTATAGCTTAATGCATTCAAAACTAAAATTTAATCAAATGACTCACCTCTTAAATCCTTAAGGAATGTAACAGAATTCAAACTCAACATTACCTACAAGGATTTACAAAATTTCTTACCTACATTTCTAGACACTTTTTGACTTGCACTGATACTTCTTTCAGTTACACTGCTATCTTCACTTTAGTCACTGGATATCAGCTTTGTAATTTTTGCCATAAGCCTTCTCTGAGGCAAAAGACATTTCATGGAGATAGAGGAACAATGACCTTTGAAGATCATTAACTTTATTCTATGTAAATTTCACAAATACTTTGATCAGGAAATATTTGCTTAGCTCCCATAGTATGTGAAAGACATCCTATTAAGAACTGTGAGATGGACCTCCCTGGACCCCTCTGTTTCCAATGCAGGGGGGCCAGGTTTGATCCCTAGTCAGGGAACTAGATCCCACATACTGCAACCAAGACTCAGCTCAGCCAAATAAAGAACAAGAAGAAAGAACTATGAGAGATGTAAGAAAAGTTAGACATATATCCTGTTCTAGGCAGAGTTTCCAGTACAGAATGCAGATTTTTTTTTTTTTTAAGGCACATATACAATTACAGGTAGGCAGAAAAGGACCACAGGTGTAAGTATACTTAAAGTAAGTTTAGAGGAGGGAAAAATTATTTCTGAGTGGTAAATTATTTCTGAGTGGAAGGAAATCAGGAAAGGTTTCCTAGAAGAGGTGGCAGTTGGCAGCCTTGAAGAATATGAAAGGTGGACATGGATGTGAAGGAAATACTCTTAGTTATTGCCAATTCACTGTCTCCAAGGCAACTATTCTAAATCAGCTTTTGCCCCTACATACACGAGGAATATATTATTTTAGTAATAATGGCTCATTAAAACTGATCCTCAAAGGGAGAACGGTATAAGCAGGATGCCATCTCAGAATCTGCTAAGTGTCATTTGGGGAAAAGCTCTTGAGGTGCTTTTGCCCTCTAAATGAGCATCTCCTCTCAAGAGGTGCTGTGTGCCAAGTCACTTCAGTAGTGTCTGACTCTTTGCAACCCCATGGACGTGAGCCCGCCAGGCTCCTCTGTCCATAGGATTCTCCAGGCAAGAATACTGGAATGGGCTGCCATGTCCTCCTCCAAGGGATTCTTCCTGACCCAGGGATGAACCCACATCTCTTATTTCTTTCTGCATTGGCAGGCAGGTTCTTTACCACTAGTGCCACCTGGGAAGCCCCTCAAGAGAACACCTGACCAATTTCTAAGCAAGTTTCTCCAGATTCCTATAGTCTTCATACAGGTCACAAATCAAGACACAGATTCACAATAACAAAATCTTTTTTTTCCTCTTAGTTTAGCTAAGAATTTCTCAAAGGGAAGATGAATGACATCAAAAGAATAAAGCAATACAAGAATTTATAGATATTAAAAGAGCAGACATGCTTATTCACTATAGCATTTCTATCCTAAAACACAATTCACCACGTAAGTTTTTCCCACAAATAAAACTATTTTAAATATTGGATATAGTAACATCCTTTCCTCCTGGAAGAGCTGAGTTAGTGTGTAAGCTTATATAATAATTATTTAGAGATAGACAACTGATACTGAAAAACAGAAGTAACAGCTTCTATATCTCCCTTTTCTTTTACCTTTTCTCCCCAATATTAAAAAAGGTGAGATAAATGTTTATTTCTTTATAGAGCAAAGAGGTGCAAATTGCAAAAGCAACATTTTTATTGGAGTATACCCTGCACAGCTGAAAATACACAACACAAAACTGCTTCTGCAAGCACATTTAAGATAACAGTACTAATCCTGACTATCATATGCTCACAAGTCATTGTTAGCAGGAAAATGGAAGGGGAGAAAGCTAAAAGGAAACAGTTTCATAGGCTATTATAATAGTCAAAACATAAAGTAATGAGAATATAAACTAGGGTAAAGGCAATGAAAACAAAAGTATATATGAGAACAACGTTTTGCAGGCTGAAGTGAAGAAAAGATAAAAGCAAAGACAGAAATAGTCAAAAAATACTTTTGAGCCCAGGGTGCCCATGAAGAAAGTGCCACTTACTGATCCTAGATCTTTTTCAAGTCTTCCGGCATAGAGATTCAAGAGGTAGGCTTTTCTAGTAAAGGTAACTGGGTTGTCCAAAGAAGGAAAGGATGAAATGAAGGTAAATGATGGAGGCACCAATTGTGTGCTAGAACAAGGAAAGTATTATATTCATTCTCAACCTTTGAAAATCTTGGTTCTACTTTTTAAGTTGTTCATTTAAACAACATTAAAATCACCTTTTAGGCCTCACCATTTACTAACATATATGCACACACAAAATTGCAAAACTAGGACTGCAATAATCATACTGTTAAAACTTGCTTATTTCCTTTAATGGTATATTGTTGCTACTAAGTCACTTCAGTCATGTCTGACTCTGTGCAACCCCAAAGACAGCAGCCCACCAGGTTCCTCTGCCCCTGGGATTCTCCAGGCAAGAATACTCAAGTGGGCTGCCATTTTCTTCTCCAAAGCATGCATGCACATTTGCTTCAGTTGTGTCCAATTTTGTGCAACCCTATGGACAGCAGCCCACCAGGCTCCTCTGTCCACGGGATTCTCTAGGCAAGAATACTGGAGTGGGCTGCCATTTCCTTCTCCATAATGGTATATTACTTGTTAGTAATTTATCTAGTATATTACTTGTTAGTAATTTATCTAGTATACAGAGTCCTACTTCCTTAAAAAAAAAAAAAAGATGCACAGTGTATACCATCAACTATTTAACTGCTATTTATATTCATTTAGTTAGTTGGGTTTTTTTGTTGGTGGTGAGTTGATTTTCCAACTTTTATGTATTTATATTTCACTAAAGAATGCTCAAACTACCGCACAATTGCACTCATCTCACACGCTAGTAAAGTAATGCTCAAAATTCTCCAAGCCAGGCTTCAGCAACACGTGAACCGTGAACTTCCTGATGTTCAAGCTGGTTTTAGAAAAGGCAGAGGAACCAGAGATCAAATTGCCAACATCTGCTGGATCATGGAAAAAGCAAGAGAGTTCCAGAAAAACATCTACTTCTGCTTTATTGACTATGCCAAAGCCTTTGGCTGTGTGGATCACAACAAACTGTGGGAAATTCTGAAAGAGATGGGAATACCAGACCACCTGACCTGCCTCTTGAGAAATCTGTATGCAGGTCAGGAAGCAACACTTAGAACTGGACATGGAACAACAGACTGGTTCCAAATAGGAAAAGGAGTACGTCAAGGCTGTATGCTGTCACCCTGCTTATTTAACTTATATGCAGAGTACATCATGAGAAACGCTGGACTGGAAGAACACAAGCTGGAATCAAGATTGCCAGGAGAAACATCAATAACCTCAGATATGCAGATGACACCACCCTTATGGCAGAAAGTGAAGAGGAACTAAAAAGCCTCTTGATGAAAGTGAAAGTGGAGAGTGAAAAAGTTGGCTTAAAGCTTAACATTCAGAAAACAAAGATCATGGCATCCGGTCCCATCACTTCATGGCAAATAGATGGGGAAACAGTGGAAACAGTGGCAGACTTTATTTTCTGAGCTCCAAAATCACTGCAGATGGTGACTGCAGTCATGAAATTAAAAAACACTTACTCCTTGGAAGGAAAGTTATGACCAACTTAGATAGCATATTCAAAAGCAGAGACATTACTTTGCCCACAAAGGTCCGTCTAGTCAAGGCTATGGTTTTTCCAGTGGTCATGTATGGATGTGAGAGTTGGACTGTGAAGAAGGCTGAGCACCGAAGAATTGATGCTTTTGAACTGTGGTGTTGGAGAAGACTCTTGAGAGTCCCTTGGACTGCAAGGAGATCCAACCAGTCCATTCTGAAGGAGATCAGCCCTGGGATTTCTTTGGAAGGGATGATGCTAAAGCTGAAACTCCAGTACTTTGGTCACCTCATGCAAAGAGTTGACTCACTGGAAAAGACTCTGATGCTGGGAGGGATTGGGGGCAGGAGGAGAAGGGGACGACAGAGGATGAGATGGCTGGATTGCATCACTGACTCGATGGACATGAATCTCAGTGAACTCCAGGAGCTGGTGCTGGACAGGGAGGCCTGGCGTGCTGCGATTCATGGGGTCGCAAAGAGTCGGACACAACTGAGTGACTGATCTGATCTGATTACCAATACTGCAAAAGGACATTTAAAAATATGAATTTTTATGTCCTCCAAGATTTATATAGGCCAGATTCCCTGAAGTGGGATTAGTGAATAATGGGCATTTAAAATTTAGACTGACACAGTAGCGCAAAATTATCCTCCAAAAAGGCTGTAACAAGTCCTCTCCTGCATTTCTAAACCATCAATTGTTGGAATGAAAAAAGAAGACCCAAATTCCTCCCATTTGTTTCCCTAATACACCGAACCCTAATCCTTTTCATTCATGTCCAATGTGAAGTTTCTATCTAAACTCTACAACATTAAGTTAATCTATTTTTACAAGAGCTAACTGGATTTTCTTCCAGAGACTGAACTGATAAATTCTTAACAGAAGGTGGTACTCACTCGTCAACCAACAGAAAACTGTGAGGGCATTTTTGGTATTAATAACACTTGAGGGTTGCATTTGGCAGTAGTGAGTCGGACACTGAACCACAGAGCAGTCAAGCACAATGACTGTCTTACCCAAAATGCCAAGAGAACTCTCCTAACCTGTGGTTGGGAAATATACAATTGAGGTATGCTGCTCAATTTTAGGTATAAGAAGTCTGGAAAGACAAAGAGGTTCAAGTGGGGACATAATAACAATTTGAGTTTTGTGAACTACATGCAATATTGTTAAGTTTCTTTTCCTTGACCTAGTTCCTTAAGTAAGACTTTCAGTTCAGTTCAGTCGCTCAGTCATGTCCGACTCTTTGCGACCCCATGAATCACAGCACGCCAGGCCTCCCTGTCCATCACCAACTCCCGGAGTTCACCCAGACTCACGTCCATCGAGTCAGTGATGCCGTCCAGCCATCTCATCCTCTGTCGTCCCCTTCTCCTCCTGCCCCCAATCCCTCCCAGCATCAGAGTCTTTTCCAATGAGTCAACTCTTCGGATGAAGTGGGTTTCTAAAGAAACTTAATCTGACTGATGTCTTCTGAAATTCTCTGCTTCAATTTTTGACTACTGTGGCTTACAGGTATAGATCATTTCTCTTCTTGTTCTGCGAGATTTAATGTATATGTTTGTCAGTGGATGCACTATTTTGGATGCAACCTTGGACACTGGAAAGAAGAAACTGAAACCAGAACTTAAGAGATTTTTCAAAAGATGCCCAAAGTTCTTCAGCCATTTCTGAATTAATAACTTTAATACTTTTTACTTCTTAAAATCATGATTTCTTTGTGTCCCTAACTCTGTGTTCCCTACACAGTACCTAGACAGTAACTGTACTACATACAAAGTCAGCTCAATAAACTTTCAATAAGAGGTTGGGTCTTTAATACTAGGAAATTTACAAACAAATCTTAATGAAAACTGGTTTATTATTTAGGAAACTTCTATAGGACATAGACTAAAGAGGGCCCAAAACATAAAAACAAACAAAACCTAAGCATCCATAATATATAATATGTGGTTGTTCACCCCATAGTCAGAGGGCTATCATATGTAAAATTAATTTACACATACTTGGTTTTGTTAAGCTGTCGAGACATTTTGCAAGATTAATTTTTTGGCAGTCGTATCTTTACACTCAAATCAGGACTTTTTTTTTTTTTTTTAATTGTCTTTCAGCATGTAAATATTTTGCACAGTGGCAGCTGGAGTGTGCACAGAATTTTTGTGTTTTAGTGCCATTATATTAAATATAATCTTTCTTTGCATTAACCATACTGCCTTTCAAAAGGCTGCATAATGCCACCAGAAATGAATGAATATATTGGTTTTTCTGTACCTTGTCAGCATTGGGAATTAGCTCTAAAGCACTTCTTTTGGGAGAAGGTAGGTTGTCTAACTCAGTGAAACTAAGCCATGCCTGTGGCGCAACCCAAGACAGGTGGGTAATGGTGGAGAGATCTGACAGAATGTGGTCCACTGGAGAAGGGAGTGGCAAACCACTTCAGTATTCTTGCCTTGAGAACCCCATGAACAGTATGAAAAGGCAAAATGATAGGATACTGAAAGAGAAACTCCCCAGGTCAGTAGGGGCCCAATATGCTACTGGAGATCAGTGGAGAAATAATTCCAGAAAGAATGAAGGGATGGAGCCAAAGCAAAAACAATACCCAGCTGTGGATGTGACTGGTGATAGAAGCAAGGTCCGATGCTGTAAAGAGCAATATTGCATAGGAACCTGGAATGTCAGGTCCATGAATCAAGGCAAATTGGAAGTGGTCAAACAAGAGATGGCAAGAGTGAATGTCGACATTCTAGGAATCAGCGAACTCAAATGGACTGGAATGGGTGAATTTAACTCAGATGATCATTATGTCTACTACTGCGGGCAGGAATCCCTCAGAAGAAATGGAGTAGCCATCATGGTCAACAAAAGAGTCTGAAATGCAGTACTTGGATGCAATCTCAAAAACGACAGATGATTTCTGTTCATTTCCAAGGCAAACCATTCAATATCACAGTAATCCAAGTCTATGCCCCAACCAGTAATGCTGAAGAAGCTGAAGTTGAGTGGTTCTATGAAGACCTACAAGACCTTTTAGAACTAACACCCAAAAAAGATGTCCTTTTCATTATAGGGGACTGGAATGCAAAAGTAGGAAGTCAAGAAACACCTAGAATAACAGGCAAATTTGGCCTTGGAATACGGAATGAATCAGGGCAAAGATTAAAACAGTTTTGCCAAGAAAATGCACTTGTCACAGAAAACACCCTCTTCCAACAACACAAGAGAAGACTCTACACATGGACATCACCAGATGGTCAACACCGAAATCAGATTGATTATATCCTTTGCAGCCAAAGATGGAGAAGCTCTATACAGTCAACAAAATCAAGACCAGGAGCTGACTGTGACTCAGATCATGAACTCCTTATTACCAAATTCAGACTGAAATTGAAGAAAGTAGGGAAAATGACTAGACCATTCAGGTATGACCTCAATCAAATCCCTTAAGATTATACAGTGGAAGTGAGAAATAGATTTAAAGGCCTAGATCTGATAAAGTGCCTGATGAACTATGGAATGAGGTTTGTGACACTGTACAGGAAACAGGGATCAAGACCATCCCCATGGAAAAGAAATGCAAAAAAGCAAAATGGCTGTCTGGGGAGGCCTTACAAATAGCTGTGAAAAGAAGAGAAGCAAAAAGCAAAAGAGAAAAGGAAAGATATAAGCATCTGAATGCAGAGTTCCAAAGAATAGCAAGGAGAGATAAGAAAGCCTTCCTCAGTGATCAATGCAAAGAAATAGAGGAAAACAACAGAATGGGAAAGACTAGAGATCTCTTCAAGAAAATTAGAGATACCAAGGGGACATTTCATGCAAAGATGGGCTCGATAAACGACAGAAATGGTATGGACCTAACAAAAACAGAAGATATTAAGAAGAGGTGGCAAGAATACACAGAAGAACTGTACAAAAAGTAACTTCACGACCCAGATAATCACGATGGTGTGATCACTCACCTACAGCCAGACATCCTGGAATGTGAAGTCAAGTGGTCCTTAGAAAGCATCACTACAAACAAAGCTAGTGGAGGTGATGGAATTCCAGTGGAGCTATTTCAAATCCTGAAAGATGATGCTGTGAAAGTGCTGCACTCAATATGCCAGCAAATTTGGAAAACTCAACAGTGGCCACAGGACTGGAAAAGGTCAGTTTTCATTCCAATCCCAAAGAAAGGCAATGCCAAAGAATGCTCAAACTACCACACAATTGCACTCATCTCACACGCTAGTAAAGTAATGCTCAAAATTCTCCAAGCCAGGCTTCAGCAACACGTGAACCGTGAACTTCCTGATGTTCAAGCTGGTTTTAGAAAAGGCAGAGGAACCAGAGATCAAATTGCCAACATCCACTGGATCATGGAAAAAGCAAGAGAGTTCCAGAAAAACATCTACTTCTGCTTTATTGACTATGCCAAAGCCTTTGGCTGTGTGGATCACAACAAACTGTGGGAAATTCTGAAAGAGATGGGAATACCAGACCACCTGACCTGCCTCTTGAGAAATCTGTATGCAGGTCAGGAAGCAACACTTAGAACTGGATATGGAACAACAGACTGGTTCCAAATAGGAAAAGGAGTACGTCAAGGCTGTATATTGTCACCCTGCTTATTTAACTTATATGCAGAGTACATCATGAGAAATGCTGGACTGGAAGAAACACAAGCTGGAATCACGATTGCCAGGAGAAATATCAATAACCTCAGATATGCAGATGACACCACCTTTAAAAATGGCAGAAAGTGAAGAGGAACTAAAAAGCCTCTTGATGAAAGTGAAAGTGGAGAGGGATAAAGTTGGTTTAAAGCTCAACATTCAGAAAACAAAGATCATGGCATCCGGTCCCATCACTTCATGGCAAATAGATGGGGAAACAGTGGAAACAGTGTCAAACTTTATTTTTTTGGGCTCCAGAATCACTGCAGATGGTGACTGCAGTCATGAAATTAAAAGATGCTTACTCCTTGGAAGGAAAGTTATGACCAACCTAGATAGCATATTGAAAAGCAGAGACATTACTTTGCCCACAAAGGTCCGTCTAGTCAAGGCTATGGTTTTTCCAGTGGTCATGTATGGATGTGAGAGTTGGACTGTGAAGAAGGCTGAGCGCCGAAGAATTGATGCTTTTGAACTGTGGTGTTGGAGAAGACTCTTGAGAGTCCCTTGGACTGCAAGGAGATCCAACCAGTCCATTCTGAAGGAGATCAGCCCTGGGATTTCTTTGGAGGGAATGATGCTAAAGCTGAAACTCCAGTACTTTGGCCACCTCATTCAAAGAGTTGACTCATTGGAAAAGACTCTGATGCTGGGAGGGATTGGGGGCAGGAGGAGAAGGGGACGACAGAGGACGAGATGGCTGGATGGCATCACTGACTCGATGGACGTGAGTCTGAGTGAACTCCGGGAGTTGGTGATGGACAGGGAGGCCTGGCGTGCTACGATTCATGGGGTCTCGAAGAGTCAGACACGACTGAGCGACTGAACTGAACTGACTGAGGTACCTACCTGGCTATGTGTAAAATGTCTTACTAAATTTGTTTCAGATTAAAAAATATTTTTTCAACCGATCACTTATAATCTGTACTTCCATTTATGTGAATTATTCTTTGCTCATCTATTGAGATCTTGATTTCTGTATGAACTCTCAATTATTCAGTCAGGCCTGTTCTTCAGAAGCATTTTTGCGAAGTCTAAGGTTTTTTTCTTTTTATTGTGAAATTAATATTTGTACATTATAAATATTTGAGACTGTAGATAAAGGAGAAAGTACCTATTATTCTATCACTCTAATGTAACTACAGTGTGTGTATATATATATATATATATATATATTGGTCTTTTATGAGCAAAAGCATTTTGGTTTTAGCAATACTCCTCCTACAGTATTTAATTTTCTTTACCTAAGGGGAGAACATGATGAAATGCTTCTTAAAAGTTCTAACTTTAACCTGGTGTCTTAAAGCTACAAAAAAAAAAAAAAAAGACTTTAATTTCTGGTAGCTACTTAATTTTATTTTTCTTATCACTTATATGAATTTTTCATAATGAACATGTATTACACTGTCACAGGGGTGTTGTGAGGTTTGAAAGAGAAAAAGTGTATGGAACTCACTTAGCAAACTATCTTGCAGTTATGAGACTAGGAACAGAATAAAGTACTTTTTGAATAAAGACATCACTAAACAACTAAAGTCTATCAACTAAAGTCTATCTAGGCAATTTAGTATTCTAGAACCTTGCTACTCTAAGTGTGGATTACAGACCAGGTGTACTATACTACCTGATTGTTAGAAACTCAAGACTCAGACCCTGCTCCAGATTTACTAAATCACAATCTGCATTTTAAAAGATGTTCAATGAACATCTCCCAAGAATGTGTCTTAAACTTGGCTACATACTTAAGTCACCTGGAAAACTCTACAGGTACTTATGCCTTAGGTACTACCCCTGGATATACTGATTTCACTGTTAGGGGAATGGGCTGGGAACAAGGATTTTAAGTCATCCTCCTGGTGATTTTAGTGTCTAGCAAAGTTTGAAAAAACTGCTTCAGAACACAGGAAACTGAAATAGCTCACCAAGACAGGTGGAAACCACTTCGTACCAGAGTCATCTGTGCAAAGAAACACACCATAGCATTTTAGTATTACTCTGAAACTCACTTTCATTTCTTGAGGATCAATTTTTCCACAGCGATATAATGCTTAAAAGCTATCATTCCCTCAAACAACATAAAGGTTAAAGTTCTAGAAAAATTCAAAATCTAGCACTCTTCAATTCTGTACCTTTTTCTCCAATATTCAGATTTAGAAATCACTAAGTAAGTATTATGTTCACAGCAATATGTGAACCGTGAACTTCCTGATGTTGAAGCTGGTTTTAGAAAAGGCAGAGGAACCAGAGATCAAATTGCCAACATCTACTGGATCATGGAAAAAGCAAGAGAGTTCCAGAAAAACATCTACTTCTGCTTTATTGACTATGCCAAAGCCTTTGACTGTGTGGATCACAATAAACTGTGGAAAATTCTGAAAGAGATGGGAATACCAGACCACCTGACCTGCCTCTTGAGAAATCTGTATGCAGGTCAGGAAGCAACAGTTAGAACTGGACATGGAACAACAGACGGGTTCCAAATAGGAAAAGGAGTACATCAAGGCTGTATATTATCACCCTGCTTATTTAACTTATATGCAGAGTACATCATGAGAAACGCTGGGCTGGAAGAAACACAAGTTGGAATCAAGATTGCCGGGAGAAATGTCAATAACCTCAGATATGCAGATGACATCACCCTTATGGCAGAAAGTGAAGAGGAACTAAAAAGCCTCTTGATGAAAGTGAAAGTGGAGAGTGAAAAAGTTGGCTTAAAGCTCAACATTCAGAAAACAAAGATAATGGCATCCGGTCCCATCACTTCATGGCAAATAGATGTGGAAACAGTGTCAGACTTTATTTTTCTGGGCTCCAAAATCACTGCAGATAGTGACTGCAGCCATGAAATTAAAAGGTTACTTTTAACCTTTTACTTACTTTTACCGCTTACTCCTTGGAAGGAAAGTTATGACCAACCTAGATAGCATATTCAAAAGCAGAGACATTACTTTGCCAACAAAGGTTCGTCTAGTCAAGGCTATGGTTTTTCCTGTGGTCATGTATGGATGTGAGAGTTGGTCTGTGAAGAAGGCTGAGCACCAAAGAATTGATGCTTTTGAACTGTGGTGTTGGAGAAGACTCTTGAGAGTCCCTTGGACTGCAAGGAGATCCAACCAGTCCATTCCAAAGGAGATCAGTCCTGGGTGTTCTTTGGAAGGAATGATGCTAAAGCTGAAACTCCAGTACTTTGGCCACCTCATGCAAAGAGTTGACTCATTGGAAAAGACTCTGATGCTGGGAGGGATTGGGGGCAGGAGGAGAAGGGGACGACAGAGAATGAGATGGCTGGATGGCATCACTGACTCGATGGACGTGAGCCTGGGTGAACTCCAGGAGTTGGTGATGGACAGGCAGGCCTGGCGTGCTGCGATTCATGGGGTCGCAAAGAGTCGGACACGACTGAGCGACTGAACTGAAGTAAGTATTAATTATACTTTATTAAAAACTTCTTGAGAAAGATAACTACATCCTGACAAAAAATCAGGTCGTAACAAAGTCAATTGTTTTATTTGATCAGTGTAGAAAGGTAATTTCAAGGAAAATTATTAGGGAGAAATGAAAAGTCCACGTACTATTGTCAAATTTTCACCTGACTTCCTTCAGCAAATAACAATTTTTACAGTAAGTAAAACAAAATCTGTTCAGGTTACAGTGGCATGTTTCATATGAACAAATAAACAAATAAATAAAGGAGAGGAGAAAACCGTGTCTCTGAGACTATAGTAAAAGAAAGATTATCCAGAGGGCTTCTGCTTCTAAGATTGTTTTAAGACCACCGATGAAGCAATATGGTCTTATAATGTATACTGGGCATCTTTTTGTGTTATAAGCTGGGGGTGGGACTTTGAGAACTTGAATCATTTTACCATTAAAAAGTTATTTCTCACTTGAGCAAAACTTGGAGCTAAATGGAACAGTATCAGGTAGATCCTTGGTTTCTTGCTATTTCACTTTGCCACACAAGTTATTTACTGAATACCTTTTAAAGTGGTTAGTGGAGATGGAATCAGAGTAGACAGATAGCACTGAAGACTCTAGAGCCACCAAAATTGTTATTTTCATTGATTCATTCAACAAACACAGGCAGAATAAATTTTAAAAAACCACTGCAATAGCAGTTTGACAGAAAAAAAGTCACTCTTAATAGACTAATAAAAACAACACAATTACTTTAACAAGTGGAAAAATTATGTAAATAGCTTCAAAGATTATGCTTAACATAAATTACATTCTTTTTAAAATTAAGTCTTAAAAAGAATCCCCAAATGTCATAATATTATTAGCGTCACTATCATTATTTAAAATTGTTTTGGGAGATCTAAAAATACACAATTCCCTTATATATTTTATGTATATTTATTACATAGTATATGTAATATACCATGATTTACTGCATAGTGATACTTTAGCTATTATCACTTGATAATATCTTTGTGAGAGTTGGACTATAAAAGAAAGCTGAGCGCCAAAGAATTGATGCTTCTGAACTGTGGTGTTGAAGAAGACTCTTGAGAGTCCCTTGGACTGCAAGGAGATCCAACCATTCCATCCTAGAGGAAATCAGTCCTGAATAGTCATTGGAAGGACTGAGGCTGAAGCTGAAACTCCAATATTTTGGCCACTTGATGCAAAGAACTGACTCATTTGAAAAGACCCTCATGCTAGGAAAGATTGAAGGTGGGAGGAGAAGGGGATGACAGAGGATGAGATGGCTGGATGGCATCACCAACACAATGGACATGAGTTTCAGTAAGCTCCAGGAGTTGGTGACGGACAGGGAAGCCTGGCGTGCTGCAGTCCATGGAGTCGCAGAGTTGGACACGACTGAGCGACTCAACTGAACTGAATGCTTGTCTGCTTTCCTCTCCCTATTAAGTCACAGTTTTCAAAATTTTTGTATTTATTTTTTAGATAAACTACAGATACGTTATTCCAAGTTTCCCCAACACCTGACTAAATTTTTATTGAAAATATATTAAACAAATAATTCAGAAATACGTAGGCATTTTCAAAGTATTTTCTCTATTTGCCTTTCTGAAAGTTTTGAGGTGTTCTTTCTATGTCACATACATTTCTCATTAAAATTGCTTTATGAAAGAGAGGGGGAAAAAGCACAGGGGAAACTGCCCTTTTCATACATGAAAAACTAAATTTAAGAAGGTATTTCATTTTCAAGTCCAACCCTGATCTTACAAGCAAACTGTAGGCTTCTTTGCTCAGTCATTCACTATTAAATCTCATGTTTTCAAATAAGAATCCTCTATTAGTAGATCTCCTTCAACCAGGAAAAGCCTTCCATATCAGAACCAGCACAGATATGAGAAACCTGTAGCAAGAGATGACCCTATTCCATGAAGGCACACTTTGTTGTAATACCATCTTTAAAGTTAGATTATTCAAATTCATTCCCTATTTCGTTTTCCAACTAACTCCTGACAAACTACCTATTTTTTCTCTTGACTAATAATTTTTGGCAATTCATCCTTTATGCATTAAAAATAATTTTGGAATAATTCAATTTGTACCCTGTTTTTCTTTTGTTTTGGCTGCACCATGTAACTTACAGGATCTTAGTTCCTCAACCAGGGATTGAGACCAGGTCCAGGCAGTGAAAGTGCCAAGTACTAATCACTGGACAGCCAGAAAATTCCCAACCTGTTCTTACTTTTGTTGCATCTTTTTTTTTTTTTTTAACTTCTGCAATACTCAAATCCTTATACTAATCCCATAGGGCACTGTGGTAGGCAGTCTCCAAGATGGCCCCCAATGATGCCATCATCTGGTACTTATGGCCTGTGTAACTCACTCGTCTTGATTGTGAGCTGAACCTAGTGATTTGCTTTTAACAGATGGAATACAGAAAAAGTGACAATAAGTCCTCCTGAGGTTACATTATAAAAAGACTATTGCTTCTGTCAGGAGTACCTTCCCTTACTCTAAGGTAAGTCAGCTGCTGTACTGTAAGCTGCCCTACAGAGAAGTCTAAATGACAACAAAGTCTCTAGTCAGTAACCAGTGAGGAACTTTAGCCCACCAAGAGCCAAGTGAGTAAGCTTGAAAGCAGATCTGCTAATTAAGCCTGGTGATGACTGCAGCCCCCAATGATGCTTTGATGGTAGGAGGATTATAGCTTTGGGAGACACCCAGAGTCTAGAGGGCATCCAGCTAAACCACACCCAGATTTCTGGCTCACAGGAATTGGGAGATAGTGTTTACTGTTTTAAGTTGTGCAATTCTGAAGCAAGCTGTTATATAGCAATAGTAGTTATAATTAACAGTTTTTGACAAAATTCCTGGGAATCATTTACAGTATACTAATAGTTTAATAAAATTCCTTTCGCAGAAGCTAACGTAAAGCACTGTTCTATTTATAAGCACTTCTATTCTTATTATCTCTACTGAACAATTCTATGTACAATGTGGTGTGGGTAAGAACAGATAAATTCTGACTTATGCCCTGTATTTAAGGATCCTAAAATTTAATCTAATATACTCCTTTCTATACTCAACAAATTCTTAGATAACTTGCTCATTCCTGGATATCTGGCTTATCTATGAGCATATCTTTTATTAAGTTTTCCCCTCCTTTTTAAAATCTTTTTCCCCAAAGGATAAAGATGTCAAAGAACTTCTTAGAAAATCTTAATAACAATCTTAAGATACTATAGGGTCTCAATTATTAATATTTTTGAAAGCAGTTTAGGGGAATGATTTTTCATAATCTAAAGAGCAGCCTAAAGTCACAAAGCAAATGACAGTAATTCAGAGAGGACAACATTGAAATCAAGTCCCTCAACACTTATCTACAAGTCTATTTTAAGCTTGTTTGTATGAAATCATTCAGCTCAAACATTTAATAAGCACCTAAAGTGCCAGAAACTGTACTCAAGTGTTGAATTCAACTGAGATGAACAAGACACTGTCCATCACCACCCCTCTCCTCACCTCTCCCATCCTACAAGGATCCCCAGGACAGAGGAAGAAGACAATTACCATATGATATAATAGGTATTAAAAAAAGGTTAAAGGGAAAAAATAGGTGTGTCAAGAAGGGAACAATAAATCTTGCCTAAAAGAGACAAGCAGGTATCATAGAAAAGATGAAACTAGTTGGAATTTGAAAAATGAAGAGAAACTTGCCAGATACACTGCCAGATATAGGAAAAATGGTAATCTAAGAAAAAAGAACAAATCACGCAATGCAAATGAGATTCACATAGATTCACTCCAGAAGACTCATGGCTAAGACTAATGAACCAGTCTTTCACAACCCATTTATTCATTAAAAGAACCTAAACATATACCATATGCCTGGCACTTGTACAATATTCAAATTCTATGTCAGGTAACAAAAAAAGAGCTATAAATGTGACATTAAGTTTTGACCTCAGGGAGCTTAGAGTCTAATTGAACTTCGGAGGAGCACGTGTTTATTTTAATTATGCCAATTCCAAATCAATTCCATTTCCTTCCTTCTCTTATCCTTTGGGCAAGCCACATTCTTTGCAAGCATCAGTTTCCTAATTTGTAAAGTGGGGATAATAGTATATGTGTGCCTCAAAGATTATAGTGAGGATTAAACAATGTAAGTAAAATATCCAAAACAGTGAGCTCAATAAATATTAGCATTATTGCTTTTATCATCACTGCTAAAAATAAGGCAATTAAAGGTTTCAGTTAAGAATTCCTCTGTTTTCTAAATCATAAAAGAACTCTTTTCTGTTTAGTTCCTTCCACTGTCTACAAAGTGTAAGAAGTGGTAATGTTATTATCAACTAAGGCATTAAGTACCCCTAGTCTGTCACAATGTCCCCCCCCAAAAGGGTACTGAAAATAACACCTAATATATCAACATAGTCTCTGATGATATAACACAGGATTGATTCTATTAGTAGCAGAACTTTAAACTCTGTGTATAAAGTGTACTTAAAAAGTAATACTGAATAACTCAGGCAGAAAACCTTAATTCACTAAGGTTCTAAAATACAAAAAACTAAGAATTAAAAATAAGAAGCTATTATACATTGGAAGGGATGTTCTGAGGAGCATGAAATAAGAGAATTGCAGTAATTGATGAAAAAAGAGGAAAGGAAAATATGATGGCCTAAAATGAAGAAATAATTCACAGAAAGGGTGACTGAAGCTTAAAACTGAAAAAAGTTCACAAAACCAGGAGACAAACATGTCTCTGACCCAAGATTAAGAAAGCAATCCTTTGGAAAGATTATGTTACCTTAAATCTATTTAAAAATTAATTTTTAAAAGGGCACAACACTACTCAAATTTTTGGATGATTTCTTTAAGCTAAATTTCATTCTACAAAATCCTACTGTTCAAAGTTCAACAAAATCAAATTCAAAACAAAGATTTGCATTGAATGTGGAATTCCCAAAGCAAGGTATAAAAACCAAAAAGCAAATGATATAAAACTTCCAGAG
Organism: Bos indicus x Bos taurus; assembly: GCF_003369695.1. NCBI lineage: Eukaryota > Metazoa > Chordata > Mammalia > Artiodactyla > Bovidae > Bos > Bos indicus x Bos taurus. The sequence continues at coordinate 37,132,870 of NC_040095.1, forward strand.
AGGCTCAATCAAAAAGAAATAAATACTTATCAATTTTTAAGTACTTATAAGGCAATCACATTCCACTTGTTATATTTTTGCACTGATAATATCTAAGGTAAGCCTTCAACACAGAGAAGGAAACTCAGAATTATTTTATTCTTCTTAACTTTACCCATCATCTCTTTAAGCTGTAACTTCTTATCCTAAAATTACTCAAGGAACTCTCCCAGGACTTTTTTTTTTTTTTTTTTTACTAAGTCTGTTAACTTCTGGACTCAAAGTCTGACTCCCTGAGTTTCAAGAGCCAACTTTCCAAAGTGAAGACACTAAGGAATTTCTAAAACCACAAAAACTGAGTGATACAGCAACACTAAAAGAATGGGCAAATATTCTATTTGATTTCTAAAAGCAAAGACTTGGGATTTTTCCTGAAGTAAAAGTAAACTTCAATTTAAAAATTCTGCTTTAAATCTTATTTAATAATTGTTTTAAGGATCCAATGAGTATTAAGTATGACATTATCAACTTCAGTACAAGCTCCTCGAAGTAAATGGAGAAGTAGTATTTATATAATAATTAAGATTTCAAAACTAGGTTTTAGAAAAAGAAAAACCTGGATTCAAAATCCCCTTCCTCCTGTGTAAGCTGTATAATCTTGACTTCCTAAGATTCAGTTTCCTTATGAATGAATTAATGAAATGAATGAATGAATGAATTATGAAATGAATTAATATCTACTCCAGGAGGTAAATATTAGGTAGATATTTTCCAAGAGTATTAAGTATGACATTGAACAATATACAGAAAATTTTTGATAAATGTTTCAAGAGGAGGGAGAGTAGGAAGAACTACCCTACCCATCTTTATATCTATTGTAACACCTAAACGTTAGTAATAAGAACAACATTAATGCTAATGGAAGGTAAAAGATTAATATTTCATGAGAACACTTTTAGGGTACTTTTGCATTTAATTAATCTTTGTTGATCAACAGAACACATTATAAGCTAACTACACCTTTTCATTTAATTACTACTGATATTGAACATCTTTTTATATATGTACTTGTCATTTTAGGTTCAATTTTGACACGGGTTACAAAACAGAAGTTAGAATTTGAGGAATAATAATGAAACTCCAGTACTTTGGCCACCTCATGCGAAGAGTTGACTCATTGGAAAAGACTCTGATGCTGGGAGGGATTGGGGGCAGGAGGAGAAGGGGACGACAGAGGATGAGATGGTTGGATGGCATCACTGACTCGATGGACGTGAGTCTGGGTGAACTCCGGGAGTTGGCGATGGACAGGGAGGCCTGGCGTGCTGCAATTCATGGGGTCACAAAGAGTCGGACACGACTGAGCGACTGAACTGAACTGAACAGTCTTACCCTTTTTGCCTAGTCATTCTTTTATTCCCACCCACCCCACCCCACCCCGACCTCCACACCCATGGTTCAGGCTTTCCAGAGGAACTAATGAAAATCCCTTACTGACCAATGGAAGACAAAGACTTTAGAAATTACTAACCAATAGAATTTATTTTGCATCCATATATACACAATGTTATCATAAGCCTTTATTTATTCCCACAACAAACATCTGAGATGGCCCTTACTACAGGCTTCCCTGGTAGCTCAGCGGTTAAAAGCGTCTGCCAGCAACGCAGGAGACCCAGGTTCGATCCCTGGGTTGGGAAGATCCCCTGGAGAAGGAAATGGCAACCCACTCCAGTATTCTTGCCTGGAGAATCCCATGGACGGAGGAGCCTGGTGGGCTACAGTCCACAGGGTCACAAAGAGTCGGACTCGACTGAGCGACTTCACTTCACTCACAGGTAAAGCACATTACTTTAAGTTCCAGGCCACAATTCCTCAATTTTTAATCCTATGCTACAGCCAGATAGTACTAAATGAAAATTTTGACATAATATGACCACAGCTTTTCTTCTGAGCTCTCTAATCTTACTTTTCATATATTTACCATTTTTTTAAAATCACAAAGCAGCAGAATTGGACAAACAGGAAAATTTGTCTCTTATAACTACTGTTGGCATGAAGCGTCTGCAAGAGCGGAGAAGAGCAGAATGAATCATACTGAACAAACATAAGCTGTCCCTAGAAAAAGAAGTACAAACTAGAGCTAATAAAGGAGTTCAGCAAAGGTGTAAGATACAAGATCAATATATAAAAACCAACTGTACTTTCATACACTAGCAATGAACAACCTAAAAAATGGAGTTAAGAAAATAATCCCACTAACAATATCATCCAAAGGAATAAAATGCTTAGGAACACACTTAACAAAAGAAGCACAATACTTGTACACTGAAAACCACAAAACTTTTTCAGTGAAAGAAATTAAGACTTAACAAATAAAAGGCATCCTATGCTCATACATCAGAAGACTTAATATTGTTAAGCTAGCTGCTGTTGCTGCTAAGTCGCTTCAGTCGTGTCTGACTCTGTGTGACCCCATAGACAGCAGCCCACCAGGCTCCCCCATCCCTGGGATTCTCCAGGCAAGAACACTGGAGTGGATTGCCATTTCCTTCTCCAATGCATGAGAGTGAAAAGTGAAAGTGAAGTCGATCAGTCATATCTGACTCTTCTCGACCTCATGGACTGCAGCCTACCAGGCTCCTCTGTCCATGGGATTTTCCAGGCAAGAGTACTGGAGTGGGGTGCCATCGCCTTCTCCAGTTAAGCTAGCAATACTCCTCAAATTAATCTATAGATTCAAAGTAACTGCTGTCAATATTGCAGCTGCCTGTTTTACAGAAATAGACCAACAGAACCTAAAATTCATATGACAATGCAAGAACTCTACCATACTAAAACAACCTAAAAGAAAAACAAAGTTGGCAGACTCATGTTTCCCAATTTCAAACCTTACTACAAAGTTACAGTAATTGAAATAGTGTGATACTGGTATAAGGTGAGACACATAGGTTGACAGAATAAAACAGAGTTCAGAAATAAACTCTCATATTTACATTCAATTGATTTTTGACAAGGTGTCAAGACCATTCAATGGGAAAATAAGTCTTTCAAGACGCAGTAATGGCACAACTGGATAGTCACATATAGAAGAATGAAGTTGGATCTGTACCTCATCAGTTCAGTTCAGTCACTCAGTCATGTCCAACTCTTCGGGACCCCATGAGTCGCAGCACACCAGGCCTCCCTGTCCATCACCAACTCCCGGAGTTCACTCAAACTCTCGTTGGTCGAGTCGGTGACGCCATCCAGCCATCTCATCCTCTGTAGTCCCTTTCTCCTCCTGGCCCCAATCCTTCCCAGCATCAGAGTCTTTTCCAATGAGTCAACTCTTCGCATGAGGTGGCCAAAGTACTGGAGTTTCAGCTTTAGCATCATTCCTTCCAAAGAACACCCAGGGCTGATCTCCTTCAGAATGGACTGGTTGGATCTCGTTGCAGTCCAAGGGACTCTCAAGAGTCTTCTCCAACACCACAGTTCAAAAGCATCAATTCTTTGGCGCTCAGCTTTTTTCACAGTCCAACTCTCACATCCATACATGACCACTGGAAAAACCATAGCCTTGACTAGACGAACCTTTGTTGGCAAAGTAATGTCTCTGTTTTTGAATATGCTATCTAGGTTGGTCATAACTTTCCTTTCAAGGAGTAAGCGTCTTTTAATTTCATTGCTGCAGTCACCATCTGCAGTGATTTTGGAGCCCAAAAAGATAAAGTCTGACACTGTTTCCCCTGTTTCCCCATCTATTTCCCATGAAGTGATGGTGCAAAAAAAAAAAAAAAAAAAAAAACTCAAAATGTATCAGACTTAAAGAGCTGAAACTAAACATAGGTGTAAATCTTCATGACCTCGAATCAGGAAATGGTTTCTTAAATATGATATCAAAAGCACAAGCAACCAAAGGAATAAAACAGATTAAGTCAGACATCAACAAAATGAAAAGCTTTTGTGCTTCAAAGGATACTATCAAGAAAGTGAAAAGATAATCCACAGAATGGGAGAAAATATTTGCAAATCATATATCTGATAAGGGACATGAATCCAGAATAAATTAAAAAATAATTTAAGAATAAAAAGATAATCCAATTTAAAAATGGGCAGAAGATTAGAATAAACATTCCTCCAGAGATTTATATAAATGACCAATAAGTATATGAAAAGATGCTCAAAATCATCAATCATTAGGGAAATGTAAATTAAAGCCACAATGAGATACCACTAGCATACCCACTAGGATGGCATTACTCAAACAGACAATAAGAAGTATTAGACAGGATGCAGAGAAAACATAAACCTCAAATAGTGTTAATGGAAAAGTAAAACTGGAGCCTCTTTGGAAAAGTCTAGCAGTTCCTATGTATCTACTCAGAGGAACTGAAAACACAGAAGCTTTATTCATAATGGCCAAAAGGTGAAAACATCCCAAATGTCCGTCAACTGACAAGTTAATTAAAATGTGGTACACCCACACAATGGAATATTATTTGACCATAAAAAGCAATTAAGTACTCATACATGCTACAACATGGATGACCAAGTAAAAGATGCCTGGTACAAAAAAGTCACACTGTATGATTTCACTTATGTGAATAAGGAAATCCACAGCAACAGAAGGTGGATAGCAGTTGCCACCGGCTGGGGGAAGGGAAGAACGGTGAGTGACTGCTAATCTGAGGGAGACAAAAATGCTCTGGAACTACATAGTGATGATGGTTGTACAACTTTGTGAATATACTAAAAAACCATTTAATGTTTACCACTGTACACTTTAAAAGAGTGAATTTCATAGCTTTTGAGAATGTGAAATAGTCTTTGAATCTTTTTAAACTAGTTCAGATGAGCGACTTAAGTTATCAGCAAACACTTGCTAAAAACCTACTCAGGGCAAAACACTTCATAAGGTACCACAGGCAGATCCTACCCTCAAAGAGTTTATATAATTTGATTGATAATATAATGTGAAAGTGAAACAAAATAAACTGTAGTTTGATACACAGTGTGAAAATGTAACAAGTTAGCATATAACTTACATAACGAACTCCTACAGAGAGGTATGTATTAGAAAAAGAAGAGATCACACAAATTGGCACAAAAGAAGAGATCACATGAATTGGCGCAAGAGCAAAGAGAGAAAAGATAAGCTTGAAAAAACACAAACCAACCACCCTATGCTATCTCCCTTCATTAGCCCCCAAAACCACTAAGATCTTGAGAGAAAGAAGGTAGATTCAGATAGATGTACAAAAAAGAGATAAATGGTTTTGATTAAAAGGTGTGAAGCAGGAAAATGAGCTATCGAAATATAGTGACCATATTTGTGTGTACTGTATATATACTGCCACACACAGCAGCAGAACAATACCTTTAGAAGCATAATTAACTTAAGAAAACAGATTAGTTAAGTTCCTTGTATAAATTGAGTTATTATTTGGGATACTTCACTTGATTTGGGGTATACAGACAAGTTGTGTTGTGAAGAAGAAGTAATAGTGAAGTCCCTCAGTTGTGTCCGACTCTTTGAGACCCCATGGACTGTAGCCTACCACACTCCCCCGTCCATGGGATTTTCCAGCCAACAGTACTGGAGTGGGTTGCCATTTCCTTCTCCAGAGGATCTTCCCCACCCAGGGATTGAACCTGGGTCTCCCGCATTGTGGGCAGACGCTTCACCGTCTGAGCCACCAGGGAAGTTGTGAAGAAGAACTAAGCATATTTCAATACCAGATGAAATTGAGTTGATTTGATAACTTTGTTTCAAATATCTTCCAGTAATTATGTCACAAATTAGCAGACTTTGAAATGGCAACCCCCTCCAGGATTCTTGCCTGGAAAATCCCATGGACGGAGGAGCCTGGTTGGCTACTGTCTATGGGGTCGCAAAGAGTCAGAGACGACTGAGTGACTTCACTTCACTTGACAAGTATATTTTTCATCAAATCACACAATTCAAAAAGTAGCTGCCAACTAGTTAAAATAATAAATATTTGCTGAGGACTTACTATTAAGTGCACAGCACTATTCCAAGCATTTTACACATGACTTTTAAAGAGTGTGTATTCAACATATACAAAATAAAGCAATCTGACTTTTGAGTAAACTTTTTAAACATAAGGCACTGCTAGGACCACATCAGTCAGTTCATCATTTTTTATTTTACTCTAGGTAGTGCTGCCAACTTGTATTTGTTTTTAACTTCAATTTTTCTCACCAATTCTTTCTGCCAAATTCATTTGTAGTATCTGCTACTCTTCTTTCCTCAATTCTACAGCCTCTGTAGTATTCAGAAACTCCACTCCATCCTTCTGTATTAACATACCTCTCCTTTCTACTAGTAGTTTTAATTCTAACTCATTAATAACTCTGCCCACCATGGTTCCTTGATCCTTCATGCCTCACAGCTGTTTTCACAGAATAGGAAAAAATAAAATAAAGCTGGGGCGAGAGGAGGGAAGAGGCATATCTTAGGCAGCCATGTAAATCTGAGAGGGAGGCTGGAAAAAAAAAAAAGTCCTAGCACAAAATGCCTAGAATTCACTGCTGAGAGCATAGTAGTTATTAAATTAATTATTGCAGAAGACTAAAAAGCCTAAAGGACTAACTAATAGAGAAACTTATAAAACTTACCCTACATCTCCATAAAAGGGTTATATCAAAAGTTTGAAAAAGTTTCCTAGATGATTCTGACATGCCATCTCTCTAATTACAAAAAAAAAAAAAAGTACATTTACTTAAATGTATTTAGATCCTAGAAAAGCACTCATTTTTATTTTGAAGCCGACCTAGTCAATTATTTTTGATAATTAAGTTTGATTCTTGCACAATTATTCCTGTATATAATACTTTTTAAAAGCAAGCCTTAAATATATCTGTAATACAATCATCTCATAAGCAAAGTAAACACAGTTCTCACTAAAGATCTCCTAATATGTATGCATTTAGAATAAAACCAACTTAAAGAAGCAGTCTTCAGATTAAGCTGGATTGACAATACATCAGAAAGGCCCTAAAACAGCCTATTACAATAGAAAATTGTCATATAAGAACATTCATTTTGTTTTTCTAAGTTTATAGTAATATAGTCAATACACTGGAAAACAAAGCTTTAAGAAGAAATGGTATTATTATCTATTATCTTCTAGTAATTCAAACCAAGTAAGATTAAAAAAAAAAACACAACAACTACTTTTAACCTTGATTTAAGACTGTAAGGCAATGGCACCCCACTCCAGTACTCTTGCCTGGAAAATCCCATGGGCGGAGGAGCCTGGTGCGCTGCAGTCCATGGGGTCTCGAAGAGTTGGACAGGACTGAGTGACTTCACTTTCACTTTTCACTTTCATGCATTGGAGAAGGAAATGGCAACCCTTGCCTGGAGAATCCCAGGGAGGGGAGCCTGGTGGGCTGCTGTCTATGGGGTTGCACAGAGTCGGACACGACTGAAGCGACTTAGCAGCTGCAGCAGCAGCAGGATATTTTAGGTCAGCTTTGAAAGTCATTTTCAAATAGCCATTAGTATCTATAACAATTTGACCAAGTCACTAAATTGTTTAATATCCATTCATCCAAAATGTGGAAAGTGATACAGGAATAGATTGTATTCTTTTTAAACAGCCAAAAGTTACTCAACTTCTGTTGGCTTTAAAAGCTATATACTAATTCTAATTTATATATCTATATCAGAACTATAATAATAAATTGAATAGTACCTTGGATATTCTCAGTTAATAAAGAAATTCTAGGATTTCAACACAGTTTTAACCTTAAATTTTATATATCCTTTAAAAAAATCTACATAGATTTAGAAATGTTGTCGTCATAAAAATAATTCTCTAACAGACCAATGAATAATTATGCACATTGCCAACGGAGAAGGCAATGGCACCCCACTCCAGTACTCTTGCCTGGAAAATCCCGTGGACGGAGGAGCCTGGTAGGCTGCAGTCCATGGGGTCCTTAGGAGTCGGACACGACTGAGCGACTTCACTTTCACTTTTCACTCTCATGCACTGGAGAAGGAAATGGCAACCCACTCCAGTGTTCTTGCCTGGAGAATCCCAGGGATGGGGGAGCCTGGTGGGCTGCTGTCTCTGGGGTCGCACAGAGTCGGGCACGACTGAAGCGACTTAGCAGCAGCAGCAGCAGCAGCAGCAGCACATTGCCAAAGAAAAGCTTAATGTCGTCTCAGCTCTGAGAACCTGAATGAAGTACTAGGACTCCCACATCTACCGCACACCTGAATGTCCCACTGACAAACTTAAAACTGTAGTATCATCTCCCTCCCTTCTGCCGTATCTCCATCTTTTAATTCTTATTATATTCCTGATCTTAGTGAGTGGAACCTTCATACTTCAAGGTCCACAAATATGAAATCTGAGAATCAATCCTCAACTCTTTTCATTCTCCATTACTCAAATGACCTACATATAAACACCAAACTGTACGCAGGCTAATTTCTTAATTTTCGCTGTGGATTTCCCCTTCCACATTTTCACAGTCCTAACTGAGAACTTCATCAATTCCTAGATGTCCTCCCTAGCCTTTTTTCTATCTCCTATCTAATCTCTGTATTGCTGCCAAAATCTTTTGCAAATACAAAATATATTTTGTTACTAAGTAATTTCTTGGTTTCCCAACATCTTTAAAATAAACAGAATTTTTAAAAGCATATACATTCATCTATAATCTAGATTCAGCCCCTTTCTGCAGCTTCAAATCTTTTTGGAACATTCCTTTTCCAACCCTATGCTCCAATAATCTAACCATCTGCAGTTTCTACAATCAAACTGTTGCCCCAGACTCCCAAGTCTAATTGATGGCTTGCTAAACATGGTTTATATACCATCTCTAGTCTAAATTAGGTAACCCCTCTCAGTGCCCTTACTGTATCCTCTTTGTTAATCTTGATATTATAACAAATTCTTTATCTGTCTTTTATTAGACTGTTAAGATCCTTGAAGGCAAGGATGAAGAATTTTATTTCACCAATGGTAATGCCTTATAGTTTCTGCAACAGAGGAAACACCTGATGTTTGATGATGAACAAGAGAATGAATATGAAATCCCAGCCAAGTCCACATCATACTAGATACTTCATATCTCAAATATTAAGTCTACCCACGCACCTGTGGGCTTCCCTCATAGCTCAGTTGGTAAAGAAGCTGACTATAACGCAGGAGACCCAGGTTCAATCCCTGGGTTGGGAAGATACCCTGGAGAAGGAAATGGAAACCCACTCCAATATTCTTGCCTAGAGAATCCCATGGACAGAGAAGCCTGGTGGGCTACAGTCAATGGGGTCACAAGAGTCGGACACAACTTGGCAACTAAACTACCACCACCTCGCACCTATGGGTACCTTATTTTTTACAAAGGAGGCAAAAATATTCAATGGGGCAAAGACAGCCTCTTCAATAAGTGGTGCTGGGAAAACTGGACAGCTACATGTAAAAGAATGAAATTACAACACTGCCTAACCCCATACACAAAGATAAACTCAAAATGGGTTAAAGACCTAAATGTAAAACCAGAAACTATATAACTCTTAGAGGAAAACATAGGCAGAACACTCGATGACATAAATCAAAGCAAGATCCTCTATGACCCACCTCCTAGAGTAATGGAAATAAAAACAGAAGTAAACAAATGGGACCCGAATAAACTTTTAAAAGCTTTTGCACAGAAAGGAAACTATGAGCAAGGTGAAAAGACAACCCTCAGAACGGGAGAAAATAAGTGAATGAAACAACTGACAAAGGATCAATTTCCAAAATATACAAGCAGCTCATATAACTCAATACCAGAAAAACAAGCAAACCCAATCAAAAAGTGGGAAAAAGACCTAATAGACATTTCTCCAAAGAACACAAACAGATGGCTAACAAACACATGAAAAGATGCTGAATATCGCTCATTATTAGAGAAATGCAAATCAAAACTACAATGAGGTATCACCTCACACCAGTCAGAATGGCCATCATCAAAAAGTCTACAAACAATAAATGCTGGAGAGAATGTGCAGAAAAGGGAACCCTCCCGCACTGTTGGTGGGAATGTAAATTGATAAAGCCACTACGGAAGACAGTATAGAGATTCCTTAAAAAACTAAGAACAAAACCACCAGATTACCTAGCAATCCCACTCCTAAGCATATGCCCTGAGGAAACCAAAACTGAAAAAGACACACATATCCCAATGTTCACTGCAGCACTACTTACAATAGCTAGAACACGGAAGCAACCTTGATGTCCTACGACAGATGAATGGATAAAGAAGTTGTCATGCATACACACAATGGAGTATTACTCAGCCATAAAAAGGAACGCATTTGAGTTGGTTCTAATGAGGTGGATGAACCAAGAGCCTATTATACAGAGTGAAGTAAGTCAGAAAGAGAAAGATAAATATCATATAGTAATGCATATATATGGAATCTAGAAAGATGGTACCAAATAATTTATTTGCAGGGCAGCGATAGAAAGACAGAGAGAACAGACTTATTGACACTGGGAGAGGGGAGGAGAGGGTGAGATGTATGGAGAGTAACATGGAAACTTATATTACCATATGTAAAATAGATAGCCAATGGGCATTTGTGTATGACTCAGGAAACTCAAAACAGGGGCTCCGTATCAACCTAGAGGGGTGGGATAGGGAAGGAGATGGGGAGGAGGTTCAAGAGGGAGGGGACATATGTATACCTACAGCTGACGCATGTTGAGGTCTGACAGAAAACAACGAAATTCTGTAAAGCATATGTCCTTCAATTAAAAAATAAATTTAAAAAGAGAGAAGCAAAGGAAAGAAGAAAAGGAAAGATATACCCATCTATATGCAAAAAGAAAAAAAATATATTAAGTCTAAGTAATAGGACTTACCAAAGAACTAATTTTTCTTTTTAGTAAATGGCAACCCACTCCCGTACTCTTGCCTAGGAAATCCCATGGACAGAGGAGCCTGAGCCTGGCAGGCTACAGTCTGCTGCTGCTGCTGCTGCTGCTAAGTCACTTCAGCTGTATTCAACTCTGTGCGACCCCATAGACAGCAGCCTACCAGGCTCCCCCGTCCCCGGGATTCTCCAGGCAAGAACACTGGAGTGGGTTGCCATTTCCTTCTCCAATGCATGAGAGTGAAAAGTGAAAGTGAAGTCGTTCAGCGACTCTTAGCAACCTCATGGACTGCAGCCTACCAGGCTCCTTCATCCACGCAAGAGTGCTGGAGTGGGGTGCCGTTGCCTTCTCCGGCAGGCTACAGTCTATGGAGTCACAAAGAGTTGGACACAACTGAAGCAACTGATCTAAAATCTAAAATCTACTTAAGGCTTTTCTGCAGATAAAAAACTGATGATGTCTTAAGTAAACTATATCTCTAGGACCTGCTTACTCTCTTCTTTCATTTATCTAAATTTCTTTTTTTCCCCTTTGCTTTATATTTTTATTAGTTCATAAAAATTCTAAAACCTGAGAACTCCTTCAGTTTACATTTGAAGAAATGGGCTTAATGACTGGTCGAAATGTTACTTGGCTAGTAGCTAGTTTAGACTAGATTCTATGCAAATTTCACTATACAAGACCTCCAAATGATAACAGTTTGAAAAATTCATAAATTTTACTATGAAATTCAAAAATATATTGAAAAGAGACCACAGCCACAACAGTAGAGAAGAGAAGCATTTAAATGATCTAAGAATAATCTTAATAGGAAAGAGGAATCTATATAAAACAAATTCACTGAATAAAGACATGAATGAAAATAAAGATTAAGAAAGAGTAAACTATTTTTCGAAATACATATAAAGAGCCATAAAAAGGTTCAAACCTTTTGCCTAACTAGAACCAATGAGATTCTACCCTAAATGAATAAAGCCCCCAAAGGGGGAAAAATGTACATATAAAGATGTTCCACTACCTCATTTTTGTACAGAAAAGAGGTGATAGCAAGTAAAATGTCCAAAGCAGAATGACTGACAAAATTATGGTTCATCCACTGACAAAGTGTTGGGTAACTTTTTAAATATTTATGAACAGTATGTAAAAAATAAGGAAAACCTTTATCATACAACCTTAAGAGAAAACAGGACTAGGTGCATATATTTATACCATAAACACATATTTAACCAGAATTACATTCATATATGTATTTTTATTAAAAACCTAGTACCTCTGGTTCCCAAGAAATCTAAGGGAATGGAGAGTTGTTTAAGTATGAAATTTTTATAAAGAAAATTAAAATTTTGGTGGCTATCCTCTAGTTGAAAACAGAATCACTAAAACCATATGATAGCAGAGGTAGCAACACGGCTCAACAGCGAGATAGCATATTAGAGATTCAGATACTGAACTTCACCCTAAGACAGTCAACTCAGTCGTGTCCAACTCTTTGCCACCCCATGAATCGAAGCACGCCAGGCCTCCCTGTCCATCACCAACTCCCAGAGTTCACTCAAACTCATGTCCGTCGAGTCGGTGATGCCATCCAGCCATCTCATCCTCTGTCGTCCCCTTCTCCTCCTGCCCCCAATCCTTCCCAGCATCAGAGTCTTTTCCAATGAGTCAACTCTTCGCATGAGGTGGCCAAAGTACTGGAGTTTCAGCTTTAGCATCATTCCCTCCAAAGAAATCCCATGGCTGATCTGCTTTAGAATGGACTGGTTGGATCTCCTTGCAGTCCAAGGGACTCTCAAGAGTCTTCTCCAACAACACAGTTCAAAAGCATCAATTCTTTGGCTCTCAGCTTTCTTCACAGTCCAACTCACATCCATACATGACCACTGGAAAAACCATAGCCTTGACTAGACGAACCTTTGTTGGCAAAGTAATGTCTCTGCTTTTGAATATGCTATCTAAGTTGGTCATAACTTTCCTTCCAAGGAGTCAGCGTCTTTTAATTTCATGGCTGCAATCACCATCTGCAGTGATTTTGGAGGCCCCCCAAAATAAAGTCTGACACTGTTTCCACTGTTTCCCCATCTATTTGCCATGAAGGGATGGGACCGGATGCCATGATCTTTGTTTTCTGAATGTTAAGCTTTAAGCCAAGTTTTTCACTCTCCTCTTTCACTTTCATCAAGAGGCTTTTTAGTTCCTCTTCACTTTCTGCCATAAGGGTGGTGTCATCTGCATATCTGAGGTTATTGATATTTCTCCCGGCAATCTTGATTCCAGCTTGTGCTTCTTCCAGTCCAGCATTTCTCATGATGAACTCTGCATAGAAGTTAAATAAGCAGGGTGACTATATACAGCCTTGATGTACTCCTTTTCCTATTTGGAACCAGTCTGTTGTTCCATGTCCAGTTCCAACTGTTGCTTCCTGACCTGCGTATAGGTTTCTCAAGAAGCAGGTCAGGTGGTCTGGGATTCCCATCTCTTTCAGAATTTTCCACAGTTTACTGTGATCCACACAGCCAAAGGCTTTGGCATAGTCAATAAAGCAGAAATAGATGTTCTTCTGGAACTCTCTTGCTTTTTCCATGATCCAGTGGATGTTGGCAATTTGATCTCTGGTTCCTCTGCCTTTTCTGAAATCAGCTTGAACATCTGGAAGTTCATGGTTCACGTATTGCTGAAGCCTGGCTTGGAGAATTTTGAGCATTACTTTACCAGTGTGTGAGATGAGTGCAACTGTGCAGTAGTTTGAGCGTTCTTTGGCATTGCCTTTCTTTGGGATTGGAATGAAAATTGACCTTTTCCAGTCCTGTGGCCACTGTTGAGTTTTCCAAATTTGCTGGCATATTGAGTGCAGCACTTTCACAGCATCATCTTTCAGGATTTGAAATAGCTCAACTGTAATTCCAGTCACAAGCATGTTGTAATTTATAAGTCATTTTAAATTCTAGTGTTTAGGCCCCGTTACCTTGATAGTGAGGACATACAATAGCACTTTGAAATAAGTTAAAAACCATGAATAACTGGAAATGACTGAAGAACTGTAATACCTCTCTCCCTATCCCACCAACACCTCCCAAGTCCTAATATGCATATCTGGATTATGCAGGTCATTTTAGCCCTGAGCCTATTAAATTGTCCCTTACCACTGAGGATGAAGTCTAAACTAATACTTGAAATCAGAAGCAAAACTGTTGTGGGAACAAAATAGAAAGAACTCAGAAACACTTTTGTACATAGACCTTTCTCTTTTCCAGCCAAACAAACCTAACTGTCCAACTGCAAGTAGTTAAATCACACAATTCTTTGCTTTAAAGGTTGCCCTTCCAGTGGTCTCTTCCTTCTATCTAATTGAACACTTAGCAAGCCCCATCTATTATCTGTCACTCCAGTCAATCCTTTATCTCAAAACTGTAACACAATTCAAATTCATGTATTCAACTGTCTGCTGAATGCTTACTATGTGCAAGCCACCACAAACTCAACACCCAGGCAAGGTTCTCGGTCAGTCTTTGTAAACAGCCTTTGTATTGATCCTATTTTCTCAAGAACATGGCAATTAGCACTAGAGCAAAATATAGCACCTATTATTTCTTTAGTTAGAAATTCTAGATACAGTGAAGAAAATGTTTACTTCATTTTTCAAGATAGCATCACATTTTAAGATACCCTTCACAAGAGATACTCAGGGTTATTTAAATCAGTAACTAAGCAGATCCTCCTGTTACAACTGGGGAATAAGAAGATAACTTTATTCTAAGAAGAAACATTGTAAGCTTATACAAAACCATAAGCAACAACTTCCAAACTCATAGACAAATAATACAGCTACAATATATGACTCTTGCCATTAAAAATGTTTGTATGCATAACAACTGAATGGCACCATATCCCCACTGCTTTTACTCCTTTAGTTTTGTTATCTGCAATAAAAGTGAAAATGCTATTCAAGTAAACTTGTTTTCACAGTAATAGGAAAGTCAATTAAAAAGCTTCCTTTGCTCCTACATTCTCATTTTCTTTTTAATTCGGACTCTGCTCCTGAACACATAAACACACAATAGTTAAATGAATGTACAAATCTATGAAATACAGTGCTCTAAAAGTAAGAAAAAACTGTTCTACTTGATACACTAGGCTCTTTTAAAGAGGTCCTGGATTTTAGATATGGGAATGGGTACAGAAGACATTCACATTTAAGCTATAAAACATGAATGTTACTGAAAATGATACCTTAATTTTAAGTATCAGAGCCCAAACATATGAACAAAAAGTATCCTAACACTAAATATATATTTTGCAATTACCTCTAAATCTTTCTTAAAATGCTATGTTATTTCACCCAACTAGGTGTATGCACATGCCCACTCTCAGAATCAAATAGTAAAGGAGGGATGGATTCAAGTGATATTCAGATACCATGTCAGAACATGGTAAACAACTCATTTAAAGGATCAAGTATTATCACCAAGTTTCTAGTTTAGGCAACTTGAGTTAATGATGGGAACATTAACCTACTTCACATAGTTCTAAGAACACTTTTTCTTTTTGAGTGGGAGGGGGTAAGGGTAGGGAAGAACTGACAAATGAGTTCAGATTTCTATACTACTTCTGAATTTATAGTTTGTATGGGACATCAGGACAATGATAAGTAAGACAGCTAAGTAAGACAGCTGGATCTGTCTCAGAAGAGAATTCTATTCTACAGATAGATTTGTGAGTTATCAGCATGTAAAAAAGTTTAATAAATAGATTAAATCAATAGGAAGAGAGAACAGAATGAAGGCTGAACAACCACCCTGGGGACACCAATATTTAAGGAGTGGGCAGAGATGGAAGAGTTAGCAAAAAGATCTACAAATGAGAGAATGATATCCCTGAACCCAAGAGAGAACGCTGTTTCAAAAAGTGAGGGGTGAGGGGGAACAAAACAGGTGGTCAAATAAAATGACCCTTCTTTTCCCATTATCTGCTCCAACTTCCAGTAAACAGCACTACTTTAAGCATTAGAAGAGAAGCAATGACTCGTTCTTCACTATAACCTATGCTCTATTTTTAGTTTAAATAACAAACCTGAAACCAACAAAATGTAAACTCAATTTCTGGCTGTAAACTCACCACTGTTTCAGTTGCTATGTGCTGCTATGTTTAAAATACATGAAGTTACCTATTTTAATTATGATGAAAAAGAGGCCAAGGTCTATTTTACCTACTTGGTAGAGCATCTAACCTAAGAGAATTAACTAGTACAAATAAATGCCACTCAAGAGTAATGTAAATCACAACATTTCTGGTGTTGAGGGGTGAAAGTGTTAGTCATTCAGTTGTGTCCGTGACCCCATGAACTGCAGCCCGCCAGGTTCCTGTGTCCATGGACTTCTCCAGGCAAGATTACTGGAGTTGGTAGCCATCTGCTTCCTTGAGCAGAAGATTCCTTGAGGGATCTTCCTGACCCACGGATTGAACCTAGGTCTCCTGCACTGCAGGCAGATTCTATACCATCTGAGGGGTAAATATGGGAAAGTAAGATTGTGTCCAATAACAAAGCAGCTGCAAGATCTGAGACAAATATCTAAAACTGTTCGAAGTATTTTTCAACAAGGTAGTACCAAAGTTGTAGAGTACATTAAATTCAATTTCAAAACTCAGTTACCAACGAACTATTAATACATGCAACAACATGGATGGATCTCAAAAGCTTTATGCTAAGAGAAAGAAACCAGACACAGAAGCCTACATGTGTATGATTCCGCTTATGTGACAGTCTAGAGAATATATAACTATAGGAACAGGAATTTAGATCTGGCTGCCAGGAATTAGAGTAGGGGTGAGATATTGATCACAAAAAGATATAAGGGAACTGCTAGAGGTGATGAAAATATTATGTCTCTACTAAAGGTAGTGGTTGCAAGATAATGTTTCTCAAAACTCAAACTGTACAGCAGCAATAGTGAATTTTATTGTGTAAATGCTGAAGCTGAAACTCCAGTACTTTGG
The DNA here is from genome assembly GCF_003369695.1 of Bos indicus x Bos taurus. Taxonomy (NCBI): domain Eukaryota; kingdom Metazoa; phylum Chordata; class Mammalia; order Artiodactyla; family Bovidae; genus Bos; species Bos indicus x Bos taurus. The sequence goes on from NC_040095.1 coordinate 37,149,726, forward strand.
CCACCTCATGCGAAGAGTTGATTCATTGGAAAAGACTCTGATGCTGGGAGGGACTGGGGGCAGGAGGAGAAGGGGACAACAGAGGATGAGATGGTTGGAGGGCATCACTGACTCGGTGGACGTGAGTCTGAGTGAACCCCGGGAGTTGGTGATGGACAGGGAGGCCTGGTGTGCTGCGATTCATGGGGTCACAAAGAGTCAGACACGACTGAGCGACTGACCTCAACTGAACTGACTGATACCTGAATAAGCCTAACTGAGACAGAGGATGAGATGGTTTGATAGCATCACCAACTCAATGGACATGAATTTGAGCAAATTCCAGGAGATAGTGGAGGACAGAGGTCGCAAAGAGTAGGACACAACTTGGCAACTGAACAACATGTCTTACTTAAAAAAAATTAAGTCACCATATCATTATTTCATTTAAATAACATTTTTAATGCTCTGTTCTAATTACAGTTGACTTATCTATATTGTTATTAGATATAATATTTAAATTAGCAAAGGAAATAAAAACTACAATAAACCAATCTTAAGCTTGAAACAAGGTATTTAGATACTTTCCCTCTTACAATAAATCGCAGTTATCTTACTTGCAATTCTGCTACCCAGGGGAGCAAAACAAAAGCCCTTTCCTATGTTTTACAATCCTAACAGCCAAAAAAAGAACTTTTAGGTTTTCCTTTATATATGTTTCATATGGATTGATTGGGATGTATGTAAACACTATCATACAGTTTAATTCTAATTAATTGATTCAACAACAATGTAATGAATACCTACAACACAGGACAAGCACTGTGATGGTGTTACAGGCATAAAGATGGAAGTAATAGTCTTCTTGCTTGCATAGAGCTGATGGTTTAGTATGACTGAAGACATAGGAACAAATTATTTTATTAAGAAATATAAGTAATAAACTGACAGATGCTATTAAATTAAATGACCAAGGAAACTTTCACAAGAAAGTTTGCTTTCTCCTTAAAAAAAAACTTCTGGTCACTGAGCTGATGTTTTGAGAAGTACCATATCTCTAGAATGAAGTAAGAATGCTAACACAAATATACATTTTCCAGTTAGTATCAAAATGCTTTTTCACCAGCAATATTCTGAACTTACGAAGATATCTGAATCTGAGGCCTTTTAAACTGAAATGGCAACCCACTCCAGTGTTCTTGCCTGGAGAATCCCAGGGACGGGGGAGCCTGGTGGGCTGCCGTCTATGGGGTTGCAGAGAGTCAGACACGACTGAAGCGACTTAGCAGCAGCGCAGCAGCAGCAGCAGGTTTCATAAACATTAATAATACCAACTATATTCACCAAGCTATGTAAAAATTTGCTTAGGAGGAGACACAGATTAAATAGACACTGACAGAAAGAGAAAGATATACACAGCAGAGGGAAAGAGAATATTAATAGATTTAAATAAAAAGCATATGTCATATATGTCTTACAGGATAACCTGAAGTAACTTGCAGTAGGTTATGGCATAAATGTTGGATTTTTAATCCTTTTTTCAAAGGGAAAAAATGGTAAAAGTAGCATTTAGGCCATTACATTTCAACTTTCCACCTTAAGAATTTTCTAAGACATAGGCAGAACCCTAGGAAAAAGCATCATGTTATGTGCATCAATTTTTTTTTTTTAAGAATAGTATTTTTTTTAATGGGAGTTAGGCCCATTATATACCCAGGTAACATTTCAATTTGATCATTACCAAAGAAAAACTAAATTACACATAGACTACACTCAGATCATCAATTTCTTTAGACAGAAACTGGCAACCCATAATCCTATCACACAAAGAAAACGAAAAGTAGATTTTAAACTCCTGAAAGGGTTAAAATAGATAAGCAACAAGGTCTATGAGATAGCACAGGGAATTACACCCAGGAATTATATCTTATAATAACCCACAATGGAATATAATCTGCAAAAATACTGAAAATCAATATGCTATATATGTAAAATTAACAATATTGTAAATCAACTATACTTCAATTAAAAAAATAAAACATAACAAATATAGGGGAAAACTAAGCAAAACAAAAAACAAAAGAAAAAAATAAAATCTTGAAAGAGTTGTCAAATAGCAATGTTGAGAAAACTCAGTGATATATTTCTTTACTAGGATTAATTTCAAGACCATGTTAGTTAACCAAAAAATTAAACACATCATTATAAAATTGGTATTTTTAGAGTAAACTCTAGTTTGAGTTTTAATAATTCCATTAGTGTTTCAAGCACTGCTAGTTTTTGAGGTATCTAGAACCAATGACTATTTAAAAAAAACAGTACTCATAAAGTACATATGCATTTCACTGGCACAAGACTAAAGAACTGAGAAGTACAGATGACCCAAATAAGCTCACTCTAACAAAAAGGAATCCACTTATTTCAAAATTATGTCAATGCTTCCAAATTTCTCAGGAGAGGTAAAAGTATACCAAAGTACTTTAACAAATAAATGTTACCAATTCCATGTTTTTGCATCCTGAAAAAGTTTTTCCTTTCTGCCAAAAGGTAAATACATACAAAAAAAAATTTTAAGAGTCTGGTATATTATGTTAAATGACATGCTGTGCATATGTAAGATGTCAAAAAAAAACCTACATCAATTATGTTGAAAATTTAATGTATTCTTGAGAACACTTTTTAATGCTTAACATTTTGATAAGAAATAATTCAAGAATCACAATACTGTAAAAATATTGTGGCTTTTCCACAAAAAATAAATGTGGCTTTTCTACATTTTCAAAAAGTATAGCATGCATTATATTTAAACATCAATATTCTATTTAAATACATATTTATACATGGAAACATCTTGCGTATTTTATATGGTATGTTTTAAAAACTTTATCAAGTAATGAATCAGCTATAACTGACCAAAAAATTTTAGAATTCCTCTTTTCTAATTATCTTCAGGATCTCTTTATAAGCTACACAAGAAAAACAAGTTTCACTACTTTATAACCAAGCCTACCTTTTTTATCAAGAAATAACAGACAAAAAGAAGTATTATAAATCTTGAAAAGGCAGCATGGTAGAATGGAATGAACAGATGTTTTAGAATCAAGACACATCTGAGTGGGATCCTATCTTTAATACCTGTTAGATTTGCCACCTTGGACAAATTATTAAACATGATGAGCTTCAACTTCCTTGTTTGTAAAATGAGAACATTATCACTAACCTCATTGGATAGTTGGGAGGTTCAAAAAATCATGATAAACAGTGTAGTGGTTAAGGCTAATGGGTAAAGCATCAACTTGAGTCCTTTCCCCACTTTCTGCCACTTGTCAGCTGTGTGACCTTAGTCACTTAATCATTCTGTACCTCAGTTTTCTCATATATCTTAGGGTAATAAATATAACCAAACTCATACTGTACCTTAAAGAATTGAGAAAATCCATATACAGTGCCTGGCACAGTCGTTGGCACATGGGATTCACTCAGTAATAATACATATGACAAATGTAAGGCACTGACACAGTGCCTGAAACAAAAAAAGATCTTAAATCTTCGTTTTCCTACATGAAGTTCTAAATTACTTTTTTTTACTATTTCTAAAACTCAAATTCACCCCTGAAGATAAATATTTGCCATTAAAGACAAGAAAAAGACTACTTCAAAGTCTATAAAGTTATTTACTAAAGGAATCCTCCTAAAACTGTATGTAATGACAAAAGCTCTGGAGTGAGTGCACAACTTCCCAAGTTGAGAACTTCAAAAGGATCCACATTCTTTGGCTAGACAAATACTAGAATTTTTTAATAGTACGAGTCATACTTATTTATAGATTCATATACTGTGATACAATTGCTCATATATATTTCTATGAATAAACGCACTCTACAGCTCAATTTTCTCTTTCTAGAAAGATGCTTTGACAATTTCAATTCAATATAAAAAACTTAAAAGTAAAAAATTCAGACATTAACAAACTCAAAATGAAAATATAAGGCAGTAAAGATTTGTTGATTTCAAAATTATTGAAATTACTATTAATGTATATAGCATATACAGTCTGATTTTATTTTAGTTCTTTGCCTACAGTATATAATTTCCTTGACTACATGACTTTAAAGTATTGAATTAACTGAGGAACTAAAGAATAATATTAAGAATTTACTAAAACTAGAAATGTGGAATCCTAAATCCTTAAAAACAATATAAATCAGGCCAATTAGAGTAATTATAAGACAACAGACAATTTTCTGACATTTCCAGCCTCAGTTTCTTCATCTGTAAATGGTGGGTGATAACTGTTTCTATTTCACGAGCTTGTTAGAAGAATTAGAGTGGGATCACCCACGTGTAACACAATTCCTAGCAAATAAAAAGCCCTCAAAATCTTATCCAGTGGGCAATTCTGTATCAACAAATGATCTCTCCTAGTAAATCACTTTGGGAATAGAAAGGAACCTGCCTTAAAATATAATGCAATCTGACAAAACTCAATTCATTAAAATTGACTCCAGATTTGATGCTTAAAATTGCTTTTAAATCAACTAAAAATGCTAATATTCCACTCTCGTCATTAAAAAATTGAATAAAAACAGAACTTTAAGGAGTCATTATTCACTACAAATATAGTCAATTCACTTACACTCCTGAAGAGAGACATATGTAAGTAAACTCAACCACTCAAACAGCAAACATATATACACAAAGGGAAGATACCTAACAGAAAAGTACTATTTTCGTACCAGGAAAATACAACCAAAAGACAGGTATCATATCTCTCTATGGAGATGAGAAAAGCACCTTGGACTCAGATAATTGGAAAAAAAAAAAAAAAAAATTCACAGATGGTATCAGTGTCAGCACTGAGCAATACCTAGCGTCATGACCAAAGCTCACACGTTACTTAAAGCAACATAATCTAATAAGAAACTATTAAGAGTCAGAGAATACCCTAATCTCCCACTGAGTCACTAAGTGAATCTACACAAATCACGTGGCCTCTGAGTTTTTTCATCAAAAAGTTGAAACCACACTGGTCATTCATCTTGCAGAGGAATGAGAATATTTATGAATGAACTCAGGTCACCTTGAAAAAGAACTAATTTAAAAATACAAAGAATAATTACTGACAACTGCTAAAAATAGGAAAAGAACTTCCTTCTAAAAGTATATTTTAAAATGATTTTTTAAAGCTATATGAGACCATACATTACCACCAAAGCCAACTTAGTATCTCAGGATATTAAACATGTCAACTAACCACTTAGTTACTAGTCAGTAATTTCCTATTCATTTTATAGCAAATAAACATGATAAACAGAACTGAAGTTACACATGTATGAAAAGAATTTTTATTTAACTCAGTCTTCTCAATCACTTTATATAAAACTGAAATCTTACATCATCTTAAAAATTTCAGAATTACTTACAAAGTATGCTTTTCCTGATAAGCAATGGAGTGGGGAAATTTAAATGAAACTGTGTAAAACTCAAATTCTTTAGTTTTTATCTACTTTTTATTATTAATGTTTACATCTTATTTTGGGAGAGTAAAAATACTACCATAGAGCATACCAAAATATAACACAGATGTGTTCAAATGTTTAGACAGCAGTTTGATGGTGAACTGGTTACCAAAAAATTAAATATGTAATTAGTTCAGGAAGTCTTAGAAAATACATGTTTAAGTTGGGTAGCCTGGCTCCAAAGAAAGAAAGCTTCACATCTGAATTGGTACAGCTTTGCTCATATTATTTTTGAGATTCAATAATGATCATTATGCAGAAAACCAAAACTAAGTTTACTACCATACTGAAAACTCGCACTTTTCATCCTCAAAGAGAAATTGAAATTTCTTCAAATACAAGTCTTTTCTTCTTAAAGGTGGACAGTATTATAATGATCCCTAGCACAGGTTCAAAAAGCTTTCGAACAACTATAGTAAACAAATTTGTTGAATGGCTTTCAAAAGGAAACATCCGATACACTCATCTCAAAATACTAGAAGTAATTATTTACTATTCAACTTTAACTTGATTTACTAGACTTTCATGATATACTTCAAAACTATTTTCTTTTCAAGTAATTATTGTAAGTTACTAGTAACTTTGCAGACTCAAAAGAAACAATAAACCATACTGCTGAAATTTCCTCTAGGTATACCATAAAGTATTTACCCAAATAATATAACTAGCACTGTAAGATCTGTGGAATACTTAGAGCTGTTTCCTTCTGCTGAATTAAAAAAAAAAAAAAGAAAGAAATACAAGATTAGCCCTGGTGAGTATTCCAACCAATACAGGAGAGTACAGCAGACTATTCATAATCTCTAGGGAAACAAATTATTCTTTCCAACTAAGTTATCAAGAATGTAAAGTTCAAGTTTAGGTTTTACTAAAGTTTCGCAATATCTTCTCCTTTAAAAATAACCTATTTAACTGGTTTGGACCAAACAAAATATTTTCAACCTACTTAAAAGAAGTATTTATGCTATCTGAATGAAAGGTATCATACAACCTGTATTACTTACTTATTACCAAATATGTAGAATTAGGAAAATAAGGTCTAATAAGAACTAATTCACTATAATGCCAAAGTAACAACAAAAAAATCAGTATGACATACTGATTCAAACGTGTAAGAAAGCTCCCTTTATAACTATAAAACGCGAAAGATAAGTTTTTCCTGTTGATGAAAACTAAGCAAGCAGAACTCCACTTTCCATTACATTTAACTGAAGGATGTTCATCCCTTGACATACATCTCTGTATTTTATTTAAATAAAGTTGTAAAGACAATCACAGGTTCTTATCAGGGCCTTTTTCAACATTAATATTGAAGCCCTTACCCCGCCCCCTCACCCTCAAATCCTCCGCTTAAGAAACGAACTGTTCCTACCTTCCGTATTCTCCTCTCCCCCCGAAACCCTTCCCCAGTCCCCATTCGCGTGCCCCCCACCCAGTGTAGGCCTGAGGCCCTGTAGCAAACAGTGTCTAACAGGAGCAGGCAGCACAAAGACAGGAATGGGAGATTAGTGGGAGGGAGGGAGGCCGGGATTGGGGCTCAGCAGGAGCTTCAGGCTTTTTAAAATTCAAACTGCTCCCTGACCAATACAAATCACGGACACGCTACTGACTACTACACGGATTTATAGCATTAAAAACATGCCTAGTACGTGACAGCTATATTAACTTCACTCTTTCTAACATTTATCCATACGTTTGCAGGAAATGTGGAACAATTTACTTTAAGCATAAGGCTAAACTCAAAAATCACCTTCAGAAAAGTTACTTATTCTACGATGACATAATTTAATGAGATGCAAAAAATTTGAACCAACGTAACACTCACTAATAAAACAAGGGACTTTGTTGATCAGTGTTGCTTCATTTTAACCAATGAAAGTTTTCCTTCAGTGAATAAGAGACAAAGTATCAAAACAGTCTAACCCAGGAACAATTATTTTTCTATGCAACTTGTATGGCTGAGGACTTTTAAACTGGCTTTTCCCTTATACCAACTTACATTATCAACGCCTCCACAAACAAGCTCCAAGCACTTAACTTACTTGTGAGCTAGAATTTAAGATAAAATTGATATTTTTCTCCAGCATTTACAGATACATTTGACCTATTAAAATGACACCTCTCTCATTACACAGTCAAACATCATGGGCACAAACAGCCAATGACAATCCTGGGACCTCAAGAAGATCTGCCCTGACATGAAAGGATGGCACCTTCCACATTTTTTTTTTAACCTCCCAGGGATTTTAAGCATAACTTCATTTCTGTCCTTTTAAAGAAAATTGGATGTACTTGTATCTCACCGCAATTCTCAGAACACTTAAAAACCTTTTTAAGCTTCTACACGTTTAGATCAGGAAGTACCTGAGTGTTTCACGTACAATCATTTAAAACTGTCCTTATATAACGCACACAAATATAAAGTGGCAGGGTAAACCTGTCAAGTACTTTATACTTGTCTCTGAATAAAAAGTCCATGTGCAACACACTGTCAAACAACAACATAAAAGCGCTTTGCGTGGGTGGGGGGGTCATATGCAGTGTCTACTATACTATGGTTTTCTCTATTAAATATTCATGTGGACGATTTAATTCTCCTTAAAAAGAAAATGAGTCTTTATTAACTTTCCAACGTCCAAACAAGTTTTACACGGGAAAAGAATTACCACTGGATCCGTGTCTGAGTATTTACATTTGTCTCACTAACTGAAACTACTTCCTCCCTTCATGGGGTCACAGGGGGAAGAAGGGGGGTTGTTTGTTTCACTGGGACGTTCCCCACTCCCGGACCAGGAAAGTTGTAAATATGGGGACGGTCAGGGCACATTTGCTGTTAGTTGTATTGTTTCCGCCTCCTCACTAGCTACAGCTCTTCTCCCGGGCGAGGCCTGTCACCGACCAGCGGTAGCTCCGCTCAGCCCGGAGCTCTCCTAATCCCCGAGCTCAAGTAGATTCCGCTGGCCCGCGGCCTGCACTCTCCGCCGGGCCTACGCCTCCCCGGCCGCCCGGCAGGAGCCCAGTCCCCGCCACCGGAGCCGGCCGGGAGAGGGTACAAAACCACCGCCACCCAGGGCGGCTGCCACCAGAGAGGAGCGAACTCTAGACTCGCCCGTGGAGGAGACCTGGGGCCGCTAAGGAAACGGCGGGGAGGGGAGCGAGGAGGAGAGACGCTGAGGACCTGGCGCCGCCGCCGCCGCCGCCGCCGAAATAAAGAGCAGGAATTTACCTGGGCGAATCGGCGTCTGAATCCAAGGGGAGGCCGAGGCCGCTGTGGCGAGAGACTATAATCCGGGCCGGGAGGGGGGGTGGCTACGGCTCCTCTTCCGTCTCCTCAGTGCGGGGAACATGTAGAGCCGGGGGGAGACCAGCCGAGAAGACAAATCGCTGCTTCTTCTTCCTCCTCCTCCTCCTTCTCCCACATAGAAACACTCACAAACACCCGACCAGGGGCCCGAGCTACCGGGGGGGCATCGCCGCCGGCCCGGGAACCAATCCTCCAGTCGGCGGGGGCGTCCCTCCCTGCGGCTTGGTGGTGTCGGGTGAGTCGGTACCGACGGAGGGAGGGGGGGGAGGGCGGGGGGGGAAGGAGCCCTGTGTGTGTCTCTCTCTCGTTCCGTCTCTCCCTCTCAGAACAAAATGCCGACCGGAAGTGCAGCTGCAGGAATGACTCCCTCCGCCGGCGCCAAACACTAACAACCACCCCCTCTTCCCCACTCCACTTCCGCCACCGCCGCGCCGCCGCCGCCACTTGGGCTCGCGTCTTCGGCCGCGCCGCACTGCACAGCCCGCGCCGCTCAGCTCCGCACCGCACCTGGGGCCCGGAGGCGCCCGGCAGCGAGGCGGCGGGGGCCTCTCCTCCGCGCCCTTCTCGTCGGGGCGGCTGTGGACGCTGCCTTTTAGTGTCGATCCTACGGAGCGGCGTTCTCGCTGTGGCACGGGCGGGCCGGGTCTTCTCGGTCTTTATTTTCCTGGAGGCCGGCCGGAGCGGGCCCTGAGCCTCGGTGGTGGTCGTGTGCGTGGGGGGCGCTCAGGCCCGGACCGGCTCGCAGGCCACGCACGCCGCCCCAGCTGCTCGTCATTAGCTCTCGGGAGCCGAGCTCGGGGCGGCCACGTAGAGGACGCCCGCGATCCGACGGCGACCGAGCATTTTTTAAATGGTGTCCCTGCAGCCGGGTGGATGGATGTATCGTATTGTACACTCTTCTCTCTTTTTGAGAGGCCGGACTTTACGCCCGTCTCTGCATTATTTCTGCGGAGTAAGGACGCAGCCCTTGGAGGAGGCGAAGATTCTCAGCTGGATTGAATTGGAATCGTGTTTGTAATGCATTTATTTCTGGAAATATGCGGTCTTTTCTGGGCTAGCTTTTTGTTGGCGGTGGTTTTGGCTCTTGCCTCGCAGTCGGGATAAAGGCCTGTAGGCGACGCTGTTCGAGCGAGGAGCCGGCCCGCGGTGGGCCCGGAGCGCGCCCCATTCTAGGTGTGGGTGGAGCCGAGCGCGCGGGGAGAGCCGGCGGACTGCGGGCCTGGGGCCCGCCGATTTCAGACATCGTTTTCCTCTTTACGCTCGAAACAGAGGTCCTGACCAAGGCTGGAGTACAGATGCGATTTTGTGTACAGTACCGAGCCTTCTGTAGTCTCTTACTGAAACACCTGAAATAACTTTGTCATACAGTTCACTATTAAGTTTACTTCTGTAAATTTAGAGGGTGCTATTCTTCGGGTAAAAGTGCCTAGGTAAGCGGATTTTATTCAAATGGGACGAAATTTGTGTTATATTATCATGAGTTTACTTAAGTTGTATGTGAACTGTATTTGTCTGTGTACCAGTAGTACGCTGAAAGTTAAACAGGCAAATTTGCCCGCGGGCCATTCCTTTTGCCTCAGAGATCGCTACAAGGACTAAATCAGATCTTACACGTCTCTCGAGCCGGCATTTGCTTAGCCGGGAGTAAGAGCCGAAGCCTTGACCACGGCCTGAAGGCGGTGCGCGCGGTGGGGCGCGGGGAGCCGCCTCGGTCGCGGAGCCAGCAGGGTGTCTGCTCCGCCTTCTGCCTGGCTCCTTCCCCGAGTGCCACAGAGTTTCTCTCTTACTTTCAGGGTTTTGCTCGGCTGTCTCCTCGGGGCTCTGTGGCTTCTCTTTAAACTGGACGTTCCCGATTCCCTCGTCATTTTTGTCCCGCAGGCATTCTACTTATCATGCTTGTTTATCTCATCTGTTTGTACCGATAGAATAATTAATGTAAGCCCCGGGAGGGCGAGGTTCTCCTCCCCGGCCCGCCCCAAACTGGTGTTTTGTGTAGAAAAGACTGCCTGACACAGTATTTGCTTAATAGCTGGTTAATGAATGAACGATGATTATAAGGGCCTTGACCTCACCCCACACATACACCCGTTTCTGAACTCTATTTCTTACCTGTATATATACTTATATGCTACAGAGAACTTTTATGAAAGGTGTGTGAAAACAAAAGAAAACCTGGGGGCAAAGAGCAAGTTTATTACAAAGTTCTAGAAAACGGCACTACTTCTAGACATTGAAAGCCCCCTACAAGCACCCGAAGCCCACAAACTAGTGATAGTTACATGTTTTTAGATAAATGGGCTTGCTCGGGGACACTACATTATGTGATCCATCGGATTATGTGAGTATATTCATATTGCTTTCCTCTCTTCCTGAATCAAACTGCATTCTTCATCCATTCTGTACCCTTTCTTGAAAAATCATGCTATTTTCACTAAGTTAAAGTATGTGAAAATTTGGTTGGCTTAGTCCAAATCCAGCACTGCTGTAGAAATTCATTCAGCAAGTACATATCGGGCACAAAATATATGCCGCCCGGCACAATGATTCAAAAGATGCTGTGTTTCTGAGGCTTAAAGGACCACATATGGCTACTTTGGTTACTACTCAATTATGCTGTCAAGCAAAGCAAACGCTAGTTAGATTTATTTTTACAGTTTCATTTTGAAGAAAAGGTTCAGTGAAAGCTGAGGTCAGGCTTAGTTTGGATATTTTAATTCACCTTTTAGTTTGCTGTTCATTTACTTACTTTATTATGATAAGCTCCAGGTATACCAATAAGTTAACTGATAAATTAATTTTTGAAAACTGAAACATTTAGGATTTTTACTTCCTAGTGGTTGGATGAACAAGACTTTTAAATTAAAATATATGCTATAAGCCTTTGGGAATTATTTCATGTATGGAAATTGTGGACAAGAAAAGACAATCTTGATAAGTATTTCATAACCATTAATACAATTAATTAGACATTGTCTAGTAAATCAGTTTGTTCATTATTAAGCACAGCTTTGAGTAATATACAGATGGTTCAGAATGTGTTTTTCATTCCTTTTTAGAATACTAATGTTTCAGTTTTCTTAGAGAAGCAAAATTATCTTCTTATATACTTCTTAAATGTTACTGTTAAGGTGAAAATTTTGCATGTTCAGGTAACAAAAGTCTTGGCATTGTTGTACCATTTAATTTAAAGTTTTAAGTATTTTTAGTTTCTTCGCTCACTACTTAATAGGAACTTACTAGGTGCTATAATTAGCTTTTATAGTAGGCACCTCCTAAACATTAGTGAATTAAAAACAGGGTCTCTGCCTTTAAGTGGTTTAACTTGTAAATAGTTTATAACAATTTTTTTCCAAGTCTTGGAACTAATGAAATTGTTTCAATGCATAACCATTAAATCAATTAGTGTTTTGTTTTCCTAAGTTTAAATATCCAAGTTGAGATCTTAGGTAGACTCTACTAATATAATCTTAGTGTTTAAAACTTTTATGTCCAAAATCAGTTGATTTACGGTGGTGTTATGTTTCACTGCTAGATCCTTGGTTTATCAATTCTTAGTTTTATAGGGTAGCCCAATAACCTTTAATCTGACCTTGTATTGTCTCCTTTAAGTACTGAGTTGCACTACTCACTTTTTTGCCAAAGATATTCCTGTATATTCCTATATGTATTCTTGATCAATAAGCTCCAAAAGATTTAATAAAATATTTAAAAATGTATTATAAGTATTAACTATTGAATGTCATTAACAGGAATTGGTACAGTTGGCAAATTATGAGTTATTTTATTTAAAATATCTTTAAGATACAATTTTCCATAAAATGATAGGAGTAAAACATTTTAGAAAATAATTTTCTTCTCATTATGCCTACCATTTATCAGTGATAAAATTAACTTACAGAGACAAATTTTGAAAAAACAGACGTAGTGTATATATGTTTCGTAGATTATTTCAGACCACCCAAATTATTTCATATATAGGATAATTAAAGTTACTTTAGGATGATTTTTATCTTAAATTTTGATAAAGAGGTAGTTATAGATGTTGATTTGAGTGTGAGCTACAAAATTATCAGTCTGTAAATGTTTCTATTTCAAGTTTTCAAAGTAAATACCTTAATCAAATCGGTGATAGTGTTTATGACAGTTATTCAGCATATCTTATCCATTTTTGTTAAGATGGTAGAAATGAATGGTTTTTCACTTGAATGACTTTATTTATGTTGGCCTTTGAGAGAACAGGCTTTATCTTTTCATTAATCTTTCTCACCTCCAATTAAGGATTTTCTCTAAATTCATAGATTTTATTATTCATTGTTCAGTCGCTGAATTGTGTCCAACTTATTATTCATACCATCCATTTATAATCCTGTGACATTCCTATATTCTTTATATTTTTGTGTAGCTATGCCTTGTTTTCCTGGATCAAAGTGACTGGTTATGTGTTAAACTACACTGTAAGTTTCACTGTGCATTACATTACTGTGGGGCCCTCAAAAAATGTACTTCTGAAATATAAATTCAATATAAAATTATTTCGAGTCATTAAATCTTCACGAAAGCCTAACCTTACGGAACCTACACATGTGCTGAATGTGAACCAGAGAATTAAACTCTACATGCATTTTAATACTAATGTGGAACAACTGTTTAAAATTGATTTTATCAATGAAGGAAAACATACAAACTCCATTGAAAACTTAACATCTAAAATAGGTATAAAGGGAGTGCTTATGATGCACATTGGGTCATGTACCATTATGGGTCATGAAATAAACTCAATGGGTTAAGAATAGTGTTTTTTATTTGAAATAGATGAAGCAATCAAAAATCTTAAGAGTACATCACATAATAAAATCTGTATAAACATTAATTCTGTTTATGTGTGTGCTAGGTTGCTATTTTTTATTAGGGATATTGGCCAGAAAAAGTAGTGTTTTATCTACAGTTCAGATTTTCCTTTACTTCCTTAGAAAATGAAAAAAATGCTAGAAATTTATGACTGCCTGTGAAATAGGAATTTTAGAGGAGGCACTAGTATATTTCAGAGAAGATTTTATATTACTTAGTCATAGAAATTCAAAGCAAACTGCTACCTTCACAAAGTAATTATCATATGAACAAGTTACTCCCTGAAGATAATAGGTACCCCTCTGAAAGATAACAAACTTTCAATAAGGGTTTTCTCTCTAGCCAAAGTAAGGAATAATTTCTTAACTTTACGTAAATAGTTAACTTTCACTTGCCATCTAACTCATCTATATATTTAAGTAAGTGTACTTAAAATTGTGTACAGAATTCAAAAGGAGAGAATTGTCTAAAGAATTGCAAGGGAGGCCAGTATGCTGTGATCAGTGGGATGAAGACTACCTACCAAACAGAAAACAAGAATTAAAATTTAGACATTTAAAAAATATAAGCATTTCATTACTTAACCATTTCACCTTATTTCAGTCTAGATTTCAGTATTGTGATGTTGGTGAGTGTTAATAAAAGGCTTTTTTCATACATAGGATACCAGTACCCTTTCAGTTAGTTATTTAAGACCTAGTTTGATTAAAATCTTAGCTAAACACAAAATTCTAGAGGACTGACATGAGAATCTCTAATTCAATTACTCAACCAAAGTTATTCACCCCAAGTATTACATTTCACCAATAAGATATAAACCCTATTGAACTAAGAAAGGAATTATATTACTAACCAGCAGAGGGAGCCAAGTCAGTCCTGAAAGATAGGAGTACAAAGAAAGACCACATGACTTCCTGTTTTGAGTTTGTTGTGGCAGCTGTTCAGTTTAGCCTACCAAAAAGCCAAGTAAAAAGATAGGAAGGTTACCAATGTATCAGATGTGGATAGGGTAACAGTGTAACTGTCAGAATTACCTTGCAGGAAGCAAATTGAAAGAAAACATTTATGCTTAAGTTGAGGACAGCCCTGCAAAGAATGGGCAGCATAAAAGAGAATTCCTTAAAAAAAAAAAAACACATTAAAAATTAAATGAGCAAAATATGCAAACTAATATTGGCTTTCTTTCTACTATAGGTGGTGAAACTCAGATGGATCAGAACAAAGTAATGATAAGCTTATTAGCCATTGAACAGAACCAATTCAAGTAGAAATATTAATATAAAAGTGGAAAATGTCTCAGTAGTATAACCTAAAAAATAGTACCTTAGGACATGATGAATTACTAGATGTAACAATAAGCCATTTCTTAATCCATTTTTATTGAAAGCTGAAAATAGTCTCTAATAGGCACATTTTAAATAAAGTTGGTACATAGATTGATCTTACATTAAAGTTATATGTAATTGTTCCCATTACCCTCTATAAACAAAGCAAAAAGTTAATACCTTCTTGGGTTTCCCTGGTGGCTCAGTGGTGAAGAATCTGCCTGCCAATGCAAGAGACAGGTTCAGTCCCTGAGCCGGGAAGATCCCACATACCTCAGCGCAACTAAGCCTGTGTGCGACAAATACTGAGCCTGTGCCCTAGAACTGAGGAGCCTCAACAACAAGTCTGGGTGTCCTAGAGCTCCACAGTAAGAGAAGCTATTGCAAAGAGAAACCCACACACCACAACCAGAGAATAGCCCCTGCTTGCTACAACCTGAGAAAGCCCGTGCTGCAACAAAGACCCAGCACAGCCAAAAATAATTAACTTAAAAATTTTTTATTTTAATTTAAAGTTATACCTTGTTTCATTTCAGCTGTTTGGGGGAATATAGCAGCTAAAGGCAGTTCTACGGTCAGGTTATTTAATACCTTCTAAGAACCTCAAAATCCTTGATAGAATGATTTTTGGAAGCAAATATTAAGAGCTGGGTGTTAGCTAACTATCAAAATTTAAAGGCCCAAACAATTACAGTTTAATAAACTAAAATAATGGTAGTCTAGGTGACTTAGCATAGCATAGCATAGCCACTTACTCATTGAAAGGTATGTGGAAACCTTGTGCAAAGCACAGACAACAGATTCAGGCAAACTTTAGCTATAGATATATTTACTTAGGAGCTTCCCTAGTGGCTCAGTGGTAGTGAATCCTCCTGCAATGCAGGAGAGGTGCGTTTCATTCCCAGGTCAGGAAGATCCTCTGGAGAAGGAAATGGCAACACCCTCCAGTATTCTTGCCTGGGAAATCCCATGGACAGAGAATCCCAGCAGGCTACAGTCCATGGGGTTGTAAAAGAACTGGACACGACTTAGTGACTAAACAACAATATTTACTTAAGTGTTCATTATAAATACTCCTTGAACATGTACTATCTCCATAGGACATAGAGCATGTCTTCATTATAAACTCGATAAAATTCTTAATATCTTGTTGAAAGATTTAATTTCATTATATGAAGAGTCGTAGAAATTGAATATGCAATCCATTGAATCCAAGGAGATGGCACTTGGAAGCAAATCATTTAGTATTGAGTACTAAAACGTAGATTGTCAACCTCTATAAGTCAGTTCTTTTATAATACTGCATTATACTGACATTCAATATATTGTCATCTGGTGTCAAATCAGTTAATCACAGCAATGATATGTAGTAAGTAAAATTCATCTAATACCAGTCCTAGAGACATTTTAGTGCCGAAAAAGAATTTAACCAGTATTACTACTAATTATGTGCTTTTTTTACATGTAACTTGCTATAAATATGGGCTGTTAGAATTCCATATTATACTTTTTATTTAGTTAGTGTTTTCATCTGTGGGAAATGCTATAATGATCTTTTAAAATGTTCATTAATGAAGTGGCAATAGTTGGCCATGAAACATTTCTTTATTGATAAGCATAATAGTAGGTTAACTCATCAAAACTCAGTAAAAACTATTAACTCTGTCACAAAAGTCAACATTTCACAGTCTAAAATATGGAGTATGTTTTTCTGCCTAGATTTAACAATCTACAACTCTGTGAAAATAAACTCAAAACCAAAGGAAAGAAAATAGCTCATACCTTGTTTTATTCCAGAGTAGGGGATGGTGACAGATTAAGAAAAGCACCAAAAAAAAATGACTTCTAGTGAACAAAATTAGATCTGAGTAAAGAATTTTTATTTCCCTAAAAAAAATTCAATACAACATTTTAGTCAAGAATTTATACCCAAACATGGATACTGTTTTTAACACTGCTTTTGAGATACTTGAAATACTTTTTTCTTTGAAAAACAGCACCAAAATCCATATTGCTTTAGAAATCATGTTTCTAGTTTATCATCTCGGCCCTGCCCTGTTGAATTCTACATCTCTTCTAAAGCATCTCTCTAGCCTTCTCACTACTGCCTTCTTCCTAATTCTACCATCAACATTCATTAGCTTTCTGCAATATATTCAGCTGATTTCTCATGCTCTTACCCAGACAAACTTTGTAACTTTTGCTTTATGTAAGGAGAAATAGCTTATTATGAACTTAGAAGAGCTATAGAAGTACTTGATAATATATATGCAAAAGTATTTTTAATTTGAAGAACTTACTGTGCATCTTACAGGCTTTGTGTTAAAAATTTTTAATGTCTATTTTGTGCTAGAAGCTTAGAATTGGTAATGATTTAATGTTTAATCCTGTGCTTATGTTAAATTCTTTGGGAAATGCTCACCAGAAAGCTGGCTCGAAATTATCCTGACTACAATGTAACTATTCAGTATGGTAAGAGTTAAGTGTGACTTCTGAATAAATGTGTCTATAATTCTTAGTAACAGAAGACAATGTGCTTCTTAAAGAAATTTTGAGTTTGTATATCCGGAGTTGAGATAAATGTGTTTTAACTTACATTTATATTTTTACTATAGGTCCTTCATCCAATAAGCATGTACCAGCACCTGTGTACTGGAAACAGTGAATCCAAATGAATAACCTTGTCTCTTCATACAACTCACAGCCAAGAGAAAGACCAGATCAAATATATTTAACACAGTGAGATAAATACGAAAGTGTTGAAGGTGTTCGTTGCTCAGTCACGTCTGACTCTTTGCAACCCCAGGGACTATAGCCCACCAGGCTCCTCTGTTCATGGGATTTTCCAGGCAAGAATACTGGAGTGGGTAGACATTCCCTTCTCCAGGGGATCTTACCAACCCAAGGATCAAACCCAGGTCTCCTGCAGGCAAATTATTTACCAATTGAGCCACCAGGGAAGCCCAAATGACTATGAGTTGTATCGAAAGTGCTATGAAAGTGCCAGCAATACTGGAGGTTTGGAGAAAAGCTTCACAGAAGAGGTAAAATTTGAATGTTAGTGAAGGGGAAATAATTTTGGGGAGAGGAACATAAAAAGGTATGAAATTGGGAGACTGGGACTGACACGTTGTTCAGTCACTCGGTCGTGTCCGACTCTGCGACCCCACGGACTGCAACACGCCAGGCTTCCCTGTCCTTCACATCTCCTGGAGCTTGCTCAAACGTGTGCCCATTGAGTCAGTGATGCCATCCGACCGTCTTGTCCTCTGCCATCCCCTTTTGCCTTCAGTCTTTCCCACCTTAAGGTCTTTCCTAATGAGTTGACTCTGAATCAGGTGGCCAAAGTATTGGAGCTTCAGCATCAGTCCTTCCAATGAATATTCAGGATTGATTTCCTTTAGGATTGACTGGTTTGATCTCCTTGCCGTCCAAGGGACTCTCAAGAGTCCTCCAACAGACCTACTATTAATATGGAGTGATATTGGGTGACTTAGTTGGATGGCATCACTGCCTTAATGGACATGAGTTTGAGCAAACTCCAGGACATAGTGAAGGACAGGGAAGCCTGGTATGCTGTAGCCCATGGAATCGCAAAGAATCAGACACAACTTAGTGACTGAACAACAATTAATATATAGCACAGGGAACTCAATACTCTGCAGTGATCCATATAGGAAAAGAATCTAAAAGAGTTTATATATGTATACCTGATTTACTTTGCTGTACAGCAGAAAATAACACTGTAAATCAACTACTTCAATAAAAATATTTTAAAGAAAAAGGTATACATGCATTAGAAAGTTCTTTGTATTTCATAACCTGAAAATCGTTTAGAATGCAGATTAGGTAAGGAGTCTGGGATCTGCTTACTCCAGTATAAAGTGTTTGGATTTTATCCCACACTCAATATGGTAAGAATTAAAGAATTCTGCATTAAGGAATTTTACACCCAAGACAGTATGATAAAATTTACATTTGAGAATTACTCTGCAAATTAACATTAAAAAGTGTCTTGCACATTGTAAAACAATTTTTCTCAGATTAAAAAAAAAAGTACCTATTGCATTAGGGGAAAACAAATGCTAAAGTGTGAACCTGGAAGTTTCATACTACCTAGAAATATATTCCAATTGAGTATTCATATTCATACACAGAACTTTCTCACTTGGACTCTTGATGTGGCTTTTAAAATTTCAGTTCAAACAGAAGCTTAGAAAACTCAGTGAAGGAAAGATGGGATGTGAGAGAGGCTGGAGAGAGGTAAATCAATAAGAAAGCTAATGTAATTGTTCAAGTGAGACAAGGCTGGGTTATGGGAGCAAGGCTAGAGAGGTGGACATATATTTGAAAGATAAAATAGAACTCAGGAGTCCTGGAAGCAATGAATGTGTAGAGCAGGATTAAAGTAGGGAGAGGCAGGTTCCATTTTACTGGCAATTCAGGTTTAGTTCTCCAGATTGGGTCTGATGTCAATGAGTTAGCTCTACAATAAAATATACATATAGGAGAAAGTGTAGGCTGAGAGCAGAGAGGTGTAAGAATAAATCTGGGATAAATCTGAATTGCCTATTAGACACCCAGTAAGAAATAGCCAGTGCGTGCTTGCTAAGTTGCTTCAGTTGTCCAACTTTTTGAGACCACGGGAACTGTTGCCCTCCGGGCTTCTCTGTCCATGAGGATTCTCCAGGTAAGAATACTGGAGTGGGTTGCCATGCCCTGCTCCAGGGGATCAAGAAATATCCAGTAAGCAGCTGAAAATATGTGTGGGTACTCAGGGAGATAGAGCTAGGAATAAAGACGTGAGAGTCATCTTCATATAGATGATAGTTGAAGCCATAGAGTTGAACCCAGGGAGTTTATAAAATGAGAAAGAGCCAAAAAAATTATAAGGACTTCTAAGGAAAAAGTTTGTTTTGGTTTTGTTTGTTATGGTTTTGCCATGGTTTTATAATCCACCACTTCCCCTCTAAAATATATTAAAAGAACCCTTTTTATTCATAACACATTTATTTAAACATAACAGATGCCTTCTGGAAGTTATTCAATTACTCTTTCTCTTAACAATTTACCAAGAAATGGGAGAATAAGAGAGTAGTTGATTTCTTAAGAGAATAATAGAAGACGTTAATGACATTTTTAAGAAGTAAATTCTTCTTAACATTACATACTATTTACAACCCAGATCTAGAAAGTTCAGTAACAGTGTCTAAACTTTCTAAGTAGTTCCTGCTATGCTAACCCCAAGGTGTCACTCCAATCCGCAAGCCAATCTACCTGACTGTTCTTGCTGTTTTCACTTAGGTCATTCCTTCTACACTCTGTTTCTCTTACTTCCAACCCTCCCATAATATCTATTCACCATTGGTTTCCACTTTGATTCCTTTAAGTCAAGGGTAATATCACAGTCTTCACTGTTCCTGTCACTTAATTTAGTAAGACAGAAAACTAGCATTCCAGAGTTGAAATGACAACTATGAAAACCTAACAGAGTCCAGAAATACCCATTTTTTCAGTAGTGAAACAGAACAATCAGAAATCCATATATCTGTGGGCCACATATGTTATAAATCATAATAATGGAATTATACTCTATTCATTTTTCAAAGGTAGGTAGTTTTATAGTGTCCAAATAGTTTACTAAGCTTTCCTCATATAATAGTGCACAATTATGAGCCAATTAGTAGTCTTCAATCAATTTTAAAAATCAGAATATTATTATACAACAGATCAAACTTTGCTCTTAGGTTGTTCAACAAATGGTACTGGGACACCAAGTTAGCCACTTGCAAAAGAATGGAGTTGGACCCTTACTTCATACCATATGCAAAAATTAACTCGAAGTGCATTAACAATCTTAATGTAACAGCAAAAACTACAAAACTCTTAGAAGAAAACACAAGGGGCAATCTTCATCACACTGGATTTGGCAAAGGATTCTTAGAAATGAGAAAAAAGCATGAGCAACCCTTTCCCCTCAGTGGGGAAAAAAAAACAGCTTGAATTTCAAAATTAAAAACTCTTGCACCTCAAAAGACACAAGAAGGACAATGAAACAAAAACTAGAAAATGGGAAAAAGTATTTGCAATTCATACATCTGATAATGGATCTGTATCTAGAATATACAAGAACTCTTAAAACTCAAAATAACAACTTTTAAAATAGGTTAAAGATCTGAAAAGATATTTCTAAAAAGAAGAAATACAAATGGCCACTAAGCACATAAAAAATATGCTCAACATCATAAGTCACCAGAGAAATGCAAACCAAAACCACAATGAGATACTATTTCATACTCACTAGAATTGCTGGAATTAGAAAGTCAGATAACAACAAGCATTGGCAAAGATACAGAAATAGTGGAAACCATGCACACTGCTGGTGGGAATGTAAAATAGTGCCACCACTTTGGGAAACAGTCTGTCAGTTCCTCAAATGACTAAATATATAGTTACCATATAGCCTCTTTCAAGGCTCTGGGCTTCCCTGGTGGCTCAGATGGTAAAACATCTGCCTGCAATGCAGGAAACCCGGGTTCAATCCCTGGGTTGGAAAGATCCCCTGGCCTGGAGAAGGGAATGGCTACCCACCCCAATATTCTTGTCTGGAGAATTCCATGGACAGAGGAGCCATGGAATAGGTGGACTAGGGTTGCAAAGAGTCAGACACGACTGAGCAACTATCACACAATACTGCCACATAACCTAGCAATTCTACTCTTGGGTATATACCTAGGAGAAATGAAAATATATGTCCACCTGGAAGCTTGCACACAAATGTTTATAGTAGCATTACTCAGAAATCACCAAATGGTGGAAACAACCTAAATGTCTACCAGCTGACAAATGTGTAACAAAATGTACTGTATCCATACAATGGAATATTATTTAGTCATGAAAAGAAATGATAGATACATGCTGCAACATGAATGAATCCTAAAATCATTATGCTCAGTCAGTCACAAAAAATCACATACTATATGATTGCATTCATATGGAGGTCCAGAATAGGGAAATCTAGAGAGACATAAAGTAAATTAGTAGTTGCTTAAGAGTTGGGATTGTCGGGAATTAGTGAATGGGAGTGGTGATAGTGTTTCTCTTCTGGTGATGAAGAAAATGTTCTAAGGTTAACTGTGGTAATGATTGAACATGTTTGTGAATATACTAAAAACCATTTAATTGAACACTTGAAATGAATGCATTGTAATGTATATAAATTCTGTCTCAATAAAGATATTAAATAAAAAAACAAGGACTCTATACAGAGAGGGCACATCTCAATTTTTACTCCAGGCTTACATTACTGAAAAGGACCCTCAGATTTGATTTCCATGGTTTCAGAAAAGGGAACATAATACACATTAACAGAGTTAGAAGACTCAAATATTGCAAGAATTTGGCCGCAGAGCCAGAAATTTCTTGAGTTGTTTATGATGTATATATTCATCCCCAATATCCTGAAGATACTATGGGTTCTTGGTGGGCATATTTTGCTTTCAGCATAATCAGTACTTCTTTAAGTACAGTGATGTTGAGAAGGCAGATGCTTAAAAAATTCAAATACAACATTCTAAAAGTCAGCTGCAGAAACATAAAGAATAATTCATGCTAATGAAAATTTGTGAATTTTTCAGAAATCTTGATTTTATTTCTACCAAATAGCTTGGCAGTTCTTCAAATTCTGTGGTTCCATTTAGCACAAGGAAGTTCTGATTTGGGACATGAATGCACACTCCAAGTAATATCTACCCACTCCCCATGTTCTGATGTGAATATTAGTGACTATAGTTCTTTCAAGTCATCCGTTCTTTTATTTTTTCTTTCTCTGCAATCTCGAGTTCAGTATATTCAGTTATCCTGCTTGTGACACCAAACAGAAAATGTAATCATGTTAGCTATTTGGGCTCTATTCTGCATTGAATGTTTATTTACTCCCCCAAAATTCATATGTTGTAGTCCTAACCCTCAGTATGATGGTATGCTGAAGCTGAAGCATTAATACTTTGGCCACCTGATGCAAAGAGTCCACTCACTGGAAAAGACTCTGATGCCAGGAAAGACTGAAGGCAAAAGGAGAAGGGGGTGGCAGAGGACGAGATGGTTAGATAGCATCTCTGACTCAGTGGACATGAATTTGAGCAAACTCTGCAGTCCGTGGGGTCACGAGTCAGACACGACTTAGTGACTGAATGACAAAGGAGATGGGGCTTTTGAGAAGTAATCAGGATTAGATGAGAGCATGAGTGTACAGCCCATATGATGGAATTAGTGCCCTTAATACCACTCTCTTTCATCTCCCTGGTACCCCACCAATTCAATCAATCACCAAATCTTCATTTTGTCTTTGAAGTATCTATTGAAACTGTCACTTCTCTGTCAACACTAACACTAAATTAGTCATTAGCCATCATTGGTAGCCAGAATGGTTGTCATCATTTCTCACCTATTACTATAATAGCTTACTTTTGGGGCTTCTGACATCCACAATGACCCCCTCCAACTCTTTCTCCTGCTATCACAGCAGTCTTTTGAAAACATAAATTTTATCATGTAAGCCTTCTGCTTAAAATCTTGGGCTTCCCTGGTGGCTCACTGGTGAAGAATCCGCCAGCCAATACAGGAGATGCAGGTTCTATCCCTGGGTTGGAAAGATCCCCTGGAGAAGGGAATGGCAACCCACTCCAGTATTCTTCCTGGGAAATCTCATCCACAGAGGAGCCTGACGGGCTACAGTCCATGGGTTCACAAAAGAGTCAGACACAACTTAGCGACTAAACAACAGCAACAAACAAAAACTTTTAAGATAAAGATTAAAATTCTTAATGTGGAACAAGGTTCTGGATAGCCTGCCCTTGCTTACCTTTCCAGGCTCATCTCACATTAATCTCTACCTTGCAGTCTTTGCTTTAGGCACCCTGGCTCTCTTCCCAGTGCTCTGAATGATACCATGCTCCCTGCTGCCAAGGAACCCACATTCCTTTCCTTTAGGGATCTCATATCAGTTTGTACTTATACATTTATTGTTATGATTATTTGGTTTATGTCAGTCTTTACCATCTAAGCTGTAAATTCCACTAGAGTAGGGACTAAGACTGCTTTACCAGCACTTAACAAAATATATACTTGATAAATAGTCACTGAATTAATAGCTTAAAAATAAATGAATAAAAAAGAAACTACATTATCCTATTCACTAAAATATAGATAAAATTCTAAATTTTAAATGTAAAAACTAAGTCTATCTAAAAAATTATAGATTACTTGGGTAAACTAGTAGAACTCATGATGTGTACAGACTTTTTATTTTTAATTTTTAATTTTTTTAAATTTTATTTTATTTTTAAACTTTACAATATTGTATTGGTTTTGCCAAATATCGAAATGAATCTGCCACAGGTATACATGTGTTCCTATTTTGGAGAAAATCATAAGAAACAAAGCACAATATTAAAGGTGTAAAAACTTAAACACCTACCAATTGAATGTTTGTTTTAAAAATATATTTTTTTATAAAGCTAGATTATAGGAGAATAAATGCATAATACAGTTTTAAAATCACAGTATACATATATATGGATAATATTATAATTCCAATTTTCTAATTTAAAAATTGGCTAAAAGATATACACCAAAATGTTATCTCTGAAAAACTGACTTAAAAGTATCCCATACTTTTTCTAAAATACAAACTTTTAATTAATTGTTAACCAAGAACAACCAACCAAAGATATGTACTTTTAATGTTATTTAAAAATTACACTGAAATATTACTGAGTCCTGACAGATCATCAAACTTTTATGGACTGAAGGATTTCTTTCTTTAGAATTTATTCAGAACTTACCTTTCAAACCACCCTGCTTATTTTTATTAAACTAGTATCATTCTGAGGCTAAAATATAACCAAAATTTCTTAAGATGGAAATAAAATCCTCAATTAAAAATTTTAATTCAATAGTTACCTAAAGAATTCACCATAACAATTATGTTCATAACATTATTAATATAAAACATAATACATCATATCAAGCAATTAAGTCAGAATATACATAGGATCATCTCAACTCAATTGTTCAATACCCATCACATGTACAATCATTTGGAAAGCAATACAGTGGGGATGAGAAATTATTCAATAAATGGTGCTATAAGAACTGACTGGACATTTGAAAAACATCTATGTAGTGTCTCACTCATTTCCATATACCAAATTCTACCTATTTCAAACAGGTAAAGTTAAAAAAATCAAACAGTACAATATGGATTAATTTGACAGAATAGAGAGCCCTGAAATAAACCCACATACCAAAAGTCAATTAATCTTTGACAAAGGAAGCTAGAATATACAATGGAGAAAAGACAGTCTCTTCAGCAAGGGGTATTGGGAAACTTGGACAACTGCATGCAAATTTATGAAGTTAGAATATGCTCTTATATCACACAAAAAAGTCAAAATGGCTTACAGACTTAAACATAAGCCAGGATACCATTAAATTCCTAGAAGAGAACATAAGTAAAACATTCTCTAACATAAGTCACACTGATGTTTTCTCAGGTCAGTCTCCCAAGACAATTTAAAAAAAAAGCAAAAATAAACAAATGGGACCTCATCAAGCTTGTAAGCTTTTGCACAGCAAAGGAAACCATAAAGAAAATGAAAAGACAACCTATGGACTGGGAAAAAATATTTGCAAATGATGTGAATGTGACTGACAAGGGCTTAACTTCCAAAATATACAAACAGCTCATACAGTTCGATAACAATAACAACAACAAAATCCAAACAACCCAATCAAAAAATGGGCAGAAGATCTAACTAGACATTTCTCCAAAGAAGACATACAGATGGCCAATAGGCACATGAAAAGATGCTCATCATTGCTAATTATTAGAGAAATGCAAATCAGAACTACAATGAGATACCACCTCACACCACCCAGAAGGACTATCATCAAGAAATACACAATAAATGCTAGAAGAGGGTGTAGAGAAAAGGGAACCCTCTTACACTGCTGGTAGTAATACAAATTGGTGCCGCCACTAAGGAAAACAGTACGCAGGTTTCTCAAAATCTAACTTACAATTCAGCAATCCCCCTTCTGAACATACATCCTGACAAAACTGTAGTTCAAAAAGACACATGTACCCCTGTGTTTATAGCAGTACTGTTTACAATAGCCAAGACATGGAAACCTAAATGTCCATCAACAGATGAATGGATAAAGAAGATGTAGTACATATATACAACAGAATACTATTCACCCATAAAAAGAAAAAATAATGCCATTTGCAGCAACATGGATGGACCTAGAGATTATCGTACTAAGTGAAGTCAGTCGGACAGAGAAAGACAAATATCACGTATGTGCGATCTAAAATACAGTACAAGTGAACTTATTTACAAAACAGAAACAGAATAATAAACATAGAAAACAAACTTAGGGCTGCCAAAATTGAAAGGGGGTGAGAGAAGGATAAATTAGGAGTTTGGTTTAGCAAATGCAAACTACTATATATAAATAGATAAACAACAAGGTCTTACTGTATAGCACAGAGAACTATATTCAATGTCCTGTAATAAACCATAATGGAAAAGAATATGGACAAGAACATGTATATGTGTAAACATATATATATATATTACATATAAGTGAATCACTTTCCTAAAGAACAGAAACTAACACAACATTGTAAATCAACTATACTTCAGTTTTAAAAAATCAAGCAGTACAAATCTTGAAGAAAATATAAAGGTTTTATTGCCAATATTTGAGTGAGGAAGGATTTAAAGCTAAAAAAAGTGTGAAGAGAAAATATGGATAAATTAAGCTATAATATTCATAAAGCGAAAGTGAAAGTCATTCAGCTGTGTCCGACTGTCTACAGTCCATGGAATTTTCCAGGCCAGAATACTGGAGTAGATAGCCATTTCCTTCTCCAGGGGATCTTCCCAACCAAGGGACTGAACCAAGGTCTCCCACATTGCAGGCAGATTCTTTACCAGCTGAGCCACCAGGGAAGCCCATAATATTCATAATCATAGGCCACAGAATTTTGGGGATTTATAATCAAATAAATTTGGGGGATTTATAATCAAAATGTTATTTTGGGGATTAATAATCAAATGTAACCTAAATTCTAAATAGAAAATTTGTCCTAGTGGCATAAGCTATGCAGACTTTTATAGTAAATGATAGATCAGAGACTTTCTTCATTCCTTGGTAGTTTGTGCAGGACTTAACACATACATATCAATATATTCTTAATATATCTACTTTCTTTAAAAATATGTATCTTTCCCCCAGCTACTCTTATAGTTTCAGTAGCTACACAGTGCTTGGCTAGGCACTCAATAAATATCTGTTGAATGAATGACCCCCAAATAACCGTATTTCAATAAAAAATTTAAGAGTTTCTTTTTTTTCCCCTTAATCTCGCGTACAATCAGGGCAAAAAAATATTCTGTAGCTTGGAATAAAAACTAGGGAGAAAAATTAAGGACTGTAAATTGGGATAAGACTTACTAAACTACACATTTTGGCAATTCACTAATTTTTTTGTGTGTGAACAGGTTAACAATATGATACCTAATCAATTTTAACATAAATTAACTAGACTGAATCACTGTACTACTATTTTCAGAACATCAGTCTTGCAGAATGATCCAGAAATAAAGAATTCTTGGGACTTCCCTGGTGGTCCAGTGGTTAAGATGCCACACTTACAAGGCAGGGGTTGCAGGTTCAAACCCGGGTCAGGGAACTAAGATCCCACATGCTGCTCAGTCAAAAAAGAAAAAAAAATATTCTTTTGCCATATTTCTCTCTTGAAGATTTATCATGCATATCAACATATTGAATATTCTGAAAACTTCCTCAATAAAGAAACTTGTTAAATTTTCTCTGACACATTTTTGATCATGACAAGTTTTGTCATATAACCTCTCAATATCTTTAACATTAAAATCAAGAACTGCAAATTGGGATAAGACGTACTAAACTACACATTTTGGCAAATCACTAATTTTTGTGTGTGTGTGTGAACAGGCTGACAATATGATATTGTTTGTACCTAATCAATTTCTGTACTTTTCCGTGGAAAACCACATGGAGTTAATAAAAATTGTTCAAAATATATTTTTAAAATTTAAACTAAATAGGCTCACATTGTTAAAACAGGCCCAATTCTCTTAATTATGTATTGTTAGCGCTTATGGGGTTTTTATTGTGCAGTAGTATAGTTTGAGCATTCTTTGGCATTGCCTTTCTTTGGAATTGGAATGAAAACTGACCTTTCCAGTCCTGTGGCCACTGCTGAGTTTTCCAAATTTGCTGGCATATTGAGTGCAGCACTTTCACAGCATCATCTTTCAGGATTTGAAATAGCTCAACTGGAATTCCATCACTTCCACTAGCTTTGTTTGTAGTGATGCTTTCTAAGGCCCACTTGACTTCACATTCCAGGATGTCTAAACCCATATGCAGGTCAGGAAGCAACAGTTAGAACTGGACATGGAACAACAGACGGGTTCCAAATAGGAAAAGGAGTACGTCAAGTCTGTATATTGTCACCCTGCTTATTTAACTTATATGCAGAGTACATCATGAGAAACGCTGGGCTGGAAGAAGCACAAACTGGAATCAAGATTGCCAGGAGATATATCAATAACCTCAGATATGCAGATGACACCACCCTTATGGCAGAAAGTGAAGAGGAACTAAAAAGCTTCTTGATGAAAGTGAAAGTGGAGAGTGAAAAAGTTGGCTTAAAGCTCAACATTCAGAAGACAAAGATCATGGCATCTGGTCCCATCACTTCATGGGAAATAGATGGGGAAACAGTGTCAGACTTTATTTTTTTGGTCTCCAAAATCACTGCAGATGGTGACTGCAGCCATGAAATTAAAAGACGCTTACTCCTTGGAAGAAAAGTTATGGCCAACCTAGATAGCATATTGAAAAGCAGAGACATTACTTTGCCAACAAAGGTCCGTCTAGTCAAGGCTATGATTTTTCCAGTGGTCATGTATGGATGTGAGTTGGACTGTGAAGAAAGCTAAGCGTACAAGAATTGATGCTTTTGAACTGTGGTGTTGGAGAAGACTCTTGAGAGTCCCTTGGACTGCAAGGAGAATCAACCAGTCCATTCCAAAGGAGATCAGCCCTGGGATTTCTTTGGAGGGAATGATGCTAAAGCTGA
This sequence comes from Bos indicus x Bos taurus, assembly GCF_003369695.1. Taxonomy (NCBI): domain Eukaryota; kingdom Metazoa; phylum Chordata; class Mammalia; order Artiodactyla; family Bovidae; genus Bos; species Bos indicus x Bos taurus. The sequence goes on from NC_040095.1 coordinate 37,178,901, forward strand.
AACTCCAGTACTTTGGCCACCTCATGTGAAGAGTTGACTCACTGGAAAAGACTCTGATGCTGGGAGGGATTGGGGGCAGGAGGAAAAGGGGACAACAGAAGATGAGATGGCTGGATGGCATCACTGACTCGATGGACGTGAGTCTGAGTGAACTCGGGGAGTTGGTGATGGACAGGGAGGCCTGGCGTGCTATGATTCACGGGGTTGCAAAGAGTCGGACATGACTGAGCGACTGAACTGAACTGAACTGAACTGATGGGGTTTTTGCTATATAAATAAGCTGTGCCTTCTTTAGTTGGGGGACCAGGACATCAGTGCCTTCTTTCCCAACGTGACTCTATATGAACTTTCAGCTGCGGCATATTAGGACGATGGGAAGAGAATTAAAAGGACATTTTCATAAAGAACCATAAAACATTAATCCAGAGACTGGAACAAGGACTCCAGCACAGATCAATTTCCGTTCCACTGGTACATAGTAGTCCTGAGCCAAGGTGGTGAAGCAGGGTAATATTTGCATCAACTATGCTTTTTAACTGTGGTGTTGGAGAAGACTCCTGAGAGTCCCTTGGACTGCAAGGAGAATCAACCAGTCCATTCCAAAGGAGATCAGCCCTGGGTGTTCCTTGGAAGGAATGATGCTAAAGCTGAAACTCCAGTACTTTGGCCACCTCATGCGAAGAGTTGACTCACTGGAAAAGACTCTGATGCTGGGAGGGATTGGGGGCAGGAGGACAAGGGGACAACAGAGGATGAGACGGCTGGATGGCATCACCGACTCGATGGACATGAGTCTGAGTGAACTCCGGGAGTTGGTGATGGACAGGGAGGCCTGGCGTGCTTCGATTCACAGGGCCCCAAAGAGTTGAACACAACTGAGCGACTGGACTGAACTGAATTGAACTGATGGAGTAATTATTTCCTGGTTTCATACTTGGATTTTTAACCCAGTCACATTTCTCACAGGAAAAAAAAAAAAAAAGCTGTTAAGTCAACACATATTTATCTTTTCAAAAGTTTTAACAAATTAAACAAGTTTTAAAAGTACAATGTAAGTAATTTATTCAGGTAAAACAATAATATATATTTTTTAATGTGAAGTAGCAGGATTTATACTGAAGAAGAAATACAATATTGAAAGAATGGGTCAATTTTAGCCTATTTTCATAAAATAGAAGTAAGAGTTACATTCTAAAACATCATATTTTAGTTGAACCTTGTTTGTTATTGAAATTTTATTTCTAATAGTGAATTTCATCAAGGACACATTGTAAAAATTTAGATTTAAATGAGCAACTGATAGAACTTGGATAATCACTTAAGTCTTAGAATAAGTTATTTAACTCTAAACCTTTGTTTCCTCATCTATAAATTAGAAATTATAGTTGTGGCTAACTCATATGGCTAAGGGTAAGAATTAAAGGACATATTACTTCTAAAGTTTTAGCACAATGCCTGGCACATAATCAATTCTAAATACATGTTTGTGATTATTGGACTATCTCAAGTTTTAATTCTAACTCTAAAATTAGGCAAATTACCCAAAATAACCCAGTGTTCATATTTTAAAAGTATTATCTAGCCCATCAGTTCAATTCAGTCGCTCAGTCGAGTCTGACTCTTTGCGACCCCATGGACTGCAGCATGCCAGGCTTCCCTGTCCATCTGCTCAAATTCAAGTCCATCAAGTCGGTGATGCCTTCCAACCATCTCATCCTCTGTCATCCCCTTCTCCTCCTGCCTTCAATCTTCCCCAACATCAGGGTATTTTCTAATGAGTCAGCTCTTTGCATCAGGTGGCCAAATTATTGGAGCTTCAGCTTCAGCAGCTGTCCTTCCAATAAATATTCAGGACTGATTTCCTTTACTATTGACTGATTTGACCTCCTTGCTGTCCATGGGACTCTCAAGAGTCTTCTCTAACAACACAGTTCAAAAGCATCAATTCTTCTGCACTCAGATTTCTTTATGGTCCAGCTCTCACATCCATACATGACTTCTGGAAAAACCATACTTTTGATTAGATGGACCTTTGTTGGTAAAGTAACATCTGCTTTTTATTATGTTGTCTAGGTTGGTTATAGCTTTTCTTCCAAGGAGCAAGCGTCATTTAATTTCATGGCTGCAGTCACCATCTGCAGTGATTTTGGAGCCCAAGAAAATAAAATGTCACTGTTTCCATTGTTTCCCCATCTATTTGCCATGAAGTGATGGGACTGGATGCCACAATCTTAGTTTTTTAAATGTTGAGTTTTAACCCAGCTTTTTCACTGTCCTCTTTCACTTTCATCAAGAAGTTCTTTAGTTCCTCTTCACTTTCTGCCTATCTAGACCATAGGACTGATGCAAATATTTTGCAGTGAAAAATAATACTAAAAAACTAGATATCACTTGAGAATTTAAAAAATGCTTTCCCTCTTTGATTTCTCCCCTTCTCCAAAAAAATAAAGATTAGCAATTAACTTTCCAGATTTTTCTGAATCAGTCCATGTTCCTAAAATTATAAACCAGGAAACATCCTTGGCTTTATTAAGACATGAATATGCTGTGACTAAGGACTATAAGATTGCACCAATTCACTGATGAATAAACTATTTGAAAATGATTGGCCCAAGTCACAGACAATTGGCCCAAGACAGGAAGGCAAAAAGAAGCTGTGCAAGTCCTGATACTCAATTCATCTCACAGGAAATAAAAACTCAGGCTCTATACAGCTACTTACATTCTAGTTATCATAGAAATGGTGTATGTACTACAGCATTCTTGGATACTGCTTATTATATGCTCCAGAGGGGGGAAGAAAGATTACTAATATTCTTGACTTAATTGGTTCAAAGGACAGGATTAAAAAATGCTTTTCATATCATCAATTCTGCTTTGGTTAAAAGCAAATGGTATAATTACCAAATGCTGTGGGGGCTGGAAAGCAGCCTGAATCACAACGTCTATCTGTGTTTCATTTTGGTTCTACCATCAATTAGTAATCCTACCATTTGAAATTGGTCTTTCTGGTTAAATTGTTTCACCTTAAAATGAGGTAGATAAACTAAGTAACTGCTGCAGTCCTTTACTTAGAAGAGGTAGATACTGTGGAAAAATCATGGATTTAGGAGTCAGATCTGGGCTCCTACACTTATGCTATAATTTCTACCAGTTCTGTGTCTTCCAGCAAATTAACTTCCCCAAATGAAATTTCATTCAATTTTTTTCAGTGAATAGTAAATGAGATAAAAAGTATGTAAAGTCCCTGGTAGGAGCACAGGTAGCTATCGTGAATAAAACTTAATAATTCCCTGTCAAACCTACATTTCTTTCTTTGCAGAAACAGAGATTTGGGGGCAGGGGAGAGGAGGAGGAGGGATTGGCTTCAGCTCTTAATAATAACCAAAAATCTGGGCAAGTAGATATTTTTCTATTTAGTCTATTTAGTCTTTCTATTTAGTCTTTTCTATTTAGTCTTTCTATTAAAAGACAGAAAAATCAAGTGACAATGCATTTAAGTACACATTAAACAAGTAACCTTCGTTGAAAATAATCCATTTACGTGAAACCAGGTCTGTCCTGATAAATCCAAGACTCATGGTTTTCCCCCTTCTTATTGTACACAGCAATCTCCTCAGGAGTCTAAAGTATTTCAAGTGTAAAGTTTAAGTTCAGATTCTATTTATAGCATGTGAGCACATCCCACGTGCCCTCCCAACCCTTACCTGCACACCTGAAGGACACTATCCAGAACTCAGCATTTCTATTCGCTGTTGATAGTTTGGGGGAAATTCATGAAGAGGGTCAGAGAAATGCTTGTATTTCTGGAAGGAGACACCAACAGGACTTTGGTGTTATTAGAGAATTATCTAATTAGTAATGAGGAGGAAAAAACTGTGAAGTCTCTTACCTGAGCGGGAAGCTTCGGATTGAACCATTCCTCCTAGCCAGTTCCTATATTTAGAAAAAGAGACGAGCAACTTCAATATTTCACTTCAGGTTCACTCATGTTATCGCACAGATTTGTTTATTGTAATTTAGTCTATTAATTTCATTCGTGATAGTGAAGTTCTTTTATGAAATATGGGTATAAGTAAGTAATATTTCTAAGAAAAATTCCCCCCACTGCTCGAGGAAAATGGAAGCGTCCACGAGCTGTCCTTTCGGATCTACGCTCAGCTCAGTGAGTGGCCCCGCGTGTGGCTCGCTGGCTGTGAGTGATTCTGTATTTGGCTGCGTGTGAGTGAATTATACCGAAGCAAAGACAATTTTCTTATTTAAAGAGGTAGCTCATTCTGGTAGAGATTTTTTTTTTTAAGGTAAATAACGGGAAAAAAAGAGAAGGAAAACATTAAAAAAAAAGAAATCTTACTGGTTTTAGGACACTCTTTTGGACTGCAAGGAGATCAAATCAGTCAATCCTAAAGGAAATAAAAATCAAACCTGAATATTCATTGGAAGGACTGATGCTGAAGCTGAAGTTCAAATACTTTGGCCACCTGATGCGAGGAGCATCAGAAAGGACCCTGATGCTGGGAAAGCTTGAAGGCAGGAGGAGAAGGGGAAGACAGAGGAGGAGATGATTGGATGCCATCATCCACTCAATGGGCATGAGTTTGAGCAAGCTCAGGGAGGTGGTGAAGGACAGGCAAGCCTGGCGTGCTGCAGCCCATGGGGTGGCAGAGTCGGAAAGGACTGAGCAACTGAACAACCACTAAGATACTCGACTACAATGAACTAGTTTAATTTTTACTTTTTACATGATTGACATGATATGGATGAAGTGGATTTTCATGAATAATTTTCTAAGTGTGAAGCATTTCTCAATATAAAGGGAAAGCATATATTTCAAGATATAAAGCATACAGAGTTTCAAGTTTGTGAAAAGTAATACATGAAGTGTATTTTTTCAAATCAGAATGGCTTTATTTATATTTTTCTGACTTTAATACATGATCATTGTTTTAAAAAATCAAAACACAAAAACATAAGAAAGTAAAATCACCTGAGATCTCACCACTCAGAGATAAGGACTGCTAAAATTTTGTTAAACAATTTTCTAATCATCTTATAATACATGCACATATATATACACACTTAAATGTAATTTTACATAACTTGACATTCTATATTCATTCTTCTTTATACACAACTTTCTAATGAAATAATCTGTTGTATATATCTTCTTACATCATTTTTAATGACTGGATAGCATGGTTGAACAATAAATTGTTTACTCATCCCCTGTTAAAGGATAATTAGATTGTTTCCAATTTGTTTTATAGTATATAATATTATAGAGAATGTCCTTATGTATAATCTTTGAGTGTTGAAATTACTTGGAGCAAAAAATTATATCCATATGAAAATATGGTAACATGTTTTCAGTCATCCTTCCAGAAATACGATGTCAATTTGAAGTCTCTTCAGGCACAAAAGAATGTCCACTTCTCAACACTCTCAATGTCGAGTATTATAAATTCTTTTAAACTTTGACAATCCAGCAAGTCTGTCTTTCTTTCCATTTTGTTTATTAATTAAGCTGAATATCTTTTCTTACATTTATTATTCATTTGCATTTTATCTTCTGGCATTTTTCTTATCATTTACATATATTTCTATTATAGCAGCCATATATCTCAATTATTTATAACTTTATATATTATGAACTTTAACTTTTTGATTCTATTAACAAATATAGACATGTTTTTCTAAGTTACTTGTATTATAATTTTTTCTATGATGTACTTTTGACATTATTTATTTAAAATGATCAGATCTCTATATTTTTACTACCCTTACTACTTGATTAGTTGTATTTTAACGTATAAGAATACATAGAATTATGAAGTAGAAACCTTTCCTCGGATTGTCAGTGCCACCATTTTCTGAGGTATGTCATGGTGATTTGTTTGATTGATTTGTCTTCTGCCCTCCTGAAAGTATTTTTACAAAAGTCTTCCTGTTAGAATTTCATTAAAATGTAACAAACTAACAATAACGTAACCAGAAAGTAACTTTAATCTGAGGGATGGCTCACATACAATAAGAGACAGTTCATTTTCACATTATTTCATCTTCTCCAGATACTCAGAACCTTCACACAGACTCTGGTCTAGCCAAGGAAATCATTCTTCCTTGAAGCTTCCAGCCCCAGAAAAGCATAACAGCCTTTAGAACCTCTCAACCTTTTATATCCTGTAAAACATTTCCAAGTCTGTGCCTCATGGCCTTAGAACATTAAGAGTCACTATCAACTGCTGATGTTTTGGGCTTTCCTGATGACTCAGTGGTAAAGAATCTGCCTGCCAATGCAGGAGATGCAAGTTCAATCCCTGATCCGGGAAGATCCCACATGCAGCAGGAAACTAAACCCGTGCACAACTTCTGAGCCTGAGCTCTGGAGCCCCAGAGCTGCAACTACGGAAGCTTGAATGAGAAGCTCCTGCATCCCAACTAAAGATTAGCCCCTGCTCTCCCTAGTTGGAGAAAAGCCCTCACAGTAACAAGACCCAGCACAGCCAAAAGTAAATAAGTAAAATTTGAAAAAAACAAAACTGCCACTGTTTTCTGTAACACCTCTGAGAACATTGTTTTATGAAAAACTCTTTCCTTCTTTTAAGTTGTCTTTGACAAAAAAATCACAAAGATGGGATTGCTGGATCAAAGGATATAAATATTTATCTAGCTCTTGTTGTCTAGTACTATGGACGCTTCGCTTGTAGCTCAGCTGGTAAAGAATCCATCTGCAATGCTGGAGATCCCAGTTTGATTTCTGGCTCAGGAAGATCCCCTGGAGAAGGGATAGGCCACCCACTCCAGTATTCTTGGGCTTCCCTAATAACTCAGACAGTAAAGAATCTGCCTGTAATACAGGAGACCTGGGTTTGATCCCTGAGTTGGGAATATCCCCTAGAGGAGGACATGGCAACACACTTCAGTATTCTTGTCTGGAGAATCCCCATGGACAGAGGAGCTTGGCAGGCTACAGTCCATGGGGTCCCAAAGAGTGGGACACAACTGAGCAACTAAGCACATCTAGTACTATATTTTTCTCCAAATGGACAATACTACTAAAAGTGGTTTGTGTTTTCATTCCATTTCAACTTTAATGGTCTTGAGTATTATTAATAATTATTTTAGTTTACTAAGCATAAAAGAGAAGTGTATGAATAGTTTTAAATTCATATTACTTTGATTTTCTCACATCTTAGTTTTCCATTTTCTTTTGTGTATATTAAGTTTTTAAAATCATGATAAAATTTATTCGGTGTCTCTAGAGATTTAAAATAGGTAGGAAAAAACTGGAAAAATCTCTTTTTAAAAAATAAAGAAAATATACCTTTTTGAGCAGAAAAATAATAAAAATACAAAATCCCTGGATCCATTTTTCATTAGTTTTTGCAGGCATTTTTACAGGTGTAATCAAATTTAGAATTGGACCTAAAATTTTCCACAAATTTCCAGATGGCAGCTAGAATGATCTTTTAGAAACATTAGCTTAAGACCCTTAAATAATAAGTCTCAAACCCTGGGGCTACCCTGGTGGCTCAGATGGTAAAGAGTCTGCCTGCAATGCAGGAGATCTGGATTTGATCCCTAGGTCAGGGAAGATCCCCTGGAGAAGGAAATGGCTACCCACTCTAGCATTCTTGACAGAAGAACCCTATACATTGCTTTTTAGCCTCACCATGATCCAACCTCTGTCTGCTCTCCCAGTTTCACTCTCAGTCCTGGCCTTGTGTTATGTTAGTTCAGGAAATCTCTTGTTAGTACCCAGTGCACTTTCCCTTCTGCCTGAAGGCTTTCCCCACATTCTTTTCTCCAAACACATCTTCATTCTTCAGCTCTTGGACTATTGGGTAGTTTGATGAAGATTGTCAAGGAAGGATCTCTAAAAAGTGACAATTACATGGAGATCACATTAAAAAATAATACAGAAACATATATCTCGGGCCTCTCCCAAGAAGCCTCATGCATTTAAAGGGTCCTGAAGTTTAACTTTCATAATAAATCCACCTTTGCGTGTTAATACCTGCTTGACCTCTGTTACAGGGTCATGGAAATCAAAAAATAGCATATCTGGGAACAAAATGAAATTTAAATTATTCAATTTAAAGCAGTTACCACTTTTCTTAATATTTTTCTTTTCATAGGGACAATACAATTATTTAATCTCAATAAACTAACAAATGTTACCTAGACTGATAAACAAAGATAATCATTTGTTCATTTAATTTATGGATCATTCTACTCTTTGGGGTATGTTAGCCTGTCTGTACTGTGCACAAATCGGCCACAATAATACATTTTGCTTGAGTAAATATATTTTCCTTAACGCTAATAGTTGCATTTAAAAACATTTTGATGGGCCTATGGCATCCTCCAATAAAAGTAGTTAAAGGATTATATCAATATATAAAGAGAAGTGCCAGACTAATTTTCTGGTCCTTAATAGATATAGGTTGAAGTGAAAAAGTGGAAGTGTTGATTGCTCAAGTCATGTCCAACTCTTTGTGACCCCATGGACTGTAGCCCGCCAGGCTCCTCTGTCCGTGGAATTCTCCAGGCAAGAATATTGGAGTGGGTAGCCATTTCCTTCTCTAGGGGATCTTCTTGACCCAGGGATTGAACTGGAGTGTCCTGCATTTCAGTCAGAGTCTTTGCTGTCTGAGCCACCAGGGAAGCACAGATATAGGTTGTTCAGTCACTCATTCGTGTCCAACTCTTTCTGACTTCTTGGACTGTAGCATGTCAGGCTTTCCTGCCCTTTATATTCCCAGACATTGCTCAAACTCATGTCCATTGAATCAGTGATGCCATCCAACCAGATCACCCTCTGTTACCCCCATCTCCTCCTGCCCTCAACCTTTACCAGCATCAGGGGCTTTTCCAATAAGTCTTCTTTTTCCATCAGGTGGCCTAAGTATTGGAGCTTCAGCTTTAGCATCAGTCCTTTTGATGACTATTCAGGATTGATAGTTGTTAGTATTCCCTACAATATATACTTGTAAAAAGAAATTCAGCTGATGAGTAATAGAGAAGGGCCCTTCAAGTAGTGGGCTAAGCAGAGGGCAGGAAGACAGGTTCTTGAAGAGGAGATAGAAGAGGATGAAGGCAAACTCCAACTACTTTGCAAGTCTTTGGACTAGTCTGGGACAAAAGGGCATAAAGATGAGCATCTTTATACTGTTATGAAATATTTTTAAGATTTTCCTTTTCAATTGCTTTAATTAAATTCAAATGAAAGTCAATTCTGTTTTGTGTTTCAAAATAAAATAAATCTGTAATGAGTATTCATCTTGAGAATTTATAAATGTTTAAGTATACATTTATGCTTAAGATTCCAAAATTTTATTTTCAAAGTATATCTTGTGGTTATCCATTCATTCACTTAACAAATATTTATTAAGCATCAACTAGGACACAACTGAGCGACTTCACTTTCACTTTTCACTTTCATGCATTGGAGAAGGAAATGGCAAACCACTCCAGTGTTCTTGCCTGGAGAATCCCAGGGACGGGAGAGCCTGGTGGGCTGCTGTCTATGGTGTCGCACAGAGTCGGACACGACTGAAGCGACTTAGCAGCAGCAGCAGCAGCAGTACTTATTTGGGGGCTTCCCTGGTGGCTCAAATGGTAAAGAATCCACCCACAGTGCAGAAGACATGAGTTCGATCCCTGGGTCAGGAAGATCCCCTGGAGAAGGGAATGGCAACTCACTCCAGTATTCTTGCCTGAAGAATCCCATGGGCAGAGCAGCCTGGCAGGCTACATACAGTCTATGGGGTCACAAAGAGTCAGACACAACTGAGCAACTAAGCACGCATGAGTACTTACTGAGGAATTTGTTAAATGCGAAGGATGCAGAGGTAAACAGAAACAAGGTTATACTTTAGTGGGTGAAAATGGTCAATAAATAGAAGAACAAACGAATATTGACTGTGTAAGTGTGATAAGTGCTGTGAAGAAAAATAAACGAGGAGAATGATGACAGATGGTCAGGGCAAGGTCTGTCTGTGGAGACAGCATTTGAGGAGAAATGTGAATAACATGAGAGGTGAGCCATTTCAGTGTCTGGGGAACAGTGTTCCAAGCAGAAGGAAAACAAGAGGAAAGATGAGTAAGATGCACAAGATGAGTAAGAACTTGGCATGTTTCGGGAACAGTTAAACAGGCCATTTTGTTTCTGGAAGAGTCGAGTTTCTGTCAGGGTGAACCAACTGACAAAATCCCTGTTCTCCTGGAACGTGCATCGTACCAGGTGAAGAGAAACAAGTAAAATGAATAAATCATCACATAAGTATATGTGGGGTGGTGATTTGCGACTCCGTGGACTGTAGCCTGCCAGGCTCCTCTCTCCATGGGATTCTCCAGGCAAGAATACTGGAGTGGATTGCCATTTTCTCCTCCAGGGGATCTTCCTAACTCAGGGGTCGAGCCCGGGATCTCCTGCATTGCAGGCAGACACTTTATCCTCTGAGCCACCAGGGAAGCCACCAGGAGAAAAGGAGGAGAAGAAAATGAATGCTGTCTTAGGGTGGGGTGAGAGGCTCCTTAGAGGAGATAGCAGGCAGGAGAACTGTGAGTCCAAAGGCCCTGAGAGGCTTAGAGAAAAGCAAGGAGTGTGAAGGAGAGAAAAAAGCAGGGAGTCCAGTTAAGAAGTCACTTGGGTAGTCTAGGTTGTAGGCAAAGGTGATTGGATTAGTGGAGGTGGAAGAAAGGTGTCAGTGTCTGGATGTATTTTGTTGGTACAGCCAACAGGATTAAAGAACGAATTAGCTGTGGAGTGTAAGAAAATAAGTGCCGCTAAATAAGTGCTGCTAGAAGGCACTTAAAAAAAAAAACAGGTAGAATTATGTATTTATAAATGTAATCCAGTTTGAAATGGTTGCATTTTAATTATTCAAAGATGTTAATAATGCAAATATAGATCTGATGAATCCATTCATCTAATTGTGATGGTTTTATTTAAATATGAAAAATAATTCTCTTGTTTTGGCTTTTATTTAGCATCTGGCCATATATGTGTGCTCTGCTCAGTGGCTCAGTTCTATCTGATTCTTTGCTACCCTATGAACTGTAGCCCACCAGGCTCCTCTGTCCATGGGATTTTTCAGGCAAGAATGCTGGAGCGGGTTGCCAGTTCCTCCTCTAGGGAATCTCCCTGAGCCAGTGATTGAATCCAAGTTTCCTATGTCTCCCTTTTTGGCAAGCAGATTCTTTACCACTGAGCCACCTAGAAAGCCCCCTCTGGCCATATCAATAACACTCAAAATTAAACTACTTGGTGACAAGTTCACCAAATACTTGCTGAGCTTGGTTGTTACTGTACCTAGAACTAGGACACATGATCAATCAGGTACCAATCTGGATTCATATTTAATCTTCAAAATTACTATTTTTAGGTAGATGGACATTAATGTCCATGCTAGTGATAGAAGCAAGGTCTGATGCTGTAAAGAGCAATATTGCATAGGAACCTGGAATGTCAGGTCCATGAATCAAGGCAAACTGGAAGTGGTCAAACAAGAGATGGCAAGAGTGAATGTCGACATTCTAGGAATCAGCAAACTGAAATGGAATGGAATGGGTGAATTTAACTCAGATGACCATTATATCTACTACTGTGTGCAGGAATCCCTCAGAAGAAATGGAGTGGCCATCATGGTCAACAAAAGAGTCCGAAATGCAGTACTTGGATGCAATCTCAAAAACGACAGAATGATCTCTGTTCGTCTCCAAGGCAAACCATTCAATATCACAGTAATCCAAGTCTATGCCCCAACCAGTAACGCTGAAGAAGCTGAAGTTGAACAGTTCTATGAAGACCTACAAGACCTTTTAGAACTAACACCCAAAAAAGATATCCTTTTCATTATAGGGGACTGGAATGCAAAAGTAGGAAGTCAAGAAACACCTGGAGTAACAGGCAAATTTGGCCTTGGAATACGGAATGAAGCAGGGCAAAGACTAATAGAGTTTTGCCAAGAAAATGCACTGGTCATAACAAACACCCTCTTCCAACAACATAAGAGAAGACTATACATGGACATCACCAGATGGTCAACACTGAAATCAGATTGATTATATTCTTTGCAGCCAAAGATGGAGAAGCTCTATACAGTCAGCAAAAACAAGACCAGAAGCTGACTGTGGCACAGACCATGAACTCCTTATTGCCAAATTCAGACTTAAATTGAAGAAAGTAGGGAAAACCACTAGACCATTCAGGTATGACTTAAATCAAATCCCTTATGATTATACAGTAGAAGTGAGAAATAGATTTAAAGGCCTAGATCTGATAGATAGAGTGCCTGATGAGCTATGGAATGAGGTTCGTGACATTGTACAGGAGACAGGGATCAAGACCATCCCCATGGAAAAGAAATGCAAAAAAGCAAAATGGCTGTCTGGGGAGGCCTTACAAATAGCCGTGAAAAGAAGAGGAGCAAAAACCAAAGGAGAAAAGGAAAGATATAAACATCTGAATGCAGAGTTCCAAAGAATAGCAAGAAGAGATAAGAAAGCCTTCTTCAGCGATCAGTGCAAAGAAATAGAGGAAAACAATAGAAAGGGAAAGACTAGAGATCTCTTCAAGAAAATCAGAGATACCAAAGGAACATTTCATGCAAAGATGGGCTCGATAAAGGACAGAAGTGGTATGGACCTAACAGAAGCAGAAGATATTAAGAAGAGATGGCAAGAATACACAGAAGAACTGTACAAAAAAGATCTTCACAACCCAGATAATCACGATGGTGTGATCACTGACCTAGAGCCAGACATCCTGGAATGTGAAGTCAAGTGGGCCTTAGAAAGCATCACTATGAACAAAGCTAGTGGAGGTGATAGAATTCCAGTTGAGCTATTCCAAATCCTGAAAGATGATGCTGTGAAAGTGCTGCACTCAATATGCCAGCAAATTTGGAAAACTCAGCAGTGGCCACAGGACTGGAAAAGGTCAGTTTTCATTCCAATCCCAAAGAAAGGCAATGCCAAAGAATGCTCAAACTACCGCACAATTGCACTCATCTCACACGCTAGTAAACTAATGCTCAAAATTCTCCAAGCCAGGCTTCAGCAATGTGTGAACCATGAACTTCCTGATGTTCAACCTGGTTTTAGAAAAGGCAGAGGAACCAGAGATCAAATTGCCAACATCTACTGGATTATGGAAAAAGCAAGAGAGTTCCAGAAAAACATCTATTTCTGCTTTATTGACTATGCCAAAGCCCTTGGCTGTTTGGATCACAATAAACTGTGGGAAATTCTGAAAGAGATGGGAATACCAGACCACCTGATCTGCCTCTTGAGAAACTTGTATGCAGGTCAGGAAGCAACAGTTAGAACTGGACATGGGACAACAGAATGGTTCCAAATAGGAAAAGGAGTACATCAAGGCTGTATATTGTCACCCTGTTTATTTAACTTATATGCAGAGTACCTCATGGGAAATGCTGGACTGGCAGAAACACAAGCTGGAATCAAGATTGCCAGGAGAAATATCAATAACCTCAGATATGCATATGACACCACCCTTATGGCAGAAAGTGAAGAGGAACTAAAAAGCCTCTTGATGAAGGTGAAAGTGGAAAGTGAAAAAGTTGGCTTAAAGCTCAACATTCAGAAAATGAAGATCATGGCATCCAGTCCCATCACTTCATGGGAAATAGATGGGGAAACAGTGGAAACAGTGTCAGACTTTACTTTTCTGGGCTCCAAAATCACTGCAGATGGTGACTGCAGCCATGAAATTAAAAGACGCTTACTCCTTGGAAGGAAAGTTATGACCAACGTGGATAGCATATTCAAAAGCAGAGACATTACTTTGCCAACAAAGGTTCGTCTAGTCAAGGCTATGGTTTTTCCAGTGGTCATGTATGGATGTGAGAGTTGGACTGTGAAGAAGGCTGAGTGCCGACGAATTGATGCTTTTGAACTGTGGTGTTGGAGAAGACTCTTGAGAGTCCCTTGGACTGCAAGGAGATCCAACCAGTCCATTCCAAAGGAGATCAGCCCTGGGATTTCTTTGGAAGGAATGATGCTAAAGCTGAAACTCCAGTACTTTGGCCACCTCATGCGAAGAGTTGACTCATTGGAAAAGACCCTGATGCTGGGAGGGATTGGGGGCAGGAGGAGAAGGGGACAACAGAGGATGAGATGGCTGGATGGCATCATTGACTCGATGGACGTGAGTCTGAGTGAACTCCTGGAGTTGGTGATGGACAGGGAGGCCTGGCATGCTGCGCTTCATGGGGTCACAAAGAGTCAGACACGAGTGAGTGACTGAACTGAACTGAACGGTATCATTGCTGGCTCACTTTTTCTAAAAATGGCATGATATCTCAATGAATACTTCTGTTAGTGTCACTTAACTAATTGTTACAATGAAATTTAGTCCAAGTTTAGCTTATTTTACCAAATTACAAAGATAGGGTGGCATATATTTTAATAGTTTTCTTTAAAAAGTTAACCTGTCCTTCATTTTTGTTGTTGGCCTTTACTCTCAATGAAAGATTGTTTTCTGATGAATGATTGAGGGAGAAAAAGATGGATTTAGGCTTATAATGTATTCCTGTCATGCTTCTAATTAATACTTGGTGCATTGTTTTTGTGCATATTTTAGGGCCAATTAATATTGCAAAAGTGTTCAAATCATTAACTTTTTCTAAGCAATTCTTTTTTTATATTTTTTAGCATAATAATTTATCTGGAATTCTTTTGTATTCTGATGAAATTACTGTAAATCTTTGCCTATCTGACTTCCATCCTTCAACAACTCTGAATCTTCAAAAACAGCTCTAACCCATAATTAAAATAAACACTGCAGAGAAAGTGTCAAATCAAAACTTATGCTTTCTGCATCATCATGGCCAAATTAACTACATCAACAAGCAAGCAAACAAAACAAAACAAAGAACCACCAGAGTACTCTGATTGATTAATCCTGCTTGTAAAAAAGTGATTTTGCTAACTTTTCTTTGGTAAGTCCATGAAGCAGGGGATGAGTGGAGGGAGTTAGAGAAGAAAGAGGATTGGAGACTAAAGGGAACAACTGCAAAAGTGGCAGAGGTTAGAAAGGGCAGATGTGGTGAGAAGAAGCTATGGGCATGGGTGGCAACACAGAGCCCTTGATGAGGAAACAGAGGTTGGTCAGGTCTGCAGCCCACCTGCTCTGGGGCTCTTGAGAGCATAGCTCCTTTGTGGACTGTTTGCAGGAGAGAACTGCCATGGAGACATAACCTTTCCTTTTTTATTGAAGTATAATTGATTTACAGTATTATATCATTTCAGGGGTACAGCGTAGTGATTCTATATTTTTACACATAGTACTCCATTAGAAGTTATTACCCAATAATGCCCTGTTCTTTGCTATCTGCTAGAGTTTGCTCAGAGTCATGTCCATTGAGTAGATGATGGCATCCAACCATCTCATCCTCTGTCACCCCCTTCTCCTCCTACCCTCAATCTTTCCCAGCATGAGGGTCTTTTCTAATGAGTTGGCTCTTTGCATCAGGTGGAGAAAGTATTGGAGTTTCAGCTTAAGCATCAGTCCTTCCAATGAATATTCAGGGTTTTGTTACCACTATATAGTTTGTTTTCTTTATCTGTGAGTATGTTTCTGTTTTACATATACATTTATTTGTATTATATATTACGTGTTTTTTAGATTCCACGAGTAAGTGATATTATACAGTAGAGGCATAACCTTTCTGTAAGAGGTAGTGAGTAAATTTCTTTCAAGCTAATATAAATGAGAGCCATACTTTTTCTGTTGTTCTGTTGATAAGGAATACTAAGTAACACAAAGTCTAATAGTTTATGAATAATTACTTATGCCATGATTTTTGTGAAAGAAAGAACCTTAAATGTCTTTTCTGTAGAATTGCTGCTGCTGCTAAGTCGCTTCAGTCGTATCTGACACTGTACGACCCCAGAGATGGCAGCCCACCTCGTCCCTGGGATTCTCCAGGCAAGAACACTGGAGTGGGTTGCCATTTCCTTCTCCAATGCATGAAACTGAAAAGTGAAATTGAAGTCTCTCAGTCGTGTCCGACTCTTCACGACCCCCTGGGCTGCAGCCTACCAGGCTCCTCCGTCCATGGGATTTTCAAGGCAAGAGTACTGGAGGGGGTTGCCATTGCCTTCTCCTTCTGTAGAATTACTAACTTACAAGTGAACTATTTTCTCTCTTATTGGCTAAATACATTGTGCATAAATGGCAAAGTTTTAAGACCTAAATCATCTATCTGCCTTAACTAATATTTGTAGAATGAGATAGGGTATGTGTGCTGTCCCTTCAGTTGTGTCCAACTCTTTTCAACTCTATGGACTATAGCTCACTCCTCTGTCCATGAGATTCTCCAGGCAAGAATACTGGAGTGGCTTGCCATGCCCTCCTCCAGGGGATCATCCCGACCCAGGGATTGACCCAACCCAGGGATCGAACCCGCATCTCTTATGTCTCCTACATTGGCAGGTGGGTTCTTCATCACTAGTGCCACCTGGGAAGCCCTGAGATAGGGTATAAATAAATACAAATATATAAAAATCATGCTAAATGTAATTTTTATCCTTTGTAATTAGCTTCATAACTTTTGTAATTAGCTAGCCAAAATAATCATTTTTGTACTTAGCTTAACATAGACTACACTGCCTTCCTATTTTTTCTGTTTTACTATGTGACGATCTTTTAAAAAATGCATTAATGTGAAAAAAATTGGTTTGTGTATGATTCATTTTTCTGTAAACCACTAAAGTGTCATCAACTTACAGTAACTGGAAGAAAAAGTTAGCAATGTTTACCATAATATAGTGCTTTTTGAAATGCTGTGTTCTGTGTAGCTGTGGTAGGCAGAATTCTGCCCCTACCCTACCAAAAATGTTCATGCCTTAATCCCGGACTTTGTAGATGTGATCAAATCTATGAACAAATCTATGAACTTTGAGATGAGAAGATGATCCTGGGTTATCCCTGTAAGCCCAATCCAATCATATGAGTCCTTTAAATTGGAGAAGTTCTGGCTGTGATCAGAGAGATGGTTCACAACAGACAAGGGTCAGAGAGATGTGATGTGATGAAGGTCTCCAACCCGTTGCTGGCTTTGACAATGGAAGAAATGAGCCATGGGCCAAGGAATGCAGACAGCCACTAGAATTTGGAAGAAGGAAACAGATTCTCCCCTAGAGACTCCAAAAAGGAATGCAATTCTTTTGCTATCTTCATTTTGACCCAAGCCAGATTACAGTTCTTACAGTTCTGACCTATAGAATTGTAAGATAATAAATTTGTGTTGCTTTAAGTCTCTAAATTTGTGGTGATGTATTATGGCAGCAATAGAAAACTAATGCTGTTTCTCAAGCCCAGTGTTGGAGAAGGGACTTCTGGTCATGATGGAAAGGCCTGGAGAAGGCCACAGACTCACCCATGATCTTCCCATTTCCTGCTTGCATCTACTTATCCTTCAACCACATAGTTTCTTATCTGCTTTATAATGTTATTGGAATCCCATGTGGGATTTTTTTGGGAGGGGGCAGAAACTGTTTAAAATTAACACGATATAAATACATATATATATGTGTGTGTGTAGTTGTGGTTGTCATGGTTTAGTCGCTAAGTTGTGTCCTACGCTTTTTGACCCCATGGACTGTAGCCCACCAGGCTCCTCTGTCCATGGGATTCTCCAGGCAAGAATACTGGAGTGGGTTGCCATTTCATTCTCTAAGGGATCTTCTTGACACAGGGATTGAACCCTGGTCTCCTTCATTGCAGACAAATTTTTTACAGCTGACCTACCAGGGAAGCCCATGTATTTATTTATAAACATTTTATTTAAATAAATGTTATACATTTAAAAATAATAAGTAAACATTTTGTTTTCCAGCAGAAGTGGTTATGATTAGTAACACTTAGGGGCTTAGACTTTAGCACTATACTGACTAGGATTCAAATCATAGCTCTGACACTTACCAGATATATAATTCCAAACATCAATTTGTTCATATGCAAATTGTAACATAAATAATAGCAGTACTTATCCTTTGAGTGTTCTATGCACTTAGCACTGTTCTAAGCATGTTTTCTAAATTAATCGTTTAACCCTCCCAAATGGAAACTAGTAGTAAGATGGTTCAGTTCAGTTCAGTCGCTCAGTCGTCTCCGACTCTTTGCAACCCCATGAATCGCAGCACGCCAGGCCTCCCTGTCCATCACCAACTCCCCGAGTTCACCCAAACTCATGTGGATTGAGTCGGTGATGCCATCCAGCCATCTCATCCTCTGTCATCCCCTTCTCCTCCTGCCCCCAATCTCTCCCAGCACCAGAGTCTTTTCCAATGAGTCAACTCTTTGCATGAGGTGGCCAAAGTACTGGAGTTTCAGCCTCAGTATCAGTCTTTCCAATGAACACCCAGGACTGGTCTCCTTTAGAATGAACTGTTTGGATCTCCTTGCAGTCCAAGGGACTCTCAAGACTCTCCAACACCACAGTTCAAAAGCATCAATTCTTCAGCACTCAGCTTTCTTCACAGTCCAACTCTCACATCCATACATGACCACTGGAAAAACCACAGCCTTACTGGACGGACCTTTGTTGGCAAAGTAATGTCTCTGCTTTTGAATATGCTATCCAGGTTGGTCATAACTTTCCTTCCAAGGAGTAAGCGTCTTTTAATTTCATGGCTGCAGTCACCGTGGAGCCCCCCAAAATAAAGTCTAACACTGTGGTATCCTTATTATCACCATTTTACATGTGGATACTGAAGGGCAGAGGTTTAATTGGTGGCAGAACCAAGCAATCTGGCTATGAATCCTGAGATCTCAAACATCTATACTTTTCCTGGATTTTGCCTCTATATAGAAAACTGAGCACTGAAGAATTGATGCTTTTGAGCTGTGGTGTTGCAGAAGACTCTTGAGAGTCCCTTGGACTGCAAGGAGATCCAACCAGTCCATCCTAAAGGGAATCAGTCCTGAATATTCATTGGAAGGACTGATGCTGAAGCTGAAACTCCAATATTTTGGCCACCTGATTCGAAGAGCTGACTCATTTGAAAAGACTGTGATGCTGGGAAAGGATGACAGAAGACGAGATGATTGGATGGCATCACTGACTCAATGGACATGCATCTGAGTAAACTCTGGGAGTTGGTGATGGACAGGGTGGCCTGGCGTGCTGCAGTCAGTGGGGTCACCAAGAGTCAGACACGACTGAGCAACTGAACTGAACTGAACTGTGAGATGATTAAACAGAAAAGAAACAGCAACTGAGGCACTCAGTCCAACCACAAGAGTAAAACTTTCTTCACCTCAAGTATCTGAGCTGTAACCAGCACTGGAGAGGTGACAGCCTTGACTCAGGAGATGGTAGAGGGCTAAAGCTGCCTGTCATCCCCAGAAAGAGAAACTGGTCAGGTCTGAACACAATGGGAAATTGATGCAATGATCATAATGACTACCGTGAATCTAATATTTACAATATGTCATGTACTGAACTGAATACTATACATATATTATCTCATTTACTCCTTAAAACCTATGAGATAATTACTGTGATTTTCTTCTTTATACAGAGAAGGAAATTAAGCCTCAGAGGATTAAGGACATGGACTAAGGGTCAACCAGCTAGGAAGAAACAGAACAGAGAATTTCACTGAGATTGCCTTACTCCGGAGACTGGGCTCTTGGCCAGTTTTTTACACTGTATTAGGTAGGCAGAGTAGAAGCTTGCACATCTGTGAGCTCCTCATCCCACCCTATGATTTGGGCTAATACAAAGAAATGTGATGACCGAGCAAGGCCTGTAGAGTCTGAATCCCAGGAGTCCATGCAATGTATCTCCAACTTGCTTGCTAGCACATGAACATGATGTGGCTAACTAATCTGGTTTGATGAGCTCCTTTAAAATGCCTGAACTTGGCTATGCAAAGTGCACCACACTTTTTCTAAGAGGCATCACTCTGGAAGCTTAACAAAAGCAAACCACAAGCTTCTCTTGCTTGAATCTTTCGAAGAGCCATTGTGAAGTTGAGACTCATTTCTGCTACTTACATGCTAGTGCAAATTATTTACATTTCTGAGAAAGTTACTTGCCCCATCTGAAAATGGGTGTATAAATACTTTATATACAGTGGTATAAAGATTAAAATAAGAACATAAATTTGAAAATGTCTGGCATGTAGAAAATGCTCAAATGAATTAAATGAAATAAAATGGCTTTATTTCCAGCTTCAGACTGTCTCTCTAGCCTCTCTCTGCTTAACTTATGTCTGAGCTGCTATGATTGCTCTATCTCCCAGTTTTTCTCCCCTCTGGCAGTCTCTGCAGCCACCTTCATAGGCAACGTGGAGGAAGGTCTTGAATCAGGAACAGAGCTCCTGACTCCTGAGCAGGACTTAAGTCTTTAAAAAACTAGTTCTGACATGTTTAATTATTTTATTGCCTTAAAAAAACACGATGTACTTCCATTATTTTTCAACTAAAAGGTTTTTTTAACTCAGTGAAAAAAGTTGGAAAATTTCAGAAAATTCAGAAAGAAGAAAGACCCACCATAACCCAGTGACCTCTAAATAAACATAACTAATAGCTGGATGTGTGTATTTAAATGTTTTTTAATTGATATATCTTGAGAAAGGGAGTCTGGTCTCTTAAATGTTTTATTATGAATAGAAATTCAGTCATAAAAAAGCTAAGTCAGCTCAAATTAGCATTTAATATTGAGGACCTACTGTTTGGAGAGAAGTCTCCTCTGTATTGAGGAGATCTTTGATTAACGGTCGAAAGAATTTAAGTGAAATAATCAGTGTTACCTCAACAAAATATAGGAGGGCAAGCTAGAGCATACTATGAAAAGTTAGATGAAAATACAAGGGCTAGATTATAATAAATACAAAAGTTGGAAAAATTTCATATGCCAACTCATAAAAAAATCCTCAAATGAGCATTTTTTGGACTCATAGTATGAGTCCAAACTTGCCAGGATCTTGCAGCTAAAGAAGAGCAATTATGAAAAGATGAAGTTTTTGATGATAAAATGAGAATAACATAGGTCCTATGTCAGGTTGGAGGTAATGTTGTAAGTCTTTTTCAAACTAGAATATACAGGTTTAGACTTATGATTTAGATGCCAGGGAATTTGTTGATTTGAAAAAGACTTGGAAAGAACTTCTAGGCTAGAAATCACTTTTTTTTCTGTATTAATATTACAATCTTATCCTCCTGGGTCACAAATCAACAGGAGGAGCTGAAGGAACAGTAGGGAATCATTTTCATTCACTTTACTGAATGTTTACTGAACGCCTACCATGTGCCAGGCGCCTAGAAAGCGAGGTGCCACATATGTACATACACGGACTATGACTGGATTGAGCAGTACACAGTTTATACAACCGTTTGTGACAGCCCTGCGATAAACATACAGGCAATGAAATTACACTGTATACTATAGTCATAGATATATGCCATCATAAATTTGTCCACAGGATATACAACATCAAGAGTGAACCCAATACAAACAACGGAATTTGGAAAATTATGATGTATCAGTGTAGGTTCGGACACGACTGAGCTACTGAACTGAACTGAAGTGTAGGTTCATAATTTGTGCCCCTCTGGTGTGGGATGTTGATAATGAGGGAGGCTATGCACGTGTCGGGGCAGGGTATATATGGGAAATTTCTGTATCTTCTGTTCAATATTGCTGAGAATCTAAAACTACTCTAAAAAAATAAAGCCTATCAAACGTAATAAATAGATCTCATTATACTTATGTTTACATTTCTTTCAAATTTGCTTTAAATTTTCTTTTTAAAATTTTACAAACATTTCTTATCTCAACTCTTCTGTCATTTTAATAACCAAAATCACATATGGCTTTGAATCACATTCAAAAAACTAAGATCATTGCATCTGGTCCCATCACTTCATGGCAAATAGAGGGGAAAAAGTGGAAACAGTGACAGATTTTATTTTCTTGGGCTCCAAAATCATTGTGGACAGTGACTGCAGCCATGAAATTAAAAGACATTTGCTCCTTGGAAGAAAAGCTATCACAAACCTAGACAGCATATCCAAAAGCAGAGACAACACTTTGCTGACAAAGGTCTGACAACCAACAACAATCATATACAGTTTTTACTAGAGTTCTCTGTTCGTCTAACTTCCCTTTCTGTATTTGAAGACCTAAAGCTTCCCTCCAGCTTTGCCACAGGGCAAAACCTCTTTCCTCACTTCATCAGAAAGTGTAGAGACTGTATGCCTTGCCAGCAGGCGGATTCTGGAGTTCTAATTTTGGGTATTTTCCTTTTGCTGTAACAGTTTACCTCTTAGATTAACATAAATACAATATGAGATACTTATTTAAAATTTTTCTAGTAGTCTCACTAAAAAAGTAAAAAAACACAACTGGTGTAATGAGTTGTAACAATATTTTATTTAGCCCAATATATCTAAAATACTATTGTTTTAACATGGAATCTTAATCTAACAAAAACTTAATGAGACATTTTACATTCTTTTTCATAATGCCTTCTAACTCCAGGGTAGGTCTTAGGTTTAATAGCTGATTTCAGTTCAGACTAGATGCATTTAAATGTTCCCCAGCCACATGAGGCAAGAGGCTACCATGTTGAGTAAGGCAGTTCTAGATCTTACTTCCACTGACTTTTGAGACCTGGTAGGTTTCAATCTAGTTGATCCTGTGGTGACTGGGCCTCTTGTTTTGGCTTTGACATGATTTCCTGTTTCTAGATTTCTGTTCACTTTGAACCTTAAACTCCTAAATTGCTGATACCAGAAATGGATCCTTTGCCTCACTCTCTCCCTGTACCTGCTGCCTAGAACTAACATTGCCCTGCTGTACCTACTAGATGTGACATAAGTAATTAGCTAGATTTTTATGCATTAGAACAGATTTCTATTTTTATTGGGAAAGTATCACTGAGTGGAAAAGATGCTGAATTCACTATGGCTAATTTAAATTAACTGGTGGGGAGATTAACTACTTAGAATAAAAGACTATTATCTGGTTATCACATCCACCTATGGCTGCTTACTGCTTGCTGGCATGGTAGACAAAGGAAAACTGTTTCTTAATATCAGGAGCTGAATATGACCTTGTTCTTTCTATTTAAATTTTTTCTATGAAAATTCCCAATCTTCACCCCAGGCCAATGGATGATACAAAGTTTCAAGTAGACTGGGGCCAATGTCCTGTGCTCAGAAAGGCATAAAAATGAAAAAGACCCATAGTAAATCTGTATGCAGGTAAAGAAGCAACAGTTAGAACCGGATATGGAACAACAAACTGGTTCCAAATTGGGAAAGGAGTACGACAAGGCTGTATATTGTCACCCTACTTATTTAACTTATATGCAGAGTACAGTTCAGCTCAGTCCCGTCCCTCAGTTGTATCTGACTCTTTGCGACCCCATGGACTGCAGCACACCTGGCTTCCCTGTCCATTCCCAACTCCCACAGCTTACTCAAACTCATGTGCATCAGGTTGGTGATGCCATCCAACCATCTCATCCTCTGTCATCCCCTTCTCCTCCTGCCTTCAATCTTTCCCAGCATCAGGGTCTTTTCCAGTGAGTCAGTTCTTTGCATCAAGTGGCCAAAGTATTGGAGTTTTAACTTCAGCATCAGTCCTTCCAATGAATATTCAGGACTGATTTCCTTTAGGATGGACTGGTTGGATCTCCTTGCAGTCCAAGGGACTCTCAAGAGTCTTCTCCAACACCACAGTTCAAAAGCATCAATTCTTTGGTGCTCAGCTTTCTTTATAGTCCAACTCTCACATCCATACACAACTACTGGAAAAACCATAGCTTTGACTAGACAGACCTTTGTCAGCAAAGTAATGTGTCTGCTTTTTAATAAGCTGTCCTGGTTTGAGATAGCTTTTCCTCCAAGGAGCAAGTGTCTTTTAATTTCATGGCTGTAGTCACCGTCCACTGTGATTTTGGAACCCAGGAAAATAAAATCTGTCACTGTTTCCATTGTTTCCCCCATCTATCTGCCATGAAAGTACAACATGCAAAATGCTGGGCTGGATGAAGCACAAGCTGGAATCAGGATTGCTGGAAGGAATATCATTAACCTCAGATATGCAGATGACACCACCCTTATGGCAGAAAGCTAAGAGTAACTAAATAGCCTCTTGATGAAAGTAAAAAAGGAAAGTGAAAAAGCCAGCTTAAAACTCAACATTCAAAAAATGAGTGATGTGAAAAAAACCTGATGCAAAGAACTAACTCCTTAGAAAAGACCATGATGCTGAGAAAGATTGAGGGCAGGAAGAGAAGGGGGCAACAGAGGATGAGATGGTTGGAAGACATCACTGATTCGATGGACACAAGTTTGAGTGAGCTCCGGGAGTTTGTGATGGACAGGGAAGCCTGGCGTGCTGCAGTCCATGGGGTCACAAAGAGTTGGACACAGCTGAGTGACTGAACTGATAATGATTTCCAAAACATGCCTAACTCTTTTCTTCCCAGTTAGGTTGGAAATGTCAATAGGCTTTTACTCTGCTATGTTACCTTGGATGGCAAAACTCTATGGTTACAACTGTATGCTCATAGAGGAAATTCAACCCTGAAAGTATGTTTTATTGACTCACAGAGAATTTTAAATTCCTTTGAGCCACCATTTAGAAATTAGGAGCTTTCACATAAACCTTCAGTTTTCTAGCTTCCCCTAAAAAAAATTGAAGACTCATCCACATTGAGTGATCTTCCTACCTGGTATCTTTTGGCTGCCTCAATGGACATGAGTTTGAGCAAACTCCAGGAGATACTGAAGGACAGGGAAGCCTGGCATGCTGCAGTACATGGGGTTACAAAGAGTCGGACAGGACTCAGTGACTGAACAACAACAGTCTTTTGGCTGGGCTCATTTGAGAGGGTCTATGCTATTTCTCGGAGAAGGCAATGGCACACCACTCCAGTATTCTTGCCTGGAAAATCCCATGGACGGAGGAGCCTGGTGGGCTGCAGTCCATGAGGTCGCTAAGAGTCGGACACTTACTGAGCGACTTCACTTTCACTTTTCACCTTCACGCATTGGAGAAGGAAATGGCAACCCACTCCAGTGTTCTTGCCTGGAGAATCCCAGGGACGGGGGAGCCTGGTGGGCTGCCATCTATGGGGTCGCACAGAGTCGGACACGACTGAAGCGACTTAGCAGCAGCAGCAGCAGCATATTTCTATTTTGATATGGTTAGTTACCCCTGGCTCATTTCTTTTATATAGAAGATAGATCTGTCCTTATCTGGGCCTTTGTTTTGTTAGCCTCCAAACTCATCATTTGCCCTTTATCTTCCACTGTTCTCTAGGGCCCAGGATATCTTCGGTTTTTGAGAAGACTTCTTTTTAGCTCCTAAATCTTCTGAACATTCAGGGGGTGTAGAACAATGGAGATAAGCTGGTGAAGTCCTTCAGGTGTCTAAGTCTCAGATGCAGCTCAGCCAATTTCCTTGATTGCCTGGAGTTTTAGAGGACATTTTGGCTAATGATCTGAGAAAATTCCTTTTGCTTGCTAGATCCTTGGAAATAATAGGTCATTTTGTAAGCTAAATGAGTGAAGTTTCAGATGTCAGTCATAATAAATTTTTAGCAAAGTCTATTTATTGTCTATTCAAAATAATATTAATCAATAATGAAATCTTAATTAGTTACTCAACACTCTGGTGATGAAGTCTCTTTCCTTAAAATTTGAATTATTAAAAAAAAACAAAACCCAGAAATTAGAGATCCTCTACTCTCTATCTCACCCCAACCACCTTTTGTCAGGGGAAGAAGAAAGAAAAGAGATTTGTTTAGGTAAAATGTCATATCCATAAGTTGGTTGTCACTTCCTTCCTGCCAGTCTTTGAGTAATAGTTTTACTTTCTCCTGTGGAGCATGAAATTGAAAGACACTTGCTCCTTGGAAGAAAAGCTATGACCAACCTAGACAGCATATTAAAAAGCAGAGACATTACTTTGCCAAGGTCCATCTAGTCAAAGCTATGGTTTTCCCAGTAGTCATGTATGGATGTCACAGTTGGACTATGAAGAAAGCTGAGCGCTGAAGAATTGAAGCTTCTGAACTATGGTGTTGGAGAAGACTCTTGAGAGTCCCTTGGACTGCAAGGAGATACAGCCAGTCAATCCTAAAGGAAAACAGTCCTGAATAAGCTGAAAAACTCTAATATTTTGGCCACCTGATGTAAAGAACTGACTCATTAGAAAAGACGCTGATGCTGGGAAAGATTGAAGGCAGGAGGAGAAGGGGATGACAGAGGATGAGATGGTTGGATGGCATCACCAACCTGATGTACATGAGTTTGAGTAAGCTGTGGGAGTTGGGAATGGACAGGGAAGCCAGGTGTGCTGCAGTCCATGGGGTCGCAAAGAGTCGGACACGACTGAGTAACTGAACTGAATTGTGGAGCACTGAAAGGCAGCTTCTATCAGAGATGATCCAGTGTAAGTTTAAAAAAATTAGTAGTCACTGAAAAGTGAAAGTGATAGTCACTCAGTCATGTCCAACTCTTTGCGACCCCATGGACTGTCCATGGAATTCTCCAGGCAAAAATACTGAAGTGGGTTGCCATTCCCTTCTCCAGGGGATCTTCCCAACCCAGGGACTGAATCTGTGTCTCCTGTGTCTCTTGCATTGCCAGCAGACTTCTTACCCGCTTCGCCAATGCGGGGGCAGGGATGTGTGTCACTGGACCATGTTATTTCCTTGTTATCCTTTATGTTACCATTTATATGTACGTGTGTTAGTCGCTCAGTCATATCTGACTCTTTGTGACCCCATGCACTGTAGTCTGCCAGGCTCTTCTATCCATGGAATTCTCTGGGGAAGAATACTGGAGTGGGTTGCCATTCCCTTCTCCAGTGGATCTTCTCAACCAGGGATGGAACCTAGATCTCCTGCAAAGCAGGAAGATTCTTTAGGGTTTGAGTCACCAGGGACCCTCATTAGAATGGGGAAACCTTACTGTGCTGTGCTTTCCTGATGAAAGTTTCGAAGTTAGTGTGTTAACTGGCTAGAAACATGGCAAATGGCCAAGAAAGCCTCCAGCTGGCCCACTTCTGGGTTACTTAAGGGTCTCAGGCATCCCATCTCAAAGTCTCCTTTACCTCTAACCTAACTCTATTAGAAACAAGTCACCTTAAGTCTGTGGTTCTCAATCTTTAACAGCGAAGATTGTTACAGTATATATTTCTGGGTCCCACCTTTAGAGTTCAGTTTCATCCATTCTAGGATGGGACTGGAGAAGGGAAGGGCAATCCACCCCAGTATTCTTGCCTGGAGAATCCCATGGACAGGGGATCCTGAAGGGCTATAGTCCATGAGGTTGCACAGAGCTGGACATGACTGAAGCGACCTAGCTCACAGGATGGGACTGGGGAGTCTGTGTTTTTAACAAGCCCTGCAGGTAATTCAGAGGCAGGTGATTGGTGTACACACATTGAAAAATCACTGCATAAGGCCATCTAGCATCTTAAAATCATACTAAGGTTATAACAAATATTTCTTTCTGAAAACACATTCTAATGTTGGTGGTGGGGTTTGGGAGGAGATTGAATACTTTAAAAGTTGGCACAGCACAGTGGTAAGAGAAGGGTACTTAAACCTTAAGTACTTAAGGTACTTAAAATGGGACCTTGTTTGTACTTAATTCTTTATAATTTCACAAAGCTTCCTTCCTAGTAACCAAATCTTGTTAAAAACAAGAATAGATGCACAGGATAAGAGAGGAAAAACAAGGGGAAATGAAAACATTTCTCTACTCTAATGGGGTGTCATTAAAAGGCTTTAGAAAGTGCTTGAAGTTAAGAGGAACAGACAAAGCGTTACCTTTTAATCTTCAAAAAATGAGAAGATTTTTTGCTGCAAGTAACAGATTAAAGAGAAAGAAAGAAAGAGAAGTAGCTCAGTCATGTCAGACTCTTTGCAACCCCGTGGACCGGGCTCCTCCGTCCATGGGATTCTCCAGGCAGGAATACTGGAGTGGGTTGCCATTTCCTCAACCATCAATTATACAATCCATAAAGACATTCAGTTATCTCATAAAGCAAGGAACGTGCTGATAGGCAGTTGCAGAGGTGCAGCTCAATGATGCAGGCTCACTCTTCTCTGCTATCCTCAGAATGTTGGCCCGCTGTTCTAGATTTACTACCTCATGGTGGCAAGATGACTTCAAACTTTTAAGAAAGAAAAAAAGGATCATCTTTCTTTGAGCAAAATTTTTCCCTGAAGTGCTCACAATGGATTTCCTCTTATCTCATTGTTCAGAACTAGCCAGAATTGACTCATACCAAACATTAACAAAAGAGAATGAGTTTACACTCTCAGTTTATGCCAGTTATGGTCCATGTTCCAAACTTCTATGAAACTGCTGCTCTAGAGAAAAATTCAAGGTCCTTTAAATTGATTATTGTTGTTCAGTCACTCAGTCGTGTCTGACTCTATGACCCCATGGGCTGCAGCATGCCAGGCTTCTCTGTCCTTCACCATCTCCTGGAGCTTGCTCAAACTCATGTCCATCGTGTCAGTGATGCCATCCAACCATCTCATCCTCTGTTATTTCCTTTTCCTCCTACCTTCAGTCTTTCCCTGCATCAGGGTCTTACCTAATGAGTTGGCTCTTCGCATCAGGTGGCCAAAGTATTTGAGCTTCAGCTTCAGCATCAGTCCTTCCAATGAATATTCAGGATTGATTTCCTTTAGGATTGACTGGTTTGATTTCTTTGCAGTCTAAGGGACTCTCAAGAGTCTTCTAAAACACAATTCAAAGCATCAATTCTTCAGCAATAAGTTATAAAGATTTGATGAAATAACAATAGGTGGGTAACCAATCATATCTGATTTGGCTTTGAAATTATAGCTTGTATTTTAGTGGTTGTAGAATCCTAGGAATGCACTGAGAGTGGAGTGGTAGAGTGGGAGGGAGGGATTATGATCAGAATTGCATCTGAGAATGGTGGGAGGATGGAGGGGGATGGCAGAAGACCTGGAGAAACGACTTTCTTTTTTGATATTTTGGTCAGCCATGCCTTGGTAAGAACTAGAAGTGTTCATAAAGATCGTATTGCCAAAAGAAACAATAAAATAAAAGTGACCACAAGTCACATTTTGTCAGCTAATAATCTTTGGTTATTTTCAAACCCTATCTGTAAGATCACTTATTGCACTAATTTAGTATCTTACCACCTTCTACTTAAGTATAAAACAAAGTATTAATTCAAAGAGATGTTTGCACACCTATGTTCATAACAGCGCTAAGCACAATAGCCAAGACATGGAAACACCCTAAATGTCCATCAACAGATGAATGGATAAAGAATATATGGTACATAAATACAATGGAATATTCAGCCATAAAAAGAACAAAATAGTGTATTTGCAGCAACATGAATGCAACTAGAGAATATCATACTAAGCAAAGTCAGAAAGACAAATACCATATGATATCACTTGTATGTGGAATCTAAAATATTACAAAAATGAACCTGTCTATAAAACAGAACCAGAATTACAGACATAGAGAAAAGACTGGTGGTTGCCAAGGGGGAAGGGGTTGGGGAATGGATATAGTGGGAGGTTGGGGCTAGCAGATGTAAACTTTTATATATAGAATGAATAAACAACAAAGTCCTACTGAATAACACAGAGAATTATATTCAATGTCCTATGATAAACCATAATTAAAATAATATTTTAAAACAATGTATATATATGTATAACTGAATCACTGTACTGTACAGAAGTAATTAACACAAGATAAATCAACTGTACTTCAGTAAATTTTTTTTTAAAGTGAAAAAGGAAAAAACAAAGTGTTGTTTCAACTTCTTACAACTTACAGGAAAGACTATGATAAATAGTGTTGTGTGGCCTTTGCTTTTATCTTCCGCTCTGGAGATCATACAAGGCATTTAGACATGTTGGTAGGAAAATATTAACTGTATACATAATGCATTTGTTTGTTTTATGCTTTGCTTTTTTTAAAAAATACTTGAAGTGGCTTAAAAGAATGTACCTGATACAGATAGTAATAAGTGGAAATGTCAGCCTACCACCTAAGTAGGACAAAGTTACTGTTTTTAAATTATATATTAATACAATGCAAAATGATGAAAATGAATTTAATCTTCTCTGAAGCTAGTGTTAGACTTTCAAGGATTATTATTTCAAAGTTAAAATCTAAATTATTGCAATTGGAAAGTCTTTGCTTTCAATTTTGTTCTCATTAGAGTTGTTTCTAACAAAGGAATTTATTTCTTTGGTAACAATTTCAGAATAATAAACTTGAACACTAATATTCATGTCACTATACTTCATGGTTATTGAAATTTTTGCTTTATAAAAATTAAATTTCTATTTCAGAAGTAGTATAATAACTATTGATATTTTAAACATTTAGAGACTTTATCAACATAAACAGTACAAAGAAATAGGTACTGGTTTATCTGACACTGTAATATCTTAATAGATATATTTTAACACAAGGAAGTTAAATTTCATTTAAGTAAATTGGAAATTACTGTTGCTTCAAAAACAGTCACTGCAATACTCTTTAATAACTTTTAACAATATTGTAAAACGTTTTGAAACAATATTCTTGGAATATGAAAGAAACAGACAACACTGTATAGAATAGTCATTTTCAACTAAAATCTGTCTTTGGAAAATAAATTCTGGAAAATGGCCCAATAATAGGGATTCTCTTGAAATTTTTTTCAATTCAACAGTGGTAAAGATTGTAATCTCCTTTTCCCTCAGAAATGAAAAACATTCCATCTGTGTTAATGGTTTTAAAGCTTTATTCGTAAGCATTTTGAAATAGAATATGAAGTTTTTAATACTGGACTTTAGAATGAAAAACAAGTTCAACCTAAATTATAGTGTTTTAATGTGTGTATGTATATAAATCTGTGTGTATGTGTGTGTGTGTCTGAGAGACAGAGAGAAGGAGAGAGATCTGAGAAACTTTTCATAATCATCTGAAATATGATTTTCAAGATCTGAAAGGTGAGTTAATTGAAATAACTCTCTGATTAATTTTCATTTATTCAAGAGTTTAAAAAAATTAAGTTAATGATTGGCAAAAACCAAAGCACATAAATCAAATAGCATGAAAAGGCTATGGAGGTTGAGTTGAAAAAGAACATTCTAATGAAGCCTGGGCAAATGATTAGATTAAGCTTTGACTCTTAAGAGTTAAATGTTAATGAGAAATGCACTAAAGTGTTTAAATACTTTTTTCTCCAAAACTTACTGTGCATTATATTTGTCATTTCCCTTAGTAATGTCACCTAATGCTAAGAGCCAACTCACTGGAAAATATCCGGATGCTGGGAAAGATTGAAGGCAAAAGGAGAAGAGGGCAGCAGAGGATGAGATGGTTAGAAAGCATCACCAATTCAAGGGACATGAACTTGAGTAAACTCCGGAAGATAGTGGAGGACAGGGAAGTCTGGCATGCTGTATAGTCCATGGCATCGCAAAGAGTTGGATGCAGCTTAGCAACTGAACAACAACAATGTTATTGAAATATAAGTATTTATGAGAAGTTACATTTTGGAAAAGGGAAAAAAGAGATTGGAAAATTTACTATCTAACATGGTTCTTGGGTAAATATACCTGGGGTAAAAACACTGTGTGACTGATACATACTACTTGCTCAATAAATACATATTGGAAATTAATGACTATGATGGGTTCATTGGAGCAGCAGAGCTATATGCTGTATTCAGTTCTTCTTAGTTATGAATAAACAACTTTGACATTATTAATGATAGTAATATCACTATTACTGAAGGGAAGCCACTTTATGACAGTTATTTGACAATGCCATACTTCAAGGAAATGAAGAAAAGCACTTGGGAAACAGTAAAAGATATTACGTAATTATTGAAGAGGGATTTGCCAGAATGTCAGAATTAATATTTCTTCTATATAATAATGTTTGGAGTGGTTGAATCATGTGTATTGCAAAGTCTAGTTACACTAAAATTAGTGTTTTAATCATGTTCATTTTAATTCAAAGTTTATCTGATATATATGTGATGATAGCCATAATTGTACTAATGGAAATAGTGAGAGACTATTTTGGGGGGCTCCAAAATCACTACAGATGGTGACTGCAGCCATGAAGTTAAAAGACGCTTGCTCCTTGGAAGAAAAGCAATGACCAACCTAGACAGCATATTAAAAGCAGAGACATTACCAACAAAGATCCATCTAGTCAAAGCTATGGTTTTTCCAGTAGTCATGTATGGATGTGAGAGTTGGACTATAAAGAAAGCTAAGCGCCTAAGAATTGATGCTTCTGAACTGTGGTGTTGGAGAAGACTCTTGAGAGTCCCTTGGACTGCAAGGATATCCAACCAGTCCATCCTAAAGGAAATCAGTCCTGAATATTCATTGGAAGGACTGATGCTGAAGCTGAAACTCCAATACTTTGGCCACCTGATGTGAAGAACTGACTCATTTGAAAAGACCCTGATGCTGGGAAAGATTGAAGGCAAGAGGAGAAGGGGACGACAGAAGATGAGATGGTTGGATGGCATCATTGACTCGATGGACATGAGTTTGAGTAGGCTTCAGGAGTTGGTGATGGATAGGGAAGTCTGGTGTGCTGCAGTCCGTGGGGTCACAAAGATTCAGATACAACTGAGTGACTGAACTGAACTGAACCTGATCTTTATGCAACAACAGTAACACAGGGATCACAAGCATGTATGTATGAATGAATATTCATCTTATGAGATTGGGCTAGGGTGAGTGGAGGTAGATGAAAGGGATGGGAGGTGGTGGACAAGAAGGAGGGTGGGTCAGTGATGGGAAATTGAATGGTTCAGGAAATTGCTAATATCTAACTTTCTTCAAAAAAGGAACTGGGAAGTTGCAAAATGTCCCTTCCTCCTCCTTAACAAGCATTGTGTTTCACTTAAAGGAGAAATCTGCTTGGTAAAATTAAGGGTTGTTGGACTTCCTTAGTGGCGCAGTAGATAAGAATCCATCTGCCAATGTTGGGGACCTGGGTTTGATCCCTGGTCTGGGAAGATTCCACATGCCACAGAACAACTAAGTGCGTGAGTCACAACTTCTGAGCCTGTGTTCTAGAGCCTGCAAGCCACAACTACAGCCCACACGCTGCAAATAATGAAGTCTGCACACTCTCAAGTCTGTGCTCCAAAACAGAAGCCAGAGCAGTGAGAAGCCTATAGGGTACAGCGAAGAACAGCCCTTGCTTGTTGCAATTGGAGAAAGCTCGTGCACAGGAACGAAGCTCCAGTGCAACCAAAAATAATAAAACAAATTAAAAAAAAATTAAGTGTTGTTCACATGCTCTCAAATCTTTAAATCCTATAAGGAGAAAGAAAGAGCTCTCATGGGTGTTAAGGACTTAGGAGTGGCTTCAGGAAACGCACTGAAATATCTGCAGGTGTAAAGACACTAACACCTCTGAGAAATCCGAAAGGAAGTTATCAATTTAAGTTTCATTCATTCATTCATTCAGTGAGCACTTATTGAACACCAGTGTTTTCTCCAAGCTGCTGTATAGATATAATGCAATTCCAAGGACGCTGGATCTAATCTCTGCTGTCAAAGGCCAAGGGGGCATGTGGTATTTGCAGTATGACTATTCCTTCCTAGATGTCTTTGCTTTCATCTGTAGGGAAAAGAAGAAGCCCTAAAGACATTACTCCCTGATCACAGCCTTGCTACCAGGATCTGCTGTGGACCCACTAAAATTAACCTCATATTAAAACTGCAAGTAGCTCCAGACTCCCATTCCTAATCATTTCCCTCTGGAATTCCTGTACATCCTCTGTTTAACTCCTTTCACCCACTTGGCCCTGACTCCTGAAACAGTTAACACTATGTCCTTTGGAACCTCTGGATCCATCACCAACAAATTGTTCTGTATCCTCAGCCTTCTCTGACGGTTCCTTTTACTTCTTTTCTCTAACTGAAACCTGATGCTCTCCTGAGTCTAGTACTGCACTATCAAGTGATAAGATGCTTTCTTTCCCATAGGATTGGACTTGGGGAGGAGTATGCAGCCTATTCCTTATCAAAATTCTCACTCTCCTTCTTCCCTAAAGAAATACCCAGATGCGAATTTGACATCATCAGACTATCCCTGCTACCCCCATTATTGCTTCCATCTACTGGTCCCTGGGT
Source organism: Bos indicus x Bos taurus (assembly GCF_003369695.1). Classification (NCBI taxonomy): domain Eukaryota; kingdom Metazoa; phylum Chordata; class Mammalia; order Artiodactyla; family Bovidae; genus Bos; species Bos indicus x Bos taurus. The sequence goes on from NC_040095.1 coordinate 37,213,074, forward strand.
CACTGCTCTTTTCTTTATATCATTTATTTTTATGTATTTATTTGGCTGCACAAGGTCTTAGATGTGACATGCAGGAGCTTTGGTTTGTGACATGTGAACTCTTAGCTGTGGCGTGTGATCTAGTTCCCTGACCAAGGATGAAACCCAGGCTCCAGCATTGGGACTGACGAGTCTTAGCCACTGGTCCACCAGGAAAGTCCCTCACTGCTCTTCATTTCTTAGTTTTGCTCCTGATCCACCACACAGTACTCCTGTCTTAATTCTTGGTAATGTCAAGAAACACATGGGCAATCCTTCCAAAACTCTGGTCACTTAGTTCCTTCACATCTTTTTCCCAATAATCTTGACCTTACCTGAGCTCTTCACCCCATAATTATATCCTGCTGCTGCTGCTGCTGAGTCGCTTCAGTCACGTCTGACTCTGCATGACCCCATAGACGGCAGACCACCAGGCTCCACCATCCCTGGGATTCTCCAGGCAAGAACACCAGAGTGGGTTGCCATTTCCTTCTCCAGTGCATGAAAGTGAAAAGTGAAAGTGAAGTTACTCAGTCGTGTCCAACTCAGTGACCCCATGGACTGCAGCCTACCAGGCTCCTCCATCCATGGGATTTTCCAGGCAAGAGTACTGGAGTGGGTCGCCATTGCTTTCTCCAAATGATATCCTAGATCTTCTTATTATCAATAATTGCAACAGCTTTGTAATCTCAATTTGCGGCATACTATTCTCTGACGAACATTTTGCTAACTCATCTCTATACAGTAACTATAACAAGCTTTAGATCCAACCAGAACCTCGGTCCATTGATCATATATAATCCTATGTAAATCACTCTATAAGCACTATAATCACTAACATTCATACCTCAAATCCCTTGCCCTTCTCTCTTATGTCATGACTCTGCCGTAGCAAAACCACACCCTGGTTAACCTCGTCATTGCTGCTGGTTGCCTGCACCCATACAGCCGGACAGAGCTAGGGAACAACACAACTGTGCTTTGGTCTCAGTTGAAATTCATGACCATGAACCTCACTGGGGCCTTCATGGTTTCTGAGAATCATTCTGTGTCCTCCTAGTCCATTCACTTTCCCACTCTCCTAGATGACAAATTCACATCTTCTCTTTTCCCCTCAGACCTCTAATATCTCCTCTCAAATCTTTATGCAAGTGAAGTGTAATTTTTTGATTACAGCCTTCTTTATAGGTCAGTCTCATCTTCTCTTGTCCATTAAAGCACATCTCCAGCAATTCTCCTGTCCCCAACAGTATTATTTTTTCCCTCTTCATGGTCATTCCCATTATGATTATCATACAAACATTCTATTTGTTTTCTCATATTTACTTTAATGGAAATATTTATTGCCCATCTACTAGTGCTGGAGGTATGAAAATGATAGAGAATCATTGTATGCCAGAGGTAAAACTTAGCTAAGAAAGATTTTAGGATTAACGATTGTAGATACAATAACTTAGAGTACTTTAATATTACCTGTGAATTTCCATAACACCAGCTTCCTATTGACCAGGTAATATTTATAATAGAGGTAATTTTGCTCAAAATAGAAGATTTTTATAAGTCTTTGCACACTTCCTGTCACTAGAAATGATAATTGAACTTAATTATGAATTCTCATGCATGGTACCTGGCTATTTTCCTTGCAAACGACAGAGAAGACTGCTCCTTAAATTAAGATGAGGGTAATAATAAAATGCCACAATTTGTTAAATGTCAATAAATTTACTGATTGCCAGACTCTTGGCCCCAAGTTTTTGTAAATCTGTTTGTTTAATCTTCACTGCAATCTTGTGAGAAAAGAGTGATCTCAGTTGAATAACCGAGAAGCAATTTTTTGCTTATAATAAAGGACCTCTTCATGAGTTCTCTAAAATTTTTATTTTAATTGGCACAACATACAAATTCTGGTTTGAATAGTCAAAGACAAAAAAAAAGCATACACACAGATGGTCTGAACTAAATAAATCATGTGCACTCGAGAATGAACGCTGACTTTTATGAAAGAGGACATGTCAGTGGCTACAGTGGATTTATTGTGTGAGTGGTTTCTGTATGACACCAGAAACCCTGGGCAATGACAGGACAATTTAGCCAACAGACAACTGGTACCAGTAGGGGACATGCGGGCAGGAGGGCGTGGGTGAGAAAGGAGGAGGGGACATTAGTTGTTGTTAGTTATCACACACTTGTAAAATTAGGTGGGTTCATGGTTTTATTCTCAACTTTGTGTTTTGAACAATTTCAAACCTATAGGAAAGTTGAAAGATTAGTACAACAAACAATTATTTATTATTCATATAAGGTTCAAAAATTGTTACTATTTTGCCATATTTGCTTCTTTATATATTTCTCTCTTTCTCTCTCTTTTTTTTTTTTGGCCACACATCTTCGCTGGGAGCTTCTTTCCCCGACCAGGGATTGAACCTGCACCTTTGGCAATGAAAGTGCAAGTCCTAACTACTGGACTACCAGGGAGTTCCCTCATTTATTTCAAAAGTTAGTTGCAGACATCCTGGTGCTTTAGCATGTGACTCTCAAGAGCAAGGACATCCTGCATGATAACAAGCCTATCTATCACACTTAGCAAATTTGACATGCTGCTAAGTCACTTTGGTCGTGTCCAACTCTGTTCGACCCCATAGACGTCAGCCCACCAGGCTCCCCTGTCCCTGGGATTCTCCAGGCAAGAACACTGGAGTGGGTTGCCATTTCCTTCTCCAATGCATGAAAGTGACAAGTGAAAGTGAAGTTGCTCAGTCGTATCTGACTCTTAGCAACCCCATGGACTGCAGCCTACCAGGCTCCTCTGTCCATGGGATTTTCCAGGCAAGAGTACTGGAGTGGGGTGCCATTGCCTTCTCCGAAATTTGACATGAATCCATTATTACTATCTAACATGCAGTCTATTTCCAAATCATCCATATTGTCCTCATGTCTCAATAATATCCAATAGAAATTATTTTCAACTCTGCTTTAGAACCAGATCACAGGTACTACACTGCATTTGGTTGTCAATTCTCTTTGTCTGCCTTAGTCTAGAACACTCCTCTAACCTTTTTTGTCTTCTTAAGACATTGATCATAAAGACGAGTCCTGGCCAATAGTTTACTGGGCTGTTCCTCAAATTGGGTTAATATGATTTTTTGTCGTATGATTAGTTTGCATAAAACATTTTTGGTGAGAGTACTACACAGACAATATTAAGATTAATTTTAACAAATTAATAAATGTATTACCATAACTATGTTTTATTTCAATAATTTACATGTACCTTAAAATTTTTTTGCTTAATAATGCAATTTTACTCAAAACTGTTAAATATGAGATGACATGTCTGTACTCATTGTCATGAATAAGAAGTCCTTTCAGATTAGCAGATTATATATTTTCATAGACAGTTTTAAAAATTAAGAATGTTACAAGCTAAAATGTGTGGATGTGTACAAGATGAATAAGTGCACTATATTATTTTTGTCTTGGTGATAATGAAGCAATGTGAACCCTTTTCAGCAAGTCCTAATATGTCTTTGCTGCAATGTGGAGTAAAACTGTTTGGTGAAAGATGCCAAAATCATAAATTATAGAAGCAGGAAATAGAGAAAAATCTCCTGAAATAGCCTAATGATTATTTACAATATTTATTTGCAAACTGTTAATGCATGGTTTATAATAACAATGGCTGCAGTTTATTGAGTATGTGACAGATCTTTTACAAGTATCTCCTGTAATTAGCATAGCAATCATAGGAAAAAGCTATAAATATTAACATTTTATAGGTTGGAAACAAAGCAGCTTTTAGCTATTCTTCTAAATCCCTTTGGTTTTATCAGTCTACAGATACGCTGTATTTTATTGCCATGACTGATGCCGTAGTGTATTCAGACTCCAGGGTTTGTGTCTGTGTCTTTTTTCTTCTGAAAAAAAGATAAGAGAATAGCTTAAATTTACATCTTTGTAAAATTCATTTTTACTGTTTCCCCCTGGCAGAGTCTTTTATGTTCTTGACAGAACTCTGAGGACAGTATTTTTTTTTATTGTTTATCATTTTACTTTTTCAATAAAAAGTACTAATTTGGTATAATATAAACAGTTATATAAACAGTTATATAAACAGCTAAGACGGCTAAGAAAGAAAGCTGCTGTTTATAGTTTCTTTCCTCACAAGTGTTATGTTTGCTTTGGCTAAATTATCATTTTTACAAATTTTAATTTTTGTTAACATTTTTTCCATGTAAAAAGTGATGTGAAGACAATTTTAACTTCTAAATTTTGAATCAAATTCTGAAATGAACATTAAAATGATTACAATATTTCTTTATTATATAAACATCTTATGAATGAGTTACAGTAAACTTATAATATTAAGGTAAACGTGGAAGGCAGGAAATCCATAGAGGAAATTCTCTTATTATTAGTGCTTAGTTGTCAAAATGTCTTTATAGAAGGAGTAATCTTTAGTTCAAATCTTCACCCTAATTTTAATTTCTAATTATAATTTTAATTTCTGCATGATCCACTTAAGTGGATTTGTAGAATGAAAAAAAAAAATGGAGTACCTGAACAAATTTGCTCCAGTATTACTCCTATAAGAAGATTTCCCCAAATGTCTAGCTAAGCAATCAGATGAGGAAGGTTGGGGTAAAAAAAAAGACTTTTGGACATATGTATGTGCCAGAGAGATCAGAGAAAACCAGGGTCTAAACATGTAATGCAAGTGCTGTGATTCGACACACTTATTTAATTTGATGATTTACAACTGTGATAAGAGGCAGGCAAAATGTGGTGTCAAATTCAAAACAAAGTGTGGTAATCTGCCTTGTTTTCAACTTGTTGCTATCCGATGAAAACACTTTTCCACAAGCAAGGCTGATGAGCAGATGGTGCTAATAAGGCCAATTAAGTGCTAAGCTTCTGGAAATGTTTTTGTTGAGTGACATCTTCAGACTGGTTCCTGCTAACACGCATCTTAAGCCATGTGTTTCTAAGGTGCAATAGCATTCATGCTAATGGTCACTGGAATTTACATTTTCAAGAACATGTGTTCAGTCGAGACAAATACAAACCCTTTGTGCCAGTTCCAAAGATAGTACGTGAAGTTGAATAATGAGATTCTAACCCTTTTGGGATTCTGGGGGGCTCAGTCTAGGTCACTGGTTTCCAGTAACTGGTGCATGAAGAAATTTTCTCTAGTCTGTAATGAAAAGAGAAATATACAAAAAAGATAGAAAAGAAACTAACTAAGAAAAAAAAAAGTAATAGATTTTCGGGAGTGCTTTCCCCTTTTCCCCCTTAACTTTTACTTTCTTTTTTTTTTAATTCTAGTACTTTGGAAGTAATTGACCCCATCCTTGTGTTGATTTCTATCTACATAGTGTTTTACTTGGATCACAGGTAAAGAGAATTGAATTAATTGTAATGCATTGCCATCATTGATCCAGGAACAGTTCTTCTTTAATTTTTTATTTTATTTTAAATTTTATTTTTATTTACTATCCTCCCAAAAGATGTGATTAATACTCACTCAAATCAAGGCTGAATCAGAGGTAACATTCTATCCTCCTATGCTGAGTTGTTGGTGGAAGGATGGCTACCTGACCTCACATGGACCAATCTTAACATCTGAGAATTTTATTTGCAACTTCTGTTGGAACCTTTGATCTATGGTATGATCTGTCTCCTGGGGTTGCTAGTGGCCAATTTTGACACTTTGACAAGCCCATAACTACGAATAATTTACATCTACCTATATATTTTTCTCTTATCTGTCTACCTATATATAACTCCCTGCCTGTCTCCTTTCCCCATGTATATGTTGCCTTTTCCATGTATGTGTGCATCTTCACAATTCTCCTTTTTTATAAGCATACTGGTCATAGTGGACTAGGGCCTACCATAATAACCTCATTTTAACTTGATTACCTCTGTAAAGACTTTGTCTCCAAATGTTATGTTCTGAGGTACTAGAAGTTAAGATTTCAACATATATGTCTGGGGGGAAACAATTCAACCAAGCAATGGAGAACTTGCTTTTTTGTTTATTACTATCGAATTAATGGTGTGTTTCTCAAAAAAGTCAAAGAGGCCTAGATTCAAATCCATTCCCAGAAAAGAAAGTAAGGGAAGAGAAAAAGTGGAGAAATGGTAAAAAAGAAAGTTTTGCCTGCCCAGAACTTTTTTCTTCTTCTTTTGGTAACATCACCTTGATTTTGCTCCATGCATGGTTCAACCAGGGGCTAACTCAGAGTGTACGAGTCCATCCTCCTATGCTGAGTTGCTGGAGTAAGGATGGCTTCTTGACCTAACATGAGCCACCCTATCATCTGAGAATGTTCTTTGGGACTTCTGTTGGAGCTTTTGATCTGTGGTATGATCTGTCTCCTGGGGTTGCCGGTGGCCAGCTTTGACACTTCTTCTAGAGGACCTTAGTCAGCGCAGGAGAAAGTAGAAATGAAAGATGAAGCAAGACAGAATTATAACATCATCTTGAGTTCTCACATTTGGCCATGCCTGAAGTTCACCCTTTAAACTTCCAAGTTACATGAACTGGTAAATTTCCTTTTGGGTTTGGGTTAGATTCCTGTCATTTACAACCAAAGATAATGGGAAATAGGCAAGTAAAGATGTGAGATAATTTGTCATATGCTTCGAGTGCACAAATAACAGATAGCTCTACATTTTTCTAAAATGAACTATTACTATATTGTCTCTTTCCTTTTTATCTTTCTTTGATTGCTTAAAAGCCTTGATTACTGACCTCTTTTTGATTGTGCTTTTTTTTTTTTTTTTACAAAGTGTGCTTTCATATATTTAACCCTTCTTTCCTCTCCCAAAATAATCAAGTGCAAAGAATACCCACATTGTCTATAAGAGGCTGAATCTGAGCATCATTGATAAGCTTTAACTCACATGTACTTATTAAATATTTTATTATTAAAATGTATTTCTAATAAAGTTGCCATGCTATTGTTGGTAAGACCTTGAGCATATATGCTCTGAAATTCCATATTCCAGATGGAAGTCTAATAATCTGTAGGTAGTCACCAATTTAGGAACAGACTGTGTTCTAGAAATTTACATTTAAAAAAGGCTGGAGATTAGAATATCTTCTTACAGAAATAAAGTTATATAAAGTTGTTGTATACTCAAGCTAGCAACTATGGAGAGAGGCAGTGTAATATGTGCTAGATAAGAACTTGGCTCCAGGACTCAGGCTACCTGGGTTCAAATCCTAGCTTTGCCACTCACGAGTTTGTCTTTGTAAGTTATGCCTACTAGAATACCTAAAATTAAAAAGACTGACCATACCAACAGTTGATGAGGTGGAGCAATAGGAACATGGATACACTGATGGGGGAATGTAAAATGGTACAACCATTTTAGAATCTGTTGGTTGTTTCTTCTTTTTTTTTTTTTTTACCATGATTAAATAAGTTTTTATTGTCACATTTAACTGCTTTGTCAGATATACATTGTAGGTTTCAGTATGGCATAAAAAATAAAAATATTTTCCTGAATGTCAAAATCTGAACAGAGGAGATGGTGATGGCACTTAAAAAAAAAAAATTCACACTGGTGCTGAAGCTGCTAGAAGGTAGCTGATAAACACTGGAACAGATTTGCAGATAAAGCGGTCTGCAACATTTCAAATCAAACGGCAGTGGTATGAGGCCAACAAAACTGGAGAGCAGGAAGACACAGACCCCGCTGAGTAGCTAGCTGTCTGAAGGATGGCAGTTTGAACGTTTAATTTCCATTCAGACTAAACTTCTTTCTTACAAAATGAAACTACTTTTTCAGAACCTGGATTTTAAGCTTCCTTAACAACTTCCTTATTCTTACAGGTCGTAACGAGTCCAAAGAAAGGCAGTTATAATCCATGGCATTAGCTTCGTGGGCTGACCCTGCCAGTAAATGGAGGAGGGGGGGTCTTGTCATTTCCAAACCAGGAGCCTGTCATGCTCATGAACGTCTGTAGTGGTGTCACACATTCTGGGCAAAACTAGAAAGCAAGCAGTAATTAACTAAGAATGTTAAGTGCCTCCCCAAGGAAAGTCTCTACACATTCCACAGCTATATGCCCAACGGTAACTTAAAAAAGTGTGGTTATTTTGATTGGAAATGAATCTCTATTCAATAACCAAGCTTCCCAAACAGTTTATTAAATGTCTTTCTTCCACAAATAAAACTAACACTAGGATTTGTCAGAAGATCTACACGAATTATCTCCCTTACGTACGAACTTGGCTAAATCTGCTGTGTCTGGAGTCTGTTCCTCATAAAACTCAGGTCTGGAACAGAACTCCTTTCTGTTATACTGCTGTGTGTCCTTCATTTAAGACTCCAGAACAGAGACAATAAACGTGGCTAGTGCAACAGAGCAGTCACTGGAATTCCCCGAAAGAAAAATAAGTAATTTATTTTATGACATACTTATTTGGATGATTACTTACTGGTAATTAGTATTTCTACATTTTTTTTTTAAAGGCAACCATTTTAAGTGACAATACATATCAGGCTAGTAGAAAAAAGTGGAAACAAAGCCCTCTCTTTTGATCTCACAAAGTCATGCAGACAAAAGAAGGTACGACTGATTTGTTCCAATCTTGGAAATTATCAAAATTTCTTTTCTGGCAAAGATGAATTTGGCTCATCATAGAAAGAAGGTTCTTTGAAGGCTGCTGCTAAACTAGTTTCCCTTTGAAAAAGTAAATTTCAAGGCATGATAGTGCAAGAGGTAAGGTTTTGATTTATAGAACATTTATAGACTAATTGTGCTTAGTCTCTAATTTCCAAATTATTTTAAAGAACAGAAACTATGTTGATAAGTTTATCTTTGCCTAAATTTACCAGTACATCCATGAATCGCACCAGAATTCGGACAATTTGATTATCTTAATGACTCTGTTGTGAGCCCTGCACACTGCGTCCGCAGGTGAGGACCCCCTGCATGCGAGGCTCCTCCAAGGTCTGGGCCCAAAAACTCATCTTGGGGAGTCCAGGGGCCCAAGAAAGCAGTTCTCCCCTCCAGAGAAAGTCCTTAAAAACTCTCTCAATGAGCGATTAAGAAAAACAGTGCTAACTGGAGAGTTTCTTGCGTTCAGTTAAATCTGGGAGGTCTGAGTGTTCCTGGAGCCCCCATCAGGGTGTGTCATGGGTCGAGAATCCCTTGAACGTGAGTATTCGCTATTAGGGGGCTCTGTAGGGTCAATCAAATTTTCATAATCACTGTCGTCTGATTCCTCAGCACTGTCTCCAGCTGCTCTGTGGGAAGGAGGGGCATCTGCTCCACTTCAAGGATATTTCAGTCCAGCACTGGTGGAGGCATAACTGGAGGAGCCCACAGCTTGAGGTCGAGGCATAAAGACGCTGCTTTCCATGCGAGAATGGCTCAGAGTACTTTCTTGATTATTTGGGTGAAGATCAGAATAAGGCGGAGGCGGGTCCGAGGCCTCTGTGTCTCCAAGAGTACTTCGACCTTCCGCTGTGAACCCTGGATAGGGCATCCGAGGGCTGAAGGTGGGGTCCACACTCTCAGGTGGCATCTGTCGGCTTACCATTGCCTGCTGCAATCGTCTTTCTTGTTCCTTTTCATTCTTCCTCTGAGTGATCTGTCTTCTTAATTTGTTCACTTCTGCCTGACAAGATTCAACAACTCGCTCACTCTTTTCCACGTCTGCACACACTGCCTGCACCTTCTCCTGAAGCGCATTGTAAACCTGATAGATCGCCCTGATGTCTTTCATCACTCCATCCTTGTCAAGAAAGTCAGCACCGTGTTCTTTAATAACTTTGGCATAACTCTGAGAAGTATTTGGCACTGAAGACACTTTATACTCTTGCTGGCTAGTATTGCCTAGATTGGGAATAGCAAAGGATATCCTTTGATTATACCTTCGATTTGGTCTAAAGAGAACATATTCTAAAGCATGAGTGGAATTGTTGGCGGTGGAGATGAAGCTGAAGAGGAGGAAGACGAGGTCGGGCACCCTGAGGACGCGGGTGAGCTGCTTGTGGATCACCTGCTCTCGGTAAGACATCTGCTGCTGCGTGTTTCGCCTGAATCGGTACCAACCGATCACTTTCAGAAATGCTACTTTTGTGAGCATGCCAGGCTAGCGCTCTTTCTTGCATGGTGTGCCGTCAAGTCTTGTTGGTTGTTTCTTGAAAAGTTAAATTTATACCTACCTTATGATATACCATTCTACCCCCAAGAAAGTGTATTTCCACATAAAGGCTTCTATGTATATATTCATAACTTTATTTGTAACAGCCCCAAACTTGAAACAATCCAGAATTCTATCAGGCAGGGAATGGATAAACAAGTTGTTGTCTATCTACACAATGGAATACTACTCAGCAGTAGAAAGGAACACATGCTGATACATGCTACAACATGGATGAGTCTCAAAGTAATTATACCGCATGGAAGGAGTCAGACAAGAAGAGTACTTACTGTAGCATTTCATTTGTATAAAATTCTAGAAAACAAAAAGTAATTTACAAGGATAAAAGTAGATGGGGGTTGCTTGGAGATGGGGTTGGGGAGTAGAGAAAATTAGATTATAAAGAGGGATGAGGAACTTTGTGGGGGTGGATGACTTTACAGGTGTATTCACGTGTCAAAATTCATTAAACAGTATACTTTAAATGTATGTTGTTTATTGTATGTTAATTAGACCTCCATAAAGTTGTAAAATATATGTTTATTTATTATTTATTTTTAAATATATATTTTAAAAGGTTCTCTTGAAGCCATCTAATTCCTGGAAATTTTGAAAAACAAAGTATTTTATTTGCACTTCCTTTATCTTTTATTAAAACAACAATGACAAAACACTAAAACACTAAGACAAAGCAAACAACCAAACAAAAACCAGACAATTCATTCTATTTTTAAATTAGAAGTTAAAAAAATACAAAGGCAAGAAACTACTCATTTATTTTATATATCTTATCAGCTTATGCCAACATTCTTATACAACTAATACAAGATATTAAGATATTAGGCACTGATACTCTATAATTCACCACAGTTTTATCTGTTTATGTAGCAAATAACACAAATCTTGTTCTATTAAGTTTTCAGCTTTTAATGACATATTTTAGGAAAATTAAGGTGTTATTAAAACTAACCCTTCAGGCCTTCTACATTGTAATCTAAGAAAGAACACTCTTTGCTGGCACATTAGTTGCTGGTAGTTAATTAATCAAAAAAGAGGTTAATTCAATTAATAGTAAATAAGTCCTAATGATGTGATGCACAGTATGGTATATATAGACAATATTTTGTTATAATTAAACTTACCAAGAGGCTAGATTTTAATTATTCAAAACACTTACTTTAAAATGGTAACTATGTGACATGATAGAGGTGTTGGTTATAGCTATAATGGCAATCACATTACAACATACGAATGTATCAAATTAACATGTTGTATCCCTTAATTTTACAAAATATTATATGTAAAATATATTTAAATTAAAAAGTTGTTGAAGGGGGGAAATAAACCCAAAAATGCATAACGTGTTTAAAAAATAAAGCTTGTATATTGTTCATCAAATCTTCAGGGGAGACAAGTTTTTCCTCTGGATTTTGTCATCTGATTGGAGTTTTGAAGGTTTTTTTTTGCATAAATCACACTCCTATTTGCATTATCTTCAATTCTGTGGTTTCCATTTCATTAATATGGAGATAAAATTTAAGAACCTTTGTGCAGAATCTTTCTGGATTTTTATAATTAAAGATTGCCAAACAATTGCCTCACCTGCATTTGATAATACTTTTTTAAGCAATTTACTTTTTAAGCATTTTTAAGCATTTGACTTAGTTTTCATAGAATGAAATTACTTATTTGCACTTGTATTTCTCATTTTATGTAATATTTAATCGAATTATATAATTATAATAACTAGTACAACTGGCATCAACAGAACTGGAGATAAATAGCTCCAAGAGTTTAAATTTGGTTAGTAGGAGGTGAGAGGGAGATTCAAAAGAGAGGGGATATATATATACCTATGGTTAATTCATGTTGATATATGATAGAAATCAAGCCAATATTGTAAGGCAATTATCAATCCATTAAAAACAAGTAAATATTTAAAAAACTCAAATGTAGAAGCAGAAGCTCCCAGATTTCCTACCCTTAAGTATTATGAGTCTGAAAAATATGTTTTAGAAACTAATACAACATTGTAAATCAACTATACTCCAATAAAAGTGTTTTTATTTTTTGGAAGAAATAGAATGGTGGCTTTTATTCTCAGGTAGTGGAGAGGGGAACACAGCATGCTCCTGCCTCAAGAACTGTGTCCCTAAGGCAGGTGCTCACAGTCAGGAGTCGGTGACGAGGAAACAAAGGTGACGGATTGTGATTTCTTCCTCTTGCATCATTTCAAAGACAGTCATAAATGGGCATCAGTAACCTGTAACTGCATCTGGCAGTCTGGTGGCTCTGAGGCCTTCTTTCTGACATGGAACTACAAGGGGAAGGCTGTTGTAAAGGTAAACATCAGATAGAGGATGTATTTGTCATAGAGTCAAGTGAAGTGTAGTTCCTGCAGAGTTAGGGGGCAGAAAAAGCAAACTTAGTTACAGACATTCGGAACCAGGAGCAGTTAAAGTAAAATAAACTAGGAATGTTCAGGCCTGCTCACTGTTCTTCTTTATCTTCTTTGCTCTCAGAGAAGTGAAAAAGAAAAACTCATTCCTCTTTTTTCCTTTTCACTGCAACAATTCCCCCATCAGTCTCCTAACAATGGAGGAAGGGAAATATGTCATTCTTGTCTGGCTGAGGACAAACTTCAGTTTTGCTCGGTCTGAAAATCACCAGCTGTTCAGCCCAGGGACCATCTATCTCCTACTTTAAATTTTCCTTGAGACGTGAACCCCAATAAATCTTTATTGGGGTGATGAGGGACAGATGGTCAGTCTCCTGTAACTTCTTTAATGCTGACACAGGACTCATAGACCCTACCTAGTTGGGGTCACGGAGCTCTCACCCTGTTCTATTAAGGGGACCCAGGGTGACTTTGTGGTTATTCCCGCTGGATCTGTTTGGAGGAGTGGCTATAATCTCTTTGGGGGCATGGGTTTTCTTTGCACATCATCTTTATCTTGATGTGAATCTGTGTCATCTTAGGTAACTGGGGCCTATAATCCTGCATTCTCAGTTTCCTCTAGGTTCACCATAGGGAGTGGTTGGAGTGGCTATAGTTGAATGAAGGCCAGATGGCAGGCATTCCCCTTTCTCAGGGCCCACTGACTCACACTGAAGGGCTGCAATCGCTCATTCCATGTCTCAGGTCTTTCCTTCTTGGTCATGAATGACCATTATCCTCCTGGAATTTAGTCTCCAGGTCCTGCTTCAGAGTCATTTATAAGTGATTCACCGCCGTCTCCTCCTTCTCCCACCTGCCGCAATTACTGCCCTCTACTCTCTACCCAACCGAGCTTCCTGTCAGAGGCGCCATTAGGCACCGCCAACTTTACATACTCAAAAGCGTTTTTAAATATGTTTTACTTTGCTTAGAAGATTCACTCAAACTCTGTTTTTATACTCTGTACTATGTAAAAATGTAAACTTAAAAGAAAAGACCGTTATCACAGAAAAAAACAAAGGATGGAAGTAATTTAAAGTAAAATTGCACACAATAAGATAACAAAGCAAGATGCTAAAAAAATGATTTATCTAAGCTATAATTATGAAAGAAATAAGTATTATCTTACTGAAGTATTAAACACATTAGCATGTTAAAATTGTCTATATGATCTCAGGGGAAATAGAAATCAATATTTCATACCCTAAATGGCTAATTCTAAATATAGAAGCAGCTACTTTCCTGTATTGCAGAACAATGTTTATATCACTGAATATTTCAGTTAAGTAATAAAAACAAAAACACGCTGCTGCTTTGTTTACATTGTTTATCAGTTCTTCCACTTTATCTATTTATACATCCTCCACACCAATTTATGAGTGCATTTGGGTATTTTCTAGTATTCAGGTTATATGGCAGAATTTTAACTTTGACATTTTTTGTGGAATTACATAAAAGAAAAATAACAGATCTTACATCAACAGCTAATTTATCATTTTCATCCTCTGAAGAGATTCCCATGGAAATATAATGGTGTACTTTAATGAATAACTTATTTTATTGGGGGATAAAGGTGATTCTGAGGAGTCTCAGCAATGATCAGGCCACAATAGACTATGGCCTCTACAGTCACTTCTTCACAACTATTACTAGGCAATGAAACACTGAGGTGACTGCATGAATGTTTTGAGTTACAAAAATCTTGCCTAGCTTTTCTCATGGTAATCAGAATCTATTCTAACAGTAGAATAGCCTCTGTCTTTGCTGGCACAAGGAGTCCAAAGAGACCAGATAGTGTTCATAGTTTCAAATTCAGAGATATTCTTCTTGTGTTCCCTAGAAGAAGTGTTCTCTTGAGAATGATAATCTAATCTGACAAAGCCCAAAATTTCAGAAAAGAGAAGCACAAAATCTGAAAATATATCACTGGTAACGATGGTGAGAGGGACTAATCTCCCTTCTAACTCTCATTTTCTGGATCTATGTATTCCAACCATTAGTGAATTAGCACCATATATAGATTACTGGAGAAGGAAATGGTAACCCACTCCAATGTTCTTGCCTGGAGAATCCTAGGGACGGGGGAGCCTGGTGGGCTGCCGTCTCTGGGGTTGCACAGAGTCGGACACGACTGAAGCTACTTAGCAGCATAGATTACTGGGGCTTTCCAGGTGGCGCTAGTGGTAAATAACATGCTGCCAATGCAGGAGATGCAGGAGACACAGGTTTGATCCCTGGATTGGGAAGATCCCCTGGATGAGGGCATGGAAACCCACCCTAGAATTCTTGCCTGGGAAACTTCATGGATAGAGGAGCCTGGTGGGCTTCAGTCCATGGGGTCGCAAAGAGTCAGACACGATTGAAGTGATTTAGCAGGCATCCACGCAGCTGTTCCCTAGCTAATATATTTCTTTTTTCAAATATAACTCCTAAGAGATAAAATAATTCCCCACCACTGGCAATAGAAAGATGGATGACGAAGGAGGAAAGAGCAGAGTTTGGGGCCAAAAAGGACCTTACCAACTCTGGTAACCCAGAATTTAACCCAGTCCAGACTCCTAATAAATGGTAGAACTGGGGAGGGTTACATATTCGTTAATAGTATTTTTCTTCACACACACATAGGTCACTGATTCAAAACTTTCCCCACATTTTTGGGAGAGTGCTCTCTCTCACCTTCTCAGAACACTGTCCTCGAATTAGAGAATTATACCTGAGACAAAAAAGTTCATTTAACCATCTAATAAGCTAGATTGTTGTTCATTGTTCAGTCACTAAGTCGTATCTGACTCTTTGCGACCCCGTGGACTGTAGCCTGCTAGGCTCCTCTGTTCCTGGGGTTTGCCAAGCAAGACTACTGGAGTGGGTTGCTATTTCCTGCTTCAGGGGATCTTCTCAGACCAGGGATAAAACCTGGATTCTTTACCTGTCAATGCATTCTCCTACAATGACAGGCGGATTCTTTACCACTGAGCCACAAAGGAAGCCAATAAACTAGATAGTTTGAGGTAAAGAGGTATGTGACAAAATGAATGTGTCTCGTGCTCATGCACCCAGTGATATACCAGTTTTACCATAAAATAGGTCCCCTCATTAGAGGTAGAACTTCCCTGGTGGCTCAGACAGTAAAGCGTCTGTCTACAGTGCAGGAGACCCGGGTTCGAGCCCTGGGTTGGGAAGATCCCCTGGAGAAGGAAATGGAAATCCACTCCAGTACTCTTGCCTGGAAAATCCCATGGACGGAGGAGCCTGGTAGGCTACAGTCTATGGGGTCGCAAAGAATCGGACATGACTGAGCGAATTCACTTTCACTTTCACTTTCATTAGCGATAATGTTGTGCTAGTGGCTGTGAGGCTAAACCAGTCATTCTGTAAGCCTCTGAAACCGTCCACCCACAGCTCAGCCGAGACTGAATCAGAAGTAACATCTAATTCAGAGAAAATGCAGTGATTTGTGCCTCCATCAATATTTAAACACTTCAGGATATGTCTAAAGAATTCATTACATCCCCATGCCATTTACTTATTTAGTCTTTACAAAACCTTTCAAATAAAAAACATTTGGGACCCGCCTTGACAATCATTATCATTAAATGACTGCTACTGCAGGCCCCAGCACTGAGCTTCCCACCTGCGCTTCATCTCAGCCTCTCTCGCAACTGAGTCTCAGGAGTTGCAATGGGGTCTTACCTCTGTGAGTGCTTCAGTTCCCAAGTCCCATCCTAAGGGCCTGTTTTCTAGGTCTACTCTTGGTGCCAATTGTCTTGGTTTAGTATCTTAGATCGGGTTTCCTAGGAAACATACTCTGGGGTGGATATTTACATGCAGGAGGTATACCAAGGAGTGTTCTCTACAGCAACACCTGTAAGGGAGTGATAAAGGCAAGAAGGAGCAGAGGGAGAAGCTAAACTGTGATGCAGTTACAACAGAGGCTTTGAGTGGGTTCCATGGAAATTTGGAGCTGAGCTGGTGTTTCTATTAGAGATGCCTCAAATTGAGGCAAGGTTACTTTACCTCCAGCTCTACCAGCCTTTGGGTTGGGCTGTGGAGAGGAGCTGCCAGCCGGGGGGAAGCAGCCCCTTTTGGCCAATTGTTGTTGTTGTTGTTCAGACACTCAGTCATGTCTGACTCTTTGTGACCCCATGGACGGCAGCATGCCAGGCTTCCCTGTCCTTCACCATCTCCCACAGCTTGCTCAAACTCATGTCCATTGAGTCGGTGATGCCATCCAACCATTTCATCCTCTGTCACCCACTTCTCCTCCTGCCTTCAATCTTTTCCAGCATCAGGGTCTTTTCTAATGAGTCAGTTCTTCACATCAGGTGGCCAAAGTATTGGAGCTTCAGCTTCAGCATCAGCCCTTCCAATGAATATTCAGGGTTGATTTCCTTTAGGCCAGGGCCACACTCCAAAGGTCCTCAGCTGTGAACCGTCACCAAAGGCAAGGTCCAGGTGGTACACCCTGAGTTTACTACTTTTTAAGAGAAAGCAGAGTTAAGACAAATGCTTGCTGTAGATACTCTATTTGGGAAGTGATCTCAGGCAGCAAGAGTGAGGCACAGGAGAGTGATAAAGAAGGAAGAAAAGCCAGTGCAAAGATGTGCAATGTGGCTGGTGGCTACTTTAAAAGACTGCTGCTCATGTGCGAGATCTCAGGCGCCTTAGGAAGTGCAGCCCAGAAGCTTACGCCTGGGGCAAAAAGAGAGAAACACTTATCAGTTGGCTCTCCACAGTCAGGGGTGGTGCCAAGGGCATTAAACTTCCCTATGTTTCTAGGTTTTCCACATGTGAGCCCTGAGAGCGCTAAGAGAAGGTGCTGTCAGGTTGTATTTGCATGAAGCTTGTAGAAGCCAGGATGGAACCAGCTACCTGGGAGCAGCGTGCAATCAAAGAGTATCTACCATGTCGAAAATATCTGGCAGAATTTAAAATGTAAACACTCTGTGGTCCATGAATGTCACTTACAGGAGTTTATACCAGAGAAATTTGTGTTTAGAGGTGCAAATACCCGTGTGAGTTTGATGGGCTTCGGGGCTCGCTGCCCTGGTTGGAGGCCAGGCTCTGCCACTGTAGATGAAGCACCTATAAATGATGTCTTGTCTCACATAGGGTTATTACTGACCAGGGGTCTTGACCTTCCCCAGACAAAAGAAATTGACTAGAGGCCAAATTCAGGCAAGGCTTTATTGGGCCCATGTGGCAGCAGTGGCGAACAATAGCAAATGGCAGGTTTCCTTGCTTGCTCCTTGGGAAGGGAGAGGGGACGGCAAGCTTGTTCCAGTTTCTTACATGGGGTGAGGGTAGGGGTATGTCCAGGAGTAGGACAGAGAGATGGCTTAGGTGTTTTGTCCACCGGTTACGTGGTGTTGAGTGCAGGAGGCATGCTCCGTACTTTGTTTATGCTGCTGACACCCTCTTTTTATTCCAAGCTCTTCAAAAACGATAGTTGGGTTTTTTGGTCTCTTTGTATCTTACGGGTCCAAAATTTGACCCCACTTTGCCTGGACATAGTTGTTTTCAGTCCCACCTGCTTTCTTTGCATTTTGTTGCTGGAGGAAGGGTGTGTCCAGGTGCAAGCATTGCAGCACTGCTGCAAAGGGTCCCAGGTCCCAGGCCTGTGTCAGGCTTTTGTTAAGAGTATGAAATGTGTTAAAATATGCAGTAGGCTTTAAAGAGTGCCTTGCATGTGGTAAGGTCTCAATGCATGTCAGTTATGATTACTCTTACAAGGATATTTATTATGACTACTATTTATAGTGATAAAGATGAGAACCTAAATATCTATTAATTAAATACTAGAGGAAGAGATTATATATGACCACACATAGGAAAGCATCACGTGCAACCTGTGTTGTAAAGTGCAGAAAACAAAGTGGTGAAAAGTGTGCCTCACGTGTTCCCCTTGGTGTAAAATACGTGTGTAAGTACATATGCAGTACAGATTTATTAGTGTTTATGGCTAGCTGGTTCCCTTCTGCTTCCTGAGCACACAGAAGATTGTTCGTTCCAGTTAAGTGGACCATGTGATTAGCTCTGGTCAGTGTGAGACCAAGGAGGAGAGACAAGCCCCTGTGTAATCTATCAGGCCTCTCTTCCCTGGAAGCTGCAAGCTGAGATGGCAGAGACACAAGGTGAGACAGTGTAAACATGTAGATTGATGCAGACATGAAACACTTTGCTGTGTCTGCCCATTGAGATGCTGGGTTAAATTTGTTACCACAGCACAACCCAGTCTGTCTTGACTGGTAGAATATGATTCCATGAAGGAGATGAAAAAATTGAAAACACTAGTTGCTCCTGGGGGGAACCAAAGGTCAGGGGTTTGAGGGAGACTTATTTTGCCCTCCATACCCTTTCATATAACTTGAAATTTTAAATTACAAGTATATAACATTTAAACATCAGTGTAGTTTGGGTCTGACAGAAATCATCAGCTTTCTCTAAAACTTAGGAGAACCTGCAGCCCTCACCCCCCTGAAAAACAGAACAGAAACAAAAGACAGAAACCTTCCACTCTCACCTCCCCGAAGAGACAAAAACAACAGAAATCGTTTAGACCAATTACACTGTTTTCTCCAAGAATGTTCAGCAGCTTCAATAAAGATGCAGGAAAAGAACCTTTCGGGCAAGGAAGGCAGTGAATGTAGGAGGGAGTGCGCTGTGTGGTAGTAGATGGGGAGAAAGGCGCGGGGTCGTTTCACTGGAGGTCTCCAAGGGGCAAAGAGTGTACGTAGTGGTGAGAGAGGAAAGAATGAAGGGGGATAATTTCTGGTAGTCAGGAGTTAGACACTTGAAAAGATTTGCTAGTTAAGATGGAGTCTGGGAACTGGCAGCTGAGACAGGGTAAAGTCAAAAGGTAGCATGATTTTGATATTTTAATAAGATACTATAAAAATTTGTCTTCTTTCATATCTCATGATGCTGATAATATTTTGACTGATTTCAAAATACACAGCATATTTTATAACACAGAGGGTGATGAGGAAAGAAACCTTTATCATTTTCCCCTCAGTAGTGTTTGCAGAAACATTTCTGATTTTTCTATACATTTTGCCTGCAAAGGATGGCATGACATATTGTGGATCAATAGGGACCAAGCTGGATATTTGCAGGACAGTTATGACAAAAGAGGATGGCAGTTTCAGAATAAGGATGAATAATGGGGAGGATAAAAATAATCTTGACAGATAACTCAGTTAAGAGGGAAATTGCAAAGTGTTTAAAGACCCCAACTCAGGGGATTTCCCTGGCAGTCCAGCAATTAAGACTCCACCCTTCCATTCAGGGGGCAATTCATTCCAATAAGTCATTCTTTGGGATTACATCTAAAATAATAAGTAATATTTATACACATGATTCCCTTGAGTCATAGAAAAATTTTCTTGGTGACTAGAGAGCTATATAGCATTTTGTAAAATAGATGAAGGATTTTTATTCACAAGAAATAACAGAACTTTTCTCAATAATACTATAGTAAATATTGTGGGAGAGGATTAATTAATCAGGGTAGTTATTTAGCAAGTACGGCATGACTAGACCACCAGATGGGTGCTGTTTGAAGAGCTATGTTGTCCCTGAACCTAAGGTACTTCTGGTTCATTTGGAGAGATGAGTAATAATGGAATATAGCGCACAAGAATGATGGAAGTAAAATGAGGTGGTAATCATGGATGAATCGCAAGGTGAAAAATCTAAGCGGTGTAGAAACTCAGAGAACGATGAGCTCAGTGTATCTGAAAT
Source organism: Bos indicus x Bos taurus (assembly GCF_003369695.1). Lineage (NCBI taxonomy): Eukaryota > Metazoa > Chordata > Mammalia > Artiodactyla > Bovidae > Bos > Bos indicus x Bos taurus. Next base: position 37,233,432 of record NC_040095.1, read on the forward strand.
ATATAGTGGAGGCTCAATGGGGATTATTGACAAGTGGATTTGGAATTAGGAGACCTGGGTTAGAATCCGGGGCTGTCATTTGCTAGCTTGTGATCTTGGGCATGTTTACTTAATTTGCCTCTGCTTCTTAACTTGTCAAGTAAGAGGCACCACTTACCTTGCATATTGTGAAAGTGCGTTGTATTATGAGCAGTGCCTAGCTGCCCTCACATCTGTTCCTTGCCATTTCTGTTTCACAGTTGAGTGGGGGTGGCAAATGGCTGCATTTTCCTGAGTACTATGGATTGAATCGTGTCCTATCAAATTCAGGTATTGAAGCTCCTCAACTCCTCAATATGGCTAAATCTGGAGATAGAGTCTTTAGGAGGTAGTTAAGGTTAAATGGGGCTTCCCAGGTGGCTCAGGGGTAAAGAATCCACCTGCCAATGCAAGAGACACAAGGGATGGGGTTCATCCCTGGGTTGGGAAGATTCCCTGAGGAGGGCACGGCAACCCACTCCAGTATTCATGCCTGGAGAGTCCTCATGGACAGAGGAGCCTGGTGGGCTACAGCTCATAGGGTCACAAAGAGCTGGACATGACTGAGAGACTTAGCACACAGCACACACAAGGTTAAATGAGGTCAAAAGAGTGGGACCCTAATCCGAGAGGACCGTGGCCTTATGAGAAGGGGGAGAGAGTGATCTCTACCCTGTGCTTCCCATGGCTGTGTGAAAACACAGCAAGAAGCCTGCCTTCCACAAGCTAGGGAGAGAATCCTCACCAGAAAATGACCACGCTGGCACCTTGAGTTGGGACTTTCCAGCCTTAAGAACTGTGAGAAAAACACTTCTGTTCTTTAAGTCAGCCAGTCTATGGTATTAATATTTTGTTATGGCAGCTGGAGCTGATTAAAGTACCAGGTTCCCATGTCAGGAGCATCAGGCCGATGGCAGGTACAGGAGGAGACTGAAAAGTGGGATGAAGGGAAAGGCTAGAGTATTTCTCTTCTCTCTGCCTCAGTAGCATCTCCAGCCTCCTTCATGCATTTAGGAGATGCTCCTTAGCTCCCTGCATTTAGGCAGATTGCTACTGCTACTTCTGCTGGGAAAGTATGGCCCTGGGTTCCAGTAATGCCACCTCCTTCTCCTTTTGCTGGCAGCTCTCTGCTGTTACTCATTTCTGAGTTGCCTTAACTGTCTCCTATTTCCCTTTCACCTCTTGCATCACCTGTGTTATCAATTTTCTGTATTAAGGTCCCTCTGTCATTAATATGTAACTATGTCTTCTATTCTCTGGTCGAATTTTGACTAAGACAAAGAGTAAATTTTAAAACGTAATCCTGTGAAGCTATATGCAATGTGCCATACTAGTAATAAGTATACACACACACAGATGTCATACTATACATATCTGTTTTTACCTGTCCTTACAGCTGTGCGACCATGTTCGTGATGTCTTTTTTGATCTAACTCATAATTCCGGAGAACCCAAAGAGGGCCCATCACAGGGCACAAAGCTGATCTAATTATAGTCCCTTTCTCAGAAACTGGAACTAAGAAATACAGAGGGACATTCTAGCTGGTGGTAGTCACTGGAGCTGAGAAGCCAAGTTATGAAGTCATGTCTGATGACCATGTTGTGATAAGTAGAAGCAGCTAGTTAGGAGAAAGAGGGGACCAAGGGGTAAGTCACATGGCTTCTGGGAAGCAGAGAGTGTAGCTTTGGTTCCAGATAACTTTCCATTCCCCAGTTCCAGTTTGAAACAGGCATGGTATAGTCCTACCACATTTTATGAGATTCTTTTTTGTGCTTTCCATAAGTGTATCTGCATTAGGGTTAGCTTACTTGGATATCTGTGTTTTTGAATCCTAATTAGGACTTCCTGTACACACACACACACACACACCTTCAGATTTTGAGCTGTCCTTAAAAATATTTAGCTTGGGATGGGGCAAAGAGACAGTTATATATAATTCTGTTTAGGATGAACAACATGAGGAAAAGTTTGTGGATAAGAGAGATTAGACTCTAGAATAGCTTGTTGACTGCCCTGCTTGCTCTTAACTAACCAAGAATTTAATCAAGATATCGTAAAGGTTTGGGTGAAATTGTTTTAAAACTAACTGTAGTTGAAATTTTATCACCTTTATTCTTTATAGTTAGCTAATAAGGTGTCTGTTCCCTGATGCTTGCTTTAAAATAACGTGTTTATCATGCAAAGCATCAGTAATCATTACATTAAAATGCATTAAAAACTAAATTTATAAGCAGCATGATTCCTTCATGCCCTGAAGGTCATGCCACCAGGTTTCTGCAAAATCAGGTCAGGAAGAGAATGCAGTAAAAAGGGGCTTTCTCTGGAAACTATCCTATTTGTAATTTTATGAAGATAAATTTTTGAAACTCACTCAGACCACTTAATGGATCTTAATGACCAGACACAGCACAGGTTTTGTGTGTTGGTTTTACCTGCTCTTGGTTATTTTGCAGTCATTCATTCCCTGTCCAGAGCCTCTTGATGCTGAGATGAATATCATGCCTGTGTTGATCAACATTTACATTCTAAAACAGATTAAAATGTTTTTTGGTTTCAATGGAAAATACCATAACCAAGAGGGGACTTCGTTAGAAATGTGAAATGAGCTGCCAGAGAAAAGTCCCAGTTACAAAGTTTTAAAAGATATTGGACAACTTCACCAATATCTGGAATTGTTTCTTTTCAAAAAAAGAATATTTTCTAGACACAGTATTTGTAGGTACTATAGTAGGTTTTAGCTGATTATACAAATCCATTTGTTGTCAAAGGGCAACATTTATCTTAATGAACTTTTTGATCATAGTCATGTATGTTTTATTATCTTTAACTATATAATTTGATTTGTCATTAAAGATCACATAGCCCATGTGATAAAACATAAGAGTTTCTCCCCACTCCAAGTATTGGGTGATATTGATACCAATCATTATTTGTATGTTACATGTATTTGACTGCTACTGTAAAATGGTCAAATGTTCAGAGTTAAAATAGAGAGTGTTAGTTATCTTTTATGTTATCAGAAATAATCAGTAGGATGGGAAAGGGTTGGATTGAAAGTTTGGGGTTAGCAGATGCAAACTGATAAACATAGAATGGATAAACAGCAAGATCCTACTGTTTTGCACAGGGAATTATATTCCATATCCTGTGATAAACCATAATGGAAAAGCATATGAAAAAAATTTAAACATTTGTATAACTGCTTTTGCTGCACAGCAGAATTTAACACAACATTGTAATTCAACTATACTTCAATTTAAAAGTAAATTAAAGGAGCTTCCCTGATGGCTCAGTGTAAAGAATCTGCCTTCCAATCCAGGAGACGCAGGTTCTATCCCTGATCAGGGAAGATCCCACATGCCATGGAGCAACTAAGCCCGTGTGCCACAACTATTGAGCCTGTGCTCCAGAGCCCAGGAGCTACAACTACTGAAGCCTGCCTCCCCACAAGCCTGTGCTCTGCCAACAAAAGAATAATAATATCATAATGTGTGTTCTGCAGCTACTGCTGCTGCTAAGTCACGGCAGTCGTGTCCGACTCTGTGCGACCCCATAGACGGCAGCCCAACAGGCTCCCCCATCCCTGGGATTCTCCAGGCAAGAACACTGGAGTGGGTTGCCATTTCCTTCTCCAATGCATGAAAGTGAAAAGTGAAAGTGAAGCCGCTCAGTCGTGTCCGACTCTTAGCGACCCCATGGACTGTAGCCTACCAGGCTCCTCCATCCATGGGATTTTCCAGGCAAGAGTACTGGAGTGGGGTGCCAGTCCTGTCCAACTCCTTGTGACCCCAAGGACTATAGCCCATGAGTCCCCTCCGTTCATGGGATTTTCCAGGCAAGAATACTGGAGTGGGTTGCCATTTCCTTCTCCAGGGGATCTTCCAGACCCACGGATTGAACCCCAGCCTCCTGAACTGGCAGGTGGATTCTTTATTGTAGTGCCTGCTGAGAAGCCTGCAACAAAAGAAGCCACCTCAATAAGAAGCTTGCACGTGGCAACTAGAGAAAAGCTCAAACAGCAACAAAGGCCCGGCACAGCCAAAAATGAATAAAGTTATAAAAAATTAATAAAAGAAACAATCAGAAGTCATTATTAGAGACAAGACTGATCCTAGTTTTCTAAATCTGTTTGTCTCTTTTACAGAACCATACTTCTGTAAAAAGGTCACAGGGCAAATTTTCTGAAACCTAATTTTGATGAATGAATTTATTAATAGTTTACCTTTCTATTGAAGGCTTCAATAATATAATGTAAAATTAGTACCAGAAAATATTTCTTTAAAAGGCAGGTGTCTTGTCCATTTTACAATTGAATGTTTTAAAATAAGACAAAATTATGTTTAAAAGTTGGTCCTCCTGGACTCTTCAACCGTAACAGGTGCTGTACTAATAGTCCTTGTTTTACATCGTGTTGTTGTCAAGATCTGTCTTTTAAGTTCTGTCGCTTTTCTGTTTTTCAAAGTTCCACTTACCCTTATGATACCGATTTTGACATCACCACGAGGTGAACCTACCCCATAGGCCCGGTGGTCCCAGGAGGTGGATGAGAGACACGCGGAGCAGAGCTGCCGCAGACAAGCTGCCCTAACAAGCACAGCCTGGATCAGCCAACCACAAGCTCATGGCTCTAAGTAAGGACCCATTGATGTAAGGTAATGAAGATTTGTGGTTGTTTCTTAAGTGTCAAGTGTCACTGTTATAGCCATAGTCAACTGGCACAACAGTAGTGGTAGTTTATCATTGAACTCAGTAGTTCCAAGAATAACCTTTTGGTTCCCTGTTTTGTGATTGTGACAAATTTAAGAGCTTCCCTAGTGGGTTGGTTTATGGTGCTCTAGGAATCATTCTGGAAGCCCAGTCTAGAGTTTGCTGCTCCAGTACTTCAATTCCCTTTCTGCTTGAAGTAACTATACAATCCCATATCCACTAGGGTGGCTACTACAGAAACACAAAGCAGAAATAACAAGGATGTGGAGATATTGAAACATTCTACATTCTTGTTGGGAATGTAAAATGGTACAGCTTCTATGGAAAATAATATGGTAAGTCCTCAAAAATTAAAAATAGAATTATCATATGATATAGCAATTCCACTTCTGGGTACATACCCAAAAAATTGAAAGCAGGGACTTGAAGAGAGATTTGTACACCCATGTTTATAGCATTATTCACAATAGGCAAGGGGTGGAAGCAATCCAAGTGCTCATCAACAGAGAAGTGGATAAACAAACTGTGGTATATACAAACACTAGAATATTTAAAATACTTAATAGAATACTTAAAAAGGAAGGAAATTCTGGCACATGCTACAACATGGATGAACCTTGAGGCTATTACATTCAGTGAAATACATTCAGTCACATTCAGACACATAATATATTCACTGAAATACATTCAGTCACAAAAGGACAAATATTATATGATTCAACTTATTTGTGGTACTTAGGGTAATCAAACTCAAAGAGATAGAAAATAGAATGGTGATTTCCAGGTACTGGAGAGAGGGAGTTCCCGGTATTATTGCTTAATAATACAAAGTTTCAGTTTTGCAAAATGAAAAGAGTTCTGGAGATTGATGGTGATAGTGTTTATCTGACAGTGTAAATGAACTTAATGCCACTGAACTGTACATATAAAAATGGTTAAAGACATAGAAAACAAATTTATGGTTACCAAAGGGAAAGGGGGAGGGATAAATTGGGAACTTGGGATTAATAGATATACACTTTATATAAAAAGTATATATGCTGCTGCTGCTAAGTCACTTCAGTCGTGTCTGACTCTGTGCAACCCCATAGACAGCAGCCCACCAGGCTCTGCCGTCCCTGGGCTTCTCCAGGCAAGAACACTGGAGTGGGTTGCCATTTCCTTCTCCGTTGCGTGAAAGTGAAGTCACTCAGTCGCGTCCGACTGGTAGCGACCCCATGGACTGCAGCCTACCAGGCTCCTCCGTCCATGGGATTTTTTAAGCAAGAGTACTGGAGTGGCTTGCCATTGCCTTCTCCAAAAAAGTATATATACTTTATGTAAAATAAATAAACAATATTCACAGCACAAGGAAAATCAACTGTACTTAAAAAAAATAGTTAAGATGGTAAATTTTATATGTCTCTTACCACAATGAAAAATAATTTTATAATGAAAAAAATAACTAGAGAGATTTAGTTGTCTATACTAAAACTTGAATGATTCACATCAGATGAGAGCAGAGAAGGACCATACCAATCTTTGAGGATGATTTCCAAACTGGGCCTCTGTATCTGATGTCATGCATGACATTCTGCATGTCCCCACCTGGTAGAGGGAGCCTAATTAAGGTTAAGGGAGAGAACCTCCTTTTTTTTTTTTTCATCATGAAAGGGTGTTTCTTCCTAATCTCAGTGAAGAATGGAAAGTAGAGAATTCAGTCTTATGGTGTCTCGTATCTGCTATTGTTTTCTTTCATACGAGTCTTTTGGTGGCCTGTGTACACTGGTTACTCCATGTATACTCATTAGGATGAGCAACTAATGAGCAACTCATTAGGATAACTGTCCACTCGGATGAGGGTATTACAAATACCACATAAGCAGACCCAGAAACTCATGGAGCCTTTCTGGTGGAGCTAGGTGTTCCCTTGTGAGGCCACCCATACCTGCCTCGACTCTTCTAAGAAGAGCCAGACCATCTCTCCAGCTTTCCTCCAGATTCCTGGGATCTGGGATTTGAATTTCGGAGACACACCATGATGCCTGAAAAATGGACCATGATTCAGTCCCAGTAATTCCCAGCAGAAAATGTCAGGAAGTCCTAGTGTGATAAACTAAGCTGGGTGTAGGGTAGGTTGTGGGAGCAAAGAACAAATTGGAGAAAAGCAAAGGGAAAGGGTGGAAGACAGTTGCTAAAGAGGGAACCTGGGACCTAGCTTTCACTTTTACTGAGTCCTGGTTGCACAATGTGCGATGAGTCAGCCTGGGTTAAAGGCACAGGTAGAGATAAAATGTAAATTACCTTCTTTTTCATACAAGAAAATTATCTTATTAAAGTTGGTAAAAATTCTGGCCTTGAACATTACTCTTTTTACCTTCTGTGTTAAAACCACTAAGAGGAAAAAGTCACTGCAGGTGGAGGTTGGCTTGAGGAGTTACTCTGGGCTCTGCCTCCCTATCAAACTTTGTTCTTCCTGGTTTCTGTCTTGTTGATTCCATACCCACATTATTGCTGTATAACCAAGAGGATTGACCACTCTGGCCCAAACCTTGAGGAACTCAATCTAGTTGAGGACAGTTATATAAACAGATTCAAATAGCAAGTGCTAAATCAGAGACAGAATTTAAGTGCTAAGAAAATAATAGCTGGGGCCATTAAAGATGCATGAACACAAAAGCTCTGAAAGATGAAGAGAAGATATCCAGGCCCAGAGGTGAGGACATTTCAAGCAGAAGGACCACAGGTCTTCTCTCCTAGTTGTTATTCTTGGGATCCTCATTTTTAGGAAAGTTAACATGTGGAGCTGGTTGTGAACTTGGAGACTCCCCCTGTGTTCCTTCACTGCTATTGGGGAATGAGAGTCCATTTAGAAAGTTAGAGTTTGGAGAAGTTTTTTGAAATGTTAACTGTCCTTGGTGATGGACAGGGAGGCCTGGCGTGCTGCGATTCACAGGGTCGCAAAGAGTTGGACACGACTGAGCGACTGAACTGAACTGAACTCTCATTGGAGAAATTGTCTCTGATATGCAGCTTCTAAAAAGGTAGGCATTTGCTTCTTATGAATTGAGAATTTCAATGGATGAGCTATATAATTGAAAGTAATAGCCGCAAGAAACATTAGTGAGGGTCAAAGCACAAGTCTAAAGTCAACTTGGTGTGTATATTGCTTTTTGATTAAAGGAACAGAATAGCTAGAGTTCAAATTTCAAAAGCAATTATCAAACAAGTCTGGGCAAAGTGTGAATTCAGGCCCTCATTTTTCATCTAAAAATCCACTTTTTTTTTCTTTAATGAAGTCTTTTATCTTTTAAAGTGCCATTATAAAATTAAGATTTTGGAGAGTTTTGAGTAAGGAGTGAGAATGTTACTTTTATTGCAGGGCTAAACAAATATTAAAGACCCTTTTCATTTTCTTTTTTTTATAGAAGTTTTTAAAATTTAGGTATGGTTTTCCAATGACCATGTATGGATGTGAGAGTTGGACTGTGAAGAAAGCTGAGTGAAGAAGAACTGATGCTTTTGAACTGTGGTGTTAAAGAAGACTCTTGAGAGTCCCTTGGACTGCAAGGAGATCCCACCAGTTCATCCTAAAGGAGACTAGTCCTGGGTGTTCATTGGTAGGACGGATGCTGAGGCTGAAACTCCAATACTTTGGCCACCTCATGCGAAGAGTTGACTCATTGGAAAAGACCCTGATGCTGGGAGGGATTAGGGGCAGGAGGAGAAGGGAACGACAGAGAATGAGATGGCTGGATGACATCACTGACTCGATGCACATGAGTTTGGGTGAACTCAGGGAGTTGGTGATGGACAGGGAGGCCTGGCGTGCTGCAATTCATGGGGTCACAAAGAGTTGGATATGACTGAGCGACTGAACTGAACTGAACTGATGCTTTTCTTTGCAATTATGGAGTTAATATGAAAGTCATTTTCACTTGAATAGTTGTATTTGTAAGAGATTTGATATTTGTAGGAGATTAGATACTGTGAAGGAAAATACTAATAATGAATATGTAACCCTCCCCAGTTCTACCATTTATTAGGAGTCTGGATTGGGTTAAATTCTGGGTTACCAGAGATGGTAAGGTCCTTTTTGGCCCCAAACATTGCTCTTTTCTCCTTCTTCACCCATCCTTCTATTGCCAGTGGTGGGAAATTATTTATATTTGAAAAAGTAATATATTAGTTAGGGAACAGACTAGGTGGCTGTAAAAAAGGAGACTCCAAAATATAGTAGCTTAAGCAAGATATACTATGTCATTCTCCCATGGAAACCTGGAGAGGCATTCTAGTGACAATATGACTGTTCCATGGTGCCAGGAGCCCTATCTTGTTACTCAGACATCATCAGCACTCAGGTTCTATCTGTTGTTTGAAAATGTCATTTCAGCTACAACCAACACTCAATTCACTGTGAAACTAATGAAGATTTAGCTTCAGGATCTTTCACTTCTATGTGTTTTCCCCACGTGTTATGTAATGGAGGGGCTACAGGCTTTTCTTGGCTATGACTATAAGGGTATTTTTGTGCCAGAGACACCTTTGGCCCTTTGGTGCAGTCTAAGGACCACTTCTCAGAGTGTTTTTAAAAATTTAAAGTAAAATACACAGGATTACAAAGACAATCCATTAAAGTTCAATTGTCAAAATATACTGTTATATAGAAATATATACTTTTTATTATTGCATTTAATAATAAGACCTAGTGATGGAACTAATGACCACAGTAATTTGGAAGTAGTGACGGACATTAATGATATTTCACATATTTGCATTAATTGAAATGTCATATGAACACATTTCATTTCTATTAGTGACAAAGAAGACTCTTGAGAGTCCCTTGGACTGCAAGAAGATCAAACCAGTCAATCCTGAAGGAAATCAACTCTGAATATTCATCGGAAGGACTGATGCTGAAGCTGAAACTCCAATATTTTGGCACTCCAATACTCCAATACATCTGATGCAAAGAGCTGACTCAGTGGAAAAGACCCTGATGCAGGAACATATTGAAGACAGGAGGAGAAGAGGATGACAGAGGATGAGATGGTTGGATGGCATCATCAATTCAATTCAATTCAATAAACTCCTGGAGATAGTGAAGGACAGGAAAATCTGTTGTGCTGCCGTTCATGGGGTTACAAAGAGTTGGACACGACTGAGCAATTGAACAACTACAAGTGACGAAGTTACAGGCAAAGTAAATATAACTATGCTTTATTGTCTACACTTATAGTAGAGGGGGAAATAGCAAAATTTATACTCCTTGCAGTAGATCTAAGTGGTACATTTTCATGAATTCTACACTGGTTTTCTAAACAAGAGAGAACCGTTATCCTTGTATTTGATTATTTTTCATCTCAGTTTCTCTCTGTGTTAATCTCTTCTCATTTTCTTTAATATGTTTTGTGATTATCTCAGGATTTTCTTCTATGTCAATAAATCAGGTGTTTTTTTTTTTAGATTATTTTGTTTCATTATATGTTTTCTAATGATATCATCTTAGTCCTCAATTTTTCCTTACATCCACAAGCCCTCTTTTTTTTAAGTCATTTTGATCTCTTAATTTACCTTTTGCCTTCAGTTTATATTCTTATTCATGTTTTTCATACAGGTGAAGTAAAGTTCAAGAAATTTCCTGTTTCTTTTTTTTTTTTTACATCTTATAGGCTCTTTTATTTTATTTTTTTAACCCACCTATAACTTCAGGTTGTTTTTTTTTTTAACTTTACAATATTATATTGGTTTTGCCATACATTGACATGAATCCTCCATGGGTGTACATGTGTTCCCCATCCTGAACCCCCCTCCCACCTCCCTCCCCATCCCATCCCTCTGGGTTATCCCAGTGCACCAGCCCCAAGCATCCTGTATTATGTATTGAACCTGGACTGGTGATTCGTTTCACATATGATAATATACATGTTTCAATGCCATTCTCCCAAATCATCCCACCCTCGCCCTCTCCCACAGAGTCCAAAAGACTGTTCTATACATCTGTGTCTCTTTTGCTGTCTTGCATACAGGGTTATTGTTACCATCTTTCTAAATTCCATATATATGAGTTAGTATACTGTACTGGTGATTTTCTCTCTGGCTTACTTCACTCTGTATAATAGGCTCCAGTTTCATCCACCTCATTAGAACTGATTCAAATGTATTCTTTTTAATGGCTGAGTAATATTCCATTGTGTATATGTAACCCTCTGTTTCTTGAATTAGTCTTCTAGTTTGAGGTTTTTGTCTGTTTCTTCAATGCTTCCTTCCTCCTCTCTTTCTCTTTTGATTTTCCTTCTTGCTTTTAAAAGTTTTTCAGATTAGCTTTCATGGTTGTTATACTATTCTTTTCCATGCTTGGCTCTGTCCAGGAGTACATTCTATTTGCTCCCATATAATACAAGTGATTTCTTGACTGTCTTTCTTCTCTGACACCATGTTTTCCCTCTAAATTGTAAGGTGGGGCTGGGGGCTTTGTTCTCCATTTACTCTTCTTTAGCTTGAGGAAATGTAGCCTGAAGTATGATGTGTGTATGTATGTGTGAGAGGGGATGGTTTCTTTGTTATCTCCCTCCATCTCAGTGGGTGTGTGTACCATTCCAACAGGAGCATACTATGTATAGCACTGAAGCCTTTGCTATTAACTGGTCCAAGAAAACCAGCTTTGCTATTCATTTTCCTTGATTTATCCTCTTCTTTTCTAGTTTTAATTGCTTCTTACTGAAAAGAAGGATTTAAAAGGAAGAAGAGAAAGACAAGGTTGGTTACACAGTTTACTTTCCTCCGGACTTGAGATTAGTGAGAATTCTCAGAATTCATTACAATATCTGGATGGTGAAGGTGGTGTTAGGAGCTGAAAAACTGCTCTTCTGCTCAGCCCCTGAATCTCCTATTTCTTTCTTTGGATGCACGTTTTTGAGGTTTGTAGCATTAAACATCTTTCCTTGTTTGGTGGTTGCTAGTGAATTTTTTGATCATTTTGTTAGGTAGGATAGAAGTTCTTTGAAGAAGTTTCAGTCTCCCATCATATCCAAGGAGTATGAACCTCACTTTTCTGAACAATAAAATAGATCTAAGTATATCTAAGTCAAAGAGTTGCTGTGATGGTAAGATTGATTGATATTTGTGAAGTGCCTAGCACAGCATCTAATGTGAAGAAGGTAGGTAGTAGTAGACAAAATGCATTTAAGTAAAATAAATTATTTGTCAAATATGCCCCAAAATCTGGGGAAAAATAAAGCAAATAACTATAGTAGTATCTTTACATATATTATAAAATATGAAACATACATATTACAAACCTCCCTCTCAAGATATGTCCATATTTCTAATACTTAAGAATACTACTTTTGGGACTTCCTTGGTGGTCCAGTGGCTAAGACTAAGTGCTCCCAATGAAAGGGGACCAGGTTCGATCCCTGGTCAGGGAATTAGATTTCAAACGCTGCAACTAAAGATCCCACATGCAGAAATGAGGATCGAAGCCGCAACTAAGACTTAATATGGCCAAATAAATAAATAAATATTGTTTTTAAAAAAGAATACTACTTTTTAATACTACTTTAAAAGTACTTTTGTTACTAGCAAAGAACACATGATCAATTCAAACATCCAAAGTAAGTGTTATGCTTAGGCCGTAAGATTAAGCTCTAATTTATTTCCTAAATTATGACCTTTTTAAGGTGAGTTGGGAGAGTGAAGAGAAATCACAGTCATCTGGGAAACATTGCAATATATTTGAAACTAGTTCTTGATTATCTCCATGGGGACTTTCTGCATGTTTGATTATCAGTACCTTCCAGATGATGTCTAGAAAGCAAGAAAAGCTTATGCTTTGATATTATGCAAATTAAGGTTTTGGTTTTTTCTTATTAGTGACGTCTAAGCCGGATGATGATTCCCAAGCAAACCCTCATACTTAGGAGAGTCTATAAACAGACCATTTCTTTGTACCAACCTCACATTAGAAATCTGCACCATCTCTTCCATGTACCTTTTGAAAGAATGACACATTTGCCTTATTATATGGAGACTTAAAGGAGATAGGGAAACTCTTGTAGAACTACTTGGCAAAGGAATACATATATTTGATGAAAATAAAAAATAAAAAGAGCTACAGAGAGGACAATTTAAACTTTTCCCTCCATGCTTTCTTTCTCCCTTGTTTTTCCCTTGTATGATTGTAAATTCCTTTAGAGGGAGGAATTTAGTCTTACCTATCTTTTTATTCTTCTTTCTGCCTTTTGTTCTTCTTTCTGCTCCCATCACTGGGCACAGTAAATGGCATATTTTTTGAAGAAATCAATATATGTGTATTTAATATGTAAGAATAAATATGGATGAATAAACACTTCAATCCGATTTACAGGCATCTTCTATTGAGCTTGTCAGATCCAGAAACAAATTTTTCATTTTTCTGAGGAACAACACATGTAATTAGAGGACGGTACTACTAGCCATTGTCTAATACTACCTGAGAAATTGCTGATATAACAGTTCTTGGAGACTGGACTATTTCCAAGCTTCCTTCTAGTTAGGGTTAAGTGTATCATTTTGCCACATCCTACTGGGAAGACTAGATTCTAAAAGTCACTTGGAGAGGACATTGTGGAAGCAGTCACCATGTCTTCCCCAGGATGATAGTATGATTATTAGAGATTCCTCAGATTTCATAGCTATGCCCTGATGATAGCCTTTCGTCAAGAAGTAAATGACTCCTTTTTATTGTTTGGGTGTGTGTGTGGGTGTGTATTAAACAATACATTTGATCAATGACATTATAGCTAAACAGTCAAGAAAAAGTTATGACTCATACTTCCTTGGGCGTTCCCTTTCTTGGTTGGTGGGTGGCTTACGTAAGTCAAGGCTATTGCATTCTCCAAAATTAACAGGTGTGTGCCTACATATTGTGTTTTAATATATTTCCTTTCACAATTGGTAGCATTATTTACTTAGAATCAAAGGGTATCTAAGTGCTGAAAAGGCTTTGCTCCTCCCAGTCTCCATGCCTTTGCTTACCCTCATCTTTTTGTAGTGAATGCTATCTGTTGTCTCTACATACCTGTTGAGATCGTTTCTATCCTTTAAAGCCCATGTCAAATGCACTCCTATCTCACACAGGGCTTTTCATTATAGCACCGTTTGTCTTAACCACACTTTTTTGTTTTTTGTTTTTTCTTAGACAACTTTTAACTACACATATATATCTTGAGTAAAGAAGAGTCAAGAACAGCATGACAGGAAGCCAACCACATGAAACACTTTGAAAAGTCGAATCAGTAATAAGAATGTAATGATACCTAAGCTGGGAATATAGCTTTAGAATTCAACATCCCTACCTCATTTGCTATTATCTTTCATGTTCTAGTATTTTCCACTTATTAGGCAGATTACGGTGGGGAAGTGGGCTGTATTTTGTGGTATCTTGCATATGAATCTTGCAAATTGTTATGGGCTCACACATCTAAGACATAAAACCAGTCAGATCAAGTGAAATGAGCTGGAAGATTTTTGATTAGCTTTGAAATGATTGCCAGCCCAGGCCCATACTATTTTTCTTCAGGTGACCAGATCTCACTCTCATTAGCTACATTAATCCATTAATTAATACAAGGAAATTTAGTAGGCACTTATTCTACACCAGTAACTGTGCTTGTTGCTGACACTGTGTGAAAGGCTATATTACATTCACTGACATGGGGACTTGTGGAAGGTTTATGGAATGTACAATACATTTAAATTTTTTTTAAATTTTAAAGTTATATTTTGAGATTTTAAAACAAATATGAATAGTTAGTGCAGTCTCTCCATTTTTGTGACATAACTATAGTTTCATTAGAAAGTTTAGCTTTGTCAAAATAATTCTGAAATATCTCGTTAAGTGTTGTCGCACGAGGGTGCTTTCTGTTCATAGAAGGGAGGGGATACTTTTTTCCAGGGGACCCCTTTAAAAATAATTTTATTGCTTCTTTGAAAATTATGGGGACTTCTTGGTGGTCCGGTGATTAACACTTCACATTCCAATGCAGAAGGTGCAAGTTTGACCCCTGGTTGGGGAGCTAAGATCCCACATGCCTCATGGCCAAAAACCAAAATATAAAACAGAAGCAATATTGTAACAAATTCAATAAAGACTTAAAAAAATTCTTTAAAAAATAAAAAAATCTATGAAAGATTATGTAATGAATTGAGATTATTCTTACATGTTTTGATTCAATTCTTCAATGAATTTAGTAAGACAATTCAAGCCCTTCTTACTTCCTGATTCTGAAACTTTGATCTACCTATATTTTAATTACTTGTGGGGCCTCCTGTCATGAAACAGTTGTAAAATTTTATTTTTCACTCATAAAAAATGTAGGTTTGTGGTCACTGGTAATTATTTAGTATAAAAACCCATGGTATCCATAGTGATTATGGGGACAAATCTTATCTTTACATTAGCTTGAACAAGGAGAGGCAAATTGAGCTTCCTGAAACCTTGCCTTTGAAGGAGAAAAATTAGGATGATTAAAGAAAGATTAAATGAATGTGACCAGTCTCCAAAAGGGAAGAGATAATCTGATCTGAGATTATTGGAATTATTACTAATGATGAGAATTATTTTATGAATATTAGCTATTGTATGCAAACTACATAAAAATTAGACAAAATAATATTCTTTCACATCTGTGGAAGATTATGTGGCAGCTTAAATATATATCCACAAATTCTTTGACACTCCTCTTTTTAAGGAGTGGATCCTAAACTCCCTCTCCTTGAGTATGGGCTTGACTTAAAAGATTCACTTCTAACAAACACAATAAAGCAGAAGTGATAGCCTGCAACCTAGAAGACAAAGTCATAAAAGGCACTGCAGCTTCCTCTTTGTCTTCTCCCTTGGATTGCTTTGAGGGGATTTGCCAGCTATATTTTTAGGACACTCCAGGAAGCCCAAAGAAGAGACCCATGTGGTGAGGAAGTAAGGCTTCCTGCCAAGAGCTAGTAGAAAGTGAGAATTCTGGTCAACAGGTTACCAGTGAGCCACCTTGCAAGTGGCTCCTCCCACCCCAGTCAAGTCCTCAGATGATTATAGTCCTGTCTGATATCTTAATTGCAACCACAGAGGAGGCTTTGAGCCAGAAGCAGTAAGTAAACCTGCTCCCAAAGTCCTGGCCCACAGAAACTGTGAGATAACAAATATTTATTATCATGAGATACTAAATTTGGGCACAGGGGCAATTTGTTACGCAGCAAGAGGTAACTAATACATATTCCTATAATGGGATTTTTTTTCAAGAAACAGAACTTATTTCAGCTGTTTTAAGCTAAAAAAGATGTAATATAAGTAGTTGAGAGGAGTAGAGGAATAGTATTTAGGCTATATTTGCAGAATAATACCACTATTTTCACCTACAAGGGGAGCTGCTACCTCTGCTACTGTTAGGAAAGTGAAAAACTGGGACACTCCCCCTGGAACTGCTGATTTCAATGAGCTCTGCTTAATGAATCAGGAAGCCTCTGCCACTATTGCCATTGCTACTATACCCACAAAGTCCCTATTGGATAGGGAAATGTAACTGCAAAAAACAAACAAACAAACAAAAACCAGTATGTGTATCTGTAGCATCAACCAAAGCATCAAAAAAACTTTCTGCTTTACTTTTGCCTTCCAAATCACATGAAAATACATCTAGTTGGCAAAAATATAACCCAAAACAGGAACCAAACAAACACTTGTTTTCAGGACCCTAGCTGTTAGGGTATCTGAGAAATGCTGTCTGTAGTTTTCCAGTCTCTGTAGTACAGGAAGGCACACTTCTTGCGTGCCAGCTATTTTTATATTTCTAGAAACATTCCTGAGCTTTGTTCTTCGACACAGGTGCTACTTGAACATGTTTAAATTCTTTTGAGTTTTTGCTTTTAGGAAGCTAGGGTTGAAAGTGAAAGTGTTAGTCATGTCCTACTCAGTCGTGTCTTACTGTTTGTGACCCCATGGACGGTAGCCTGCCGGGCTCCACTATCCATGGAATTCTCCAGGCAAGAATCCTGGAGTGGGTAGCCATTCCCTTCTCCAGGGGACCTTCCCAACCCAGGGATTGAAACTGGGTCTCCTGCATTGTGAGCAGATTCTTCACCATCTGAGCCAATAAGCTAGGATTTGTCTAGGGCTAATTGAGGCGAGAATCTTCCAAGAACTCTACCCAATGCCCTGTGGACTCTGAAGTTTTTCTGGTCTGACTATTTCAAATCCTGTGCAGACACCAGGCACTTCTTTCTCTGGCCTAAGGTATTTTCCTCCACACATGAGGCATGATGAATTCTAAAGGAGTGGCCTCTGCAGATCCCTGGGGTTCTTTCCTATGTGTCACTCTCTTCTGCCTGGTGTTCTGTCATGGGAACTCTGTCTCACTGGACCCTCAGGTCCTTCTTAACTCAGGGACTCCATCTGGCTCTACTTGGCTTTCTCCTCCTGCACTACAGCCTAGGAACTCTCTAGAGCCAGTAAACTAGGGTAATCATAGAGTTTACCCACTTGTTTCTTTTTGAAAATTTTATTTATTTATATTTTGCCCTTGCCCCACAGCATGTGGGACCTTAGCTTCCCAACTAGCAATCAAACCTACTCCACAACCCCCATCCCTGCCCCACATTGAAATTGAGGTCCTTTGTTTCTTGTTTCTCAGGGATCACAATCTTTATTGCCTGATGTCTAGTGTTTCCAAAACTGTTTTTTCAAATGCTGTGAGTTTTTGTTGTTATAGTTGAGAGCATAAATCGGGTCCCGATTCCATCTTAGCCCCTTATTTATTTTTTATATCCCACCCAGTAGGAGTGCATTCTAACCTAATGCAGCATTATTTCCCAGGTGACTCTATAAGTGAGTCTTCAATAAGTCATTCTATGGTTCTATCAGACTGCTTGCTTCTGGGTGATGGAATATGTGGTAAGCTCAGCGATTGCCATAGGTATCAATAAATTACATACTTTACTTTTCTGCACATTTTCGCTCTTTGGTCACTAGTTTTGTAAACACGGCATTTATTAAGTGTGGTAGAAATATGACAAAGAGGAAAGATGATCCATAATCCAGAATCCATCTCTATTTCATTAGAACAATTTCTGCTTCCCTATGATGGAGAGTTTCCCCCTCGCCTCTGCGTACTAGATTATGGGACTCTGTGTGTGTGCATGCTTAGTTGCTCAGTTGTGTCTGACTCTTTGTGAACCCATGGACTGTAGCCTGCAGGCTCCTCTGTCCATGAGATTCCCAGGCAAGAATACTGGAGTGGGTTGCCACTCCCTTTTCCAGGGCATCTTCCCAATACAGGGACTGAACCTGGATCTTCTGCATTGCAGGCAGATTTGTTACCGGCTGAGCCACCAGGGAAGCCCTTATGGTACTATTATAGCACTATATTATGGGTTCATTACTGGGTTTTGCCATTTGCAGAGCTTAGCAGTGAGTACCTAGCAGATTAGCCTTGGTGAGGCAAAGTTCATCCTTCCCAGCATGGCTATCTGTTCACAAGTCCATTGAATACATCCAGATTGGTTGGAGAATGAGTCTAACTGGCATCCCTGAACAATTCTACTTGTCCACCAGGGTTTTGAGAGCCTCATGTGCAATGGTTGACTTTTGGCAAGCTTTCATAAGGGCATAAATAATTTTACACTTTGAGACAATTCTGAGAGCTTATCTGTCTATTGCCATGTAACAAATAATCCCAAACTTAAAGGCTTAAGATATTTATTTTGTTCAAGAATCCGCTTTGCAGGCAGGCCTCACAGGAATAGGACATTTCTTTTTTTCCTAGGGTCACTTGAAGTGGTTTGAAGGCTGGAGGTTGGATTATGCCAAAGGCTTGCTCACTCATATCTGGAGGTTGATACTGTTGCCTTCTGGGTCTTCACCTGGAGCTGAGACTGGAACACCTATCCACATGTGGCTTTTCCAGTTGGCCACTTGGCTTCCTCATAGCATGACTGTTGGGTTCCAAAGGCGACCGGCCCAAGAGGACTAGAAGAAAGCTGTATTGCCTTCTATGACAGCCTTAGAAGTCATGTGACATTGCTTCTGCCATGACCTGCCCAGGCTCCAGGAAAAGAAATATAGACCTCATCTCTCAATGGAGGAGTGTTGATGTCATGTTGTAAGGAGCACACGTATGTGGCATATACTGGTGTGGCCATCTTTGGAAAATAGAAGTCTGCTCCACCATCATATACCTCTTCTCCAGACTTCCTTATCTCTAATATTTCACTCTGGTTCCCTCCAAGACCCTAACCATCTAGCCAAATTGGTAGCCCTTGCCCATGAATCAATATTGGGTTATCCTTTGGAGCATCTCCATTTCCAAGCAGAGGATTAACACAGGTACTGCTCCACATTCTCCTCACTGAGAGGATATGTCTGCCTCATTGCTGAATGCCACCTGAGTGGCACTGTAATGGTGAGACAGTTCAGTTACAGAAGGCGCCAACACAGTATGCAGAATAAGTCTAAAAACCTTTCTAATAGTAATTTCATTATCCCCCAGGCAATTGTCGTAACTGATTAGATGAGGAGGATGTGGCAATGCATCAGAAATAGGAATATTAAGAATGTAAGCTGCATGTTTGTGAAAAATGTGGGCGTCTACAGGACTTGCTTGGGCCTGATCTTTTCCCTAGAGGATGGAATGCAACTGCATACAAATTTAGCATTTTCTGGTTCAGTAACACCTCAGTTCATGATGGGAAGATTAGGTTGCACAGTCACTTGAAATTCAATGGTTAGATTGTGTGATAGGCTAAATAATGGCCCCTCAATACATCTACATTTTCATCTCCAGAACCTATGAATGCTACCTTTATGGCAAAAGGGACTTTGCATATGTGGTTAAGAATCTTGAGATGGGAAGATTTATCTGAATGGATCCAGTGTGATCACAACAATTTTTATAAGAGCAACATTAAGAGGAATCAGAGGAAAAGGCAATGGGATGACAGAAGAAGAGACTGGAGCTTCCCTGGTGGCTCAGTGGTAAAGAATCCTCCTGCCAATGCAAGAGACGAGGGTTCGATCCAGGAAGATTCCACATTCCCATGGGGCAACTAAGCCCAAGCACTACTACTGAGCCTATACTCTAGAGCCCTGGAAACGCAACTACTAAGCCACGTGCCACAACTGCTACTGAAACCCATGCACTCTAGAGCCCGTGCTCCACAAGAGAAGCCCATGCACTGCAGCTAGAGAAAAGCTGGAGCAGCAATGAAGGCCCAGCACAGCCAAAATAAATGAATAAATAAAGGTAAAGTGAAAGTGAAGTCGCTCAGTCATGTCCGGCTCTTTGCGACCCCATGGACTGTAGCTTACCACACTTCTCTGTCCATGGGATTTTCTAGGCAAGACTACTGGAGTGGGGTGCCATTTCCTTCCCTAGAGGATCTTTCCAACCCAGGGATCGAACCTGGGTCTCCCACATTGTAGGCAGATGCTTTACTATCTGAGCCACCAGGGAAGTCAAAGCCAAATAAAGATAAGCAATCATTAAAAAAAAAAGCAGAGACTGGAGCAATGCTCTTTGAAGGAGGAGGAAGGGGATAAAAGCCAAGGACCACAGTCACCAGAAGACAAAAAACAATAACAACAAGAAAGAAACAGATAAGGGAATGGATTCTCCTCTCAGAGCTCCCAGTAGAAATGAGGGCTTCCCTCCTTTGACTTTTGCCCAGTGAAATTGATTTCAGGCTTCTGACCTCCAGAATGGTAAGAGAATAAATTTCCATTGTTTTCAGCCACTGTATTAGTTTTCTGTGGCTGCTGTAGCAAATTAACAGAAACCTGATGGATTGAAACAACAAAATTTTATTCTCTTCCAGCTCTGGAATCCAGAAGTCTGGAGTTGGTATATCTGGGCCACCCTCGAGGTGAGGGCAGAGCTTCCCTCCCTCTGGAGGCCTTAGAGGGGAATCCACTCTTTGCTTTTCTGTTTCTGGTGGCTGCTGGTCAAGCTGGTGGGCTCATCAATCCAATCTCTGCTTTCATCTTCACATCGTCTTCTCTGTGTGTCTTCTCCTCCCTGTCAAATCTCCCTTTACCTCTCTCTTATGAGGTCATTTGTGAGTGCATTCAGGGCCCACCCAGATAATCCAGGATAATCAATTCATCTCAAGATCTGTAAATGAATCACATGTGCAAAAGAGATCCTTTTTCCTTATAAGATCACATTCATAGATTCCAGAATTGGGACTTGATTGTTGGGTGGCCACGACAGTCTACTACAGCCACTACATTTGTGTTAATCTTTTCAGTGGCAACTAATGCAGATACGTGCTAAGTCTTGACTAGGGCACAAGCCAAAAGCTGTGTCTCAGAAGGAAAATCATTATTTTCAAGGAGGGCATGGCTTTCCTATGAAACTATAGGAGCCTGGGCAGTGATTCTTTGAAGGTAGCTTTTCGGATCTGCCACAGACATCTCACACTCTATTGGGTATGTTGCTATAAGGGACTCATGTTAGCCTAGACCAGCTGGAGAGAGACCAGCTCTGCTCCATTCAAAGCAGGTCGCCTTGAGGGCCATTCAGTAAATGGACGGGAATCAGGCACTTATATGTGGTGTATGTTGTCTCTAAATCCCAGGAGGTCCATTGAGCATTGTGCTCCTTCCTTTGGGAACTGATGCAGAGCACATCACCTTGGCTTTCACATTTTGGAGGGACATACTCTGGCATGTTGCAGTCTACTGAGTTCCCAGAAACTTCACTGAAGTAGCAGGTCTCTGGATTTACCTGCCACATGTGTCCTTACGAAGGCATTCCGGTCCTATTAACCATTTATTAGATATTCTTTCTTTTTTTTTTTCCTTTTGAGCTTTTTATTTTGTATGGAGATATAGCCGATTAACAATGTGATAGTTTCAGGTGAACAGCAAAGGGACACAGCCATGCATATACGTGTATCCTTTCTCTCCTAAAACCCTCCTCCCATCCAAGGTGCCACATGACATTTAACAGAGTTACATGTGCTGTACAATAGGTCCTTGCTGGTTATCCATTTTAAATACAGCAGGGTGTACATGTCCATCCCAAACTCCCTAACTATCCCTTTATCCCCCGCCAGCAACCATAAGTTTGTTACATATTCTTTCAAACCCCTTTATTTTCATTTATGTATATTGTATACTTATTTGCTTCTCACCCAGCTGCTCTGGGTCTTTTTCTCAACTGTAAAATACACAGTGGTGGGATAATCAGTTCTGACATCTACACTCTCAACTCCCACCCACAGAGTCCCTGGTGAATTGAATGAAAGAGAGAGATTCTGGAATGAGTGAACACAACAGGAGAACAGGCATCCTTTTTTAAGCTCAGTTAAACCAGATGCAAAAAGAATTTGTTATTAGGCATGATGGGTGTGGTTTGTCTTTTTTGTGCAGATTGGGGAATTTGCAGGTGGGTTTGACTACTAGATTCTTCTATTTCTGAACCACACGTGCTCACAAATAGAAATGGCATACATTTACTGCATGTATGTTTGCATGAATAAATTTCTCCCTCATTAAAGACTGAGGATTGGAATAATCAGTATCCTCTTTCTTCATCTGACAGGCACAAATAGGTGTTGTATTTATTCTTTATCCTTGAATCATTTCCAGGAGAACTAAATTTTTTCATATCTATTCTTTTTATTTATTTGTCTCCAAGCCTAGTTAATTACAAAACTATCCATCTATGAATTTAGATGCTTCTGAAAGTTTAGTTTATTGTTTTTGAAATAATTGAAAAAGAAAAAACACACAAAAAACTTTACATCTTGTAGGGGGAAAAAATCTAGATAAAATTGAAACACATGTGGGTAAATTTCCTTTTAATGCAGGAAAAAGTATAATCAGGGGATTCAATGGAGATTCTTAGAAGCTGGGTCCTTAAAGGATAAAAGAAAAACTTTCCATTTTATAGACTGCACAACCCTGAGGTCCATAAGGGTCAACAGAGTTGGGACTAGAATTCCAGGATGCTTTTCTGTTCCTCTCTAAGGAATCAGGGAATTAATACAAAATCCCTGATAGTAATTATATCTTAAAATCAAGCAAGATTTGTACAATGAAATATCACCCAGTCAAAAAAAAGTAATAAAGTACTGATGCATGTGACATACATGGAAGAACCTTGAAAACATTAAGTAAAAGAATCCAGACACAAAAGACATTGTATTATTCCATTTATGGGAATGTCCAGAACAAGCAGATCTATAAGGCAACCCACTCCAGTACTCTTGCCTGGAAAATCCCATGGATGGAGGACCTGGTAGGCTTCAGTCCATGGGGTCGCTAAGAGTCGGATACGACTGAACGACTTCACTTTTACTTTTCACTTTCATGCATTGGAGAAAGAAATGGCAACCCACTCCAGTGTTCTTGCCTGGATAATCCCAGGGATGGGGGAGCCTGGTGGGCTGCCGTCTATGGGGTCGCACAGAGTCAGACACGACTGAAGTGACTTAGCAGCAGCAGTAGCAATAGAGACAGAAAGTAGATTAGTGGTTGCCAAGGCTGCAGGAGGAAATGGGGGGAGGTGAATACTAGTGGGAATGGAGTTTCTTTTAGGGGTGATAACAATGTCCTGGAATTAGATAGTAGTGATTTGCACAATTCTGAATGTACTAAAATTCACTGAGTTTGCTCTTTGAAAGTATGACTTTTTTAGTAGGTGAAATTATGTTTCTTAAAAAAAATTTTTTATTTGAATATAGATGTTTTACAATGTTGTGTTATTTTCTGCTGTACAGCAAAGTGAATCAGCCATACATATATCCCCTCTTTTTTGGATTTCCTTTACATTTAGGCCACCACAGGAAATTATATTTCAACAGAACTGTTATACTTTAAAAAATTAAAAGCAAGATATCAAAAGAATTTTTCCTAATTATTTCTCGGACTTCATAAGATATAGCATTTCTCTAAGTCTCTGAAGACCAGACATATGTATAGTAACATTACAGGTAGCTTCTTAGCGGGTTCATTTGATTAGTATGACAGCTCCCCTAATAATAAAAGAAAAAATATCACCAACAAAGTTAAGGATTTGTACTTAATTCACTTAATGATCAAGAGAGATAAAAATCTTCTGACACTAAAAAATTAGGAAGGAACAGTTGCCCTGCTTAATTATAAATTGAATTATAAAGGCCTCAGCAAACATTAAAAATAAGTGATCCTCAAGAAAGCAAATTCTCCGTTATTTGTTTTAATTGCTATTCAACATAATGGACACCTGCTGGTGTGTCTTTTAGAGTATTCCTAAGGAGAACATAGCTCGCAGCAGCTGGGGAAAGTCATTATAAAAAAAAATAATGAAACACCTTAAATAAACAAGCAGGCCTTTTATTACAGCTAGGTAGACCTCATCATGCATCATGTTGATAAATGTCTAAATTGAATTGGGGGCAATTTTCAAGCTTTTCTGTTTGTTTGTTTAAGGAAAATCAAGCAATATAGTAGGTCTGGCAGTTATTGCAGTGTCTACCCTATATTAATTTTCCCCTTGTTTCTTACTAACAGAACCCTGATTATGTTTGGAAGAGTGTTGTGGGCTGAATCATGTACCGTGAAAGGTCATATTCTGAAGTCCTAACCCCAGTACCTCATAATGTTACTGGGTTTAGAGAGAGGATCATTAAAGAGGGAATTAAGGTTACATGAGGCCATTAGCGGGACCTTGACTTACCTGGTGGCTCAAACGGTAAAGTGTCTGTCTATACTGTGGGAGACCTGGGTTCTATCCCTGGGTCGGGAAGTTCCCTGGAGAAGGAAATGGCAACCCACTCCAGTACTCTTGCCTAGAAAATCCCATGGACGGAGGAGCCTGGTGTCCATGGGGTTGCAAAGAGTTGGACACGACTAAGCGACTTCACTTTCTTTCTTAATTCAGTACGGCTGTTGTCTTTATAAGAAGAATTTAGGACACAAATGCACATGGAGGAAAGCCCATGTGAAGGCACAGAGAGAAGGCTGTTTCTGTTTAGTTGCTGAATCGTGTCCGACACTTTGTGATCCCATGGACTATATCTCGCCAGGCTCCTCCATGGGATTTCCCAGGCAAGAATACTGGACTGGGTTGCCATTTCCTTCTCCAGGGGATCTTCCCGACCCGGGATGGAACCTGTGTCTCCGTCATTGTCAGGCAGAGTATTCTCTGGTGGCTCAGCTGAGAGAGAAGGTAGCTATCTACAAACCAAAGGACACCTCAGAGGAAACCAACACTGCTGACTCCTTGATCTTAGATTTCTAGCCTCCAGAATTATGAGAAAATAAAGTTCTGTTGTATAAGTCATCCAATCTGTAGTACTTTTTTTCAGTCTGTAGTATTTTATTATGGCATCTCTGGAAAACTAATATAAGAAGTAAACACAAAAAATTGTTTGTTGTTGTTTCCTTGCAACAGGTGACCATGCCTCAGTTTTCTGGCCAAGGTGATAAAAAAGTGAAAGTTCCTTGGGCCATTTGCTAAAACTCTGTAAAAGAGGTCATCACTAGCCTTTTGCTCTTTTCTCTTCCTTCTTTTCTGCCTGGAATAGGAATATGAATATGACAGCAGAATCACCAACCTGAGACCATGAAGTGACAGCCAAGGATGGCCAAGTGGGAAGACAGCAAACCTGGGCTTGATGGCATCACAGAGCCACTATCCCAACCCAGAACCAGTTAACTCTGGAATTCTCTCGTGTAAGAAAAACAGAACCTTTATTTGGCCACCGTGTTTTTTCTTCTTTTTTTTCTAACTTTCTCTTTTTCATAGCTGAATGCACTTTATGAATGATAACTAAATAATACTTATTTAGTAATTATTTTTTAAATTATTATTTATTTATTTTACTGCATCAGGTCTCAGTTGCCACATGTGGGATCTAGTTCCCTTATCAGAGATCGAACCCAGGCCTCCTGTGCTGGGAGTACAGCATCTTAGCCATTGGACCACCAGGGCAGTTCCTTAGTAATTGTTTTTAGCCTTATGGGAAAGAGGATTGT
Organism: Bos indicus x Bos taurus; assembly: GCF_003369695.1. Taxonomy (NCBI): domain Eukaryota; kingdom Metazoa; phylum Chordata; class Mammalia; order Artiodactyla; family Bovidae; genus Bos; species Bos indicus x Bos taurus. Next base: position 37,259,129 of record NC_040095.1, read on the forward strand.
GCTATATTGAGCACAGTTGAAAGATCTAACTGGAAGCCACACAGAACATGAAATATCTGCACTTAAAACCATCTGCTTGGCGAAACAGTTACCACCTTCTCACTTGCAAACAAATTTCAAATTCGTTTAGTACTTAAATTAGAGAAATACAGACTTTTTTTTTATAAGTGGGCAGTGATGCCTACAAATATACTTCCTCAGTACTATTAAAGAAAATTTCAAAGGAATTTGGTGTGATTTTCTTTACTGAGATGTAAAGAAGCCCTTCCACTGTTGAATCATTGGAGTAGGTTTCAGAGCAGAATCATGGGATTTCTCTCCTGGTAAATATTCATAAGCAGACTACACTGGTACCTGACTGCCGACTCATTGGCCTGTGTGGTTGTGGATCAGCTATGGGTCTGCAAATTCTTTGCTGCTGCTGCTAAGTCGCTTCAGTCGTGTCTGACTCTGAGTGACCCCAGAGACGGCAGCTCACCAGGCTCCCCCATCTCAGGGATTCTCCAGCCAAGAACACTGGAGTGGGTTGCCATTTCCTTCTCCAATGCATGAAAGTGAAAAGTGAAAGTGAAGTCGCTCAGTCGTGCCAGACTCTTAGCAACCCCATGGACTAAGCCTACCAGGCTCCTCTGTCCATGACATTTTCCAGGCAAGAGTACCGGAGTGGGTTGCCATTGCCTTCTCCAAACTCTTTGTTACCAATTAGCAAAAAGATAGGGAGATAAGGGACTTGTTACCAAATGCAAAGCAACTACATCACTAAGCACACTGTTTGGTTCAGCTTACTTGTTTTTGTGGCAAGACTTCTGGAGGAAGGAAGCAAGTATGTTGGTTTACATTCTGATGCAATCTCCAAATCTCATTGCAGATTAGTACTTTGAGTAGCACTGAGACAGACAATTTGAATAGGTATAATCAACCAATCATTGTGGGAGATCTGACTGTCAGTGTCTGCCCTCTGTAACTCACCATGTTATGAGTCCAACTAAAATCATATTTGTATTAAGTCCAGACTGTAATGACTTTGAGCCACAACCATCTGCATAAAGAACTGGGCCATGCTTCTGAGAATCCCTAGAAAACCATCTCACACTTGTTCAGGAAATACTCAGGTTCTTGGCCAGTGAGCATTCGATCTCAGCATGGTCTCTGCTGCTGATATTCTCCGTGATCAAAGTGAAGTGCTCTATTATTTAGGGTACATTTGGCTGCAAGTAACAGAATACCTCAATGGACATGAATTTGAGCAAACTCCGGGAAGACAGTGAAGGACAGAAAAGCCTGCTGTGCTGTAGTCCATGGGGTTGCAAACTGACACAACTGAGTGACTGAACAACAACAACAGAATACCTGGGGCTTCCCTGGTGGCTCAGTGGTGAAGAACGCGCCTGCCAATGAAAGAGACGCGGTCGAGAAGATCTGCTGGGGAAGGAAATGGCAACCCACTCCAGTATTCTTGCCTGGAGAATCCCATGGACAGTGGAGCCTGATGGGCTACAGTCCATGGGGTCACAAAGGGTTCAGACATGACTTAATGACTAAACAACAACAACAGAATACCCACCTGGTAATATCTTTAGAAATAAAGACATAATTACTTCACATAATGTAAAGTCTGGAGGAAAGCAGTTGTAGATTTGAAACTAGCAGTTAGCAGCAGCACAGGCTCTTTGCATCTTTGCACCATGGCAAGAAGCACTTTGGCTTTTGTCCGTTCACAGCTCTAGACGCTATGGTCTAAAGCAGGAGTTTTCTTTTATTCAGAAGAGAAAACCCTTTTCAGATGACGTGTCCTCCTCCATCACACACACCCAGAAGATTTCCTGTACATGTCATTGTTCAGAACTATGTCTCATGAACTACCCTTCAAGGAAAACCGAGAAAGTGATCATCTGCTAAGGGGGAACAGAATAAATATAACTGGCTTAGTCAATTAGCCATCCTCTTGGGCTCCACTCATCGATACCCCAAATTAGATTACCTCTCTTCTGTTGGCAGAGTGGAAGGGAGGAGTTCCATTGTATGGGTAGCCAACAGTATTTTCCAGGGATACTGCCTTCCCAAAACCATCTTTCTTGGAGGGCTAGAGCAGTGTTAATGGTAGTAGAGAGACCTATGCTTCAAAGCAGTTCCTTGACCCAGATCCAGAGTCTTGCAATTTCTCTCTTGCAAAGAGCTGCCCCACCTTTAGCGTTCAGTTGCTGAGTGCTTGACAGCATCTCCCTAACACACACTCACAACCTCCCATGAATGACAAAGAGCCAAAGCTTTCCAGCAATGCAGCAGTTTCAAATGCATACTTGGAAAGAATACATTTTCTCAAGGGACCATCATTCTACTGAGCTGTAACTGCCAACAGAACAGACATTATCATTCACTATAGCTTTAGGCCCTAAACCTCTTGGAACCAGTTTCAAACATTATTTTTTTTTTTTTCTTCAGATTGCAGTCTTTACTGTTGTAAATATACCATCCAGTTAGTTTTTCCAGAACAAAGAGAAGTATATGCACCTCTCTACTTTTTGCCCACACTAAACTGCAAGATGCTTTGAAATGGTAGTTTTCCAGCTTCCCTGTCAAGGTTTCAAAAGTCTTAGGTTCAAGTTTCAGCCAGGGATCTAGCACTTACTCTGTCTATCCCCTGCTTGTAGCAATTTCTGGGAAAAAAAAAAAAAAGCAGCTCTTAAGAAGTTGGCCTAGGAATGGGATCTCAGCACTGAAGTGTTGGCAAAAGGTTTACATCTCTTTCTTCATCATCTGTTTAGTGATCCTTGTAATTAAATAGTACAAAGGAGTGTATGACACATTAAAAAAAGTTGACAGAAGTCTATCAAGTTCAATTTGTGTGTGTGTGTATGTGTTAGTCTACATAAACCGAATGATTTAGGAGGACTTTAAACAAGATGTAGAGTTTGAACTATGGGTAGGTTTTGGCCAATGGAGATTGAAAAAAAAGTGGGCATTCCTGGGGTGGGGAGGGATGTTTAAAATTAATATGCCTCAAGGTAGACACAAATAGGAGATATGGATGGGCAAGTAAGTTAGGACTGAACAGTGGACAGAGTTTAATCATATTATCCAGGGTAGAAGTATTAATAGTTTAGCTAAATCCACAAATAATTTATCTTTAGCATTTCAAGCTTTTCTGTTTTCTGTTGATGGTGGTTATTACAGTTATTGTGGTGGACTTCTTAGGAAAAACTTGAGCTATGTGTATTCAACCATTTCATTTCTCCTATCCAGTTTCTACATGTGATCTGGATCTTAAGCTGCTGCTGCTGCTGCTAAGTCCCTTCAGTCATGTCCGACTCTGTGCAGACAGCAGCCCACCAGGCTCCCCCGTCCCTGGGATTCTCCAGGCAAGAACACTGGAGTGGGTTGCCATTTCCTTCTCCAACGCATGAAAGTGGAAAGTCAAAGTGAAGTCGCTCAGTCATGCCCAACTCTTAGCGACCCCATGGACTGCAGCCTACCAGGCTCCTCTGTCCATGGGATTTTCCAGGCAAGAATACTGGAGTGGGGTGCCATCGCCTTCTCAGGGATCTTGAGCTAGTTGCCTCTAAAACAACAAATTCTGAATTCAAATGAATCAGAAGTTTTGCAAGATCTGATTCTTTCACATTATCATTCATATCAGTGAAGGAAAATGGGGCTATAACCTGAATTGTCTTGAACTTTCTCCAATTAGTATTGTATTAAATACTTTATGTTGCCTTGTATTAAAAAGGAGCTTTTAGCACCTTCTGATCTTTTCTCTGCATGTATTCTGAATAGAAAGTCTTCCCAGGTGGCACTAGTGGTAAAGACCCTGCCTGCCAATGCAGGAGACCTAAGAGACGTGGCTTCAGTCCCTGGGTTGGGAAGATCCCCTGGAGAAGGGAATGGTTACCCACTCCACTACTCTTGCCTGGAGAATCCCATGGACAGAGGAGTCTGGCGGGCTACAGTCCATAGGGTCACAAAGAGCCAGACATGACTGAAGCGACTTCATCCACACACATTCTGAATAGAATCCTCCAAATGTACTACTACAATATTTTAATAATTCTTAAGCATCCTTTTAGTTTAGAGGGGGGATTAAAAAATGGGTTGACTGTTACAGGCTTGAGTCAGTTTTCCACCTTTCCATTTTCTTTTTAAGAAAGTTCGACAATATGCATAGAAACATGCAATCCTTGTCTTCTGATGAAAGGCAGTTCCTGGCTTCTACTGGCTGAGTTTAGCCTCATTAGAAAATTTGGAAAATTGGATTCCATGTGTCAGCAAACTGATTGTTCCTTAAAGCATTTGAAAAACCAGTGAGGGGGATGAGGTGGGGGTGATGGAATCAGACACATGGGAGAGGATATATGGATCCTGAAACAAGGCTTTGAGAAATCTTTATTCACACAAGACCAAATGTGTGTTTACTGAAAACAACACATGGAGAGGATGGGGAGCTAGAAATTGCTTTGTTAAGCTAAAACTTGGGAAATATTGTAATTGAAGATCCACCTGGTGTGTTCAAAGCAGAGTATAAAAGCCTCTTGAGCAGCAACTAGCTTCTCCTCTCTGGAGATCAATTTACATGTATGAACATAGCTGAGTTGGCTCAGTGATATCCAAATTAAACCATAGTTTTGGTCTCACCCATCATACCCTCTCTCACTCATTCTCTGTCTCTCTGTCTTTCTCGATCTCTCTCTCTCACACATACACAGTTTTGATGGGTATTTTGATAGACTGAATAATGGCTTCAAACACGTTCCTATTCTAATTACTGATATCCTTGAGTATTACTTTACATTGTAAAAGAGATTTTGCAGATGTGATTAAAAATCTTGAAGTGGGAAGATTGTTCTGGATTATTCAGCTGGACCATAAAAGCAATCACAAGGACCCTTATAAGGGGGAGGCAGAGGAAGATTTGATAGGAGGAGGCAGTGCGAACATAGAGGCAGAGACTGTAGTGATGCTGCTACAAGCCAAGGAATGCTGGCAACTACCAGAAACTGGAAGAGCAAGCATTTGATTCCCCCTTAGAGCCTCCAGGGGGAGTCCAGGCCTGATGATACCCTGATTTTGGCCCAGTGAACCTGATTTTGGACTTGTGGCTTCCAGGAGTGTGAGAGAATAAATTTCTGTTGTTTTAAGCCACCAAATTTGTTGTAATTTGTTACAGTAGCAAAAGGAAATCAATACAGATAAATAGTAGAGTAATACCTTAAATAGCAGAATTTAAGGCAAAAATCATGTATAGATACACTGACCTGAAAATCACTTAAGCATGTACCACATATGAGAACAAGTATAGTAAGTTTTCCCCCAGAAGTGGAACAAAGTGTTTCTTCAGCTGAGATGCCAAATGCAGTGGTGAGCTTGTGTTGCAGAGGTGATGTTGCAGGAAAAATACTTCTCTTTAAACATTAGCTTCCTTAACCTGGGAACCAAGTTCCCCTGAGAGAGATGCAGGTTTGTATCTCCCATCTGCATAATTGACTGCCACCCAGTGATTCAAAATAGGAGAGAGAGATTGAAAATAGGAGTGAATTGGCGGTGGCAGCACATTCCCTCACAAGACATGCAGGGGAGATCCAAGAATACTTCTATACTGTTAAAATCGCCTGCTTCATTCCTGTACACCCCACTTGTCTCATGATTATGGAAACCATAGAGACCTCTTTTTCTTTTTACCCAGACAACTTGGCAGCCTACAGTGGTACTGTTCCTCTTTCTACAACCTCGAGGTTTCTCTCCTTTTTGTGCCATAGCAAAAACTTCACTCTCACCTAAGGACACTGACCCCTCTGCAGCCCTTTTGGGTTAATTTCCCACTCCCCATGTACCTCGGGTTTCTGAGAAAGGATGCTACAGTTACCACATTGTTGCTGCCCTGTCCAGACCTCCCTGCCCCTCCTGGCCGCTGTCCCATCCCCCCACTTCTCTGAGTGTTGCTGCCGACAGCTTGCAGCTGCTCCCTTCTGAGAACTGCCCCAGGTAGTGTTTCTCAGAGTGTGGTCCCTGGGCCAGCAGCATCAGCATCACCAGGCAACTGGTTTAAAATGCAAATATTCAAACCATACCCAACCTATGGAGTCAGAAACTTGGGATTGGGTCTAGCTGTCCGTTTCTGGTGTACAGTAAAGTTTGACAACTACAGCCTGAGGGTGAGTGGAAATCCAACTCAGAAATGTCCACGATGATACATCTTCCCTTCAGGGATGTCGGCAGCCAGTGGCTGACTGAGTCAGGGAGAACAAAAGGCTGCTAGCCCCTTAGCCTTAATAGGGGGCAACTCTGTGATGCCATTCAGGCTCCACAGCTCCCCATTGGGATCAGGCTGAGGCTGGAATTGAACCGAACCTGTATCTTGGCCAAAATTCTTCCTGCCCTTTTCTGCAACCGCATTGCCTAAAGTGGTGTTATTGGTTGAATTGTGTTTTCCCAAAAAGAGATATTGAAGTCCTAACCCCCAGTAGCTCAGAATGTGACCTCATTTAGAAAGGCTTGTTGCAGATGTAACCAGGTAAACAAGGTCATATTGGAGTAGAGGGAGTCCATAATCTGATACGAGTGGTGTCCTTAAAAGGTGAAGACACAGGAACACAGAGAGAGTGCCATGTGAAGATGGATGCAGAGACTGAAGTGATGCATCTATGCCAAGGAATGCCAAGGATTGTCAATCATCACCAGAAGCTAGGAAAGATTTTCCCTCTGAGTCCTGAGAAGAAACCAACCAGGCCAACAACTTGAGCTCAGATTTTAGCCTCTAGGACTATGAGAGATTAAAATTCCCGTGTCAAACCATATAGTTCGCGGGGCTTTGTGATGGCAGCTCTGGGAATGAATAGAAGAGGTTTCATCTAAGCTCATGACCTTACTGACCCTCTTGCCCAAGAATCCCTGCCTCAGGCTCTGCTTCTAGGAACACGACCTAAGGCAATGGGAATTTCCTTATTTTTCACTAGGATTTCCACCTTCTTGCAAAACACCCTGTTCCACTGAGGCTCCTGCATGCGGCTACACCATCTTCTCTCTGAATCTGTTAGTATTGAAAGTTTTAGTAAACTGGTTGAACCAGCTAGGTGTACTCCCTTAATTGTTTCTCTGCCAAATGGCCTTTTAAATACACTCAGCTGTATTTCCCTGACCTTCTCCTGAGAGTATCTTGGGCTCCCCAGCTTTTCTGATCACATGTGGCTAACAAAGCTTATTTTAGGGTTTTAAAAAGTCCCATCAATACATACGTCACTCATTTAGTTCAAAGCTGTCCCTCCGTCTCATTGGGAGACTGCTCTGAGATTCTGCAGGAGGGCGTCACAGAAAGGGTGAGAAGTCTTGTCCTCTGGCTTTTCCTGCACTCTATTTGCTGCCGCTGGCTTCCCCAAGACAGGGAGAGGAAGGATTAGAAAACATTTCTCAAACTCAGAACTATTGGCATTTTGAGCTGCATAATTCTTTGCTGTGAGGGCTGTTCTGTGCATTATAGGATGGTTAGCAAGGTCCCTGGGGATGTGGGGAGGGTGTGGGGAGAAATTGTCCTCCACTGAGAGCCGCTAGATTAGAGGGGAAGAGCAAGTTCTTTGTTAACCATTGCAAGTATTACCTGGCCATCGGTGCCTTCTGTCTCGAAGGTCTATAATTTATTGCTGGTTGTTTCTCTTGTTGAGTGCTTTCATTTGCTCTTCAGAAACACCCCACCAATGCCACTCAGCAGACCTCCTACTGCGCATTCCTTGTCAGGGAATGCCCTCTCTGTCTGACACCCCTGCCCCTTCCTCTGATGGACATCCCCAAGACCTGTTCTGCTGGGGTTGCCTTCTTCTAGCAGGCAGCTTTCTTGGGTGGAGTCCTTTAGAGAAGTCTCATTCTCAGCTGCTTCAGCAAGAATCAGTCTGCACCCCAGTGACTGCACCTCACCATGTCATTATAGACAGCTCTTTCAGCAACCATTTCCTCTCAGATGTCTCCAGGTAAGAATCAGGCCTTTGTCATTCTTCAACTCTAGGGACAGGCATCGATTCGTCCTAAGAATTCTCACCACTCTGCTGAGGTATTCATTTTCTATGGCTGTGCAGCCACAGGCTTAGTGACACAAATTTATTATCTCTCGGTTTTCATGAGTCAAAAGTCCAGGTAGGGGGTTTGTGGGAGCCCTCTGCTCAGGGTCTCACCAGGTTGAAATCAAGGTGTTGACCAGGGCTGCAATTCTCATCTGAAATTCAGGATCTTTTTTCAAGCTCATTGCTTATGGAAATAATTCATTTTCTTGCAGCTGTATCGCTGAGGTTCCCATGTTCTTGTCCACTGTTGCCTGGGGATCACTCTCAGCTTATAGGGGCCACACATAGTTCCTGGCCATTTGCCCCCATAGACAGTTCACAACATGGCTATTTACTTTCCTCCAGAGCAAGAACACATCTCAGATCATGAGACCCCCTTTTAAGAGTTTACCTGCTTAGGACAGGCCCACCCAGGATAATCTCCCCTTTGATGAATTTGTCTGAAGGTAGGAACTTTAATTACATCTACAAAAATCCTTTTTGTCAACCTATCTAATCTAATCATGGCACTGATGTTCCATCATGTCTACGTGTATCCGCCACACTCAAAGGGAGATTACATAAGAGTATAGGTCATTGTAGGGGAGTCATCTGAGAATCCTGACAATTGTAAGCCTCATGGAGATACTGGGCCAAGAGAGCCCCCTCATTTGGCTTGAAGGTCTTGACTATCAACTTCTTCCCTGGAGAGGTGAGAGGATATGCCATGATGCCTTTCCCTAGGACAAATGTTTTTCTTTTTCTTTTATAGTCTAGTGATGGGTAGTAGATTAAGGACTGATTTTTGCCTGCCTCTTTGCAATTCCTGGATATAGGCATCTGATACCACCTCTCTTTTGAATCTGTAAACATTTATAACCAGTTATCCTTAGACTGGCATCTCAGCTGAAGCTCTGGGATAACAGGAAATACCAGTGAACATCCTGTTAAATGATTATTTTCTGACTTCCTGGTCATGGCACACATCAAAATCTATGACACCTGCTCACAGTCTCCCTTACCTGTCTAGCTAGGTGCTAATGGAGAAAGTCACACAGGTGACTGGGTAGTTGTCACCACAACTTCACAAGCTCAGGCGGGCCCTCGGCACTATCTGAATGCTCCTCCCCTTTTCTTGGCTTGCTCATGTCTCCACACCCCATAGGGGCTGTTTCAGGCCCTCACTGTGCTTTTGCACCCCTATTTTCCCCTTCCTTCTCCTTCCTTACTGCGGATTCAAATATCTTTGAGACCAATCCTTCCTCTTAAGGATCTCACAATCTTGTGGGGAAGACTGACACACAAACAGAGGATTATAATATAAGATGAAAAGGGCACTGGCAGAGCTCTTTGAAGAGGACAAGATCAGAACCTGGAAAACCTTCATAAATAGGTTTAAGTTGATTCTGTTTTGGTCAAAACTATTTTCTTAAATTTCATTGCCCACTTCAGACTTACTCTTCTAAAAGACCTGTGTAAGTTCATATTATTCTCAGCCAGACTGGTTTTCATAAAGCCGTCAGGGAACCTGATAGGTTGGGGTTTGTTTTTTTATTTTCATATGTGATAAGTAGGGAGCTAGGGACGGAGAAGGCAATGGCACCCCACTCCAGTACTCTTGCCTGGAAAATCCCATGGACGGAGGAGCCTGGTAGGCTGCAGTCCATGGGGTCGCTAAGAGTCGGACATGACTGAGTGACTTCACTTTCACTTTTCATTTTCATGCATTGGAGAAGGAAATGGCAACCCACTCCAGTGTTCTTGCCTGGAGAATCCCAGGGATGGGGGAGCCTGGTGGGGTGCCGTCTGCGGGGTCGCACAGAGTCGGACATGACTGAAGTGACAGAAGCAGCAGCAGCAGCAGGGAGCTAGGGAAGACTTTAGTGATTTCTGAACTGTTTTACTGTTGAATAGTAAATTTTACTGTTGAATAGGGTAAAACTATGTATTTTATCATCATTTGAGATGATTTCACTTCAGTTTGAGTATACACAGCCCTGGACCACTGTACATCCTATGCCAGAGTTGAAATGGTTCTTTCAGAAACAATCAATGATTTCTGAATTGTAGATGGCATGATGGCTTTCATGTGAGGGATTTCTGATTTTTGTTCCATTTGGAAATCTACACTTATGATAGAATATATGTGTATGAGACCTCTCTCACAGACCACTTCAGATCCTCTCTTTCTGCACAGACCCTGATTCAGGTGCAAGCTTACAGCACTTCACCCTCTGCTTACATACAAACCTCTCACCTCCAACTCTGGGATTGCTTATTGATCCCACCAAGAGACCCAACTTAGGGTTCATACCCACCCAAGGACAACCTAGAGGTATAGGGGTATTAATGCCACAGGTGGTGAACTTTTGAGCAATACAGGGTAGGAGCCAGTGCACAAGGTCTCCCCCTTTTCTCCCTACCCATGAGATGCTGTTAAGGTGACTTCTGCGGGGCCAGGTCTTACAGGTAGAGCAATCAACAGCAGTTAGCCGTGGTCAGTTCTGTAATGCAGCCTTTTTTAAAAACTGGAGTATAGTTGTTTGCTGTACTAGTTGTATAGTACTGCTGCATTGGTTTCTGCTGTTCAGCAGTCAGCCATACATACACATGTATCTCCTATTTTTTGTCTTTTCCCATTTAGATCACCACAGAGCAGCAAGCAGAGTTCTCTGCGCTATTCAGTAGGCTCTCATTAGTTATATTTTATACATAGTGGTGTATATATGTCAATCCCAATCTCTTTTTAATTGACTCTTGTTACTTTGCAGCCCTCCTCCCCTTGCCCCCTGCTTCCCCCACCCTGTGGGATTGTGCCTCCTAATAAAATGGCATCACACAATCCTCTGCCCTGGGCTTTGCTTTCTGAGGAACTCAGACCAAGACGATATGCATATTTAATTAGGATATGGTTAGACGAGTGGGCCCTGAGGTCAGAAAAATGAGACTTTAATCCTAGCAAGGTATTTAAACCTCTTCATGCCTCAGTTTTATGGTCTGTGAAAAATAATAACCTACTTCAGGTTGGTGTTATAAAGTATTGAGGCTGATGTAGTAGCAGATATATTACACATTCAACTATTGGCTGTTAGTATCATTTTGAACCCATGCCAAACTGGAGTGGAATAAATGACTCTTAATGTTAAGATAGTGATGGTGCCTTAATTTTAGCCGTGCTTTATCCTTTTCTGAGAGCCTCGTGTTATCACATTGTCTTTCCCAACCCAGTGAGTTAGATGAAGCCTGTACCTTGACTTAGCACTTATTTCTAAAAATCTTGGTCTGCAAAGTGTAGACAGTTTAATGAGAAGAAAGGCAAGGTTAAGAGTGTGAGTAATCAGGTTGTGCACGCAGAGTCTCCCCTGGGTAATGCAGTGGAAAGGGGCCCTATCTAGCTACCGTTGGCTTGGGCATGGCTCCTCACTCTTGTTGATTTCTGTAACTCATCATTCTTGGGATTTGAGCCCCTTTGCAACCTCTTTCTTGGTGTCCTCAAATGGTGCCCCATAAAGGGTGCTGCCCACAGAAGGGAATCTGATGAGGACAGAGTGGCATTGATCTCAGAACTCTCTCAAAGGGAGGATTTTCTGGTTATGTGTCTGCTTAGAGTTGGAGTACTTGAATTAGTGAGAAAAATAATTTAAAAAGGGGATCATGGAAGGCCTTTGGCTTCAATTTTTAACTGGAGTTACATAACAAGGACTCCTGGAAGGTATTAAAGGGAAATTCCTGTTTGTTGACTTGTTGGGCTTTGGCATGTCCTTGTTTTTGGAATTTCCCCCATGTAAACTTTTAAGTCATTTCTATTTGTAGAATTCTGTCCTAGCTCACGTTTGGCCTTTCCAACTGGTGCTTTCCTTAGATGAAGCTTCAGTAAGATGTAACTAAAGAAAATAAACATTTGACTGGAATTACTATAATGTGCTTGTAATGAAAGGACTGGTTTAAGAAACACTGTGTATTAGAACGTAAGTTTCCAAAAGTAGTTTTTCCAAGATAAAAAAAAAAACATCATTTGCAGAGTGGTGACTGAAGATACACTGACTGACTCTAGCTCATTTTTGTTTAATGTGGAATAATTCTATATACTTCAAGGCCAAATTTGCTTCACTCAAGCTTTAATTGTCAGTTAGACGAATGGAAAATAGCATGTTACTAATTCCAATTTATTTTGCTTTGATATAGTCAAAATTCATGCAATGGGGAAAAAAAGGAGGTCAGACTATGATCTAACAACTTCTTTTTTTTTTATTATTCACATTTTGCTGTAATTGCTAACATTTAGCAAACAGTCCCACTAAATTACAAACAAAACCCACAGTTGACATTTTTTTCTCACAAAAGGAAAATGTGAAGTCCAGTAAAATTCAGTTCAGTTCAGTTCAGTCGCTCAGTCGTGTCCAACTCTTTGTGACCCCACGAATTGCAGCACGCCAGGCCTCCCTGTCCATCACCAACTCCTGGAGTTCACTCAGACTCATGTCCATCGAGTCAGTGATGCCATCCAGCCATCTCATCCTCTGTCGTCCCCTTCTCCTCCTGCCCCCAATCCCTCCCAGCATCAGAGTCTTTTCCAATGAGTCAACTCTTCGCATGAGGTAGCCAAAGTACTGGAGTTTCAGCTTCAGCATCATTCCTTCCAAAGGAATCCCAGGGCTGATCTCCTTCAGAATGGACTGGTTGGATCTCCTTGCAGTCCAAGAGACTCTCAAGAGTCTTCTCCAACACCACAGTTCAAAAGCATCAATGCTTTAGTGCTCAGCTTTCTTTATGGTCCAACTCTCACATCCATACATGACCACTGGAAAAACCATAGCCTTGACTAGATGAACCTTTGTTGGCAAAGCAATGTCTCTGCTTTTGAATATGCTATCTAGGTTGGTCATAACTTTCCTTCCAAGGAGTAAGCGTCTTTTAATTTTACAGACAATAAAAAAAGACATATTTGTATAGTTAATTTTTGTATTTTTGTGAAGAAATACCATATATGACAAAAACCTTTTTAAAAACGTTTAAGTTGATTCTGTTCTAACTATTTACTTAAATATGGCTGCCCAGTTTTGAATTACTCTTCTCAAAGACCAATTAGTTCAGTTCAGTTCAGTCGCTCAGTCGTGTCTGACTCTTTGCGACCCCATGAATCGCAGCACGCCAGGCCTCCCTGCCCATCACCAACCCCCGGAGTTCACTCAGACTAGTGAGAGTCCATTGAGTCAGTGATGCCATCCAGACATCTCATCCTCTATCGTCCCCTTCTCCTCCTGCCCCCAATCCCTCCCAGCACCAGAGTCTTTTCCAGTGAGTCAACTCTTCACATGAGGTGGAGCTTCAGCTTTAGCATCATTCCTTCCAAAGAAATCCCAGGGCTGATCTCCTTCAGAATGAACTCAAAGACCAATAAGCTCATATTATTCTCAAAAAGACTGGTTTTCCTAAAACGATCAGGGAATTTGATAGTTTTGTTTTCATATGTTACAAGTGCCAGCTTTTTGTTCAACATGGGCCTCATAGTTGTCTGAGGGCATTGGTGGTCCATAGATCTGCTACTAATAAAATAAACTCAAAACTGTTCAAGGTAAGAACAAATCTCACAAAGCCCATTTTCTGTGGGACACAGATAGTTCGGAACTTCTTTCCTTTGGGAAGGGAATTGTCTCAGGAGTTGGAGGTTGTCTATCTGGGCAGCTTCAGTCCTCTGGAACTCTGGGACCATGGTTGAATTAGGACTTACAAGCAAACAAAATAGGTAATCATCTCTCTGATGTGAGGAGTATGTATGTGTATGTATGAACCTAAGTTTTTCATCTGCAAAATGGAGGCACTTCTGCCTACTTCATTGGGTTTACGATGGGAGTTAAAATGAGGCAATTTTTAAACGGTGTATTTACTTTTTCAAGATGGGAGCGGTAGAAAAATGTAAATTAATCAACAGGATTTATATTAGTGGTCTTCATGCTCTGTACATATTTATTCAGTGCCTTGCTTTTCTTTAAAATGGGGATAATGATATTGACCTACTTCAAAAGGTTGATGAGAAGAACAACTAATTACTATTGGTAAAACACTTTGAAAACATTAAATGCTATCTATGAAAATGCCAAATAATAACTTCATGATGCTGTTGAAAGGATTAATTAGGGAATGTTTGCTTGAACCTTGATCCTCTAATGAAAGGTGTTTCTCCTGTTGCTATTTTTGTGTTAACTATTATCTTGTGTTATAATTTATTGGATAGTAAGTGTCATGGTTAACTGGTTTTTAACCGTTCCCAGGCACAGTTTTGATAATTTTTATTTGATCAAATGGATTTCATGTTGAAAAGCATTTTGTTCAATGTCATCCAACTAAACTGACCTTTGCTTGTTTCATGCTCTCACTCCCAGCTTCCTAGGGGCTCTCACTCAAGCCTTTCATGGTCTGCTTGAAATATCATACTTAGTGATGGATTCAGAATTTTCTGACTCCTCAGTTTTCTCTGGCCATTTCCCCCACCAATTACAAAAAGAGAATTCTGAAAAATCATTTAAATCATCTCTTACTGAGCATCAGCACTTGGTTAAAAATAAAAATTGGCACTGTTATTTTCCATACTTAAATGTGCAGATATACAGGCTTACTCTCCTAGCTTATTCTCTTACTTTGCTTGGTGGCAAAAGGAATGGCCTTTAGAAGAGCCTTATCCCAAAGGGGATTTGATGAAATTCCATTTTCACTTCTTTCTAATGGATGTGATTGCTCCAAATCACTTCACAGTTTTCCAAAGTGATAATTGGGTCAAAGAAACATAGATGATTTCAAAAGCTAAAGAATTCGTTTAAAAAATATCCAGCAGCTCACATAATCTGTGGGGAAGCTACAGGTCAACAACAATGTGCAATTATGTTGCAGAAGCGCCTTCTCTGGACCCCAGCTCCCACAGCTTGTGCTGCTCCTCTCCCTTACATTGGTGCTACCAGCAGCTGCCATCATAACGGTTGTCCCTGCTGCCTATGAAAATCAGATATCAATGCTGCTCCCACCAACACCCATCTCCACAATAAATTTTGACAGTGCTTCACCTTTTATTTAGAGTCTGAGGGGGATGGATCTAATAAATAGAGCCACAGGAAGGCTGAGAAATCCAGAGCCTGGCAATTCTAACTTAAAAAAAATTTTTTTAACTTTTATTTTTTTTACTGGAGTATAATTGCTTTACAATGTTGTGTTAGTTTCTGCTGTACAACAAAGTGAATATCAGCTACATGTATACATATATCCCTTCCCTTGTGGACCTCCCTCTCAATCCCCCATCCCACCCCACTAGGTCATCACAGAGCACTGAGCTGAGCTCCCTGTGCTATACTGCAGGTTCCCGCTGCTGCTGCTGCTGCTGCTGCTAAATCGCTTCAGTCGTGTCCGACTCTGTGCGACCCCATAGACGGCAGCCCACCAGGCTCCCCCATCCCTGGGATTCTCCAGGCAAGAGCACTGGAGTGGGTTGCCAGTCCTTCTCCAGTGCACGAAAGTGAAAGTGAAAGTGAAGTCGCTCAGTCCTGTCCGGCTCTTCGAGACCCATGAACTGCAGCCCACCAGGCTCCTCCATCCATGAGATTTTCCAGGCAAGAGTACTGGAGTGGGGTGCCATTGCCTTCTCCCACTAGCTATCCATTTTGCACATGGTGGTGTATTTATGTCAAACCTAATCTGCCAATTCACCCCACCCTCCCCTTCCCCCGCTGTGTCCACATGTCTACTCTCTATGTCTGTGTCTCTATTCCTGCCCTGGAATTAGGTTCATCTGTAACATTTTCTAGATTCCACATACATATATGATATCGTTTTTCTCATTCTGACTGACTTTACTCTGTATGACAGACTTTAGGTCCATCCATACCTCTACAAGTGACCCAATTTTATTCCTTTTTATGCCTGAGTAATGTTCCATTGTATATGGGCTCTTCCTCAGGAGCAAAGATGGGACTGGGGGTGGGTGTTCTTCAAATGCTGGAAAGTGGCTCAAATGGTGGGTAACCAAGAAGGGTAACAAATATCCATCTACAACAACAGAACTAAGTCTATTAATATGTTCACTGGATTCCTTACTCTTTCTCCTAGAATAAATATTTAGATATTTTAAATCTGTATCTTTGTTGCTTTTTCTGCTTACAAAATTAAATTCTGCTTGGGACAAAAAAAAAAGCCATTATTAATCTCAATGTTCTTTAATGAATGTCCTCATAGATTTTTTTTTCCTACACATTTCCTGTTAAATATTTTCTTTTATTCGAGCAATAAAAATTCTCTTCATGGCATACTTGGAAAACAAGGATCAGAAAAGCCACTAAGAAAGGACAATAGACATCTTTATTATTATCTATTGCCATTTGTATTTGTTTTTTATTCCTTTGGTTTCTATCAGCAAAAGATGGAAACTGGTGCCTATGTTATGCCAGAGTTTTAACCTGCTCCAGATTAGCTGACTGCATCACTGTGGTTTTAACTCCCACTGGTTTTTTTTCCTCTAAATTTAATTACTGATTTTATGCTTCTTAACATTGCCAATGATGAAAGCTTTGCTCCCCTTCTTTTCTTTTTTGTTGGATACTGTGCCTGGCTTTACCAAAATCATGAAAATATGTTGGTGACTTTTATGAACCAATAATGTTATTTGTAAAGTTTACCAACAACGTTCCCTGCAGCAATGTCTTCAAATCTCAGTTTTGAGAGTTCTCATTTGAAACAGATTTTGAATTCTTTCAATGTCAAGATTCCCAATATTTAAAAATAAATGGTACTGGAGAAAGTCACTGTGGACTGCCACTAAAAGTGGATTACTCTCTCCCAGTTTGGCTATTTGCTTCTCAGTTCTCCTGGAAGTTTTGGGAAGAAATTTCGGTCTTGTTTTAATGTAATGGTGTAAATGTAATGTAATGGTGGCTTCCCTGACAGTGCAGTTGGTAAAGAATCTGCCTGCAGTGAGGGAGACCTGGGTTTGATTCCTAGGTTGGGAAGATCCCCTAAAGAAGGGAAAGGCTACCCACTCCAGTATTCTGGCCTGGAGAATTCCATGGACTGTGTAGTCCATGGGGTTGCAAAGAGTTGGACATGACTTAGTGACTTTCACACTTAACGTAATGGTGGAGGCAAAGAAAATTTTCACAATTTAGACATCATTTCCTAATGCTTTTTCATCATTCACCAGCGCTTGACAATTCATTTTTACCCAACAGAATTTGTTAAATAGTGTATCAAAATAGGCTGTGCTGAACTTTCATCATGAAACAAGTGTTAACTTTTTAAAACTGAAAAGCCTAGTTTGGTTGGAGCATAAAGATTGTTTTTTTTCTCACAATGATGGCTGCAACTGCACTTGGTAGAATCATCTTTTCTTTGCCTGTGTCTCAAGGAGAGCCTACTGAATGGCCTGTGATAGCTCGAGTTTATTCCGTCAAGTACTTGGTTCCCTAACTAGGCATTTCATCATGTGAGCTGTGCGTAGTGCTGGTGAGATGCAGGAGGACAGCATCCCTCATCTCTTGGTAGGTTAATGCCAACAAAACACTGGTAAGGAAAAAAGTAAATGAATTTTAAAAATTGTAAAGTTCCTTCTCACCACCAACAGATGAGGGATGTTCCACCCCTGCTTCTCTCTGGTACTCACTGCACACAACTAAGTGCCTCATTAGGGAACTTTGAGTACTTGACAGAATAAATTGGAGCTATTATTAGAGGTCGTTCAGTGAGGCCTCAGTTTGAAAATGTTTGGCTTGAAGATCAATAACTCATACGTCTGAAACAACTCTGAAAAAAAGAGTTACAGTCTATGATCTATGAGCTGCTGTGGCCTGGGAGGGCTTCATGGACATGAGAAGGCATGTTGGATTATTCTGACTGGGACAACTTGTAGCAGGATTCTCAAAGAAGCCCTCGGGACACCTACAATCCACTGTATTCAAATGGGGGCTGGGTATCTATCTACGGTGGATATGTGTATAAGTAATGTTTTTAAAGGACATATTAAATGGACTGTTGGTTAGTGGTAATACACTTGATTTTAAAAACAGATCCATGCTGGTTTGGTTTAAAACACAAACTTCTCTTTCCAGGAGAGTATGTTGTAATAGAATCCAGCTATTGATTCAATAAATGTTGATCACCTACTCTGTGTGAGGCACTATGTTAGAATAAATAGTCTCCCTGTTTCCCTCTCTATGTATATGACACACACATATACATATATACATTTATATCTATGAATCTGTATATATAAATAATACACATATACAAAATTGGTGGTACAGTAAATTTAGTACAGCACAGGTCCCCAAACTTCAGGATCTAAAGCCTGATGATCTGATGTAATAATAATAGAAATAAAGTGCACAGTAAATGTCATGCACTTGATCATCCCAAAACCATCCCCCCATCCTGTCCGTAGAAAAATTATCTTCCACAAAATCGGTCCCTGGTGCCAAAAAGGCTGGGGACCGCTGTAGTACACTGAATTTACTAAATATGTAACTCTAGTGTTTAAGCTGTACAGGGACTTCCCTGGTGGCTCAGACAGTAAAGAATCTGCCTGCAAAGTGGGAGACCTGGGTTCGATCCCTGGGTCAGAAAGATTCCCCTGGAGAAGGGCATGGCAACCCACTCCAGTATTCTTGCCTGGAGAATTCCATGGACAGAGGAGCCTGGTGGGCTATAGTCTATGGGGTCACAAAGAGTTGGACACGACTGAGCAACTAAGACACACATGAATTATCCTGCCGTGTGTAATCTCTTGAAATATTATCTCATATAGTTATTTGGGTTGTTTGGGTTTTGGCTCCCCATCCAGTCTCTGAGGTTTTCCAGATCGGACTGTATAGCAGGCTCTGCCTTCCATCCATTCATTACCCCTCAGAGATAATAAGCAGAGCATACATACTAAGTCACTTCAGTCGTGTCTGATTCTTTGTGACCCCAGGGACTGTAGCTGCTGCTAAACATCCCACTGATGCAGCCTTTTAGCTGAGAGCAGGGTTCCACTCCTCCAAAAGCCATGACTTGGCCACAAACTTTGAAGGTAATGTGTTGACTCAACAGGACACTGATGAAAAGGAGTTAGAGAAAGGTTAAGTACATTACACAAACTTCCATGTGTCTGGAAATCACCTAGGAATTTATTAAAGAGGAGACTGTGAATCGACAGGCCTGGGGCAGGGCCTGACATTCTGCGTGCAACAAGCTCCCAAGCGAGACCTGGGCTCCTTGTCCAGGGCTCCCTGTTCTAGGCTCCTCGGTGGACCACGCTTGGCCGGAGAAAGGCTATTTGTAACGGCTGCATCAGAGATCAGACCCTGATAACTGGAGCTGAAGGAATCAGGCGCTCCCCGCAGGCCTCATTGTTCCCCCGACCCCCACCTCATCCGTCCCCCTACCTGCTCCCATCCCACCAGCCCGCACGTGGTCGCGCGAGCACGACCCGAGAGAGCCCATCGCTCTCCCTTCCTTCCCTCATTGCCTCCGTGCCCGGGCTTCCTTCCGGGCCGGAGCTGGAGCGCCGCCTCCAGGAGAGCGCGGTCCCCAGAGCTGAAGAGCGACTCACTTGGGACGTCTCCAGTCGCTCCCCCCGAGACCCGGCAGACCGGTTTTACCTGCCCTCGTCCAGAGGAGGCTACCGACCCAACTCCAGAACGGCAGAGAAGGCGGGCGGGCTTCTTCGTCCTCCCTCCCATCCTTCTCGTCGCCTCTCCCTTTTTCTACCTGACACTCCCGAAGCCGCAGACAGCAACGACCCAGCGCAGCAGCTGGTCGAGCTCCGTCTCCAGCAACGTGTGTGAAACCGTTCCACCCAAAACACAAACACCAGCCCCTGACATGTTTTAAGAAACGCCACAGTTGGATGACTGCGGAACCAAAACAGACCAAATGGGGAGGCAAGAAGGGAAAGCAATTGGCCCAGTTCGGTTGGAGGAGCCGCTCGTGTTACACTCCCTTTGCCAGTTAGCGTCGTGGGCGTTTGTTGCTGTGTTAATTACAGTTCTTCCCGGAGTCGGAGGCGAGAACAGCCCTTGTGGAACGATTTCAAGTGGAACGTTCCACTAGAAGGAAAACAACTGCCTTCCTCCCCAGCTGGGGAGGGATTCCCACCAGGCAGCCCTCTGGCCGCCGCGGCGGCGAGGCTGCCCTTCTGAGGAGCGCGCTCTGTGCGCCGCGCGCCACTCGCGCGCCCCTCTCCCCCCGGCTGCTGCGTGCAGCTCGGAAACCCGGACTCACTGCGCCCAGGGCGGGGGCTCCCTATGCCAGGGCCAGGAGAGGCCGGCCAAGTGCAGATTTGTTGGCTTTCCCAGGGGCTGGAGGGAGGGCGCACTTTTCAGTGTTTCTGGTTTTCTCGAGGGTTCCAGGGAACTCCGGGAGGGGAAGTGGGGCTCGGAGACCGACCACCTGTTTCATCTTTGGATGCCCAGGACGAAGGTGGTTCAGAAGGAGTCAGGGAGGTAGTGGGGCAGGGTGGAAAGTACCTGGGATTACAGACAAAATGTGTGTCCATGAGAATTTTTTAGGCAAGAATACTGGAGTAGGTTGTCATTTCCTCCACCAGGGGATCTTCCCAGCCCTGGGATCGAACCGGGGCCTCCTGCATTGCAAGCGGATTCTTTATCTGCTGAACCGTTCGGGAAACCCCACAGACAAAAAAAGGACCTTGCTCCAAATCCGGTCTCTGCCCCTCAGTAAACTTCGTGGCCTTGGGCAGGTTGATACTTTTTGCAATTGGGCGGTTATACTTACGAAGGTCTTGAAGCACTAAGACGCTTAAGCGGCACTGACTGTGTTATTGGATTTTTCTAAACCCTGTTCTGACAAGGACCTTATAAAGAAGCACTTTTAAAATTGCCATTTCACAGATGGGAAAACTGAGTCCTAGAGATGTTTATGAAGGTGCCCAAGGTTACACAGCTGATGAGTGGCAGAGGTCGGATTGGAAACAAGGTGGTCTGGCTAGGAAGTTTATGCTTTAATTATGCTGCTAAACTAACTGCATGTTAAACAATCATGTGTATGTAGAGTTCCTGGAACAGAGCAGGGTGATAGCTGTTACTGTTTCCATTACTGTAGGCACATAAACATCAGAACGATCCTGACAGAGACACAGTGGACTCATTACTGATTTACAGGGAAGGGGGCAGAGGGGGTGATAGTCCAAGTGGTTATGGGAAATCCATCAAAGACGGCTGGATAGGGAATGGAGCATTAAAAATGTGGCTGCTGCTAAGTCACTTCAGTCGTGTCCGACTCTGTGCGACCCCACAGACGGCAGCCCACCAGGCTCCCCGGTCCTTGGGATTCTCCAGGCAAGAACACTGGAGTGGGTTGCCATTTCCTTCTCCAATGCATGAAAGTGAAAAGTGAAAGTGAAGTCTCTCAGTCGTGTCCGACTCTTTGTGACCCCATGGACTGCAGCCCACCAGGCTCCTCCGTCCATTGGATTTTCCAGGCAAGAGTACTGGAGTGGGGTGCCATTGCCTAAAAATGTGGATCTCATCTCTAATCCCACTATGTGTCCACACCATCACCTTGCCATGTGTGTCTACAGTCTAGACATGGCTTAAGACCCTAGGAAACCGATTAGGTAAAGCCACAGAGAAGGTGGCTTAGCAAAAAGGCCTTGAGTCTATGAAGTGAAGTGAAAGTGTTAGTCACTCTCAGTCGTGTTCAACTCTTTGTGACCCCACAGGCTAGGACTGTAGCACGCCAGGCTCCTCTGTCCATGGAATTCTCCAGGCAAGAATACTGGAGTGGGTAGCCAGTTGCTTCTCCAGGGCATCTTCTGGACCCAGGGATCGAACCCGGGTCTCCCACATTGCAGTCATATTCTTTACTATATCAGTCTGTACTATAGTCTTCTGTCACCTACTGGCTGCATGCCTCTTATTTAAGACAGTACCAAAAATACACAACTGTTGGTTTTCCTGCCATTTTAAAAAATACACTTTTCTTCTGCAGTGCTATTTGGGCTTCCTAAGAGTAAAATTCTTGGAATTGACTCAACAAATGCAATCCAGAAAACACGGTGTGCACTTGAAACTGACATTTATACATACTTAAGGGCTGGCAGAGATGCCTGGGATAATATATGGGAAGTGCTTTGGAATAAAAGCACTAGGCAATGATATTTTAAAAGGATACCATACATGTTTTGATTGTAATAATAATCTTCATGAGAAAATTCTGTCACTAACATATGGCTTTCACTCAGAGTTTCATATCTTTCTTGGTAAGGCTGTTTTCAGAATAGTACAGGAATAGAATGGGAAGGATCAGGTCAGGAGACAGGTGATGCTGGGAATGTCTGCCTATGAAGGATTTTCTTAGATATGGAAGGCAGATATTTGGTTCTATAGAAGACAATCTGTTTACCTTTCACCAGGGCAGTGCCCATCCATCAGGACAATTTAGGAAGGTGGGTATCTATACATGCCACATTAGTTTCTTATTGCTGTTATAACAAATTACCACAAATACAGTGGCTTAAAGCAACTAAGCTTTTAGTTGCTTTAGCTTTTATTTAACAAGTCTGTGGGTTAATACACTGGCACAAACCCTTTTGTCATGTAATGTAACATTAGGCTCTAAGGAGCAGAATGTGGATAACTTTGGTGGGTATTATTCTGCCTGCTGCACACTGCAGTTGCTTTGGTAAAAAGGATAACCTGAATTCATTCATAAATATGTGGTCATCACTTAGTCTGTGAAAGGTCCCATTAGCAAGGACCTCTGAGTCACACAGCCCTGTGCTTTGAGTTCTGGCTCTGCTAATAACTAGTTATGTTATTTTGGGGCAGTTATATAATCTTTCTAACCTCAGTCTTTTGATCTGTCAAGTGGACATAATAATTCTCCAAGTCAGGTTTCAACAGTACGTGAACCTTGAAATTCCAGATGTTCAAGCTGGATTTAGAAAAGGCAAAGTAACTAGAGATCAAATTGCCAACATCCGTTGGATCATAGAAAAAGCAAGAGAATTCCAGAAGAACATCTACTTCTGCTTTACTGACTATGCCAAAGCCTTTGTGTGGATCACAACAAACTGTGGAAAATTCTTTAGGACATGGGAATACCAGAGCACCTTACCTGCCTCCTGAGAAATCTGTATGCTGGTCAAGAAGCAACAGTTAGAACTGGACATGGAACAACAGACTGGTTCCAAATTGAGAAAGGAGTATGTCAAAGCTGTATATTGTCACCCTGCTTATTTAACTCATATGCGCACAGAGTGGACACGACTGAAGTGACTTAGCAGCAGCAGAGTACATCATGTGAAACGCTGGGCTGGAAGAAGCACAAGCTGGAATCAAGATTTCTGGGAGAAATATCAATAACCTCAGATATACAGATGATAGCACCCTTATGGCAGAAAGTGAAGAGGAAGTAAAGAGCCTCATGATAAAAGTGAAAGAGGAGAGTGAAAACGCTGGCTTAAAACTCAGCATTCACAAAACGGAGATCATGGCATATGGTCCCATCACTTCATGGCAAATAGAGAGGGAAAAAAGGGAAACGGTGACAGACTTTATTTTCTTGGGCTCCAAAATCCTTGCAGATGGTGACTGCAGCCATGAAATTAAAAGAGGCTTGCTCCTTGGAAGAAAAGCTATGACCAACCTAGACAGCATATTAAAAAGCAGAGACATTACTTTGCTGACAAAGATCTGTCTTGTCAAAGCTATGGTTTTTCCAGTAGTCACGTGTGTATGTGAGAGTTGGACTAAAAGGAAAGTTGAGTGCCAAAGAATTGATGCTTTTGAACTGTGGTGTTGGGGAAGACTCTTGAGAGTCCCTTGGACGGCAAGGAGATCCAACCAGTCCATCTTAAAGGAAATCAGTCCTGAATATTCATTGGAAGGACTGATGCTGAAGCTGAAGCTCCAATACTTTGGCCACCTGATGCGGCCACCTTTGGCCACCTTTGGCCACCTTTTTCCAACTAACTCATTGGAAAAGACCCTGATGCTGGGAAAGATTGAAGGTGGGAGAAGAAGGGGATGACAGAGGATGAGATGATTGGATGGCATCACTGACTGGATGGGCATGAGTTTGAGCAAGCTCTGGGAGTTGGTGATGGACAGGGAGACCTGGCAAAGAGTCGCAAAGAGTCGGACATGACTGAGTGACTGAACTAAACTGAACCTTTTGGGGTTGTTTTTTAAATTAAACAAGAAAATGCTAGAAAGCAGCACAGTGTTTGGCACATGGTAAATACTCAATGAATGTTTTTGGCTATTGTTATTATTGTGTGCCCTGGGATTGCAAAGAAGTAAAATGCATGTCTGCCCTCAGTTTGGGGAATAAGGCACACTCATACATGCAGCTGTGAGTAGGACACACAGGAACAGATGGTGAAACATTCAAAACAGCATCCCGCTTAAGGGCTACATGGGGTACCAGAGACAGTAAATGCTGTTGAGGGAAGTAAGAGAAGATATTTTCAGTTATCAGGAAAGGTAGGAATGGAGCAGGCTGGATGGATGCTGGAACTAGAAAAAAGGTTCAGTTCAGGTCAGTCTCTCAGTAGTGTCTGACTCTTTGTGACCCCACAGACTGCAGCATGCCAGACTTCCCTGTCCGTCACCAACTCCCAGAGCTTACTCAGACTCAAGTCTGTTGAGCCAGTGATGACATCTACAAATGCTGAGCACATGAGTATACACACGGAATGTTACAAGGTAGCAGTAAGTAACAGGATTGTGTTATGAAATGGAGGGTTGGGAAAGAATATTCATTCATTCATCTTCAGAATTTTTTTCAGAATGCTAGGGCAGGAGTGGACTATCAGATATGAAGGCTAAGTTATATAGTTAAGATCTTTCCTGGTGATAGCAGGGTGCAGGTTTCAAAACAGGCTACATTCATGATGAAAGCAGTGTTTCCTCCTCCTCCTCCTCCTCCTCCTCCTCCTCCAAGTCACTTCAGTCGTGTCGGACTCTGTGCGACCCCACAGACGGCAGCCCACCAGGCTCCCCCGTCGCTGGGATTCTCCAGTCAAGAACACTGGAATGGGTTGCCATTTCCTTCTCCAATGCACGAAAAGTGAAAGTGAAAGTGAAAGTGAAGTCGCTCAGTCGTGTCCTACTCTTAGCGACCCCATGGACTGCAGCCCACCAGGCTCCTCTGTCCATGGGATTTTCCAGACAAGAGTACTGGAGTGGGGTGCCATTGTCTTCTCTGATGTATAGGCAAAGAAGTGAAGAATGCAAAGAAACAGAGGAAAACAATAGAATGGGAAAGACTAGAGATCTCTTCAAGAGAATTAGAGATACGAAGGGAACATTTCATTCAAAGATGGGTACAGTAAAGGACAGAAACAGTATGGACATAATAGAAGCAGAAGATATTAAGAAGAGGTGGCAAGAATACACAGAAGAACTATACAAAAACTATCTTAATGACCCAGAAAACCACGATGGTGTGATCACTCACGTAGAGCCAGACATCCTGGAATGTGAAGTCAAGTGGGCCTTAGGAAGCAACACTATGAACAAAGCTAGTGGATGTGATGGAATTCCAGTTGAGCTATTTCAAATCCTAAAAGATGATGCTGTTAAAGTGCTGCACTCAATATGCCAGGAAATCTGGAAAACTCAGCAGTGGCCACAGGACTGGACAAGGTCAGTTTTCATTCCAATCCTAAAGAAAGGCAATGCCAAAGAATGCTCAAACTACCACACAGTTGCACTCATTTCACCTGCTAGCAAAGTAATGCTCAAAATTCTCCAAGCTAGGTTTCAACAGTATGTGAACCAAGAACTTCTAAATGTTCAAGCTGGATTTAGAAAAGGCAGAGGAATCAGAGATCAAATTGCCAACAGCCGTTGGATCATAGAAAAAGCCAGAGAATTCCAGAAAAACATCTACTTCTGCTTCATTTGCTACACTAAAGCCTTTGACTTTGTGGATCACAGAAAATTGGAAAATTCTTAGAGATGGGAATACTAGATCACTTTACCTGCTTCCTGCAAACCAAATACAGGTCAAGAAGCAACAGTTAGAACTGGACGTGGAACAATGGACTGGTTCAGAATTGGGAAAGGAGTACATCAAGGCTGTATATTGTCACCTTGCTTATTTAACTTATATGCAGAGTATGTTATATGAAATGCCTGGCTGGATGAAGCACAAGCTGGAATCAAGATTGTCAGGAGAAATAGTAATAACCTCAGATATGTAGAGGACATCATCCTTATGTCAGAGAGTGAAGAAGAACTCTTGATAAAAGTGAAACAGGAGAGTGAAAATGCTGGCCTAAAACTCAACATTCACAAAACGAAGATCGTGGCATCTGGTCCCATCACATGGCAAATAGAGGGGGAAACAATGGAAACAGTGACAGACTTTATTTTCTTGGGCTCTAAAATCCCTGCAGATGGTGACTGCAGCCATGAAATTAAAAGACGCTTGCTCCTTGGAAGAAAAGCTATGACCAACCTAGACAGCATATTAAAAAGCAGAAACATTAGTTTGATGACAAAGGTCCATCTAGTCAAAGCTATGGTTTTTCCAGTAGTCATGTATGGATGTGAGAGATGGACCATAAAGAAGGCTGAGCACTGAAGAATTGATGCTTTTGAACTGTGGTGTTGGAGAAGACTCTTAAGAGTCCCTTGGACTGCAAGGAGATCCAACTAGTCCATCTTAAAGGAAATCAGTCCTGAACATTCATCAGAAGGATTGATGCTGTAGCTGAAGCTCCAGTACTTGCCCACTTGATGCAAAGAGCCAACTCATTAGAAAAGATTCTGATTGTGAAAGATTGAAGCTGGGAGGAGAAGGGGATGCCAGAGGACAAGATGGTTGGATGGCATCACTGATTCGATGGGCAGGAGTTTGAGCAAGCTGCGGGAGATGGTGAAGGACAGGGAAGCAAGGTGTGCTGCAGTCCACAGGGTAGCAAACAGTCGGACACGACTGAGCAACGAAACAACTGAACAACAGCAACAGCAGTTCGTACAAGTTGATAGAAGAGCCTGGAGGTAGAGTGACCTGTTGGGAGATGTTTTCAATGGTGCAGATAAGAATGGCTGGAGTAGCTGTGATAGGAATCACAGCCTCAGGAAAGGGAATCTATGTAAGAAGATACAATGAAGCGAGGGCAAAGGGCCTTGATGATTAAGAGGGAAGAGATCAAACATTCCTGGAAGTCTGGTGATGGCAGTAATAGAAATAAGAAGCAAGTTCAATTTGAGTGTTCCTGTATTTAAGATGTTGGCAGGTCATCCAGGTGGCATATGTCCAGTAGGCATTGGAAATGTGTCACTTAGAATCTCAGAGCAAGGTCAGAGCTTTATAATTCAGTTTGGAAGTCTTCAGTGAAGGTGGAGGTGGTGGCTGAACTCCTCCACAACTGCCCCCCAGCCTTTCTTGATCAAACCCATTTTAGTGGCCAGCCTGCTGATTCCTAGCTTCATCCCTCTATTTCTCATTCCATATCTCCCTTTTCACTCCTTGTTACAGGCTGAATTGTGTCTCCCTAAAATTCAGAAGTTGGAGTCCTGTCCCCCAGCATCTCAGCTTGTGACTATATTTGGAAGTTGAGTCTTTAAAGAGGTGATTAAGGTTCAACAAGGTCATTAGGGTGAACGCTACTCCAATATGACTGGCATCCTTATAAGAAGAGGAGATCAGGAACTTCCCTGATGGTCCAGTGGCTAAGACTCCATGCTCCCAATACAGGGCACCCAGGTTCGATCCTGGCCAGAGAACTAGATCCCACATGCTGCAGCTAAGAGTTTACTTGCTGCAACTAGAGATCTTGCATGCCACAAGTAAAAGAACACACGTGTTGCAACTAAAGAACCAAGACCCGGTGAAGCCAGACTTCTTATAGCTCAGTTGGTAAATTATCTGCCTGCAAAGCAGGACACTCTGGTTCAATTCCTAGGTCAGAAAGATCCCCTGGAGAAGGAAATGGAAACCCACTCCAGTATTCTGCTTGGAGAATCCCATTGTCAGAGGAGCCTGTTGGGTTACAGTCCATGGAGTTGCAAGTTCAGTTCAGTTCAGTTGCTCAGTCGAGTCTGACTCTTTGTGACCCCATGGACTGCAGCACACCATGCTTCCCTGTCCATCACCAACTCCCAGAGCTTACTCAAACTCATGTCCATTGAGTTGGTGATGCCATCGAACCCTCTCATCCTCTATTGTACCCGTCTCCTACCTTTAATCTTTCCTAGCATCAGGGTCTTTTCAAATGAGTCAGTTCTTCGCATCAGATGGCCAAAGTATTGGAGTTTCAGCTTCAGCATCAGTCCTTCCAATGAATATTCAAGACTGATTTCTTTTAGGATGGACTGGTTGGATCTCCTTGCAGTCCAAGGGACTCTTGAAAGAGTTGAATGTAAATAAAAGAAGTATTTAAAAACATTTTTAAAAGAAGAGGAGATTAGGACAAAGACACACATTGAGGAAAGACCATGTGAAGACACAGGGGGAAGACAGTCATCTGTGAGCCGAGGAAACAGGCCTTAGAAAAAACAACCCTGTAGACACCTTGATCTCGGATTCCTTGCCTCCAGAATGGTGAGAAATTATGGTAAAATAAAATTCTGTTGTCTTAAGCCACCTAGTCTGTGGTACCTTGTCATGGCAGCCCCTTTAAAGAATGCACGTAGCCCAAGGACACAATATAAACCGATTTGAATCAAATGGGTCCAAGATGGCAGACAAGTCAACTTCGACTAGAGCTTGATCCTCAATCAGCAAGCTAAATGAAGCACTCAGAAGCTCCACGACAGTTCCAAGCCACCATCAGAAGACCGAAAAATGGGCAGTGGCCCAATTCCTGGAAATATCTACCCCTTTCCCAAAATAGTTGGAATAATCTTCCTACTCATTAGCTTGTGAAATTACCCAGCCCCTAAAAACTAAGCACGCTATATTTTGAGGCTGCTGCACTCACCCTCTGCGATGGCCCACCGACTGTCTGTGGAGTGTGTTTCTCTCTGAATAATCCACTTCTTACCTATCACTTCGTCTCTCACTGGGTTCTTTCTGAGATGAGACATCAAGAACCTGAGCTTCATTAGGTTCTGAAACCAACCAGGTCTCTCATCTCAGTTGGAAGATTGTGGTTTTGGCTGGGTTCAAGTCCCAGCCACATGGAGTATAGTCCCCATCTGAGATAAAGGGTTGCATAGGGACCAGTGTCCTGGTATGACTACCCCATCTGAGGGCACCCCATCTGCCAGTGTATCTCCCCTGCTTACATTTTGCCAGCTCTGTTTCCCAGCCACTCATTCTCTGTATATGCTGTGGGTGGTATTGAGTAGTTATCAGCAATGTTGTTCCCTGCAAACTGAAATTAAGGTTATTCTTCCCTGATAACAGTGCTCTGTATCTCAAGAGGCCCCCCACTCCCCCCACCACAGTGGTCACTCTGGCGTCCAGAGCACATCTTGTGGGATAACACGCCTTTCTCAGCACCCGGCTCACAGCTGTTGGAGGACTGTTCAGCCACCTGTTCGTAAGGCTGTCTCTGGCAATGGATCTCTGCCTGTGCCTTCCTTTAAAAGTATACTCAGAACAGAAAGAAATGTGTCCTTCCTCATTAATGAGAGCGGGAAGTGAGATTTGACCATGCTTATAATTCATGAGGGTTTTTTTTTTTTTTTTAGTATTGATTCTGAATCTCAGCCCTGCTGTTCAAAACACAAAATAAAGTGCTAGGAGTGTTGAAGTCAGGGCTTAAAAAGTAGCCCTCAGAGGAAGCAAACAGAGAGATATTTTTGCACAACCACCTACGAAGAGCTTATCTAGGAAAGGGTCGAATAGCTAGTGCTCAGAAAGCTCCTGTTAGCTCATCTGGATGGATTCCAAGTCCTGACTCTAGACTTCTGTGACAGTGAAATATTCAGACCAGGACCATGTCCTTGGTGACTTCTGTGTTCATTAGAGCTGGCCTTTATGATGGATTGAGGCCGTTATTATGAGGAAGGTGCTGATGAACTGTTCTCCATCTTCACAGAGGACAGAATGAGAGCAAATGGGCTGAAGGTGTAGCCATAAGAGTCGTCAGAAATAGCCTGCTTCTCAGGCCATTTTAGAGCCTGCCTAGGTGACATGACTGAAGAGACTTAGCAGTAGCGGCAGGTTGTGCTTTAGCTCCCTCCTCTGGGATTCCCGGGTACTACCCTGCGTGTTCCACGGTTGTTCCATTTACCGTTACTAACACATTGTGGGGTTACATGTTTATGTGCCTGTTCCTACCAGCAGACTGTGAACTCCCCAGGGGCATGACTTCATCTGTCTTTGTTCCTCTGCCTCCGCCTGTAGCTGGCATTGGGTGAGCCCTCCGTGGACGTGAATGAATGGCTATCTCTTTGTCCTTTGAAAATTATTTAGCGTCCTGGAAATTCTGTTTGTGTGTATATGTGTGTGTGTATATGAGAGAGAGAGAGAGAGAGATAGAGAAGGTGGGAAAGACCATGAATAAATGACTCTCAGAAATGACTCTGATGACTTCATTCCTCTGGATTTCAAATAAGTATGTGAAGAGCATTGCAAATCCAGCATATGTTGATGGGTAAGACATAATTATCGACTAATCAACTAAGAGAGGGCTGGCAAATAGGTATTTGTCTGAGAGAGAGGGTGACTGTGTGCTTGATGGTCAGTATAGGGCCATTTATGGGCTCCTACTAATGTGTCAGGTGTTTTGTTCATGCTTTTTCATTTGATTCTCACGTACTTCTTGAGATTTATATTGCTTCCCCCCATTTTACAGATAGGGAAACTGAGGTTCCGAGAAGTCTATTCATTCAGTCACAACCGTATTTATTATGTTCTGGCTGCATGCTAGACTGTGCTAGGCTCTAGGGCTATGTAGGACACATGTAGTCCTTTTTCCTTAGAGCTTAGACTCTAGCAGGGAAGAGAAACATAAAAGAGGTAAGAGACGTGGCTCAACAGAGTGCTGTTGCAGTTTATAGCAGGAGGGTGCCCATTAGGAGTTCAGAGAACAGTGAGATACTGAGGAGCAGGCAGCTTGTTACAGTGGGCTTGATAATAAGTGTTCCTTGCAAGTAAGCACCAGGTGCTCTGGGAAGACACAGGAGGCAATCAGGGAGGCTTTGGAGGAAGTGATATGCTACTGAGACCTAAAGGGCAAATAGGAGTTTACTATTTAATAGGTTAAAAAGGGAGAGGGAAGGAGTGTTTCTAGGGGATAGAATATGCAAAGGCCCAGAGGTGAGAACTAACATGACCCTTGAAAGTTAACCCTGGCTGCAATATGGATTCTGAGCTAGAAATGAAGCTGGAGAGATAAGCAGGGGGACAGATACTAAGGGTTATCACAAAAATCTCAGACTTGATCTCAAGGCAACAGACAGAGGATGAAAGCCCGAACAAAGCAGGAACAGGCCAAGTGACTAGTCCGAGGTCTTATGACTAGAAATCAGGTTTTATAACTGAGGTTCAGTCTGCCTTTAAAAGAGAAGATGGAGACTCACTTGTGTTTTCTACCAGTCTTTTGCAACTCCAACTCCCAGCCCACAGGGCTTTCCATTTTCTGTTTCCCTGGGTCTCCAGTAGCTCTGGAAGAGGGTATGTCTCAGCCCAGGGACAGATGGGAGATGCTGGCACCAAGGAGTGATTTTCTGCCAGCGCTCCTGCCTCCTGACTGTTTTCTATCTGTTTTCTTGGGGTTGACATTGCTGACCACTACACAGGTGTGCAAGCACGTGCTGGCTTCTTCTGGTGGTGTGGAAGCAGCCAGTCCAGCTGCATCAGGAAGTTTTTTTTTCTACTTCCCTAAAGCAGGAGAAAAAGAACCAGGTTCCCCCCTTGTAAGAGGAGCAGGTATTGGGTGGGCAGGAGAAGACACTTGGGTTCTCTCTGTGCCAGTTGCATTCTTGCTGGCTGCATTTGAGATGCATATGCTTGTGTTTTGTTTTGCATTGTTTTCCTGTATACCTCCTCACTGGAGGGCTGCCATTATGCCTAATATTTAACTAAATCTATGAACCATTATTTCATATTTTGGAATCCCAAAATGTTAAAATGCTTTCATGGTAAACAAAGCATTTTCAAGAATTGCTCAATAGAATTTACAAAAATAAACTTGCTTTCCTTATCTGTAGATTTTCAGCAGGATGGCTGTCTTTGTTTTTTTTTTTTTTTCCCTTTTACTATTGTGTAGCAGGTAAGGCTACAGTCTCTCCCAGACCATCTGATTTCAAACCCTGACTCTAACATTTTCCAGCTGATGACCTCAGGAAAATTTCTTAATGTTTCTGTACCTCCATTTCTTTCTTTCTGTAAGAAAGAGATAATAAACACATTTGTCTCATAACCTGATTACGAGGATTTAATGAGTTAATCAGAATGATGTCTGGCACCTAGGCGGTACTTCACAACTATCCAACCTTCATGATTCAGCTTACATACTTTTTTGTTTTTGTTTTTGAAGTATTCACCCTCAACCCCAAATGAGCTTCTAGGAAGGGCTTTGAACAGATAAGTTGTGCTGACTTTCACCCTGAGCACCCTCTCCGTGTGAAGTCCATCACCATTCAAGGAGATGATTAGGAGATGAGGCTTCTCTGAGAATGGAAGGAGGAAGTTACAGCTCTGCTTTGCTAAAGTTTCTGAGTGTTCAGAAGTATTTGCAAAAGATGAACTAATATCCTGTATGTGAAGACCCATCGCATCAAGCATTCCCAACAACGTTTTGGGGGAACATAGAGCACACAGCTCAGTGACAGACTGCGGAACCACAAGTGATTTTTTTTTAATGTAGATAATGTACATCGTATGAGTGAAATTCCAATTTTCCCAAGTCACAGAGGAACACACTTTTAGCAAGTATTGCTATGCAGCTGGCTTTCTCTTAAAGCTAGGTGAACTCCTTTGTTTTGAACTCAGTTTTCATTGCAGGTCAATTAATTCTTTAGCTCTGAATGCGTGACTTTTAATTTTTTTTCTGAAACAGCTTTAACCAGAAAATGCATGCACGAGTGTAAGAGAAGGCTGCCCTTTGAGTCTCCTCAACAGAGGCTGTGACAAGCAAGTTCTCGACAGTCTGCATTGCCTGGGAATGGGCAGGTGACAATGGAGACAGCCGGGGAGGGACAGGAACGGGCATATGGTCCTCATTGGCACAGCACACCAAAGTAATTAAAACTGTCTTAAAATGCAGAAACCCCCCAAACTGTAAAGTATATCATGGTAGATGTCAAATTAGCATTTTCTGCCTCTTTTTAACAATGCCATAATCTCATTAATCTACAGAAGGAACCAAATGCATGGACTCCAACCAGTTGGCTGGACATATGTTGCATATTGGACTGGCCATTTGGCTGGATCCGATTAAAGTAGAGAAATTGCATTTTATTTTGGGCACTGAACCCAAATCTGGACCTGCTTATTACTTTTTGAGCTCCTTTTCTAAAGTGATAGGTTTGTGAATGCCAAAAATTCAGTACCAACTTGAGATGAAAGAAAAAAAAGCCTATAAAGAAACTCTACAGAGGAAGGGAACAAGGATTAGAGATGGAGATGTAAGGCTGGTTTCAGATTAAATAGCAGCATTCACAATGTTAAATATTAGAACTGTCAAGCCCACTTATGGGCTCAGTTGATTAAGATATTTTTAAATTTTGCGTGTATCATATAAACTCTCAAGCCTTTCAGCACAATGCTTTAACATTCCTTATTATTAAGTATTACTAGGGTTTCCAGGTGGCTCAGCAGTAAAGAATCCATGTGCCAGTGCAGGACACGCGGGAGATGCGAGTTCGATTCCTAGGTCAGGAAGATCCCTTGGAGGAGGAAATGACAACCCACTGAAGTATCTTGCCTGGAAACCCCATGGACAAAGAAGCCTGGTGGCCTACAGTCCATGGGTCTCAAAGAGCTGGACACGACTGAAGTGACTAATAACAGCAGCAATGTAAACAACAATATTACTAAGTATTAAAACAAAAATCTTCTAAATATTTCTGAAAGCAAAATGAATGTGTGTTGCTTACCTCCATGGATTTACCCACTGTCATAGTCTGAGTCACTATAACATTTTATCACAGACTGGGTGGTTTAAACAACAGAAAATGATTGTTCACAGTTCTGACGGCTAGAAGTCCAAGTTCAAGGTACTGGCTGATTTGGTATCTACTGGGATTGTCTTTCTGATCTGGCTTCTTGTGGTGTTCTCACATGGGAGGGAGAGAGATTGTCTCTCTTGTGGAGTCTCTTCTTATAAGGGTGCTAATCCCATTCACGTGGGCTTTAACCCTCATGACCTAGTCACCGAACAAAGATCCCATCTTCAAATATCATCACATTAGGGATTAAGGCTTCAAAATACAGATTTTGGGTGGATACCTTCACTCCATAGCACCCACTAACGTTTCTGGGGTATTAGTTATGTGCTTAACACCTTGTACTAAGCATTATAAGAATGGAAGTTTGCTGTGACACAGTAGAGTATCTGTGGTTATGGCAAGTTCACAACTAGCTCTCATCCTGGACAGGGTATGCCATTTTCAGAAAAGTGCAAAGCGTAATGGAGATTCGAGGCAGGCGAGGTCATATCTGGTGAATTTATTTAGAGACAGGTGGACTTGGAGTCAGAAGAACCTTCATAAGAGAGGTAGAATTTATTTGAAAAGATGGCGGTAGCATTCTGACAGGCAGAAATGGGAGCAAGAAGGTGACAGGGAGTTTCAAGAGTAAATGGGGAAGGTAGAAAATCACAGGAAGCTGTGCAGAGGTGAGCGCCGGGGGGTGAGTTGAAGGCAGATGTTGGGAACCGCCTAGTGGTGAGGGCTCAGTGGCAGGTCAAAGACTTGAGCGGGCTGTGGGAGCTACTGAAGGTCCTGGAGCAGAGGAATGACAGAAACTGGATCCATTCTTCAGGAAGAGTAACATGGCAGTGGGTGATGTGGCGGGTAGATTGGTGAGAAGATCAGTTAGATGATGATGGCAGACCAGGTGAGGCGGGATGAAATTCTCCTCTGAGAAAGGGCAGTGAAAAGAAGAGACGGACAGCCAGAGTCACTGTGGAAATAAAAGCCGAGGGCTACGGACGTCGAGTGGCTGCAGGGGGATGCAACAGAATCATGGGACTTCAAAATTATTTTAAACGATAACAATCATTACGCATTTGTAAGCCGTTTAGTTCTTATAAGGCTCTCTGGTTGATAGCAAGTTTAACAGACAATAATTTTCTTTATTAAAGATCCTTTTCAAAAGCTAAAGCTTTCATTCTCAGAAGGGTAGGTTAAGCCATGTTCAGAGCAGGATGGATGTAGGTGGGATGGTGTGCAGGATTCGTGTTCTGTTTTAAGCTGTCCAACTCTGCACCCTAGAGGCTGGACATTCTTGTTAGCATGTTACCAGGATGACCAGAAGTTGGAACTGTCCCTAGGACTTCAAAATGCCACCCACAGCTCCTTTCATGTGAATGTTTTTATAAGATCTTGATACTGACTATTTTTTCATCAGTTTTACAAGAATTTCTGCCAAGATGGCGGGTGGGATGGAGAAATGTGTTGGTGAGAATTTCAAGGGCTGCAGTTCCAATAACCCTGCAATATCTCTGTGGAGTTTTAAGATCAAAGGCTGACCCTGGCTGGACATGCAGTGGCCTTGAGAGGCGCTCAGGTGGCTGGAGAAAAGAGGTTTCCCCTCTGGTAGGGTGTTCTTTCAACCTAGGCCCTAAATCCAGAGCTCAGATGCAAGCACATCTCAGTTTTAGGAGAGATAGCAGCTGTTTGATTTCATTAATCTCTCTTTTTGTGGCAGTAGAATTTTCTTTACGGAAATGAGACCTCTGAGACTCTTGGCATAGAAACATTAAATTAGGAATCTATCCATGAAGACGTCTCTGAATTTAATTAAGTGACAATCCCTGGGGATTGAGCAGCATATAGAGTAATAAACCCATCACACAGAACGGCTAAATACGTGCATTTTAGTGCAAACTTGTTACTATTATAATAATAAGATTCTAGTGTTAAGCATTCAGAAATGAATATTTTTGAAGAAATACTTGCTAGCAATTTTTTGTCTTGATATTGTGATTCCGAGGTAGGCAAATGTGAATTAAAATGTGTTTCCTGAGTTCAGGTGAAGGTAGCGAATAAACACGAACATTTTGGGTTTTTTCCCTTGGGGAGAGGCTGCTGAAGAGTAGGGGCTCCTTCTGTCTCGTGATGGGAACTTCCGGGACAGCTTCTGCATTGTGTTCTGTGCTTGTGCTGGATGTTTTCAAGACAGCACATCGGCTTCTAAGAATTCCTGCTGAATCTCAGGCTTTTCCCTAGGAACCCTCTGATACTGTGGGGCAGAAACAGCTTATGGAGGGTAGGGGAGTTATAATGCATTAAATAAACCTTGGAATTTAACTGCACACTATTCAGAGCCAGTCATTGCTCAGTGGTAAAAGAATCTGCTTGCCAATGCAGGAGACACTGATTTGATCCCTGACGAAAGAAGTTCCCCTGGAGGAGGAAATGGCAACCCAGTATTCTTGCTGGGATAATCCCATGGACAGAGGACCCTGGAAGGCTACAGTCCATGGGGTCACAAAGAGTCAGACCCGGCTGAAGGACTGAGCATGCACACATCCACATTCAGTGCATGCAGCCCTGCCTAATTCCTTGCAGAGAAGAATGTCTATTAATTGTAGGGCAGTGAAGGGTGTGTGTGTGTGTGTGTGTATAATGGCATATTTTCGTGAGAGGTGATGCCATTTCATTTCACATTTATTGATTACGATGAACAGTGGAGGTGTATTTTGGTTTGATGTTGGGCTGTCTTCTTTAAGAGTCTTGCATCCTTTCTGTGACAGGTATATTTATTTAGTGACAACTTGGAAAATTTTAAAGCCATTGGCATTTATTTTTTTTAAAGAAAGAACTGCCTTAATACATTCCTTCCCTGAGAGGGAGGGAATTCCTTTATAAGAGAGGAACTTCTGAGCTCATTTGGTCGATGATGAAAACTAATTAACCGAGGCATTAAGTTAGCTTGCCCCACCCCCTGCCCGCCGGAGATGTCAGTGGATGAAACTGCTCAGCTTTGGTGAGCTCTAGGGGGAGAGCTGGGTCCCAGTCATGGCTTTGGTCCTTCTTACCTGTCACCTTGGGCAGGTCTTCTAGATTTCTGGGCCTCGGTTACCTCTTGTGTGAAATGGGGATGTAATAGATGAGAGAATGTATGTGGGAACCTAGAACCATATCTTGTACCTAATTGGTGCTCAGTAAATATTAGTGGCCATTAGCATCTTTATTATTAATAACAAGCTTGCTCCAAATCCCCTTGCTTGGTTGGCACCTTGCTACCAGTGGTGACTGGGCCTGCCTCTGGCCAAGATAGGAATGGCTGGCTGCTGACATGAGTGATAGGCTTTAATTATAGCCTCAGTCCTCCCCGTCTCATTCCCATCTCCTTGTAGCCCCATGCACTTTCCCTTCCCTTTGGCTGTCCTTGGATTGGAGTAGCCTGTGCTATCAGCTACTTGGATTGGAGTAGCCTGTGCATATCATGCTTGGACTTCAAGGGCAATTGCTACCTCTTAGACAACAGCCTCACTTGGAGGGCTGTGTAATCAAGAGCCAGAAAGCAGGACAGGCTGTGAAGCTATATAGGCTGGGTCTGAAGCCTAGTTCACATCCTATGATCTGAGGATGCCTGGACCAAGAAGCTAGCATAGCACAGTGATCTCAGGCTTGAGTGTTGGGGTAAAACTGTCTTTGTTGAAATTTTTACCCTCTAGATACATTTCTTTAGTCTCCCCCAGACTCAGTCCCTTCATCTACAGAATGGAATACTGGTTCTCACCTCACCAGGCTATTGGGAGGATTGAAATGACAAAAGTCATGGATTAACGTACTTGCCATAAACATTAACTGTTATTATCATCACAGGAGCTCTGCTTCTGCTACACAGTAGTTGTTTGTGATCTTGGGCATGTTACTTAACCTCCCCAAGCCTTGGTTTTCTCATCTGGAAAATTGGGTTAATAATAATCTTTGCCTCATAAAATTAGCATCAGGACTAAATGGTATTATATTAAGTACTCAGCTCAGAATTATAGTAAGTACCTAATATTTGTTATACTGTTATTACCCTCAGAGTATGACCATGGGTAAGTTATTTAACCTCTCAGAGGCTCACCTGTAAGGAACAGATGTAATAATGTACATGAGGGACATGATGCGTAGTAGATTCTCGATGAAGTGAGCTATTTCATTATTTCCCCAAATTAGTTGTCATGCTGGCTTCCCTGATGGCTCAGACAGTAAAGAATCTGGCTGCAATGCAGGAGACCCTGGTTTGATCCCGGGGTTGGGAAGATCCCCTGAAGAAGGAAATGGCAACCCACTCCAGTATTCTTGCCTGGAGAATCCCATGAACAGAGGAACCTGGAGGGCTATATTCTGTGGGGTCGCAAAGAGTCGTACACGACTGAGCGACTGAGGCTTTTTTTTTTTTCAGCCTTCATGCTGGAGTGCCTTCACTGGCTGAGGGCCCTCTGTGGCCTGCTTCACGGCTTTCATTTGCTGCCCGAGTTGAACCACACTCCCCACAGAATTGACATGTTTCCAGAGTGAGTCCTATTCCAGGTATCACGGTGCCATCCAACCCCTGCCTGGACGGGGCCGATGTAATTGCTTTGCACACAGACCTCGCTCCCAGGGCCCCAGTGGCGACCTGGCCTGTGAGGTTGCTGTATTTGATTTTTGTAGGTCAACAAACAAACATTTGAAATTAAATAAGCCTGTTAGTCATGGCAGGTTCAGGTTGCTCTAATTAGCTTCTGTCTGGCCTGCTGTAGCAGCCGCAGGCCTGTGCTTCTTACTGCCTGTGTAGCAAGAAAACAACAGTCCCAGAGCTCTG
This sequence comes from Bos indicus x Bos taurus, assembly GCF_003369695.1. Classification (NCBI taxonomy): domain Eukaryota; kingdom Metazoa; phylum Chordata; class Mammalia; order Artiodactyla; family Bovidae; genus Bos; species Bos indicus x Bos taurus. Next base: position 37,298,008 of record NC_040095.1, read on the forward strand.
AGGGAGCTGCGGCCGAAAGCCCTTGATGCTGATGCTTCAGGACAGATGCTGGCAAAATCCTCTTCTTGCGGTGGCGGTGGCGGCAAGTGTCGGCCTTTCATTTTTCAGACTGCAGAGAGTCATGGAACGAGCTATTAGGTTTAGCATTGGGAATACAAAGATGGCCTCGACGTGGTCTCTGATGGCAGGGACCTGTGATGGTGGTAGTGACAAAGATGGCCACACAGAGACCAGGGGCAAACAAGGGTTACGTCTTCTCACTGGCCCCAGGGCTGAAGCCCCTTCAGGTTCAGACTGTTCTTTGGGTCTGGCTGGGGGCGGACGGGCTTATCCAGGGGTGGCAGCCTGCTGGGTCCTGAACCAACTTACCTGTCAGTGCCCTACTGCCCCCCTTTGTTCCCTCCTCCTGCTCAGGCCTAGCTCCTCTCTCTGCTCAGAAACTCTGAGCCACCTGGACCCCAGCTTAGCCTCCCTTTCTATTTCCTAGAAACTTATCACCTTTTAGACTGAATTACAGTCTCTGAATATCATTACCCTTCAATCTGCCAAACTGGTGATGCGTTTTATCATAATGATAGAGATAATAATACTGGTGATCACAATACATTGCTTTGGTAAAGTTCTTTTGATTTTTCAGAGCAAGTAGTATTTTTATCTCATTTTTCCCCCTAGAATACTATATATGCATATATAAATGCCTCTCCACCAGGCATTTACAGAGTATCAAAGATGTTTGTCAGCCTTGGAGGTATGTGTGAGCTAAGTCGCTTCAGTTGTGTCCAATTCCTTGCAACCCGATGGACTATAGCCTGCCAGGCTCCTCTGTCCATGGGATTCTCCAGGCCAAAATACTAGAGTGGGTTGCCATGCCCTCTTCCAGGGGATCTTCCTGACCCAGGGATCGAACTTATGTCTTTTAGGTCTCCTATACTGGCTGGTCGGAGAAGGCAATGGCACCCCACTCCAGTACTCTTGCCTGGAAAATCCATGGACGGAGGAGCCTGGTAGGCTGCAGTCCATGGGGTCGCTAAGAGTCGGACATGACTGAGCGGCTTCACTTTCACTTTTCACTTTCATGCATTGGAGAAGGAAATGGCAACCCACTCCAGTGTTCTTGCCTGGAGAATCCCAGGGATGGGGGAGCCTGGTGGGCTGCCATCTATGGGATCGCACAGAGTCGAACACGACTGAAGCGACTTAGCAGCAGTAGCAGCAGCATACTGGCTGGTGGGTTCTTTACCATTAGTGCCACCTGGGAAGCCCTTGGAAGGATGAAGAAGCATAATATACAATGCCCACTGACCCACCCTCTTCTCTCCAAAGGGAAGAGCTATGGAAAATCAAAACAACATGAGCTTTATAAACCTCCCTGCCACTCAGTAGCTCTGTGACCTTTGGCATGTTGTATAACCTCAGTTTTCATGCCTGTAATATATGAATAATAATAGAACTTCAGGGACTTCCCTGGTGGTCCAGTGGTTAGGAATCTGCCTGCCAATGCAGGGGACATGAGTTTGATCCTTGGTCTGGGAAGAAGCCACATGCCGAAGAGCATCTGAGTCCTCGTGCCACAACTACTGAAGCCCATGAGCCCTAGAGCCTGTGCTCTGCAACAAGGGAAGCCACATCGATGGGAAACATGCACTCCACATCTAGAGAGTAGCCCCCGCTCACCGCAACTAGAGAAAGCTGGCATACGACAAGGAAGACCCAGCACAGCCGGAAAAAAAAAAAAGGAACTTCATTCTTAGGATCTTTTTATGTCTGAGTCTTACATCCAATCCCAGTAAATTTCAGCAATAGCCAGAATGAGCTAAAGACTTTATAAGCATGATCTCCTACACCTTATTACAGCTTGGCAAGCTGAGTGCCACTCCTCCCGTCTTACAGGTGAGGAAACTGAGGCCTAGAGACTTTGTTAATGCCACAATTATGTGGAAAGGCTGGGATTCAAACTCAGATCTTGTCTAGATACCCATTCTTTGCAGTACAGCCTCACTGGAAGTTCATTAGACCCCAAACTCAAGAAGCAGTACAGATGCGGAAAACTAGAGGGACACAGAAGCAGGCTCAAGAGGTGGGAACCCAGTTGTTCTGAACATGTTATTGATTCTGCCATATTTTAATTTTTATGCACTTCAATACATATATATTTTAAAGTATTTATTTCTTTGCCTGCACTGTGTAGTTGTTTGTGTCATCTTTAGTTATGGCATGTGGGATCTAGTTCCCTGACCAGGGATCGAACCTGGGCTCCCTGTATTGGGAGCACAGAGTCTTGGTCACTGGACCACTGGTGGGAAGTCTCTGTACTTCTACATACTCTAATAAGGAGAAACACTTCGTATACTATTCCTGAGTACTTTGTGTGTATATCAGTGTTGGCATGTAGTTAGACATTTTTCTTTCAGTCAGTGCTAGTGTGAAATATTTTTACTCAAAGTTTTGCTCAATTAAAAATGGGCATTTTGTTTAAATGTGATTATTTCTGTGACAGCAAGGCCAAACAGACATTACATTACTTTGCCAACAAAGGTCCGTCTAGTCAAGGCTATGGTTTTTCCAGCAGTCATGTATGGATGCGAGAGTTGGACTGTGAAGAAAGCTGAGCACTGAAGAATTGATGCTTTTAAACTGTGGTGTTGGAAAAGACTCGTGAGAGTCCCTTGGACGGCAAGGAGATCCAACCAGTCCATCCTAAAGGAGATCAGCCCTGGGTGTTCTTTGGAAGGAATGATGCTAAAGCTGAAACTCCAGTACTTTGGCCATCTCATGCAAAGAGTTGACTCATTGGAAAAGACTCTGATGCTGGGAGGGGTTGGGGGCAGGAGGAGAAGGGGACAACAGAGGATGAGATGGCTGGATGGCATCACCGACTCGATGGACGTGAGTTTGAGTGAACTCCGGGAGTTGGTGATGGACAGGGAGGCCTGGCGTGCTGCGATTCATGGGGTCGCAAAGAGTCCGACTCACTGAGCGACTGAACTGAACTGAACTGAACTGAACTGAAGGCCAAATACACTATGCTACTTGGTGACTCAATTTGGCATCAGTGCCCTCTGGTGGTAAATCTTGGAAATATTTGCTTCTTACAGAGTTGGAAGAACCAAGAAAAAATCTTGGATTTACCAAAGATCTTTCTGACATCTCTTGCTAAAATATTAACCATGGTATCCTTATTTTTTTAATAAAAATATTTTTGTAAGAGTCCAAAATTGTCAGAAAGAGGTGACTCTTTGCACAAACATTGGTTGCATTTGCCTTTAATGGTTTTCAGTGGTAAATATTTTAAAATCAACAATGTTGTGTTATATGAGTTAATGTCAAGAAAAGTGAATATAGCCTAAAGATTTTTACTTGCTGCCTTCTCCACAGTAATTTTGGAGAATGCTGTATTGGAATAAACTTTTCAATTATTTATGTAGTTTTTCCTCCATAAAATACATTAAAAAAAAAAAAAAAAGACAAGACATTCAAGTTGGATTTTGCTTGGGTTTGTTCGGAGTCATTGTTCCAAAGCCCTTGGTTGAAGGTTGGATATTCACTTTCCCTCGGATGCTCAGGAATCTAAAGGCAGAGTTAAGAGTAAATTGGGTGTTTCCTGAAAGGAAAGTAGTATTGACATTTCCATATTTTCTCTCAGGTTCTCAAATGTAGCATTTAATTCTTCGGTCCACCGGACATCCTGAATGGTGTTCTTCTAAAGGGGTTGTGTGAACAGGTGTTACAGGCCAGCCACCGTGTCAGGCATTTTACATCCTGTTTCATCATCTCAACAATCCTTTGAGATTGTTTGATATACCCTTGTTTTCTATAAGAAAGACTTAGAGAACTGAAGTCACTTGCTACCCAGCTGTGCAGACCTGGGGTTCAGCCTCAAGTCTCCGACTTCTTGGTTTATGGTTTTGCCTGCTTCCTGGCCACGGCTCCAAATGCTGGGTCGTGTTCACATGCAGCTCAAACCCCACCTGCAACTGTGCGCTTGGCTGTGTGTTATGTTTCCTCAGGGGAGAGTAGCAGCAAGGCTAATGTGTTTGTGTAAATAGCCTTGGCTGACACGTGGCAATGTCACCTCTACAGAGCCATAGGAAGCAAAAAGCTCTGCTTTGCCCCCTACCAATAAGTTAAGAGAAAAACCTCTCAATGACCTGCACTCCTGACAGTGAGATTTGTACAAAGCCATGCCTGTGCAGCCTGCGACAGCTCTTTCACCTCCAGGCACAAGGTAAAACCCTAGAAGTGGACACTGTCCTCCAGCAACTAGACCCAACCCACACTCACATCTCACCGTCTCTCTTGGCCCCTGACTTTGCTATTCATTTGCATCATGGCCCTGAGACTTGATGCCCTTTGGTACTTTCTTAGTTATGAAGTTGTTGTTTAATCTCTTAATCATGTCTGCCTCTTTTGTGACTCTCTGGACTGTAGCCTGCCAGACTCCTCTGTCCATGGGATTTCCCAGGCAAGAATCCTAGAGGGAGTTGCCATTTCCTTCTCCAGGGGATATTCCTGACTCAGGGATCAAACCTGTATCTCCTGCATTGGCAGGCGGATTCTTTACCACTGAAGATGTTAGCTCCAGACAATTCTGTCTCCCTTGCTTGAAAAAAATACTTTGTAAAAATACTTATAGTCCTAATCTATTCACTCATTCAACACTGATATACTGTTGTCAGGAGGATAAATTGACTCTTTAGAGACAATTTGGCAGTGGCTATTTTGCAATTTCATTTCCAGGAATAATTTATTCTTATATAACTACATACACATGTGCATTTATAGGAATGTTTATAAGAGAAAAAAAAAAAGGAGGGAAGGAAAAAAACCTCTCATATCTATTAACAGGATGCTAATTAAACAAATTATGGCTACTTGATTCCATTGTATGTTTATAATATAGAATCAAACAGCTGTTAAAAAAAACCAATGGCATGGATATATTATGTTCATGTTCTCACAATATATAGCTGGAAATGGTTCTACAATAAACTGTTAAAAAGACAAGTTGCACAGCGGTGTGTATAGTAGGAAAATTGTATGAATTTCTATATTCATAGAAAAAAATATTTGGAGTGATAGATACCAAACTGTTAACAGTGGGTGGCCCCTGAGGAGTGGAATTGGGGATGAGGAAGGAGTAGGATAAGAGGGCGAGTATCTATTTTCCACTAATAAATTCCACGACTATTTAAATTTTTCTACTTTTATTATATTTATTCATTTTTAATAGATTGATGATTGCTTTACAACATTGGCTTGATTTCTGCCACACATCAACATGAAGTAGCCATAGGTGTACATATGTCCCCTCCCACTTGAACCTCCCTCCCACCTCCCATCCTTTCCCCCCATCAAGGTTGTTATAAAGCCCCAGTTTGAGTTCCCTGAGTCATATAGCAAAATGCATTGGCTATCTATTTTACATATGGCAGCGGATATGCATCCATGCTACTCTCTCCAATCACCTCACCCTCTCCTTACTCCCCCCACCCTTGTCCATAAGTCTGTTCTCTATGTCCGTGTCTCCACTGTTGCCTTAAGAATAGGTTCATCAGCACCATATTTCTGGATTCCATATATATGCATTAATATATGATATTTGTTTTTCTCTGACTTAGTTCACTCTGTATTAAATTTTTAAAAACGGTAAACATGTTTGGGAATTTAAAAAAAAGAATGATTTCTGTATATTAACTGCAGCAAAAATATTTGAAACAGAATTCTGCCAAGAATGTAGATATGGAGTATTTTGGGTCCACTTTATCAGGTAGACATCCTGTTCCTCTTATGTCTGAGATTCACCTTGGCCAGTGCCCTTCGAGCTTATCTAGGTGGACCTGAAGGCCAAAGTGTGTGAAAACCAGACCATGGTCAGTGTTGGCAAGTAGACTCTGGCCCTGCCACATTTCACACCCTGTCCCCCCAACTTTGCCATTGGCCTTTCTGGGAGAGCATCAGAAACAGGAATTCATAGTGAAGTAAAGTGATATGGCCTGGTAAGAACAGAAACAAATTAGGAGGTGTAGTGGAAGAAAGTCCAGTTCAGCAAACTGTAAGTAGCCTCTGGAAGGTTCCCCAGACCTTAGGTGGGGGACCCAGTCCCTAGAGAAAGGCTGGTCCCCATCAGTGGACATGTGGTAGACTGGAGGCTGACAGTACCATAGCATTATCTGGGTCCTCGAGGGTGTGGGGGATACCAGGTCAATTGCCAACTATTAAGTGTAAGGAATAAAGTCACCCAGAATGGACCATGGGGTGAGGAAGGGTCTCAAGAATGAAGCAGAAGTCCTTCAAAAGTCTTCCTGCAGAAGGTCAGCATCGGTAATACCTGGGCTTGGGGGTGCCCTGAGTATGTAGGGGAGGAGCAAGGGGTTCAGGCTCTGCTTGGGGAGGGGCACGCAGAAGCAGCAGCTGCAGATGGCTTGAGAGGTGGGGAATTTCACCTCTTCTAGTTTCCAGTCACCCCAGTTTCTTGAAAAAAACAGAGTTGAGTGTGGGTGTTAGGTGGGTTGGGTAGGACTGGAATGGCTTAATAAACAGGTGAAGCTGCCACGTTGCTACCAGAGGACCACTGTCTCTCCAGGTAGCCTCAGGCCCCACTCCCTCAGTGTGCAGGCTGCCCAAAAGTCACCTTCTCAGGGAGGCCTCACCTGACCACCCTGCTTTAAATTGCACCCCAAATTTCCCTTACTTTGCTCATCACCCCCCAATAATGATCACTACAAAATTTACTTAATTTTTTATGTCTGTTTTTATGTCCTACTTCTCTTCAAAGCCTCCTTCTTGCATCCTTGAATGTAAATTCTATGAGCAAGTGTGGTGTTTTTATTTTTTCTGGTTGTCGACAAACACCAGCGCTGAGTGAGTGAGTGAAGTCATGTGACCCCCTTGGACTGTAGCCTGCCTGCCAGGCTTTTCCGTCCATGGGATTTTCCAGCAAGAATACTGGAGTGGGTTGCCATTTCCTTCTCCAGTGGATTTGCTTGACTCAGGGATTGAACCTGAGTCTCCTGCCTAACACCAGGAGTATCCTGTAAGGAGGGGTTGAATGAATCAACTGTAAGTGGTAAGGGACTTGGGATCCTTTGGCCATAGAATGTCTCCCAGATACGCAGAAACCATTTCCAAACCATTTCCAAAGACCTACTCTGTTTCTCCTCCTTATACTCTCAAATCCCTTTAGATTTAGATCTTGGCATTCAGCCCAGGAGATTTGATTGCTGACAGAAGTTGAGGTAATCAGTAGAGAGCGTGAGTTTCGAGTCAGATAGACCCACATTGGAATCGAAGCCTTTCCACACACCAGCTGTGTGGCTCTGGGGAAATTATCTTCTTTCACACTGAGAATGAAATGTATGTGTGAATGCATGAAGCCTGACATACAGTTGCCATTAATAAATGGGAGCTCATACCACCAAAGATGGAGATGGATGAAATGAATGGAGCAATGAATCTTAAAAAGGTATTTTTCCTTTTCATAGTCATTTAATCTGCCTTTGATGAAAATATCAGGGACCCCGCCCCCATTCAAGTTAATTTTAATATATCAAGAGATTTTAGGAGATTCCAAGTTTGTTTCTCAATCAGATAAATTATTTTCTTTAATCCCACGTAAGCACAGGGTCTTGGAGTCAGGCAATGCCTTGGAGCCTTGGATCTCCCTTCCAGGAAGTTGGGTAGAAACCACAGGACATCTCATACCTGGGAAGCAGCACGTGGCGCCCAGCAGACAATTCACACAGACCCAACATCTGGAGCCAGGTTACCAGTGCAGATGGCAAAGAACAAAATGCAAAACCTGTGGGTTCAGCTGAGGCAGTCAAGGCAGAAAAGAGTCTGAGAAAGTGGATGAAAAGTGAGGCAGAACTGAAGCCCAGGCAGGTGGCTGTGGCAGCTTTTTATGTAGAGCCCACAACCCCAGGTGAAGACAGGAGATGGGAGGAGGGAGCTGGAGGCCTACCTGGGCCCCACCTCCTCAGCAGCCCAGAGGGGTGCTCCAGGGTTGCCTCCCCCTGCTTGCCCTGACTTAATGGCTGTTCTTTGGCTTGGCTTCTCCCCCATCCTTCTTCCCTGTCTCTCATACAGCTTTCTTCTGGGAGCATCTCCTTTAAAAAGCTCTTGCACCTGAATCATCAACTCAGGCTCCGCTTCTGGGAGAACTGAACCCAAGACAGAAGACTTCTCCCTTCAGGACTGAACAGCTCAGGAAAGGATTCTGATGGCCAGTTAAGGTCACATGATTGACAGCTTCTCCTTCATTTTTCCTCCCTCCCCCATACCCACGTGATCTGCTCTAGCTTGCTCCCATAGATTCGGGCTCTTAGTGACAGGCATTGAACCAGGCACTAAGGCTGCAAACCGTCCCCATCCTCCTAGGTTCACAGTCAGGCAGGAGAAGACCATTAGTCCAATAGTTTCACAGTCACGTGTTTATAAGCTGCAGCAGTGCTATGAAGGAAAAGCCCAAACAGAAGTGGGAGGCGGGGGCGCCATAGAGGAAGTGAGTGGTAAAGAGGGGGAGAGAGTGGAAGCCCTGGCAGGGGAGCAGTTGATGGTGGCTTGATTAGAGTGGCAGCCCTGGAGTTGGGGTGAAGTGGAAAAAAAAAGCCTCAAGAACCTTCTAAGGGTCTAACCTATTGCCATGTTACACGAATCTCATCCCCACCAAGTCCCTGTCATTTGCCTTTTGTTGTGTTCGTCGCTCAGTCGTGTCCAACTCTTTGCAACCCCATGGTCTGTCCATGGATTCTCCAGGCAAGAATAGCGGAGTGGGTTGCCATTCCCTTCTCCGTGGGATCTTCCCGACCCAGGGGTCGAACCTGGGTCTCCTGCACTGGCAGCCAGATTCTTTACTGTCTGAGCCACCAGGGAAGCCCCTGTCATTGCATTAGGGTGAATGAAAAAAACAGAACGAAACAAAAGTTACGTTGCACTTGGCTAACATTCAGAAACTTTAGGGGAAGAAAAAGAAAACTGAATGATGCCCTCTAGTCTCTTAGACTAGAGGTTCATCTTATCATTTGATTATATCCCTCCCCACACCTTATTTTCCACCAATGCATCCCTATCCTGTTTGGAACTTTTAATAGAGAAGAATTGTTTGGCTTTTGAAAAATATTGTCTAAATAAATGTCACACCTTGGCATTTCCCCGTATCTTCATTATTTTTCTTCCTTGGGGTGGGACTAGGGGGTGCTCGAAAGGATGATCTGATCTGTGAGTCTGATCTCTATTCCTAATTCTGTAGGTGACAGAAGCTGTTTTCACTGGTATTTTTTCATGAAATTACTCACATATGAGGAAAAAATAGCTCAGAAATATAAGACCACAACACAGGGTGGCGGGGTGGTGACTATTTGTGGAGACACAGTCATTAGGGGTGACTAGATCATTACCCCAGAGTATATTTGGTGCTGCCAAGCCCTCCTTCATCCACACAGACTGAGAGTGAAAGGGTAGGAGTTGCCCGGGGTGGGGCAGGGGAAGGGGGAGGAAGGCAGAGGCCCTGCCCTTCTGCTGCCAGCCTTGCGGCCAACCCAGTGATGGGTTTGTCTGGAAACGTAAAACTCATTGAACCAGCCTTGCTTCCAAGCAGTAGAAGGCACTAGAGTGTTGGGGGAACTCCTGAGTAACTAGCGCCGGTCACCTGCTGGAGCAGGAAGAGGACTCTGAGGCTTCAGGAACCCAACTGGCTGGTGCACAAGTCGTTCTGTTTTGCCAGATCATTGTTGCATGTAGCATGTCACTAAGCTTATTCACAAATATTCACAAATGACCTTGCTTAGTGTACAAAGAAGCGTCCCTGTTGCCTTGCGTGCTGTGTGTGTGTGTTAAGAATTTTAAGTCTTAAGAACCCACCAGGAGCTCAAGCCCCCTGGCACTTCTCATTCTCTTTCCAGACATGTCCCGGTACTCAGGTCCTTGAATCTCTGCTCTTTTTTTAGTTTTCTTTTAAAATCACCTTTTCCCTCTCCCTTGACTGCCATCCCACCTGTATTGTTCTTTTTTTCATCTATTATGCTGTGTCCTTTCCTTCTTCCTTCTCCTTCCCCATTCTGTGCTCCCCTGCTACATCTCATGAACTCAGAAATTACCCTCCAAATACCATAGGCATCACCCTCTATGTAGTGGCAAGGGTTGTTCCCACTCTGGCTTGGTAGATGACATTTTCCAGAGCTATTCCCCATAGGGACTGATGACTCTGACCCAGATCATGCTACCAGTTAAAATAATCCTGGCTCTGGGCCCACGGGGCTCACCAGTCATTATGCTGTATTGGAAAGTAAAACTGATAGGGCAGCCTCATTAGATTATAATCAGCTCACATCTTCCCTTCTGGCTTCTCAGAGCATAACACGTGTCCTTAGGAGTGGCAGAACAGAGAAAACCACTTCTCCTCCCCAGCTTTCTGTACTTCTTCTAGGCTCTTGGCTCAACTTAAATATTTACTCTGTTACAGCAGAGACTGGCTCATTGGCCACCATGTCAATCACCTGAAGTGGGTTTCTAATTTGTTTTGGAAGTGGTAGGTAGTTCCAGGAGAGCATCTACCATCTTAAGTGTACAGCTCCAGGGTATCACTTATATAGGCCAGTAGATGTTGGGCCAAGGAGCTTGGACCACATTTTGTGGCAATAACTGTCACAATAGCAGAGAGATAGAGTGACTGGTGGATGGATGAAGGAATCCAGTAAGAGTCTCTGGATGCTTATTAAATACCAGACTCTGTTCTGTATGAATCGTTTACTCTTCACATTAATCCTATGAAATATGTACTCTATTATCCCTATTTCAGGAGGAGGACACTGAGGCACAGAAAGGCTAAGTAATTTGCCCAAAGTAGCAGAGTTAATAAGTGGCAGAATCAGGAATGGAGCCCAGACAGACCAGCTTCGGAATCCATGCTCTTAATATTTTTCTGTACCACCATCTGTAGGTAATAGGAAGCCATAGAAGGTTGGTAAGTAAGCGTGACGTGAAGACAGTGATGCTCAGGAAGAGACATTTGTTGTTGTTTTTTTTAATTTTATTTAATTTTTAAACTTTACATAATTGTATTAGTTTTGCCAAATATCAAAATGAATCCACCACAGGTGTGTTCCCCATCCTGAACCCTCCTCCCTCCTCCCACCCCATACCATCCCTCTGGGTCGTCCCAGTGCACTAGCCCCAAGTGTCCAGTATCGTGCATCGAACCTGGACTGGCATCTAGGAAGAGACATTTGGAAGCAGAGAGGTCGAGTGATGATTGATGGCTGAATGAAGGAATCCAGTAAAAGCCTTTGGCAGTAAATCCTGGGATGCGTATATCAAAGCCTGAATTAGAACAGTAGCAGTGAATATGGAAAGTTATAGATGTGAGAGATGGTGTGAAGGACTTAAAATGCAGAGGGTCTTGAATGTTCGGCCCTGAAAGAGTAGTGAAGCTGTGGTCTGAAGTAGAGGCGGCCGGAAGGGCCTCTGACTCATGTGTGGCCCTGAGATCTTGGGTTGGTAAGGTTTCCAAGATGCAGTGATGAAGACTCCTCCCACCTCCTCCCATATTCTGTCCTCCAAAGGAGGGATGCTGCTGTGGATTAGTCACACTCAAGCGGACCAGCTTGCTAAAGGGTGGGGCTCCTGCTGGGAGAATCAAAGGGATGATGAACAAAACCGCCCTGCATGCCTGTCTTCCCTAGGATGAGGGAAAGTTAGGTATTAGGAAACTCTGGGCCTGGGCATGCCTCCAACCCCTTTGGAAGTCCTTGTGGGTGGGGCCAGGGAAAAGAAGCATGGAGTGCTGGTTCAGGGGAAGGGAGTGCTGACATGTTCACAATCCCCCCACTTCCTTCTCTGAAGGGAAAATGGTAATTGTGAGATTCAAGGACATGGTGAGGGCTAGAGAGAAATGAACCAAGTAACAGGCTTGCCCATGTTCAGCCTGCCCATGTTCTAGGTCTGGCAGTAAGGGGCCAAAAAAAAAGGAGTCTGCAAAACTTAGCTCCCTGGGGAGGTATTGGAGGTTGGGGCAAAACTCCAGGCTGTATTGATGACTATGCATTTGCCCTTTAGCTGTGTATCCTCATTGTAACCCAGGGCAGAAGTCATCATGTGGTGCGATCTAAGGATTCAGAATTAGCCATTATCAAACAGGGTAATGATGTTTCTTTTGCCTAAGAGACTCAGTGAATGTCTCTCAGTCGTGTCCAACTCTTTGCAACCCCATCAACTATACAGTCCATGGAATTCTCCAGGCCAGAATACTAGAGTGGGTAGCCTTTCCCTTCTCCAGAGGATCTTCCCAACCCAGGGATTGAACCCAGGTCTCTCACGTTGCAGGGGTATTCTTTACCAGTCTTTTGCCTATTGAGACTTAAATTCCTCTCTGTAGTTCTTTAATGTTCTAACCTATCTGTCTTACCATTTCGATAAGAGACTTAGTGGTGATAGATATCCTTGAAATATTTGATGCAAAGAGCTAAAAGGAACTATAAAAATAAAGACATTTCTTCCTATAGTCCAGAAAGTGAAATTGCTCGGTCATGTCAGACTCTTTGCGACCCCATGGACTGTAGCTTATCAGGCTCCTCCGTCCATGGGATTTTCCAGGCAAGAGTGATGGAGTGGATTGCCATTTCTTTCTCCAGGGGATCTTCCTGACCCAGGAATCGAATCTGGGTCTCCTGCATTGCAGGCAGACGCTTTACCGTCTGAGCCACCAGGTAAGATACACTCCAGAGTATTGTGCCTCATAAAATGATAATATTTGAAACTCAGATTAAAAAAAAACCTTATTAAACACATAAACATCAATGGCTATGTGAATGTTAATACTTTGGAAGTATAGATGGAGGTATCAATATTCTTGAATAACACATGTTCACACTTCATCATGTTAATGAACAAAGTTCTTTTTTCTTGTAGTTTCAGCAAGGAGTATCCTAGGGTAAGAGAACAAGATTTGGATTTATGTGAATAGGATTTATTTCATCACTGAATCCAAATCATGTTTTCCTAGTGTGAAAACAGATGGCAGAGACTTTATTTGTGGTCAAAGGCATTATGTCTGAGAGAAAACCTTTTTGCGACAGGAAGATTTGAATACATTCAGGAAGTGATTTAAGACATGACACGTCTTCTAGAACCTGATCCATGGCAGGTGCTTTTGTTAACAAAACTTACACACTCAAATCCAGTGAATCAGAGGAGCTAATTTTCATTCTGGCAAATCATAATTTTTGGGGGGAGGGCACTGACTATGTACCTGGGGATCAGGATTGTCTTGGAAAACTCAGTCTGTGAGTCAGAGTTTGCACATTTCTTATATCATAGCTGAAGAATGTCTTCTGATCTGGCTCCAAGACCTTAGTGTGTTTCAAATAAATTATTTGGGGGAGAGAACCAAACCCTGTTTTGTTGTTAACCTTAGTCTATAAATTGTAATTTTGATATCTTCCACAATGCAGAGTTTAAATGAGATATTATCCTGAAAGACTGTTAGCAACCAATAAATTACTTTGCAAATGTAAGGTGGTAGTGATATTATTATACACATGGCTTTGATATAAAGCTGAATTTCTCCTACATCCCCAGTGAAAATTAGGCTATTCGGTTAACTCTTCCTCACTTCCAGGCTGATCTTGGATGACTATGGTTTTGGAAGCAAAATTGGATTCAAATTTTAAGTGAGGGCCATACACAGATGTGGGTAATAGCTGAAATATATATGCTTTTTGGAGTGACTTAACTAACAGGGGGCTTCCCTGGTGGCTCAGATGGTAAAGAATTTGGCTGCAATGCAGGAGACCTGGGTTTGATTCCCAGATTGGGAAGATCTCCTGGAGAAGGGAATGGCAACCCACTCCAGTATTCTTGCCAGTAGAATTCCATGGACAGAGGAACCTGGCGAGCTACAATCCGTGGGGTTGCAGAGTTGGACACAAATGAGTAACTAACACACACACACACTTTTGGGTCAATTTCCTCCTCAGAGCTCATCAGTGAACTTTTCGGATTTTGATTCTTTGCTTTTTCTTCTCTTCTTAGTTTCTTCTCACTGCCACCAATAGATTGACTCAGATTCATAAAATGAAAGAGGATTAGGTGATATAGGGCCAAAATGGGACTGAGAGCTCTGAGCTGGACAAGGCAGAGGTGATGTAATGTACCAGTGAAATTTTTGCTTGGTACTTGGGCCGTGCAGGGGTTAAACTTCAGTGGGATGAGAATCTCCTTGTTAACAGTTGCCTTGTAAAAAACAAAAAACCCAACTCCAATTCATTAAGTCTGGGATGGAGCTCAGGGATCTATATTGGAATAATTATTTCAGGGAATTCTGATGCTGCTGGTTGAAGGACCACCATTTGACAGACACTGCATGTAGAGTCCAAATTCCATGGCAACTTAGTGCTCAAGAAAATTGATTACAATGTATGGATACCAAGGGAGAAAGGGGCCTGGGTGGGATGAATTGGGAGGTTGGGATTGACATATATACAATATTGATACTGTGTATAAAACACATAACTAGTGAGAATCTTGGAGAAGGAAATGGCAACCCACTCCAGTGTTCTTGTCTGGAGAATCCCAGGGATGGGGGAGCCTAGTGGGCTGCCGTCTACGGGGTTGCACAGAGTCGGACACGACTGAAGCGACTTAGCAGCAGTGAGAATCTACTGTATAGCACAGGGAACTCTATTCAATGCTCTGTGATAGCCTGAATGGGAAGGAAAAAAAAAAACAGGATATATGTATAGAGGGGCCTGGCGGGCTACAGTCCATGGGGTCGCAAAGAGTCAGGCATCACGGAGCGACTAACTCTTTCACTTTCATTTCCTATAAACATTCGGCTGATTCACTTGGCTGTACAGCAGAAACTAATACGACATAGTAAAGCAACTATGCTCCAATAAAAATTAATTAAAAAAAGAAAACTTAAGTGCCTACTTTTCTTTATGTAAAAATAACGTAGTAGTCATCTCAATAAATACAATGAAATAAGCGTGGTGTTGCTGACTCTGGGGGTTTAGTTATTCCTTCTCTTTCTTCACCAAGGCTGGGACACACAGGGTGAGAGCAGATACTCCCAGAGATGTGACTGGTCGCCGTGGCCAAAGAAGTGACATGAGGAAACAGACCTGAGTTTTCCATACTCTGCACTTGCATCCTTTTTCCTGAGATGACTTGTAGATCAATAAGAAAGAACCAGTCAGCCAATTAGTAAATAAACACAAAATCAGGAATGCACAGAGGATGACACAAAGCCGTGCAGAGCTAGTTAATCCTGTAGGAACAATATGAAGAGCAAAGGCTCAAAGACCTGTGAGTATAGTGTTCCAGAATATATGCTAGCACAAGAAGGGGTGGAGTGCAGAGAGGTTTCTCAAAAAGCTACTGCGTGGCTTTAATAAATGTCTAATTTAGAGCCTTAGTATTCTGGGGGCTCGCGTGTGAAAGGTACAAGTCGGGCACAGGGTAGACCGCAAAGAAATGGGTTACGTAACACATGGCAGTTTACCTTCAGCAAGCACTTGGAGGGAAAAGGAGCTTTGGCTCTGAGAGTTTATAGGTAACTTGCCAAATGTTTTTTGTGTACCTACTGTGTGCTCTGCATTGAGCCCAGGGCCATGATAGACCTGATTCATGTTCTGTGTTCACGACCAGCCAGACAGCTGTCTTGAATTTCTAGGGCCAAACCTAGGCTGGTGTTCATTCCCCGAGTGTAGCACACAGACATGAATAGCTTTCTAGAATTCCGTGCTTTCACTCTGGCTCAAAGGGCCACCTCCATCCCCCAACCTGGAGAGATTAAAATGCCAACCAGTTTCTTCAGATCACTGAATCCTAGTTCCAAACCTGAAAAAAAAAAAAAAAAAGAATAAAGACCTCTGATACACTTGAGAGAAAGGTAACACCTAACCCCATGGATAAAGTAGTGTGTGGGAAGAAGCGTCAGGTATGGACTTGACCTCAAATCCTGAATATCTCACTTCCTACTCTCTCTGAGCCACACTCTCCTCATCTCCAAATGAGGGGTGATTCTACCTACATCATCACATTTATGTAATGGTTAGTAATATGTAATATGAATAGCACCTAACAGGAACATTCTAGGAACGTGTGAATTATAAAATCCTGCCCTTGCTCCTTGTTCTCATGTTCTGGGCCTTCGTGAAGTATATCTCAGTTTTAGCAAAACTTCAAATCAAACAGACAGCGTGTTTTGGTTTCAACTGTCCTGAGATGAGTGTACTTAGGGGCAGAGCCCTGTGTCAGAGTTCTCTGCCAATTGAGCATAAAATATTCAAATTCCAAAACCAGAAATCATCTTTCTCAGGGCTTGTTTTAGCTAGGCTTCATTCCAGAGACTAGAATCCAAGATGAAGGCTTGTATGCAGCTAGTTTGGGAAGTGACCTCAGGGAGCAGGATGGGGGACTGGAAAGAGGAGAAACGGGGAGAGAGGGGAGCCAATTCAATTTAATTTAATTCAATTTCAAGTTTGGTCACAGCTTGGTAGATGCCAGGGGCCAGGGTGAGGGATGGGGAGCGGGGATGGGGACTTGGGGTTTAATGGGGACAGAGTTTCAGCTTAGGAAGGTGAAAAATTCTGGAGATGGATGTTGGTGAGAGTTGCACAACAATGTGAATGTCCTCAGTGCCGCTGAACTGAACAGTTAATGATGGTTAAAATAGTATGTTTTCTATTATGTGACTTTTATGGCAAAAAAATAAAAACGTTTGGACACAGCTGTGGGAACCTGGGGCCTGACCCTTCTGGGAGCATCTGAGAGCCGTGAGGAATGCATCTCAGAATTGTGCACTTGAGGGTCACGAGTGAGGCAGGCGCCCACAAGTTCCCATCCATGACTGGCCAAGGATTGGCCCCAGATGTTAACCCCCTCACACTGTCAGGACTGCACAAGTGCTGAGTGGTTCTCATAGGTGTCCCACGACAGGGGTCTGAGAAGCCCAGGCAAGCAAGTAGCAGAAGTGAGCTCTGTTCAGGAAAATGGGAGTAAAATGTTAGATCCAGAGTATGTGAAGTGAACACAACCCAGTCCAATGCAGGGATCAAAGGAAGACAGTCAACAGAGAAAGGAGCAAGTCTGCTTGTCCCCTTAAACCTCAGATGTTTTCACTGTTTATGAAAGTAGCCCCTGGAATACTCTTCAGTTGCCTCCACGTGGTGTTTGCAGCCTCACTAGCCTCTTGGTTTCCTGAACTCAAATTGCACGGACAGCCTTGGTATCTCAGCACTTAAGACCAGGGGATATTTTCTCTTCCTTGTCCTCTAGTTTCTTCATATGTTTGAATCGTGTCCTGCTTCCCCTCAATCTCCTTGGAAAGCCTGGGATGGACTCTTCTAGTTCTTTTCTATCCTATCAGCACCTAACTGTGCTCAGTAAAAACCTGTTGTCTGTCACTTGATAGATGATAAATCCTTCCTCTAGAAGCACAATCATCCTTTCAGGGGCCTGTGGAGTCTTATTTCCTAACTATATTGAGACCCTCACCAATTAATGGGGCTTGGTAAGTAACATCTTTAATAAGGGGCAGGAAGCTGGGAGCACGATGCTAGTGCCTTAAGGTGTTGTAAGGTTTTCATCAGCAATTCATTCTGCACTCCTTGTATTTGGTTTCATTCCAGTTGTTTCACAGCCAGTGGCACTCAGAAGGGACATTTATTTAGACTCGAGGTGTCTTGTTGAAGCTGTCTGTACATAATAAAACACAGTTGCACTGGTTCTTTCTCTTCCTGTCCTTTCCCCTCTGCTTCAGCCCTTTCCAAATGTAGATCCCCTGTAGATATGAACAGTGACTAGGACTTGGAGTGGATCAGCAGGGGACTAGTGTTTGTTGGATTCTATTAGCATATCCAAGTTACCTTTAGCATTTCTCAGTGTGAACTTGGAGAATTATTGATAGCTGCCATGTTTACTGGGTAAGTTGTATATTGTACAATTCTTGGAAGGCATGCACATCGTAGTCAAAATGAACGTGTCCCCAGAAGAGTGCAAAGAATAACCCATGTGGCCACAAACAGTGGCCCAATCTGAGGTCCCACTCCAGTCTCCAGTCTACTCAAACAGAATCTCTGGGGAAGGGGCCCCAAATCTACATTTTAACAAATTTCTCAGGTTCTTATTAATACTGAAGCTTGAAAACCACTGTTTAGGAGACAGGGTTTTACGAAAAGCAAATACAGAGCTTCCCTGGTGGCTCAATGGTAAAGAATCTGCCTGCCAATGCAGGAGACATGGGTTCGATCCCTGATCAGGGAAGATCTCTCATGCTATGTAGTATCTAAGCCCATGTGCCACAACTACTGAGCCTGTGCTCTAGAGCCCGGGAACCGCAACTACTGAGCCCACGCGCCCTGCAGCCTGTGCTCCCAAACAAGAGAAGCTACCACAAGGAGAGGCCCGAGCACCGCGACAAAGAGTAGCCCTTGCTCTCCACAACTAAAGCAAAGCCCACGTAGCAATGAAGACCCAGCAGAGCCAACAATAAATAAATACATAAAAATTATATATATATATAAAAGAAAGCATATATCAAAAGGAATAAAGTGTGGGAAATTATCTCAGCCCCTACACCATCCCTGGATCCTGTTAAATGTTCCAGCTTAAACGGTCCAGCTGGCCTCATGGATAACTTAGTGAATCATTGCCATTCAGATTATGATCACCCCATTCTTGAAACGGTCATCTTTCCAACTGCTTCCAAATAAGCCCCTATTGCTTTCTTTTCTGTGTACTTTTATATCTCAAGTTTCCAAGAGAAAAGTTCTGATTAGGCTGGGTTGTCAGCACGCAATATGGAAAGAGCATCTCAAGTAAAGTCATTTCCTTGGCAACAGCTCTCACTCATGTTCATCTCACATACACATGCATTGCCTTTGGCCTGAGCATTCATTTTGATTCAGTAACCATTAGCTATGGTATCTTTTTTTTTCTTTCACCGTTCCATGCGGCTTGCGGAATTTTAGTTCCCCAATCAGGGATGAACTTGGGCCCTGGCAGAGAAAGCAACAGACTGCCAGGGAATTGCCTAACCACTGGACTGCCAGGGAATTGCCTACTTGTGGTATCTTAATGTAGAAAAAACCACTTAGGACCCCTTTTCTCTGAACTGGGGTGTGGGTACAACTAGAATATAGGGTTTCATTGTTTGTTACAACAGGAAGGGGATATACTTATTTAATATACTATTCAAATGCCTTGTCCAATAACGATATGAGCTAGTATGTATTGAGTACCACCTTATGTATTCTAGCCTGGAGAATTCCATGGACAGAGGAGCCTGGTGGGCTATAGTCATGGGGTTGCAGAGAGTCAGACATGACTGAGCGACTAACATACCATACGTATACCTCCTTATGCCAGATATTTTTCTAAGTGTTTGATTACCATTAAAAACCGCACCTTCAAAAACAACTTTTTCTGGTAAATTCTCTTCTATCTTTGTGGATTAAGAAACTGAAGCATAGAGCTTGTTCAGCAGTTTTTATACAGTGGAGCTATAATTAATTAGTATTAATTTGGCCGCACTGGGTCTTAGTTGTGGCATGCAGGATCTTATTCCCCGACCAGGGATTGAACCCAGGCCCCCTGCATTGGTAGTGTGTGGTCTTAGCCACTGGACCACCAAGGAAGTCTCTTACAAATAGAATTGACACAATTTAGCTCCAAAGCCATTGATCTTTATGACTATTTTGGGGTCATGACAGAGGATCACTGTATGTGTGTGTGTGTGTGTGCACGTGTGTGTGTGTGTGTGTGCGCGCGCTCTGAGGGTGGGACAGTTTTAAGAGGGAGAATGAATGCAAGGCACAAAGGTCAGAAAGGCAAGAATGTGCACAGAAAGCTCCACTGGTGCGTGTCAGGGGAAGTAGCTGGACGACGTGACAGACAGATGTCACAAAGCAAGGAGACACGGCTGGGCACGTCTTGAGAGCCAGAGAGGATTCTAGCCTGAGATCCTGAGGGGTTTCTCCTACTCATTTCTTCCCTTTTTAAAAACAAAAAAAGAATAGAAATGGAAATGGCACCTAAATGTCCATTTTTCTTTTTAAAAACAAAGCCACACTAAATTCCTTCCTTTGCCATAGTAAATAGCTTCCTTTAGAGCCAATAACCTCTGTTCTAGCCAATACCCCTTAGAAGATGGTGTTACTTGATAGACAAGATTTGAGAATTTAGGGTTAGACAGAAAGGTCCGGCTTTGAGTATATTTAAAGAGAGAAGGTGGAGGGTGGTTATATGTACACCGCCCAGAAGTGTGGAGTTGCAGTCGAAGTGTGGGGATGGGAGACTCCTTCACCATGAAGAATTATCTTAAGGTCCAAGCCCAGAGCAGCTGCTAAGCTGTAGTTTGATGTGAAAGTGTTAGTCGCTCAGTTCTGTCTGACTCTTTGCAACTCCATGGACTGTAGCCCACCAGGCTCCTCTGTCCAGGGATTCTCCAGGCAAGAATACTGGAGTGGGTTGCCATTCCCTTCTCCAGGGGATCTTTCCTGACTCAGGAATTGAACTCAGGTCTCCTGCATTGCAGGCAGATTCTTTACCATCTGAGCCACCAGAGAAGCCCAAACTGTAGTGTGAAGTGAAGTGAAGTGAAGTCATTCAGTTGTGTCCGACTCTTTAGTTTCCACCAAAGATTGAGGCAATTGTTCTGGTGATTCAGGAAGACGGTGAGCTATTGAATTACTAGAATAGTTATCTCCATTTCATTTCTTTTTTGTTCATGGGGAGAGATCTGGCCCACTCATGTCAATGTGTACCACCTTGCTGGGTGAAGGCTGCCTCCTAAGTCCTTAACTTCTTTATTTTTTGTGGAGGGGGCAGGTGTCCCTGAACCACACGGCATGTGGTTTCTCAGTTCCATGACCAGGGATCAAACTTGTGGCCCCTGCAGTGGAAGCACAGAGTCCCTTAACCACTGAACCACCAGGGAAGTCCCCCTAAGTCCTTCACTTTTTAGTAAAAAACAGTAATGATTGAAATATCATTTTCTCAGGCCTCTATGGGCATTAAGTGAGGTCTCCTAGTACTTCTCAGACAAAATCTTTCCACCTTTCATTAATTACCTTTTTCTTTCCATGAGTTGCTTAGGAAGTAACAGGGGCACATGGGAAGAAAATGGCTATTTAGTGTCTCAAACATCATTCCTGAGCCACAGTGGGGTTCTTGTAGGTTGGGAGTGATTTCACAAAGTTCTGACTGAAGGCAGGGGGATGGATGGGATGATCTTTGGTCTCTCAAATTTTGAGCAGGCTTGTGGGCTGTGCAAGGTGTGAGTTCTGGCCAGTACATGCTGTGTGAAATGGCTTTATACATCCAGAAAAACAGGTCTTGGTGCTGACAGCAGTATTTGAAGAAGGGTCAGTGCTTCCTCTGAGAAACACTCACAAAGATGTCCTCTGTTTCAGCCACAGTGATTACTCCTGAGACTGGAGGAGTTTCAAGACAACTGAATGCAAGATAAGAAAGGAATAGAGTGGGGAAGCTAGACTGCTTATCCCTACTGGGCCTCTCCTGGAAGGCACAAATTGACTTCAAGGCAAGAGGCTATGAAAGTGTGTCTTTCCTTAAGACAGTAAATGCTCTGTCTGAAGAGAGTGGAAAGAAAGGGGTGGAGGGGAAATGGTGTTTTGGTTCCCTATATCAGTTTCCAGAAATGAGTATCACGTACTTCAATCTACACTGCTACCCAATATAACTCACTGTTACTCAAATGATTCAGAAGACCCTCTGGGATCTCATTAAGACAAACAGCAAATATTTTGTGCTGCACCTGTGTGGACAAGCCTTTTCCCAGTGACTTCTAGCAATGAGTCAGAAAAATAAAAATAAATGACTTTTGCTACAGTCACACATTCTAAACCAATCATTCAATAAATTGGAATTTATAATTTACTTCTAACTGTCAAAGGATTATAAAGGTGTGTGGGGAATATAAAGAAATGTCATTGGAGGACTCACTGGTTTCAAGTAGAGTTACATCTGCCCAGGTTCTTTGTCAGAGCTAAAGACTAGAACTCAGGATTGCGTAGATCTGCACCCAGTGTCCACCCCACCTGCCTTCTAATATGCCTTCCTGCACGGGGGTGCTGGAGAGCCAAACACCTTGTCTCCCAGACTCCCCTGCCCTCAGGGTGTGCCCCAGCAGTGACTTAAGTCCAGCCATCACTCTGCACTATTATAAGGTTTAAGAGGCAGAAATGAGCAGAGGCCACACATTCACTGATTCTGCTTTTGCCTTTAAAAATCTGGTTGTGGAGGCATTTTCATTTTCTATGGCAGCATTAGCAGAAGTTGGTGGGTGTCAGGAGGCAGGTCACAGAGAACGCATCCTGCAGGTGAGGATTAAAGCGTATCTGGTTCGGTGGGAAGCCAGCTTCCTGTCTGTGAGGACCTCTGGGCACTGTGGTGGCTTCCTGACTTTGGCTGTCATATTGTTTAGAAAGTGGCAGTTTCCTAATCTTGACATAACCGGGAGCTCCAGTGGTGACCCAGTTCTACTATGTGGCTTGAGTCATTTCTGAAATCTCTACCTAAGTCTGTTTCCTCAGCTCTCTCAATGACTCAGTGAGCTTTTTTTTTTTTCCAAGTTGTTTATTTATTTATTTTGTCTGCACTGGATCTTTCTTGCTTTCTCTAGTTGCAGCAAGTAGGGCTCCTCTTTAGTTGTGGTGTGTGGGCTTCTCATTGTGGTGGCTTCTCTTCTTGTGGATCATGAGCTCTAGAACACTGGCTTAGTAGTTGTGTTGCATGGGCTTAGTTGCATGTGGGATCTTCCTGGACCAGGGATCGAACCTGTGTTCCCTGCATTGGCAGGTGGATTCTTAAGCACTGGACCACCAGGGAGGTCCCCTCCTGGACTACCAGGGAAGTCCCCTCCATGAGCTTTTTAATTCCCTAGGATAAATCCTTCTATGCTTCAGCTTGCTAGACTGGCTTATATTCTCTCCATGTAAACCCTGTCCATGACTGTGATTGGTACAGGGGAGTTACAGACAACAGACTGTAAAGAATTTGGAAATCTGGACTTGTTTTTTTTCTGACTTATTAGGTTTGAGAGGAGCAACAATGACATCAGCATTAGAATATGGAATACTGGCCGTGCACTACATGGAGAGGTGAAGTTGTTACTTAAAATGTGGGTCACTTGGAATGAAGTGCACATTGCAGGCAAGGCTTGGTGGATTGGGTGGCTGCTGACCACTATGGTGAGAATAAGGGATACAAGCCCTGTGGACCTGGGTGGCTATTTTTACCTATATTAGAGAGCTTAAAGAATAGAAACAATGATCTGCTCAGAATTTAAAGTTACTGCCATAAGGCATGATCGGGGGGTCCAAGAAGTGCTTATTAATTTCTAGAAGAATCATTTATTGCATGTAGCTTCAAGGCTGATACAGTCTAACATCAAATGCCACCTTATCTTGTGAGTTGATGATTAAACGATAACCTAACCTCACCAAGTCACTAGGTATATCCTATGTCAAAGTTTGAATATTGTTTGGGAGAGAGTGAGACCATATGAACTGGGACCATTTGGGTGGGTTCAACTGAATTGAGTGCCAAGATCCCCAAAACTGAACCTCTGGCACCAGTAGAAACATCTTCTCCTCTGTTTGATGAGTGGTCCAGTCTTGCTCAGAGACTCCGTAATGACCTTGTTGAGGTAGTTTTCTTGCAAGGGGATGCCAGTTTTCCTCCTGCTCCAATTCCCACCACTCTTTGTTCTAGATCCATAACTAGAGTCAAACGACATCATGAAGGACAAGTTCAATGTCTACCTTAGGAGGCAAAGGTTTGCGTACTCAAGGAATGGCAAGATTTTGCTCACTTATATTAGGAAAAGCTTAGGGAATATGTGTGGGAATAGATTATGAGAACCTAGGCTAGAAAAGAAGAAATATAATTTAAAATCTGGCTTACTTTACTGGTGTGGGTGCATTTTCTAGAGACTTTGGATTCATTGTTCTAGTTGGTGCAGCTAGGAATGATTGTAACTCTTGGCCTGACTGATTGACCAGAAAGCAGACTCAATGGTGACCTAGTCGAAGGAAACTTAGGTGTCAGAAACCCATGGTATAATGTAGAGGGAGAAATCCAAACACTTAGGAGAAAGGACTATTGGAGTAGGTATCTCAGGTATAATCCAATAACCCACTAAGAGGGCCTGAGGACTCTCTTTTCACAAGAGCATAGAGAAACAAAAGTGTGAGAAATAGATCCTTGAAAAGTGTTACAGTGGAGACCTCTGTAAGTCAGGAAGATGAGAAATGTGACTTTTGAAATGGACATTTTGATTGCAGTGGGTCTGTTGAGACCATGGAGAGGCAGAGAACAAGTAGTCATACTTACATGCCAGCAGCAAGCTTCTGGCAGCAGAGCCAGAGTGGCAATCTGATCTCTGCTGGTAGTTGACTGATCATGAGGCTTCTAGGAATAAAGAGATGGCTATTCTATCAAAATCCACTTGATATATAGAATCAAAAATACTATACATCTGGAAAGTCAAAGGCCTTCACCATTTCCAGAGCACTTTATAAACCTAAAGCCATTGAATGAAGGAGAAACCAGAACCCTGAGATCTTATCAAGAAAATATACTATAAATCTTTCTCCTAGCCTTTCTCAAAGAAACCTGTAGCTATTTAATAACTTAACTCTGCACTGGGAAGAGAACCACCAAGACTGGTGAGGGCTGATTGGATTCTAGTTTTCATTAACATTAATCCCATAAGACTCTGAATACTACAGTGGTGTCTAGAGGTGATAAATGAACTTTGGGTTTGAGCTTGTCTCTCAGTGGCCCTACTGAGTTTGTGAAGCCGTCTTGTAATTATTTCCCTTACTCTTAAATGTGTAGTTGGAATATGCATGTGGCCTGCTTAGTCGCTTCAGTCCATGTCCAACTCTTTTCGATACTACGTACTATAGCCCACTAGGTTCCTCTGTTCTTGGGATTCTCCAGGCAAGAATACTGCAGTGGGGTGCCATGCCCTCCTCCAGGGGATCTGGGGATCGAACCTGCGTCTCTTACATCCCCTGCATTGGCAGGTGGGTTCTTTACCACTAGCACCACCTGGGAAGACCCTTTGAAAGGGATACCACATAATTAATGTTCTATCCTTCTCAATCAAAACATCAGGAGTCACGTGATATTGATTGGTTGTGTTCAGTTGGAATTTGAGATTGCTACTCACCATTTTGGGCACCTTGTCAAATAAACCAAGAGGCAAAGAGGGGTCAGTTCTGTGTCAGGGAAGTGTTTCAGCGGGGTAATCCAGGGGAAATAGGATTGCTGTTTTACTATGGGAGTAGGGAGAGGTCTTTCTGGAATCTTCTGGTAAGTTCTTCTTGGACATTTCATAGTAGGGCCATGCCCACTGGTAAAAGTTACATTAAATTATATATTTAATATGCATTTTAATTTAATTATATATTTAACAATAAATTTTAGCAGAAGACTACAGAAATCTAGCAGCCAGGATCCCTGAGGGTTTATTCCCGAGGAATGAAGATCTGGGTCACTCTACCAGCTAAATTATTTGGCCCAGCTGTGATGCTGGCAAGTAACCTATAATAGGCTGTGGAGGAAAACAGCTATAAATGCCCACTGTAGACTTGTAGATGTCTCTGGAACTGCTATGGCCACCAATGATCTCATCCTTGTTGTGTTATGTGTATTTTTTTTTAAACACATTAACCATTTCTCCTCCTTCATTTTCAGTTTTCTCAAAACTTTATAAATGGTCTACTGATGGTGGTTAATTTTACAAGTTAATTTATACAGTATGGAATATCATGATGGAATTGTTTGTAGAGAAGGAATAAATATTACCCAAAGATAGATGCAGAGACTTATGGAAATTTGGGTCTCTACTTTTGAGAGGAGGTGAATACATTTGTATTTCTTTGTTTTTGTTTTGTTTTTTTGGTACAGGGAAAATTACTGTTTGGAAGTTTAAATATGGAGAGAAGGTAAGTATGGATGTTGAATTTTGTTGTTCTGTCACTCAGTCATGTCTGACTCTTTGCTGACCCCAAGGACTTCGGCATGCCAGGCTTCCCTGTCTTTCACGATCTCCCAGAGTTTGCTCAAACTCATGTCCATTGAGTCAGTAATGTTATCTAACCATCTTATCCTCTGCTGCCCCTTCTCCTCCTGCCCTCAATTTTTCCCAGCATCAGGGTTTTTTTTTCTAATGAGTTAGCTCTTTGAATCAGGTGGCCAAAGTACTGGAGCTTTATCTTCAGCATCAGTCCTTCCAATGAATATTCAAGGTTGATTTTCTTTAGGATTGACTGGTTTGATCTCCTTGCTGTTCAAGGATGTTGAATAGCTAGAGGAAAAGTCTATGGGATTTACGGTGGATTGGTGCTCAATATCCATTCAAGCTTTCATCTGTGAACTTCCCAATCTGCAGAAGTTAAAAAAAAATTTTTTTTAAACCCAGACTCTCTTGCAGCTAAGGTTTTGGATGTTGTTAGGCTGGGCCAATCAAACACCCTTGTGCAAGATTTAGAAGGCAGAAGTGAAATGGAGGCTGTATTTCTGCTGTGCTTGCTTTTTTTCTGAAAAGCACCGTCATGGAGGGATACCTCCACCCCAACACTCCCCCTGCCCTGAAGCAGCATTAACTCAGCTGGCTTGAGTGCTAAGAGGCAGAGCATGAAGCCTCCCTGCTGGTGTATATCAGAGCAGGGATGGGGCAGCTTCCTACTGGGGCAGCTTCCTCACTCTAGCAGCTTCCTGCCACGGTCCTGGAGCCAGATGTTTCCTGACCCAGAAGAGGCAGAAACTCCTCTGGTGACCCATTTCAGCACTGAAGCTTTCTGCTCTTGAAACTTGTCATGGAGCCTATTTATTCAGCTTTCCCAGTGATTCAGTAAGTCTTTATAGTAAGCTTACAGTCAGTGAAAGTCGCTCAGTTGTGACTCTGTGACCCCATTGACTATAGAGTCCATGGAGTTCTCCAGACCAGAATATTGGAGTGGGTAGCCTTTTCCTTCTCCGGAGGATCTTCCCAACCCAGGTCTCCTGCATTACAGGCAGATTCTTTTCCAGCTGAGCCATCAGGCAAGCCCAGGATACTGGGAGTGGGAGGCCTATTCCTTCTCCAGTGGATCTTCCCAACCCAGGAATTTAACTGGGGTCTCCTGCATTGCAGGCAGATTCTTTACCAACTCAGTTATCAGGGACGCCCGTCATAAATGTTTTTCCTGCTTAAACTAGCTATAATAGATTCTGTCCCTTGCATGGAAATCCTGATCAATATAAGAGCTTAGGAGCCCACTGTCCTGTGCAATACTTTACATGAGGAGTGAGCAAGGTTCAGGTATAGCTTCTTCACTACTTATTATGTTCTGCATTCTGGAGAGAAATTTGTCAAAAATTACACATCAGTCTATAACTTTATCTTTTGTTGCTCTTTCATCAACCTTTGATTCTGATAGGAAACAGTTAAGGTCTGAGAAGTGTAAGACCAAAAGTTATTGAGACACCCAGGGGTTAACAGGGACATGTGTCACACCCTCTACAACAGCATTTCTTAAACTTGCCAGCACATTAGAATTGTCTGGGGAGTCTGAAAAATTTATAATTCATGAACTGTCCCCAGACTCATTAAATCAGAAATCTCTGTGTGTGGGACCCAGAATTCAGTACTTAAAAAAAAAATTATTTACTTATTTGGCTGCACTGGGTCTTAGTTGCAACATATGGGATCTATTTCCCTGACCAAGGACTGAACCTGAACCCCCAGCACTGGGAGTGCAGAATCTTAGCCGCTGGACCACCATGCTGGGAAGTCCCAGCATTCAGTATTTTAAAACTGCTCAAGCAGAGAAGGCAACAGCAACCCACTCGGGTACTCTTGCCTGGAAAATCCCATGGACGGAGGAGCCTGGTGGGCTGCAGTCCATGGGGTCGCTAAGAGTTGGACACGACTCAGTGGCTTCACTTTCACTTTTCACTTTCATGCACTGGAGAAGGAAATGGCAACCCACTCCAGTGTTCTTGCCTGGAGAATCCCAAGGACGGCGGAGCCTGGTGGGCTGCCGTCTCTGGGGTTGCACAGAGTTGGACACGACTGAAGCGACTTAGCAGCAGTAGCAGCAGCAGCAAGTGATTCCATTGTGTATCCAAGTTTGGAGAAGCACTGCAGTCTGGAAGAGAGAGAGGTCAGTTCTCATGTTATGTATGAGTTGCAGTTGAGAAGAAATAAGACACTACATAGTGGCAAATTTACCATGTCACAGTCACAAAATTGAAAGAGGTCTCATTGGGCTACAATCCAGGCTGGTTCTTTTCTGAGAACTCTAGGGGAGAATCTGTTTCCTGCCTTTTCCAGCGTTCTAGAAGTTGCCTGAATCCCTTGGTTCTTGTTTCCCTTCCATCCTCAAAGCCACCAAAGAATGGCTGTCTTTTCATGACGCTGTCTCCCTGGTTTTGACCCTTCTGCCTCCCTCTTCCAATTTTAAGGCCCCTATGATGACACTGAGATAATCCAGGTTAATCTTTTCCTATCAAGGTTAGTTTATTAGCAACTTAATTCCACCTTCAACCTTATTTCTTTCTTGCCATGTAATTTAACATATGCACAGGTTTTGGAGGTTAAGATATGGACATCTTTGTGCGGAGGGGCATTATCCCGCTTTTCATAAGAAAATAAGAGACAAGATTGCTGGGGAAAAGGCATCCTAGGGATTCCTTCCCCACAATTTTAGAATTAGAAGAGGCAATTGGAGGGGCCAAGGAACTCAAAAGTTACTGCACAATTAATTTAGAAATAAGTGGGAGCCTGGTACACTCTACATTCATACTTCTTTAAGAAGCATGGTTAGCTAGAATGGACTGCTAAGAAATTAAGTAGGGTCTTCCCTGATGGTCCAGGGAATGACTCCAAGTTTCCAGTGCAGGGGGCCTCAGTTTGATCCCTGGTAGAGGAACTAAGAATCTCCATGCTGCACCCAAGCCCACGTGCAGCAACTACTGAGCCCTTGCACCTCAACTAGAGAAGCCTGTGGTTCCCAATGAAGAGTCTGCATACTGCAATGAAGACCCAGAGCAGCCAAAATAAATAATAGATTTTAAAAAGAGAAATTAGAAGACTTCCCTGGTAGTCCAGTGGTTAAGAGTCCACCTGCCAATGCAGGGGACACGGACAGGTTTGATTCCTAGTCTGGGAAGATTCCACATGCTGCGGGCAACTGAGCCCATGCACAACTACTGAAGCCCGAGCTCTAGAGCCTGTACTCTGCAACAAGAGAAGCCACTGCAACGCGAAGCCTGCGCATCACAACGAAGAGTAGCCCCCGCTCACCGTAGCTAGAGATAGCCTGTGGTCAGCAACAGAGACTCACTGCAGCCTAGAAACTGATTAATTAATTGAAAAATAAATTAGATAATATTTGAGATTGTTTAGTCTTGCCACTTTCCTCTTATTGGTAAACTTATGTTTATTATGTT
The DNA here is from genome assembly GCF_003369695.1 of Bos indicus x Bos taurus. Lineage (NCBI taxonomy): Eukaryota > Metazoa > Chordata > Mammalia > Artiodactyla > Bovidae > Bos > Bos indicus x Bos taurus. The sequence continues at coordinate 37,327,474 of NC_040095.1, forward strand.
TCAATGATTTGAAACTTCTTTGCAGTCCCCTGAATGCCTGGCTATAGATAATGGGAAAATTTGTTGTTGTTATGCAGTTACTAAGTCATGTCTGACTCTTTTTGCAATCCCATTGGCTATAGCCCACCAGGCTTCTCTGTCCACAGGGTTTTCCAGGCAAGAATACTGGAGTGGTTGCCATTTCCTCCTCCAGGGGATCTTCCCAGATCAGGGATTAAGCCAGAATCTCCTGCATTAGCAGGCAGAGTCCTTACCACTAAGCCACCAGAGAAGCCCCTAATGGGAGAATACAAACAGGCAAAGCTTATGGTTTGCTGACCTCTGCTTAGGAACCAAGGGGCTTATCATAAACAGGTGGTCCTGCTAGCTAATTGTTTTCCCCTCTTCAAGAGCTATTCTATAGTAACCATTCTAAAATGAAAATTATGCTTTTGGCAGATGTCCTTCAAGATTTATTGCTTCATATCTGGCAACCGCTGCTGCAGGCGAATTCATCTAGTTCCCCCAGGGGCACATTTTGCAGCTAATTCATCCAGGCAGGTTCACTGGGAAGCTGACAGCATTTCTGAGATGGCTTTTTTTTTTTTTTTTTTAATTTTTGACCTTGCTGAATGATTGCACACACCTGCTTTAAGCATAGTCCATGCCAAGAGCATCAGAGCCTTGATCTGTGATATAGAATGCCACAACCTTCACCTTCATGCTAGCATAGACCCTGGATCTCAGGGAAATTCCTGGCTGTGTCCTTTGTACCCTGCAGATGCTGATTTAACCACTTGCTCATCTGACCTCAAAAACTTCTGTAGCTACCTTAAAAATTATTATTTTTTTTTGGACCACACAGCATGAGGGATCTTAGTTCTCTGACCAGGGATTGAACTCATACCTCCTGCAGCAGAAGGGCAGATTTTCAACCACTGGACCGCCAGGGAAGTCCCATCTGGATCTACTTTTAACCAACATCTTGGATTATTTACCAGGTCCTTCCTTGACTGAGAACTTATAATCTGTGCTTCTCTGGGGTCACACTAAATGGGAATGGGGGCGGAGTGTGGTTGCAAAAATGGGAACGAGCTGGATATCTCTGGCTCACTGGCTGTCCCCAGTCCAGACTGGCAGGCTGGTCAGCCTCGGCCTGGCCTAAAGTTTCTCCTTGTGATTCCAGCGGCCCCTGCCCTTCCCTCCTCTCTAGGTTTGACCCGGGCTCCTAGGTTGCTGGAAACTTCTCTCTCAAGCTAAATTCAAGGCACAATTATAGGCTCTATATAAGCCATCATGGGCTTTCCTCAGTCTCAACTTTCTATTTTTATTTATATTGTCCCTGCTGCTGATTGTTTATTCTAACCTACATTACATCACAATATTATTGTATGTGTTTTTGTTGAAAAGCTTTTCAATGCCTCCACGAACTAATACAGAACACAAATAAGTATGCAGAATAGTAACCCTGATGTTTCTGCCCCCATTAGGAGATTGCTGATGGTGTCAGCTGTGTATTTTCTGTCTCTACATTGAAAGGAGAGAGGGATGGTGCCTGGTTGTCACTTGTTCCACTGTGTGGATCATGGGAGGTCTTGAACTTTATCCAACCAGGCACTTTTTCCAGATATTCTGGATAGACAAATGGTCTACAAAACTATAACCCATCAGGATTTTGTCTCAAGACTAAGTAGGAAAAATTATCACCTGGGTCTTTCATTTTTGTAAAACATGCAAACCATCCCCAACCAAAAAAAAAAAACAAAAAACAAAAACCAAAACACAAAAAACCAAGGATCACCTAAATATAGCTAACTGAATCTTCTATCTTGGAAAAACACTTTTGATAAATAAAAAGCATAGAGTATAACTCAGTTGGCAGCATCTAATAATCAAATTTAGAAAAAGGTCATTTTGGATGGTACATCTAGGGTAGAAGTTGTCCTCAGGAAGATTTGGAAAACTTGTCTGATTCTTGGTCTCTCCTGGTCTCCTTCCTTTCTCTCCCTCTCCACCTCATACTGCACATTCCTTTTTGACGTCTCCTCCCTTAGCCTGACACCGGATGGAGTTTCCAGGCGAGCCCCACTGTGGTGCTAATAATAGCGATAGCTGCTATTTGTCAAGCCTTTACCACTTGCCAGGCTCTGTGTGAAGCGCCCTGGATACATTACCTCACTCATTCCTCCTGCAGCCCTCCCAGAGGATGGGCATATTTGTGTAATGAGCCCGGACAGACATGGTGCCTAAAACCCCATTAGATCCTTTGTCAGCACTCCAAAGAACAAAGTTATTGGTATTCTTGACTTTTTCATGCTTGGTTTTAAATACGTTGGTGAATATGTTGCTGGTTACAGAAAGGAATGAGCAGCAGGCTATAGGGAATTGGAGTTAGGCTTTGTATGTTTTTTTAATCCTTTTCCTGAGCAGTAATTACTGGTGGTAAATGAAAATACTGGGGGCCATTGTTTCATATTGAAATTTAACTTCTTCCTTCCCTGCAGTTAAAAAAAAAAAAAAACCAGAAAAACAGCAAGAATGATTAAGAGCCTAAGATGTAAGAAAGTGTTAAGGGTTGAACTCAGCCTCTCATGTCAGGCTCAGGATTAACCATTACGTTTGAATGCTTTGTCCTGTGAGAACAAAAAGTACCAGGTCTCCGTGCTGTATACTTTGCAGGCAAGATATTCCAGGCTGTCTCTGGAGGGTCTGATGTTTTGAGTAGGAGCAAATGAGTCTGCAGAGGATGGCAGGTCAGTGGAGGCTGAGATTTCTGTTTTTGTTTCCTCCTAGACCGTACACCGCCTTCTTACCTTCCTTACTGTCCTGGTGATCCCATCAGAGGACAGTTTTCCAAAGTTCCTCTGCTTCACAGGTAAAGCCCTACAGATTGCTCTTAAAGTCAGGACTTCAGGGACGGGCACATGTTCCCCAATCAGTCAGCAAGGTTCTCACACGGGGGCACAGAGCCAACATGTTGGGGCACAAGGGCACTGAGGGAGCACAATCTTGCATCAGACGCTGAAACTCTTTCATCACATGTTCTGACAATGACACTAGAAAACCACAGCTGAACACTGATGCAACAGGATAGAAGGAGCTGGTAGCCCTGGGAGTTAACCTACCCTTGCAAAAGGGAAGAAGGAAAGAAAAATAAAGACCAGCTACATTTTACGTGAGACCATCCCATGTCTTTTTGGAGGACCTAAGGGAATATAATTATGTCACTTAGAGGGAAAGGGATGAGGTATGCTGAAGACTCATCAGAATTTTATCATTTCTTAGTTTTATTAACATGAATAATGTGTATGCAGCAGTTTTCTTCTTGAAATTGTCTTTAACTTGTGAATGAAATCTTTCATTATAAAAACTAAATTACTATAGTGGGCTAGATAATAGCTCCCAAAGATATTGGGTTCTTGTCCTTGAAACCTGTAAATGGTTCCTTATTTCAAAAAATTCTTTGCAGGTGTGATTGAGTGAAAACACTTGAATTGGAAGGATTATTCAGAATTATCCAATAGGCCCTACATAATCACAGTATACTTTTAAAATTTTTTATTTTTATTTTATTTTTATTTTATTTTTTTAAGATTTCTTTGATGTGGACCACTTTTAAAGTCTTTATTGAATTTGTTACCATAGTACTTCAGTTTTATGTTTTATTCTTTTGGCCACAAGGCATGTAGGATCTTTGCTCCCCTACCAGGGATTTAACCTGGATCCTCTGCATTGGAAGGCAAAGTCTTAACCACTGGACTACCAGGGAAGTCCCCACAGTATAATCCTTTTAAGAGGGAAATAAAAGGAGATGACATACAAGGAAGAAGAGGAGAAGGCAATATGAACATGGAGGTAGAGATCAGAGGGACATAGTCACAAGCCAAGGAATGCTGGCAGCTCCCTGAAGCTGGAAGAGTCAAGGGACAGAATCTCCCCAGAGCCTCTGCTGAACACTTGGTATTGGGCGAGTCATGCTGATTTTGGATATCTCAGCTCCAGAACTGTGAGGAAATAAATCTCATTGTTTTGAGCCCTCATTTGTGGTAATTTGTTACACCCGTCATAGAAAACCGATATAAGTACTTGAACCTAGGGAATTAAATTAAGTCATGAACATAGGTCTCTCTACTGAAAAATAGGTCAGTACATTATGTGCTTGTAGAAAAGGAGACATGGGAAATGGGCAGCAAGTTTTGCCTCTTGGAAGGGGAACCAAGAAACTAAGAGTCTAAGGTAAGAGGCAGACTTACTGTTCATTTTATATATTGTGATTGTTTGAATTTTTTCAAATGTGCATAATCCTTTAAAAAACACTTTTAACTTTGGGATAGCTTTAAATTTACAGAAAAATTGCAAAAATCATACAGAGAGTTCCCATATACCTAAACCCAGTTTCCCCTATGATTAGCATCTTACGGGTATGTTTCATTATACACACTTTGTCACAGTGAACTCATGTTAATACATTACTATTAAGTAAAATCAATACCTTGTTCCAATTTCCCTAGTTTTTTACCTATTGTTCTTTTTCTTTGCCAAGATCCCACCTACAGCACCACATTTCATTTAATTGTCATGTCCTGTTGGGTTCCTGTTGGCTGAAACAGTTTCTCAGACTTCTCAGATGACCTTTAGAGGAGTCAGTACTGGCTACTAGTCAATAGGATGTCTCAGTTGGGATTTGTCTGATGTTTTTGTCATGATTAGCTGGATCGTGGAAAAAGCAATAGAGTTCCAGAAAAACATCTATTTCTGCTTTATTGACTATGCCAAAGCCTTTGACTGTGTGAATCACAATAAACTGTGGAAAATTCTGAAAGAGATGGGAATACCAGACCACCTGATCTGCCTCTTGAGAAACCTATATGCAGGTCAGGAAGCAACAGTTAGAACTGAACGTGGAACAACAGACTGGTTCCAAATAGGAAAAGGAGTACGTCAAGGCTGTATATTATCGTCCTGCTTATTTAACTTATATGCAGAGTACATCATGAGAAACACTGGACTGGAAGAAACACAAGCTGGAATCAAGATTGCCGGGAGAAATATCAATAACCTCAGATATGCGGATGACACCACCCTTATGGCAGAAAGTGAAGAGGAACTAAAAAGCCTCTTGATGAAAGTGAAAGAGGAGAGTGAAAAAGTTGGCTTAAAGCTCAACATTCAGAAAACGAAGATCATGGCATCCGGTCCCATCATTTCATGGGAAATAGATGGGGAAACAGTGGAAACAGTGTCAGACTTTATTTTTCTGGGCTCCAAAATCATTGCAGATGGTGACTGCAGCCATGAAATTAAAAGATGCTTACTCCTTGGAAGGAAAGTTATGACCAACCTAGGTAGCATATTCAAAAGCAGAGACATTACTTTGCCAACAAAGATCCATCTAGTCAAGGCTATGGTTTTTCCAGTGGTCATGTATGGATGTGAGAGTTGGACTGTGAAGAAAGCTGAGCGAAGAAGAATTGATGCTTTTGAACTGTGGTGTTGGAGAAGACTCTTGAGAGTCCCTTGGACTGCAAGGAGATCCAACCAGTCCATCCTAAAGGAGATCAGTCCTGGGTGTTCATTGGAAGGACTGATGCTAAAGCTGAAACTCCAGTACTTTGGCCACCTCATGCGAAGAGTTGACTTATTGGAAAAGACTCTGATGCTGGGAGGGATTGGGGGCAGGAGGAGAAGGGGACAACAGAGGATGAGATGGCTGGATGGCATCACCGACTCGATGGACATGGGTTTGGGTGAACTCCAGGAGTTGGTGATGGACAAGGAGGCCTGGCGTGCTGCGATTCACGGGGTTGCAAGGAGTCGGACATGACTGAGCAACTGAACTGAACTGACCTGAGACTGGGGCATGTATTTCTTTTCCAATTAAAAACTCCCAGGTGGCAAAGTGGTAAAGAATCTGCCTGCCAATGCAGAAGACACAAGAGATGTGGGTTCGATCCCTGGGTTGGGAAAGTCTCCTGGAGTAGGAAATGACAACCTGCTCCAGTATTCTTGCCTGGAAAATTCCATGGACAGGAGGAGTCTGATGGGCTACAGTTCACAGGGCTGCAAAGAGTTGGACATGACTGAGCGACTGAATATGCAATCAAAAAAAGAAATACATTATTAGCACAGTAAAAATATTTATGTAGATTATTGAGAGGATTAAAACAGTGTGTGCATGTATGTGTGTTAGGTAGGACTGATATTCTATACATATTGAATATATATATATATATATATATATACACATATAGTATGCTGATATACTGTATATATCAAAGGGCTTCCCTGATGGCACAGTGGTAAAGAATCTGCCTGCCGATGCAGGAGATGAGGGTTTGATCCCTGGGTCAGATCAGAAGATGCATGCATGCATGCTAGATTTTATATATGTCTCTCTCTATATATATGAAGTAGGATAAAGTAGTAAAGGAGATCTAGGTTACGATTTCAACCCTATCACTTGCTAGTTCTGTGATCTGGGGTGAATAACCTCTCTATGCCTCATTTTTGAAATCTGTAAAATGGTGATAATAATATGTGCTTGATAGACTGGTGATGAGTATTTTAAAATATATGTAAAACTCAAATGCAGATATAAAAAATTTTCTATTGTTCTTAATTATAATGTTGTCAGATAAACTACATGCAAGGAATTGTGACTAGTTTGCTTGTTTTAAGGGTCTGTTCAAATAAAGCGACCAAGTGATTGCTTTAATTGTATTCATAAACATCTCTGCCTTGTGATGAATTATCTGTGAAATACTTATTGAGAGTCTACTAGAGGTGAAATTTTGTGCAACACAGAATTATACAAGACACAGTGCTTGCTTCCAATCTAATGAGGCAGGACCAAAATGACCCATGAGTGCAGAAGGAGAAGGGTATTTCTGGAAACTGGAGCAGGTTTGTCTTGAAATATAGGTGGCTAGAATTTTTATACTTTATCTTCTCTTGATTATCAGCATATTGGAATTACACTGCAGAAAATTTGGAAGAGTATAGTCAAGTAGAAGAAAAATATCCAAACATAATCTATTTTGGCATAGTTCCCTCTAGTGTTTTTTAACTATGAATTTTAAAAGCTACTGAGATCATATAGTAATATAGTATTCAGTTTTTTTCACCACCTACTAAGTAATAATCATTTTTTCATGAAATTCATGAAATTTTCTTCTTAAAGCATCATTTTAAGTAGCTGCATACTATTTCCTTGCACTAATAGGAAATAGGTCTGGCCATTGTGAAAGAGACAGAACAGTGACTTAACCAAGATAAAAATGTGTTTCTCTGTTGTGGCAGCTTGAGCTGTTATGAAGCTCTGTGAAGCTGCCAGAGGCTCAGGCTCTTTTCTTGCATTGCTTTGCCATCTCCAGGTGTGGTCTTTTCTGCATGGTCCAAGATGTCTCACCACCATGCTTATGTGAAAATCAAAAAGTTGTGGGGGGCGGGGGGAAAGGGGGGAAGGCATACCCCTAATGTCCATCACTTCTGTTCATATTACATTGGCCATATCTAGTCATATGGCCATAATCAGTTGCAAGGAAGGATGGGAATCATAGTATTTATTCTGGGTGGTTATATGCCCAACTAAAATCCAGGGTTTCTACTACTTTAGAAGGATAAGACAGATACTGAGGCTCAGCTAGCAATTTCTGCCACACTTTGCCTGGCCATGTAGTCTTCTGCTAATGTAAACCATGTATTTTTGCTAGAGATTTTTAGTGTCTCCATTTTCTTTTGCTTTAATGATAAATCTTTATATTTTTGTGCTTGTGTGTGTGGCTAGCCGCTCAGTCATGTCCGACTCTTTGCGACCCCATAGGCTGCAGCCCATCAGGGGATTCTCTGCCCATGGGAATTCTGCAGACAAGAATACTGGAGTGGGTAGCCTATCCCTTCTCCAGGAGATCTTCCCAACTCAGGAATCAAACCGAGGTCTCCTGCTGTGCAGGCAGATTCTTTACTATCTGAGCTACCAGGGAACCTCATTGTTTTTTGCTTGCCAAGTTTCAAATGTTTGACATATCAATTCATTTAAAGCCTCGCAATAATCTTATAGATAAATATTATCATCCCTATTTTAAACTGAAGAGAGTAAAGTTAAGGTATTTGTTCAAGGGAACGTGACTAGTTAGTAGAGTGGCCAGATTTGAGCCTAGAGTCCAAATTCTGTAACTATCACTGTGCTTCTCATTTTTACCAAGAACTGATTATTTCCTTAGGAAGATTTCTTGAAGAGGAATTAGTGGGTTAAAGGGTATGGGCATTTTTTGGGGGAGGAGGGATGTTGAGCAAAAAAAAAAAAAAAAAAGAAAAGGTGGGGATTCTAATTCTTTGACAAGGAATTGAACCTGGGCTCTCAGCAGTGAGAGTGTATAGAGTTCTAACCACTGAATGGCCACAGAATTCCCAAAGTGCATGGACATTTTAAAGGCTAGCGATATATTTTCCTCAATTACTTTATAGAAAATTTATACTAAGTGGCCATTCCCACCAATGAGAAAAAAAGATATGATGTCTTCCAAAACTGCTCCAAAATAAATCTTCCTACCTGGTCACGTAAGTCATCCTCTTAGCATCTTCCTGGAACTGGAACTGACCCCATTCTGGAATGGGGAACTGACCCCATTCTCACACTAGGCTTGATTTTCTCTGCACTTCTGCTTCAAGTGTGGTAGTGGTGCTTGTAAATGCAGTGGTTATTTTACACACACTTATACACCCCACAGTGTCCAGCCAAATGTGAAGGAGCTCACTGTATGCTTTTTGAGTTAACATGGGAGACACATATTCCTGCGGAAGTAACCCCAGTGCCTGGCCTTTGTAGGTGTTCAAAAATACCTTCTTACGTGCAGTTATAGGTTCTTCCTGTGCTGGAACAGATCTTTCCTTGTCCCAGCTATTATACGTCAATAAGCTACCACCCCACCACAAGTCTTTCTTACACAGCCAAATTTCACTAAACCACAACAGTACAGTTTTCAATCTTCCTTCCCCGCCACACCTCAACTTTCTGACATCTAGCTTCATGTCAGTTTTGTTGTTGTTTAGTTGCTCAGTTGTGTACAACTCTTTGCAACCTCATGGACTGTAACTTTCCACTTCATATGTCCATGGGATTTCCCAGGCAAGAATACTGAACTGGGTTGTCCTTTCCTTCTCAAGGGATCTTCCCAACCCAGGGATCTAACTCACGTCTCCTACACTACAGGTGGATTCTTAACCACTGAGCCACCAGTTTCATCCTTCCAAATGCCTTTTTGAATTTTGCTTTTCTTTCAAGTGGAGAGCCAGTTATTCATAAACTATTCAATACCATTTATTTATAATCCTGGAGTAGGTAGCCATCTCCTTTTCTGGGGGATCTTCCCAACCTAGGGATCAAACCCAGGTCTCCTGCATTGCAGGCAGATTCTTTACCATCTGAACCACTAGGGAAGCCCTGAAAATGTCTTTTTGAAAGAGAGTTCTTGGAATCCTGATGTCAATAGCAACAGAAGACAGCACAGTATGTTAAATCCACCACCATATTCCCCTAGAGCTTCCCAGGTGGTGCTAGAGTAGATTTCCCGTAAATATTTATTGGATGAATGAATATATCTAATGATCCCTTCTTAATTAGAAAATCATGAAATCTTTCATCTAGAAGGATTCCAACAACCCAAAACATGGTACAGGCATAAAATATAAATTGCTTCAGGGAAACAGGCAGACAGTTATCCGTGCTGTCAATGGGGTGGAGAGAGAGATAAGGAGGTGAAGGCAACTTCAATGGTGTCTTGTGTGTTTCCCTGACATTCATTACAAGGGAATAAATTCATGTTTCATTTTTTAAAAACATAAAATGTAAGCAAAATAATTTAATATATATCTCAATTTAAAACAGGTAATTATGACTGTAGAGCCTTAAAGGTTTTTCTAGTGTATTTCTAGGATTAAATCTTGATTATTTAAAACTGACGAGAAGGACCAGAGTCTTCCACCGCACAGCACTTGGTGTCATGACATCATGATTACACATCCAACATTAGGCTTACCCTGAATGGCCATTTTATTGTCACTTCAGTCCAGTTCCGTCACTCAGTCATGTCTGACTTTTTGCGACCACATGAATTGCAGCACGCCAGGCCTCCCTGTCCATCACCAATTCCCAGAGTTTACCCAAACTCATGTCCATTGAGTCGGTGATGCCATCCAATCATCTCATCCTCTGTCGTCCCCTTCTCCCACCTTCAATCTTTCCCAGCATCAGGGTCTCTTCAAAGGAGTCAGCTCTTCGCATCAGATGGCAAAAGTATTGGAGTTTCAGCTTCAGCATCAGTCCTTCCAATGAACACCCAGGACTGATTTCCTTTAGGATGGACTGGTTGGATCTCCTTGCAGTCCAAGGGACTCTCAAGAGTCTTCTCCAACACCACAGTTCAAAAGCATCAATTCTTCGTCACTCAGCTTTCTTTATAGTCCAACTCCCACATCCATACATGACTACTGGAGAAACCATAGCTTTGACTAGATGGACCTTTTTTGGCAAAGTAATGTATCTGCTTTTTAATATGCTGTCTAGGTTGGTCGTAACTTTCAATCCAAGGAGTAAGCGTCTTTTAATTTCATGGTTGCAGTCACCATCTGCAGTGATTTTGGAGCCCAAGAAAATAAAGTCTGCCACTGTTTCCAGTGTTTCCCCATCTATTTCCCATGAAGTGATGGGACTGGATGCCATGATCTTCGTTTTCTGAATGTTGAGCTTTAAGCCAACTTTTTCACTCTCTCTTTCACTTTCATCAAGAGGCTCTTTAGTTCTTCTTCACTTTCTGCCGTAACCAAATACACGTTTATTTCAGATTTCTGACACAAACACAAGCTGCTCCCATTTTTCCTTTCTCCCACGCCCCCCTTTTCTTCTGCAACAAGTGCAAGACTGTGCTAGGAACCATGTGAGATATAAAGAACGTATACTTGGCTCCTTCTTTCAAAAACATTGTGTATTGGCTTGGGAGATAAAATAAATGAAAAGGAAACAGATGATCTGTTATAGAAGAGATAACATCACAGGCCCGAAATGTATGTGATTAAGTTCAAAAGTGTAAACCCATAGGAAATGGTATGAGGTGTCACTGTTGGTGCAGATTAAAATAGAGCTGACCGTACAGGTGTAAACAAACCATAACCCTGCTTAACTTGTTTAATTCCCTAATTGAGTGATAACTTTAGTACTAGTTACCACTATTCTCAAATTGTTACTGTATTATTAACTAACAAGTATTTATCCTTAACATAAGCAGTGAAAATAGAGTCCTACAAAGTTATTTTTGCCAATAGGTCCCATTTCTGCTAAAAAAAAGTGGTATGCTCAGACTTAAACTGTCACGAGTCCACACTTACTGTCACTTGGGAAGATGTCTCTCGGACTGTACCCAGTATCACACAGCCAGTAAGAGATAGAGCATGAGTTGAACCAAGCAGTCTACCCTCCAAAGCTGCAGGCTTAGCCATCATCTTCCAGAAAGGGAAGGGAAAACATAACCCCAGTTGTGTATTTACCATGAGTCAGGCACTCTGTTAAACACTTTTATCTACACTATTTCATTTAATCTTTGTGACAATACTTAGAAATAGCTGTTATAATCCACAGTTCTGTAAATGAGGAAGAAGACAGGCTCCCAGAGGTTAGGTTAGGTAAGTTAACTAACATTGCACAGCGGGTAAGTAGTAGAGCTGGGATTCAAGTCCAAGTCTTTCTTACTCCAAAGCACGTGCATGTTTTATTATTTCAGGTAATAATGATAAACATCTTTCAAAACACAGTAGTGGAAGACTAATAAAAAAAACAGTGTTTGATGATGTTGAGAATCTATACCCTCTGCTAGTCTTGCTCCATATCAGGCTCGTGTTTGTTAGCAAGTTCACTTCGACATTTCTCTCCAATCCCCACCATCTCCCTCTGGCAGCCTCTCCTACCCTGCGGTCTCCTTTTTCTTTCACCCTTCAGTTCCCGATTGTTCCCATCTTTAATTTCCATTAATAACTGTCTGAATGCCCCCATAACTCTCTCATGATATGTCCTTTTGGCATAATAACTTGTATGAAAGTAGTTTTGTAATGTGTGTTTGTTGTTTTTGTCCTACCCTGAATATCCTGAGGGCAGGAACTACATCTCGTTTATTCATCTCCGTTTCTCTCAGTGTTGGTGCTCACAGAGTAGTCAATCAGCAGTTCTTCTTTGACTCGAATCCCCCTCGTTGCCCATAAATGTCTATTGTAACTCCTCTTCCCCATCCTTGTGTTCCCACCTCTCACTCTCCCACCCGATTCTCAACCTCTCCCAGTTCCCACCCTTCACTCTCAACCTACAATGTCCTGAGCACAGAGATAACTCAATAAATAAGACCTTCTGCCTTGATGGCCATGTCCTCCATCTGTGCTGTCCAAGATGGCAGCCACTAGCCACTTGGGCCATTGAACACCTGCAATGTGGTTTGTGCAACTGAAGAACTGAAATTTTACATTTCATTTCATTTTAAATAAAATTGACTAATAATTGACTAAAATGACATTTAAATTAATTTAAATAACCACTATCATATTGGATAATTTCCAAACATGGAACAAACAAGATCCTCAGTTTAAAGCTCAGATTGAAGAACAGGCTTTTGCAATAATTCCAGGGAAGGGTATTTTGGAAATACAGAAGTGAGAGCTGTACAATTCATTTCTGGACAGGTAGTTGCTCACAGTTATTCTCAAGTTGTCTGGAATGAGTTATCATGCAAACTACACAAGTCATCTGTGGACTAAACATGTGGACACCATCTATTCTCTATAGGGTGGCAGCTCCATTAAAATAACATTCATGGAACTTTCCCGATGGCTCAGTGGTAAAGAATCTGCTTGCCAATGCAGGGAACACAGATCTGATCCCTGTTCTGAGAAGATCCCACATACCACAGAGTAACTAAGACCCTGTACCACAATGACTGAGCCCATGCTCTACAGCCCATGAGCCACAACTAATAAGCCTGTGTGCCTCAGCTACTGAAACCCACATGCCCTAGAGTCCTTGCTCTGCAACAAGAGATACCACCTCAATGAAAAGCCTGAGCACCACAACGAAGAGTAGCCCCCACTCTCTGCAACCAGAGAAAGCCCTTGCAAAGCAACAAAGACCCAGTGCAGCCAAAAACACTAATAATAAAATAATTTAAAAAATAGCATTCATATCTGTAGGGTAAAATGGGGAGATGCCAAAGTGGTCTGTTACTGAATGGACTTTGAGATGCTAACTGGAAAAAATTCCTTCTTTCTTCACCCTCTGCATTTCTGTCAAATTTAATTTTCTTGTTTTCTTTTCCTGGAAATCTAGTGACAGTCAAGAATGTATTGCTGGGAGCCAAATGTGTCATTTTATCTTTGGCAGTTGAAGAACTTTGATATTTCTTTCTAGGGGTAATGCATCGCCACTTAGAGAATAGCTAAGTGGAAATGCACTCTCGAAAGTAGATTTGTTCTATGGGCTTCCTTTGATTTGTCAAAAAGACAAAAATCTCACCAGCCTCACTTTATAATCATGCTCTGAAATTACTTGGAATCATCTTTTGCTTACTTTTCTTGTCACTGTTACCTAATATGTGTGGCAGGGGAAAAGAAAAGGAACACATTTACAATTTAATGTTCTGCTTATTACATGTACTGTCAATGCTAATTGTTTTAGGCAAGGTGTCTTATCTTCGATTAAAGTGATCAGTGCCTCTGGGTATAAAAGAAACAGCAGTAGAGTTTCACAACTCTTATTCACAACAGGGTCCTATACTTAACCCTTTCCTGTGCTGACATCAGTAACTAAGACACAAACCCTGACTTAAGCTATGATTATCTTCAAAATAGATAAACGGCATGCTCATTAATGAAAATCTTTGAGGTTCCTCTGTGCTCTACTCAGTTAGAAAGAGACGCTTAAAAAAAAATCCTCTCATTTGCAGAGAAGGAAGCTGAGACCACCAATCAACTAAGGGTTTTTACTTTCTCAATTTAACCGAATATCAGCAATGTTGAATATTCAACATAGCTTTCAAATCTCAAAATCTCAGCACCATTTTCAAAGTACATCAGGCATCTCATGAAGCTAGCTTTTTGCTCTCGACACAGATCCAACATCTATTGCTTGTATATTTGAGGTTAACAATGGATAATGAGAAAGCAGAAGAAATTTTTATAGTTTTCACAAAATAGGTCAAGTAGAAGAAGACTACTTCATTCTTGTCCTGGCCACATGACCAATATATATATATATATTTTTTTTTTTTTTCTGGATTCCTCCTCTCTCTTCGGCCTTCATCTCTACATGAGCAGACCCATCACATTAATGTTATAGCTGGGCAGCTCGAGTTCACAGTCACCTAAGAGGGTCTCAGGGAGAACCTCCTATGCACTAGGCCCTTTCTGGAATGGATCTTCAGTCCTCACATCAACCCTGAGGGCAGGTGATGTTTCCATTTCACAGACAAGACACTGAAGCTTAATCAAGTGAAGTGAATGGTCTTTGATCTACCTGCTAAAAGGGAATGCAAGCTGGGCTCAGAAGTCCTGCTTTCCTATGGTTCTAAAGCACCACACCATGCTGCTTTACTGTCCAGAATAAAGGTTCACCTCATACATCTGGAGCTCAGGCCTCGTAGAGCTTCCAAGTACAATCTTGTTGGAGAAGCAGAGCTCTGACCTGTGAAATTCCCTGTGGGAGGAAACCTGGCCTGGGCTTGTGTGTTAGGCTGCATTGTGGTCATTCAGCGATGTCTGGATCCGATGCCTGGAACCTGTGAGGATGTTCCCTGACACGGTTAAAGGGACTTTGTTAACAATCTTTTTAAAAACATTTATTTATTTATATGTCTGTGCTGGGTCTTTGTTGCTGCACTTGGGCTTTCTCTAATTGCTGTGAGCAGGGGCTTTTCATTGCAATGACTTCTCTTGTTTCAGGGCACAGGCTTTAGAGCCTGAGGCCTTCAGTAGTTGTGGTACGTGGGCTCAGTAGTTGGGGCACATGGGTTTAATTGCCTGGCAGCATGTGGAATCTTCCCAGATCAAGGACCAAACCCATGTCTTCTGTATTCAAGAGAGGGAGGCAGGAGGACTAAAGTTACTAGTAGGAGATGTGATAGTGGAAGGAAGAGGTTGGAGTGATGCAAGGAAGGGGCCATGGGCCAAGGAATGTGGATGATGTCTAAAACCTGGAAAAGGCAAAGAAATAGATTCTTGTGGAAAACTCCCAGAAGGAATTCAGCCCGGCCAACATCTTGATTTGAGACTTCTGATCTCCAGAACTGTTTTTGTTGTTGTTCAGTCACTCATTCATGTCCAACTCTTTGCGAACCCATGGACTGCAGCACGACATGCTTCCCTGTCCTTCACCACCTCATGCAGCTTGCTCAAACTCATGTCTATTGAGTCGGTGATGCCATCCAACCATCTCATCCTCTGTCGTCCCTTTCTTCTCTTGCCTTCAGTCTTTCCCAGCATCAGGGTCTTTTCTAATGAGTCAGCTCTTTGCATCAGGTGGCCAAAGTATTGGAGCTGCAGCTTCAGCATGAGTCCTTCCAATGAACACCCAGGACTGATTTCCTTTAGGATTGACTGGTTTAATCTCCTAGGAGTCCAAGAGATTCTCAAGAGGCTTCTCCAACACCACAATTCAAAACCATAAATTCTTTGGCCTTTGGCCTTCTTTATGGTCCAACTCTAACATCCATACATGACTACTGGAAAAACCATAGCTTTGACTAGATGGACCTTTGTTGGCAAAGCAATGTCTCTGCTTTTTAATATGCTGTCTAGATTTGGAATAGCTTTTCTTCCAAGGAGCAAGCATCTTTTAATTTCATGGCTGCAGTCACCATCTGCAGTGATTTTGGAGCCCTCTGAAAATAAAATCTGTCATTGTTTCCCCATCTATTTGCCATAAAGTGATGGGGCCAGATGCCATGATCTTAGTTTTTTGAAGGTTGAGTTTTAAGCCAGCTTTTTCACTCTCCTCTTTCACCTTCCTCAAGAGGCTCTTTAGATCCTCTTCACTTTCTGCCATAAGGGTGGTGTCATCTGCATATTTGAAGTTATTGATATTTCTCCTGGCAATCTTGATTCCAGCTTGTGCTTCATCCAGCCTGGCATTTAGAATTCTAAGAGAATAAATAAGTTTACATTGTCTTAAGCTACTAAATTTGTAAAAATTTGCAATTTTCTATTGTAGCAACAGCAATAGGAAACTAAGGTAGCTTATTAACAGAAAGCAAACAGTCACCCAGGATTGGGCTGGCTGATTGCAGTCCCCATGTATTGGCCCCGGTGATTCCTGATTTTGTTTTTGTTTTTGCACACCACCACAGGAGGGCCTCTTATATGAAGTGTCATGAAGTCCTCAATTTTAAAAAAATTGCTAAATTGTTTTTGTGTTAAATATATCACATGGTGAGGGAAAACCTTTTGCACGTCGACTGCTCTGCCTTTGAGATCATGGGCTAGTTTGGGAGACTGGAACCATGTGAAAGTCTAAAGGAGAAGGGTGGTGAAGACCTAAGCCTTTGGAATGAAACTTAGTTGTAATTCCCACTTCAGTGTTTGTTAGCTTTGGGACCTCAGCCTAGTTATTTAACCTCAGCTTTCTCATCTGTTGAATAAGGATAATAACAGTAACTATCTTACAGGGTTTTAATGCAATTAGATGAGACAATTGTATAAAATGGGAGGCGACAGGAACTTCCCTGGTAGTCCAGTGGTTAAGACTCCATGCTCCCAATGCAGGAGGCCTGGGTTTGACCCCTAGTCAGGGAACTAGATCCCACATGTTGCACCTAAAGAACTCATGCACCTCAACTAAGACCCGGCACAGCCAAATAAATAAAAATAAACAAATTTTTTTAAAAAATAGAAGGCAATAATAGTTCCTTTTCAGAGGGCTAATGTAACTTGATTTTTTAAACAAAATAATTTTATTTATTTAATTATTTTTGGCTGTGTTGCATCTTCGTTGTTGCACGAACTTTTCTCTAGTTGCAGTGAGCAGGGGCTAAACTCTAGTTGTGGTGCTCAGGCTTCTCAATGTGGTGTCTGCTCTTGTCGCAGAGCACAGGCTCTAGGGCTTGTGGGCTCAGTAGTTGTGGGTCCCAGACTCTAGAGCACAGGCTCAATAACTGTGGTACATGGGCTTAGTTGGTGTGTGGCATGTGGATCTTCCTGGATCAGGGATCGTACTTGTGTCTCCTGCATTGGCAGACAGATTCTTTACCACTGGGCCATCAGGGAAGCCTGTGACTTTATTTTAACCATGTAAATCTCTTAGAATACTTTTAGATATCTTGTAGAAATCTCATGGCACATAGTAAGTGCTCCATAAATCTTTGTTATTATTTTAATTGAGTAAGGCAGGTAAGCCATGATGGGAACAAAGTAGGACTCTAGACTTTGAAAGACAACTAGTGAATGCCTTACATAAAATGACAGAAGGGAGAAGAAAACCAGTATTCTCTGAATGCTTAGTAGGTATCTGGAACTTAATATCAAAGGAAACATTTTGAGGGTTAAATAAAATAAGATACCCCATGCCCAGTGTAGATTGTTGTTTTCTTATCCTGATTATGCAACAGAGTCTTCCAGAATTTAAGTAGTTTACCCAGGATCCCCTGACCTTGGCATGTTCGAAGTCCCTGTCCTTTCCCTCCACCTTGCTGCGTCTAGCTACAAGTAGAACAGAGGTGAGCCCAGAAGGGTGTGTGAGGACACGAGGAGTCAATTTGGCTGCAGTAGGGCTTCCCTGGTGGCTCAGACGGTAAAGAATCTGCCTGAGGGAGACCTAGGTTTGATCCCTGGGTTGGGAAGATCCCCTGGAGAAGGGGAATGGCTACCCACTCCAATATTCTTGCCTGGAGAATCCCCATGGACAGAGGAGCCTGGCGAGCTACAGTCCATGGGGTCACAAAGACTCAGACACGACTGAACGACTAAGCACAGAACAGGGTTGCTACCTGGCTCCTGCTCTGGTCCCTGGCACAGAGTAAACACTATACATACAAATATGCATGCATTTATACATTCACATTTATATTTTTGTATATAAATGATGAATTCGAAACAGCCCAGACACTGTGATGCCGGCCTCTTGGTGACCACCAGATGTCAGTGCTGACAAGGAGTTCCTCCTCTTTGTTTTGTTTCCAGAGCTGAAGTGTCTTCATTTGGGAAATCCCATGGACACAGGAGCCTAGTGAGCTACAGTCCATGGGGTCGAAAGAGTCGGACACAACTCAGTGACTAAGCCACTACCACCACCGCTGGCAGACACAGCTAAGAGAAATTTAACCTGGTCATGGAGCTCATCTTCTAGTTCATGGGAATGTGGAGGGATTTTGGAAGGCTGGGTTATAAATATATATTTTGGCAGAGCCTAGAACCGAATTTGGAAAATATATGTTGGTAAAACAGTTAGCTCTTTAAGATAAAAGTCTAAATCACTGGACTTTTAGGAGAAGGCAGTGGCACCCCACTCTAGTACTCTTGCCTGGAAAATCCCATGGATGGAGGAGCCTGGTGGGCTGCAGTCCATGTCACTAAGAGTCGGACTCGACTGAGCGACTTCACTTTCACTTTTCACTTTCATGCATTGGAGAAGGAAATGGCAACCTACTCCAGTGTTCTTGCCTGGAGAATCCCAGGGACGAGGGAGCCTGGTGGGCTGCCATCTACGGGGTCCCACAGAGTTGGACACGATTGAAGAGACGCAGCAGCAGCAGCAGCACTGGACTTTTATTGGTGGCTCAGTGGTAAAGAACTCACCTGCCATTGCAGAAGATGTGGGTTTGATCCCTGGGTAGAGAAGATCCCCTGGAGAAAGAAATGGCAACCCACTCAGTATTCTTGTGTGAGAAATCCCATGGATAGAGAAGCCTGGTAGGCTACAGTCCATGGAGTAGCAAAATAATCTGCAGGGCTTAGTGACTAAGCAACAACAAAGATAGATCAAATCATCACATCCTAAGGAAGTATTTGTATTTGGAAGATGAACTTTCCTTGAGGGTGGGCAATTGTGAAAACCAAAGACACTCAGACCCTTAAGAGGTGAAATTTAAGGTAAATTTAAGAGGTGAAAAAGTTATTGATTGGTTATTGATCAGCAAAGGCTTGGAACTGTAGCTTTAAAATTTTAAATCATGAAATGTAATTTACTCACTATGCAAGCCTATACCTATACATATATAATTGAAATAAAAATTTCCTAAAACAATATTTTACGTGCATGTTGGGCTCTCTTGTATTTTCTTTTCTATTCTATTCTTTCATTAAAAAATTCTGGTTGGGACCCACCAAAATGATGACCCACAGTTCGAAAAATACTGACCTATGAGATTATGCCATAGTACGTTTTAGATGAGGTCCTGGATTTTCAATGCTTGATCAGAGTTAAGTTCTAGGGTTAGAGTAGTCTAAGGGGGAAACCCATCCTTCAGGTATAGACTTGGACTCAGATGGAAAATTTGCCTTAAGTTACTTATCCCCTGAACCTCAACTTTCTTGCATGTAAAATGGATATAACAATGCCTCCTCACAGGACTGTTGTGAAGCACCTAGTATGTAACAAGACTTTCAACATATGCCTTGCCCTTCTCTACTCGAAGAGGGTTTTCTTTTTTGTCTTATTTAAAAAATTTAAATTATGTTTAATTGATTGATGATTGCTTTACAACATTGGTTTGATTTCTGCCACACATCAACGTGAAGTAGCCATAGATGTACATACGTCCCCTCCCTCTTGAACTCCCTCCCACCTCCCATCCTTTCCCACCCCTCTAGATTGTTATAGAGCCCTGGTTTGAGTTCCCTGAGTCTTAGAGCACATTTCCATTGGGTATCTGTTTCACATCTGGCAGTGTGTAGATGCTTCCGTGCTACTCTCTCCACTCATCTCACCCTCTCCTTCCTCCCTCCGCCCTTGTCCATAAGTCTGTTCTCTATGTCGGTGTTTCCACTGCTGCCCTGCAAACAGGTTCATCTACACCATCTTTCTAGATTCCATGTATATTGTATTTGATGGGTTTTATATTATATGTGGCTAGAGAAATTACAATTTAACTAAACCAGAGTATTTCATGTGGAAGGGAGATTATATCCTAAAACCAGTGCCTGGAAATCCTTAAAAATAGAATAATCTTGTGCGAGTAGTTCAGGCATAATCACGCTCAGAGGCAGAGAGCTGGAATAATGCTTCTTAGAGGTTTGGGGAGAGGAAGACATACCCAGTTTACAGTAACAGCTTCACTGGAATTCCCCTGTCTAACTCTCTCCTAGTACTAATCACACAAATGTGAAGTGATCTAAAGTGAAAGTTGCTCAGTCGTGTCTGACTCTTTGACACCCGTGGACTGGAGCCCGCCAGGCTCCTCTGTCCATGGGATTCTCCAGGCAAGAATACTGGAGTGGGTAGCCTTTCCCTTCTCCAGGGCATCTTCCCAGCCCAGGGATTGAACCTAGGTCTCCGCAATGCAGGTGGATTCTTTACCATCAGAGCCACCAAAGAAACCTAAGAATACTGGGGTGGATAGCCTATCCCTTCTGCAGGGGATCTTCCTGACCCAGGAATCGAACTGGGGTCTCCTGCATTACAGGCGGACTCTTTACCAACTGAGCTACCAGGGAAGCCCAATTACACAAATGCTATTGCTCATTTAATGATTTTTCCCTTCTAGGATCTGAGCTTGGCTGGTTAACAGTAGATGCTCAAAATATTGTTGATATTAAGGTAGAACTATGAATGGGCATGTGACTGTGGGTCAGACATCCCATTTGGAGAATTCTAGCTGAGGAGCCCTGTGACATGCTGAGGGAGAGCTGGGCAAACTGGCTTTTTAATTTTCAGGGTAATAAATACTTATTACCAGGGTCATGTGATTTGTTTTATAATTAACTACCTGGGTGTTTTCAGTCTGCAAGAGCCTCTGAATTATGTCACCCGAGGAAGAGACTGATTTCCTAGCGCTTCAACTCTTCTGAATCCCTGACATAAGAATCCATGTGAACATTGGCAGTTTTCTTTTTAAGAAATATTTTATTTACTTACTTTTGGCTATGCTGGGTCTCCGTTGCTGCAAGCGGGCTTTCTCTAGCTGTGGATAGCAGGGGCCACTCTATTTGTGGGGCATGGGCTTCTCACTGTCTAGCTGTGGATAGCAGGGGCCACTCTATTGGCAGGGCATGGGCTTCTCACTGTCTAGCTGTGGATAGCAGGGGCCACTCTATTTGCGGGGCGTGAGCTTCTCACTGCAGTGGCTTCTCTGTTTTGGAGCATGGTCTCTACTTACATGGGCTTCAGTAGTTGTGGCTCTCAGCCTCTGGAGCACAGGTCAATAGCTATGGCTCCTAGGCTTAGTTGCCCTGTGGACCAGGGATCGAACTGTGTCCCTCGCATTGCAAGGCAGATTCTTAACCACTGGACCACCAGGAAAGCCTGGCAGTGTTTTCTTGTGTTGTAATTGTATCTCTGCTCCCCATTAGGTTATAAATTCCCTGAATCTGTTTTGTGACAGTAAAGCCTCTTGTTTTGTGATGTGTCCTGCTCTACGTGTGCATGATCACCTATCCTCACAGCTACCGTAGCAAGGCAGATGTTGTCATATCTCCATTTGATAGATGAAGGCACTGAGGCTCAGAGAGGGTGTAAACCTTCCCCAAGTCACACAATTAGCAGACAGCAGAGTCAGGATTCAGACTTACCTCTCTAAAGCCAGAGTTGGGGTACATGATAAATACTCTAAAGCCAGAGTTGGGGTACATGATAAATACTCTAAAGCCAGAGTTGGGGTACATGATAAATACTCTAAAGCCAGAGTTGGGGTACATGATAAATACATGTTGACCTTGCACACTCTTGGTAGGAATGTAAATTGGTTCATCCACTGTGAAAAACAGTGTGAAGATTTCTCAAAAATTAAAATATAACTACCAAATGAGCCAGCAAGTCCACTCTTGGGTATATACTCAAAGGAAACAAAAACACTAATTTGAAAAGGTACATGCACCTCAATGTTCATAGCAGCATTATTTACAGTAACCAAGATATAGAAGCAACATAAGTGTCTATCAATAGATGAATGGATAAAGAAGATGTGGTATATATGTATACCATGTATGTGTATATATATACACACATACGGATCCTGGACCATGTCAGTGGGGGCAAGCTTCAGAACACGGAGCCAGAGGAATCACTATGAAAGAGATAATGCCTTAGGGGGAATGGAAATGAAAAACTCGTAAGCTGTCTGAATCCTCAGTCTGAGGGCCAGAGAGAATGAGAGAGAGAGATTATACACAATCAAGGGAGAGCGAAGGATAAAGAGAAGGAAGGCAGGGAGGTGGAGAAATGCTCTGAGCTCTAAGAACACCCATAGACTCTCTAAGCAGCCCCTGAAGATTTTTGCCTGGATGGGAAGGAGCAGAGAAGGATGCTCCTCATGGCTCTAGCAACTTGCTGGAGTTACAATTGTTACAGTTCAGACCTCTTTCTGTTGTTTTTCAGCCGCTCAGTCCTGTCTGACTCTTTGAGACTCCATGGACTGCAGCACGCCAGGCTTCCTAGTCCTTCACCACCTCCCAGAGCTTTGACATGAGTTCTCTTTGGCCTTACTCAGTTCTAGCTATAGATCATTTTTGGAGACTCATGAAATTTTAGAGTTGGGAAGGACTTTGAAGATTATTTGCTGCCATCCTGTGGTAAGATCTCTCTCTCTCTCTCTAGATAAAGTCACCAGGGATACACAGTGTGAAAACAAGAGGAATAATAACGTTAATGATAAAATACTTGGAGGTGATAGTGAACATACTTTACAATCACTGATGCATGGATGCTGACCAATCAGAAGTGACACAGCAGCAAATCCCTGGTGTGGCTAGACTGGACACGGATTTTCAGCTGTATTCAGCTCTAGCATGTGTGTGCTGGCCATGAGATATATGTATGCTGTGTGTGCTCAGTCATGTCCGACTCTTTGTGACCCTTTGGAATGTAGCTCTCCAGGCTCCTCTGTCCTTGGGATGCTTCAGGCAAGAATACTGCAGTGGGTTGCCATTACCTTCTCCAGGGGATCTTCCCAACCCAGGGATTGAACCCACATCTCCTGCATTGCAGGCAGTTTCTTTACCTGCTGAGTAAGCATTGCCTAATTAAATCCCCAGAAAACCACCAAATGAGAAAACATTAAGTTCAGAGAAGTGACATTAGTGTCCCAGGACACATAGTGAGTAACTGGAAGAGTCTGATTTGAACTTGAGGCTTCTGACTGTAAGGCCCTGACTGCTTAACTACTCTGGGGTGACTTGCGTCTCAGAAGGGCAAAGCTGGGCCAAGGTGGGAACAAGGGAGCATCTGTTTGGAGTTTGAGTTTGAGACATGTAGGTGAGGGAGTGTCCTTTCCATTCTTAGAGAGACTTCTTGATTTCGTCCAATAATGGCCCCCGAGAGTGTCACTCTAGTTTCTTATTTCCCTTAAGGCAGGAAATGAATAGAAAATGGTGACCTCTTTCCTATGTTAAACCTTTCCTGTCCTTTTGGGGAGTGGATTTGAAAAACATGTCCATTATTTTTACTTCAAGCCTCCTCTCCACTTCAAGAGGGCTCTTAATCAAGAAAAATGGCTGGGTTTGGTTCAAGCATGACCCTGCAGGGGGCTGGGGTCCTTGACAGGGTCTGAGCTCTAAGACTCTTCAGCTTTTTCCCCAGCAACGTTGTTTGTTGCTGTTTGGTTGCTAAGTCCTGTCTGCCTCTCTGTAACCCCGTGGTCTGTAACTCGCCAGGTTTCCCCAACACGTATCCATAGTCTTTCCTTCCATGTGCAGCAAAGGACCCAAGTGACTGGCAACCTGACCCAGGGCAAGTTACAACCTCATGGGGGGGACAATTGGAGGACACTGAGGGGGGAGAAACCTATGCCAGACATAAAAGCCTGACGTAGCTTGAATTTCATAAATGAATACATCTTAAAGGGACTTCTTAGTGAAAGTGAAGCCGCTCAGTCATGTCCAACTCTTTGCGACCCTATGGACACCAGGCTCCTCTGTCCATGGGATTTTCTAGGCAAGAGTTCTGGAGTGGGTTGCCATTTCCTTCTCTAGGAGATCTTCCTGACCCAGGGATTGAACCCGGGTCTCCTGTATTGTAGACAGTTGCTTTACTGTTTGAGCCACCAGGGAAGTCCAAAGACTTTTTAGATAGAAGTGAAAAGCGTCTTTGAAAAGACACTGGAAAAACCCCTTGTAGGAAAAAGAACCCCAGTGAAATTTCCCTAATCACTACAGCCTCATTTTTCTATAATAATAATTGGTATTATAATAATTACATAATATTTTGGCAGGAAAAAAGTTGACAAGATTTCCTCTTTTGCTTTTCGGAATATATTTTCTGCCAAGCCTGGCCAAGGACACTTATCTGCCTCAAGAAATTAGGATAATTACAGCAGAAAGAAATCAATGGTATTCACGTTCTGATTCTCAAAATAAGATCTCATTTTGAGGCAACAGACCTGAGAGCAGACATTGTGAAGAGAGATTTTCTCAATTTCCTCACATCCTTCCTTAGCTTATCAAAACCCAGGCCTGGTGAACTAGACAGTCGGGGTTTCATTAGGAGATTGATGGAGGGAGTACCGTGGGTGGCAGAACCCCATCCCTTCCAGTTATTAAAACCCCATCCCTCCCAGCTATTAAAAGAGATGCAGCCAGGAGAGAAGTACCTTCTTTAAGAAGCTGGTGTTACCCAAGCTGAGGAGAACTCCATGGGCAGAGACCTCTGTGCTGCGCTGCCCTGTGCCAGCAGAGGGTATTATGGTATGGTTTGCTCACTCAGACCTCTCTCATTTCCTGTGCAGTGTGGATATCAGGCCGACAGCCAGCAGGTCTGAACAGTAAGCTTGTGTGTGTGGGAGTGAGTCCCAGGGTTGGAGGAAGAAGGTGGAGAAGAGAAGAGGGAGCAGAAAGTCTAGGGAATGGCACTGAAAGATGCCAAATTACCACAGAAGACTATTTAGCTGGGCAAGGACTGGGTTTGTCAACCTGAAGGACCAACAGAGAAGTGAGAGATAAAATAGAGGATCCGTGGTGGTTCAGATGGTTAAGAATCCACCTGCAGTGCAGGAGACCTGGGTTTGATCCCTAGGTTGGGAAGATCCCCTGGAGAAGGGCATGGCAACCCACTCAATATTCTGGCTTGGAGAATTCCATGGACTGTATAGTCCATGGGGTCGCAAAGAGTCGGACACGACTGAGTGACTTTGACTTCACTTGTGGGAAAGATCCCAGCTAAGAAGCTGCAGCATGTGGGAGCTAGTTTCCTGACCAGGGATTGAGCCCAGGCCCCTTGCATTGGGAGCGTGGAGTCTTAGCCACCGGACCATCAGGGAAGTTCCCACCCTATTTAAATAGTTCTCTAATCCCTCTCCAGGCTCTTACACAGCTTTATTATCCCTCAGAATGATTACAGTTTGAGCCTATGTCTTAACAAAATATCACAGACTGAGTGGCTTAAACAACAGAGATTTCATTTTTTCATAGCCTGGAGGCTGGGAATCCAAGCTTAGAGTGTCAGCATGGTCAGGTTCTGGCGAGGCCTCTCCTTCAAGATTGAAGATAGCAGCCTTCTTGCTGTGTGCTCACATGACCTTTCCTTGGCATATGTGTATGTATGTGTGTGTGTATGTGTGTGTAGAGAGAGAGAGAGAGAGAAGATCACAAATCCTGTCAAATTAGACCCCTATACTTGTGGCTTCATTTACCCTATTACCTTCTAAAAGCCCCATCTCCAAATGCAATCACATTGGAGGTTAGGGCTTTAACCTATTGGAGGGACTAGTATTCAGTCCAAGGCATCCTTATAAGTCCACGTTTATTCGAATGCATTTCCACATTTCTTAGAATTGTCTGTGCATTGCTATTCCTAAATTGCCATGACTGTGCCTGCACATGGCAGGCACTCTATCAATATCTGTAAACAGATGAAGGGCAGAATCTTCTCTGTTTATCCTTGTGAGACTGTAAACAAGTTTATGACTCCATTATGATAACACCTCAAACATGCCCCACTGATCAGGCAGGTGCATGTGCTGGTCTTTTACCTGTGTTTCCGATAGAACCTTCAACAAGATCCTAGAAAATAGGAATGATTATGACCCTGATAGGGATGAGCCAACTGAGGTACGGGGAAGTGAATTAACTGGCCCAGAGTCACACAGTTAACAGGCAAGGCCGGGATTAGGACCCTGGTCTGTCAATTCCAAAGTCCATTTCTCTTTAAGATTCTAGACCAGTAGTTCTCAAACTCCGACATGCTTCAGAATCACCTGGAGGACTTGTAAAAACAGCCTGCTGGGCTTTTCTGATTCTGTAGATCCAGGGTGGAATCTGAGAATCTGCATTTCTAGTTAGTTCCCAGGCGATTCTGGTAGTGCTGGTCCAGGGACCACAGTTTGAGAATCCCTGTCATAGACATACACTACTTCGGGTTCCCTTTTCTTTCAGACTCCTGAACTATTTTCTGTCTCTCTAGCCTTTGCTCCAGTCTCAGTCATGAGTTTACAGCAAGTGCCCGGTGTTTCTGCCTCGTCTGGTCTGGAGGGCCCCCCCGGAGAGCCTAGAGAAAGACCTCTGCCACAGGGTGGCAGCAGTATGCCAGGTACCGAGAGTCTGGCCTGGAGCTGGGGACAGCTCATTAGCGCACCCGCCCTTGGGTTCCCACAGAGTGTGGGCCTGACTGCCTCTCCGTTTCCCCTTGGCAGGGAGCAGGGCAGCTGGAAGGGGCCTGGCAGAGGGGGAGGTCGCTGGCACACAGAGAGGCGGTTTTGTTCTCTGGGAGACCCGGGAGGAAGCTGGGTGGTCCCCTCAGAGTGTCGAATTGTGCCCTTGACAAAACCGCCATGCAGCGCGGGGCTGCTGGGAGAGCCGGGCCTGACAAAGGCCTCGGAGGAGACTGGCAGGGGTTGCCTGTACCCTGGGTGCACGCAGAGGCCTGGGCCCCTCCGGCCTGGCAGTTTCTCAGGATGCTTGTTTCTAGGGGTGATGGGCCTCCGAAAACCTCCCTCCCAGAGGAGGTTGGTCTGTGGCATCCTCCGGGAGTTCCTTCCTGCTCTGTGGGCCCAGATGGAGTCAGGAGCCACCTTCCCCTCCTCCAGCACCATCCGTGCGCCTCTTCTTTTTCCACCAAGCCGGTTTTATTCTAGACACCTTAAGAATCTTCCTAAGTGCCTTGAGCTGTGCTGAGAATTTTATAATTTTCATTTATTTAATTCTCATTACATGTTGAAAGTGAAGTCGCTCAGTCGTGTCCGACTCTTTGCAACCCCATGGACTGTAGCCTACTAGGCTCCTCCGTCCATGGGATTTTCCAGGCAAGAATACTGAAGTGGGTTGCCATCTCCTTCTCCAGGAGATCTTCCCAACGCAGGGGTTGAACCCAGGTCTCCCGCATTGTAGGCAGACACTTTACCATCTGAGCCACCTGGGAAGTCCCACTACATGTTGCGGAGGTCTTAGTATACCTGTTGATAAGGAGAGCTGAAGCCAAGTGTGGCTGACCAGAGAGCCCCATTAAACCTCCTCTGGTATACAGAAACCTGAGAGGAAAATTGGTGTGGAGAATCTGGGTTTCATTTAACCTCGACGTGTACAGATAAGAACTTACAGGGGAGCCTGAAGGTTTAGGTCAGGGTACCACAGTTGGCTAAAAACAGGTCAGGGATTTTCCTGATGGTCCAATGGCTAAGGCTCCAAGTTCCCAATGCAAGAGTGGCCCAGGTTTGATCCCTGGTCAGGGAACAAGATTCCATATGCCACAAATAAGAATTTGCGTACCACAACTAAAGATCCTGCATACCTCAACTAAGACCCAGCACAGCCAAAAAAAAAAAAAAAGCAAGCCAGGGACTTGAACTCACATTTCCTTGTCCAGGTAACTACTATCACCATGAAGCCAATAGATTAAGTTCCAGGGTTAAGCAAGATAGTTCAGCGATCTTGAAGAAACTGCCCTAGAACTTAGGGTTAATAGTGTGGATTCAGCCAGCAAGGTCATATACAGGTTTGGATTCAACCATCACTCTGAAGCCAGCCAAAGGCCTTTAAGTTTGAGAAAGCATGAAGGTATTGATACTTTTAGCCTAGCTGTGTTAGTTTCCTAACACATATGTAGATGTTCTACTTCTTCAGCTAATGGCTCATCATCAGCTTACATGGAATAATTCTTTATTGAAGCCCTGTAGTGCCAAGGCCATGGAATTTGGTGACAGTTTTCAGACTTGTGTTGTTGACAGAACTTTGAGTGCTAAGTTCTCCCCAGATGGATCGTTAGTTCCTTTGGGGAATGAGATGACTCTTGGATGGTCTTCTTTATTTTTTCCTGCTATGTCTGCAAGCTCCTGGCTGGCTGCCTTCAGCCTTTTTTTCTTGATCTCCTGAACCTACAGATTCGGAAGGGAAACCCAAAAGTTGTCATCTGACACCATCTTTTGCAAGACCCACTGTCAGCTGGCTGTGTGTGTGATTATTGGGAAAGACTTTACAATTTTTAAGGGGCATATTTTGTGCTCCTTCTGCAGCACCAGTTGGGCCCTGCTTTTTAATATCCTTCAGCTTCGGCTGAAAGAAGGGGCTTTTGTGGGAATGACGCCCAACCACAGAGGCTACAGTTTCCTCAGAAGACTTTGAAAAATGCCTCCTTTCCAACTTTACAATAGCTGGAAAATGATGGTCTTTGGATAGTGCAATATGAAAAGAATATGGGTGCGTTTTTAAAAAAGAGTACCCCAAATGAAAAAAATATGTTCACGTTGGAAAACAATATGTGAGTGCCAAATTGCTCAGCTCTGTAACAGATTACAGAAAATATCTTATGTTTGGAGTTGGGTAGGGGCAGGGGAGGACAGGAGGAAGGGGTAAGAGAAGGAAAGGGGGGAAAATGAAAAGAGAAGAAAAACAGATGTGAGCCTAAAATATTTCAAGCATGGATAACTGAAACACTATTTAATTTATTTAAGACCATGCAGTGATTTACAAGCACATAATAAGTGATGAAGTCCCCAAAGTAAATAAATAGGAAGAAATGTCCCAGATTTGGGCTGCCTTTTACACATGTTTTTGTCTACAAAGAGAAATTAAAAATTAGGATAATTATTTTAACAATCACACGAACTCTGTCACCTATAATATTCATTTCACTGAAGCAAGCATAGTCTTGAATTCTTCATTTCACTTGTATGTAGGATAGCCAAGTTAACCAAAAATACAGGTTGCCCTTATGATATTTTGGGACACACTTACACTAAAACATTATTTGCTATTTAATACTCAAACTAAAACATTATTTGTTAGTATTCAGATTTATCTGCTGTCTTGTATTTTATCTGACAATCCTACTTGAATGTGTATGTTCAATAAAATGAGACTGTTTCCAAATTGAAGGTTGAGACACTGGTTTTGCAGGAATAAAGAGGGAAGTTTTGCAGGCATAAAGATGAGCTGAAAAAGAATGTTCCCATGCCACTTTCTGTGTACCTGTTTTGTGCTTAGAAAACATAAGTGATAGGATGTGAAGATAATAATCTAGAACAAGGTGGTATAAAAAAGGAAGTGGGAGGAGAGAGAGGCAGGTCCACCGGGGGAGACTAAACAGAATATCCAGAAAGGAGGAGGCTCCTGGGAGAGAGGACTGGAGAAGTAGGATGACCAGAGGGAGAAGGGAAATGGGGCGGGGTAGAGTTTTAAACCCCTTGATGGCTTTCACATATTGATCTTCCCTCTGCATTGCAGACCTTGGAATTTCATATGGAGCTAATTCAAGCGAGTTCTCCAAGAGGAAGTGCAGTTCCTTCCTGCGAAGAGCTCCGGGCTCCCCCCGGTGGCTATTATGGGTATCGCTCCCCCAGGCCCTGCTTCATTTATCCCCGAGTTTTCCAATTTCCCGCTTTCTCTCTTAGAACTCGGCCTTCCTCGAACTTAGCTTTCTCGGCTCTTGCTTCTCGGCTTTTTCTGACCGTTTATTCATTCGGAGTCTGCTTTCGGCATGACGCCTACCAACGGCTCTGGCCCCCAGTACAGGCCA
Source organism: Bos indicus x Bos taurus (assembly GCF_003369695.1). Lineage (NCBI taxonomy): Eukaryota > Metazoa > Chordata > Mammalia > Artiodactyla > Bovidae > Bos > Bos indicus x Bos taurus. The sequence goes on from NC_040095.1 coordinate 37,357,568, forward strand.
CACAGAGCTGGTCATTGTTGCCCCAGTTCTGGGACCACCCGGGTGGGAGAAGGGGCAGCGCGCCGCCGCGGAGGCCGGATGACTGACAGCAGCCTCAGGTCAAGTGCCCCGCGGGCCACCCGGAAGGAGCGCGGGTGCCCCCTCCACGTCCCCCTTTGCCCCTTCCAGCGCGAAATGAGCCCTTCCTTCAGACCCACACAATTAACAGCAGTAAAATCTTTATTTTCAACACTCTGTATATGAATAAAGACTTACCAAAAAAAAAGAAAGAAAGAGAAGGGATTTTACTGGGAAAGAGATTTTTCAGCCTGGGAGAGAAAAATCCTGCTTGGAGAGGGGCAGTGGTGCTGAAGGGATAAATATGGGAAGCACGAATAGACTCTCAACTTCTCACAGTGCTGGATTGTAAGAAAAATTGTTAGGAGTGTGTTTACTCATCAGAAACATTAAAAAAAAAAAAAGTTGTGAATCTGAAAAATTTCCAAAGTTCCGTTTGTGAACGGATCTATGACCACCACACAGAGGGATCTATGCCGGCTTCCCCATCACCACCTTAGTCACACACCGACAGGGCTGCCATGTCCCTCAACCCTAATGGCATCTCCAGATCTTCCACAGGCTGAGGACCAGCTTCAGGCGTGGCTGTGGAGGTTGGGGCGGAGGCAAAATCCAGCTTCAACTGGGACGGGAAGGAAACTGGTGACTGCAGGAAGAAGCACTTCCTAGGGGGGGATTTTTTGTGGCACTTTCCTGATTGCTTCTGTATCCAGAGAGTCCCATAGATGCAGATTCCCTTAGGGTGGCCAGAGCTGGTTTGATTCCCTCAGGTTGTGGGCATTTCCCCAGCCAACCATTCAAATATCATAGATGCCTTGTAAAAAGACTGGTCAAACAGTGATTTGTAAATGTTTTGGTCAAAAGATCCTTTAGAGAAACTGATGGAAATTAAAGATTGCTCCCATGCAGAAAGGCAAATGCCCAGAACTTTCCCTACAATTTCAAGGGCTGTATGAGCTCACTGAAGTCTTCACATGGATGATCTAGAACAGTGGTCCCTAACCTCTCAGGCACCAGGGATAGGGTTCACGGAAGACAACTTTTCCATGGATAGGGTGGTGGTGGTGGGGATGGTTTGGGATGATTTAAGTGCATTACACTTACTGTGCACTTTATTTCTAATCTAATGCCACTGCTGATCTGACAGGAGATACCATTACTGTGGCCCAGAGGTTGTGGACCCCTGATCTAGGGGTTTTGTGGACCATACTTAAGAGACCCTCCTCTAGGTGGCTGCCACCTGCTGGTAGAGGGTTAGATTAAAAGGTCTCCAGACACAACTTTAATCCGGGCATTCCATGGTACTGCCTTTCACTTCTTTATTAAAAAGCATGACAGAAAAAAAAAAAAAAAAAAAAAGCAGTTACTCATAATTCATACTTTATGAATAGAATGGTTCACTGGCACATTGGCTGTTTCTGAAATATCCCTTGAGATCTTATTCAGCTCTTTTCACAAATGGCAGCAGTCATCACATAGATAAATCTACCTAATTTGAAGGTCAGACAGGAAATTACTTTTTTTTTGGAAGAACCACTGGTGGCATTACACTCTTCTAATTAATCCCAACATGGAAATGATTCACTCTATTGCAGAAATCTGAATCTGAAATGAACAAGTAAATGCAGGCTGTTAAAGCAAAATGCTTCCCTCACTTCCTCCTGTTTCCAGCTTCAGTTTTAGGAGTTGGGCAGGGAGAGTATGTCCTTTCTGATTTTCTTGTGTTTGGGTTCCCTAGCTGGGCCTTCCAAGATTTTACCTAGTAAAATCTAAAAAAAGAAAAAAACCAAACAAACCAAAAATCTGCAAGGCATCCTTCCCAGCATTATCCTGACCTCACTGAAATACTTCCTTGAATGAAAAGTTTATTTTCCTTCAGGGAGAAGAATAATAACCACATGCAAAGATATCATGTAAAACTAATTTTTTTCTTTATTGAAAATACATCTACAAAGTAACGCTTCTCAGTCCACACTGGGTACAAGTGATATGCAGAGCCTATGATGGGCTGGCGAGAGGGTCATCTCAGAGGATCTGCTTTCCCTAAGAGATGGTTAGTATTAAAAAAGATCACACTGTGTAACCGAGTTAATTTGACATGGTTAATTTTTGCTCTACTGGTGTCATGACAGCCATGGATAATACATTAAGTTTTGTAGTGTATTTCCCAAATACAGCCTTGACATTAAATGGTTATTCCACCACAGCCTAACGTTAACTTTTGTACACACGTAATGCTTGCGATCTATATAAAAATATCTCTAATTGTGTATCAGAGGATGTATGTCTATATTTTCAATCTGTTAGCATAATTAAGTCCATTCTTCACCATTTTCAGTCAGAAACTCAAACACAGTTGGTATTGTCTGACAGCTCCCACTTCACATCTTTAACTGCATATTCCTTACAGGGTAAAAAAAAAAAAATTAATCTCCTCTAAACCTGGTAGCTGCCTTGCCTGAAACTAATGCCCCAATGTCTTTTTTTTTTTTTCTTCTTGGAACCACGCTGATATGGCTTCATACCGATTCATCTTCTACTATTTCTCTCATGGACAAAAACACAATCAAATCAAACACTACTCCAGCTTAAGATTTTGAATGAGTTTGTGAGTGGTGTTCCAACACAAAGAAATATCTTGTTTTACTCATTCTGAGAACTTTTGATGAGAATCAAAAACCTTTTCAAATAAGAGACCACCCACCTGACTCTGGGACCTCTAGTAGAGACAGAGCTCATTCATTTGACTTGTTTAAAATAATATAAGAAGTGACCTTATATTTTAATCTGCAGACTTCCTTAGGGAATGATTTTTGAACTGAAGAGAAAACGTGTTTCAGGTTTAAAAAAAAACAAAACACCTTTTCCTTAAAGATGACTTATAATCTTGGTGTTTTAAAATCCTGTTTATAATATCAACCATGCTCCATTCTTTCCTGGCTGGCTCTTTAGTGTTCCAAAGTAAGATGGGTAAGCACCCTTGCCAACTGATAGTCTTACCTTTTATTTTCTAAAAGTCTATGGTCAGTTGAGGAGTGGTGGGAGACATCCTTCCCAGAAGAATCCCTTAAGAATCCCTTCCTTAAGGGAAGAAAGAAAGGAATACATCCCCTCTTGGGAAGAACTAAGCAGAGTTTCATGAACAACTCCACTCCTGGAATGCCTCCAGTCTGGTGACGTGTAACTGACATTTTGGACTCAGGACCTCGTAAACCACACAGCCATCCCCCCCACTATTTAGAAACGTTCCTTTGCAATGAATATCTGCTTTGAAAGTCCCATGCTCCATGGAATGATCCTTGCTACAGAACACTCTGAGGGGAATTTGAGGAATCTGATGTTCTTTCATGGTGCCACCTGATGTTTGGACTGGAATTAATCATAAAGGCATCTAAGGAACTTGCTCATTTTATAGATGGGAACACAGAGGCCTAGAGATAAGACTTCATAACTTCCCCATGGCACACGGAAATTTCTCTTCACATGCCTCCTTACAGCTGTGCTGTGTATTAATATTGTCCTGCTACTAATAAAATAAGGACACAAATCATAGGAGAAAGGGGGGGGGGACCCTCTTAATATCCAACTAATAACCCATTGCTGATCAATTTGTTTTGTTTTGATCCTAAAACTGAATTGTATTCTGAAGGATTTTTCCATTCTGAAAGTTGATTTAACACCATGATTGATTTTAGCTGAGTATTTGTTTTGAGTCTTTAAATTATAAGATCTATCACATTTACAGGATTGTGTGCCACAGAAACTTGTAAGATCTGATCAGGACTATTTTTGATCTCAGTACCTTATTAGATAAGACTAATACGAAATGACTTAAAAATTTCAAGGCTGGGATGAAAACTATACATTTTGGCCACTGCAAAATCCTCCCTTGATTTTGGATGAATACTTCCCAATCCTGTCAGGGCAGGGAGGAGAAGGGAGGTAAGGGGCTTACTGGTGAGAATGAGTTGTAATGAGATGGAAATATTGTATACTGGTTTTCAAACACCTGGAGCTCAAGGAAGCATTTCTTTGTGTTAGTCTACATCTTGGTCTCACTGTCCATGGATTTTTCAATTTCGCTTTCCTGGGAAATCAGCTGATATGGTTTCTTCATTTCATTCTCTTCAATCACTGAGTTACCCATTTCGACATCCCGGTTCTTCAGTTCATGTCGTGACAAGTGTTCAACAATGCCGGCTCCTAGAGAGTCTCCCAACACGTTGGTGGTGGTGCGAAGGCGGTCCCTGGGGAAGAGCGTGGAGGAGTGAAAAGCGAGGCCCCAGTAAACATCAGGAGCTTTCAGCTCATGTTCTGAACTAGCCAGCTAAGTCATTGGGGGCATCTCTTAAGTTCTGCTTCCCTGTTTCCTTCTATTTAAAATTAATCTTTGGTTCTCTTTCCTTCCTTTTACCAGAAGGTCTCAAATTGGACTCTAGAGACCCCTGGGGGTCCCTAAGGTAAAAACAATTTTCATAATAATGCCAAGATATTATTTGCCCCTTTCCATCTCACTTTCTCATGAATGTCTATCTAGTGGAGTTTCTAGAATATTACAAAATAACACAAAAGATAACAAAAGAGATTGAAGGCAGAAGCAGTTAGTCTTGTATTAAACTAGATTTTAAGGAGATTTTCAAAGATGTAAAATGGTGTCATTCTTTTCCCTAAATTTTTGGTTTGGAAGATGGTATTTTTTTTTCAGAAAAACGTTATATATGTTAACATGTAATGAATTTAGTATTGTAATCTTTAAATGTATTTAACATTTTAAAAATGCCCAAGCTTTTCTAACATGATGAACATTGATAGATATGACCCATACAGATAAAAAAGTTTGGGGAGTCCTCAGTTTTTTAAATGTAAAGGGGTTATGAGACTAAAACCTTTGAGAACCACCAATTTACGCTATAAAAGTCTTCACATGAATCGAGTAGGACTGTGGGGCAGATAGTGGGCCAAATGCTTCCTACGTACCACTGCATTTAGTCCTCGTAGCACCACTGAAGACATTCCTGTCTTCGTTTTACAGAGGAGGAAACTAGGGTGGCCGGGTACCCTCCCAGTATCACATGGGGCAGGACACAAGCCCAGATCCGAGTGACTGTGGATCTCTCGCTTCAGTTAATTACCCCCCTCCCCCACCTGATAATGCCTTGAGCACACTGAGCTTCTGCGGTCATTGGATCTAGCTCACAGCGTCTATGTAGACTCTATCACCTACTGCGTCCTTCTAGGCTTTCAACCTGGGCATCCTGGGGAGAAATTCTGTAAGTGGAAGGGAAAGAAGAGGAGTGGAACGTGTCAGTCGAAAGGGTGAGGGGAAAAGGGCAGAGGGATGAGCCCTAGAGGTTAGGGTCTAGGGTATTGTTCTTGGAATTTTCCCCAGAGCCAAAAATCAATTCTACTTAATGACGCCAGCTCTCTTTTCACTGTCTTTGGGGACGCCCCACTCCCTGCGGGGATCAGATGGGAACATCTGCCCTGTATTATGCCATTGGAATGGGAAGCACAAGGAGAAAGTCTGAGCCAGCCTGGGAGGCCCACATTTCTGTCCCGGCCACCATGGGGACGTGTTGTGCAATTCAGAACTGACTTCGCCGATTTATGTTGACTTTGCAGACAGTGGGTTTCCCAATCCCCAAATGGCTTTATGGAGTGAGAAGGGTAACAGCCAGATGTGCCCTGTGGGCTGATAAGGGGGTGAGTGTGCATAGAGTCTGGGACTCAGGCTCCAGATAGCCGTCGGGATCAGGCAGGGAGCACGATAATTACAGGCCAAGCTGCCCCTCTTCCTGGAGCCCTTTGGCAGGGGTGCCAGGCTGCCTGGTGTCCTAAGACGACAGAGGGGCCCCCACGATGGCAAGTCGGATGATGCAGCCCAAGTGTACTCACAGGAACCAGTCCACCGCGATGATGAGTGTGATGTCGTCGGTGGGCAGGCCCACAGATGTCAGCACGATGACCATGGTGACCAGGCCTGCCTGAGGAATCCCAGCTGCCCCAATACTGGCAGCCGTGGCTGTGATGCTGTTAGAGGAAGTCCCCAAACAGAAAACCTTTGTTTAAATCTCCCCAAATAGAGAGCAGATCCTATAAAACATGCACAGTGGTGCTGTATGACTTGCCAAATTAAGGACACATTTTAGAAAAACGTAAATGAGATTGTTAAAAAAAACCCATTGAGTTAATAAGCATATTAACTAATACTTATCAAATGCCTACTATGTGCCTCCTGATATGTGAAGCATGGCTTACCTCATTTGCTTCTTGCAACAACCCTTCAAGAATTGGTCCTACTATTACAACCTTTTCTAAATAAAGAACTTTGTACCTAGATATTGGGTTGGCCAAAAAGTTCTTTTGGCCTTTCCCCTATGATGTTATAGAATACTTCCTCATGTACCTGAAAGTATTTCGTAAGGTCTAAAATACTGTATAGTTATAATAACAATTTATTTCTAATAATTCCTCTATCCAAGGAGAGGATTGTAAGGGATACTGAACTTGTATGGCTACCGTGGTCAGAAAAACAAATCAAATTTATGAATTCAAAAGCAAAATGATTTATGAACAAAGTTCTGTAGCACTATCAATATTTTTTACAGAGGCGATGTGAATTTCATTTGTAAGGCATATAACCCGTCTGGAACTCAGTTTGTTAAATATCTATTTGATAGGCTTATGTGACAATGTGAAAATGTTTTATGAGTAGATATAAAGTGGTATTCATAAAGTAATAAGTCTGTGGAAGAGACTGTTCACGGTTCCCTTACTCTGTCCCCCTTGTATAGTACCAAGTGTTCTATAGAGTAAGGGACCAGAGCTTGTGATTGTGTCAAACTGGGTGTTACCCTCATCTGGGTGGCCCTGATCACTAGCTCATCATTTAAAGGCATTCTTAAGAAAATGTCATGTAGAATATTCCTGGTACCTGATTGTAATAATCTGTCCAAAGTTCAGTTCGAAGTTGTTAACTTGAGCAATGAAAATGGCAGCCAAAGCCTCATAGAGGGCGGTCCCATCCATGTTGATGGTGGCCCCCACCGGGAGCACGAATCTGGTAACGCGTTTGTCCACGCCATTGTTCTCTTCCAGGCACTTGAAGGTGATGGGTAGGGTGGCGGAGCTGAGCACAGTGAAACAGGACATGTCAGTTGACCATCCTGACATGTGAAGCAGGGCGTACCTCATTTGCTTCTTGCAACAACCCTTAGGGAGCTGGTCCTACTGTTGTGCCTGTCTGTTTTAGTACTTTGGACAGAGAGTTCCTTCCTCTCCCATATTCTAAATTAAAGGGAACTAAGTCAGCACTATTATAAATAGGGGAGCAGGATTAGAACAGTGGGTCTCTTCACTGCATCATTTGACAGCTCTTCTGCTTCTAGGTTCCTCCATGAGGCATCGCTTGTGATTACTCTCCAACTCCCGCAAGAAGAGCCTGTGCCGATGCTCTGCCATCTCAGATAAAGGGCAACTGGACAAGGGAGATGAGAGTGGGCAGGAAAGGATAGTTGATTTCTATTTTTCTCCTAAAAGTGTGTATATCCAGCCATTCCCTAAATCCCAAATCAGTCTGATTAGCATCAGAGTCAAAAAGCCAATTCATGCATCTAGACATTTAAAACCTGGAAAAAATGCACCCTGCCACTCCAATCTGAAGGTTCTGGTTCAAAGTAAGTTTTGAAATATATTTTCTGATAGGAATAAGCCATGGATATATCTATACCTGGAGGAAGTTCCCAGAGCTGTGATGAGCGCTTGCAGCAAACCTCCGATGAAAACCCAGGGGTTTTTCCGCGTTACCAGGAAGTAGAGGAGGGGTAGGACAATGACAGCATGGATGAGCAAGCCCACGATGACTGTCACTGTGTACATGGCCAGCTGTCCCCCGATCACTCCCATGTCTTCCATCTCAACAATTTTCCCTGCAATCAGGAAGAGTATGCCCAGAGGGGCGTACCTATGTAGAAGCAACACACGCACAGTTGGAAGCCTGATTTCCAACAAACTATTCCACAGAAATTACCAAGTGATAAGAAAAAGTCAATGAGAGTTGATTTCCAAACTTTTCTGCCCAGGATACTATGAGGGCTTGCAGAAATTATGAACTTCCTTCTTTCCTTTTTTAAAATATAAATTTAAATATAAATAGTACTTTAGACTTTCCACTAACTCAGAATTTCTTTAGGTCACAGTTTTTTTTCTCCAAAGCCAAGAAAAATGGTTGGTTCAGAGGTTTTGTTACTTACCTCTTTTTTTCCCTAAATACCTCAGTCGCTTTGGGAGTCCTCAGATGCCATCCACTCTCCAAGCCCTCCCCACCACTTCCTGTTCCCCTGCTAAATACCCTGAACAGTCAGAATCTACTGAACCAATTTCCAGACTTCTGGGCAGGGGAGAGGGGGCAGCATTTCCCACATCAGAGACTGATTCCCAAGCTAAAGCAAGATGTATACCATGCCATTTCAGTGTTCTAGATTTGCAGTCAACTCTCTTTATCAAGGACCACTTTTATTGGTTTTTCCTATATTACAACCTTGTTATAATATTACATGCGTGGTATTTTTTTTAACTTAAATAAATGTATTATAAGAGGAAATTACATGTTACAGTGCAAATGAAAAACTAACACCATTTGCGATGAGTAGAAGGCAATCGTAAAATAAACTCACAGCTATCAAAGTTAATAACATGCATGTATGTACCTCCACAATCAGGTTATAAGTGCTCTAGTTAAGCAATTATTATCCACAGGCTGCTACCGCTATTTGCAATCCTTCTTCTAGATCTTGCTCTACATCTGAGCAAGAATTAACATCGGAGACATGAAATGGATTGTATACATTGAATCAAGGCTGTGCTGCCAGGCTTTCAACTCTCTTTGTCCGATGCATGCTGTAAACTACAACCCAACTCCCATTACCATAAACACAGAAGTCGATCACCCTTCAGGAGAAGGGTCTGTTGGGAACTGTGGAGGACTTCTTTCATATTGAAAAATACAATGGTTCTTTTAAAAGCCCTTTAAAAACACAGGCCAGAAAAGTATAAGAGTACCTGTTTTCAGAAATGTAATAACTCAATGTTGAATGTGCAGGCGAAATGTACAGCTAGAAAAAGCTACATGTGAGGTTCATTCAGCAGCCTTTGAATAGACTTCTTTCATAAAAGAGGTGAAAGGTAGAGCATTTTAATAATATGAAGATAAATGTCCACTTTCAGCCCCGCCAAGGTTTCCAAGGAGGGCCCCAGCATTGCAATGGGGATGCCTGTGGAGACCGCACTCTGATCATCTTTGTGTTTCCGACTTCATATCCATCTTGTACAAACTCCTGAAAAATGGATTCTCTGGGCTTCAGTGGCAATAAAAACCAAGGATATTTTTAATCACGTTGGTGAGTGCTTTTCTTAGAAATGGATGCCTTCCTGCCTCAGGTGCCAAGAGGGAGTCTGGATTTTAAATAAAGGATAAAAGGAAAGCAACCCTCACAGGAGGTTTAACCCAATCACTGGGTTCTTCCCTGCTGGGGAGAGTTTACTTTTCCAAGGTCAATGTTCCTCTGTGGATTTAGTCTTTTCCTTTGTCTCCTGCTCTCAACTTTCTTTGAAGGAAGTTTTGTTATAAATTGTGGCTTGGCTTTCTATAACACTTCCCATGAGTCCCTCACACTAGCTGCAGAAGGGCCATTTACACTTCCTTCTTAGGACTGAAGTGGAGGAGAGGAGAGCTCTGTTTTTCTGATGGTTCAGGGGCCTCGGCCTTTGCTTTTCCCTCTCCTGGGAATGTGATTCTCACCACTTTGTATAGCTAGCTTCTCCTGGTCATGCAGAGCTCAGCAAAAAATGTCATCCATCTCTTCAGAGGCCTTTCTGTCCCAACCAATGCAAATTTTAAGCCTCCTCCTCAGTTATTTTTTTTTTAATCACACCACATGATATTATATAAAATAAAATTATATAAAAATAAAATAAAATATTTTTATTTTTTTCTCCATAGCACTTGTGACTCCAAGCATATGGTTGATTTGTTTAAGAATATAAGATCCGAACAAAGTCGTACTATATAGCTCAGGAAACTATATGTAATATCTTATAATAAACTATAATGGAAAAGAATTAAAAAAAATGTAAGATCTAGGACATCCTTGTCTGTTTTCCTCAGTGCTATATCCATAGTGCCTGGCATTAAATGCTTGGTATACAGGAGATAACAAAAAAATATGTATTGAATGAATAGTTAATTAGTTGTAAAAGAGGAATGAGCAATGGGATGCCATCAGCACTGGAATAAAGGAGTTGACATCTTTCAAAACCAAGGAAGCAAACTATGAAAAGAGGTTCACAGATACGTTCAAGGCTACTACCAGCCCAGAAAGTCACTGATTTTCTTATGCTTACCCAGATGAAATCTCTGCAATTGGCCATCCTGCCTGGTGGCATCTTCCTCAGAACAGAACACAAGTTGATGGCAATAAGCATCTTCTATAGAGCATACAGAGCAAATGGAAATACATACCACATGATCACTGCTACCAATCTCATGATGGCTTCGTTGAGAGAATCAAAGAACTCTCGCAGGGCCTGGCCCTGCTCCTTCATGTTTCCAATCACAAATCCGAAGCACATGGAGAAGACAACTAGTCCTAGGGCATTGACCCCATTCACAGACCCTGGGACTGGGACTAACTCTTCTGTGATCCTCGTCAGAGTCTCCATGGCCTCTGACACATTGTTTATCACGGCGCCCACGAGTGTTTCGTTGGGCTGGATGGGCACTTTAAAGCTCCTCTTCTCATAGTTGGTTTTAAACTTAAAAAGAAAAGACACAACAGTGATGAAAGATGATTTTTCTTTTCTTCTTTGTACTTTTCTGCTCGCATTTTCTGTAATGATATACATTACCCTCAAGTCAGAGAACTGTGTTATAGAAAGTATCTGTCTATCTATATCTATCATCTAACTAATCTGTGACAAACCTCTACTACTTCCTCAGTACAGACACACACACACACACACACACACACACACTTAAATATACAGCAAATCATAACAGGAAAGAGGTTGAAGATGTTGGAGTAAACATATGCATGTTTCTGAAACCCTAATAAAATGACTATAATAGGCTTTTTAAAAATTAAAAGATATTCACAACAATTCCTGTATCCTCTATGGGTTCATGTTATGTGATCACTGGCAAATCACCTAACCTCCTTTGCTCATATCCCATAGCTGCAAAACAGGGGTCACTGGGCTGACTCTACCTCACAGGGTTGTTGTAATGATCAAATTAAACAATATATGAGATCATCTGATAAATTTTAAAGCACAGATTTTAATGTTGGCTAATGATACTCACAAATAAAGCTCTTCTGGAACTAGACTTAGTTGGCGATTTTGGTGACTATTAAAAATTTTAATATCCCCAAACAACATTCCTCCAGGTATTCCTGATTGTATCATTTCTTAAGCAGAAGTGTTTGATTGGTGAGGATGACAACCCACTTCTCAAGTCTACAGAGGAGTTTCTCCTCTTACTCAGGAAGTGGTCTTGAGGCTTCCCTGGTTGTCCAGTGATTAGGAATCCACCTGCCAATGCAGGGAACATGGGTTCAATCTCTGGTCCAGGAGGATCTCACATGCTGTGGGGCAACTAAGCCAGTGTGCCGCAACTACTGAGCCTGCGGGCTGCAACCAGAAAGTAGCTCCTGCTCGCTGCAACTAGAGAAAGCTTGTGAGCAGCAATGAAGATCCAGGGCAACCATAAACAAATAAATAAATCTTAAAAGAAAAAAGGGAGATGGTCTTTCTACCAAAATGTCTGCATAGATGCCCCAGAGAGAAGATGCTGAGTGTCTTCCTGTGGCCATTTGAAACAAGCCCATCTCTCTACGATTTTAATAAGAACAGAATTTCTGGCCTTCACATTGATGGTACTAAAGCACCAGAGAAAGTAATAATCTATGGATGCTGCCTCGATCTAGAGTCTAGGGGAAGAAAGCACAGCTGTACATGGAATGCTTGGCCATCACTTTACCAAGAGTACTGGTAAAGTATGGGAGACTTTTTTTGTGCAGTGGGAAACTATCATTTCCAAACAAGGACATGGCCAGCTGTCAATACTGTAGACGTAGCCCTAAACAATCAGTGGCATTGCTGGTAATTTTAACAAAGAAACTGGCCCCGTTCTGTCTCCTATTCCAGTCAAATCTGTGTTCAATTGGGGTGCTTATGCATTTTAGTGCACCCCAATTTTAGACTGTCTAGGGTGAATTTTCAATCCCAACTAGCCTTTCCTACACCTCCAACTCTTTCCCCTAAGACACAGTTTGCAGCCTACACAGAAATTGCAACCTCACTTGCATTCTGATCTAAGACAAATAGATCTGGAACGATACATTTGCTTCTCCTTCAAAATCGTGTAAGTGCTATCCAAAACCAAATATTGAATACAATAAATCCGTGTGAGTCAGCACTTTTCCCAGTGCTGCTAGAAATCAATGTTTTTGAATTCGTCCAGTGCCAGCTGACTAACTGGAAGAATCAGCCCCATGGTGCTGGGGTTGGCTGGCTGGATTGAAAGGGGATTATTATTTATGGTTACAGTTGTTTTGAATAAAAAGAGTTAGATTTTGCCTTGTCAGCCTTTTTTTTTTTAAAGAAAGAATTCTGTTTGAATTTTGCAGTATGTGCAAAATTGACTATTAAAAACGGTCAATACAGATTTTAAAAAGGGAAGAAAAGTGAAGAGTGGAAAACTTGGCCTTCCATGGGGTCAGGGTTTGGTTTTGTTTATTTTCCACATCCCAAGCACAGGGGTTAGGGAAAGTGACACCATCTGGGGAAATGTTTGGGAACTACTATTTAACAACTATAATATTTAATTGTTTCCCTCTTAATATTTTGGGCAACAAAGCTTTTTTTTAATTCAATTGAGGTTAGAATGAGCTTTACTCATTTTATCCCCTAATAGTAAAAATGTATTTGTGTGTTCAACACAGAGAGCCAAGGGTTGCTTGGATTTGGTGCTAAGAAGAACTGACGCTCACTACGGCCTCCTGGGAAGTGTCGCATCAGCCTGGATACTGCTTTCCAGGAAGGGGAACAGAATGTAGAAGCAGAAAGATGACAGAATTGGGAATCAGCACAACAGGTTTGAATTCTGGGTCTGGCATTTACTACTTGTGAAATCGTATGCCTGTTACTTGACCCCTCTGAATGATCACAGATGAGTTGCCTCATTGATGAAATGAAGACAATGATACCCATCATATTTATGTGAGGAGTAAATACAACATTAGTGCTTGGCACAGAGCAGACATCCAATACGTGATGGGGCAATCCTTTCTGACATGGTTCCTCCTTTAGAGTCCTTTAAAGGCCCTCAACAGACTTTTAAAAAACACAACCCACTGACTTTTAAAATCAAACCCAGACACTTGAATAATCTCCCTAATCTTTGAAGCAAGTTGTAAATATATCTTATACTGGAGTTTGTGTGCTTGGTGAGCTTTTGTGTATGCGATATGGAGGAAGGGAGAAAGTCTCCTGATTAGCCTTCTTAACAATTAACAGAGACTTAATGAACCATTTGTATGCAAGACATATAGTGTCTGGCAACTAATAAGCCTTCAATACAAGGGAAGACCCCTCCCTCCCCTCCCAATTCCCCAGAAAACTCTAGTGCTTTCCATCTAGTTGGCAAAGGAAGTTTCTTATTGCAGGGAAACAGGAAAAAAAAAGTAAATTCAATTAAAAAGACAGCCACACTCTGTTTGCCAAAGAGGAATTTCAAAGGGGAATTCATGGCTGTAGAGTATTTACCTGTTTAAAGCAAGCTTCCACCAGATTTGGAGGGAACATATTCCTGCAAAGAAAATAATGATCACTTGAAACTTTTCCAAATAATAAATTAGTTCCTTAAATACCTTTTCATTGTGTGTAAGGTAAAGATTGCATCCAACTAAGCGGCAGATGGAAAAAGAGACAGATTTTGGTAGATAGTTTTGAAATGGGACACAGGTCATCCCCAAGTGTGGTCCATGTAGTTCATATTTTTCAGTTTAAGTCCCAAATCCAACTCATCTGTCCTTTTGTCAGACAAATGAATTTTTAAAATTCAGACATCAAACCCTGCGCCCAGGAAGAACCCAAGTGAAAATGGAAATACCTTTTAGCATAAGCATTCTGGTTGACTGGGGGCAGGGGGAGGTCATTAGGGGTCATTCAATAGGGGTCATTTTAGTATCACGCTGGGTGTTTAGGGACCAAATGTTCTGAATCAAATGTCATGGTCAGACTGTGGAATTTTATTCTCCACAAAGTCCTCCCAAAGAATGCTGGGGGATGAGATAATGACTCTGAATGGTTAGAGCTTCTAGCCCTTTGGTAACCAACAGGGAGATGGTCCACAGAACTTGAAGCTGGGGTCCAGGTGGCAGAATTTGTCATTTCCTTAGACCAGTGTCTGTGCTCATGGTGGGGAAGGAATGAGAGTCAGCACTCTCATTGGGGAATTTCTAACCAGCTGTGTGACCTTGGGTGACTCGTGGCGTCCATGCAGGTCTCAGTTTGCTCATCTGTTAAAGATGAGATGGGTTTAACTATCACCAGGGCTCCAGGATGGAAGCCTGTGGAGGAGACATGACCTGGGCAGCTGGTCAGAGCCCGAGATTCCAGCAATTGTTAAGTCATCGATCATATGTTAAGATTATAAATTCTTGTCTCTTCTTACTGCCTGGACCATCCTGTTTCTTTGTTCTTCCTATCTATGCTCTATGGGTCTGTTTCTATGAACCCTGAGATAAATGTTTAGGAGGTTCCAAGATAAATGCTCAAACCTGGTGTGTGGGGGAGGACAGGCTAGTCTTATACTTGTCACTGGGGCAAGGAGGGGCAGAAAAGCATCAGAGAATGACAAGTTCCCAACTCTTTAAACAAGGAGTAGAAATTATACAGAAAGAGAATATAATAAAATACCCCCAATCCAAACTACCTGAAGGTAAAGTCCCTGAAAAAAATGGTGAAAAGCTTTAATTAACTGTAGGAACTAAATAAAATCATTGTCATCAGGTGCCAACTTGATATGAACTAAAACAGAATGGCTTATTACCTTCAGATAACTGCCATTAACTCCCTGGAAAAGGCTTTCAAGAGGGGGCTGTATAGTGCTTACACACAGATGCTACAAAGTCACTTGTGGTAGGTATTGAGAGGTGCTGCTGAAAGGTCCTTTGCTGCCCAACTCACTCCTGAACCTACCAGCCACGGACCCATTCCTTGAGATGGCATGGGAGACTGAGTTGCTAGGAGGAGCGCTTTCAAATGGTCAGTGGGGAATCCTAGAGTAGACATCTAGGACTGGCAAGCCAGTCACTCTGCAAGTAGGTCCATTGGAAAATAAGGAGGAAAGAGCTAGGTTTGGGAAGACAGCCTGGATGGGCTGCTGGCTGGACTGTTGAGCAGGTGGGACATCTCGAGGTCTGTGCTAGGGTATCTTCCATTTGCTCTTCTCCATCTACCCGCCATCCTGCTCTGTGCCTGCGAGGCTGCCCCGTTGCCTTCTGGCTTCCTGTTGGGTTTGTCCAGTGGGAGGTGCTGACAGATCACAGACAGAAGTGGGAGAGAGAAGTGGATGTATAGGTTCTTCCAGCTCTCTCTCTTGGCAGGTTGGGCAATAGCTCCCTTCCTCCAAATTAGAGCTCCAGCCCCTGTCCTTCGTGGCCTTTTCCAAGGCTACAGCTCATCCTGAGTTCTAGGAATAGCTCCCTTCCTGACCTCAAAGCAACAGGTGGTAACAAAACAATTTCCTATTGCTGATAGTCCCCGAGTGTCTCACCATCACTTGTAGGCTCCCTTAACCCAGCCCACACCTTTGCACGCCCTGTTCAGTGATCCTTTTGAGCCTGCAATGCTTCCCTCCAGGACCTGACCCATGCAAAAGCAAATGTGGATAGACAGCAGGCAGGGAAGTGCCAGGATCAAATTTAGGCTTACTTCTCAGTTCTGTGTAAATCAGACTATATCATTTGAATCTGTTTCAAGTACTAGATAAAACTAATTTGTAATCAGTATACAGTTTGTATATAAAAACAATGCTAAAGAAGTCATCCTTTAATCTTTTATTATTGATTTGCCAAATCCTTTCTTCATAAATAGTACAAAAGGAAAACCTTAGGACAGGTGAGATCAGATGATCTCTAAGGTCCCTTCTGGAAATGAATTGTTGTGTATAATGGATGGTGATACAGATCACAAGTTCCAAATTAGAAGAGTCCAATGAACAGGCTATACTTGAGGGAAAAAAATAGCCTTAAACAGTAAGACTTGAGAAAGGTAGGTCAAGAATTATTGAAAGGCATTATGCTAAGTGATATAAGTCAGAAAGAGACAAATACTATATGATTATCACTTATACATGTGGAATCTAAAAAGTACAGCAAACTAGTGAGTATAACACAAAAAGCAAACTCACAGACACAGAACTAGTGGTTATCAGTGGGGAGAGGGAAGGGGGAAAGGGCAATACAGGGGTTGAAGAGTAAGCAGTACAAACTGATAAGTATAAAATAAGCTACAAGGATATACTGTACAACACAGGGAATAAAGCTGGTATTTTATAAGCAAAGTATAACCTGTAAAAAATTTTGAATTTCTATGTTGTACACCTGTAACTTATGTAATTGCACAACCCTATACTTCAATAAAAAATCATACACACAAAAGAACTATTGATATTAATATTCCAAGATGAGCTGCACAGTTAAGAGGACTGAGTGCTCAGATTCTGAATCCTAAAAGCAGGGCTCCTAAATCTTTATCTTTTCCTTGCTCTTTTTATCTCTTTCACATGAGATCAGAAAACGGATCCTTACTTCCATTTCTGTTACATGTGATCTTCATTTCAAGCCCAGCAGGACTGGTTCAGTTGGATACCTCTTCTAGGGTTTGATCAGCTCCCCCCGAAAGAGGAGAGGTTGTCAAAATATACTCAAGAGGATGGGCTTGCAAGGACGTACCTGATCAAGTCCAGGAAGGCGTCTGCAGCTGTCACTTGTACAATTTTGCCTTCTCTGTGCATGTTTTCCTTTGTGCCCTTCCCAGGATGGATGATGATAACAATGATTATGCCAATCACCACGGCAATGATGGTCGTAGTCATGTAATAGACTACAGCTCGCATCCCCATCTTTCCTGATGCCTTACTATCTAGGGCCGCCATTCCTAGGGAAGGCAAACAGAAGGAGATTTTCAGGAAATCAGTTCAGGGAATTGTCCAGTGGAAGGTAATGGGAAGAACATTTCCTTTTTCACTCCCCAACCCTCTCCCACCCGACAATGGGATTTTATACATGTTATGAGAACTTGGCACCAAATTGAGTCAGGGCATCACAAAAGGTGAAGGGGAAAAGCCATAGAATGGCTAGGCATCAGCTGTGTCAGCTAACACGTGATCACCCATTTTCTGCCCCAAGAGTTGATTTCACATGACTCTCTGATGGTTTGAAGGGGCAATCAAATTCTTTCCTAGGTTGCTACTAGTTGGGGAAGCTGTGAGTGTGAATTAGTGAGTATTGTGTGTGTGTGTGTATATGAAGAGATACCTTAAAAAAGGTTTCTGGCAGGATAATCTAAGCATATTTCAAGTTTTGAGCACTCTGCAGACTCACACAGAGTAACTACCATTAAATTCTTTTATAAGAATTATTATTTTATGTATGTACTTGTAAGTTTTTTTAATTTTTAATGTAAAATTTAAGCTATTATTCTATTCACTTACTGAGTTATCCTCAATTTACATTGATAGTAGGCCAAAGTTCTCAAACAGCTTCTCTTGTTTCATTTTATCTCATCTCATCAACAGTTTTTAAAAACAGTAATTTTGGTGGGGTTCCTCTCATTTTTGCTCTCTGCCTTCCTCCACCTTGTCCCACAGGCCTGGCATACCTTATCTCATGTGAAACATTCTTCCCCTCTTTTTCAGGACATCTTCAAAGTCTACCTCAGACAAGGCATGATCCTCTGTGAAAGAGGAGGCATGATGGTGAATGTTTCCCTAACTGTTCTAGCAAATGGAACACATCTCCATGCCTCTCGGGATGGAAAAAAATTGGAAATAACCCAAAACTCTCAAAAGATTAAGTTTTCATAATCATAATATGGGCTCTTCTGTTTCATTAACCATTTCTTCATTTGTCTTTTTTCTTTCTCCCCCCCAAACTCCCTAAAACACTAAGATTCAATTATAGCATCATCCAATCGTAATTAATCAAACTATTTTCTTTATTATGCAAAATCATAAATTTATAAATATATTAAAAGTTTACACTGTAGCTCAGTGATCAGTATCAGACTCTAACAGTGGTTCAATATGTAGGTAGTGACTCTGTTTATATCAATGTATTTAGAGTAAGGTAAAGTATATTGGATAATGTCCATGAATGCCAGATAACTGGCTGGGTTTGCCCCCAAATCTTGATAATGGTAATGAGCTTATATGGGAATTGAAGCCATGATCTCCAATTTATAATTTCATGTGTATTTGAATCAAATCATTCATAATTTTCATAATAAGCACGTAGTACTTGCTATATTCTTATTTTTAACAACAATCTATAAGGCAGATTAAAAAGCAATTAAGTAAATTTCTCAGTTCTTAGTTAATACCAAGTAAAATGAAGTGGGAACTTGAGCCCAGATCTTATGTAACTGAATTTAGTGTACTTTCTGCCCCTGAGAAAACCACCTACAGCTCCCACAAACGAGAAGGCCAATTTTGGTTTTAAGGCAGTGAAGTTAGCTTCTTTTATCCTTGCCCTAGGCTTCTTGAAACCTAAGGTTAACACCCACTTGTGAGGTTGGCGCCACTTCAACACTTTACCATCATTAGAAATGGGCTAATCTGTCCTCAGTCCACGTGGTCCCATCCCCCCAGGTTCATCCGCAGGTCTCCTATGGTGTCTCAAAATATCTTGGCTTTCCTGTGCTTGAAATCATTTCTCCCAGAAGGGGCCCACTCTCTTTCCCATCATTGCCTGAGCTCGTCACCACTGAAGCCTGCAATTCTTCGGCGGGCGAGTGGTGTGGGCACAAAAGGCCGGATATCTCTGCTAGGGGTACCAGGCGGCAGTATTCTCTTCCTCCGAGATGCTTTCTTTCCCTCTCGCCTTCTATTCTGTGGTGCTGTTCCGTTCTCACGCCAACTCTTCTCTGCCGCTCCTGCCCACTACTCCCGACCTATAGCTATTCAGAGAGAGCGCTAAGTGGTCAAGGCACAGCACTGGAAACCAACGTGGCAGACAAAGGAGGAGGCTTAAATCTCCCTCCCTCCCACCATGGGGGAGGGCTGGGCACTGTTATTCCGGAATTCACAGCTACAGGGCCATCAGCTCTAGGAAACAAAGTTTATAGATTTTTTGTTTTTCTTTTTTTAAATAAAGTTAATAAAAAAAGAAAACCAGTGACTTTTTACTCCATACTTTCCAATTGTGAAATAGATGAAGACAAACACTGAAGCATTTTCTTTAGCAATGAGCCCAGAGAGAGAATCGATGGTCAAATGAGAGGCCTCACCAACCTCTGCATATTGACCCTGATCCTGTGAAAGAGAATAAAGCAGCAACTGCTAACGTTTTAGAAAAGGCAGGGGTGTGTGCGGGTATCTTTATTAACCAAATCTCCATGGAGGTCCTTCTTCTAAAGGGGTCTGGTGTCCCATGAGGGGCTGCTTGCTGACTTCTGCTCTGGGTACCCCAGTGCCCCTCCCCTCCTCCTTCCAACTCTAACCTCTCCCCTTTTCTCTGAGTAGGGTCTGTCAAACTAAAGGGAACGCTAGAAGCAAAGCCACACACTGTCATCAGGGCAAAGGTAGGATGGATGTGGACAATCTGTCACAACACCGGGTCTGCAAGAGAACAGCCTCAATGCTGGAGGAGCAAAGGAAATGGAGGAAAAGCTCTGGAAGGCAAAACTCCACACGGGCAGGCTGTCATTCTTCCTGTCTCTCACCCCAACTCTGGGGCCATCTCCTTTCTCAAGCCTCCTGAAATTCCAGACAAAGCGCTGCACACAAATGTCAGAGTGTCTGGGCACAAGAGTAAAGCACTAAATCACTTTATAGAAAAGGGAACTCTGGCAGGAAGTGCTCTAAATGTTTGAGAAGGGGGAAGTCTGCATGGAGCCTCGTCATTTTAAAATATATGGAGGAAAAGGGCACTGGGGTGAGGGCGAACGAGGTCACTTGGGTATGCAGGTACTCGTGGGAGTATGTTATGACGACTCTGTGTTCATCTAAATACGTACGTGAGAAACACATTCCAGGGCAAGTAGTAAAGAGAATGATCTTAACTGGTCCCTTTTTCCTCATCTGATCTGGGCTTAGCTGAACCAACCCTATTCAAGACATCCTGACATCTTTATTATGAAAACAATCTGTCATCAGAATTGAGATCCTCTTGAACCCCAAGAAATACTATATTGCCTATTAATTACAGTTCTGCCATAGTTCTTCCAATTACAGTGACATGTTTGTAAGTTTATATGTTTTGTATATTTTGAGTTAACTTTTGTGCTGATCCACTAAATCACTCACCAAATTCTTCCTCTCACCAGTGGCACATCTAATTTCATGACAACTGTATGTTGCAGATATTGTTGATACCATTTTAAAGGTAAAGAGACAAGAGACCAGAGAAGTTAAGTCACTTGCCCAGTGTTGCACAGCTAGTAAACAGTAATGGCAGGATTTGAACCCACACTCAAAGGGAGTACCCTTTCTACTATATCTCAATCCTTAAGGACAAGCTAGGAGTCACCCACGTTTCATGCACTTTTATCCATACTAGCTTTCTCTAACTTTATTGCATTTGAGTTCAATGTTGAAATGAGCCATCTGGCTAGAAGAAATTTGCATACAGGGAGGTAACTGTGGAAAAACTCTGACATTTCCCCACCTTGGGGGGAAGTGGACCACAGTGGTCACCAGAAGGACTAGCTAGAGAGCAGATCAATCTGTTCAAATTCCTCATCATTCCTAGAAAAAGAGCCCAGAATGTGTTCTAATGGAGCACTGAGGATCATGGATATTTGCTGACTGTGGGCACACGGATCTTGTCTTCTTTTCTAAAAACAAACCCATCAAATACCAGTTGTCAACAAAGTAATCAAGTCAACTATACTCCAATAGAAATTAATTTTTAAAAAGTAATTAATCATTCATGTCTGCAAACCTAATATATGTTTACCAATGAGTTATGCATCTAAAAAAGACTGAACAAGACATTCTCTAGAATGCAAAAGATTTAGACTTTGCTTCAAACACCTGAATATTTTAGGCAGCAGTCACTCTGAAGAGAGAGGAAGAGAGTTTCTTAATGCAAATGGGTTAGTAAGCATTTACCTCTTTATTTATGAAGATAATGTTTAAGTAATCAGTTTAGCACAACAGAAAATGCATGAAATTCACGTTTTGGGGCAAGATGGGGATGGGGAGAGAGTGTTCAATAAATATGTATATGGAACTCTTGTAAGTTTATTGTAAATTAGATTTCTTCTGGTATAATATTTGGTATGACTTATTGGATAAATGAAATATGTATTCAGTCAAGTTATTAAAGGGTAACATATAAATAATGTCAAGTTCCTAAGGCTCTACTCTTTGCATGGATTTTATTCTCCCATCTGCTAAAAGTCTGTCTTATACGTTAATGGGTCTCAGTATATTCTTCCAACGATTCCTATTTCTGGCTCTGAAATGTGAAATCTAAAGAAGAAGCCTTCTGCTATGAATGCTCTTTCTACTCACCCTCATGGTGTTTCATTGTTCTTTCAGGGCCACTGGATCAGGCCCAGAAAGAATGGAAAAGGGAGGGGGTGGCAACTGCTGCCTCAAGAATATTGCTCTGTTTTAGTTTTTTATTTTAGATATACTCCTTCTCTACCATGGGTTTCTCAGACATTTATCTAATGAAAGCCGCCTGTTCTCAAGCCTCCTAGAATTTTAAGACGGGCAAACTTATAACAAGGAAATCAAGGATGAGTGGTAGTATATACCGTATTCATGTGATGTTTTTTCAATAAGAAAAACTAAACTCTAAAAAATACAACGTACTTCATATTTACAGGCCGAAAAAGGAGCTCTTGTGTCCTAGAGCATCTGCCCATTGCTGGAGCAAGGGCACCCTGGACCCTCAGCACATACAGCAGGAGAAAAAGCTCTGAGGAAAGGTGTGAGGGGGTGGGAGTGAGCATGGAACAAATTGCTGTAAATATCCTTCTAAAACTATGTGAAGTTTTTTTCCTACTGGAATATTTTCTTCCAGCTTCTTTATAAACTAGATTGGAAAAAAAAAAATAAGTTCGATGATTCTAGAGGTTCTAGAACAGAAGGCAAATCTTAGTTAGGTTAGAAATTGTATCATAATTTTGCATCACAATGAATAAGCTGGTTAAAGCCTCAGAATTTAATCGAAGAGTCAATATTTTAAAACTACTTAAGGCCAGCCTCAGGCATTTTCAGAAGCACATTGTTTTTAAAAAATTGTGGCTCAGTGATTAAGAGTTCAGGCTCTGAGGTTAGAACACCTGGATTCTACTTCTAGCTCTGGGATGCCCTGTGACTTCTGGAAGCCTTAGTTTCCTTATCTGTATCACGGGAATGAAGAAAGCTCCCTCACAGGGTTTTCATGGCTCTAAAGGGACTTCTGTACAAGATGCACTTAGCATTGTGCTTGTCACATACTGAGCATTCAAGCAATGTTAGCTGCTATTATTAATTAATCAAATAATAATATTTGACCTCTCTAAGTCTCCATTTCACCTAGACAAGAAGATAATACCTACACTGCAAGCTTATGGAAAACTTACATGAAGAATCTATACAAAGTAAGCCCTTGGTAAATGCTATGATTATTATATGATGCCCCCTGTTAGAATTTTAGTGCCAGGAGAGCAGAACAATCTGTTTTATTCATTGATGTAGCCTCCTTGCCCCAAACAGTGCCTGCACAGGAAGATGCCCAATAGAATGTTGAATAGTCATTCTTATCACTGTTGTTGTTATGCTGGGAGGAGGTCACAAACTTTTTAAAAACATTTCACTTAGGCTAGTGTTCGAATGACCAGCACTAAAATTGTTGTGTTTAAAATACCCTGAAATTCAGACTCGCCAATTTTGATTGCTCGTCCCCACGTTTATCACAGTGTCGTTGTTGTTTGGTTGCTCAGCTGTCGACCCCATGGAACGTAGCCCACCAGGCTCCTCTGTCCACGGGATTTCCCAGGCTGGAGTGGGTTGCTATTTCCTTTTCCAGGGTATCTTCCTCACCCAGAGATCAAACCTGCCTCTCTTGCAAGTCTCCTGCATTACAGGCCAGTTCTTTACCATTGAACCACTGGGGAAGCCCTCTTCCCCAAATTTAATCTGAAGTAGTGAGGTTCCTTCTACCTTGAAGGAGAGACAGACCTTGTGGGGAGGGACCCAGCATAACCTGGAGCTTTATCTCCAGATGGGGGTGGTGGGTAATCCGAGAAGGGCAGGATGGGCAGGAGGCTGGCACACGGCTACCCCTCACCACAGGAGTACCCCTCCCTCTCACCCAGCCTCTCCCTCCCCCCACTCCTTTATTCTTTGCCATCTTTAACAGGATTCACTCTAGCAGATGAGCTTATGTAATTGCTATAGTCCTATCTGTCACACAGTAACAGAACAATGAGCAAATAAATGAAAAACCCAACACAGAGACGGGAATGGAAGAGGAAGTGAGGTTGAATAAGTGCTTAAGATGCCAGTCATGAAATCAATTTAGTAGGTCATGAGCTAGTATCTTTTATCCTATTAATGAAACAGGATAGAATCGAAAACGATAGAGTGCATTACGTGGGGTAAGAGGGAAAAACGTGCAGTTTTTCCAGCTGCACGTTTGTATGTCTGTGTGCGGCCAGGTCACAGCGTAAAATACGTTTATACGGTATCTGCAGGTTCTAGTTAAAAAAAATAAAGAGTTTGCAAACGCTGGTATATACCCACATTCAGTTGGGAGTAGAGGCTTGAAAAAGGAGCTCTGAGCTACGGTCTTCCCACCCTCTCACCTTGCTTCCGTTCCCCTGGGGCTGCCCACCCACTCCACCCAAGACTGCACCCCATCTCTAATGGAGACCAAGGAAATGACGGTGCTGATCACTGGAATCTGGTCAACTCATCTGAACAGAAATTCTGCAGACACTGTAATGAAGGGAGAACTTTTAGAAAAGGTATGCTTCATGGAATTTTGAGCCAAGAAGGCTTTTACTTTAATCAGTGATTCTTGGTGAAGAGAGTTAAACCATCTTCCACAAAGAACTGAGAATGATTTTGTGGAATTCACAGTCAATTAAATCACAAACATTCTCACAAGGGTTTCCCCCCTGGCCAAAATTTCCTTCCTGTTATGGCTGTTCACAGCATCCCAAAACTTGGCGTTTCATTCACCTATGACACCACTTAGTTTTATGAGGTTATTTTGCCTGAGGAGGACAAAGACGCTTCCTAACAAATGTATCACTGGCATATCACTTTGTCAGCCAAGTTGACTTTTTAATTCAATTCTTAAGGCTTGTCAACAAAAGTCTTTTCCTGAGCTCTGGTGTTCACTAGTAGAATGCCATGGAAAGGAAACATTCTTTTTCAAGATTGTTAAATAGGAAACGTAGTGGAACAGACATGATTGTCAGTAGCAGGAAAAGTTATATCATAAGTCACCTTTTATTCTCAGTGTGGTAGGACTGAGCAGACAATCCCTTTTCTCTGGCTACAGGCAGCCTTGAAAATGAGCTTTCACAGAAGGGAGCAGAGGGGACACGGAGGCCCAGCTTCAACTTCTGCTACCTCTCATGTCCAAGAGTTTCTGGGTCCTTTTCGTTAACCTTGGGGTGGGGAGAATCCTTCTTTTGGGTGGGGCTTTCTAGGTGGCACTAGCAGTAAAGAATCTACCTGCCAATGCAGGAGATGTAGAAGTGGCTTCAGTCCCTGGGTTGGGAAGATCCCCTGGAGGAAGAAATGACACCCCACTGCAGTCTTCTTGCCTGGAGAATCCCATGGACAGAGGAGCCTGGCAGACTACAACTCATGGGGTCTCGAAGAGTCAGACACGTCTGAGCGCCCTCCTTTTGGGTAACCAACTGGTGAGGCCCTCCAAATGGTCAAGCTTTGTCTTCTCTGCACTGTGCTGTGCTTAGTCGCTCAGTTGTGTCTGACTCTTTGTGACCCCGTGGACTATAGCCCACCAGGCTCCTCTGTCCATGAGGATTCTCTATGCAAGAATACTGGAGTGGGTTGCCATGCCCTTCTCCAGGGGATCTTCCCGACCCAGGGATCGAACCTGGGTCTCCCGCATTGTAGGCAGATTCTTTACCATCTGAGCCACCAGTGAAGCCCCTTTCTGCACTAGTCTTAACCATCCTATAGTCTCATCCCAGCCTAACACAGCATATCCCAGCCTAACACAGCCCTGCAACGAATGGTTCCAGTAACTCAGGAACCCATCACATCAACTTCCTCTCTCTCTCAGCGTGGTCTCAGGAAACTCTCAGAGGGCCAGCTCTGAGGTTCACGTCTCACAGGCCACAGCTGCCGGCATGAGGCCCACGGAGAGGTGATTTAGATACCCATTCACCCCACACACTAGCCCATCCTTCGCTCACGGTATTGGAATGTGCCGCACAATATGCTTTTTTGAAGAGGAACCAGGGAGTCATTCATCTTCTTTATGTGTGCTAAGCAGAGCAAGAGGGAGAGGCGAGTGGGACCCATGATGAGCCGGGGAGTAGTGATTAGTAACAGCTGACAGCCTCAGACCAAGACCCTTTCTTTGGTTACCTCATTGTAGCAGCCGAACACAAAGGAATGACTGTCTTCTCGCCAAGACTGGGAAACCCAGGACCACAGAAAAGAGCAGCTAAGAGAAAAAGTGAGAGTTGGGCAGTGGGGGCAAGGAGCTGATCAGATCGACTCTGAGTTACACCTGTGGAGTCTGGCTTCGAGAAGAGACCTCTATAAGGTGGAAAGATGCACCCCTGGCAGGGGACCCTCAACCAGACCCTGCCAGGAGCACTGATGTGAATGAGGAAAGCAGGTGACTTCTCTCACAGCAGAAAGAGCACGCAGAGAGCAGCAAATTGCTCTGGTTTAATGAGAGGAAGTTCTTTGAGGGCCAGAGCTCCAGCCCACTCTGCCTTTATTCCCCCAAAGAATGATTTACAACCAACCACCGGATGAGTTGTTGGCCGTTTCCATAACAGCTCTCTTTCCTTTGGGTTGCCTAACTTGCCACGGAAAAGACCTTTATGTTCTGGGCATCGTACAACTTTCTTAAGAAGGTGTTGATCGAGACAGTACGTTTTCTAGCTGGCAGGATGCTGAATGGGACTGAGTTCCAGCATGGGGCCAGACTCGTCCCAAGTTAATCAAAGGGCGTCACAAATGACTGCAGAACATGTCAGACTCAAGGGGTGCTCTTTCTTCCCAGGGAAGGCCTGTCCCTCACAGGGAAAAAAAAAAGGAATTGAAAGCCTCAGAGAAACTGAAAGCAACATATGGACATTAAAACTCAAATCTATCTGGCCTGGATTCCCAGAACATTTGAAGCAGGAGTATGACTCCGGGCCTTGAAATGAGGCTGGGAAGCAGCAAAGAGTGCTGGGGCCAAAGGACTCATACAGACTCTGTGACCCAAGGTCCACCCTCCCCCCTCCAATTCCTTGCCATCAAGAATCTGGAACCATAACCCAACCTGAAATGAACTGAGGTTGAGTCTGTTGCCCGAAATGAAAATTAAGATATTTTTAATATTTCTTTAAAAAAAAAAAGGAAGAATTGAGAGTAAGATATGTTCACCTGGAAGCATGTTTTCTGCTTGCAGTGCAGGAAACACGGGTTTGATCCCTGGGTCAGGAAGATCCCCGGGAGAAGGGAATGGCAACCCACTCCAGTATTCTTGCCTGAAAAATTCCATGGACAGAGGAGCCAAGCGGGCTATAGTCCATGGGGTCACAAAAAGTTGGACACGACTGAGCATCTTTCATTCATTCATATGCTCACCTGAGCTATTTTCTGAATTAAATCCAGAATGTAGAGTCTTATGTACTACAAAAAAGAATGCATTTTTGAAAAGGTAAGTCCATGTTTTGCCCAGTTAAGAGAGTTTTCAAAGTTAAGTCTTTGGGGATCAAGTTGGGGTTGAGGAGAAGAGAAAGATAGTGGAGATAAGAGAGTTGAGGGAATGACAGATAAGAAAGACAAGAGACAAAAGAAATGGAGACTTAAAAGCCGAGAAGTGTGGGATGGAGAAACAGTTCAGAAGGTGCTTTTATCTCAGTCGGCATATTTCTTGGGCTGTGGCCAACACCCACCCCCCTTTCCAGTTCTGATTAGTTTTCTCAGCATTTAAAAGTTCATCAATTGTTCTTATCTAATCTATAAAGGAATAGTCGCACCCAGGGGGTGGGAGATTGTGCTCCCAAGTACCTGACCCAAACAATAAGGCAGTATCACTTCGCAGAGTGAAAAAGACTGTAAACTCTAGAACTGGTTGGCTTGCCTCATCTCTGCCTCACATGTTAAGTCAGAGAACAGTCCCTCCTTGGAACCGGAAAAGCTGCATTTTTGCCCCCAGGGCCAAGGGCGACAATGGAATTGAATTATTCCTGAAATAGTCCACTAGAAATGGTGCAACACTTGACAGCTTTTTTCCCTTCTACACAAGGGAGTTGTTTCTGCAAATTCTACTTTAGTTTTGTAGCGTCAATTTCCTATTTTGATTTTTTTTCAAGGGATAATTTAGGAATTCCCAAAAATTCTCCAAAGAAAATTATGGGCAGCCCCTGACATCAGACTTCAGTTATCTTGAACAGACTTCAGGGATCTAGAAGGTTGTCAAAGAAAAGATGTGGAAATGGTGTTTGGTTGATTTGAGACTGATATTGCATGATTGGTAATATTCTTCTTTAACTTAGACTTTAGGACTGGATGGGCACATTTAAGTGAAATCTGGTAACACAAAACAGAAAAGAGAGAATATGAACTTGGGATATTGTTGTTAAAACTGAATATGGCATAAAAGGTTTATAAATAAGATTTAAAAAAGCAGCTACAAAACATCAATTTCAAATGATTATTAAATAATTCAAATAACTAGGACTGTCCCATCACAAATAATGGAAAGAGGCAGTAAGGTAATGAAGTTCTATTAAGGGCAAGTTACTTCTTTTGAAAGTGGCTATACTAATTGATTTTATAATTAAAAATTTCTCATTTATTCATGTGTTCAGTCACCTTTCATTAAGGGCCTTCTCAATGATCCGCCAAAGACATGATCATTAAGACCCTCATGTATTTAGTATTTAGTAACAAGTAAGACTTTAAAACATATTAATGTTAACAAGTAAAATGCATAGAATTATCCAGCAGAGTGATTTGGAATGGAATTAGGAGGAAAACCAGGAAATTTGTTGGTATATATTGGAAGAATTTGGGAGTGGGCTTGGTTTGAATCCTGGTTCCCTCACTGATTAGCCAGTGACTGGTCAACCTCTCAGGGTCTCAGTAAATGAGAGATGATAATAGTATTTAATTCATGGGATTTTTTGGAGGATTAAATAAATTCAGCATGTGATGCCTCAGAACAAATATATGGCACGTATCCTAGCCATGATGATGGCAAATTTTTTGTTTTTTACAAATACTTTTAGGTTTGAAAGACTCCTTGGAACACCAGTCTAGTTGTGGCACGAGGGCTTAGTTGCCCAGCATTATGTGGGATCTTAGTTCCCCGACCAGGTAACGAACCTACATCCCCTGCATTAGAAGGCATATTCTTAACCACTGGACCACCAGGGAAGTCCCAGCTTTGATTTTTTAAAAACCTGGTGCATAGACAGAACTGAAATCTGGTTCTTTATAACTCTTTTCCCCCTGAGATAAATTTTAGCTTCTGGAGGAACACAGAACAAATCTGGTCCACATTTATC
Organism: Bos indicus x Bos taurus; assembly: GCF_003369695.1. Taxonomy (NCBI): domain Eukaryota; kingdom Metazoa; phylum Chordata; class Mammalia; order Artiodactyla; family Bovidae; genus Bos; species Bos indicus x Bos taurus. The sequence continues at coordinate 37,386,626 of NC_040095.1, forward strand.
AGAGATCTTGGTCTTCTTTTCTGCACACTAAATACACATCATTTCTCCAACCAATCTCCATATAGCATTGTTTTCAGAGGTTCATGTGTGCGTGAGTGCTAAGTCGCTTCAGTTGTGTCCAACTCTTTGTGACTCTACGGACTGTAGACCTCCAGGCTCCTCTGTCCGTGGGGACTTCCAGGCATGCACACTGGAGTGGGTTGTCCTGCCCTCCTCCAGGGGATCTTCCTGACCCAGGGATCAAACCTGCATCCTCTTACATCTCCTGCATTGACAGATGGGTTCTTTACCACTAGCACCACCTGGGAAGCCCTTTCAGAAGTTCACCAACCTGTAATCCTTCTAAAACTGTCTACCAGTCAGGACTCTCATGCTCTGATCCAAACCTTCATCTCTCAGCTTCATCTTCTACGAGGCTACCCTATTCTTCTGGACAGCCTACACTGCTCAGTAGTCCCTAGACGTGCCTCGAGTTTTCATGTCTCTGCATCTTTGCTTTTACAGCTTCCTCTGCCCTTGTCCTCATTTCCTGTGGAAATCCTTCCACCGGTCCAGCTCCTGAATTCTCAGAGCACTCTCTTTACTGCTTCTTGGCTTCAGAGTCAAGCTTGGTTTTACAGTGTGTACCTGTCAGGCAGTCCATTAACATTTTCAACTCCTTGAGGCTACAGACTGGCAAGGTCTTCTTCACATCTTTATTCTCATACCAGTTAGCACATCTCCAGCTCAAAACAGGAGTCCAATAAATGTGTCTGGGATTGGATTCAACACCCTCTTAGTAGATACTCTGCTTTGTCAAAGGTGCTCCCGAATGTGCTCGGTTCTAAACAAATACTCCTGAGGCAGTGTGATCGCTGCAGAGTACAGTGAACTATTCATAATTCTACTGAGGAAGAACACGACTATATTCATTCTTTTTTAGCCACCACATCCTACTGTTGGTTCCCATTAAGCTTTTAGTTGCATGAACAGCTGCCAAGCTCAGTTGCTCCCTATCCTGCGATTGCGCAATTGCCTTTTGAATCTAAAAGCAGAAATGTGCATTTATCCCCTGCTCAGCTTCATCTTGTTGGTTTCCATCCAGCATTGCAGCCTATTGAAGTCATTTTGAATCATCCTTAGAGGCATATGTGGTAGAAGCTATTCTTCAGGGGCTTATATCATCTCAAAACACAGTGTAGGTGTCTTCTGGGTCATTAAGTTGTTGATTTAAAATAATGGAACAAGACAGGGTTTTTTTCATAAGTACGCTTGAATACTTTTTTATGAGTACATCGGGCTTCCCTGGTGGCTCAGTTGGTAAGGAATCTGCCTGCAATGCAGGAGACCTGGGTTTGATCCCTGGGTCAGGAAGATCCTCTGGAGAAGGAAATGGCAACCCACCCTAGTATTCTTGTCTGGGAAATCCTGTGGACGGAGGAGCCTGGTGAACTACAGTCTATGGGGTTGCAAGAGTAGGACACAACTTAGCGATTAAATCACCATCACCACCATCAGAGTACGTTACCAGGTATCTTTCCAGGTTGCCATGTAGCTTTAAACACTCCTTAGGAGCTAAACATTCAGCCAGTTTCAAGTATACACAGTGGTATATACTTGGTGCTATTTTATTATCAAGGGTACTACAGAAGACTGAAATTTTCAGAATAACCAAAATAAATTGTATCCAATTGAATTCAAATAAATTGAAGTCCATAGCCAACTGTTATTATAGAAAGGGATTGCTTTTAAAACATAAAAAGATTCTTTGTAGCACAAGGAATTCTTACAGGATACTTTGTGAGAATACATTAAGCTTGACTTTGTAACTTTAGGAAATAATTCTCTTTTCCTAAAAGAATCAATAGTATTAATCCAAAAAATTATACATTGATAAATATCTTTCTCTACTAAATGGGAATGTAACATCACGGGGTAGAGATTTAAACAGGACAAGGATTAATACAAACATAGTTACTCATGTGAGAAAGAAATAGCATAATAATTATTTTAGGCTTTAGAAAAGTTCACTGGGTAATTCATTGGCAAACAATCCCAGATGTTACCCTATGTTAATGACACTGATCATTAAAATGTCCATTATTTTTCAAAAGTGTATGCTTTTAACTCATCTTTACTTTTAGTCCTTCTACCAGTACATAGTAGCTTGTGGTTTTCTAAGTTACAGTCCTTCAATCCTAAGTATACATGATGGTCTGTATTTACTGCTGTACATCCAGTGGCTATCACAGTAGGGACCCAAAAGTTATTTTGTTGCACAAATGATGAGTGAAAAAGTGCACATTTAGCAGGTGAGAATAATTAAGCAAATGTACTCGATCCACAAATCAATGAGATATTATTTATGTAATATCTACTAAACTCATCACTGTAACCAGGCCTGAAATGCAGATGTCCAAACAGTAGTTCCTATTCTCAAGGAGCTCTTTCTTTGAGTTGACAAGTTCTCAACAAATAAATGATCAACCACATGTGACTTAAAAAGTTAAGTGTATACTGCTAAAATGCATTTGTTGCCTTAATGTGGAAAAATTTTGCTCATGTGGAGAAAAGACTTTATTACAGGCAGTAAAATTAAGGCAACAAATGCACTTTACCATTATCAGTCAGTCTTGTACAAATCTAGTGGCCAGAGCCCATAAGAGGTTGCACAGCACTGCAGAGTGTATCTCTGCATGGCATCGCTTTTGTGACAAAGAGATCTGAGTTTGAACACAGGTTCAGTCACTTGCTGCCAGGGACACCTTGGGAAGTTTCCTCATCTGAAAATGCGAATAACGACCTTGCAGAAGGAATAACAAGTATATGCATTCAAGGCCCAGCATGTCTCTTACACTCAATAACTGCTAGCAATTATTATGCAGGTCAAATTTCAAAAGTCACTGACCAATCAAAGAATAAATCTGCACCAGGATTATCATTTCACCTCTTTAAGGTAGGAGAGAGTAAACATGATCTGAATGGCAATACCAATGTTCTCATACATTTTCAGCTTCAGATGTAAATCACACATTATTTAGCCAATTTTTGAGGAAATACCATGTGCCAGGTTCTGTCCCAGACTAAGCAAACCATGTAGCACTGTCTCTAACTTGCACACATCTTAATGCTATGGAAACTTGATAATCCCAAGGTAGAGTCTGCAAACACCCTTTGAAACCACATCCATTACCAAAAAGCCAAAATTAAATGCTGAAGACTGGGGCTAGGTCATGGCTAAGGAAAATGAGTCCCAGAAACCAAGAGACTCTCAATAACGTATGAAATGACACCGCTCGGTAATGGTGAGGCTGGGATGGAATGAAATCTTCACCGTGAAACTTTGCAAAGTAGTTTAAAGCTTTGCATTAGTACACCAACTTGAAGCCAGTTAAAATGTTAATTGCTCAGTCATGTCTGACTCTTTGTCTGACTGACTCTACAGTCCCTGGACTGTAGCCCGCCAGGCTCCTCTGTTGAAAATTCTGATGGAATTTTCAGGCAAGAATACTGGAGTGGATTGCCATTGCCTCCTCCAGGGGATCTTCCTGTACCAGGGATCAAACCGGTGTCTCCTGTGTCTCTGGCACTGCAAGCAGATTCTTTACCCACTGAGCCATGGGGAAGCCCCATGAAGCTGGTTAAGTTTAGGACAAAGAAAATGTTCCCAATCCTGGGAGGTCATGAGCTTTTTTGGCAAATGAGTTTTTGTTTTTTTTTTTCCTAACATAGAATATAAAGTGACTTTAATGGTTTAAAAAAAAAATTAAAAGTTAGCTTCCCTGGTGGCTCTGACGGTGAAGCGTCTGTCTACAATGCGGGAGACCCGGGTTCAATCCCTGGGTCGGAAAGATCTCCTGGAGAAGGAAATGGCAACCCACTCCAGTATTCCTGCCTGGAAAATCCCATGGTCGGAGGAACCTGGTAGGCTACAGTCCATTGGGTTGCAAAGAGTCAGACACAACTGATCGACTTCAGTTTCACTTTGAATTGTTTACCCTGGGTCATCCCCAGCAGTGTTCTTTTTGAGAAACATTGATGAGCTGCAGTGAGCATGTCTTGAAGTGACGTGAAAGTCGCTCAGTTGTATCTGACTCTTTGCAACCCTATGGACTGTTCAGTCCATAGAATTCTCTAGGCCAGAATACTGGAGTGGGTAGCCATTCCCTTCTCCAGGGGATCTTCCCAATCCAGGTCTCCATCTTCCCAACCCAGGGATAGAACCCAGGTCTCCTGCATTGTAGGTTTATTCTTTACCTGCTGAGCCACCAGGGAACCCACAAATTGGCTGAAAGGAGGTAAAGTGGCATACAACATGATCTGATCTCCGAAACTGGCTACCAATTAGTGACAGTCCAGGAGTGGTCCTGAAGCTGATGCTCCACTACTTTGGCCACCTGATGTGAACAGCTGACTCACTGGAAAAGATCTGATGCTGGGAAAGATTGAAAGTAAAAGGAGAAGAGGGTGGCAGAGGATGAGATGGTTGGATGGCATCCCCAACTCAATGGACATGAACTTGTGCAAACCCCTCTTAAAGAGTTGGACACTACTTAGTGACTGAATAAGAATAACAACAACAGTCATGGTCACTGATTCGAGCACTATCAGATGACCTGGGGCCAAGACTTTGGAAATGAATCCTCTCTGAGCAGAGGCAAGATCTACAAATGAGGAAGGGCCTTTCACCAGATCCTCTCCAGCAAGGAAGCCAAAGGACCTTTGCATTTGATGTTCACAGCATTGAAGCAGAGTCCGAGAGCGACAGTAATCACTAACATTAGTTCACTGCCTGCAATTCACACAGAGCATGCGCATAGCCACAATCTCAGCTGGGCTCATCTCTGGGTCCCCTCTCATAGCATGGACAAATATTCCTATCACTACCATTATTTCCCACTCCATCGATAAGCCTTGAATACCAAAGCAATGTTCCCCTTGGCTAGTCAGTATGAAAACTAGTCTGATAATTTCAAAGTTTGTGCTCTTAAGAAACAAACAGGGATTACTGTGGGTACATGCAGCCAGAGGGAGCCTCCTGTTCTTTGATCCTCTACTCTGCACTGCTCAGCTAGCCCCTTTTCAAGTTTTCAGGATTAAACACCTTGTCTGTCCACAGAGGAAGGAAATCCAGGCCCAGAGTCCCTGTTTAACAGCTCTGTCACTTGCTTCTTCAGTACCTAGCACAGCTGACTGGAGGAACTCAATACTGAATGAATTAACAAGCTCAGCTAGACAATAGCCACTGTGCATGACTCAGGGCACAAAAGCAATGAGGACACGGGAGGGAACGAAGCGTGAAAACGTATGGCAGATGCTGTTGGGACTATTTACTGCGCATCCAGTGAAAGTGCGGAGCCAGACGAGGTTTGACGTGGAAAATAAAGGAAGTGGAACAGCCCGCACTCCCTGAGAAGTGTCTCAACAGTCTTACTGAGGCCACAACACAAGAAAATGCCTCATGACGGCTTGTGGAATAACTTCCAAGTGAGTAGAGATGTAGAATACTTCAAGTAGGGAGATAAATGTGTAAAGAAGGTGAACAGAGTAACCATCTGTTGGGAATCAGCTTGCAAGATAGGCACACACGCCCCTTAAGCCACCCCTGAGTGTTTGGAAGCATGAGAGGGTTTCCACGAGCTTATCCAACACACTGCGGATTTTCTGTTCATACAAACAGCTTTCCCTAGGCTCCTGGAGGAGCATTAGAAGCCCTTCTGAGGAAGACTCTGAGATTAAAGCTGATTAAGAAGAAAACACAAACATTTTCCTTTTTTCTTGGTGAACCATCCTTGGCTTATTTGAAAGAAATTTATTGAGCACTTATTGTATGCCAGGCTTGGGAAATAAAACCCAGGGCTGGTTTCAGTGCTTGTAGTGGCAGGCAGAGCAGTGATGGATGGGCCACATTCTGGTGGGAAGAGAGGAGTGCTGGGGAAGGGGAGCATGGGGACTGTGATAACCTGGAAGCTGGGCTTCTGGAAATGCTTGACTTTGCTGTCGGGACAACTGGAAAAGTACATTTAGAAAGAAGGAGCAATTTTCGTGCCAAATCAGATCTGCCTGTGCATGTTTACCAGATTGGACTCTGAGCACCAAGGATTTAGCAGTGATGCCATCAGAACCAATAAATAGGTTAGGAGAGCTCATGAGGGGTTAAGTGTGGAGTCAGAGGTTAGGTATGTCTGTGAGCACATTGAAGGCATAATTTTAATTACAAGACATGAAATAACCCCAAATTTTGAAAACTAGTACCCCTCACCATGCTGCCAAACACCTAGCATCTGTTCAAATCTATTATGAACCATCTCCTTGGGGAGGAATGTGAAAGAATTGCAAGCAGCTGCCGAGAAGTGTGCTAGCGAGGCGTACCACTTCCATGCAGCAAATTCATGTGTGAACTGATTCATTAAGTAACAGCGTTCTGACCACAGACATGCTGCAAAACGGATGAGGAATTCAGTCCCAGGGCACATGTAAGGTCAGTGCCCCAAGGTCATCAAACAACTTAAGAAGCCCATCTTAGAAAATGCATTCTCCACTCACTGCAACTAGAGAAAGCCTATGAGCAGTCACGAAGACCCAACATAGCCAGATAAACAAATAATTATTTTTTTTGAAAAAAGAAAATCCATTAAAAAGCAAACTAGCACCTCACATTTGGTTTATGAAGCTGTAGTGATACTCTCTAGTGGAAGCATTTCAATTCTCAGTACCCTCACCGTAACCATTTCAAAGCCTGCAATTCACAGTAGCTGAATCAGTGACTCTAATTGGACTTTTTGAGGTTTTAACTTTATATTGTCTACTGGTACCTAAGAATTGCTCTTGGTGAAACTTTCTTCTACTGGCCATTTACCTCTGAGAGTCACTATGGAAGGAGAATAATAAAGTCATGTGATATGGCAGTATTAGTAACACACAGCTGTATTGGGTTACTGTCTTTTTACTGATCATTTTAGGCCAGTTCTTGCTCCCTGGGTAACTCTGGGAATTCTCTGCAGGCGTGCAGAAGACGTGAATCTAGCTCTTTGTGTCTGTAACTGTACACCTGCTATTGATGCAAAGGATGAAAAGAAAAACACCCAATACACATTGTTCTATTTTTAAGCTGTTGTACTCAGTTCCAGAGGAGAGAGTGATGCCCTTCTCCTCTTGAAAGTTACTGAGAGCCAGTTATTCTGCTGTTGTGTCAATTCAATTTCCAAAGGTTGAAAACAGATGATTTTAAGCACCGAGGGAGAAAGTGGGTGTGTGTGTGTGTGTGTGTAGACATGCACACATACCAGTTGGAGCTAGAGGGGCCAAAATAAATCTTTCCTCACATCCGGAAATGCCTATCAGGGAAGCAAACTAGCTGGCAATCAGAAACTCCATGTAATGCTCACTGTTTTAAACGGCACACACTTTCATGTCCTAGGGCAGAATTGCATGCCACGGCTTTAGAAGGCACTCTACCAAATATTAACTGAAAGAGTGAATCAGTGAATCTTTCCAGGAAAAGCATGTCAAAGCTCTCTTTGCCTGTTTAAAAAAAAAAAAGCCAACTGCATAAATTGGCAGTACAGTGCAATATTTTTCTCTAAGTCAGGAGTCCAAATGTTGGCTGTTCTGGTCTGATGCTACTCAAGGACACAGTGGAATAGTTTCAGGAGGAGCTGGGTCACCTTGGAATGCTGACCCTTCTTCCCTCCTGTATTAACCTCTGAGAAATGGTATGCAGGGTATAATGCCTTTTTTACATAAAAAATGGAGACTTTCATGTCTTTTTCTAAAATCACTGAAGACTCTCTGGGATCTCAAAAAACAATTGTTGCCAGCCCCCTCAGGGATGTAGTGTCAAACAAAATGATCCTATGCTTCCCAGAAACTTACAGCTGGCTGGAGGAGGTGGAAAAATGACAGCGGGGCCACTTGATGACACAGGAAGGGTAGGAAAGGTTTCTTGGCGGAAATGACATCCAAAGTAAGATCAGAGGTTAAGGAGAGCTTTCAGATAAAGCTTCCAGGCAGACATGGTGGGGGAAAGTCAGTGATAAATGAGATGGAAAGAGATAAGCAGGAACCACAGAAGACATGCTTACATTCTGACCTTTATTTCAAAAGCAGTGTGGGGAATTCAAAAACAGCAAGATCATACTGCCTTCATGTAAACAATCAGGTCAGCAAAGGGCAAGTCTCCATGGGGAGTGTGAGGGAAGGCAGAGAGGCTGGCAATGGCGTTGAAGCTGTAGTTTAGGATTGAGCTGGTGTTGCTTGGACTTGGTGGATGGGTGTCCACAGTGAGAAGTCAGAGTTAAGGAGGTGGAATCAACAAGTTTGTGCATGGGGGGAGGAGCAGGAGAGGAGGTGAAGTTTCTGATTTAGCCCCTACTGTCTACATTTCCTTTGATTTAAAAACAACAGCAAACTTTCAATAGTTTTGTACTCTTTCTCTAAAATAGCTGATTTCTCCTCCATGTTTACATTCTTTCACCAGGAATACATTTATTCGACCTGCACTCACCATCTTCATAATAATGAACCAGCTCTGTAAAATCTTAGTAACTTAAAAGGGACCAGCAGGTCTTTTCAGGCAGTGAACCAGGCTCAGAATTATGAAATTTTTACTGTGTCTGTAAGTTTATTTGGCAGATAATTCTAGTTTGCACACACCTGGGAACACATCCAATAGCTATCTTCCATCTGGAAATAAAAGAAGAATTTTTGTGAGTCTGTAGAAGTAACAATCAGGACTTCCCTGATGGTCTAACAATAAGACTCTGTACTCCCAATTCAGGGGGCCTAGGTTTGATCCATAGTTAGGGAACTAGATCCCACATACCGGAACTAAAAAGCCTGCATACCATAATGAAGATGGAAGATACTGTGTAAGACAACTATGACCCGGCGTGACCAGATAAATAAACATGGAAACAAAAAGAAAAGAAGTAGCAATCACATGTCAACAGTGGCCTAACTCAAGAGCCTTTAGCCAACTGAGTTTTACCAGTTCCTGAAAGCTGTGGTTACTAAGGTTCTTCAAGGTCTCTTTCCAATACAGACTTCTGGTTGTATCTATCTGTGACTCTTGACCAAAAAACTATGGTCTGATGGTCAGAGGAAGATGTTAAACAACACCAGGGAGATGTAATCAGCAAAATCCAGAATATGGAAAACTAATTTTACATGACAAACAATCTGGTCTCTTCAACAAAGTACGAAAGAAAAGAGTGGGACAGAGAGACAGAGAAAGAGAAAGAACCTGTAGATTACAAGGTTTAAAAGATACGCAAAACAATCTGGCTTGATTCAAACTAACACACTGTAAAAACGGAGGGAGAAAAGAAATGGGGATTTTCTTTTGAAACTGATTGGATGATATTAAGGGATTATTGTTAATTTTTAAACAAATGATAATGAGCATTATAATTATGTTTCAGTTCAGTTCAGTTGCTCAGTAATGTCCAACTCTTTGTGACCCCAAGGACTGCAGTACACAAGGCTTCCCTGTCCATCACCAACTCCTGGAGCTTGCTAAAACTCATGTCCATCGAGTCAGTGATGCCATCCAACCATCTCATCCTCTGTCATCCCCTTCTCCTCCTGCCTTCAATCCTTCCCAGCATCAGGGTTTTTTCCAATGAGGTAGTTATTCGCATCAGGTAGCCAAAGTCTTGGAGCTTCAACTTCAGCATCAGTTCTTCCAGTGAATATTTAGGACTGATTTCCTTTAGGATGGACTGGTTGGATCTCCTTGCAGTCCAAGGGACTCTCAAGAGACTTCTCCAACACCACAGTTTAAAAGCATCAGTTCTTTGGCGCTCAGCTTTTCTTTATGGTCTAACTCTCACATCCATACATGACTACTGGAAAAACCATAGCTTTGACTGCTGATGCTACTCCAGTGTTCTTGCCTTGAGAATCCCAGGGATGGGGAGCCTGGTAGGCTGCGGTCTCTGGGGTCATCCAGAGTCAGACATGACTGACGCGACTTAGCAGCAGGTCACTTCAGTTGTGTTTGACTCTGGGCGACCCCATAGACCACAGCCCACCAGGCTCCTCCATCCCTGGGATTCTCCAGGCAAGAATACAGGAGTGGGCTGCCATTTCCTTCTCCAATGCATGCATGCATGCTAAGTCACTTCAGTTGTGTCCACTCTGTGTGACCCCATGGACAGCAGACCACCAGGCTCCTCTGTCCATGGGGTTCTCCAGGCAAGTAGCTTTGACTAGATGGACCTTTGTCAGCAAAGTAATGTCTCTGCTTTTTAATATGCTGTCTAGGTTGATCATAGCTTTTCTTCCAGGGAGCAAATGTCTTTTAACTTCATGGTTGCAGTCACCATCTGCAGTGATTTCAGAGCCCAAGAAAATAAAATTTCTCACTGTTTCCATTGTTTCCCATCTATTTGCCATGAAGTAATGGGACCAGATGCCATGATCTTAGTTTTTTGAATGTTGAGTTTTAAGCCAGCTTTTCAGTCTCCTCTTTCACTTTCATTATGAGGCTCTTTAGTTCCTCTTCACTTTCTGTCATAAGGGTGGTATCATCTGCATATCTGAGGTTATTGATATTTCTTCCTGCAGTCTTGATTCCAGCTTGTGCTTCATCCAGCCTGGCATTTCTAATTTCATTTGTTTAGGGAATGGTTATATTTTAGGGAAACTGATTTTCCTCTTTTTAGGCATACATGACTCCAACAGAAGCCAGACTTTCCCTCAGACTATAGAAAGTCCTTAGCCTGTATCCAGGAAAGATGATTTTCATTTTCATTCCAGAGCTAGAGGTTAGGGTAGAAACAGTGGAAGAGTTTCTCCAATAGTCAATCTATTTTCCCCACCTGTCTCTTGACTGCTGCTGCTGCTAAGTCACTTCAGTCGTGTCCGACTCTGTGCAACCCCATAGACGGCAGCCCACCAGGCTCCCCTGTCCCTGAGATTCTCCAGACAAGAACACTGGAGTGTGTTGCCATTTCCTTCTCCAATGCATGAAAGTGAAAAGTGAAAGTGAAGTCGCTCAGTCGTGTCTGACTCTTAGCGACCCCATGGACTCTAGCCCACCAGGCTCCTCCATCCATGGGATTTTCCAGGCAAGAGTACCGGAGTGGGATGCCACTGCCTTCTCTGCATATAAGTTAAATAAGCAGGGTGACAATTTACAGCCTTGACATACTCCTTTTGCTATTTGGAACCAGTCTGTTGTTCCACGTCCAGTTCTAACTGTTGCTTCCTGACCTGCATATAGGTTTCTCAAGAGGTAGGTCAGGTGGTCTGGTATTCCCATCTCTTTCAGAATTTTCCACAGTTTATTGTGATCCACACAGTCAAAGGCTTTGGCATAGTCAATAAAGCAGAAATAGATGTTTTTCTGGAACTCTCTTGCTTTTTCCGTGATCCAGCGGATGTTGGCAATTTGATCTCTGGCTCCTCTGCCTTTTCTAAAACCAGCTTGAACATCTGGAAGTTCACGGTTCACATATTGCTGAAGCCTGGCTTGGAGAATTTTGAGCATGACTTTATTAGCGTGTGAGATGAGTGCAATTGTGCTGTAGTTTGAGCATTCTTTGGCATTGCCTTTCTTTGGGATTGGAATGAAAACTGACCTTTTCCAGTCCTGTGGTCACTGCTGAGTTTTCCAAATTTGCTGGCATATATCTTTTAGAATCTTTTTAAACAATACAAGTGTACAAGGCTCCTTCTGTTCTCCCCATACCAAAAAAACACACACACACAAAAAAAACTAAGAGATTATATTAGCTACTATTAATTACCAAGAAGAGTGATTTTTCTCTCTCAAGGAAGTTGGGACTGGAAAAATTTAGAGAACCATTGATCTGGACTTTCTTTTTGGGTATTTTTTCAAAGTGAAGTCTACCTTGATCATTCAACATAGTCAAGAATTGTTCTAGAACCAATTTGTTGGAATGAAGTTCCTGCAAGAGATAGGAATGCCTTTTGTCTTTACAGAAAAATAAGTAAGCTGCAGAAAGGCCAGAGCCTTGCTCTTTATGATGCTTTTCTATCTTGATTTTGTCAACCAACAGAAGGTAGGACTGTGTTTTTTCTTTGAGAAGCATAGGAATTTAAACCAACTGTCCATTTTTCACAATAGAGAAAATGAAAACCTCAGAGAATCTTTTAGCCATGAGCCAATTAGATAAATGTATTCAGCTAAGATGGACTGTGAATTATTCAACTTTCATAATTCAACATAATAAGGAATATAATAACTGTACTGTACAATTAGGACTGTTCATTATATGTAGCAAAAAAAAAAAAAAAACCCATTATCTGTAGTGTTGTCTAAAAAGGCTTTTGTTTTCATATTTTTTCTTCTACTGAAATCTTAATAACTCTTGAACCACAGGTCATTAATGCAGTTAGAGTCCAGAGAGATCAAGTCCTGCACTTCTCTCTACTGAATCTTTTCACAATGTCTGCGGAGAGAAAGAAAACCAGAGAGATTCACTGTGTCTAAAGATCGGTCACACAGGGGGTCTGCTCGTGCCTAAAAGTCCTTTCCAAGCCCCTCTTGTGGTGAGGCCGCACTGTTTGGAAGTGGACTTTGACCGTGCACTTGGGAAGCTGGGATCAGTAGCTTGGTGTCACAAGAAGGCCAAGAGGTTTATCTACAAGAACCCTGTGACTGTGAACATAGCCCATCAAAGCCATAAATACCTCCCAAGGGCAACTGAAGGTTGTAAGAGCCAAACTCTCAAACGACACAGAGGAGACAGTATGAAGTATGGTACAGAATGCCTTTGGAAATTGTCCAAAGATCTGATGAACTATGGGGCAAAAACAGTAGATCTGATTTAAGAACGGTGTTCCAACTTACATTAGTCATCAGTTATAAAACAAAAAAATGGTTTCTTGACACAAATCTCAAACTTCCTTGAAAAGTCCCCAAGTTAAAATTTTGAAAACTGAGTTTGTTGTTTCGAGTGGCACAGTCCTGACTACAGATAAAATAATCAAACATGTAAACCTTGAAAAATTTTCTTTCAACATTGAGACAGTGCAAACATTTTTAAAAATTTAATAACAGAAAGGTATTTAGCAGAATAAAATATAGTTTCTTGCATGTTTATGTGCTTGGTCCTCAAAAAAAAAAAAAAATGGTAAATTTAAGGCTGATTAATGCCTTAATTAAAAGAAAATTCTAAGTGATCACATAGAAACATAGAGAATGCTTCTTATAAACTCTCAGCACCCAAAGCCCATGTTAGCCTCCTCCACATGAAGGTTGGGATAAATTAAAAATAAGGAACAAAACCCAGGAAGTTACTGTGATAAATAGCCATAAAAGAAACTGAGCTCTTTTAAAACATAATAATTGCTGGAACTGCTGCTACCTTTTCTCAAAAACTGTTTGCAGTTGTAAAAATAAAATGGATGATTGCAGGCTGGATATTTAAGGAAATAGCCTTTCAGTAAAAATCTGACCAAAATCTGACTTTTTCTAGTATTGACAAAAATCTCTTTCCATGAAAGAATCACAGATTCTATCTTATCTTTGGTGTAAGTAAACCAATGAGTAGATTGGCAGGAATAATGTGCCCAAGTAGAACTGATTAAATTCCTTTAATACATTTGATTTCTCTCTCTTTCTCTTTCCTGAGCAAACTTTGGAATCATTTTGAATGCCAAAGGTAATATTCCACTTAACAAAAGATATATTTGAATTTGAGTGTATCTTGATTGGATGTCAAGAATGAATACTTATTTGGAAGGATCAAGTATGCTTTGCTCCAGAGAAATTCATGGCAGCTAATTTTGCCTTTTGTATATTGAAAATAATTAAATTATTTCATTCAAGTCCTTTTAATAAATTGCATTATGACCGGCATGTGACTGAGAATAGAAGTTGGTTAACAGTGAGTGTTAGTTGAGTACTCACAGGACTTACAAAGTATTTTAAGAGGAAAATGGTCAAATTAGATTCTTACTTGGTGCTACAAAAGAAGAACCATGTATTTCCAGTGGGATAATTAAAGAAAACAAATGAAAACCTAAAACTTAGTTATGCAGAATCATGAAATTTTCTCTGCACTTTCTGTGTGTATGAAGTAAGTAAGTAGAGTCTAATTCCATTGCAACACTCACAAATGTGTAGTTTATAATGATATGGTGTCATAAGGAATCTATATTTTACTAGAATAGATATATTTTGGCTAGTGACCCCAGGGTTGTGGACAGAAATGATTTCAACAAAAAGTATGCCAAAGGAACAATTCTACCTCTGACCCTTACACTCCAATAGCCCAATAAACATGGATGGATGTAATATAAAATTTAAATTTAAATTCCTGCCCATGCCTTTGTTTCCTTCACGTAGCAAAATTTGTACTCCACCGAGGCAAGAACTTTTGTACCTGTAAAGTGTCAAGAAATCTTTTTCTCTTCCCCCCAAATAGCCCTTTGGGCATTATTTGTGAGGACGCTTGAAATAGACATCCTGAAATAGAAAGTTTTCAAAGACTTAAGAACCACTTGGAATATTCTCCTTTAAGAGACCACAAATATGACACCACAAATTGTTTTCCTTCTAATATCCAAACCCATTTCCCAGCAGGGAGGTTAAATTGTCACTGTCAGTGTGTACACACAGATGCACAATGCTGGGCCAGTGTGGCACCTGTGGGGGAGCTTGACTGCAAAGCTTAATCAGAAGGGAGACGCACTGTCTGCCTTCATGCAGCTTGCACTTGGAGAGGACACTGGCCCAGAGCCACCAAAAGCAAATCACAGGGCTGCAGAATGAAGCCGACACATACCAGAGTGCGGTTTGTCTAACCACAAGAGGGGGCAGACATGACTAAACAATGTCTAACATTTAGATTTCCAAAGAGCTTGGGATATTTTGTTTATTTTTTGAGGGTTTTAATCTCATGGCCCTTGTGTGGATTTCAACACAGAAAGGATAATCTGAAACAGCAAAATAAACAGAGGAAACCAACTGTTAGTGAAACAAAAGCCAGCCCTTGTTATCAAGGATAGTCCATGTAATACTCTATCAGTGTTCTTTAAAATTCCAGACTTCCCTTGGTCAGACCAATAATCCATCCTGTCTCTGGCAGCAGCACCAATGTTGCCCTCTGAGACATCAACTTCAAAAGACCCAACAGACTTTAGTTTTCCCTTAACAATATAGCTTTGTTTCTTTAACGGGTGGTCAGTGGCTTATATTTCGCTTACACCAGTCTTTACGGTTTTCTTTAATAAAACGCAAAGGAATAATTTGTAATTATCCTGTACATTACTTATACATCTGTAAGAGTGTATCACCATCAATGCAAGAAATAGCTTGGGGTATATAATTCTATTCAGGCATAAAAGTGAGCAATAACCAGTACCAAAACTAGCTCATCAAACAGAGGTAAAGCTCGCTCCTGGCAATTCAATAAATGAGATGGAAGCTGAATGAAACAACCCCCAAATTATTGAGAATGATCAGTTGGCAGGCTTCACTTTGGCTTTCTGATGGTCGAAAGGCAACAGAAGCCATTCTGCAAAGACACAGCTCAAAATTTGGATTGGAGGTCTTACGCATGCTTTAAAGGGAAAGATTCCTGAAAGAATGGAACTAAGGGGGTTCTTCTTAAATTCCCCAAGTGCGAATACCTAAGGAAGCAAACACTTTCCTTCTGAGCTGAAAATAACTGACTTGGAATTATAGCTCACCATGCAAAGAATTAGAATGAATACATAATTCAATAGTATTATAAAAGATCGGAACAGAACTTTCAGCAATGGGGGGCATTCTGTAAATTAAGATGTACCAGGCCACTGAAGCAGCTCATAAAAATCACTTCATACCAGTGAGATTTGTGTCAGCACTCCAGTCTTAACATCTACATTCCTTGGAGGAATCCAGAGGATCTCTGGCTTTAGTCTGTCTCTTCCCCCACCCCCACACTCAACCCCAACCACCTCAGGGAAACCACAGGGGCCGTGGAAGAATGTCTCAGTTTGGAGAGATTTTAACATTCTGGATAACACAAGCATCTATACTGCTATTTCCAAATGTAAATCCAGGCGCAGGGAGAAAGCTATCTGACTAAAGCAGATGTCCTTTGAAAGCTGTGTATAAAAACTCTAGCGGTGGTAGATTAGATTAATAAGAAAACAAATATTTAGAATATTTAGACAAATATTTAGAACGTCTCTTTCAAAAGAATTAATATTAAAATAGCACATCTTGTATGACTGATTAATTTTTGCTATACAATAGAAACTAACACAACATTATAAAGCAACTATGCTTCAAACGATTGACTTAAAAAATCATATTTTTGGAGTGGAAGGTGAGAGGGAGGTTCAAGAGGGAGGGGGCATATATACACCTATGGCTGATTCATGTTTATGTATAGCAGAAACCAATACAATATTGTAAAGCAATTATCCTCCAATTAAAAATAAAAAACCAGAAAAAAATTACATCTACCTTATTTTAAAAAATGTTTGTGTTTAAGATCATGTATCATAAAATGTACCACCTTAACTATTTTCAGATGTGCAGTTGAGTGGTGTTAAGTATAGTCACATTGCTGTGTCACCTGTCTTATTTTTTTAGTTAAGTTGATTTGTATTCACTATAAAGAAATTAATACAAACAAAAAGTTGTAATTGATGAGTCCACATACATTTTAAAGGATTTCAGCAATTATTTTAGTACAACCAAAGATGTAATATTTGAACTTTATCTTTTTTGAAATGTAAAATTTAGTTATAATACAGAAATTACGTATCTTACGACTTCAAAAGTTTTAGCTAAAACATACATCTTTTATAGGTAAAAGTTAAACAACAACAAAAAAACCCAACAAACCAAGAAAGACATGGTTAGTGTTGGCAAGAATGTAGACAAACTGGAACCCCAGCATGCGGCTGGTGGGGATAAGATGGTACAAGTAGTACAAGACAGTCTGGCAGTTCTTCCAGAGTTTTAAGGAGAATTATCATGTCCCAGGAGTTCCAGTCTGAGGTATATACCCAAGAGAAATGAAAACATCGGCCCACGAAAGTTTACAGCAGCATTATTCATAAGAGCACCCTGCCTGTAACAGACAAAATCCCTGAAGTCTACCAAGTAATGAATGATAAATAAAGTATGGGATGTTCAGAAAACAAAATATCATTTGGCCATAAAAGGGACTGAGACACGAACATGCACAGCAACAAGGATGAACTCTGAAAGAACTAGTAACAAAGGACCATGCATTCCATTTATATGGAATCTCCAGGATAGACAGGCGCAGAGAGAAAGGCAATAGTTTGGTGTTTGCGTAGGGCTGGAGGAATGGGGTAATTGGGGGGGGTGATGGCTATGGAGTGTGGGTTTTTTTTCAGGGGGTAATAATAATGTTCTAAAATTTTAATGTGATGATGGATGCACAACTTCACGAATACACTAAAAACCATTGAATTATACACAATAGGGGTAAATCGTATGTGTGTGAGTTACATTTCAGCAGAACTGTTAAAAAAATTAAAAGCACCTTGAAATAAGATAAACCTAAGTCTACCAATACCAAGAAATAATTTCAGGAACATCATATAAATAAAAACCTCTCTCTTTCTATTGTAAAATAGGCTTCTATCATTCCAAAGAACAAGGGAAAGTAGTGACAGAGGCAAAGTTTGGCAACCAGGATGTTCCTAGCAGTTGAAAGTCTGATACACACTGCTACACATCCATCTTTCACAGATGCAAAATGTGCTTCTGTGGTGTATACAGCACTTTTCAGGCACTTGACCTCACTTGCTAGCTGTTAAGTTAGTGTTCAGATGTTTATTTAATGGGAAATTATAGAGTGACGTCAGTCACTTTCCCATAAAACATCTGTTTTCTGCTAAGATCAGATAATGATGCCACATGCCCAATTCAGAGGGGAAAAAATGAATAAAGTCAGTAGACCGAATTCTTTTGATTTTTCACTATAAATTTTTCTTCAGTATTTCTTGCCTCTACTTATGTGAATGCTAGCAGAAAAATGACTTAAAAATTATGAATACCTAAATGATATTACAAACTTTGCAACTGTCAATCATGCTTTCGTTTAATAGCTTATACTATTTGTGGAAATACGCTTTATAGTTTTGTTCCTATACTGCATAAGAGTCATATTTTCTTACAGTAAATGTATTCCTACATCATTCAATATGTAAACATTTTGAATATACCCATGAGAGTGTTATGAGTTTCCAGTTTGTTATTCTTAAATATGTTTAAGAACTACTACATTAATGCCTGGCTTTAAGCCTAAGTATGCCAAAGGAATGCTTTCAGATATGTCATTAAGCATAGGTCCCAAGATAAGACTACCAAATTCTATTCTAAAATAAAAAAGAAGGCAAGATTCTAGTATGAAAGTTATAAGATTCTAGTATAGAAGCTATTAATGTTTCCATCTTTTTTAAAAAAAAAAAAAAACCTTTTTATTTTATATTGGAGTATAGACAATTCATAATGTTGTGATAATTTCAGGTACACAGCAAAGCAACTCAGTCATACATATATAAGTATTCATTCTTTCCCAAACTCCAAAATACTTAGTGTGTAGGTAAGGTATGCTGATATTAAGGATTTTATGGTATGCACCAACTCAGGAAAATTTTGCGATATTCTTTAGGAAAGTTAGTTCTAAAATAATTGAAACTTCAGCTCTTAGCACAAATTCCTCTGAGAACAATGTGTTCAAATTATAGCTTAACTAGAAATAATCTATGTAAGATACCATAAAGTACAGAAAGAAATTCTGGAAAAGCTGTAAATTACAAAGAGTAGAGGCAACAGTCAGACCAGAGTACTTTTCAGAGTTGGAAGAACTTTGGACAAAACACACACAGTTATGTGTGCACAGACATACTTGTATTGTGCTTCAGTGAAAAATTGTGTCCCCAAATTCCATAGCATCAACATTTTATTGCATCATCTTATACCAGAGATGTATCATGCTCTCTGGAAGCAGATTTTGGTAATTACTGTAAGCAGTGGCAGGGAAGTTTGCACCACAAAAGGAAAGAACTGGGTTGGCAATACTTTTTTAAAGTGAAGGACAGCTCTTGGTGTGTGTGTGTGTGCGGGGGTGGCGGGGTAGGACATTATGGAAACATGAAACGAGTTAAAATTATCTTAAAGTATCATTCCTGTCTTATGTGTTCTGGTATTTGCTTCAAAATAATCCAATGGTGGGAAGGAGTATAGGTGGGGGAGGGGATCTAAGGGTACTGCAGACAAGATTATATATTTATATTCTCCCTCAACCACACTGACAAGTCCTGGTAATATAAATGTCATTTCAACAGGCTGAATCTAGAAAGTCTGCAATCATCTTGCCACCTTGTTCTTCCTTCTAAAACTCTTTCTAAATGGCTAGCCAAGAGCTTCTTCTGACTTGTTTACTTGCCCCCAGCATCACAGAGCTCAGACACTGGCCTCCCTTCATCCAGCGCTCTGAGAGGAAACCCCCTTGGTAATTTAGGGGAAGTTTCTTCCCTCCGAGAAAAACTCAGATGAAAACTCAAGTAATTGTTTAACAAATTAAACAAAGACGGCAAAACCTATTTCCCCATACATGGGAGTCCAGGAAATGCACATCTGAAAGCAGTCTTAACTGAAAATGTAGATGTTGCTGGGCTAGCAAAACAGTTGCAATCATGGGTAGTAAACTGGCTTCCATCTGGGATTTTTGTAAAGATCTTCTGTGAAGAAGCTAAAAAGAAGTTTATCTTGCCTAGAGAAACGAATTTGCACAAATACAAGACTCGGGAAGCTAGATTCTACACAGGCTCAAAATTGGCTGGATCATTCCAGCAGATCCATCCTTCAGCAGAAAATATCATCACCCCCAAAAGCCTTCTTTCTGCTTATCATGAAATATCCACTAAACACTGAACAAACAGAAGAAGGGGTACTATCCCCTGAAGACACACAATCCATGACATTGTCACAGAAAGCCTTATCCAGCTATAGAATCTTGTCTCTTTCTGTCTCTATCTCTGTCTCTTTCTGCTGGCAGATACTCCAGCACTGTTTTACTCGGCTTTATGAGACATGCATAATTTATAACGGAAGGCAGTTTTCCCAGTCACTTTCAAGGTAAGCAGTTTTCCTAGCAGAAATCCATTCAAATCAGAGTTAATAAACTGGGTGTCTGTGTGTGTCCTTAAGCACAAATCTCCAGTCAGGATTCATCCTCGCTCTACTGAAAACCATTATCATATCAGCAGAATAAAAGCATCTGTTTTCAGCACTGTCCACAGACCTGCAGTTTCAGAGTGGTTTGAAAGAAATTACCAGATTAATACCAAATTAATATAAGCTGGGGTTAGGGGGTGGGGGGGGTAGGGGTGGGGGTGGGGCCGGGGATCTTATTTTTCTTAGAGAATAATTTAACTTTAAAAGAAGCTTTAAATCTTTTTTTTTTTTTTAATTAAAGAAACGTTCAAAAATGTCTTACAAGCAGGAACTGATCAAAACTGTAGGCTACCTACCTTGAAGCTGCTGAAATTTCACAGATAAGAATTCCCAAGTCATAGAAGCCTAAGCTTTCTAGGAAAGCCTTGAGCCTGGGGCTTCTGATTTTTCAAGAACTGTTTGATTTTTTTTTTATAACATATTTATTTTTCTCATATAAATCTCTTACGAACCATATGTTGCAGGCAGAATATTTGGTTAACTTCTCAAGTTAGTAAAACTAAAGCTTAGAAAGTTTAAGCGATTACTAAAGTTTACAAAGTTAGTGAAAACAGAGGCAGGACTTCCAAATTCAGCTCTACCTTCTTTCTTATCTCTTTCTTTTTTCTACCGTTTCTTTTCATGCATGGCATTTGATCACCAAAATGTACAATCCAATAAACTATTAGCTTCTTTAGGACAGGCAACAAGTTCCCCCTTGGCATTGTTAATATAGATCTTCCTTGATTTACAATGCGTTTCAGCTCAGTTCAGTTCAGTCGCTCAGTCGTACTTCTCCACAAACTTCATTTCTGAGGGGTTAGGTGACCACAGGCTGAACCCCTCTGAGCCAGGGGTCTGTTGCACCTTATGACAGCTGACCCACCCCAGTCAGTATGAGCAGAGGACTGGGTCTGGTGACTGCCCCGACCTGGTCATGTGACATCTGAACACTGGGTTCAACTCTGGGAACACAAGGGGATGTGGAAGGCAACCAGGTTGGCGAAGGGCCTAGGAGGACTGGGCATCTGAGAAGAACTGGCAGAAAAATTCGAGGCTGTGCTCAAGTGCTTTCCTGACACCGTCCGAACTGTCATCCTCTATTTCTCCCTGGACCTCACAGGAGACAAGTTCAACTTAAGTTTGGACCATGGACACACAAAACTTTCAGGCAGCGGCTGCGGGCCGCCTTCCGGGGTGCAGGGGAGGGGGCTGCCCCTCTGGGCGCTGGAATGCACAGCATGTCCTCTCCCTGCCATCCAGCTCAGAGGGACCTAATCTCCTGCATGCCCCACTGAGAGCCGAGAGAGAGGCTCTGCTCCCAAAGGGAGTTTCTGTGGCTGAAATCCCGTCAGGGTCCTCTTCCCTCTGTGTGGCCGCACATTCCAGGGTTACTTTTGCTGGGAGCTGCCCAGGGCCCAACCTCCGGCTCTTGCAGCATTTAATGGTGAGCCAAGTGTAAGGAGAACATCAACCTAAACAACTTCTTCTCTGCTAGTAGAGTCGCTTCCTGACGAGGGAGCCTGAAAACTGGGGAGTACAGCTGGCCTGGGGCTACTCAGTCTCAACTTTGTCCCTCCCTGGGCTCTTCCTCCCTGCGTCACTGTCCCCGTCCACGACACTGCCACTGCAAGTCTATCGCCCACCGGACTCTGAACTCCTGAAGTCAGGGATTTTGTCTTTCTCATTAAAAAAAAAAAAAATTTTTTTTTTTGGCCTGTGCCTTGAAGCATTCGGGATCCTACTTTGGCGACCAGGGATCGAACCTGTACCCCCTGCAGTGGAAGGGAGAGGCTTAACCACTGGACTGCCAGGGAAGTTCTGTGTCATCCTCATGTCCTAGAAAAGTGGCTGGTACATTAAAAAAAAGAAAAAAAAAGTCAAGTGCTTATTGAATGAAATTATTTGTGATGGAAAGGTAGATATTTTCTGGGACAGCTAGACTTAAATAATTTGGTCTACCTTTTAACAAAACCCAAATTTACTAAAAATAAATAAAGAGCATTTAGTTTCCGAGATTTCCTTTCTACAGGATGCCAAAAAAAAAGCCAGGTGATCTCTTCAGCCCTCAGGTGGGTCTTCCTATTATATCTTACAATCTCTCTGTCTCTGTGGATGTAATTCAGCCTCCCTCCCCATGTTTGTCAACAGATCTAGAGAGAAAATGAAGCGGGGCCAACCTGTTGGCTTCAAATGAACTGGGCCAAAGTTTCTTTCTGGGTGGCTTGTTTCTAGGTTGCCAAGCATTGTGTCGAGACAGACTCCATTTGTCTAACTTTTGATTAGCCAGGAAGGCTCCGCTTGTGGCCTATAAGCAGCAAGTAGATTTTGCTGCCCTGTGGATTCCAGGGTGCTGCACACTGGGGCCTCGTTGCTCAGTAACGACTGGGCAGTTGTATAACCAATGATAATATTTAGAATGATGCAGCAGTAATAAGGTCATCCCATTCCACATTGCAGGGAAGAAACCAATCCTTTCCAGTGGACAGGAAGGAATTCTCCCTGGCCCCCAGTTGCTACTTGATTAACTTCATGGTTTCTTTAATCAACCTTTAATAGGAAAGTGATCACTGTGAAGACCACAGACAAATAAAATGTAAGGAATCTGGAGGCTTAGTTACATGCCCCTAAGCTGAAGCTCTCTCTTCTTGTTATAGAATTTTCACTCATACTGTGTGGACCAGGACAGCTCTTACTGCTGCTATCCTTACCACCAGTAGCTACCAGTAACTGAGCACGTACAACCTAGACAGCATATTAAAAAGCAGAGACATTACTTTGCCAACAAAGGTCCGTCTAGTCGAGGCTATGGTTTTTCCAGTAGTCATGTATGGATGTGAGAGTTGGACTATAAAGAAAGCTGAGCACCAAAGAATTGATGCTTTTGAACCGTGGTATTGGAAAAGACTCTTGAGAGTCCCTTGGACTGCAAGGAGATCCAACCAGTCCATCCTAAAGGAATTCAGTCCTGAATATTCATTGGAAGGACTGACATTAAAGCTGAAACTCCAGTCCTTTGGCCACCTGATGCGAAGAGCTGACTCATTTGAAAAGACCCTGATGCTGGGAAAGATTGAAGGCAGGAGGAGAAGGGGATGACAGAGGATGGGATGGTTGGATGGCATCACTGACTCAATGGACATGGGTTTGGGTGAACACCAGGAGCTGGTGATGAACAGGGAGGCCTGGCGTGCTGCAGTCCATGGGGTCACAAGGAGTGGGAAACAACTGAGCTAAACTGAACTGAACTGTGTGCCAAGCACAAATCCTCAGAACAGATCCATGACACAGATACAATGAATGAATTCATTTTACAGAGAATGAAAAGGAGGCTCAAAGACACTCCTCCCCACCAGAGATAGATATATTTCCTTCTTCAATGAAATGTATGTGTAGGGGGGGAAAGGAAAGAAATCTGCTCTCCCTTTTCTTGTACATAAGCACCTGGAGTATTTCATCAAGCCTCAGTAATACCCCTCAGCCACGACAGTGTATCATTTAAAATAGTAAATTTTTCTTATGTGTTTTGGCTTTCATTTTTGCAAGACCTTCACAAAACCTTCATATGTCCAAGAACCAAGAATCGTCTAGCTCATTGCTTGCCCTCTTGTGTTAAATGAAATGACAAAATTTGAGATCATTCTTATTGTAGCTGTCTTTTCTTTGACAATAAGGGGCCATATTTTGAGGTTTACCATTTACTGTCTCTACTTCTGTTTTCTCAAGTAAGGGAGCCCTTTGCTGAGTGGAGCTTGTTGGCTTCACCTATACTGAAGTCCTATATTTCACTGAATTCACGGGTCTACAGATTTGGAAGATCGTTTGTCAAAAGGGATGCTTTCACTTTCCAGAAAACTGGAGACACAGAAGATTTCTTGCAGGGTAAGAGACTGAGAAGGAATGCACATTCAGAATGAGAAAAGAAAGCACGAGTTTTCTGAAAAGATTCCAAAGTAAGGAGGAAATGAGGTGGTAGCTATGTCTACACAGAGCAACCTGAAATGGAGTTTAACTATTATCTAGTGAATTTAATCAGGGTTAAGTCAGTCAAACCAACTCATATTTCTGGCATGAAATATCTAGTCTGGCTGCCTATCTTGACCAAATCAATAGAAATTGGTGCCAACTCCCCATTTTATTGTGTGGTATGTTGGCACAGTTGTATTCCTTTTGTCCAAAAAAATAGGTACTTGAGTACAAATGTAGCCGTTAGGCTTTCTCCCGGCTTCTCTCTGGCAGCTTCTGGAATGCTAATACATACCAAGGATGTTAGGAAGGACTGAAATGTCAAATTTGAGAAAAGGAGACCATGGCTTCCAGGGTCTCTAGTGCCACAATTCACCAAGAAAGATGTTCCAAGGGTGAAAATCTAACTTAAATTTCTCAGAGTTTAAATGTGATTAAAAACATTCAGAACCAGGCTTCTCTGGTGGCTCATTGGTCAAGAATCTGCCTGCAGGTGCAAGAGTTGCAGGTTGGATCCCTGCTCCGGGAAGATCCCACATGCCGTGGAGCAACTAAGCCCGTGTGCCACAACTACCAACCCAGTGCCTAGAGCCCGCGTACACAAGCCCACGCACTCTAGAGCCAGTGAGCCACAGCCACTGAGCCTGTGCTCTAGGGCCCAGGAACTGCAGCTACTGAGCCCACCTGCCGCGACCCTGAGCCCAGCTGCCACAACACTGAAGCTCATGCACCCTAGAGCCCGTGCTCCACAAGAGAAGCCACAACAGTGAGAAACCTGCACGCTGCACCCAAGGTTTCTCCACAACCAGAGAAAAGTCAGTGCAGCAACGACGACCCAGCACAGCCTAAAATATATTAATTAATTAATTGAAGGAAAAACAACACACAGAACCTTCTGAAACAAAATGCCAAATGCAGGCAACGCAGTAAGGGTTTCATGCATTCCAAGTTCTGTCTGCACAGACCCTGGGACTTTTGAACTTAAAGAGTGCTGAGTTCTCATATTCCTGATGGGGGCCGAAAAGGCCAGCACGGCCAGGACACAACACATTTATAACACAGAAGATGGAGAGATTTTCCAACAGTTGCTTGTTTAGTGGCGTTCAGTAGCTGATTCCATGTTAAGCTAAGCTTTGACAAGGAACTACCAACCGTGGAATAAGGTAACATATGAAACCCGGGAATAGGCTGATGCATGCACAAGTCTATCAGTGCATTCTTATAATTAATAGCACCGACACTGAAACCTGAGTTCCAGTATTGGTGGCTCAAGTGTTGGACTGAGCCTGCAGATGTGCTTTGTTTGGCTTTCACTGTTTTGTTCTGTTACCTATGTCAGTGTTTAAAAAAAGCTAGGTTCTGGACTTCCCTAGTGGTCCAGTGGTTAAGAATCTGCCTGTCCATGCAAGAGACATGAATTCAATCCGTGGTCCAGGAAGATCCCACATGCTGTGGAGCAACTAAGCCTGTGTGCCACAGCTACTTAGCCCATGCTCTAGAGCCTGTGCTTCGCAACAAGAGAAGCCATTGCAATGAGAAGCCTGCTCACTTCAACTAAAGAAAGCCTGTGCACAGCAAAAAAGACCCAGCACAGCCAAAAATAAATAAATTAGAAAAAAATCTAGGTTCTTATCAATTTTTGGATTTCTGGATTCTTTGGAAAAATTGGAAGATTTGGCCCTTGTTGACACATGGCAACAACTGGATGGAGCTGATAGCTTTCAGGTCATAATCACCTCCTTTCCTCCCTTTGTCTACACTGTTCTGCAGTGGGTCACTTTCCATTTATCATCATACTCATCCCTGCTACCTCTCCCACTGAAGAGAAATATTTCCCTGTATCCATGACTCTATCAAGTAGGAAAACAAAAAGGAGCCTGAAAGGGCAACTTCATATATAAAGATCCCTCACCTGCTTGGCCACTGGAGGCATTTGAGCTTGCTTTTCCGTTCTAAAATATTGGGCCCTTACTTTGTCCTCTCCAGATACATTCTCCAGTAATGCTTCCCAACACACACAGAGATCCTCTTGTGTATGTGTAATTTGCAAAAGTCCCCAAAGGGGACCTCCTTATTTACACTGGATCACACCCTGCTTTGGTTTAGAATCACAGCACTTCAAATCATGAAAGAAATTCTTATTGAATCTATCATTCATTCCAATTGATCATAAGTATCTAAATTATCATGTAGCTTAGAAATCATTCCTTTGAGACTAACACCTTGAAAAGATCTTTAGCAAACGTAATTATGTCCCTTGCCTTAACAGTCCTAGAAAAGAACTGAGACTCTTGTAATGGTTCCAAGTGGTGGCATTCCCAACTTGCAATTAGGTTACCTTTTAAGGTTCATTTTATACTGGTTGTTCAAGGTTTAAAATTCCTTTCTCTTTAACACCAGTATCATAAATGTTGATAATTTCTCCAAGGTTTACACACAGTTTCTTTTTAACCAAGCAGAGGGACTGCCTCTTAGTGTTGTTGTTGTTTTTTCCCTGAAAAATTACTCAACCAAAGGTCTTATTCCTGCAACAAAGTTGATGTATTAAGTATGAGAAAACACTAGGGAGTTCTACTTCAAAGGATTGCTAAAGGGAACGAATATTTTCTCTAGTTGTACTGAACAAGGGCTCTCCTCTTACAAAGGGTAACACAGTGGGTTTTTTTTTTAAAGCACAATTATCAGAAAGCAGAAACCTCTAAACACTGGCCTCACCACTGAAGAGAGAGCATAAAGGAGCACAAGACCCTCAGTTTGCATCCAGGAAAACTGCAGGGACTCAATTCCGACTCCAGCCACAGGGTGGTGGGAAGGGACTCCCTGTTCCACTAAACAAAATGGCGGATATGAGTTCTGTCCTCTGAGTGCTTGCTGCAAGAACTTGCTTCCCAGAAAAATGGCAGCAAATGCATAATGAGGACGTGCCCTCACCTCAGTATGAATGTAGCTTTTCTGCTAAGAATCGTGGCCGGCTATGATTACCTCTGGTCAGCAATGGGCCAGACCAGTTTCAAAAACATGTGCCCCAAATCATCCTGTCTACTTGACTGTTTTATGGGCAACTCATCCTCCATTGGGAGCTTTATGTACATGCAATCACTTGTTTGAAGACCTGGGCAAGTAGAAGCCAGCAGAGATCTGCAAGGCATTGGGAAAAAAAAAGAAACTGACGTAGTTTCTGTTCCAAGTAATGGCCAGCCCTCCAAGGCATGAAGCAGTCAGAATCTTGCCTCAAGACTTTCGAGTTGTTCTATGGAGTTCTTTTTACACAGAGATCTTGAAAGGAGATTATAAACATCCTTGCGAACTCCCTGGGAGGTGAAAAGATGCTGAGAGCCAGCTCACAGAATGATCTGCCTAAGGGTGGACAGTAAGCCAAGGACGGAAAAGAAAACAGGGCTAGTAATACCTGAGGTCTGGGCTTGAGCTACAAACCCAGAAACCATCCTGCTGGGGGTAGTGTCTACGGATATTCCTTCTCCAAGTCAGAGATGTGCTGTGGGGAAAGAGAACAGTGGGCAGGGAGGAACGTACAGCAACATTTTTCTGAAATTTTTAGCTCTGTTCGTATTCACCAATCACATGTACTCTTAAACCATTTCCCACGCAAGCGTAAATCGTTATTTCACGTTCATAGAGAATAAGAATCCTATCCTGCCAAGCTTCCATGCCTCGACAATCCAAGTGTCAACTGACAAAGTGTCTGGATGGGGAAATCTCCCACCCCCTCCCCATTCTCCCACCAGCGTAAAAGGCAACGGGGGTGGGGGACAATGGAGAAGTCATGCGGGTTCACCAGGAAAAGATACAGTGTTGGTGGCAGGAGAGTTGGTGAGTGTGTCGTGGGCATTACCTCTTGATGAGGCTTCCAAGAAGGCTCCCGCTCAAGTCGTGGTGGCTCTGAGAACAAGCATTCTTGCATCAATAGCTAATAGGCTGTCCAACCAGATGTTATCTGGGTGGGATAAGAGGGTGAGAAAACAGACCTGTTGTACGCTGTTGTCAACTACATCGCTGTGGGCAGAGAAGGCTGGTGGTGTAGTGTCTAGCAGGGTGCCTCTTGCATAGTGAGGCAGACCAGATTACGTGGCGGTTCAAATCCGTTTCCTCTTGTGATTGGTAAAATACGAGAGTTATAATCATTCATGCATTACTGAAGCCTCCTTTCCATCATTTTGAAGGGACTTTTATTTTCTAGAACAGAGCATGCATCCAGCAGAAACCTAAAGCGTTGGTTTTTCTAAGCGATCTTTGGCAATAAGCACACATGAAAAAACAAAACTGCATAGGGTACCTGTGACGAGACTGGAGATGATGAGTGGTAACACCAGCATCTGTAGCATCCTCATCAGGAGCTCCCCAGGAAAAGAGAAGTACTTGACTTCCCGGTAGCTCATTCTGTATGGTCGGAGGGTAAATCCAAGGATTGTACCTGAAGGAAAAAGAAAAACAAGGAAGAAAAGTTGAGCCTTTCTTGAAACTGTAACAAGCTTAGAAAAATATGCAAGAATTTGGCTGGTGATCATGCCTGTCTAACAAGAATCAATTTATTTAAGCAGCAAATATTTGTGCTGCTTTGCTGCAAGGGGTGTTGCCTGTCTTTTCAACCATAATCTCAAAGGGTCTGGCAGAATTCAGGGCTTCACAGAGAAGTTAGAGAAAAAAATGTTCCTGGTCTTAGCCAATGAAAAATTTCTTTGTCTAACTTGCAACCAATTTTGACATGGCCCAGGACAAAGTTATAAAGACTGGGGCATATCTAGGAAACAAAGCGTGTCCCCATATACAAGGCAATATGGGGGAAAAGGCTTATTATATTCAAGTTCCTTTGTAACAACAGATGTTAGAACTGCTGGCATAACTACTTATAAAGGGTAGTGTAATTTTATTTTTTACAATTAAAAAAAAAAACTCCTCTCGCTCACACTGTGAATCCAGTTTCATCATCCCCCTATCTACACCCCACACTTTCTGTCTACGTGGTCCTGATATTGCCTTGGCAACTATCCTGTACAGACTTGCTAGTTGCTGGCGGGAGAGGATTTCACTTTTCCCAAAAATCTTCCCTGAAAAACTTAGGGGATAATAGGGGACAGAGAAAGCAATTTTTCCCTTAATTTGATTCTGCTCCTGGAACTTTAAAAAATATCAAAATGAAGTACTCTGTGGTGCTCTGGTGGTTAAGAATCTGTCTGCCAATGCAGGGAACATGGGTTCAAGCCCTGGTCCAGGAAGATTCCACAGGCTGAGGGGCAACTAAGCTGTATACCACACCTACCGAGCCCATGCTTTAAGGTCCATGAGCTGCAACTACTGAAGCCCGCACACCCAAGAGCCTGTGCTCTGCAGTGAGAAGCCACTGCAATGAGAAGCATGCACACTGCAACTAGAGTGTAACCCCCGCTTGCCACAACTAGAGAAAGTCAAGCGAAGCAATGAAGACCCGGTGGAGCCAAAAATAAATAAATAGAATCTTTAAATATTTATTAACTTTATATGCAAATCAAATTATGCATGATACCATTGGAAATGTTTAAAAATTAACAAATGTACTGAATAAATTTATCCCCTCTCCCCTTTCCCTAATTAACTTTCCTGACTCCACCTCAGTTCAGTTCAGTTCAGGCACTCAGTTGTGTCTGACTTCCCGACCCCACAGACCACAGCATACCAGGCCTCCCTGTTCATCACCAACTCCCAGAGTTTACCCAAACCCATGTCCATTGAGTCAGTGACGCCATCCAATCATATCATCCTCTGTCATCCCCTTCTCCTCCCGCCTTCAATCTTTCCCAGCATCAGGGTCTTTTTAAATGAGTCAGCTCTTCACATCAGGTGGCTAAAGTATTGGAGTTTCAGCTTCACCGTCAGTCCTTCCAAAGAACACTTAGGACTGATCTCCTCTAGGATGGACTGGTTGGATCTCCTTGCAGTCCAAGAGACTCTCAAGAGTCTTCTCCAACACCACAGTTCAAAGGCATCAATTCGTCGGCACTCAGCTTTCTTTATAGTCCAACTCTCACATCCATACGTGACTACTGGAAAAACCATAGCCTTGACTAGACAGATCTTTGTTGGCAAAGTAGTCTGTGCTTTTTAATATGCTGTCTAGGTTGATCATAGCTTTTCTTCTAAGGAGCAAGCGTCTTTCAATTTCATGGCTGTAGTCACCATCTGCAGTGATTTTGGAGCCCCCCAAAATAAAGTCAGCCACTGTTTTCATTGTTTCCCCGTCTATTTGCCATGAAGTGATGGGACTGGATGCCATGATCTTAGTTTTCTGAATGTTGAGCTTTAAGCCAACTTTTTCACTCTCCTCTTTCACTTTGATCAACAGGCTCTTTAGTTCCTCTTCACTTTCTGCCATAAGGGTGGTGTCATCTGCATATCTGAGGTTATTGATATTTCTCCCGGCAATCTTGATTCCAGCTTGTGCTTCTTCCAGTCCAGCGTTTCTCATGATGTACTCTGCATAGAAGTTAAATAAGCAGAGTGACAATATACAGCCTTGATGTACTCCTTTTCCTATTTGGAACCAGTCTGTTGTTCCACGTTCAGTTCTAACTGTTGCTTCCTGACTTGCATACAGATTTCTCAAGAGGCAGGTCAGGTGGTCTGGTATTCCCATCTCTTTCAGAATTTTCTACAGTTTGTTGTGATCCACACAGTCAAAGGCTTTGGCATAGTCAATAAAGCAGTAATAGATGTTTTCCTGGAACTCTCTTGCTTTTTTGATGATGTTGGCAATTTGATCTCTGGTTCCTCTGCCTTTTCTAAAACCAGCTTGAACATCTGGACGTTCACAGTTCATATATTGCTGAAGCCTGGCTTGGAGAATTTTGAGCTTGACTTTACTAGCATGTGAGATGAGTGCAATTGTGTGGTAGTTTGAACATTCTTTGGCATTGCCTTTCTTTGGGATTGGAATGAAAACTGACCTTTTCCAGTCCTGTGGCCACTGCTGAGTTTTCCAAATTTGCTGGCATATTGAGTGCAGCACTTTCACAGCATCATCTTTCAGGATTTGAAATAGCTCAGCTGGGATTCCATCACCTCCACTACCTTTGTTTATAGTGATACTTCCTAACGCCCACTTGACTTTGCATTCCAGGATGTCTGGCTCTAGGTCAGTGATCACACCATCGTGATTATCTGGGTCGTGAAGATCTTTTACGTACAGTTCTTCTGTGTATTCTTGCCCCCTCTTCTTAATATCTTCTGCTTCTATTAGGTCCATGCCATTTCTGTCCTTTATTGAGCCCATCTTTGCATGAAATGTTCCCTTGGTATCTCTAATTTTCTTGAAGAGGTCTCTAGTCTTTCTAGTTTTCCTCTATTTCTTTGCACAGATCACTGAGGAAGGCTTTCTTATCTCTCCTTGCTATTCTTTGGAACTCTACATTCAAATGGGTGTATCTTTCCTTTTCTCCTTTGCTTCTCGCTTCTCTTCTTTTCACAGCTATTTGTAAGGCCTCCTCAGACAGCCATTTTGCTTTTTTGCAATTCCTTTTCTTGGGGATGGTCTTGATCCCTGTCTCCTGTACAATGTCCCAAACCTCCATCCATAGTTCATCAGGCACTCTGTCTATCAGATCTAGTCCCATAAATCTATTTCTCACTTCCACTGCACAATCGTAAGGGTTTTGATTTAGGTCATACCTGAATGGTCTAGTGATTTTCCCTACTTTCTTCAATTTAAGTCTGAGTTTGGCAATAAGGAGCTCATGATCTGAGCCACAGTCAGCTCCTGGTCTTATTTTTGCTGACTGTATACAGCTTCTCCATCTTTGGCTGCAAAGAATATAATCAATCTGATTTTGGTGTTGGCTGTCTGGTGATGCTCATGTGTAGAGTCTTCTGTTGTTGGAAGAGGGTATTTGCTAACCCTTGACCCCAAATGTGCTTATTCCATTATTATGAATATTTTCAAAAATTTTGCACTGTTATTACTAAAACATGTGAGTTTTAGAGAAGTACTGAGTAGTCTAGAGGCTAAAGGTTGAGGAAGTGAATACTGTGTAGACACAAGTTTTTCCAAAGGAAGCAATCTTTCCTTTAAGGAAACTGAGCCATCCTAACTTCTTATGAAATGAGACACAAAGTTCATTTCAGTTGTTACTATAACTTCCAATTTCAATTCTTGGATTCTAGCAGTAATGAAGTATCCATTTGATTACATACTGTGATACCCCAATCATGAGCTGAATCTATGATATTCTAATTATGAGCTGAATCTATGTTTACTAGAAAATCCAGCTGACCCAGTTTTCAAGACCTTCAGAAAAATATTTATTGCTTTCCCTCAGTATAACAGTAACATGTTTGATATAAAAAGTTGATTGGGAAAAGGTAGAAAAGTCCAGGCAAAACCCTGGCTTTATTTGCTTTGCTATTTAAACAGCAAATAGCTAATGCTTGGAGAAGGAAATGGCAACCCACTCCAGTGTTCCTGCCTGGAGAGTCCCAGAGATGGGGGAGCCTGGTGGGCTGCTGTCTGTGGGGTCACACAGAATCGGACACGACTGAAGTGACTTAGCAGCAGCAGCTGATGCTTATTGAGGTCTTACTATTTGCTAAACATTTCTGTTAAGTGCTTTACCTGTATTTAGTCACTAAGTAGTATCCAACTCTTTTGAGACCCCATAGACTGTAGCTTGCCAGTTCCTCTGTCCATGAGGTTTTCCAGGCAAGAATACTGGAGTGGGTTGCCATTTCCTTCTCCTTCCTTTCCTGGCCTGTATTAGTATATTTAATCCTCAAAAAAAAATCCCAGGAATTATGTACTAATTTACCACCAATTTACTCACAGAGAAATTTAATCACAGTGAACTTAAAACATGCCCAATTTCAATAGCTCTTCCATATCAAAGTTAAACAGTCACCGAAGTGGCAGAGCTGGGAGTTAAACCCAGGCAGTTAGGACTCAGATCTCCTGTTCCTGACTACATTTCATTCTCCTGCCTCTTCAGTAGGGCAGACAACCACTGTTAGTGCTTCTGTGAGTTTCCTCCCAGGATGTTCCCATACAGAGTGAAATATATTGAAATCATGAAGACAATACTTTTCCATATACTGTTACTATAAATAATACTTTTAAGCCTCATGATAACAGATCTAATGATTGTATCAAAATGTACCTAATTTTTTTTGTTGTTGTCACTTTATTGTTTCACATTTTTTACTTTATGAAAAACTCCATTATGAATACATGAAGGCTGGTTTTTTCCTAGGAATATTTTGCTTAGCGTGGTTCAGGGAAAGGGAACCTGTGCGTTAAAGAATCTGGCTACCAGGTGGGAAGAGGAGAGATTAAGGTAAGAGAGATTAAGATGTATAAACTTGCAGTTACAAAATAAATGAGTCATGGGTATGAAATGTACAGTGTGGGGTAATATAGTCAATAATTATATAATATCTTTGGTAGAATGACAAATAGTAACTAGGCTTACCATGAGGACCATTTTAAATGTATGGAAATACTAAATCACTATGTTGTACACCAGGAACTAACGTAGTGGTGTAGGTCAATCTCACTTCAAAAACAAACTCATGGAAAATGAGATCAGAATTGTGGTTACATGAGGCACGGTGTGGGTGGAAGGAGCATTAGAGAAAGGTGGTCAAAGCTACAAACTTCCAGTCATGAGACAAAGAAATACTAGGGATGTAATGGACAACATGATAAATTAACACTGCTGTACTTACATGTGAAAACTGGTAAAAGGGTAAATCTTGAGTTACCACAAGGAAAAAAAAAATTTCTGTTTCAATTTTTGTATCTATAAGATAATGGATGTTCACCAAACTTATTGTGATAATCATTTCATGATGGAAGGAGATCAAACCAGTCAATCCTAAAGGAAATCAGTCCTGAATATTCATCTAAGGACTGATGTTGAAGCTGAAGCTCCAATACTTGGGCCACCTGATGTGAAGAGCCAACTCACTAGAAAAGACCCTGATGCTGGGAAAGACTGAGGGCAGGAGGAGAGGGGGACAAAAGAGGATGAGACGGTTGGATGGCATCACCGACTCAATGGATATGAGCTGGAGCAAACTTTGCGAGATTATGAAGGACAGGGAAGCCTGGTGTGCTGCAGTCCATGGGGTTGCAAAGAGTCAGACACGACTGAGTGACTGAACAACAATAAGTCAAATTATTATCTTGTACATCTTTGTGGGGGTTATGGGGCCGAGCTGTGTGGCTTGTGAAATCTTTGTTTCCTGACCAGAGATTGAATCCTGTCTCTCAGCAGTGAAAGCTCAGAGTCCTAACCATTGGGTCGCCAGGGAATTCCCACACTGTATACCTTAAACTTACATGGTGCTGTATGTCAATTATATCTCAATAAAACTGCAAGAAAATAAAGTGTATGACTACCTCAATTCATGCTATCAATCTGCTTTCTCAATGGGTTAGCTCAGCAGTTTAATTCATTAGTGAACAAGATGGCTTATTTCCTATACCTCTAGGAACACAGCATTATAAAAAATGTTTAAAAGAAGCAGAATTTTTGAATGAGAGGAGAAAATAGTATGCACATTTGTTTTCTTTTGAATTTACTTAATATTTAGTGATCTTGACCATTCCCTCAATTGTATTTTCATCAAGCATTTATTACATTTTGATAGTTTAAGAGTTTATGTATGTGTGTGTATATTTGGTATATATTCTTTATGTAATAGAGATAGTTACTTTCTACCTATATTTAAAATGGTATTTGCTATAACTACTTTCCTAATTTACTTGCCATATATTATTACTTAAAATATACAGGTATTCTACTTTATAAAACAATGTCTACACATCTTTTTTATTAGATGATCTTTTGTTATAAACTTAATTTCCCTCCCAAGTTTGAGAAATCTTTAATATATTTTTCCTTTTTAGATAGTTCACTTGGTTTTAAAATATTGAACCTTTAATCTTCCTGGAACTTGGTTTGGGATAAAGGATTTGACTTCAATTTTCATTGTGCATTATTTGATACAGCAGTATTAACAGCAGATAGATATTATAAAAAGCTCTGGTTATATCTGTTTTTTTCCTACTTATTCATATAAAGGTTGTTACTAGTTTAAATGCTTTATCTTATAAGTATGTAAATAAATAAATATTAAAATTTTTACCTTACTTCCAAATCAAATTTACACTGGTATTGATTATGTTTTGTGACTTTTGTTTAAATGCATTTAAACACTGGTCATTCGATTGTAACAAAAAATATGCACAGTAAACACGAGAAACTCACTTTGGTCTTCTGGAATTTGACCATACCAAGCTAGTAGGAATTTTAGATATCCTTCAAGCAACAATTTAAGAATAAGCTTGGCTTTACAAGTTCATTGCTAAATTCACGTATTTACTCATGTATTGATACAACAGTATTTCCAAGGGTAGGTAGGATCCTGCCTAGTTCAGAAAATCTAAATTACAATTTAGAAAAAAACTAGCAAGATAGCTTCTCTACTTATGATATAGGTTCTGAGAGCAAGAGACAAGCTAGTGTAGATGAAAGAAGGGATTATTCTTTCTAAATATTAGGTACATTTGATCCCACTCCCCAGAGTCCAACCGTTGCCAACACTGATTCTACTGTGCTCTCAACAACCAGTTCAGCTGTATTCACCTCTTTCTTTCTGAGTGATCCATGTACCTTCTCTTCCATTTAGCCTGCCTAAAGACAGTTCTCA
Source organism: Bos indicus x Bos taurus (assembly GCF_003369695.1). Taxonomy (NCBI): domain Eukaryota; kingdom Metazoa; phylum Chordata; class Mammalia; order Artiodactyla; family Bovidae; genus Bos; species Bos indicus x Bos taurus. The sequence goes on from NC_040095.1 coordinate 37,422,429, forward strand.
ATGGCACCCCACTCCAGTACTCTTGCCTGGAAAATCCCATGGATGGGGGAGCCTGGTGGGCTGCAGTCCATGGGGTCACTAAGAGTCGGACACGACTAAGCGACTTCACTTTCACTCTTCACTTTCATGCATTGGAGAAGGAAATGGCAACCCACTCCAGTGTTCTTGCCTGGAGAATCCCAGGGATGGGGGAGCCTGGTGGGCTGCCATCTATGGGGTCACACAGAGTCGGACACGACTGAAGCGACTTAGCAGTAGCAGCAGCAGCAAAGACAGTTCTCAAATGCACCTGGCCTCTGGGTCTTCAAGCATCTCTAAATCGTAGAAGCAACTGAGTACTAAAGCTTTGATCTGCTGAAGATGCTGCAGAGGTACCCAGCACATCTTGGAACCTTCCACAGGTCCTCTGACTTGCTGAGGGTCCTACAGTATGGTTATTAAGCATCAAGTCACTTTTTAAAATGGTTACACCAAGTCCTTTTTTATGGAATGATTTAACTAAACTTAAATAGAATTTATTCATTAAAGTAGCCTGCCTTTTCTTTCCAGGGCAGACATTTTAATCCTTGGATACCATCAGTACACAAAGGTAGGAAAGACATGAAAAGAAAACATGCTTCATATTCTCTCACTTAATGATATCAGTCTTGAGCACGTGCAAGATGCCATGTTCTCACAAGCACAGATACCATGGAGGCCAAGACTAGCACTACCTATATCTCAGATGAAGAACCGGTCATCAACAAGGTTGGTAAACTGCCAAAACCACAAACCTGTGTAGACAGACCACCTTATGAGTGGTCAAGTTCTTCAAGGTCAGCTGAGTGGCTGAGCTGGACTTCACACCCAACTCCAGGGCCCAGATCATCACCCACTACGCTGTACTTGGGGCCTCTCAATAGTCATGTCACTGGCGGGTTAGGGGGAGAATGGATACATGTGTCTGTATGGCTGAGTCCTTTCGCTGTTCACCTGAAGGTATCACAACCCTGCTAATTGGTGATACCCTGATACAAAATGTTTTTGGTGTTAAAAAAATAGTCATGACACTACTTTTAAGAGCAATATTTTATCTACCTTTTCATTCTATTTTGAATTAGGTTAACTAATTAGGTTAAATATGGAGCTTAACTTGAGGACAGATTTCATTGAACTAATGAAGTTAACATCTAGCTGTTTTCAACTCATTTGTTACATGAAGAAACAAAAGACATTTTTTTTCTTCAGCCTTCTGCTGGGACAGGTAGTTAGAGGTAAAGCCAGAGTGGTGAGGTCAGTCAGCGATCAACATCAAAATCAAGAGGAAATGGTCTGCACGCAAAGATGGCTTTTGAGGGGTTAGCAATTCAGGTTTCTGATTACAGAAATGAAGCCTTTTCTGAAACACGTTCTCACAGCCTGATGCACAGATGTCTCAGCACCCTCTCCACTCTGTCCTTCTGACCTGTTAGCGGGAGAGGGATGGGGGAGCCTGCTTCCCTTTGGTAAAGCAACTCAATGCCTCTGCAGAGCTGGGTTCCATTAGTGGGCACTTAAGTACATTGATCTATATTCCCAGAGTTAATAAAGACCTTTATGGCCACCAGATCTTCAGTGCAAAAGAACAGACCCTTTATTATTGATTATTCTGAAGAAATAACAATAAAAACCAGAAGAACTTCCTAACAGGACTGGTCAGAGCCAAAGCAAAGTTTGCAAAGTTGGCATCTTGGTGACATTATGTAATACATAGATGTCATGAGCAATATCAAGATCACTCATTCTCAGCCAGTAGGCTTATAGCACTCCTGTTTTGGTATTTTAACAAGATTTCTAGAATCTAGGAAATACAGTAACAAAAATGTTTACAGGGATGAAAACTAACTGTAGTTAGTTAATTGCTATGAGCAAAGATGCATTTTCAAAAATATTCAATTCTTTCTCTTAATGTGTAAAGCACAAGAAGAGAGTCCTTCAGGGGCTCACTGTTCTCCCTAGGGAGTCTATATAACAAATACTTCTTTGGAAGATTAAATATCACTTCACTTTCTAAACTAAGACACAAAATGCACCCTGGTACCTCAGAAAGAACACATTCTCAGCTCACTTTTGAAGGCCAAACACACACAAGTAAAAGCTGAAGACTTGTTTTAAGAATTTGGTCCATATCTAATCTGAAAAAATTACTGAAAACATCAAGAAGTCAGAACATATTTATTTAAAAGTAAAAGAACGAGGCACAGTCAGAAGTAAACTAGATCAAGTCACCCAATTTAAGTTTTCGTGGATGCTGGAGTTAGAAACAAAAGTTTTACTAAGATTCCTGCCCTATCTCCAAACTCTGGAGAGTTGGTAGAAAGCTTTCTAGAATTATTACTTACAGTGCAAAATTCTCAGAAAGAGATGATGCCCCCTAAAGGCTCAGATGTCAAGAGAATTTAAAGGTGACAGTGGCATTGATCTTGAGAAGAGGACCTCACATTCTGAGGCCAGCTGTAAGAAAACTACCAAAAGCCCACCCAAGATGAGCCAACTAGCTCTTTAAGCATTTACACTGCAAACCAGTCAAAGCGCATTCAAACTCCTACCAAGAAAAGGCTTGGCCTGTAGGTCTTTAGCCAGAAAGACCATGCTGTCTGTAAGATGATTCAAGGATGTAGCAGTTTTATGTACAAAATGCTACTATTTCCCAGCTACAGTCTTTTCATTTTTGTAGCAAACAAAACAAAACAAAACAAAACCCAAACACACAAACAAACAAAAGACTAGCATGACTTTGCCTCAAGTTTACAACAATCTAAAGTATGATGTGGGCTTCCAGAGTGGCTCAGAGGTTAAGAATCCACTTGCCAAAGCAGGAGACCCAGGAGATGCAGGTTTGATCCCTGGGTTGGGAAGACCCCCTCAAGAAGGAAAAGGCAACCTACTCCAGTATTCTTGCCTGGGAAATCCCATGGACAGAGGACACTGGCAGGCTACAGTCCATGAGGTCAAAAAAGAGTCAGGCATACCTTAGCAACTAAACAACAACGTGTGATGTAATAAAACCACAGGAGTGGCATCCATCACCTTTGCCATATTCTATTGCCTAAAAGCAAGAACAGTTTCCCCACACCAACAAGCAAGCTTCACAGGGTGATTAATGGTTTGTCTGACCTGTAAAGTCTCTAGGCCTGGCCTCCAGCTGCTGTTGAACAATTTCCTGAACAGAGGAATAACTTAGCTCCACAGTGAATCTGATTCCTTACTGTGCTGTGTGAACATAGGAGCCTGCCCTTCGAGACATCTCCTGTCTGCCAAACCGTGGTTTCTCTCATGATTTGGGAAACTGGTTCTTGATTGAGCTACGATTTCTCATACGCTTAGGCTTCTAGACTCACAAACTAGGCATGATAGCTCTCAATCCCTAATGCTCTGACAAGGCAGGTTGTTTTTATTTATTTTTTGAGTGTGAAGAACAGCAGATGTGATGCAATAGCAAGATCATGGACTGAAAGTCAGATGCTGTTAGTAAATAATGCAAGTAGACACTTCACGTAAATGACTGAATCATCACAGCAGACATACTTAGACAGACTTAGAATCACCATTGTATAGATGAGGAGACCGAACCCTAGAAAGAATAAGCTGTCTGCCCAGGATTACACGGCCAGTAAGAGATGTTGGCAAAATGGGGTTATAGACTTGGATCTTCCTATTTCCACAGCTCCTACCTTCAAGTCACATAATCTCTTTGTTCTCCTTGCCCTCTTCGTTAATCTGAAAAATGGGAGAACTAGATCAGAAAGCCAGTATCTAAGATCTTCTTGAACTTCAATATTCTCAGCTAAATGTCCTGAGCATTAGCTTAGCTTCTTTATGAATTCATCTTGTTTCTTCTAATGAATTCTAAAGTCCTTGAAAATGCACACGAAACTAGTAGTAAGTCATAAAATGCTTTATCAATTTGGCCATTATGGCTATTATGGCAGGTACGCAACAGGTTGAGAGACTGAATAAAAGTTTCTGTTTTGGAAATTTGTTAGACTGTGGCCAATCCATTTGGAGATGTTAAAGGCCGGTCTCATGTCAGCTTGAGGAAGCTGCTGGACATAAAGCATCATTAACTCATTTTTATAAAAACTCCAAGGCAATAATGGAGAGTTTACCTGCTGGGGGTGGGGGGATTGAGGGTCTGAAGCTCCCTGGCCTTTTGTTTTAGCCCAAACTTGCAGGCATTTCCTGGCGAGAAGCTGCCCTGTGTTGAGTCAACCTTTTGACCCTCCCCCACTCCTCAGTTCCCACATCCTTCAGAGATTTGGGGCCTGACTTGGCTCATTGTTTTATCCTTTGGTATTTCCTGTTGCTGGAGGTGGGAAATACCTGTTCCAGCCTTGTTCCACCAATGATGCCCAGATAACCAGCCGTGACGGACACCAGGCAGGGTACAGACTTAGACTCAAATCCACATGGCACGCAGCCCTGGGACCCAAGCGAATTGCAAGAACCCTGCAGTTCTGAAAAACCTGGTGTTTTCTCCTTCTTTTTTAAGACAGAGACCAATATGTGTTTATCACTAGACGATCCTGACACATAGTAGGGCTCAATAAATATTAACAAAATGGCATAGTAAGCACAGAATGTCCCAGGGACAGCAGAGTGGCTTTCAATGCGGTGCGACTTTCTTCTTCAAATTGCAGTAACACAGGCTACGCAAAATGGTAATGTAATTTATAAATAATTCTACAGATCTCTTAAATGTCCAATCCATTGTCCTTTTAAAAAAGTCTTTTATTTTAGAAATACGAACTATAATCACCAGAATCTGTTGCCTTTATTTCTGGTTTAAATATATATTATATAACTATATATATTATATTTTATAGTTACGTAAGAAGGAAATGGCAACCCACTCCAGCGTTCTTGCCTGGAGAATCCCAGAGACAGGGGAGCCTTGTGAGCTGCCGTCTATGGGGTCACACAGAGTTGGACACGACTGAAGCAACTTAGCAGCAGCAGCAGCAACTATATAGTTACGTAACTATATAACTATATATATAGTTACTATATACGTAACTATAGGTAACTATATAGTTATATAGTTACGTAACTATATGTTATATTTACTATATACATAACTATACAGTTATACGTAACTATACGTAACTATATAGTTATATAGTTACGTAACTATATGCCTCCCTGGTGGCTCGGATGGTAAAGAATCTGCCTGCAATTGTGAGACTTGGGTTCAATCCCTGGGTTGGGAAGATCCCCTGGAGGAGGGCATGACAACCCACTTCAGTATTCTTGCCTGGAGAATCCCCATGGACAGAAGAGCCTGGCAGGTTACAGGCCAAAGGGTCGCAAAGAGTTGGACATGACTGAGCGACTAAGCACAGCACAGGTACATATACAGTTGTGAGCAGAAACTGAAAATAAAATATATTTAAAATTTTCCAAGTTCCTCCTATGCCTTTGCTATGAGTCACATGCTTGCCAGTCCACATAAACTACAAAGTCCACTCATCTTTACCTGCGGCAGCAGTCCCATTGGGAAAACGTTCAAATCTCACAATTTGAAAGAGTAAATGACAACAACCTCTATGAGGTGTAAGTTAGCCATATTTATCAAAATCACAAATGCGTATATCCTTAGTCTCAGCAACTTCACTGTAAAGGGTGTATTCTATAGACATACTTTACTAAGGTGAAATAACTTTCATCCAAGATAATTCATTATACCATTTGAAAAATGATTTCGAAGAGCTGGAAACAACCTTTACATTGGGGATTGTTTAAATAAATTATAATTTGCCCATACAATGCAGCCCTGAGAGAATGGAGCCTTTTTATGTGCCAGTAAGGAATGACATCCAAAGAATGTTGCAAAGTGAAAAAAAGCGAAGTATGAAGTGGGCTATATATACTATGCTACTATTTGGAAAAGACCAAAAAAAATCAATATGAATTTATTTTTGTGCTCATAAAATCACTCTAAATACACTGAGGAAACTGATAACAAAGCAAATTAGATCCCCGGGGGGGGTGGGGGGTGGGGGGGGTTTGGTGGCCGTGACTCTTTCATTTCACGTCTGTTCTTTTTGATTTGGGGCAGTGTGATTTATTTCATAAGTTAAATAACAAAATACACACACAAAAATAGTCCACAGCTACAAAAAGCAAGCTGATGGAATTCTATTTTACATATTTTCTGCTAGATGCCTGGATCTTTCTAAAAGGTCATTCTGGGTCTGGGTCGGCTTGTCCTCAATCTATTTTAATAATGAATTTACTTAACTTGGGTCATGGAGAGAGGAGACACTAGTTGTGCTCAGACTTATAGTTGAGTGGATCACTTTCTGACCAAAAGGCTCTTTTTCTGGAGACAAGGAAGTGACTCTGAAAAAACTTTGAACTCAGTCATCTGAGGCTCATGTGCCGGTTCACCCAATTAGCTGGAGTTACAAGTACCCCAGAACTGAAGACTCAGAGACTCAACAACTTGGCAAAGGTGTATGCTCTTTCCTCATCCCCCATGTTGTGTAAAGCATCCCAATACCAGAAATTACAAAGCCCTGGCCAGTTTACTGAATCTCAACTTTAGCACAGGACTACTTCATTTGCCTTAAAAAAGCAAATCTAAGACAAAAGTAAAAAAATAAGAGAAAAAAAAAACAAAACCAACTAGGGTCATAGGCATCTCTTCAAAGACATACTTTCTTTCTTGATGTCTTTGTCTTCACGTTCATCGACATGATGAAGACAGCAAGACACACATGGATTTCTGGGGGTTTGCCTTTCTTGCTTTAAAGGTGGAATTTCCAATGGTGCAATGGATCTAAATGCAGAGGCCATCATTTCAGGGTGAGAAGGGCAGTAATTGTCCATCTCTACTCTCATTAGGGACAAATGAGCTTCGTCTTACAAGATTCTGAATAGAAAGTCTGTCATTAATAGCCCGCTGTTTTCTCTCTGAGAAGAGACAGCAGTGTGTGGCCTGAAATCATTGCTGGAGAACTGGAGAAGTCTCTTTGGGGCCAAGAAGAATGAAGCTGTCCTCTCAGGAGACAGGGACTCAGTCTTGAAATTCAAAATTCAAGTGTGCCTTTCAACTCGCTGCTCCTAAATTTACCTTCAACTCTTTGATAAGCTACACAGAGGAAACCTTGCCTTAATTCAGCCAGGGTATAACTTTCTTTATCTACTTTTGGGGGTTTTATTCTTTTCTTTTTGCTTTCAAAACAACTTGAGCACATTTTTGATTGGGCCTAGTGATGGGAATATTCTTGGTCTAGGGAATCTGCTCTGGGTTGCTCTGATTGCACTGAAGCTTGACATAAAACTCATAATTTTTATCCTCAGTCAGTACAATGGCAATACTTTGTGTGCTGGAGTGTTCTCTGTGTTTCCACATCTCACAGCAATGATACAGCTCACCTCCCTGCCAGACCAAATACCTGATGAATGATGACACCCCAGTGTTCCATAAATATCAAGAACTCTAACACCTGGAATGTACAGCTTGGGAAAGACGGGGCTTAAATTCCAGTTGCCTCTTCCAAATAGCGTAGGCTCTTCACAACCTTGTTTACTCTACGGCAAAAACAGACACCCGAAATTTTCATCCTCGGACCTATGATAGGTTAGCAGAAGACGGAAGGTTGGAAGTGACTCCTGAAGAGGTATGCCTCACGTGTGTCCTCGAACATTGCTTAGGAAACACTGGCCATTACCCAGAGTCAGGAACTTGACAGCCAAGAATGCAAAGCAAGAGAAGGCAGCTGCTTGTGAGTTTAGAGAGACTGGCTCAAATGGGTTGGGAGATCATGAGCTCAGGAAAAAGGTCCTGCGATGGTACAGCGTCATGGGCTGCAAACACTCTTGTATCTTATTTCATATACAGCTTTAGAGGAAGGCAAATTAGACTTTAAATGATAGAATTTTGGAGCTGGCAGCAGACATTAGTCCAAATGTATTTTGCTGATGGTGGTGCTAGGGGTAAAGAACCTACCTGCCAATGCAGGAGATGTAAGAAATGCAGGTTCGATCCCTGGGTGGGGAAGATCCACTGGAGGAGGGCACGGTAACCCATTCCAGTAGGGCACGGCAACCCACTCCAGTATTCTTGCCTGGAGAATCTCTATGGATAGAGGAGCCTGGCAGGCTACAGTTCGTAGGGCTGCAAAGAGTTGGACACGACTGAAGTAACTTAGCATGTATGCACGATGAGACTTGTTTTAAATCATAAAGGGAGGACTTCCCTGATGGTCCAGTGGTTGAGAATCCTCCTGCCAATGTAGGGGACATGGGTTCAATCCCTGGTCTGGGAGGAGTCCACATGCCACAGAGCAACCAAACCTGTGGGCCCCAACTACTGAGCCCACAAGGTCTAAAGTTGACACTCCCCAACAGGAGGAGCCATTGCAATGAGATGCCTGCATACCGCCCTAGAGAGTAGCCACATGAAGCAATGAAGACCAAGCACAGCTGAAAATAGAATAAATGAAAAATTTTTAAAAATCATAAGGGGAGCTGATGGCAGAGCAGGGTCCTTTAGATTCTTAGCAGGACCTTTAGATTCTTAGCACTTTCCTAGCTGTGTTCCAGACATTCCCAGACACTAATCAGAAGAGGGGATGAACTCGCCATGGACTTACATTGCTATAAAGGGCAAACAGAAAGTGCTCTATAAAGTGACACAGAAAAATGGAAGGTATTATTATTATTGTAGGTAATTGTTCTGAACATATCTACTTACTTGATGGCCTACTTTTAAGATAAATAGATTTGAAATTGCCTGCTCAGTTTTCTCATTATCTGATTTAACAGAAAGAAAATAGAACCTAGAGATAATCTTAGAACAACATTAAGCCTTACTCCTACTTCAAAACAACCTCTCCCAGCTCTGTTAGAAACCAGCAACATTTTCTCCAAGTTTCCAGAACCCCTCATCTTTCCTGCCCCCACTCCAATGCAGGGGTGACAGTTAATGAATAGTCGACACCAAAAATGGGCTTCCTTGGTGGCTCAGTGGTAAAGAATATGCCAGCCAATGAAGAAGACATGGTTTGATCCTTGGGTCAAGAAAATCCCTTGGAGAAGGAGATGGCAACCCACTCCAGTATTTTTGCCTGGGAGATCCCATGGACTGAGAAGCTGGACGGGCTACAATCCATGGGGTTGCAAAAGAGTCGGACATGACTTAGTGACTAAACAACAAGGAAGACACCAAAATGCTGGAGAAAAGGAGAAATCAGGGAGGCGATGGACTCTCTGATGGGTCCCCAAGTGCTAGGAACAAAAATGAGCTATTGAGTATGTTATGTTTATTGAAACCACTTTTCCAGCAACTTCCCATTTTCCTGAGAGGGGCCTCAGCTATCAGGTACTCCCTGCATTGAGCAAGCTGTGTTGTGATAACAGTTGCCTGGAGATTGCTTTCTGCTTTGACTCAAGAGGCCAGGTAGATAAGGGACAGATAAGGATGGTGTCACTTACTCTGAGGCTTTCATCTCTGCTCTCAGAGACCTTAACAGCTATTAGATCTCTTCCTACAACTCTCTTAGCTCTTTTCTCTAGCCAAGGAAACAAGCCACTTCCAGACCTAAACCAGGTAACTGACTTCTCTGCTTCCAGCTCCCAGGCCTCCCTCATTCCTGGGTCTCCGTCCTCTGAGCAAATAGCATCATCAAACCTGTGCATATTTCCACTTATTGCCATAGCAAAGATGGGAAGCAAAGGCAAAGTGTGGACAGTTCCTACAGACACTCTGTCTGCCAAGCATTTAAGGAAGTGATTTAAGGTTACACGGTTGTAAATGGCAGAACTGGGATATAAATCTTGGCAGAGAGGTGTTAAAATTATTCCATTTTACACGCAAGGAAAGAGAGGCTCAGTTCCAGAAGTGGGACATAGCCCTAACTGTCTGACTCCAGAATCCATAGCCCTGATCCACTCCCCTCTCCAGTCCTGGACTCTGTCCCCACAACAGGAGGCAGCTCCCTGGAACGCTTGCGGAGAAGGTGGGGTATAGGGAGGGCTAGGATCAAGTCAGCTAATGCAAGTCACTTATTTGCTATTGCTGTCCTTGACAATTTTTCTATAGTTCTGCTCCCTGGGGGAGAAGATAAAGCAGATAAAAAAGAAAAAAAAACTCAGACTCTAATCCCTAATACTCAATCCCTGTGTCATTTCTCTAAAGCAGGGCATTGTGGTTCTCAGCTCTGAAAGCCTAACCCTTCCAGTCCAGCCCTCTGCCCGGGGAGCCTCCGTTGTGTGACCACAAATAGCTGGGCTTTGGTAACACCAGGGGAGGGCTTGCCTCAGGAGCCACCCTCCCCGAAGCTTCCGGAAGCTCTCTCTCTTCTCTTTTCCAGGAAGTGTTGAAGGAAACAGAAATCCATCCACCATTCTTTGGATTCCTGTTGTTCAACCCGAGAGGAGATGCCCTTCTCTTAGTAAGGTGGAAGGTGTCAGCAGGGGGGCCACTAACTCAAATAGTTGGCTACTTTGGTCCCAAGACCTGTCACTTCAGTGCAGCAGCTGATAGTTCACCGCATCGATGAACCTGTCGAGCTAAACTGACTCAGCTGGATATTGTGTTACATGTCCGAGGCTCAGAATACCACTACAGCCTTTCTGGGAGATTACTGCTTCTAGTCATAAAGAAGGGCCCTAGAGTTAGACTGCTCTCAGAATAGACTCACCTACAGAGTAGCTTATGTAGTAGAATAACCTGATTCACTGATCATTATTCATTTACCTTCAGAGACAGAGCCTGTCTTCACTGGGCCTGGAGATGGTAAGGCTACCATGCAAATCTCTGCGCGCCTCTTGCACGATACCTCCACTGCAGTGGCAGCCTGCATCTCAAACTCAGAATGTCCAAAACTCAGCTTATTATTTTCCCCATCTTCTTCCTGTATTCCACCATGACTGGTGGCACCATTACCACTCAGGCACCAAACCAGAAATCGGACGATTCACCTGCAGTCCACTTTCTCTGTCAACTCACATGTAATCAACCACCAGGATTCAGGAGTGACCCTTGTTCTGAACTGTCGATTCAATCTCTCCTTTCCACGCCTTGTGCTGATGTGTCAGTGCACATCCTTAGTTAACTGTTGTAATAAAACAAGAATGAACATTTCCTGAGAGCAGAGATGAACACCCAGAACACTGTGGTGGGTAAGAATATGAACTTGGAGACAGAAGGGTGGGTTTGAAACATGGTCAAAATGCATCAACTGTGGTCAAAATGCATCAACTGTGCATCAACTGTGGCTGACCTTCACTTTCCTCATCTATAAAATGAGAATAAAAATACCTTCCTCCCTGGCTTACTCTAGCACTGCTTGGCACCATGTAAGTGTTCACAATATATATTATACATATAATGATAGATGAGGAAACTGAAACTTCAGAATAGCTAAACGCCTTATTTAGGTTCACACAGTGATTAAGTACAGCTGGCATAGGAACCCAGATCTATCCTTCATCGAAAGCCACAGTTTAAAAAAAGATTATTCCACGTGGCACATCTAGGGCTCCAAGTGTGGTTGTTAATAACACAGTAGAATCTCTAAAGTACCAACACAGGAAGACCTCATATATGATACAGCACTGTATATACAAATATGATCTCATTTTAAAGAATGCTACAAACTCCTCTATTACGATATCTGAACCCTGTATATCACTTTGTCATCTCATTTTTCATCCATCTCTTCTACTAAATGACCGGAGGGCAGAGACTCCTCATCTCAAAGCACAGGGCCAGATATACAATATCCAATATTTGTTAAATCACTGAATAACACTGAATCTTTAAAAAAATTAACTTATGTATTCAGCAAATAATAGATCACAGTGGGTAATGTGTGAATGTGGTATAAAGCATTTATTAACATCACGCCATAGCCAACTGAGCTAATCAGCCCTTAAAACATTTAAACTATACAAAAACTTATTTAGGATAAAGTAACATTCCTTCCATCCTACTCCCCACCTATCCAAATTCTACCCCAAGAGGCAGTCATGGTGGCTCATTTCTTGCACATCCTTTCAGATATATTATTGAATTGCACTCAATTTTAGTGCAATTGAAATTTATTGCCAAAGAGTGTCAGGGAATGGTGGGAAATGTAATATACACATTCAGTCAGCAGGTTTTCTTTCTTAAAAAGTCACCAATTTCTCTCAAAGTCACATAAAGATAGTCTAAACGTTAATGTTGTGTGTGTGTGTATGTGTGTGTGTGTGTGTCTGTCTGTCTGTCTTAAGACCAACAGCAGAAAAAGGTGCTGGGTGCTGTATTTGTGAACTTCCTCAGGTAAAACCACCATCTAATTCTCTGCAACTCTATTTAAAGATTCCCTCCCCTTGAAGCTGATCTTAAGACCCGTTTCTTCGTAATTCTTTGGCCTGAGATTTCACTTTTATTTTCTCTTCATTCCCTGCACATGAAATGAGTAACGTTCTGTGACTTGACCATGACAAAGGATTTTCCTTTGTTTCAGGGAGATGTCTGAGGTCACTCTAACACAACTGACCGCAGTGGAAAATGAGAAAATGCCTCCTGGAGAAAGGACAGTAACCACTTTTCTCAGTATGGCTTTTGTCAGACAGCTGTCTGCAATAGCCTGGGAAGACACTTCATCTAATGCTTTCATGATGAACTGTCCTAAAGACATCTAGCACGTGGCGCTGCCTTCTCTCAGGTTGCTAACCTGCTCCTGTTACATGGGCTTTGCAACCAGGCATTTTCAGACTTTTGATATCACTTAGAAATGACAGTAGAAATATTATTGCATAGGAATGACATCAAATTGTTCATGTAGGGCTATGCCTGTGTTTGTAGAGGAATTGCTATGGAAATATTAATATTTACAATTCTCTACTTTTTTGAGCATATGGAATTACAAGTCTCTACTCTTCCTCTCTTTTTCTAGTTTCTATTTCCACACACTAAATGAACATTTACTTTATTTCAAAAAGATAAAGAAAATAGAGTGGAATAAAAAATTCACCCCAATATGTAGGTTTTTCCACTCTTTCTTAGTAAAAGCAATCAAAACCTAAGAATTCAAAAACTAAGTAATAGCTATAGTTCTTTTGTCTCATTTCATCTTTGGGGAAATAAACTATTTTCTTCTTTCTTCCTAGCAACTTCCCAGTCTTTTCTTATGCTGCAGCAAATAAATTTGAGCAGACATACACAGACATGTCCTTTCCCTAATATTTCTTTAAGGTTGATGTAGACATGTACCAGTGACAAGCTAAATTCGTGTTTTCACTCTATGGAAGAGGCACCAAGAGATAACCAAAGCGTCTTCCTTCTTTCCTAAACCTGTTTGCTACTAAATTGAGATTCCAAGTCCTTTATGCAGACTCAGTGGTCTCTCTGACTGTCAATGAGCTCTTTTTATTTGTTTCTTTGTTAGTGGCTTCTTCTCCTTACTTCTACCTCCTCAGTTTCCATTAGTAAAGCCAACACCGAGGGCAACCTGCCAAGCTATCTACCCCAGCTCAGCCAACTCATCACAAATCTCACAAATTGTAGGAACGACTCATTGGGCTAGGAAATGATCCCAGAACTCAAAGAGAAAATGGACTTTTAAATCTGGGATTATCTTCCTTCTATTAGAGATGTTATTTCTTTTTAGTCACTTAAGAACTTCCTGCTCCATCAATCTGCTTTCCATGCTCAGGTTTTTACCATTTTTTATTTCTCTGTTCTTGAAATGAAACACTTCTGTCGTAGCAATTGAACTCTTGTGTTTAGAACACCATTTTGAATCAGGGTTTCTATATCTTTTCCAAACATACACCAGTATCACTAAGCTCTATTATTATATGGATAGGGTTACAAAATAAACAGGTATTTGTTAAATTAATGATAGGGATGCAGCTTAATCATTTGTAGGAGAATTATACGTTTTCTGCTGAATTTAACTGAGTAAATCATTTAGCAAAATTACAAGGCTATGTGAATGCATCGAGCATTGCTTGGTAATTGGCTTCTACCAAGACATGGCAGTATTTTTCTTCCTGGCAACTCTCATAAGATATAAACTAGTCAGGAGAGCAGAGAGGCAAGATGGCAGACTAGTTAAGAGAAATCACCTCTGGCTCTAGACAGCCTGAGCTTCACTTCCAGCTCTAACATTTATTGGTTGTGTGATGTTGGCCAAGTGGCTTATCTCTCCATGCTCAGTCTCCTCAACTATAAAATGAAGATCAGAGTAATCATACCTATCCACAGTCTTCATAGGTTTGTTTAAAGATTAAGTGAGCTAATATAAGCAAAACACCTAGAAAGTAGCTGGCATAGTGCTGTATAAATGTTCACTGTTAGTATTATGCAGCTATTAGTTGGCTTGACAGTGATTGTAATTCATTGAAAATAATGTATTTTACATCAACTTCCAAGACAGTGACACAGCACTGAAATAACTTCTTCCAGGAAGGTATTCAAACCTGGCAACCTAAAGAAAGCCATTATTTTTCCTAGTCAGTCAAGACACTTTCCCTTGGAACGTCTCTAGAATTAATTGAACACTCATTAATCAACAACAGTTACGAAAAGGAGCCAATGATACTGACATGGAATGTATCTAAAGTCTTGTGACAAACTACTCTTCTGCTATATTCATATTTGTCTGTGATCTAAGAATCCCTTTTTGGGGGATAAAGTTACAATTATATTTACATGCTACAGAATTTTCTGAGTTCTTTTGTCATTACCTCTTATATTTGATGGAGATTTTAGCAAACTTCAAGTTAGAGATTAAAACTTTTTCTGGTGGCAGATTTAAGCTTTGTTTATTTGTTTTTAACAGCATGGCATTGGCTTATCTGTTTACTAGCCTAAGGACTTTTATATTGGTTCAGTCAAAAATCCCAACTACATTTTAAAGGAAGAATAATGCTACCCACAAGTAATGAACTGTAATTTCAGATAACAATAAATCAAACCAAACAATAATGTTTTATTTGTACAGATTGCCATCAACAATGCTAAATTAGTAAGAGGCTAAAATGTTTCAAAAGAGTTATAGCCATTTATGTCAGGCATTTAGAGGCAATGAATGAATGAGAGATCTGTGTTAACATTTTCCGAAATTTACCTTTCCCAGTCACTGGATGACAGAGAGTGCAAACAAAAAAGATTCCGCCTCTAAGTCTAAGAGTTGTTACTCAGCTTCAAGACAGCATCAGTTAGAATATAATTACTATCAGGGACCTGTGTCTCATTTTGGGTATGCTAATTGTGTAAATTAGTTTTAAGTGAAAGTTACATTGTATAAGGATCACATTTTGGCCAGATCTACTGTGCTTGCTTGTTTTTATTGTTATTTGACCGCTCAGGCCTAATGATTAAATTATCCTCTTTTATTCTTACATAAGATGGAAAAACATTTGATTTATTTCCCTTCTCCACACAATCAATTGATTTGCATAATGCCTAAGGATGCTTCTTCAGATTCCTACATGTTTATCAAAGTTCCAAACGTGCCAACAGACTGTCATGTAAAGGGGAAAAAGAAGAATCTTTCAATTCAGAGGAAAGCCTGGGCGGTCCTTTTGAATACCTACAATCAGTTCATCTGATAATTTTCCCAGGCAGTCAGATGCCCCAAAGAAACAAGATCCAGTTGTTTTTTTTTTTTTTTTTTTGGAAGGGGGTTTTGTTATCAAATGACTTACCCACAATGACTGCAGTGACCGTGAGCAGCACAAATGCATTCCGAAATAGGTAACTTTTAACGTCCTCCTTTGTGATGTTCTGCACTTTCTTCTTGGCCAACAGTGTGCGTTTACGGACCCCTTGCTGGAATCTCTCCATCCTGCCTCCCAACCTGGCCTCTTCTCCATTGCTTTTCGTCATATTTTACTTCTCTAGAGTGTCTCTGCTTTGAACTTCAACGTCACGGAATCAGCCCCAGAAAGCCAGTTCTCTTTGGTGTTAAAGAACACAACTAGACAGGAGAGAAAGAGACGAGAGTTACAGCCCCCAGGGGTGAACAATCAGGGCTGCCTCACACCAGGGGAAGCTGTTGGCAAACTGCATGATCTCACTAGGAATCAAGGACTGGAGAGCGGCAATGCCAGACCGCAGGGCTCGAATGTGGATATCTTACTGAACCACGTGTGAGACATGTGCATAAATCCAGAATATATGAGCAGGAACTTGTGTTACGTTTTTAAAAATTTGTCCTTCCCTCTCCAGTGAAGCTATAAAAGGGCTCATCAGAGCTGGGTGTGACGGAACAACCCCTACCCCAACCTGATCCCCTGGAACCTAGCTGGGTGCCTTACACAGGGTTCACCCTCAATAAATGTCCAACTGAATTAAATGCACAGGAAATGCTCAATAACTATACTTAATGGCTTATGTTGTATACATGGGAAAGGCATAACCAGCTCAATAAAATGAATTAAGATGTTGAGATTTCAGTCAGAGGTTTCTGTTATATATAATAAAGTAACTATTTTCTTCATTAAGAAAAATGTCATGATAACATCCAATAGTAAATATGCTTATGAACAGAACACAAGTACCCACAGGCCCTGAGAAAGAATGACTCTTTCACATGGCAACTTTTTAGTTTTTTTCATGAAATGAGCAAAGTGGGCTGGGCACATTTATAAATGATCTGAAATCATAATTCATTTACATTTCTGTCACAAGTAGAAGTACAAAGTAGCATTTATCTTTGTGGCAAACATGCTGAAGTCTTCTAAGGAAACTATCACCCACTTCTCTGTATTTTAAAATTTAGGATTTCTACAACAGATGAAGAGATGAGTCCAATTTTCATTCCAAACATTACAGTTAGTGTGGTTTCCAGTTTCTTTAAAGTGCTCCTAGGTTATTCAAATATATCTAAGTAAATCTCCCCTTGGTAGAAATCAGCTCTTTTGAAAGATCAAGAAATTCCTCCTGCTGTTTTACAAGATTTCTAATCCATAACCTTTCCCACGATAAATCCAAGTAAAAAGCAGTGGTGCCTGTGGACGTGTGTATCTGGCGAACAGCCAGCGTGTGCGTCCGTGGGGGAAGTAACTAGAAAGCGAGGGACTCCTCGGAAGCTTTTGGCAAATTCAAGTGCGGGGCGGGTGGGGAAAACAACCCTAACAGCTTTGACTTTTAAATAAAACTGCAGGTTGGGGTCAGTGGTAATAAGACATACAGGTCGTTCAAGACTTCATAGCAGATTAAACGTTTAGGGAGAAGTAAAGCAGAGGAGACGAGAGAGACCAGATTTTTTCCCCCCTACTGATCTCTCATTCCCTTTACCAGTCACTTTTAAACAGACCAGCTCAGCCTTGATTCTTTTCTAGCGCCGGAACCACAATCTGCCCCCAATCCACCCTGAATGACTCAACTCCAAATTAAGAGAGGACGCGGTGTAAATAGACACCACACGCTCCTTGCATTAAATCACTAACATGGACTTTATCTACCAAAATGGCTAGCTTTTACTCTCGCTACTCCTCTGCCTGGGAAACAAAATACAGGGGCAGAGAAATGGAATGAGAAATTAAGCCCAGCAAGAATACAGGACGTCAGACTTACCTTTTCCGGATTTTGTAACGGGTGGAAGATACCCCAGGCAATGACAAGGTGAATTCTCAGCAGGTACGGCAGAGCAACAGAACGCAGCGAGCGAGGCGTGCATGTGCTCTGAAACTGCAAATTACTATCAGGGCAACTTAAGAAAAGGGGCGGAGTCTGTGCCCGGGAAAGGGGGAGTGGGGAAAAATGAAAACACCACAGGGAAGGAGGGGAGAAACCCGAGGTTTCTGGAATATTGATTAATCTTGGCGCACCAGAAGCCTGCTTGTTGGCTTTGTTTTGCTCCTTAGACCACTTTGCCGCTTTGTCAGTTCACTTTCATTAGAAATGCAAAACCGGGACCAGGAAGAATTGAAGAATAAAGCGCACACACACTCAGAAAGCTTGAAGTCTTGATTAGAACGTTTCAAAGAAGAGATTTCTGGAGCTAAATTTAATTATCTCACATTGTTACTGGTTTCCTCCCCTTAAGGAAACACGAGTGTGCTCTTTTGCCTGGTTGTACACTATTATGAAAGAGTCCCTCTTTTTAGAATTGGGGAAATAACTGACATTTCTTGGGAAGACCCAGAAGGCAATCAAGTATGGAGAAAAGAAATGCTATAATGCTCTAAACTTGACTAAACTTACTCAAAACACAAGATGAGACATGCCTCTGCTTTAGCAGTTAAAACTCTATTATAACACATCTAATTTAGCTCAAATTGTCTGGTGGCAAAGATTAAAAAAGGTAAGAAACACAAAGAGACCAAGATCTTTGCTAGACTACTAAAGTAAAAAGCATTTTAAGACCAAGAGTATAAATGCACACTTGAAGTTTCGTAGTTTCAAAAGGTAAATTTGCTGTGCAGACAGACACCTCAATTTTAAAGGATGCTCAATGTCCTCTACACCCCCACCTACCCCATCGCTTTTTAGGAATTAGAAAATTCTCATTTCCTTGAGACTGTAACTCGTACTTCTAGTCCACCTTTCTTAAAGAAAATAGATTGTGAAAATAGGTTTTTAAAAATTAAAAAAAAATTTTTTTGAGCCTGACTCAACTCCAAAACTTAGAATGTGTTTAGCAAGAAGAAAAAATGTTTAGTAGAAACAAAACTCATACCAAAAATTACAGCCAGAGTTCTGTATTCCTGTTTATTAAATCTCATATTCCCCATACAAAATCCGCTTAATTCTTACGTCTGTTTTCCAGCAAGAAAGTATGTCTTTTTCTCTCATTAGCAAATCCAGGGAGATTCTGAAGATATGTCTCCTGCCAAGTCTCAACTGTTGCATGTTTATACTTTTTTGAACATCTCCTGGTTGGAAAGCAATGGTGAATCATGTACATGCTAAAAGTATAAACTAGCAGCAATTACAACAACTTTTAAAATTGCATCATTCTAAGGGTTTATTGAAAATATATGCTCTTGGCAGTCCCAACCCTCAGCAGTCTTTCTTTTTCTTTTATCTCCTAGATCACTTAGCATCTGTATTACATAGTTTAACATTTAATTACAAGTCTCCTACCACTCTTTTCTTTTAAAAAATCCTTGTAAAATTTCTGGCTTCTCAACTAAACTGTAAGTTCTTTGAGAGCAAGAATGGGTTTTATACCTGATACACAGTAAATATTAAATTTAACTCCTATGAATAACTGACATAATAACACTTGGCAACAAACAAAATCGCTTTTTGTGTTGGCACTTCTGGCCTAGGCGCCATTTCTCAATGCCTTGACTACATTTTAAAGCATTTATTTACTACACTAAGTCCTCTCTGAGCCATGGATTTAAGACTAACTTGTCCACATTTCTTGAGGAAATGTCTTGTATTTCAAGAGAACTTAAAAGAGAAATCTTTATATAATTTTAAATGGAATTTCAAGCCAAGTGGCATTTCCATTTTTATTTCTGGTTGTTTTGGAGTAGGGGGACAAGAAAAGGGATTAGAAAACCATACTTTGGTTAGTAGAGAGATGAGAAGGCTCTAGTACCCTCTCTTTATCCCTTTTTTTCTAATCCCCAAATCTTAGTTAAAAACCATTTCATTATTTTAATTAGCACAGACATTATAGGAGTCTGGTGAACCCCAGAGAAGAGAAGTAATTCACCACTGAAAGTTTTGTTGGCTATAATAAAAACCTAATGAGAAAATGAGATGTAAAGAGTCTCAGTTCAGAGTTCATCTGAATTACAAGGGTGTAGTCTGGGGGAAATATTAGGAATTACTACTTTTAAGTACCACTTTCTCTTTTGGAAAGCTATAGCAATAATGCCCTCGGGACAACTTGGGTTTACTCAACGTATTTCTTCCTTTTCCTCTATTTTATAAATAAGACCCTTGAGCCTTCAAACATTTTTTCCTTCGTAGAAATACTAAATAAGCCAAACAGCAAGAAATTATGAACAAGTCTCTATATGTATTTTATTTAAGGCTACTGTGGGTAGGAGACACAGGACTAGGAAATCATATTAATTTTTCTATTCCAGAGTTAAAAAAAAAAAGATGTGGCAAATGCTATTTCTTTTGAAAACTTTCAAGAATTTTCTTTGAACATGCTATTATAAAATATGTTGTAGGTGAATTCATTGGGGTGGTGGGAGGTGAGGGGAAATGTCACAACAAGAAACAACCAAATCCAACCTATCCTTGAATTTCCATTAGTTTGAAGTTTGACGTATTAGTAAGTTTTGTAACATAGGTCAGAACCATCAAATTTCAGCATTCAAGATAAGGGAATTCTGGAATTTAAGGAAGAATGTGATTAGAAACCCTTTTAACTTTTGTTGAATATTTTTCACTTTGATTTGTAATTTCATGGGAGATTTTGTCCATTCTTGTTCAAATAGTTTACATTTTAGGATTACCGTAAGGAATGTCAATTTTCCTTCTGCAATTTGGAAATTGTAGAATATTAGGACCATGAAGGGGACTTATTTAACTCCAGTGAAAGTACTGGAGGTAGCAGGCATAGAAACAGTACTTATAGTAGCTGGTCTCTCATTTTGTCTGAATTTTTTTTCCTTTTGAGCCCGAATGTAAAAAGCAAAACAACAAAAAGTTGGTGGCAAATTCTGGTTAGGTTTTTAACAGATTGGGTTTATCTTGAACCTATGTGAAGCCTGAAAATCCCAATTTTAGTGGGCAGCTAGGCTTCCCTGGTGGCTCAGAAGGTGAAGAATCTGCCTGCAATACAGGAGACCCGAGTTTGATCCCTGGGTCAGGAAGATCCCCTGGAGAAAGGAAAGATTATGCACTCCAGTATTCTTGCCGGGAGAATTCCACGGACAGAGGGGCCTGGCGGGAAAGTGTCCATAGGGCTACAAAGAGTTGAACAGCTAAAAGTACCCTTTATCATAGTCACTCATTCAACAAACCTTGAACAAGTGCTGTGCTGCAAAAACCAGCCCCTTTTCTCTAGGAGGCCACAAACACATCTGTAATTATTCAGTGGGCAGTGGGAGCGGCCCACAGAAAGTTATGGGAACCCTGTCCTGCAGCCTATTTACCAGGTTTTCCTCTGAGACTCAGAGACTCTTGGAGAAGCTATGCCTAGCTCAACATTA
Organism: Bos indicus x Bos taurus; assembly: GCF_003369695.1. Lineage (NCBI taxonomy): Eukaryota > Metazoa > Chordata > Mammalia > Artiodactyla > Bovidae > Bos > Bos indicus x Bos taurus. The sequence goes on from NC_040095.1 coordinate 37,443,522, forward strand.
TCCTTACTCCGTGTGTGCTGTGTTAAGTCAGTTCAGTGGTGTCCGACTCTTTGCGATCCTATGGACCGTAGCCCGACAGTCTCCTCTGTCCATGGGATTCTCCAGGCAAGAATACTGGAGTGGGTTGCCTTGCCCTTCTTCAGGGTAACTTACAGAGGAGCCAGAACGCTAAATTAAAAAACCTTGAACTCTACTCCTAAGCAAGAGGGAGCCACAGGATTTAATCATTGGAGTGATTTTAGGTTTAGATTGATGCAAACCTTTTAAGGGAACAAGACTTGAGTCAGGAAGCCAAGGGGACGGAGGAGCCTTTACAAACCAGAATGATTCACACTCACATTTAAAGATAAAAAAAGATTACACTCAAGGTATGGAGGTTCAACAGACAGGCTGGAATTAAACTGAGACCACCTCCCCTAGAGGTAATTTCTTTCCAGATCTCTGGGCCCACCCACTTTACTCTTTTTAGTTACCAGTGGGTTTCTCTAGAACATTCTAATGTTTTGACCCCTGAAGAGGTTTAAGAAGCAGTCTGAGCAAGGGCAGACGCCTAGGGAATCCCACTATAATAGAGAAAAAGAACAACAGGACTCCCCCTCAATAAATCTGCAGGTGGTAAGAAATTATACCAACCATTTTATCCCAAGTTAGCTAAGAGTTGGACACAATGATGGTTTACAGAAATGTAACACATTCTCTTCATCCTAAAACTAAAGAGGGTCTACTTTTTAACGAAGATTTCACAAGCCTTATTGCTATTAATTATGACTCATATTGTGAAATGGCTCCCTTCCCAGTTGTTCAAAGTGAGCCAGACCTCCACAGGACCAGAATCTTGGTGTAATTGGGAAAGATCGGGTAGGTCAGTGGGAATTAAAGCTTTCCACAGAGTGTTAGCAATAATGATAGTCCACATTTTTACAGAGCTTTATAGTTTTGTAAACACTTTTACACACATTATCTAATTCGATCTTTGTGATAGTACTTTGTGGAACATTCTATCATTATTGGCCCTGTATATCCAGATGTTGACATGGAGTTTCATAGGGATTAAGCAATTTGCCCAGGATTACAGTCAGTGAGTGACAAGAGCTCTTAACAGTTCTCGGAAGTTTGGTTTCTCATCTTTTTCCAAAAGAAGTCCTCAGTAGCTTTTATTAAGACAAAGAGAAAAGAAAGTAAAGAACATTAAAAGGAATGCCCACCATCTGTTATTTCTTATGGAAAGTCAACCCTAAACTTCCCTTCTTCCTTCTCTTCCTCCTCAAATCTTGATAGGGTTGACTGCCCGTTCTATGTGCTCCCAAGATTCCTGGGGTTTAAATTTCCAGAGTAATTGCCACACTGTTCTGTAATTCTCTCTTTCTAGACTGCGGGCTCTTCGAGAGCAGTCTGTCTTTACAGCTACTGCATACCCAGTTATTAATACAGAAGGTTGCCTGGTTAAGTAGGAATTATTACATGAATAAATGGACACATCACAGCCACAAATAGGAAAAATTATATCAATCCATCTCCAGTGCTAAAACTTGAAGGAAGGATCTCAGAAAACATCAAACTTTAAAAGGAGGAGAAGGAATTCCCTGGCAGTCCAGTGGTTAGAACTCTACCCTCCACCACAGGGGTCGGGTGACATGGGCAAAAAAGTAAAAAATAAATCCAAGTGGAGCTACTCTAATGGAATGGATAGGAGATGGATGTTAGAACCTATTTCAGTGTCCCCCTCCTCTCTCCCTCAGGGGAGGCCCTCATCAATCCACGGATTCTAGGCAGCATCTTTGAGAAGAAGAATGAATGAGGAAGTCAAGTCAGTGTGTGCCAGGACTCCTTAGTGCCAGGTCCAGGTTTAGAATTTAGACGCCCCATTCCTGCTCCCATCATATTTTTAATCACTAAACCACAAATTCCTCCCCTTCCAAATTTGCATGTCATCTGTAAAATGAGATTGGTGGTAGTTTACTCACTAAGTCATGTCCAACTCTTACGACCCCATGGACTGTAGCCTGCCAGGCTTCTCTGCCCATGGGATTTCCCAGGCAAGAGTACTGGAGGAGGTTGAATTCCCTTCTCTAGGGGATCTTCCCAACCCAGGGATCGAACCCTCATCTCCAGCATTGCAGGCAGATTCTTTACAGACTGAGTCACCAGGGAAGCCCAAAATGAGGTTAGACTACGTTACTTTGCTCAAGTCTCTTTCCCTTTCAATGTTCTATGATTCTAAATTTGTCATGCCAGTAATAGGCTTGCCCCATTCACTTCGGTCTATTTAGTTAAGGACACAAATTTTTATATGCACGCAGTGATTAATGGCTTCTCATTAGATTTCTCTGCCACAAATTAAACACAAACATATAAACAGTCACCAAAGGAAGCTTATTGAAGGGCATGGGTTTTATGAAGCACAGCAATGACATGAATCTTTTATAAGTGTTTGTAAGTATAGAATCATAATTACAGCAATCAAGACAGATACACATTTTTAGTAAGGAAAAAAAGTAATTATAATTTAAAAGCACACAGCTCAAAGTTGCCATCACAAAAACGACTATTATAGCAACTATTTCGCATTTGGACATTTTTTTGGCAGGAGCTCTGGGCATTGTTTATTGTGAGTCAGAAACAGGCACTGAGAAAATATGCAAATTTTTTAAGCAAGAGAAAATGCAGCTTTGAGTTGAGAAAACAGGGTGAATGGTGGAAACTGTCTGGGTCTTGCACACAAATCAATCTCAGCGGCTGAAATAATTTTTGGTCATCGGATGCTGTGAGAGTAATTTGGGGTAAGGTCAGAATAAAGTTATTTCATGCTTTAAAATGTACATTGTGCTGTGCTCAGTAGTTGAAGTCAATCTTCTGCTAATGTCACATCTATAGGCTGATTCTAAATTGAAAGGCCAAAGAAGAAAACTTTAGAATGCTACCAACCCCATTTTCCTGGGCTGGGCAGGGGGATTGCTGTGGCCTTGTGAGGCAGTTCACCTTGGGTCACAGAAGTGGCAAAACCAAGCCTCCCCCCTCATCCTGCTCTTTTCCCACATAGGACCACACCTGCCAAAATGCAATGACATTCTCACAGGATGACCTGTTCACTCCTGTCGATAGACCTCAGTTGTAAAATGGTATTTCTATCACTGTTGCGTGAGTTCCAGTAGGTTCTTCAAAAATCTCTTGATACTGGGACTTCCCTGGTGGTCCAGTGGCTAAGGCTTCCTACTCCCAGTGCAGGGGGCCCAGGTTCAATCCCTGGTGGGGGAATTAGGTCCCACATGCTATAACTAAGAGTTGGCGTGTTGCAAATAAATATCTTGCATGCTGCAACTGAGAAGATCCTGCATGCCACAACTAAGACCCAGGACAGCCTAAAGAAATAAATCTTTAAAAAAAAATCTCTTAATATCAACAGATAAAACTTGGGGAGATAATTTAGTCTTGGAGAAACATACACTGAGGCTGGGGTCAGGTTGTGGAAGCTTGGGCAAATCCTGGGACTAAACTAAAGGTAAGACAAAAACTAGGTTTCAGACTTTTTTTAACCTGATGAAGTTAATTCATATATGAGCCCACATCACACATTAAAACCCAAGTCAGCCCACACTGTCAAGGAAACCTAACACACCAAATCTCCAACTCAGCTTTAGCTAGATTGTGTGCTAAGTCACTGCAATGGTGTCCAGCTCTTTGCAAACCTATGGACCATAGCCTGCCAGGCTCCTTTGTCCATGGGATTCTCCCAGGCAAGATTACTCAAGTGGGTTGCCATGTCCTTCTCCAGGGGATCTCCAGGGTAACTCAAAGTACTCAATTTCTAAGAAAAGCACTCTAATAGGATAGAATAACTTCATAGCAAAAGACAAAAGCCTTAAACTCTAAGGACCCCACAATTTTAGTGATGCCTCAATTAGTAAATCTTACAGAGGCATGGCTTGTTGTAGTAAATTCAGCCATAGGTAAGATGTCTGGGAGTATGTTTTGCAGATCTCAGGCCCAGGCCTGTGGTCAGGGGATGGGAGGGGATGGTGGGTGGTGATGAGACAGACTGGACTGAGCAATGGGTCATAATTTTTATGGCCATGTGGCCTTGCTAAGCACCAGGATAGATGCAGGAAATGCCAAATTAATGGTTTGCCCAAAGTCAACGAAGTGAACATCAAAGTCAACACCTGAACCTGGTGTTCACACTCCCACCAATCATTTTCAGAGAAACATACAGTGAAAGCCTAATATGGTTTGACTCACTTATAAGGGAGATATTTTCAGATCCCATGTTAGAAAGCTATATTGTCCAATGTGGTTGCCACCAGCCACAAGTTGCTATGGAGTGCTTTAAAGTGGCTAGTACAAATTGAGATGAGCTGTAAGTGTGAAAGTGAAAAGGGTTAGTCACTAATCGTGTCTGACTCTTCGCAGCCCCATGGACTGTAGCCTGCCAGGCTCCTCCATCCATGGGATTTTCCAGGCAAGAATATTGGAGTGTGCTGCCATTTCTTTCTCCAGGGGATCTTCCCGACCCTGGGATCAAAGCTGGGTCTCCCACATTGTGGGCAGACTCTTTACCATCTGAACCACTGGGTAAGTGTGAAGTATATATTAATTTTGAAATTTTAATCCAAAAAATGTTAAATATACCATTAATAGTTATTAATATTAATTACATGTTTGTAATTATAATATTTTAGATATTGGGTTAAGTTGTTGTTTAGTCACTAAGTCGTGTCTGACTCTTTGTGACCCCATGGACTGCAGCACACCAGGCTTCCCTGTTCTTCACTATTTTCCAGTTTGCTCAAACCCATATCCAATGAGTTGGTGATACCATTGAACCGTCTCATTCTCTGCCATCCCCTTCTCCTCCTACCCTCATTCTTTCCCAGAATTAGTGTCTTTTCCAGGGAGTCAACTCTTTACATCAGGTGGCCCAAGTATTGGAGCTTCAGCTTCAGCATCAGTCCTTCCAATGAAAATTCAGGGTTGATTTCCTTTAGGATTGACTGGTTTGATCTCCTTGCAGTCCAAGGGACTCTCAAGAGTTTCCTCCAGTACCACAATTCGAAAACATCAATTCTTTGGCACTCAGCCTTCTTTGTGGTCCAACTCTCATATCTGTACATGACTACTGGAAAAACCATAACCTTGACTATACAGACCTTTGTTGGCAAAGTGACATCTCTGCTTTTTACTATGCTGTCTAGGTTTATCATAGCTTTTCTTCCAAGGAGCAAGTGTCTTTTAATTTCATGGCTGTATTATCTGCAGTGATTTTGGAGCCCAGAAAAATAAAATCTGCCTCTGCTTCCATTTTTTCCCCTTATTTATTTTCCATGAAGTGATGGAACTGGATGCTGTGGTCTTTGTTTTTTGGTTGTTGAGTTTTAAGTCAACTTTTTCACTCTCCTCTTTCACTGTCATCAAGTTAAAGAAAATATATTAAAAATATGTTTAAGAATTTCACCTGTTCCTTGTAGCTTATTTTCATGTAGCTAATAGAAAACTTAAAATTACATACGTGACTTGCATTGTCTTTCTATTGGACAGCACTGTTATAAAGTGATTACTCTTTATAGAGGTGTTCTTAGACTTGGCAGCACTAGCAAGCTCTCCAGTCCATTCCCTCTCAATTTATTTAAATAGATTAGCATGTGTTGAGACTATTTTGGTCTGTGCACAGAGGTTTAATGCTATGGTAATAGTAATAATAATAAAACAGCTACCATTTATTAAATCTTTTCTGTGTGCCAGGCCTTGTGCCAAGTGCTTTACATTTGCCTCATTTACTTGTCACAACAACCCTATTGTTACTAAATTTTATTATTCCCACTTTCCCAATGAAGGAATTGAGGTTCTGAGAGAATGAGCACCCAGCCAAGATCACAAGCTGGTTAAGTGGTTGGACTCAGATTCTACCGCAGCCACTTGCTTTCAAAGTTCAGGCCTTTGAGTGCCACACAATTTTGCTTTGAGAAAGAACACTCTTGATGAAAATACTGCCTTCTGAATTCTACAAATTCCCACAGGTCTGAAGACACTGAAAGGAAGTCCGAATACACAGAGAAGGACAAAATGGTTGCAGTCCTCAGGGATCGTACAATATTGTACGGAGAACATATGCAGTGAGATAGATGACTATATAAGGCCTGACGAGACTGAAAAATTAAACTCCCTAGACACACAGGAGAGAGATTAATTCCAGTTTCGGGGGGAAATGGCGGGTTGCATGGAAGAGGCAATATTTCAGAAGGAACTCTACAGATGAAGTTTTTTTAATACAGTAAGGAAGATCTCCTGGAGAAGGGAATGGCAACCCACTCCAGTATTCTTGCCTGGAAAATTCCATGGACAGAGGAGCCTGGTGGGCTATGATCAAAGGGGTCGCAAACAGTGGAACAGGACTGAGGGCCTAACACACACACATACACACACACACACACGGGAATAGCTCGGGAGAATCTTTCAGGTGGCAAAACCAAAGAGCAAAGACGCTGCATGGACTCCAGAGAAGCTATTAAAATATGGCACAAGTGAAAGACAAGACAAAGGAGGTTGAGTATACCGTGTTTTATTTTCAATATATTTTTGACTGTGCCGGGTCTTAGTTGTGGCATGCAGGATTTAGTTCTCTGGCCAGGGATAGAACCTGGATCCCCTGCATTACTAGAGCAAATTCTTAGCCACTGGACCACGAGGGAGGTCTCAAGCATACTGCGTTTAGACAAGTAGAGAGTAAGAAGGTAGAAAGACCTTGGATACTTTGCTTTATTCTTTTTTTTTTTTAATTGAAGTATAATTGATTTACAATATTGTGTTAGTTTCAGGTGTATAGCAAAGTGATTTGGTTATATATATATGTACATGTCTATATACATGTATATTCATTAAATTTTTGTTGTTATTGTTACAGGTTACTATAAGATATCTGTGGAGCCCTATACCAAGGTCACAGGTGTGGAACACTGTACCACAGGATAAAAATCTCTGGAACTAACCAAGCCCCATAGCAATTGTTGCTATGAGCTTCCAGATCTAAACCAGCCAGTTCCGTGACCCCATATTATGTAAAATACCTACCCTACTATCCACCCTATAGCATCCTAGCCAATCACCTAATGCCACCATTCCAGTAGGAATTTTCTCTGTTTCGAGGCTATAAAAATTGGCTGCAAGCCTGGGAAAGCGTTCAGCTCACCCTTGAGCCACCCTGCTATTCTAACAGCATCTCTCACTCTGCTGCCTGCTGTTGCCAAGTCGCTTCAGTTGTGTCTGACTCTATGCGACCCCATGGACTGCAGCCTACCAGGCTTCTCCGTCCATGGGATTCTCCAGGCAAGAACACTGGAGTGGGTTGCCATTTCCTTCTCCAATGCATGAAAGTGGAAAGTGAAAGTGAAGTCACTCAGTCCTGTCTGACTCTTAGCGACCCCACGGACTGCAGCCTACCAGGCTCCTCCATTCATGGGATTTTCCGGGCAACAGTACTGGAGTGGGGTGCCATTGCCTTCTCCTCTCTCACTCTAGTAAACTTTATTCTCCTCTCATTCTGCCTCATGTCTCAAAATTCTTTTCCAGCTCTCACACAGACTGTGACAATGTTGACTATAGCTCCCTGTGCGATGTAAACATAAATGTGTTAGTCACTCAGTCGTGTCTGCCTCTTTGTGACCCCATGGACTGTAGCCTGCCAGGCTCCTCTGTCCATGGAATTATCCAGGCAAGAATACTGGAGTGGGTTTCCATTTTCTTCTCTAGGGGATCTTCCTGATGCAGGGATCAAATCCAGGTCTCCTGTGTTGCAGGCAGATTCTTTACCATCTGAGCTAGCAGGGAAGCCCTGGTGCTGTACAGAACAAATAAATCCTTGTATTTTATTAATTTTATATATGGTAGTGTATATCTGTTAATCCCAAACTTCTCATTTATCTCTTGCCCACCTTTGCTTTTTTGACAAGGATTTCTTGGGTTGGAAAAAAGTCTTTTCAGAATCAAAGATAGCTTTGTATTAATGCAATTTGTAAAACTCTCAAGTCTTTTTCTATAACCAGGCCAAACAGACAATAGCACCAACTACCACAAGATCAGACCCTAAGACCTTCAGAGAACCACCCATCTTCAAGAATCAAAAGGAACAGTGTATCCAAATGTGACAAAGATGCCAGGGAAGTGATCTCCTGGTGGCCTACATTTTTTCATAGTCCAGGATCTTTATCAGCAGAAACAAAATGCCTTCTCAACTATGCCCCTGCCTCAGCTCCACCCCAACCCATACTCAGGTCAAAATTCTGGTTCCCTTCGACTCCATTACAGGAAGGACTGTTGGGGGGCCAATAGATCCACAGAAGGCAATGGCACCCCACTCTAGTACTCTTGCCTGGAAAATCCCATAGACGGAGGAGCCTGGTGGGCTACAGTCCATGGGGTCGCTAAGAATCGGACACGACTAAGTGACTTCACTTTCACTTTTCACTTTCATGCATTGGAGAAGGAAATGGCAACCCACTCCAGTGTTCTTGCCTGGAGAATCCCAGGGACGGGGGAGCCTGGTGGGCTGCCATCTATGGGGTTGCACAGAGTTGGTCACGACTGAAGTGACTTAGCATAACATAGCATAGATCCACAGGAGGATACTAATTGCTAACATTAAAGGGGCAGACAGAGAAGACTAGAAAAAGTAGCTTTTACCAGCATGTAGAAGACAGTGAATAATTTTATTAGATAATCTGTTGGAATCCCTCTTAGATGTCTGTTAAGTTTTCAAATGTAATCTTTAAGGCAGAACTCACTGCCCACTTCCTTGACAGGGAAGATGGAGTTTCCCCTTCCACTGCTTAAATCTTTTTTTTCACCAAATCCAATGTGACTCAGAACTGCCTGTCCAACTTTCAAATTCTTGCAGGAAATTGGAGCCACCAGGTGAGGTCTTTTGTTATGGAACAGTTAAGTGATTAAAATGTAGTCCCAATCTAATTTCAGCCCAGGGTTTGTCTCTAGGTTAAAATGTGTGGTGGTGAATTTAGGGAAAGGAGTGTTGCTGAAGGGTTAATTTATCTCGGGTTAAAATGGAAAGAGTGACAGACTTTATTTTCTTGGGCTCCAAAATCACAGTGGACGGTGACTGCAGTCATGAAATTAAAAGACACTTACTGCTTGGAAGAAAAGTTATGACAAACCTACATAGTGTATTAAAAAGCAGAGACATTACTTTGTTGACAAAGGTTCATATAGTCAAAGTTGTGATTTTTCTAGTAGTCAAGTATGGATGTGAGCGTTGGACCATAAAGAAGGCTGAGAGGCAAAGAATTGATGCTTTTGAACTGTGTTGCTGGAGAAGACTCTGATTCAGAGTCCCTTGGACAGCAAGAAGCTCAAACCTGTCAATCCTAAAGGAAATCAATCCTGAGTATTTATTGGAAGGACTGATGCTGAAGCTCCAATACTTTGGCCGCCTTATGTGAAGAGCTGACTCATTAGAAAAGACCCTGATGCTGGGAAAGATTGAGGGCAGGAGGAGAAGGGGACGACAGAGGATGAGATGATTGTATGGCATCACCAACTCAATGGACATGAGTTTGAGCAAACTCTGGGAGACAAAGGACAGGGAAGCCTGACGTGCTGCAGTTCATGGGGTCTCAAAGAGTCAACATGACTGAGTGACTGAAGAACAACAACAAACCACCTTTTGCGCCAGTCTTTCACTACAAATAATAGTACCATCACCAGGACCAAGCAAATCCTACTCCTAGAATATGGCCAATGTTTATATGTCAATCCTGAAGCTATGCCTCTGGCATTCTTTTAACCCACTTGGAATATCTGGCTTTCTCAACTTCTTATCACAAAGAATTTATTTCTTCTTTGCTTGCTTTTTAGAACTGTTTTCTTGGATCTTCTGGATAAGATTGTTGTTCAGTCGCTCAGTGGTGTTCAGCTGTTTGCGACCCAGTGGGCTGCAGCACACCCGGCTTCCCTGTCCTTCCCTATCTCCCAGGGTTTGCTCAAACTCATGTCTGTTGCTTCAGTGATGCCATCCAACCATCTTATTCTCTGTTGTCCCCTTCTCTTCTTGCCCTCAATCTTTCCCAACATCACGGTCTTTTCCAACAGATTGTAACTTGGTGTTAAGAAATTTTATTTTGCTGAGGAAACCTCCTCTTACTCTCAAGAACTGTATCATTCATCATGCTTGCTGTGCTCTTCACCTCACAATAAGTTCTCTTTTTTATAACCAATTATACCTTCATACCATCAGATTACCCACTCCAGTACTCTTGCCTGGAAAAGCCCATGGACAGAGCAGCCTAGTGGGCTATAGTCCATGGGGTTGCAGAGAGTTGGACACAACTGAGGAATTTCACTTTCACCATCGGATTTAAATACATGTGTGGAATTAACTAAAAAAAAAAATAGATGTGATTAGGGTGAGAAAAAGGAAAAGAACAAACAAGACAAGAGAGTGGACGAGGGCACAGATAATCTTCAAAAGGGTAGAAACTGGCTATGGTGGAAGCTGGGGTTTTGATTCTCATTAGGAAGTCATTGTGAACCAGAGGAAGACTCCTCTCTAACATTTTTCCTAAAAGGTTGATGTGACTTGTTCAGCTTCCTCAGCTCCACCAGTAGATTTCTGGTAGATCTCCACCACTGTAGATTTCTCTGTCTTATTCTGGTGCCCCTTCAATCCTATGGAAAGCTTAAACTTGCTAACATGTTTACATAAATTTTTCCCCTCTAAAATTTTTGAGGATTAAGTCTTCAAAATGCTTTTTCTTTACAAAAGAGTAAAAATTATAAAGGAAAATGTAAGTGTTGCCCTTATATACTCCTTTGCACCCCCAAATTTTGCTTCATCCACATCCAACATTTTATTTACTTTTTAAAAAATAGAAGCATAGTTGATTTACATGTTGTGCCATTTTTTCTGTACAGCAAGGTGATTTAGTTAAATATATGTACATATTCTTAAAATTTTTTTTTTGCATTATGACTTACCACAGGATATTGAATGAATTCCCTGTGCTATACTGTGGGACCTTGCTGTTTATCCTTTCTTTATGTATTAGTTTGCATCTGCTAACCCCAAACTTCAAGTTTATTTACTCTTTATGCATCAAATTTCTGTTGAGTCCCTGCTCCATGTGTGGCACTGTTTAGGTGCTGTGGATAGATGCTGAAGAAAGGAAAGGAGGTCTGGATGCTCCCGGAGTTTGCATTCTAGTGCGAGATAGAGCCTCAACAAAGAAATGTGCATGGCTTCAGGAGGGGGCTGTGGATCTCACTGAGAGAGATAGGAAGCCACTGTAGGGCTTAGCTTAGCACAGAGGGGTGAAATAGTCTTTTTAAAAACCAACTCTAGGACTTTCTTAGTGGTCCCGTGGTTAGGACTCTGTACTTCCACTGTAGGAGACCTGTGTTCCATCCTTGGATAGGGAACTAAGATCCTGGTACAGACAAAAAAAATCAAACTCTGGCTGCTGGATGGAGAATGGTTAATACGGTGAGAGACTACTAGAAAAGCCTCAAGGAAAGATGATGGTAGCTTGGATTAAGGTGACTAACCAGAGAGATGATGAGCAGTGGATGTCTTTTGAAAGAACTGTCAGTCTTTAATGATGTTTGAATGAAGGGTATGAAGGTAAGAGAGTAGTAAAGGATGGAACTAAAGTTTTAGGCTTGAGTAAATGCGTAGATAGTTTAACTGAAATGGGTGGAAAGCTGAAGGTTTCGGTTAGGTGTAGGGAATGGAAGAGCTGTTTTGGATTCTCTCAGATCGCCAAATGTAGATGCCGGGTGGCAATGGCATTCAAGAGAGATGGAAAGCCGGCATTCCATATTTGTCACACACACAGATTTAAGAGCTCCAGCTCTGCATGAGCTTGCCAAGGGAGTGCATGGGTGTGCATGGAGACAGAGCAGAAAGATTCATAACAAATGGAATAACTAAAAATTAAATAGTTCAGTTTATTTTGCTTAACATTATACATGTTAGTACACCGAACACTATTACAAAGGCTGAAGTTATATCTAATGGAATCTCTATTATTCTGCTTCATACTGTTAGCCAAATTTTTCATAAGCATGTGTTGGCTCAAAAAGGATGACACCAAGGTTTTTGGCCTGAGAAACTGGAAGACTGTGGTTGTAATTTATCAATTTGGGGAAGAGTGGGAACAGACGTGTGCGGTGTGGGCAGGACAGGAAATCAAAAGGTAATCAAGTAGGGATATCGAATAGGCTGTTAGATATAAGAGAAGGAATTCAGGGGCGAGGTCTGGTTGGAGATTAGATCTGCTGTTATCAAATTCTAGATAGTGTTTAAAGCTAGGGCACAGTTTGATACTAACAACTTGGATTTTGTTTCCACAGGGTGTGAGTGTAGCTAGAGATAGGTAATCAAGAATTGATAATCAAGGAATGGGCTGGGGGCTCTCCAATACCCAAAGATGGAAAAGATAGGGAGGAATGGGAAGAGAGCCCTCATGGTAAGGGAGGAAAAAGCAGAAGTATGGTCTAATATGCCAAATTATTGTAAACAAGTACTTAAAATACCAGTTAGTCACAGATTCTTTTGAAATTTAATGCAAGCGTAGAATTTGTTGTTTGGTCAAGAAGTCATGTCCAGCTCTTTTGCGACCCCATGGACTGTAGCTTGCCAGACTCCTCTGTTCATGGATTTCCCATGCGAAAATACTGGAGTAGGTTGCCACGCCCTTCTCCAGGGGATCTTCCTGACCCAGAGATTGAATCAGAGTCTCCTGCATTCCAGGCAGATTCTTTACCACTGAACCACCTGGTCTTATTTACATGGCCTCTGTATTTAATTCTAAATCTCCCCAGGATTATATATACTTGCTTGCTTAGAAAATAAATATGTCATCCAAAGGATTTGAGAGTTGCTTTCCCAAAGGGATATTTTGGAATTATGTTTCCAGCTATACATTCCTGGCTAATCAGTGTGGCACGTTGACCAGAGATTTTGGCTAGGTGTGATATGGGAAGCAGCAGACAGCAGAGCTTGGTTTCTCAACTCTTGACTGCCATGCTGTGAGATGCTGTTTAAGTCTCCGTCATGACTTTGAAGGGTAAAAAGTGGGATGAGGTTGGACTATTTAAGCAACCACAGGGGATCCATAACACTTGATTAGACTTTGCATTTCTTTATATTTTGAGGTTGTGTCAAGATCTTCCCATGGAATTCTGAACCTGGGGTTGGAGGAGCTGTCCAAAGGGTCTTCTATTGACAAAACCTAGGTGTCCATGAACTTGGATGTGAAAAATATTACAGTTTTCCTTTCAATCTTTTCATTAACTTTTTTGGGGGTACTACACTGGGTCTTTGTTGCCCCGTGGCATTGTGGGATCTTAGTTCCCTGGCCAAGATTGAACCTGGGCCCCCTGTATTGGAATGTGAATTCTTAACCACTGGAACACCAGGGAAGTCCTACTTTCATTAACTTTTAATTGAAATTCAGTAATTCTTTCACTTAAGAATGTAGGCAACAAGCCATATTAATATTAGCAGTACCTGGACTTTGTCACTGACATAGATAGCATTATATCACCTTACAGTTGTTTCAGATAGCTCAACGGTACTTCAAAATTGCAGTAATTATTAGATTGGACACTGTATCTTTTTTTATTGTGTTAGTAGAGAAGTATATATACATATAACTGAATATCAAAATAATTGGTTCCCTTTGTAATCTTTTGCATTATGCATTTTTTATTTAATCCTGAGAAGGGACTTCATAAGATTGCCAAAGAACAATGGTGCAGGAAGGTGGAGAACTTCTGCTGTCTCTGAATTTGTGTCCTGAACTCTTATGATATACTTCCCACTTCTTGGCACAATACTACTCCTAAAGGTAGAGTAATGATATTCTATGGGACATCTTGAGGCTTTGGTCAACAACATTATCATTATTTATGGTGTCTTTTCTCATCTGAGGTTTGAAATTTTAAGCAGTAAGTTTGCTATTGTTACTTTTTTTTTCATGGCCTCTGGTTTTAGATATTTCTTTCAAAGACTTTACCCTTTCTAAAGGTAAAAAATACTGTACTCTCCAAGATTTTCTTCCAATGTTTTAACAGGGTTTTTGCTTTGTTTCTCATCTCAGTCAGTTGAGTTGCTCAGTTGTGTCCAATTACTTGCAACCCCACAGACTGCAGCACACCAGGCTTCCCTGTCCATCACCAACTCCCGGAGCTTGCTCAAACTCATGTCCATCAGGTCAGTGATGCCATCCAACCATCCCATCCTCTGTCGTCCCCTTCTCCTCCTGCCGTCAATCTTTCGCAACATCAGGGTCTTTTCCAAGGAGGCAGTTCTTCACCTCAGGTGGAGCTTCAGCATCTACATCAGTCCTTCCAATGAACATTCAGGACTGATCTCCTTTAGGATGGACTGGTTGGATCTCCTTGCAGTCCAAGGGACTCTCAAGAGTCTTCTCCAACACCACAGTTCAAAAGCATCAATTCTTCAGCACTCAACTTTCTTCACAGTCCAACTCTCATATCCATACATGACTACTGGAAAAACCAAAGCTTTGACTAGATGGATCTTTGTTGGCAAAGTAATGTCTCTGCTTTTTAATATGCTGTCTAGGTTGGTCATTGCTTTTCTTCCAAGAAGCAAGTGTCTTTTAATTTCATGGCTGCAGTGATTTTGGAGGCCCCCAAAATAAAGTCTCTCACTATTTTAATTGTTTCCCCATCTGACTGCCATGAAGTGATAGGATCAGATGACATGATCTTCTTTTTTTGAATGTTGAATTTTAAGCCAATTTTTTCACTCTCCTCTTTCACTTTTGTCAAGAGGCTCTTTAGTTCTTCACTTTCTGCCATAAGGGTAGTGTCATCTGCATATCTGAGATTATTGATATTTCTCCCATCAATCATAATTTCAGCTTATGCTTCATCTAGCCTAGCATTTCACATGATGTACTCTGTACAGAGTTTGAACATTCTTTGGCATTGCTTTTCTTTGGGATTGGAATGAAAACTGACCTTTTCCAGTCCTGTGGCCACTTCTGAGCTTTCCAAATTTACTGGCATGTTAAGTGCATCATCTTTTAAGATTTGAAATAGTTCAGCTGGAATTCTATCACCTCCACTACCTTTGTTCATAGTGATGCTTCTTAAGGCCTACTTGACTTCCCACTCCAGGATGTCTGGCTCTAGGTGAGTGATCACATCATTGTGGTTATCTGAAGATCTCTTTTGTATAGTTCTTTGTATTCTTGCCACCTTTTCTTAATATCGTCTGCTTCTGTTAGGCCCATACCATTTCTGTCCTTTATTGTGCCTGTCTTTGAATGAAATGTTCCCTTGGTATCTCTAATTTTCTTGAAGAGATCTCTAGTCTTTGCCATTCTGTTGTATACTTCTCTTTCTTTGCATTGATTGCTTAGGAAGGCTTTCTTATTTCTCCCTGCTTTTTTTTTTTTTTTGGATCTCTGCATGCAGATGGGTATATTTTTCCTTTTCTTCTTTGCCTTTCTATTTTCTTCATTTCTCAGCTATTTGTAAGTCCTCCTCAGACAACCATTTTGCCTTTTTGCATTTCTTTTTCTTCAGTGAACAAAGCAAACACAAATCCTTTCATTCATAGACCTTATCTTCTAATGAGGTTGATCATAGTTTATTCAACCAAATTCCTAATAATGAATGTTTAGTTTTCAATCTTTTGCTATTATAAACAGTGCTCTAATAAGTACTTTATATATATCATTTGACACATATATAAATATATTGATAGAATAGAATTCTAGAAGAGGAATTTCTGGGTCAAAAGGTATATACATTTAGAACTGATATGATCAAATTATTCTTGGTAGAGGATTAATCAATTTATACTTCCAAGGATAATGTCTTGATAGTGCTGGCTTCTCTACACATTGTTCTATGTAAGTTTTTTTTTTAATTTTGTCCATTTAATAGGCAAAAAATGATAAATCATTGTAGAGTTATTTACATATTTCTTCTAATGAATGATACTGGGTTTTTTTTCATGCTTAAGAGCTATTTCTATTTCATATCCTTTGCCTGTTTATCTATTGATATCTATCTTTTCCTGCTTACATAGAATAAATATATTATTAGGAAATGTTGGTCTTTTTTTCTGTGATTTAAGTTTCTAATATTTTGACCAGTTTGTCATTTATCTTTTGATTACTGATGGGCTTTGCTGTACATAAATTTTGAATTTTAGGCAATTGAAATGATCAGTCTTTCTTTTTGTGATTTCTGAGAAGTTTTATGGTACTTAGGATTATGAAAGGACTCCAGTGATTTCTTCCTGAATTTTTGTTATTTAATTTGTTGACTTTAAATATTTAATATACTTGGAATTATCTTGCCATAAAGTAAGGGCTCATTTTGTTTCCCCAGATACTGCTCCAAAACAATTTATTAAGTACTCTTTCTTTTCTCTATTGATATTAAATGCCATCTTTGCAACTATATTTCCACATATATTTATGCCTATGTCTTCCCTGGTGGCTCAGTTGGTAAACAATCTGTCTGCAATGCAGGAGATGCAGGAGAGGCAGTTTCAATCCCTGGGTTGGGAAGATCCCCTGGAGAAGAGGAGTGGCTACCCACTCTAGTATTCTTGCCTGGAGATTTCCATAGACAGAGGAGCCTGGCGGGCTATAGTCCATGGGATTGCAAGCAGTCAGACACACTGAGTGATTAATGCTTACCTTTCTACTCTGATCCATTGATCTGTCTGCAACTTCAGTGTGTCAATACCACAGTTTTAATTATTGTATCATTGGACTATCAAGACATTCTTTCACTATTTTTGTTTTTCACAATTGTCCTAGCTATTCTTGCTTGCTTATTTTTCTACGTGGACTTTAAAACCAGCTTATGCATTCCAATATTTCCTTATTTTTGCTGAGATTTCCCAGGGAGCCCAATATATAGTATATCTTTTCTCTGTCCAGGTTATGAACACAGTGAGAAAAATGGTAAAGAGGCAGGCATATGGGAAATAAAAAGACACCCTTCATTAGAGACTACAACTGAGTTGATAGTGTACCTATAAATGTACCTCCAAATGGCCCTATGAACTGATTCCAGGATTAGGCGGATGTGCTCCTGAGCCTCAGGCAACCTTGGTTTGGGGACCATCTCCCGAGGTGGGAGTTGTCCATGTAAGGCTCTCAGCACCTTGATTCCACAATCCTTGTGGCCCACCAAAAAGGTAAGAATGGAGCCAAAAAGTTCTACTTTATTCTTCCCTAATTTGCCAGAGAAGAAGAAGGAAGAGTGAGTAAGAAGTAAAAAGAGGCCTTGAAAATGAATCCTCCACAAGAAAGAAAACTGAGTCTTTCCCTTCTAGCAATTTGATGTTGGATGGAGTAAATTATTATTCCACTTTTTAAGGTGAGGTAGAGAGTACACAGAGATGTGAAGAGACACAGAAACTTCCATCTTCCACTTCAGTTCACTCCATATGCAAAGCCTTGGTGGCCTGAAACAGATCCCCTCATTTAATTCCCTACATTAGTTCTTGAAAGTTTATGTATTTATTTATTTGGCTGTGTCAGGTCTTAGCTGAGGCATGCAGGATCTTCATGGCATCACACGGGATCTTTCCTTGTGGTGCAAAACTCTAGTTGTGGCTCACAGGCTCCAGAGCACATGGTCTCTGTAGTTGCAGCGAGGGCTCTTTGTTGCTCCCCTGGCGTGTGTGATCTTAGTTCCTGAACCAGTGATTGAATCTGGGTCCCCTGCATTAGAAGGCAGATTCTTAACCACTGGATCACTAGGGAAGTCCCTCTTCTATGTTAATTATGTTGGTATTTTCCCTCACCCCCATGTATACTTAACAGAAATCATAAAAATGAATTTCCTTATTGGTTTTTATTTTTCCTCATTGACATGGTTTATAGATAATACAGTCTCACAGGCAAATAATCCTCAATCCAACCTTGCACTGCCTCCGTTTGAAATTTCAACATTGAGCTCAATTTTTTTTTTCCGTTTCAGGAGAGCATCATCTATCTTTCTTGGCACTATCACATAGCTTGTTTCTGTCTGATTCTTATCTCAAATTAATTAACTCTGAAGTGATGCCAACTTCCATGCACGGTTCCCTCTATGTCATGCGTTTTTTCCTATCCTTGATGGTATCTGTGGGATTATTGCTGTGGACCCTAAAACAAGTATTCTTGCCTGGAGAATTCCATGGACAGTGGAGCCTAGCAGGCTACAGTCTATGGGGTAGCAAAGAGTTGGATACGATTGAGCAACTATATAGCAGGTATAGCTAAAACTGAAGCAGAAATACCACCGAAATCATCTTTGACTTTCTGAAGTTGAAGCTAAAATCACCTGCCTTACACTCATCCCACTCCCTGGGATCTGGTTGCACTAAAACTGATTACACATGGCGGATCAAACATGCCTCTTCAGTGATCACTTAGCTCTTCCTAATGCACATACTCCTCTAGG
Source organism: Bos indicus x Bos taurus (assembly GCF_003369695.1). Lineage (NCBI taxonomy): Eukaryota > Metazoa > Chordata > Mammalia > Artiodactyla > Bovidae > Bos > Bos indicus x Bos taurus. The sequence goes on from NC_040095.1 coordinate 37,461,969, forward strand.
TGATGGATCAATCTTAGCCCTCCAACCCCTGCACCCAAGCCCTGAGACACTGACTCTGTGGAATTCCAGGGCAGGGACATTATATCTAAACATATGTTCTGAAACAAAATAATGCTTAATTTTAATTAGATATGTTAACATGGTAGGTTCCCATAAGAAAAGAAAGAATAATCTTAAATATATATCATTACTGGAATCAAAAGAGAAGAATGAATTTACTTTTGAATGTACTGATGAAAAAAGGATTCAGCTTTATTGTGTAACCTCCTAAAGAACTAATAAAAGTCATCATTACAAGTTTTTAGGGTATTTCTCTCAGCGTGTGAAGTGGAGTTTTTTTTTTCTTTTTCTAAATCATTCTCTGTCTTAGTCCTACTGAGTTCAAGTACACTCCATCAGAGAGCTTGTTAATGTTCATCACAGCATCTGTGTTGTATTTTGGGAGGTCCATGAAACTTAATTAGAAAGAAAGTTGGCTTTAATTTCTTCTTTTAGTCCCCCCACTTGAACAAATAAAGACTGGCTGTTTGAAGACCCATTTGAAAAAATCGTTTTCAGTTTCCTCTTGATTTGTGTTTATTGCTAAAAGTTTTCCCAGGGGAGGGCTGAAGGCAACGCCAGAACAGTTCAGGCGTTCTCTTCTATTCCTTTTCTATCGCAGAGCTCAGATAAGAGCCCTGAAGAAGGGAACACACTCAGCCCTCACAGCAGGATGTCAGTACTTTATAACAACCTCTCTCACAGCCCTAAACTCTCAGCACTGTTCGCTTTGTACTAGTACCCTTGACACCACACAAAGGAGACTTTGAACGTCCTTGGACCCCACATCCCTGCTGAGACCCCAGGATGCAGGATACTGCCCAGCAGTCTTCAAAAAGCCCCCTAATTTTATTTTTGTTTCTGATTTCTGGGTTGGAGTCTTCTGCTTGAACAAGGGGAAGAACAGCTGTGTAAATAAATACAGATGAGTACAACTGGCTGTGTGCTTTCCCCAACTGCCTGCTCCACTTATATAGGCTCTCTGCTGATTGCAGGTAAGATGCATAAGGACATGCATGGATCCAAAGTGCAGTACTCTATGTTATTCTTCAGAGAGAAAATTGTCTGGTATTAAGCAACTGGGAGAGTTTTCTATATAAAACAGGGATGCAGGGCTGCATCTGATTGCAGTTAGGAACTTCCAAAAAGCCTGCTTTCCTAAAACCAATTGATATTTATTCAACAAACATTTATTGAGTACCTATGACATGAGAAACATATTTCTAAGTGTTTATGGGGACTCTTGGCAAACCTCAGGGAGGTCTGTCTATGCCTTTAAGGCTGTGGATCAGAGCAAAGGGATAAGCAGTGATTAAAGGTATAGTTTCTGAAAGCAACTGTCCTAGGTTTGAGTTCTAACTCCATTATTTACTAGCTGTGTGGCTCCAGGCATGTTGCAAACCCCTTCTGAGCTTCAGTTTCCTCATCTCTAACATTATTTTCCCACGATATTATTGTGAGGGTTAAATGATGCGATGCACAGTGTCTGCTACTTGATAAACTCTCAATATAAAGATTAGCTATCATAGTAGGTAGGATATGGACGAAGTTACAATGACAAGGAGACTCCGAAATTCAGTAGTACAGAATAATAGAAATGGATTTTCTCTATTTGAAGCTGAGAGGTCTAGGATTATAAAAATATCTCTGCCATTTTCAAAATATAGTTTCATGTCTAAGGCCAAGATGGTGGCTCCAGCCCTTGTCCCATCCTTGCCAGCAAGAAAGGGAAAAGGCTAGGGGAAGGCATGCTTATTTCTTTTTAAGGGAATAAACTGGAAGTGGCACATTCTGTTTCGATTAATGCCATGTGCCAGAACTTAGTCATATGATTGCGTCAAGCTGCATTAAAAGAGTGGTTAATTGTAGTGTCTGGCTGCCCATGTGCTCAGCAAAAACTCATGGCTTCCGCTGTATGAAATGGTTGGCCGTGAACCATCTCTGCCATAGCTATCACTCTTACCTAGCCATAGGATCAATGACAATTGTGTTGTGTGAGCCTCAGGAGATTACAGGATAGATGGGGTAAGAAAAAACATTTTCAGTGGAGGGAGGGAGAGCTTGAGGGCATCAATGAGGGGGCATGATCAGCATACTGAGAAGTTCAGATTATTGGGAGCATAGCATGTAATAGTAGCACTATGTGGGAAGAAAAGCCAGACCAAATGTTAGCAGAAGACCATGAAGGGTCTGAGACAATTGGCTGGTACATTTCAGACAGTGAATGAAGAGATAGTACAGGTTTTTTTTGTTTGTTTGTTTCTAGCGGGAGAGGGGGAAAATAGAGGATGTGGTTTGAGAACACATACCTGACAGTGTTGAATAGGCAAGGATATGAATGGTCCATTGGGTAATCATTTCAATAAATCAGTGATGAGATTCTGAGGGCCTGAACTGGGCCAAGGTAACAGCGGGATTTGTCAGATGGAGTCAGGTTGGGGAGGCACCTTCTGGAATAGAATCAAAACTATATGATAACTGATTTGAGTATATGCAAAGAGATAGAGGAAAACAACAGAATGGGAAAGACTAGAGATCTCTTTAAGAAAATCAGAGATACCAAAGGAACATTTCATGCAAAGAGGGGCTTGATAAAGGACAGAAATGGTATGGACCTAACAGAAGCAGAAGATATTAAGAAGAGATGGCAAGAATACACAGAAGAACTGTACAAAAAAGATCTTCATGACCCAGATAATCACGATGGTGTGATCACTGACCTAGAGCCAGACATCCTGGAATGTGAAGTCAAGTGGGCCTTAGAAAGCATCACTATGAACAAAGCTAGTGGAGGTGATAGAATTCCAGTTGAGCTATTCCAAATCCTGAAAGATGATGCTGTGAAAGTGCTGCACTCAATATGCCAGCAAATTTGCAAAACTCAGCAGTGGCCACAGGACTGGAAAAGGTCAGTTTTCATTCCAATCCCAAAGAAAGGCAATGCCAAAGAATGCTCAAACTACCACACAATTGCACTCATCTCACACGCTAGTAAAGTAATGCTTAAAATTCTCCATGCCAGGCTTCAGCAATATGTGAACCGTGAACTTCCTGATGTTCAAGCTGGTTTTAGAAAAGGCAGAGGAACCAGAGATCAAATTGCCAACATCCACTGGATCATCAAAAAAGCAAGAGAGTTCCAGAAAAACATCTATTTCTGCTTTATTGACTATGCCAAAGCCTTTGACTCTGTGAATCACAATAAACTGTGCAAAATTCTGAAAGAGATGGGAATACCAGACCACCTGATCTGCCTCTTGAGAAATTTGTATGCAGGTCAGGAAGCAACAGTTAGAACTGGACATGGAACAACAGACTGGTTCCAAATAGGAAAAGAAGTTCGTCAAGGCTGTATATTGTCACCCTGTTTATTTAACTTCTATGCAGAGTACATCATGAGAAATGCTGGACTGGAAGAAGCACAAGCTGGAATCAAGACTGCCAGGAGAAATATCAATAACCTCAGATATGCAGATGACACCACCCTTATGGCAGAAAGTGAAGAGGAACTCAAAAGCCTCTTGATGGTGAAAGTGGAGAGTGAAAAAGTTGGCTTAAAGCTCAACATTCAGAAAATGAAGATCATGGCATCCAGTCCCATCATTTCATGGGAAATAGATGGGGAAACAGTGGAAACAGTGTCAGACTTTATTTTTCTGGGCTCCAAAATCACTACAGATGGTGACTGCAGCCATGAAATTAAAAGACGCTTACTCCTTGGAAGGAAAGTTATGACCAACCTAGATAGCATATTAAAAAGCAGAAACATTACTTTGCCAACAAAGGTTCATCTAGTCAAGGCTATGGTTTTTCCAGTGGTCATGTATGGATGTGAGAGTTGGACTGTGAAGAAGGCTGAGCACCGAAGAACTGATGCTTTTGAACTGTGGTGTTGGAGAAGACTCTTGAGAGTCCCTTGGACTGCAAGGAGATCCAACCAGTCCATCCTAAAGGAAATCAGTCCTGGGTGTTCTTTGGAAGGACTGATGCTAAAGCTGAAACTCCGTACTTTGGCCACCTCATGCGAAGAGTTGACTCATTGGAAAAGACTGTGATGCTGGGAGGGATTGGGGGCAGGAGGAGAAGGGGACGACAGAGGATGAGATGGCTGGATGGCATCACTGACTCGATGGACATGAGTCTGAGTGAACTCCGGGAGTTGGTGATGGACAGGGAGGCCTGGAGTGCTGCAGTTCATGGGGTCGCAAAGAGTCGGACATGACTGAGCGACTGATCTGATCTGATCTGATGAGGAAAATAGGTCAAGAGTGACTCAAATTTTTCAGCCTTGGTTTTTGTCAGGAGGATAATGCTATTAGCAAGGAAAGGGAAGCAGGGAAGAGGAGAAAAAGAGCTAGGATGGGGTAGTGTTTTGTGAGCCAAGAAAGGAGAAAGCTTGGTGCCATCTTTGTAACTGAATTTAGTTTTTTGGGGGTAATTGTTTGATGTCTGCTGTAGACACTAGAGCAGGTGACTGTAAACTCAGGTATAGCTGCATAATAAACCATCTCGAACATTGTGGCATAAAGTGAGAACTTATGTATCATTGTTCATGGTTCCAAAGGTTGGCTGGGCTCAGCTAGGTGATTATCACTCAAGATCTCTCATTCAGTTATAGTCAGACAAGGTCTGGAGTCGGAATCACTCTAAAACTCACGTCTGGTTGACAGTGGCTGTCAACTGAGACTTCGGCTGAGACTGTTGACCAGAACATCTCCATGTGGCTTTGACCTCTCCACATGGCCTCAGTTTTTCACAGCATAGTGACTGGTTTTCAAGAACACGCATCCTAGAGAAAAGCAAGGAGAAATTGTGCAATATTTCTGCTAAGGGCAGAGTCACACAGTGACACTTCCACTGCATTCAATCAATTAGAAGTGAATCAGTAAGGCCAGCCTGTGCTAAGGGCTTGATGAGAGGACTGTTGAATTAGTGGACATGTTTTAGGTCATCATATCTGTGAGGACAGGGGCCCAATCTGTCTTTTTTTGAACCATGATATTTTAGGGGAAAAGTCACATATTGGGTAGTCAATGAAAGTTTGTTGAACAAGTGAATGAAGAGAAAAATCAATGTTTCAGGGCCATAGAGGATCCAGGTTAAGAACTGGAAATATTGGCCCTTACTGTAATCATGTACAGATGTGAGAGTTGGACCATAAAGAAGGCTGAGTGCCAGAGAATTGATGCTTTTGAACTGTGGTGTTGGAGAAGATTCCTGAGAGTTCCTTGGACAGCAAGGAGATCAAACCAGTCAATCTTAAAGGAAATCAACCCTGAATATTCATTAGAAGGATTGATGCTGAAGCTGAAGCTCCAATAGTTTGGCTACCTGATGTGAAGAGCTGATTCATTGGAAAAGACCCTGTTGCTGGGGAAGACTGAAGGCAAAAGGAGAAGAGGGTGGCAGAGGATGACATGGTTAGATAGCATCACCGAGTCAATGGACACGAATTTGAGCAAACTCTGGGAGCTACTGGAGGACAGGGAAGCCTAGTGTGCTGCAGTTCATGGGGTCACAAAGAGTTGGACATGATTTAGCAACTGAACAACAATTGTTTAGTACTAGCTATCCACCTATGTAGCCATCACTTCTACATGAGAAACTTGATTTTTAGCAGCTGCCACTAATACCACTGGAAGCATAAGAACATCACAATTACTATTTTTTGGGCCACTGGCTCCTGAATATGGCAAAATGGATCTGAGATATGTTAAAAATAAAATGAATCGTATTTTAAAATTTATGAATTTATTTGAGCAAAAGTTGGTTCAATCAGTCAACACCCAATCTAACAGATAGAAAGGAGTGCCAATTAGCTGTACAAAAGAATTCTACAGACAAAAGGGAATTGGAAGAAGTTATTAATCTATGAAGCAAAAAATAGGTTGGTTATTGCAAAGTTACTTTCCTTTAGAGGATTATAGGAGTCTCTGAGCCAAATTCCCCAACTGGTGGTGGATCGGGTGATTTCTGGTTGACTGGTTTGATATTCCATTTTTGGAAGAGCTTAGACTATAATTATCTCAGTTTGGTGACATGTGTGTTTGTGTGTGTGTGTGTGTGTGTATGCTAAGTTGTGTCAATCGTGTCTGACTGTGACCCTATGGACAGTAGCCCACCAGGTTCCTCTGTCCATGGGATTCTCCAGGCAAGAATACTGGAGTGGATTGCCATGCCCTCTTCCAGGGGATCATCCAGACTCAGGGATGGAACCCTTGTCTCTTTTGTCTCCTGCATTGGCAGGTGGGTTCACGAGCACCACCTGGGTAGCTAATGCTTCAGTATTTTATTTGGAAATGATCTAGATAGTCAATGAACGTCCATCATTTACTTTATCTCACTCTAAGGTTTCAAGTTACCAGAAGATTTTGGAAACTATTTTCCAAGTAGAGTTATGAAAGGGAGCAGGAACCCGTGGGGCTCTCCCAGGTATAAATATTTTTTAGGTCCCCAGTTCTCATTTGTAGCAAAAAGGCTTCAGCCTCCTAGACTTTCCTGAATATTAAAGGAGAGATTCAACAGTAGTTAATCAGGGGAATAAGGAAATGCAGGAACCAAGGAGGACCAGTCAAGAAATAATACTGCAGGAAATTCCTTGGGGGTTCAGTGGTTAAGACTCTGCTTTCACTGCTCAGGACCTGGGTTCAATCCCTGGTTGGGGAACTAAGATCCCATAAACTGAGTGGCATGGCCAAAAAAAAAAAAAAAAAATTACTACAGTGGTAGGGCAAGGTCCTGGCTCTTTCTCAAGGGATATATATAACCGTATCTGTGAGTTCTTCCTCAGGAACTAAGGTCTTCCACCAGGTGGAGGATGGTAAATTCAGGATGAGCATAAGATTCCTGAGCACCATCAACTGATCAGAAGAAAGTCACCCTGCAGTCCTCACTGCAAATTTTTCATGTTTAAAAACTCCTCATCCAAATCATGGAGGAGTTCAGGGTTTTTGAACATTAGCCACCCATTCCTCTTGCTTAGCCCTGAAATATACCTTTTTCTGCTCCAAACTCTGACATTCTGGTTTGTTTGGCCTTACTGTGCATGTGAAAAGTGAAAGTGAAGTCGCTCAGTCGTGTCCGACTCTTTGGGATCCCATAGACTGTAGCCTGCCAGGCTCCTTCGTCCATGGGATTTCCCAGGCAAGAGTACTGGAGTGGGGTGCCATTGCCTTCTCCAGGAGATCTTCCCAACCCAGGGATTAAACCCGGGTTTCCCGCATTGTAGGCAGATGCTTTCCCATCGGAGCCACCAGGGAAGTCCTGTGCATGGGGCGCATGAATTTGCATTTGATTAAGTAGAATGCTGCTGCTGCTGCTAAGTCGCTTCAGTCGTGTCCGACTCTGTGCGACCCCATAGACGGCAACCCACCAGGCTCCCCCGTCCCTGGGATTCTCCAGGCAAGAACACTGGAGTGGGTTGCCATTTCCTTCTCCAATGCATGAAAGTAAAAAGTGAAAGTGAAGTTGCTCAGTCGTGTCCGACTCTTAGGGACCCCATGGACTGCAGCCCTCCAGGCTCCCCTGTCCATGGGATTCCCACTGGAGTGGGGTGCCGTTGCCTTCTCCAAAGTAGAATAAAGGTATTGTATTTAATGCTCATAACTCTAAAGACATGCTGGTTTTGTGTATTTATTTTCGGCTGCCCTGGATCTTCGCTGCCGCATGCAGAGTTTCTCTAGTTATGGTGAGCGGGGGCTACTCTTTGTTGCAGTGTGTGGGCTTCTCATTATGGTGGCTTCTTTTGTTGAGAAGCATGGACTCTAGCCAAGTGGGCTCAGTAGTTGTGGCACATGGGCTTAGTTGCTCCATGGCACTTGGAATCTTCCGGGACCAGAGGTCAAACCCATGTCCCCTGCATTGGCAGGCAGAGTCTTAACCACTGGACCACCAGGGAAGTCTGACATGCCTGTTTTAATTAAACCAACAAACTTAAACTAGCTTTTAGTTACTGAAGATTATCCTAGATCACATGAACTTGAAAAACATTTTAATTAGTTTCTACATTTTTAAGAGTATATTTGATTAACATAAATGCTTATTTGTCTTTAAGCCTATAAAATAGAGCTTTATACAAATTAATTTTGGTAATACCTTACCATGGTAGAAAAATATCAGACATCTATAAATAAACACATAGACATACATAAATATACAGACCCAAACAGAGATCTTATAGCTTTTGTTTTGAAATTTTAATCATAAGATGGGCATGATAGTACAAAAATCACTAGTTTAAAAAAGAACAGGTAGATCCAAATTGTGTTTTTTGCAGATGGAATAAGTTAAGATTACCTGTTCAGGTGGTTAAAGCTTTTTACTAATTTTTATGAAAGAAATTTTTAGTTTTTTATTGGTCTACTTTGCAAAATAGCCTTTCCTTTTTTACTGAAAAGAATTTCCCTGGTTCCTGGAGAAAACCAGTGGAATACTTATCAAAAGGCACAGAGAAAGAATTTCCACCAGGAAGGACTTCTGTTTCCTAAGTCCAGACTTTTTACAGTATCTGCAAGTCTTTTGAGGTGAACAGAGGAGGTTAGGAAACTGATAAAAATAGATAGATGGGCTTTGAATTGTTCATAGAGTCACACTTCTGTTCTTGTATAAGACTGCAGTTTGTAAGATAAGTGCTGTTGATTTTAATTCCTTAAAGAACTGGGTTGAAACCTGGCTGACACGGAGGTTGCCTGGTAGCTCTGTTGTGCTATGCTTAGTTGCTCAGGCATGTCTGATTCTTTGCAACCCCATGGACTGCAGCTCTCCAGGCTCCTCTGTCCATGGGGATTCTCCAGGCAAGAATACTGGAGTGGTTTGCTATGCCCTCCTCAAGGGGATCTTCCCAACCCAGGGATCAAACCCAGGTCTCCCACATTGCAGGTGGATTCTTTACCGGCTGAGCCACTGGGGAAGCCCAAGAATACTAGAGTGGGTAGCCTATCCTTTCTCCAGAGGATCTTCCCGACCCAGGAATCAAACTGGGGTCTCCCTCATTGCAGGCAGATTCTTTACCAGTTGAGCTACAAGGGAAGCCCTGCCCAGGAGCTAGTGATCTTCAATTTGCTTCTTTTTATTTGGTAGAAGATCTTCAACAATGACGAAAAACAAAAGATGTCTGTTTTCTGGATTTAGATTTCCGTGTTACAGATTTAGAGCTGGATCTAGATTCATGCAGCCCCATGGACTGCAGCATGCCAGGCGTACCTGTCCTTCACCATCTCCCGGAGCTTGCTCAAACTCATGTCCATAGAGTCGGTGATGTCATCCAACCGTCTCATCCTTTGTTGTCCTCTTCTCCTCTTGCCCTCAGTCTTTCCCAGCATCGTGGTCTGGGTGGCTCTTTGCATCAGGTGGCCAAAGTGTTGGACTTTCAGCCTCAGCATCAGTCCTTCCAATGAATATCCAGGGTTGATTTCCTTTAGGATTGACTGAGTTCACAGAATCTCAGCTGCAAGTGAATTGAAACCCATATTTCTATCCAGCCATATTTTTGAGGCTCCTAACCTACAATTTTCAAGTCAAGCACTTGGGACACAAAATGAGACAAATAAGAAGTCAACAGATATTGCTGGCTAAGGATGGACAACCAACAGGTACCTGAAAGCAAATTCACAGATCACAATTTAAAGATCTAATTCTTACATGTGTTTTTTTTTTGTCTGCCAATCTAAAAAGAAAGGACAACATGAAATTTTACCTTCTCTCTTCACCTGGCATGACAGATAGAGATCTAGGCAAGTTGACTTGGGTAAGAATTCTCCTCCTTTGCAGGCTTCTGCCAATTTCCCCAGGATCCCGTCTGCAGGTTCTGGAGCAAGTAGGCTGTCCTAGGGGTGTAGTCCTGGTCACCAGAAACTGTAGAGGAGGAAAAATAATTTTCCTTCTACCTTTTGTGGTCAATGCTTGGCTGAGACCCCTTTCTCTCTAAGGACACCTCATGAATGGATAAGCTTATCTAGATTAAAATTTATCTACTTCATATAGCAAATTCCCATTGGTTACCTATTTTGCACATGGTAGTATATATGCTTCCTTGTTACTCTCTCCATTCTTCCCACCCTCTCCGCACCCCACCCCCCTGCATCTTCATAAGTCTGTTCTTTATGTCTGAGTCTCCACTGTTCCTTGTATGACTCAGGAAACTCAAACTGGGGCTCTGTAACAACCTAGAGGGGTAGAAGGGGGTGGGAGGTTGGAAGGAGGTTAAAGAAGAAGGGGACACATGTATACCTGTGGCTGACTCTTGTTGGTGTATGGCAGATGCCAACACAATATTGTGAAACAATCTTCCTTCAATTAAAAATAAATACGTTTGGGGGAAAAAAAAGTTCTCTACTTCGGCCATTATAATTCAAGTTATCTTTGGTAAGCGTAACCTACTTGTTCAGCCTTAAAACAAAATTTTATTCACCCAAACGGCCTCATCTGTCCAGTTTCTAGGTGGCACCTCAGTATGAAGCTGCTACTGCTGCTAAGTCGCTTCAGTCGTGTTCGACTCTGTGCGACCCCATAGACCGAAGCCCACGAGGCTCCCCCGTCCCTGGGATTCTCCAGGCAAGAACACTGGAGTGGGTTGCCATTTCTTCCTCCAATGCATGAAAGTGAAAAGTGAAAGTGAAGTCACTCAGTCGTGTCCGACTCCTAGTGACCCCATGGACTGCAGCCTACCAGGCTCCTCCGTCCATGGGATTTTCCAGGCAAGAGTACTGGAGTGGGGTGCCATTGCCTTCTCCCAGTATGAACCTAAACCCAGTCCAATTACTAAGAAAGACCTAGTCCAACCCAGACTGGATTCTAAATTGAATGCTTGTCACTTTTTGGGTTCAGCCAGGAAAAAGAAATGCTTACATAAAATCTGAAAACTCATAATTCAAAAACAGAGGAACTAGAATGCTAGAGGGACTTACCCACCACCTCCAAGGGCTCTAAGAAAGTTGGCAGGTCAAGCGGCTCCAAGCATACCTGTCTGGTTACTCTTTGCTCCTGAGGGGCTTCTCCTGATGGGTGGGTGGGGGGAGTCTTCTTTGATTCTCTCTTCTGATACCAAAACTGTTAAAAGACAAACTAAGGCAAGTTAAAAATTTTAAGAGTTTATTTGAGCAAAAATTGATTTGAAACAGACATCCTGCAATCTAGCAGATAGAAAGGAGCTTCAGGGATCTGTCTTTATAGGCAGAAGGGAGCAGGAAGAAGGAAGCTGTATGAAGCGAAACAGCAGGTTGGTTTCCTTTAGGAAATGCCATGTGTCAGTGCATTCAGTCATTTCTGACTCTTTACAACCCTATGGATTGTAACTTGCAAGGCTCTGCTGTCCATGGAATTCTCCAGGCAAGAATACTGGAATGAGTTGCCATGCCCTCCTTCAGGGGATCTTCCCGACCCAGGGATTGAATCTGTGTTTCCTGTGTCTCCTGTATTGCAGAAGGATTCTTTACCACTGAGCCACCAGGGAAGTCCTTTAGGAAATGTCAGGGCTCTATAAGGCAGATTGCCTAACTAGAGCTGATCAGGTGATTCTTCTTTTCTTTCAGTTGCACCAGGTCTTAGCTGAGGCATGAGGGACCAGGGATCGAACCTGGGTCCACTGCATGGGGAGCACAGAGTCTTACCCACTGGACCACCAGGGAAGTCCCGATTAGGTGATTTTGATTGATCATTTCTGGGAAAGATTTCATTTCTGAGAAAGTCAAGACTATAATTAAGTCTTAGTTCGGTGGTGGCTCAGATGGTAAAGCATCTGCTTACAATGCGGGAGACCTGGGTTCGATCCCTAGGTCGGGAAGATTCCCTGGAGAAGGAAATGCCAACCCACTCCAGTACTCTTGCCTAGAAAATCCCATGTATGGAGGAGCCTGGTGCAGGCTACTGTCCATGGGGTCGCAAAAAGTCGGACACGACTGAGCGACTTCACTTTCATTTTCGGTGACATGAGGCTTAGCGTAAGTGACTTCATTTTAGGCCTGTTGGTTTGTTTGTTTCTGGAAGGAAATTATTTTTTTGAGTTTTTTTTTTTCTTTACTACACAGCGTGGCTTGTGGGACCTTAGTTCTTCAATCAGGGATCAAATCCAGGCCCTCGGGAGTGAAAGCACTGAATTTTAACCAATGGACGGCTAGGGATTTCCTTGCTGTCTTGTTCTTAACAGAGGAAAACCTAAACCATATGCCTTCATCCTGCAACGGACTGGTTTCAGCTTTTACCCAAAGGTAAAATATGGGTGTAGTAGTTTCTTTCTGCTGCATAACAAATTACCAGACTTGGGGGCTTAAAGGAGAAGGAAATGGCAACCCACTCCAGTATTTTTGCCTGGAGAATCCCAGGGACAGAGGAGCCTGGTGGGCTGCCGTCTTTGGGGTCGGATAGAGTCGGACACAACTGAAGCAACTTAGTGGCAGCAGCAGCATCAAGGGCTTAAAACAACACTCACATATTAGCTTATTGTTCTGTAGGTCAGAAGTCTTTAGATCTCTGCTCCGTGTCTTACAAAACTCACATCAAGGGGTCGGTCAGACTGCACTCTCAGCTAGAGCTTGGGGTCCTCTTCCAAACTCATGTGGTTGTAGAAAGTCCTGTTCCTTGTGGTTATGATGCTGGCTGGGTGATGTGGTTTCCTTGCTGGCTGCCCAGGGGCCACTCTCAGAGGTGAGAGACTGCCTACCTTCCTTGTCGAGTGGCCCCCTCCAGCTTCAAAGCAAGAATGGAGCATTTCACCCTCATTGAATCCCTCTCTTGTGCTTCCTATCTCTCTGACTTTCTCTGTCCCCATCACCAGACCCAGCTTTAAAGGGTGATTAGGTCACACTCGTCTGGCTAATCTCCCTATTTTAAGACCAACTGATCTGGGAACTTGATTATATCTGAAATTTGTGTTTGAGTAACGAGAGGTCACAGCAGTAGTGTCTGAATAACTGGGAGAAGGTGCATGTACACCAAGGCTAGGAATCTTGGAGGCTATTTTTAAAAACCTGCCTCCCACAATGGGAAATTCCCCATAGGAAGGTGTATGGGTGGTTTAAATGTTGGAAAATCAAAATTTTACGATGTCCACTGTTAAGAAAGAAGACAAACACAGACATAGAAAAACTAAAAGGTAAGCATCTGAGGGGAATTCCCTGGTGTTCCAGGTGTTAGGACTCCTATCATTCACTGCCAAGGGTCCGGGTTTGATCTCCGGTCAGGAAACTAATCTCTCACAGGATGAATGGCACATCCAAAAAAAAAAAGTTTCTAAAACTGAAATTATAAATTCTACTAGGAACTAAAAAGATATGGAAAAAAAGAGTTGAAGCAATATTGAAAACCTGGCTGAGATGCAGAAAATGGCAATAGAAGCTTTTGATATGATTAATAATTTCTTAAGAAATTAACTGTAGCAATGAACATAAAAAGATGAAGTTGGAGAAATTAAATGGAAAAATGCACAGCACAGGAATTAACAAGGCAAGTGGAGCATTGGTCATGGAAGCGAAGGATCATGGTAAGGACATCTGAAGGGAAAGGAGCTGGAGGTCTGGATTCTTTCTTTATCTATAAAGTAAGGGCTTTGCAGTGGATAACGTCCAACTCTTAGCTCTAAAGTATCTACAATTCTATGTTGTGGCCCTAGGGTCCTGCTGAGTTGGAAGGCAAGGGGAGGATACTTCGAAGAGTAGGGACTGAAAGTCATGTTGAGGAAAAGACTGGGTTCATTGGGATTTGATGGAATAGGAAATGTAAGGGTAAGAGAGTTAGGTAAAAAGTTGATTTTATGCCATTTCCCATAAATTTTAAAACTTTATAGCATTATACTTCCTTTCCCTCCTCCCTTTCTTTGTTCTATTATTATGATAGATTTTACTTTTCCATATGGTACAAACCTCACAGTACTTTCTTGGGGTTTGTTTTAAAAGTTAACTATTATTTAAGGACTTAAAAAATGAGAAATAAATGTCTTCTACATTTATCTCCAGAAGTTTAAATTTCCATCTGAAGTTATCATCCTTTAACCTGAAGCACTTTAACAACGGCAATGAGTTTTCTCAGGTTCTGTTTGTTTGAAAACGTCTTTATTTAAACTTCATTTTTGAAGTTGTTTTTTTTTTTAATTATAGAATTCTAGGTGGACTTTTTTTTTTTAACCCTTTAAACTTAAAAAAATGGTAGTTCATTTCCTGGTTGTATCTTTTCATTTTCCTTTAATGGAAGAGTGAATAGATTTGTTCTGTCATGTAATTAATTTACTGGCAGAGTGTCTTCATCATTTTGAGGCTTGTTTTTAAGCTTTATTAAAGTAAATCTGAAGTAGTTTTTACTCTAGGTTTAGTTTGGCCTTAATGCTATGGGGTAGGAAAAAAATTATCCAGAATATTTGGTCAAGTTTCTGTTTTCCCTTGATTGGTCTCCTTTTGTATTACCCTATATAGGCACAGACTTGTATCCAGTCAAAGACTCAAGGAGATTCCTAAAGCTACATGTCTGCATGCATAGCGTCCTTCTCTCTGCCTTGCAAATCTCAGCCACTTCAGCTCACTTCAAGTAATGTCTCTTGTGGGCTTCTGAGGCAGCACAGTGGTAAAGAATCTGCCTGCCAAGCAGGAGACGAGGGTTCAATCCATTGGTCAGGAAGATGCCCTGGAGAAAGAAATGGCAACCCACTCTAGTATTCTTGCCTGGGAAATTCCATGAACAGAGGAACCTGGTGGGCTACGGGTCATGGGGTTGCAAAAGAGTCAGACATGACTTAGTGACTGAACAACAACAACGTCTCTTGTATTCATCGAAACCACTGTGTTGTACCTACTGTGTCTGGAGTCTAACAAATACCTTCGGAGAATTGTGGTCATCATAGGGGTTATTTCATTTATTTCTCTTTTCTTTGGAGTTACAGTTCTCTCTTGCTGGTTGTCCATCATCTAAAAACAATTGTTTCATATATATTGTCTTCTTTCTTTGGTTATTTGAGGCCTGAGCACTGATCTGGTACTACTTAATCTGTCTTTGGCAGTGGTGGAATGACTACATTAGAGCTATATTATCAATATATATTATTATATTAAATAATATATATATATATATATATGTTGCTGCTGTTGTTTAGTCGCCAAGTCGTGTCTGACTCTTTTGTGACCTGGACTGTAGCCCGCCAGGCTCCTCTGTCCATGGGATTTCCCAGGCAAGAATACTGGAGTGGGTTGCCATTTCTTTCTTCAGGGAATCTTCCTGACCCTGGGATTGAACCCATGTCTCCTGCGTCTCCTGCCTTGGCAGGCAGATTCTTTACCACTGAGCCACCAGGGAAATCCTGAGTGTTGGATTAGGGCCTTTTAAAATAGGAGGCAACTTTTTCTTAGTCCTCAGTTGAATGCAATTAGGTGACAATGCAGGTTACCTCTCAGTATCTATTCTCCCCTTCTTTTTAATAGGAACATAATGTTTAGGTAGGGATTAGCCACTTAGAATATAGATTTGTTTCCAGCCTCTCTTGTGGCTTGATTTGGCTATGTGATAAAATTTTCTTTGAAGAAATCTGAAAAGAAGGCTTCTATGGCACTTTTTGATAAGCATTTTAAAAGGAAGAAGAGAATGACACTATAGTTTTCCCTGCTTTCTTCTGATGTTAGGCTGGAATGTACACTTGATGACTGGAGCGCCAGTTGCCAGCTTGGACTATGAGGGAACCTGGGGATGGAAGCCAGTGCCAAAGATGACAGAGCAGAGGGGTAAGATCCTGCGTCTCTGATGACTCTGTACAGCCCTGGAACACGTACTTTCAGCATCTTTGATGTGAGAGAAAATAAAACTTATATTCTTTTAAGCCATTCTCCACTACCCCACCCCCCGAGATGTGTAACTGAATCTATTCTTCCTTTTTTTTTTCTCTTGAATTTGTTTTTATTTTTATTGGGCCATAAGGGATGGGTTGGGAAAGACCTCTGCAAGTTATGCCCCACTAGGGAAATGTCCATTCTAATTTTCCTGGGATAGCTTTTGGAGCTTTTTCTTTTTCTTGGAGCCACTGCTCTTGCTGGCAGCATCCTCTTCAGGCCCCCCGCTGAGTGGCTCCATCTTGGAAGATAATTTCCTCTTTTTCTTGGGGACCTGCTTATTTTCTGACTCTTCGGGGTCACTAACTGGTTCCTCTTTGGGGAAAGATTTCTTCCTCTTGGGAAGACTTTCACAGCCAGCTGTCTCTTCAAGATCAGTACTAACCAGCTCCTCTTGGAAAAAGATTTCTATTTCTTGGATTTGGAGAAAGAGATAGATAGGTCTTCCATTCTATTCTCCTGAGGATCCCGGGGCTTTTGCTTTTCCTCTTTTTTAGGTCTTTTGCTTGTTTCCTCACACTCCTCCGGGTACTACTGCTGTTTTCTGAAGATGCCGGAACAATCAAAGACAGCTTTTCCTTTTCCTTCCTCTGCTTTCTTTTCTTTCCTTTCTTCTGTTTCTCCAGCTTCCTGGTAATTTCAGCAGCCAATTCTTCTGCCTGAGCTGTTGCATCCTTCATGACAACCAGATTCTTGCATGGAATCTCTCTAGTCTCACAGAAGGACAGTTGCTCCTCAACTTGTTCTCAAAGTTTCTCCCCAAACACACAGGTGGATACCTCAGAGAAGCAATCAGTTCATGAGACATTATGGCATTTGTTTGCCAGATTTTAGCTTTTGTTCTTGGCAGCTGCTCCACCAATGAAGGTAGAGTGGAAAATGAATCCATATTTTGGGGTGTTACCCCTGGTCTTCAGGACTCTGGAAACTTGGTCCCTTTGCTGAGTCCAAGGAATCACTCAGACACCAGGACTGGAATCTAATCCAAATTAACAAACTTTCTTAGGGTTTCAGTAGTAGGTATGGAAGACTGCCACTGCACATCAGGTGAAGAACAAAGAAAATCCAGGTCTACTCCTCTTCTTTCTGTTTGTTGCTATGATTCCCAGGGACTGATAAGCAGTGACAGGCTCTAGGAGGGGGATGGCATGCAAGGAGGTACAACTGACCTGTCCGAGGCTTGGATCTGAGAGACTGAAGCTGCATTTCTGGCTAAGCCATGCTTTGACTATGATCTTCTGAACATCACTTTCAGTTTCTTCAAAGATAAACATGGATGAAATTATTTCATCTGCTTGCCATATAGAGTTGTTATGAATATCAAATGAAAGAACAAATCTGAAAGTGTTTACAAAAAATAAATTGTTTAATTTTATTGTTAGTATGGTCATCCATGACATGAAACTCATCTTCTACTCTGCTCATTTGAACTTTCTTAAACTTCTTTGTAAAACACTTTAAGGCAGACTTTCTTTTAAAAAATTTTTTTAAAATAAATTTATTTGGCCAATCTGGGTCTTTGTTGAGACTTGTGGGGTCTTTAGCTGCAGCATGTGGGATCTAGTTCCCTGACCAGGGATTGAATCCCAGGCTCTCTGCATTGGGAGCGCTGAGTCTTAGCTATTGGACCACCAGGAAAGTCCCTAAGGCAGAATTTCTTTTCCTTCCCTTCCTTTTTTTTCGTTTAAAGACTTGATGGAGAGAACCCTGCTTCCCAAGATAAAGTAAAAATATCCTGAAAGTAGATTTTAAAGTCTCTGTGTTACTTCTAGTCATTGTTTTGCTACCCATGGTTAGGTGATCTGTAAACATTGTTGTTATAAGAGTTAACAAGAGAGTCCTGGCTGGAACTGTCAGCTTATTGATTTGTTTGGATGAGATCTTCCATGATATGAATATATGGAGAAGAGACAAGTTCAGGGACTGAGTCCCGGGACACTCCAGCCTTTATGGTTGTCAGCTACAAATTGGCACTTGCCGTGAGTGCTTGCCATCTACCTCTACAAGGATTAAATCATGTGCTGCTGCAGCTGCTGACCTTCAACACCCACTGGAGGAGTTCAAGGTGAAGAGCAGAAATGAGGCGCTCTGTGATCTTGGAAAACTGGCAGTACAGGTCTTCAGTTTGTTAGATATTCTCAGGAGCTGATATTATGAGCCCAATTCTTGTATTTCCTCATATCTACAAAAGCACTAAAATCTTTCATTGTGACAACTGTTTCTTGTGACTTGCAGAAGCTTCATGAAACCAGCAGAAACTTTCTAAAAAATAAATATGCTGGATTGCACGTACTCCTCCTTTATCAAAATCACATGCATGCTGTCCTTCCCCACTACCTCTTTGGGGTTGTTTATTAGACCTAGTTGTCTCCCTGGCTGCAGTCCTCATTTTGCCCCCAATAAACCTTAATTGAAACTTTCACATCGTGCATCTTTTTTTAGTCAACAGGGGTCAGGTTGAGGAAGAAGATACATCAAAGGAGATGGAGAAGAAAGCAGACTCTCGGATGCTTGCCTATCTGCCTGCTTCCCTCCTTGGACAGGCTTTTATGATTATCTCTGGGGCGCCCTGCCCTGGGGATGCACGCTGGCATTTGTGGTTGTGACTCTACCGGTGCACTTGCTGGTGTCTGCGAGTGTGTGTACACGTGTGTTCCTGCAGGATGCGGATGTCAGAAGAGCGTGTTCTAAAAATAAGCAAGCAGCATAGTCCTGGTGCCCCGGAAAGAACAGTGTGGCAGCCCAAGTCACACTAGGGGAAGCTGAGTGACGTACATTTCAAATAGTCCCCTTTGTTGCCATTCCTCAAAATCCAGGGCATTCTGGGAAAACTGGGTGGGGCTGACCCAGAGAAGGAAGTGGGCATAGGACTCTTGGGTGCACCTCTAGCCTCCCTGGCCTCCTTTGTAATATTCCTTGTGCATGCACGCTTAGTTGCTCAGTTGTGTCTGACTCTTTGCAACCCCATGGACTGTAGCCCGCCAGGCTCCTCCGTCCATGGGATTCTCCAGGCAAGCATACTGGAATGGGTTGAAATTTCTTTCTCCAGGGGATCTTCCCAACGCAGGGATCAAACCTGGGTCTCCTGTATTGCAGGCAGATTCTTTACCATCTGAGCCACCAGAGAAGCCTCATCATGTGAAATGCTGAGCACAGGGGCTGGGTGACTTCACTGAGTTAAGAAGTCTGAGGTGGGTTTTTACTTTCCAATGGGAGATACAGCTCAGAGCAGGGGACTTCAGGAGACTTCCCTTCGGAGGGAAATTCTTTAGACGATGGCCAAGGTAGGAGTTTGTTAGTTATTACTATGAGGCAAGTAGCTCCTGTTTCCCTCCTCAGGTCCAGAGTTGGGACAGTTCTGAGTGAAAGCAGGACCTGAACTAGAGCTTGGAGGAGGCTTGGAAGACATGGGAATGGGGTGTAGGCAGCAGGATGGCTCAGTCTCTCTCACTTTTCCATGAACCTTTTCTGAAGTCTCTTCTTTTTTCTTCCTTTGCAAACTCTGGTGATGTAGCTGCCATTTCCTTGGGAGCAATACTTTTTACAAGAGCTTTTATTGTGCCTTTAAATAAACCAAAGAATAAGAGAAATAGTTCTTCACTGTGGAATGCTTGAAAAATATTTAACATACTTAGGAAGTGAAAGCTATGCATACTGCCACTGACCATGGACAGCTACCTTAGATGGTATTTATTTTTTAAAGAAGTTTTTTCAAATTTATTTTTAATTGGAGTATAATTGCTTTATAATATTGTGTTGGTTTCTACCATACAACAATGTGAATCAGCCGTAAGTATATATATGTCCCCTCTCTCTTGAAGTGGGTTGCTATTTCCTTCTCCAGGGGATCTTCCTGACCCAGGGATTGAACCTGTGTCCCATGCATTGGCAAGTGAATTCTTTACCACTGAGCCAACTGGGACGCCCCAAACACTCATTAGCTGTGAGTTAATATGAGTATTTTCCATGTTATGCATGAATTCATTGTATTATCAAAGTATGGTTTGTCAGTGAGTGCATATGCTGCCATTATGTAGGTATATCATAATTTACTTAACTGTTTCCCTATTTTGGACATCTGTGTTGGGTAAAATTTTTGCTCTTTGTGATGAAAGGTACTTGAAGGTAAAAATTTGTCCACCTTTCATATAGAGGTGAATTCCTGGAAGGGGAAGGAATGGTTGGGGAAAGGAAGAGAGCACCCGTGGAGGAGCATTTTCCTCATCCAGCTCTGCCTAGAGGCTTCCAAACTTGCTATGACCACCTCTACAAGGCCTATGAGAAAGGACGGCAGACAGCAGTATTGCACTGGCTTCCAGGGGAGTGTGGGCTGAAGGAGAAAGGAGGACATTTTAGAAGATTTCTGTATCCTTTTCTTCTTTCTTTCCTTTCTTCCTTCCTTCCTTCCCCTACCCGCACCACCTCCCTCCCCCCAATTTTCAAAGGGTTTGGACTCACTGAATTGGGAAGATCCAAGTTCTAGTTCCAGCTGGATGACTGAGTATATGAGTCTGGGCAAGTTGCTCAATTTCTTTGGGCTTCCCCTTCAGTTCAGTTCAGTTCAGTTCGGTTACTCAGGTGTTTCCGACTCTGCCACCCCATAGACTGCAGCACACCAGGTCTCCCTATCCATCACCAGTTCCTGGAGCTTGCTCAAACTCATGTCCATCAAGTCGGTGATACCATCCAAACATCTCATCCTCTGTCATCCCCTTCTCTTCCCGCCTTCAATCATTCCCAGCATCAAGGTCTTTTCCACTGAGTCAGTTCTTTGCATCAAGTGGCCAGAGTATTGGAACTTCAGTTTCAGCATCAGTCCTTCCAATGAATATTCAGGACTGATTTCCTTTAGGATTGACTGGTCTGATCTCCTTGCAGTCCAAGGGACTCTCAAGAGTCTTCTCCAACACCACCGTTCAAAGACATCCATTCTTCTATTGTATGAGGAGGCCTTACAAATAGCTGAGAAAAGAAGAGAAGCAAAAGGAAAGGAGAAAAGGAAAGATAAACCAATCTGAATACAGAGTTCCAAAGAAAAGCAAGGAGAGATAAGAAAGCCTTCCTCAGTGATCAATACAAAGAAATAGAGGAAAACAATAGAATGGGAAAGAATAGAGATCTCTTCAAGAAAATTAGAAATACCAAGGGAACATTTCATGCAAAGATGGACACAATAAAGGATAGAAGTGGTATGGACCTAACAGGAGCAGAAGATATTAAGAAAAGGTGGCAAGAATACACAGAAGAACTATACAAGAAAGATCTTCACGACCAAGATAACCATGATGGTGTGATCACTCACCTAGAGCCAGACATCCTGGAGTGAGAAGTCAAGTGGGCCTTAGGAAGCAAAACTATGAACAAAGCTAGTGGAGGTGATAGAATTCTAGTTGAGCTATTTCAAATCTTGAGAGATGATGCTGTGAAAGTGCTGCACTCAATATGCCAGCAAATTTGGAAAACTCAGCAGTGGCCACAGGACTGGAAAAGGTCAGTTTTCATTCCAATCTCAAAGAAGGGCAATGCCAGAGTGTTCAAACTACCCCCACAGTTGTGCTAGCAAAGTATTGCTCAAAATTCTCCAAGCCAGGCTTCAGTGGTACATGAAATGAGAACTTCCAGATGTTCAAACTGCATTTAAAAAAGGCAGAGGAACAAGAGATCAGATTGCCAACATCTGCTGGATCATCAAATAAGCAAGAAAGTTCCAGAAAAACATCTGCTTTACTGACTACGTCAAAGCCTTTGTCTGTGTGGATCACAAGAAACTGTGGAAAATTCTTCAAGAAATTGGAGTACCAGAACACCTTACCTGCCTTCTGAGAAATCTGTGTGCAGGTCAAGAAGCAGCAGTTAGAACTGGACATGGAACAACAGACTGGATCCAATTTGGGAAAGGCTGTATTTTGTACAGACTGTATGTCAAGGCTGTATATTGTCATCCTGCTTATTTAACTTCTGTGCAGAATACATCATGTGAAATGCTGGGCTGGATGAAGCACAAGCTGGAATCAAGATTGCCGGGAGAAATATCAATAACTTCAGATATGCAGATGACACCACCCGAATGGCAGAAAGCAAAGAGGAACTGAGGAGCCTGTTGATGAAAGTGAAAGAGGAGAGTGAAAAGCAGGCTTAAAACTCAACATTCAGAAAACTAAGATCATGGCATCTGGTCCCATCACTTCATAGCAAATAGAAGGGGAAACAATGGAAACAGTGATAAACTTTATTTTCTCAGGCTCCAAATCACTGCAGGTGGTAACTGCAACCATAAAATTAAAAGACACTTGCTCCTTGGAAGAAAAGCTATGACCAACCTAGACAGCATATTAAAAAGCAGAGACATTACTTTACCAACAAATGTCCATTTAGTCAAAGCTATGGTTTTTCCAGTAGTCATCTATAGATGTGAGAGTTGGACTATAAAGAAAGTTGAGCGCCAAAGAATTGATACTTTTGAACTGTGGTGTTGGAGAAAACTCTTGAGTCCCTTGGACTGCAAGGAGATCCAACCAGTCCATCCTAAAGGAGATCAGTCCTGAGTGTTCGTTGGAAGGACTGATGCTGAAGCTGAAGCTCCAGTACTTTGGCCAGCTGGTGTGAAGAACTGCCTCATTGGAAAAGACCCTGATGCTGGGAAAGATTGAAGGTGGGAGGAGAAGGGGATGACAGAGGATTACCAACTCAATGGACATGAGTTTGAGTAAGCTCTGGAAGTTAGTGATGGATAGGGAAGCCTGGCATGCTGCAGTCCATCTTTTGGCAAAGAGTTGGACGTGACTGAGTGACTGAACTGAACTTCCCCAACTTCCTGATCCTGCTGCTGCTGCTGCTAAGTCAATTCAGTTGTGTCCGACTCTGTGTGACCCCATAGACGGCAGGCCACCAGGCATTAACAAAATCTCTCTATCTGTGAGACCCTTGTCTGTCTTAAAATATCTCCATAAAGCAAATGTTGAGAATTTTCAAGATGAATGAGATGATGCTGAGGATAAAAAAATGTACAAGGGGCTTCCCTGGTGGTCCAGTGGATAAGAATCAGCTTGCCAATGCAGGGAACACAGTTTTGATCCCTAATTTGGGAAGATCCCAGGTGCTTTGGTGTAACTAAGCCTGTGAGCCAAAGATACTGAAGCCCTGGTGCCTAGAGCCTGTGCTCCTCAACAAGAGAATTCACTGTAATGAGAAGTCTTCAAACCACAACTAGAGACTGGCCTCCACTCATAGAAACTAGAGAAAGCCTGTGAGCAGGAACAATGACCCAGCACAGTCCAAAACAAACAAAATGTTTTGTTTTGTTTTTTTAAAAAATGGATGAACAAAACATTGGCCTTACCCTCACAGACACTGATGGGGACGGGCAGCTATGAAGTATCTGGGGCTGTGGGAGATGGGAGTGATGTCTGTCATGTGCTGTAGGAGACCTGAGGACCGAGGGATTTAACTCCTGGGAGGTCTAGAGAAAAGAATTCTGCATTGGGGGCTGGAGGGGGCTGTTTCAGCTCCAGGGTCTAGGATGAGTTGCCTGGTAGCCCTGAGCATCAGTCAATAGCTCCAGGAATGCTCACCTGGAGACAATGCTCATAGAGCTGGAGTGTGGCCCTTTCTCCCTTCCTCCATTTATTAACCTTTCTGAGTCTCAACCTACCCTAAAGGTGTGAAGGGATTTCTCCCTGAAGGAATATAGATGAAGTACTGAGTGTGGAGGCATTTGGCACATGCCAGAGCATGACCACGGTTCTGGAAGAAAGAGGACCTGAGCTGGGATTTTTAAGAGCGGAGTTCTCCGGTAGGCTTTTTCTGGAAGGTTCTGGCATTCCGCAGGCAGCTGTGGTTCTCTGGCAGAGGGCATCGTGAAGCAGCTTGTTGCTGGAACCAGGCCCGATGCTGTGGTCGTGATGGCGAAAGCACTGGGAGGAAAGGGAAAGGGAGCAAAGGGGAGGAGGGCGGGGTCAGGCCAGCTGATCACATCGCACTCCGACTGGTCCAAGAGGCAGCAGGGAAGGGGGCGCTTGCGGGTAGCTGGGCTGGGGATGGGTGGCTGCTCAGGAAGGGCCGGCCGCCTAGCAGCAGGGAGACGGGACAAGAAGAAGCCATCACTGCCCACCTACACCCTTCCTTGTTGTGAGTGAAATGAAAGTTGCTCAGTCATATCTGACTCTTTGTGACCCCCAATATAGTCCATGGAAATATCCAGGCCAGAATACTGGAGTGGGTAGCCTTTCCCTTCTCCAGGGGATCTTCCTAACCCAGGGATGGAACCCAGGTCTCCCGCATTGCAGGCAGATTCTTTACCAGCTGAGCCACAAGGGAAGCCCTTGTTGTGTTCCAAAGCAAAAAGCTGTGATGAAAGGCCTTTCAAAAAAGTAGGGCAAGGGAAACACAAACCAGGCAGGGGTTGCCCGGGCTCTAGGGAAAGGACAGCTGGGTTGCATCTGGCCTGGGCAGGAGTGAGAAGTGCGCTGAGTGTTGGGCACTCTGTTCAAACAAGATGCACAGGATCTAGTGAGACCTGCCCCACCACGCATCCTCCCTACCTCCTCAAGCCCACCCAGAAAGGGAGAGAGAAGTGTATAGGGCTATAGGGTGCCATGACAACAACGCAGAAGAGGGAGAAAGTGGGCGCAGAGAGGAAAAATGTGGGATCATGTTCTAGGGTACCTTCGCGGGGCTCCAGGACCAGAGGGTCACTGGGCAAACAGAGCATCACAGTGAGTATTATGGCCCCGTGAGCGGAAAGCCCGTTCTGTGTGCAGAGCTGGAATGGGCGGCCTTTTTGAAAGGAAGAGCAACAGGCGTGCAGCATTTGCAACATGTTGGGATGTGTCCTCACTGGGTATATTTCCTGTGCATGCTCTCTACCACAGCGGATTTCCATCCCAGTCCCTTCCCCCAAGGGTGATGTGGGTGCCTGCTGTGGATGGCACTTGGCAAAGTGGCAGAGAGGCAGCACAGCTACAGGTTCAAAATGCCAACTGTACTAATGACCCAATTTTGTTTCTTTTTATGGCTGAGTAGTATATATGTATTCCGTTGTATATACGTACCACATTTTCTCTATCCGCTCATCTGCTGATGGGCATTTAGATTGTTTCCATGTCCTGGCTATTGTAAATAGTGTTGCTGTGAACATGGGGGTGCTTGTGTGACTTTACATATGGTCTTCTCAGGGTAAATGCCCCAGAGTGGGATTGCTGGGTCATATGATTGTTCTATTTTTAGTTTTTAAAGGAACCTCCACATTGTTCTCCATAGTGGCTGCATCAATTTACATTCCTACCAACAGTACAAGAGGATTCCCTTTTCTCCACATCCTTTACAGCATTTATTGTTTGTAGATTTTTTGGTGGTGCCCATCCTGACAGGTGTGGGTCGTTTGTAGAGACATGGATGTAGAGACGTCAGTCTGTCATACAGAGTGAAGGAAGTCAGAAAGAGAAAAACAAATATTTATATTAACTCCTATATGTGGAATATAGGAAAATGGTACACATGAACCTATTTGCAGGGCAGAAATAGAAAATGGACATGTGGACAGGGGAGGGGGGAGGGCAGAGTGGGATGATTTGGGAGATTAGGATTGACACTATCGTGTGTAAAATAGATAGCTAGTGGGAAACAGCTGTATAGCACAGGGAGCTGCAAGTGTGTTTCTCTGTGATGACCTGGAGGTGTGAGATGGGGCTGAGTGTGTGGGAGGTGCGAGAGGGAGGGGATATACCTATACCTATAGCTGATTCACTTCATTGCACAGCAGAAACTAACACAGCAATGTAAAGCAATTATACTTAAAAAAAACTGTAAAAAACAGACAAAAAAATGTGGACTGAGGTACCATACTCTCTGGTTTTGTAACCTGACTCTCCCACTGGGACGAGAACTTAGTCTTTCTGGGACTCAATTTCTTCATCTGTAAAATGGGGTAATAGTAGTATCAACTGTAGGATTGTTCTAGGATTACGGGGGGTTTATGCATGTGAAGCACTGAGAAGACTGCCTGCTACATGGTAAGAGCTCTGCAGTACTGGCTTTCATTATTTTATCTTATTTTGGCTTTCATTAATATTAAACATCTGCATTTAGAAGATATTCTATCTATAAATGTTAACTGCTGTCAGAAAGATCATCCTATCAACTACTTCCTGAATTACCCACATATCCGTGATGCTATACTCGATGCTTATTTTTGATGCTGTATTGAAAATTTGTTTTCTGACCAAAACTTGCAAGCTTCCACACAATGTGTGGACAGATTGATTTAGACACATGAAAAGAGCTGATGAATACAATGAGAGGAAGGTACAGAAAAACAACGTATCAGAAAAAAATGATCTGAGCTTAAGAAGACACCCAGATTTGTGTTGACTGTCTTAAAGTATTAATCTCAGTTCTTACTGCTAGGGTTTTAAAGTTGGTTAATAGGTCAATTTGTAGCTGTTAAAGAGTCAAACTACTGGAAGGAGGTCTCTATTGGACTATCATAGTGATCATTCTTATCCTGGTGGAACAGTTTTTCATAATAATATTTTATTAATTATTATAATAATAAATGTCTAATGTCATCTTGGTGAATAGTTTTCTATAATAATTTTTATTATCATAATACATAATTAATGAAATATGTACTATATGTTGTTTTAATAAATATATTTATAATTATATTTTATTACTATAATAAGATATTGAGAGATATACCAGTTTTGATGTCATTTCACCATCCCATATTTTGTGATGCAAAGTATTTCTTATTATTCATTCGACAGATTAAAAGTGAGACTTAGGTTGAAATTGCCCAAGTCCACACAGTTAATAAAGCATAGGACTATTTGAGTCCAAATTCATTCTTCCTTAAAAAATATTTATTTATTTCTGTGTTGGCTGTGCTGGGTCCCTGTTGCTGTGCGGGCTTTTCTCCAGTAGCGGTGAATGGGCTTCTCATTGCTGTGGCTTCTTTTGTTGCTGAGCATGGGCTCAAGGGTGCACAGGTTTCAGGAGTTGTGGTTCTTGGGCTCTAGAGCACATGCTCAATAGTTGTGGTACATGGGCTTAGTTACTTTGAGGCACGTGGGATCTTCCCTGAACAGAGATTGAACCCCTGTCTCTTGCACTGGCAAGCAGATTCTTTACCACTGAGCCACCAGGGAAGCCCAAATTCTTTCCTAATGACAGGTGATTCAAAACTAATAATTTAGATAATCAGAAAGAGCTCAAGGGAAATAAAGCTATGGACTCAGACTAACATGATTAAATAAAATGGGGGAGAGATGGAAATTTCTGAATGTACGTTCATAACACTAGCTATTTGAATCTGAAGTGGAGAAACTATGGCTTATTAACAGTTTATGTGGAATAGGCTTACGTTTACTTTTTTAAAAAAGTTTAATTTATCACATGAGCCAAGAAATTGTAACAAGCCTGCCCATGAAAGCTAACTGCTGCAGTTGCAGCAATGGAAGTAATATCTGCAGAGGTACAGCCATAAAGGAATTGGCGAATAAAACACTATTTGTCATAGAACATGACAGCAAAGGGTCTGGAAATACTTTGGCTTCTAAAAATCTCAACAATGAGGAATCACAGTGTTGTTTTTTCTAGAAAGCAGTAATAGTTATAATAATAATGCCTAATTCTGATAAAACAGTTCCTTTGACTGAGTTATACATGTTAACTCTTTAACTCCTTACAGTGACTTCCTAAGTAGATCTATTATTATTCCCATTTTATGAATGAGGAAAACTTTTTAGCAGCAAAGAAAACTAACAGTAGCCCTCTACCTTGTGCTTTGAGCTTCTACCCAGTCACGTGAAACATGCACATGCAGTGAGCAGTTTTTACTTGAACATATGGTCAAGTCTGAAAGAGGACTAATGATAAGTCATACCTGTTTTTTCCACTGTTTCCATACACAATATAATTAACCCCTCCTTTTCAAAAATAGCATGCATGTTGAAAAGAAGAGCATCCACACTTGAGCTAACTCCTTTTTCTCTTTGACAAGTGGCTGCCTCTGCTTGCCATTTGGTCTACCAGCCAGCTGTGCCCAGGTATGTGCCCTAACCGGGGAGGTTGGCAAAGCCATGAGATTGTCCATCAGCAGATAACACAGGAAATTACAGGTTAAGTGTATGCAAATTACGGGCTGCATATAAAGACTGAAGAGTCCTGACACAGGTACATATATGGAAAATAATATGAACTCTCTAGCTGTAATGGTTTTGTCATTTGTTATGTGGCAACTCTATTTAAACATTTTGCAATATGTACTTTCAGCAGCAACAAGCTAAAAAACAAAAGCAACAACAGCACAAAATCAAGCCAAAAGCCTGAAAGAGCATGTTTAATGAAAGATAAAGTCCTGAATGCTCTTTTATCAACTGACGACGAATATAAAATTTGCATAAAATGTTGGTTGATATGAGGGGTTTTAGTGATGTAGCTAAACATATAAAAAGCCAAGACACATCTGCTGAAGAAGCGAAGCACTGATTTCAGTGTTGGATGTTATTTTAATAGATTGTGCCCCAAGCAAACAATTAAATATGTGCAGCTGTGGAAAGATATGTTTATACATCACTCTGAAGTGTGATTTTTCATTTAGGTCACATGTATGTCCTTCTAAAATAATTTCAATCACTTTCAATTTCAAGATTTCTTGTGCACGTACAAAGCAATGTTAAAGTGGTGGTTCCATTAGCAGTAAGAATTTGGTGAACAATTAAATAATTCCAGTTTTATGTCAGGATCATCAAATGCTTCAGTGAGGACATCAGTTAATTTTGGTTAATGATTCAATTATTTTTCCATCTGACAGTTCATGAAATCAAAGTACTGAAACATCTGACATCATTGTGAATACTGTGATAAATTCAGTTAAACAGTCAATTGAAGATGAAATTATTTGTTGCTATTGTGATACTATGAGGATAAATTTTAGCAGAGCATAACACCATGGTAAAAACTACACTGTACTCATTCTCTCTATGGAATGGAAACGTACTTGGAATTGATTTTGGTGAACACACAACACTTCAGTTCAGTTCAGTTCAGTCGCTCAGTCGTGTCCGACTCTTTGCAACCCCATGAATCGCAGCACGCCAGGCCTCCCTGTCCATCACCAACGCCCGGAGTTCACTCAGACTCATGTCCATCGAGTCAGTGATGCCATCCAGCCATCTCATCCTCTGTCGTCCCCTTCTCCTCCTGCCCCCAATCCCTCCCAGCATCAGAGTCTTTTCCAATGAGTCACAACACTTAACTGCATCCAAATTTCAGTGTTTTAGTAATTGAAGTAGAAGCTGATAGTGGTTAAATTTGTACATAGAGTAACTGAATCACAATATTTGTGTGTGTATGTGTGATGAAGTGACCTCACAAAAGCAAACAAAAACTGCAGTATGACAGACAGTATGTGCTTTCTCCTTGACATGCGTTATTGAATCTTATAAACGTTTGAACTTTTTGAAGAATTGCTTGGAAAATCAATTTCAATGTCAACCATGGAGAAAAAAGTCCTCTAAATTTTGATTGTATTTTTTTCAAAATCATTTGGAAATATTTAATCAAATTATTCAATAAAGGAAACAAATGTTCCTTTAACTTTTAAAGTTTATAGTAAACTGAAATTATTAAAAAGAAAGCTTGCAAACAGGGAGATATTAATATTTATCCTTACAAAAGCAAGGGGAGAAGTGAACAAATTAGTTAAGAAATGCTCAAACTGTGAAATAGATCAACATGTGGAAAAAATCTTTTGAGAAGATTTTATTTTCAATTTGATAAATTTTTATTCTATGTGGAATTCATTGAAATTGAGAAGACCTATGATTTCTATAATCTAAATTACATGAAATATTTAGAAAAATTATAAAAAGAACATCTTTTAATAAGAATTTTATCTTATAAAAATATTTATTGAGCAAAGTATTCTGAGATTTTTAAAAAAGTACCTGTGCAATGTTTGGGTTAAAATATTTACAGATCCCAGTTTAAAAGTTAAAATTTGAAAATAGATTCAGTTTGGCAGACTTTGCCCAGAACTGCCTGTGGAGTGCTCAGTAGAGAGTGTAGCTTCTTAAATAAAAATACTACGGTCAAGGAACTTCCTTTGAGGTTCAGTAGTTGAGACTTCATGCTCCTAGTTCAAAGGGCACAGGTTTGATCCCTGGTTGGGGAGCTGAGGTCCTGCATGCCACACCATGCAGCCAAAAAAAAAAGAAAAGGAAAAATACCATGGTCGAAAGACAGAGGTCAATGAAGCTGTCATGAATTTCAAGTTTACTAATTATAAAATTCAACTATGAAAAATACTGTAGGCAGTTTTATAAGAAAAGTGAAAATAACAATTCCATATTTTAAAAATTCTTCACAAAAACAGTGGTAACATGGTGTGATAGATAAAGCTAAGAAATTGGTTAAACAAACAAATACGTACCAAGGATAGTCATTTCACCTTTATAGTTTTAATATTTAGATAACTATTATAAGGGCTGGAAAAATTTAATAATATACTCAGATAGATTATTTTAACTGTTTAAGAAAGAATTTTATTTTTGAAAATAACTTTTAATAGAGCCATGTATAAGTTCTCCAAGAATATAACCCAGTTTTGTTGGTCATTTAATCAATATTTCCGAATGTTATATAATTTTAGTTTTTTGTCTTAAGTTTTTATTTTGATGCAATTTCAGACTTATAGGGAAGTTTCAAGCCTATTACAAGGGGCTCCTTCACCAGTTTCCATTTTGCTCCAATTACTTTAGCATTTTCTCTTCTCATATCAATGTGTTTATGTGTCCAAAATGTTTTTTTTTTTTTTCCTGAATTATTTCAGTAAAAGTTCAAGACATCATGTCCCTTTTCTACTAAATCATTTCATGTGAATTTTCTGAAATTAAGGACACTGAAATCAGGGAACTTAACATTGCGAGCATATGTGCTCAGTCTCTTCAGACGTCTTGGACTCTTTGTGACCCCATAGACTGTAGCCTGCCAGAGTCCTCTGTCCATGGGACTTTCCAGGCAAGAACACTGGAGTGGGTTGCCATGCCCTTCTCCAGGGGATCTTCCCAGCCCAGGGACTGAACCTGCATCTCCTGCACTGTAGGTGGATTTTTTACCAACTGAACCATGAGAGAAACCCAAACTTAACGCTACTATAGCACTATTGGGGCTTTCCCAATGATTCGGTGGGTTTGATCCCTGGGTTGGAACGGTCCACTGGAGGAGGAAATGACAACCCCCTTCAATATTCTTGCCTGAAAAATCCCATAGACAGTGGAGCCTGGCAGGCTACAGTCCATGCAGGGACAAAGAAGCAGACATGACTGAGTATGAGCATAGCACTATTATTTAACGCATAGTGCATATTCAAATTTCATCCCTTGGCTCAATAATATCCGTTATGTCTACTGGTTTTTTTCTTTGTGTTTGTCTTGCTTATATGTTAATCTAGTCATCACGTGTAGCCGTAGTTGTCAAGTCTCTTTGGCATCCTTTAAACTGAAAGCGTTTTTCAGTTTTACCTTGTCTTGCTTACCCTTGACATTTCTTAAGAGAACAAGTCAGTTGTTTTGTAGAATTCTTCTCAGTCTGGGTGTGATTAATTTCAGGCCATGCATTTTTGGCACGGTTAAGGTGACATGTCCTTCTCAGTGCATCACATCTGGAAGCACATGGTGTCAATTTGCCACAGTGTAGTGATATTGACATAGATCAGTTGAACAAGGTGGTGTCCACCAGCTCCCTCCCCTGAAAGGTGGAGACATATTTTGTGAGAATTACTTGGCCATCATGTAATTTTGACCCACTATATTTAACATCAATTTATTTTATCAATTGTCCTAGATATGATTAGTGGGGACTCTTGCAGTTGATTCCTTGTCCCTTTGATGTGATTTACGTAGTTCCTTAATTTTCAGCACAAGGTATTACAGGATCATTTTTTGCTTTTACTGATCCAAGCCAGGAGTCAGCCTTTTCTCCAAGAAGCCCTGGCTTTCTAGTAAAGAGTGGTATTTAGAAATCAGTATCTGAGATGTGCTTGTTGTTACATGTGTGTCATTGTTCAGAGGCCCTCTTACTGGTAGTGGTAACACACACTCACATACACACACAAACATGTACATAAACAAACTTCTCTCTCTCTGTATATATGTACACAGAACCATGAACTTATGCTGATAGTTCCAATTCAATTAAGTCCCACAGGATACATTCCAGTCTTTTCCTCTCTATAGCTATAATACATAGTTATTCAATTACCCATGCTT
Organism: Bos indicus x Bos taurus; assembly: GCF_003369695.1. NCBI lineage: Eukaryota > Metazoa > Chordata > Mammalia > Artiodactyla > Bovidae > Bos > Bos indicus x Bos taurus. The sequence continues at coordinate 37,494,079 of NC_040095.1, forward strand.
AGAATACACTTAGAATAGCTTCAGAATTGCTCAACTATACCACCGTGAAAAGCAAACTTACTAACCAGAGTTTAATATATGTTAAAGTCAAGGCTATGGTTTTTCCAGTAGTCATCTATAGATGTGAGAGTTGGACTGTGGAGAAAGCTGAGTGCTGAAGAATTGATGCTTTTGAACTGTGGTGTTGGAGAAGACTCTTGAGAGTCCCTTGGACTGCAAGGAGATCCAACCAGTTTCTTCTGAAGGAGATAAGCCCTGGGATTTCTTTGGAGGGAATGATGCTAAAGCTGAAACTCCAGTCCTTTGGCCACCTCATGCAAAGAGTTGACTCATTGGAAAAGACTCTGATGCTGGGATTGGGGGCAGGAGGAGAAGGGGACGACAGAGGATGAGATGGCTGGAGGGCATCACTGACTCGATGGACGTGAGTCTGAGTGAACTCCGGGAGTTGGTGATGGACAGGGAGGCCTGGCGTGCTGCAATTCATGGGGTCGAAAAGAGTCGGACACAACTGAGCGACTGAACTGAAGTAACTAGTCATATTGTGTAGTGAGTATTGCTGATCTTAACATGTCTTTCTATTTTTCCATATTCTACCTTGAGAACCTTCTGCCAGACCTGTGTAATAGCCATGGACTGGTACCCAAGTTCCCTTCTTCAATGGATTGACCAGCAGAGGGGCTTCCCAGGTGGCTCAGGGGTAAAGAATCTGCCTGCCAATGCAGGAAACCCAGGAAACATGGGTTCAATCCCTGGGTCGGGAAATTTCCTGGAGAAGGGAATGGCAATCCACTCGAGTTTTCTTGCCTGGAGAATCCCATGGACTGAGGAGCCCGGCAGGCTATAGTCCATGGGGCCACAAAGAGTCAGACACAGTTGAGCATGCATGCACACACACACAGATACTATGAGAAACAGCGGTTCTCACAGAAATGAGGAAGCGTTGTATCTCACTATCAAACTGCCCACTTTTCACAGATACTCCCTCAGCAGCAACTGCTGCAAGTTCCAGCATCTGTCATGAGGGGACTCCTCATAGTTTCCAGTTTTCTTACATCATGAGGATGGTAAAGCAAGAATAACACCTTGGGCTGAGTAAAACTCTTCAGATTTTTTCTTTCCCTTGGCATTGGACATGAGACAACCCTGAAGAGAGAGGAAATACTTTCTCACGACAGAGGAGTAAGATGAATAGTTACTTAATTTGAGTATTTTAAAAATATATTCTGATTTTATATCCATGTTGGTAAAGAGGGGCATATCAATCACAAAAATAGCTAAGAGATAGATCTAAAACTGTAGGCAGCAGAGTCAACAGTAACACTAGAACTATGTTATGTCCTCTATAAATATTGGTGATTTTAGGCAGAAAATTTGGTTGAAAGCACATTTATTAAGTGACTAAATTCTTCATTTCATTTATATAAATCTTCTTTCTAATGAAGGTAGAATCTTAGAATGCTCTATTTTTTTTTTTATATAGAATAAACTTGGGTTTGGTTAAATATTGAGACCAATGATGATGTTTGTGTGGAGAAAGGAACACAGAGAACTAAATTTAACTGGTTAAATTTACCAGAAGTTATTGTTTTTGTGATCTGTGTTTACTCTTTTTGGGCCAGTGTGTTGATTTTGAAGTCTTTATCTGCCCTTGAAGATTTCAATGATGAGCGCATTTTAAGAACTCTTAAAAAAAAAAAAACTCAATAGCTCTTTAAATGCAATCACCTGTTGGCAAGTGGTCAAGACATAATTCACAATGAAACATTTGTTCTTTGGGATTAATCCATATCTATCAGGCAAAAGCTTGTCCAGTAGTCAGTTGTCTTTTCTAGAAGTCCTGATAGAGAGAAATGTTTCTGTATTCTTTCAAAATGATTCATATCAAGGGTTAAATTCCTTGATCCTTGCTGGGGTCATATGGTCAAGCTTATGCTGGATTCAGTATTTTTCTTTCTTCACTCATCAACAGAGGCTACAGCCTCCTGGACTCTTCTCTCTCCAATGTCAGGACTAACACTGTCTTTCTTTCTTCATTCCTATCTTTCTTTCTATTTCTACCATTTTACTCAGGGGCTGCCTGCCTGGGTGAGGAGGCAATGGAAGCATTCCATTTAATCTCTTTGTGTGAAAATTTTAGGTGACAAGCAAAGAGTGTACAGTCTGGCGGGGAAGATATCTAATTAGAAATGATCATGTTTGAGACAGATGTTCTAATTAAGGTGAACACACAGTATTGTGGGGCGTATGGGTGAAAGGTCACCTTGAGAAGGTCTGAGAAAGTTTTCTATATTACAAGATCCCTAAAGAAGCACAGAAGAATGAACTGAAAGATAAACAGGGGCTAAATCATGAAAGAATTTGAATGACATGTTAAGGAATTCAGTCTGAATTATGGAAGCCATAGAATATTTTTAAGTGGCATGTTAAGGTTTATGTCTTTGACAGAAGATCTAATAGGACACAGAGGAAGCAGAACAGGTGAGAAATCCTAAGTCCTGAAAGTGGGGCAATGAATTTGCATAAGAGGAGATAGAGACAAGAGATATTTCAGGACTTAGACTCCACAGGACTTGGGTTGGCTTTGAATACGATGGGAAAATGAAATAGGATTGGGGGCTTTAGGAGTGATGGATAGTGGTCAAAAGAAGGAATATAAGAATAGAAGCAAGTTAGATAAGGGGAGTAGGTAAGAGATCTATCTTGAGGTTAGTTTTGAACATATTGGATTTGAGATGTCTATGGGGAGATAATAATAGATGTGTAGGAATGGAATAAGATTTTTTTTTTTAAACAATTGATCAGTTCAGTTCAGTTGCTCAGTCATGTCTGACTCTTTGCCACCCCATAGACTGCAGCACACCAGGCTTCCCTGTCCATCATCAACTCCTGGAGCTTGCTCAAACTTATACCCATCAAGTTGGTGATGTCATCCAACCATTTCATCCTCTGTCATCCCCTTCTTTTCCTGCCTTCAATCTTTCCCAGCATCAGGGTCTTTTCCAATGAGTCAGTTCTTCACATCAGGTGGCCAAAGTATTGGAGCTTCAGCTTCAGCACCAGTCCTTCCAATGAATATTCAGCACTGATTTCCTTTAGCACTGACTGGTTTGATCTCCCTGCAGTCCAAGGGACTCTCAAGAGTCTTCTCCAACACCACAGTTCAAAAGCATCAAGTCTTCAGCGTTCAGCTTTCTTTATGGTCCAACTCTCACGTCCATACATGACTACTGGAAATTTATAATACTGACAACTGATAACATTCAATAATTTTTCAGTCCAGTGTATTTTTTCTATCATACTCCCACTGTTATAATTTTATTCTTTTTTGATCTATTTTGCCATTCAGAGATATATTTCTGACTCCTTTACATTCATATTCTGTGAGTTATTTTTTTATCATAACTATTTTCCATTAGAAAATATAGTTTACTTTGAAATATGCAATTAAAGTTTATTTTATTTGCATCATTCTTTGACATTTTAGTACAAAACTTTTTTTGCATACACATCTAATATTTCTCTATACAACAGTGCTACAAAGAGGCTGTATCAGATGAGGAAACTGAAGCTAAGAGGTAGCGGGCGAGTACTTAGGCTTGAACAGAGAGAGTACCAAAAAATAAAGCTAGAGTAAGTGGGCCTACAATGGGACCTGCAGAGTAAGTATAACTTGAAGAAAATGTTGAGCTGAGATAAGAAGAAGAAACAGGATGTTGGTGTGGGAGAGTTGGGGGTGGGGGAGTGTTGGTTACCAAGCAAGCATCAGGAGGAGCAGAATATTGCCCCGGGTTGGACTTCTGTTCACATTCAGTCCCACATATTAGCACAACTTCTAGATGTCTTTGGCACAAGGTTAGGACTAGGGTTATAAAGATTAAATAAAATAGTCCTTCTTCCTCCAGGGCTTGGAGTGACATATATACAAACAATCATTAAGTTCTAAAATAGAGTGAAGACTAATATACTTTGGGAATAAGGAAGAAAGAGTAGTTAATACTGTCTAAGAGTTCAGTAAAGAGAAGGAGAAGAAAGGAGTTGATTTGAGTTGAAACTTGAAAAGGCTGAGGAGATATTGACCAGGTAGGAAATGAGGGCAAGAATGTCCTAAGTGCTAATAAGAACAAGGGTAGAAGTTTGGAAGTATAGACGCGTACGGGGTGGATATAAGTTGGTGTAAAAGATACTAAGACTAGAGTGCTTCATGGAAGGAAATGCAGCTTGAAAGGTGAACATCTTATCACCCTCTCTATGAAAACTTTTTAAAGGCAGGCCAGGGCAGATGGGCAAGGGGAGCAGCTCACAGATGACCCCTTGAAGTGGTAGAATGAGCTGGATTGCTGACCTCTGCACAACCCTAGACTCTTCAGTGATCTCTATGTCCACAGATCCTAGAAGGAGTGAGAAGACTGGATATGAGTGAATTTCCTTTCCTCCTCCTTACCCAGGAATCTGCCCTTGATCTTAGCCAAGAAGGTGAGAAGCGATTTACCCAGGAGTCTGGACAAGTTTTCTGGCAACTCATTTTCTACAGCTTGTTAGGTCAAGGCATAATAACCTTGGTGTAACTAGGGGCTTAGAGGTTCCCAGTTTTCTGCAATAAAGATGTCTATGAAAAATTGAGTAGAAACCAAGTGTTTGTCAATTGTGGAAAAGAGAGCTCCATGAAAAAGATAGAACTCAATTTCATCTTGAGGTGTAAGTCAGGATGAGCTGGTCCACCCAGCAGAACAGATAGTCTGTGCTCAGGCACAGATGTGGAAATTAAGGAAATGCATGTTGGTGTGAAAGTGTGACAACTGGCTTCCAGTGAACAGATCACTTATGTCCAGGACCAGACTCATGTCATCAAGGCTATTTGTAAAGCATTTATATCCCATGTGTGATGATTGATATCCCATGAGATGGTTGGATGGCATCACTGATTCAATGGATATGAACTTGGGCAAACTTTGAGAGATGGTAAGGGGCAGGGAAGCCTGGCATGCTGTAGTCCATGGGGTCACAAAGAGTCAAACACGACTTGGTGACTGAACACCAATACAGCAACACATCCCATGCAGAGGGACATTGCAGGCTTTAGAGCATTGGATAGGGAAGGTCATTTTTTGGGAAGATTATACTGATGGAGGGGAAGCTTGAACTCTCTGATTATATATACATTTTCAACTCCTGGGTTCTTATGAAGTGGAAGGAAGTTTTTATGTTGCTTGCTTTCTTTTCAAAAAAATATTTATTTGACTGCGTTGGCACACAGATCTTCATGGCAGTGCGTGGGCTCTCTAGTTGCGGGGCACAGGCTCAGTAATTGCAGTATGAGGGCTTAGTTGCCTCATAGCATGTGGGATCTTAGTTACCTGACCAGGGATCATACCAGAGTGCCCTGCATTGCAAGGCAGATAATTAACTCCTGGACCACCAGGGAAGTCCCTGTATTGTTTTCATGTTAAGCAAACTCATAGACACATATCAGCCTCTTCTTCATACCTAAAGATTCTAGAGTTTAAGGTAAGCCTAGGAATGAGCTAAGAAAAACAGTCTGAAGGCTGCAGTCAGTGGTTGAAATCAGCAGGCATTTTATCATCCCTGTGCCATGCGCAATGGCTTTTCCTGAGTGTTTATCTGTGTTTGCTTCAACCTCAGGGGACAATCTGTTCAGTCACCAGAAGGGATACCTTCAAAGAGTTTTCTTGGATAAGGTCCACTGATGTGGTCAGCTGTGACGTCATCTTACTGCTCTGGGGGCCCTGGTTTGGGGCTTGAGATCTTGAGTTTTTGCTTGAATAGGAAGCAGAGAGGCCATTCTTTTTCATGCCTCTCATTTTGGAACACGAGAGAAACCACCATTAGCTTGTTAAATGTTTTTTCAAAAAAAAGTTTTTTTTTCATTTTAAAATAATTTAGTTCATTGTCCTGCTTATT